>NC_082348.1:28790431-30226939 GCF_027477595.1 Haemorhous mexicanus | reverse complement strand
AGAATAAATCCTTTCAAGTTCCTGTACAGTCTCTTGTCAAAATGCCATACTGCCTCCCTGCAGGGAGGACAAGCCACGTGGAAAAGTGCTTGGTACTCATCACAAGCAGTGACTGTCTTCATCATGAAAGAGTCTGAAAGTCTAAAGCCCTCAAATAGCATCTCAAAGCTGGCTGGCATGGTTATCAAACTTTCTTAAGAATCTTCCTGTTCTTAAGCAGGTTAGGTTTGGTTTGTGTTTGGTTGTTTTTTTTTTTTTCCCTTTTTTTTTTTTTTTTTTGTTCTTCTGAAGATCAGCTATTTTTCTGAAGGCTTTTAACCCATTTTCTTCACATGCTGTGTCATGGCCACCCCTGCTATAAACAAGAACTAAATGAAATGGCCTCTGGCTCTTTGTTGAGCCACATCAGTCACTGGGTAGCACAAGGCAACAAAATTATGAGCTTCAGTGTAAAGGAATATTTTCAGATGGATCCTAGCTTTAAATTATGGATTTCAGTGCTAATCTTCTCAATTTTGCCCCTATTACAACACATTCTGTAGCTTCTCAGAAAAATACCTGATGTAGCTTTATTTAACTGACAATGCATTGTTCAAACTGGCATTTTTAAACATAGATATGGTATATAGTACACATGATATAAACAAACCAAAACCAAAAGGATTGTAACTGAGCTGACATTGAAGATCATGGCTGTCCCTAAACTTAATGCTTTCATACTGAGTGCTTTTAGCCAGTCCTAGCTTCAGTGCATTTTTGCTGGTTAGTTTTAGTATTTTCTCATTGTGAGAAGATGGATTATTTTGTAATGTCCAATTCAGCGATGCAGCTACTTAGACATGGCGTTATTTATAAATATAAATATAAATATATGCAGTACATTGGTTTGGCTGTTTATCATTCATGACACTGACATGTAGATTTTACAGTAAATAGCTTTTGGTTATCTTATCCAACGCTGACTTCCTTATGCTCCAAAGAAGATTCCCCCCACTCCTTTGTTTTTATGTCATATATGTTTCTTCTGTATCACAGCCTAAAATCGTTCAGCTAACTTAATGCTTTGTACTCAGAGATATTGTGGTAGTCTTAGCATTAATTAGCCTTTGTGAACAAACTGTATTGTACCAGATTTTTTTGCTTCAGAGCTGGACTATCCGTGACTATACTCACTGGCAGTGTACTTCTGGTCATTGTAACTGACTGGGCTGATCTGGACTTCTAGATTCTGTATGTGGGGACTAGACAGTGATGAATGTATTTCTAGCAGTTTCCCATGAATGAATCTAAACTTGAGCTGTGCTGGTTCTGAAAATGAAAGTTATTTATTTTAAGAAATAAAATCCAGATAGTGTTGCTTTTTACAGCATAATAAACGGAAATACCAAGATGATGGTGGTGCTGCTGAGTTTTATTGGTTATCTGTGGGACTGCCATTGAAATAAGTCTTCAGTTGTGGGAAGGCTGTCCTGGAATACCTGCTCTGGTCATTTCCATGGTGCAAAGCATACAGGAAATCAGAATGAGTTTGTTTTTTGTGTGTGTGTTTATTTTGAAACCTACACTGCCAGAGCTGTGTCCTTTCACTGGTGCTTGCATTTTGTTAATGCTGGAATTGTGGCCAGGTGCTCTGAACAGGTCCAGCTTTCCCTTGACTTACACTGCTATCCTCTGTCACACCAACAGTTTATTATTCTTCTGGCTGTACAGTTCATATGAAAGCCTGACAAGTGGGAGATGAGGGATTTTGTCACTTACTAGCCCCAGAGAAAAGCAGCAGTGGCCCAGCTTGGTAACCCACAAAGATGAGCCATAGATCAATTATCCTAGTGAGGACTCAAATTAGAAATTCAAGTTCAGTTCATTAAAGGTTGTGTGGGGATGCAAACAAATGAATGAAGTGATACAAGCAGTAATAAAAAAAGGTAGCAGCCACCTTCTAAGAACTCCAGTGCAGACAGACCTGCAACAATGCAGAGAATTAAAAGCATCAATACAGCCTCAGGCTTCAGAGCTGTAACTCTTTATTTGCACAAACAAGTTTAAAATGAGATACAGAGTTGTAAAATAGTGACTGGCACATCCACTGTATAATAGAAGTAGCCAAAACATGAGACAGACAAAAGTGGCAACTGACAGTTCCTTTAATTTAAAATATATAAAAGAATATTCTATTGAGGAAAAGTCACTGCTTCTAGAACTATTGGCTATGGAAAGACCAAGCTGTGAATAAGGCCACTGCTTTAAGTCCCACAAAACTGAAGAATAAAATGACTTGTAGAACATGAATACAAAGCATAGCTCAAAAACCAACTTGATTTTTGTATGAGCAACAGACACACATCCAGCTAGCTACAGTGAGATAAAAGCATGAAGTCATTTCCTGTAGCACTGTTAATCTCAGTAACTCAGGGCACCAAAAAGAAGTCAGTTTGCAATGTTTTCTTTTAAGTATGTGTTGGCAATGCTTTCTTTTAAATGCATGTGTTACATGCTCTAGGTCCTTTAATTTTTCTAGGAAGCTTTTTCAGGGGCACATCAGATGTCTTGGCACAACACACCAAAGTGAAGCAGTCCTTTTGTTCCCCAGCAGCAGCTGATGGGTCTGGAGGGGCCTCTGGAGGTCCCCTTGTCCAGCCCCTGCTCAGGCAGGGCCCCTGCAGTGTCCCTGTCCCTGGACAGACGGGGTGCAGCACGAGGGCTCTGCAGCCCCCCTGCTCAGCTCCCTGCCAGTGAGCACCTGCACTACAGGGACCCTCAGAGAGAGAGAGCTGCCTGAACAGCCTTGCCTCTTAACTGAGAGCTGTTAATTGCCTTCAAACGTGCTGAGAAACCAACCTGCTCCTCCTGGTGGAAGCACAGCTTCATCCTTTAGGTACTGCAGACTCTGTATCTTGCAGCCATTGCTCTGGATAAACTTTACCTTCTTCACTTTCCTGTGCCTTACCCCTAATTACAAAAATCACTTCATTATCAAAGCCTGTAAAGTATTTTAGCTATTCAAAATAACAGTTAAATAAATGCCCTGGTTCATGATGCATGAGAAAACTGAGTTCATTCTACCTGTTACAACCTACTTGGGGTCTGTATCATTGCAGAAGACAGGGATGACCAGATCCTTACCTTGGCAGATTAGGCACAGTAAATAAAAACATAATTCAATCCTTTTTGCAGTCTTCTAAGAGGAGGTTCTGCTTTTGTCTGATGACTGCAGTCTGCAGAGGCTTTAGTCTTGATTATGCACCTTGGCTTCCAAGCTCACCATGTGCCAAGGTGGTGTCCTAAGAAATGCTTTTTTTGAGAAAATGCTTTTTTTGCTTTTTTTTGTTTTGTGCTAAACATCCTACACAAGATTATGCCTTGTGAAAATTGTGAAAATGAAATGCAGGTAACATTTTGGGCTTCTGCTCTCTCCATGGGCCATGCCCAGAAGAGCTTAAAAGCACAACAAACTTCAGCAGCACATGGATTTGGTGTGGCATGGTATGTGTAGAGTGTTTCCCTTTTGTGACAAACGTTCAAGGTGTAAGCTTTCTGAACAGAACCTCTGCAAAAGATCCAGCTTTTCTTTGAAGCCTTCTATATACAGTGAACTGTTTTAAACATTTAACTAACTCCTTCAAACAATGAGTGCATGTTTCTGCTATCACTGTCGTTGAGGAGCTCACATTCTCACCTTCCTCTTCCTCCACTCTGGCACAGTATCTTGCTAATTAACCAAAGATGTGCATGGAATCTTGCTAATTAAACAAAGGAGGCTGCTCAGGCTGCTGCTGTTGATATTCCCATCAGCTAAAACTGCAGCTGGACCTTGAGGCTGAGGAACCAAGGAAGTGAAGCGTTGTCACCAAGGCACTGAGTGCAGCACAGGATGCGGGAAGCGGATGGGCCAGGGAAAGCTCAGCCAGAGCTCAGAGCTGGATATGGGTACACATCTGCAAGGAGAAAAGGAAACCTCCATTACACAGGCCTAGCCCTGCTTCTCAAGTCCCTGCTAACCTCAGAGCATGACCACCTTCTGCCCCAGTCACACTGAGTCACATCAGGATTCAGCTGCTCGGGGTGGGAAGGTGGGATCACTGGAATTTGTTTCTTTTTCTGAAGCACACCCTGCAAGGGCAGCACTGCTCTGTTAACAGGCACTACCACACCAGCCCTGGCAGGGCAGCACTAACTGCACTCCTGCTCAGGGAACTCCCCCACAGACCCCAGCAGAGGCACTACAGGGATACCCCTTCCTCCCCTGCCATCTCTCCTCCACCTGCAAGGCACACAGAAGAAGCTTTGCTCTCCTGTTCTTCACCCTTCTCCCTGCAGACACGTTGAAAAACAACTGCTGGCAATCCCAGTCTACCTCCAGATCACCAGTTACTCCTGTGCTTGTGAAGAGACATGTTGTCAAGTGTTTGCTTAAATATCTGAGGTATGTCTCAGATGGGGGGACAAGAAAAGGCAAAAGGAAGTCGTGGCTGACCCCGGGGGCTCTGGGCTGGCTCCTGGCACGTACCACGGTATCGATCTCGGCGGGGCCCACCATCCGAGACACCTCATCAAACTCCTCGGGAGACATGGGCAGCAGGTTTTCTGGAGACTGCAGCCTGGAAGGGTGCCTGGTGGACAAGAGCAGGGATTAACTGTCACCAAAGCAATGAGGCACAGCTGGGTCACCCTGCCTGCCTCCGAGGCCTGAAGGGCCACTAGCCAGGCCTCTTGTGAGGAAGACCAGGCTTTGTAAAGCCAGCCTGGCTTTAAATGAAAACTCAGACTACTCAGGGGTGCACATCCTAACCAAAGAAGTCCAACAAGTCTTTGAGAATGTGCTTTGCAAGAAATTATTTGCCTGTACAACCGCAAGTTTCTACTGTTTTTACCTAAAAATGGTGTTTTGAACACAGCAGCACATTAATGTGTTGTGATCAGATTCTCAAAGAGGAAACACTTGACTGGGGCACCTACAGCTTAAACAGTATGAAGAGACATGAACTACAGCTAAAATCTTATAATGAGTTCTCAAAAATCCAGCATTTTTGTGAGAACTTACACTTCAGATACAGAGATTAACTCGGTCTTGATGTAGCCAGTTCCCTTGGGACCATCCAAATCCATTGGCTCTGGTGCTTCAAGGAGAGAAAAAAAGCGTGTGGGTTTTTTCCTTCAGCAAGTTTACGTCACATTTTCACCTTTATTGTACCAAAAATACAGCCTATGACCCAGATAATGTGCAAGTCTCCCTGTCATGCATTTTACAGCACTCTGGTTAATTTATTCCATTTTTAGTCAGGTTTTCCTGTTCTCCTATAGAAAATGGCAAAGAAACCCCTCCCATAACCAGCCATGGTTGGGTCTTTTGGTGAGAGCCTACATTTCTGGAACAGTTCACAGGCTCACCTGACAGCCAGTGACAATTAGGGGTTTCAGTTTTTGGTCTGATTAGGTCTCATGTTGTGCCTG
The DNA here is from genome assembly GCF_027477595.1 of Haemorhous mexicanus. Classification (NCBI taxonomy): domain Eukaryota; kingdom Metazoa; phylum Chordata; class Aves; order Passeriformes; family Fringillidae; genus Haemorhous; species Haemorhous mexicanus. The sequence goes on along the minus strand of NC_082348.1, from coordinate 30,221,488 downwards.
TTTAAGACCAGACCTTTTCTTAACCTATAAAGACTGGACGGGCTGCCAAGGCATCCAGGCCAACTGCTGCCTTTCTTTCCTGTGCACTGCCCCAGCAGCTGAGGAACAAGCAGACAAGCTAAAAGGCACGAGCCCCACATGGCACACTCACCCTCCTTGGGCCTGGAGTAGTACTTGCCAAAGGCATTGTCCTTGGGGATGTTGGGGTACAGGAACCGCAGCGGGTTCTCGGGGATGTTTTCGGCTGCCATCACTTTGTAATTGCGGATGATGTCGGGGAAGGTCACGGCAGAGAGCTCCTTCTTGGTGTAGGGCTCCACTGAGTGGAACTGTGGCTCTGCAGAGGAGAGAAGCAGCAGTTCTTAAAGTTGGCTTCCAAGTTTTTTTCTGACAGTGTCCAGAAAAGCTGCAGCCACTTCCAACAAATTCAGAGTTCACATGAGCAAAAGCCTTGCCTGGATGACACCTATGGTGCTGCAGGAAGTATTGAATGCCTGCAAAGGGAGCAGAATTGTCCTGTGGGGTAGGGAGGCTGGGGGGACAGCACACACTGAGGGCTCCTGGTGTGTTTTGTATTCAGAATGACTGGTGGGACTTGTCCATGGAAATTTACTCCAATATTTCATTAAGTAATTTAGGTTGTGCTGCCTTTTTAACCTTCTTCCAAATTATGTAATTCAAACTCTGCTGCCTATTAGGGAGTTTGATCCAAATACACCTCTTGAGGCTTTTATGAATCATCAGGAGAGACATTTAAGCCTTCCTGAATGGTCCAAATACTATCAAGCTTCTTTGAGCTTTTGGATGCCTCAGAAATGAAGGCAGCCAAGGGAAAGAAGCACCTTTCCGTACCTCAGCAGTTTCTCTTCCACCTGCTGCTGGTTTTGGGCTCATCAAAGTGAAGTGTCAACAGCTGCCCCGTGCTGAGGGGTGGGGCTGTGTAGTGAGTGTGATAACAGCAGAGCCCTGACGGGGTACAAGGGAGGTTTGAGTTTCCTGTAGCTGTGATACCTCCAGGCTTCCTTAGGAGAGGATGAGAAACTAGTCCAGCTCACTGAGGAAACAAGCTCTTCATTGACCCACTTGGACAAGGGGAGGAAGGAGAACTACTTGGAAAATGAAGTGAGTACATAATTTATCTAGGGGGAGTGTGGGAAGGAAGGAAAAAAAGCTGCATTTGGGCTTGGAAGGAGATGCCATTGTCTGTGTACTAAAGGCTGGGGGAGAGCCTAAGGAGGCAGGGAAGACAATCTGGGCAGTTTTTCCTTTCCAGCTTCCAAGGCAGAAGCAGAACCTGGGAAGTGCTACTTGTCCTAGCTGAAACCCTGATCAATTGATTGTGTGGTTTGAGTTACCCCAAGTATGGTGTGTCCCTGCTATTGCTTGTGCCCTGCTGCTGCCAGGGCTGTTGTGCTGGTCCTCAGGGTGGAGGAGAAGGGCATAAAGACTTCTTGTTCTGATGCAAGCAGGTCAGCAAAGGTTTCCTGTTGCTGACTTACCATTCTGAGATTCCTCTACCCAGGTAAAGGTGATTGCTCCCTCCCTGCTGCTTTCACTGAATCTCAATAAAAATGTTCCTGGGCTCTGGTCCTTCAGCAGAGCACGTTCTCTCTCTTTGCTGATGAAGCCCATAATGCAGCTGTAATGTTGAAAAGGAAGAGCTGAGTTACTCCCCAACATAAAAACCAATCTGTGCTGTGCTAGCTAGGACAACTAAAAAGCTTTCCTTCACTTAAGAGAGCTGAAGCACTGGTGAAAGCCTCACAGAAGGCTTTGTCCTGTGAACAGCTGGCAGCAGGACTGACTGGCTGCAGTCAGGTGGTGATTCATGCCTGCTGGCAGCTGTGAATTACCACAGCTTCCCTCAGCACTCTCACTTCGGCCTGGGGGCTTAGACAAATATTTTTCTGCCCTTGGAACAAAAATGATGGTCCATTTTGCTGTCAAAGCTGGGCCTAGGGAGCAGAAGTGAAGTTACATGTGTGTAACAGGGTAAGATCCCAGCTAGCAGTCAGTCTTGGGTTCAAAAGAATGCTAAGGAACAGTTGTTTCTCCTTTTTGGCTGATGAAACAGACTTTGCTGGCTGCCAGATTAGCCTCTTACAGGTATGGGGTTTGCTTTGGGCCTTGAGCTTGTTTTCTACAGGAACTGTTAAATTTTTGTGACTTATTCACTGTGCTCAGCAAATCTTATTGCATAGACAAGGAGGCTAGTGTGGTAATTTTAAGAGATTGATGGATCTGGACAGGTACTGGGGAGGGAGTTTTCAAGTCAGTACCAGGGTATGACCCTGGCCAAGTCCCAGCTACTTGGTTTTGGTTGGTTTGTTGCTTGGTATTTTGCTTTTGTTAGCTTTTTTTTTTTCCCCAAAGGTTTTGTCTGTTTCTTATTCCTCAAAATACTCCTCAATAATGATCTTTTGAGTACTATGACTGTCCTTGAGTGCATTGAGTTAGGGAAAGTTGGCTTTGCACATAAAACCCCCAAACAATCATAATTTTGCTTAGAGTTTCAGATGCAGTAAGCTGCCCTGTTTTATGGGGTTTGGGGGTTTGATTGGTGAGTTTTGTGTTTGGTTTGGTTTAAATGCCATGCTTTAGGTAACAAATGTGTTCAGTAGTCAATGTCCTCTGTGTAAGGGAAGTCTTCTGCCTTCCTATCTCTCAAGTATGAAGAAAGGCAAGTGTTCCTGAGGTTGTATTATTTACTCTTGTATACCAGGGGAGTCTCTGCTATTCAAGTCTGTACCAAATCCATATGTAATCCCAATCCCAGAACTGCCACTCTGCTTCAGTAATGGTGACAAATATTCCCACTGCACTGCAGCAAAGAAAAGGGGAGGTTTGGGGCAGGGAAACAAGGCTTGTACTGCACAGGGCTTTGACAGAACTCTTCTGGAGCTGGGGGGTAAAACTGTGAACCTGATTGTAGCAAGGCAAAGCAATCCTGCTGCTGTAGATCCTGCAGAAGTGTGAGATGCTAGGATGCTCCACTGTGAGGGTGCTGCTTGATGAGGTTTCATAATGTGACTAAAGCTAAAACACAGGATTGTGACTTTGGATAAGCCTAGTTTGGGCAGAATTACATCCGAAATTGGAAATCCCAGAATGAAAAGTTTACTAAAGCAGTATTAAAGGGCAAATAGAACTGTGTTCCCATCTGGCAGAGTCCTTCTAATTGGTAATACTCTTAAAAATAAATCAGTGAACTGCCAGGTTCTGGGCCCACAGGCATTCTGAGTCTGGCTGCTGCCACCTCCAGGCAGCTCACAGTAACTCTCTTCGGGCAGGGAGTCTGGGTTTTGGGTTTTTAAAATGGATCTCCCTACGACTTGTACTTTCTTGTGCTTCAGTTTTTCTTGGCTGTGTTCTAGGATGTAGGAAGAACTGACTTAGAGTGGGAGCAGAGGCAAAACAGAATCTAATCTAACATTCAAAGCCCTGCTCTGTGACTTAAATGGGACAACTTGGTGATCTGATGTTCTTGCTTTTAGCAGTTGCCTCCTCAAAGGACTCCTCACTACTAGAATTCATTTGCTTCAGATTTTTCCAGTTTCAAGATCCACCCTCTGCACAAAAAACCTCCCAATCTGAGGGTGCAATTGGTAGCCTAAAAGTGAAGTCTGAGGCAATGACCACATCTTACCCATCATTCCAGAGACACAGGAGATGTTTCTTAATAAGCTCCAGGATTCCCTCAATCCACAGCCAAAAGGGGAAATTTTTATCATTTATATTTTCCTGAAATTCAGAATATGGAAAAGCAGGGATGGGAGGGGGGAGAATAGGGATAATGAGACATGAGTTAAAATAAAATGCCTGTCTGAGCCTCCAGTACCCACAAATGTGTGATCCATCACCTCTCACATGTGACAACGCTGGTCTAAGAGCAGATAAAAGGCTCTTGTTCCTGCCTGGGTGCTATCCCTATTGGAGCTGTGGGACATGCAAACCCATGCCTCTGGGGTTTTTGACTGGGCTAGCTAGCAGAAAACCTTAGAGACACTTTCTCTTGAGACCTGGATCTCAATGTCTTAGGAGGCATCTGTATCGATGACTTTGCTTGTACATCACCAGAGCCTTGCTCTTCCCCTGGAGTCTGCTCCTGGTTGCTGTGGTCTCCCACTTATCTATACCAGCTTAGGATCTAAAGCTGGAAAAAAATGTGAAGAGTCCTTTAGGGCTGTGAAATTCCATGATGTGGCTTTCTGTCATCATACTGACCCTCTTGGCCACCCTGTGTTAATCCTTACCCTGATCCAGTTTCCCCTGGTCTGGGGAATGTCCTTCACTAAGATACAGAAGAATTGTTCATCTTGGTTTTTTTATTTACATTTTCTGTAACAGTCAAAATGGAGAGCTATTCTATTGATAGCAGCTGCATTAATAATAATGGAGATGCTGTGTTTGAAAGACACTTTTTTTTCCCCTATGGAGTTTACATGGATCAAAAACAGTCTCAAAATCATCTACTCCTTGCCATTACAAGCTCTTTTTCCTCCTGCTGCTCCTTTAACCTCACCACCAAAGCCTCCCATGACCATGTAAGGTCTAGAATAATTAGGATGCTACTAGAAAAGTAGGCACCTTGGGGGGGGGGGGGAAAACAACCAAAAAAAGCCCAAACAAAGTCCACAATAAAGCAAGATGAGATCCCTCTTCCATCTCAGTTTTTAAAACTGTGTGCATACCTTGCAGAATCTTGTCCAAGGAATAAGGCCATCCTGAGATCCTCCAATTGTTGGCCCTGAACACAATAAATTTAACTTCAGTCATGTTCCATAAGTTACCTAGTAAGGCTAAAAGTACTTAGCAAACCAAGTTGTGAGTGTTAATTTGGAAGGCAGCTGTTGGACTGAGAAAGAAAAGGAAGGGCAGGCTTCACAGGTACTGCAGGGGAGGTTGCCAAGCTCCCCTCTGGGAGGTTTTAGGATACCCCAACCTGTGTGAGCAGCCCTTGTGTAATGGGAACCAATCCACCCTGACACATTTCTGTGCTGTGCTCCACCAAACACTTGCCAGCTTCAGAATGCTTCCAGGAAGGAAACTGAATCCTTACACAGTTCTTGCCAGCACAGCAAGAAGACTGCAGCCCACAAGCTCCTCTGCAGGCTCAGCAGACCCTGCAGCATCTCTCTAAGATTAAGCACTTTCCTACCTTAATTCTGGTGATTTGCAGGATTTTGCCCCAGAAACTCTTGACTCCTAAGTCTACCCCAACCCGAGATTGATCTTATTCCTGTTGCAATTGTTTCCCTCAGCCTTGTTTGTATGTCCACAGTGTTTCATAACCACATCCAAAGCACAAAGAAAAGTCCTGTGCTGGGCCTACTGTAGCTGGGAGCTTTGCAGACCCTGACTGTAGTCAGAGCCAGATTCTTCCCATTCAAGATCATGCTATGGCTTCCCATAAATATGCTTTTCTCTGTCATTTTTCTAAAAATAAACTGGGTTAGGAAGCTTGTTACTGATACTGCTGGTGTTAAGAGATCAAGATTCTGTCAACTTTCACATTGCAAAACCAGCAGCCAGGTTGTGCCCTGGCACCCTGCTGGTTCTGTCTCCTTGCACTGAGGAATCCTGCAGATAGTGTTCAGCAAGCAGGATTTTTGTCAGCTCTGTAATATTTTTATCTATAGAGATAAGATTTAAGTAGCAACCCTACCAGAGCTCAACATAACCCCTGTAGCTCTGAAATGAAAATTTGCCACAGAAATATATCACTGGTCTCTTTATGTTGGTTAATTAAAAAAATAAAATTCTTTTCCTTGTAGAAATTTGAAAAGGAATCGAATAAATTAACAGCTTTTTGTCAGATCTTATGTCTTGAGGTTATTAGAGAGTAGAATGCTGTACTTGCCACCTAGACACACTAATCTCCAATGCCTTTAAATATAATTTTTTCCCTGAAACTTAAAGCTGATGAAGTATACTGAATCAATAGTATTTTTCATCTAGAGTCTACTGTGCAAGAATCAGTAGCAGTGTAAAGTGCCCTGCCTCTTCAGGCAAACTGCAAGGAGTTTGGAAACAAAACCCATGGCTGATGAGGCTTTTATTAAGGACACTCATGTGGGAGATAATTCATTTTGATATTCTTTAGCAGTTTCATAGTATTGCATGCTGATACTGCAACTGTGTTTATGCAGAGTGAATCCCCACTGTGGCTGGGGGCATGCATGCATGAAGTTAAAATGAATGGAGGTGGATTAAAAAAAAAACCCAAGAGATGCCAAGAAACATCCACTTCACAGACTGACTAAATGTGAGTATTACTTCAAAAGGCAGAATTAGGCCCAATCTGTGTTGCTGTAATGCATAAAACTCCCAAGTTAGAACAGCAGATTTTTTTCATGATGTGATCTCACTTTCAAACTCTGCCATACTGAAAAGTAGAAAATGCTTCATTGCTACAAAGTTATATTGTAGGAGGAGGAAAGCTGTGAGAGGAAAGGAAAACTTAAAATGGGCTGCAGGAAAAGATGCAGACCTAGCTGTAATTCAGATAGGCCATCTGTGATGAAAGCAGATCTTACCAAGAAGCTTCTCCCCCAGCATGCTCAGCTGATCTGCATTAAGTCCTCTCTTTGTTACAGAAGAAAACTGCCAACTCAGAACATCAGAAAGCTTAGACCACTTTGCACAAGGTGGATTCAGAAAGAAGGACAGGTTCTAGAATGGAAGAAAAAAATACAAGCTACAGTTAACAAACATTAATTTTGGAATGCCACTTGAATTTTTGTATTGCCCAAACAAGCTCCAGGTTTAAGAATGGATGTCAGCTTGCAACAGCTCTGCAGAAGCAGGCAGCTGTACTTCCAGGCACTCTTTACCAGGAAAAGCAATCTCTGGGGCTCTGGATAGGTCTTCTCCCAGCAGGCAGAATTGCTGGATCACTCGAGTGCACCATAATTGAGTTCTTGAATGTTAATTTGGCTTCTCACTGTGTGCTGTGTCTCCTGAATACATGTACACTACCCTTATGGTTTCAAAGCTTGCTCTGTTTAGGTCAGGGAAGTCACTGCTCCTCTCTACACCTGACACTCATTATGAGTTATGTGCAGAGCTAAAATGCAGCAGCCACTTGCAAACAATGCTTGAAAATTAGACATAGTACCTGATAAAACATCTTTTTTTCTTGCAAATACCTTGGGATCAGTAGACAGCATGTTGAACCACAAGATAGAAGCCCATCCACTGGGAAGCTGGCTCACATTTGAGATCACAACAATGGGAAGGGATGTGGTCTGAAAGGGGCACAAAAGGAAACATGTCAGGTTACCCTGCACTGTTGCCACAATCCTCCTTGAGATTATCCACGCACCCATTTCTGTTTTAATTCCCTGCTTGCATAATCTTGGCTTTTTCTATAAAAGTTTGTATGTAGGGGAGAAAGTATGATGAAATAGTGGAAAGACTTGGGTGATTTTTGTCTAATAAAGACTTTCATTTAGTGTCAGTTTAGTGTCAGTGCTGGCACTGATAGTGACAGTAGAGTTCACAGCAGACTGCTTCTGAAATAAATGTAAACTGATAACCAACCCTGTGGTTTGAGCCCTCTGGGTATCAGACATTTTGCAAAGCACATCTATTCTTATTTACCCAGAAATCTGACAGAATTCTCTCTCTGTGTCTGTACAGAGTTGTTGTGAAGTGTCGTTCCCATAATTTGAAATAACTGAAAATATGTGATATCCCAGTACTTAAAAAAAACCAAACTAAAAAAAAAAAACCCAACCAAAAAAAAAAAAAAAAGAGAGAAAAAAGTTAAGATTGTCAGCACAAGTGATATACAGGAACTCAAGTGCATCTGTTTGATCTAAGACTTACCTCTAGGTCTATTACCAAACCAGGCTGGCACAGCTGTGTCTCAAAACTCAGAGAGTGAAGCTCTTCTGTTACAATCAGAGGACCCTTCAAAAAAAAAAAAGTAAGAAAACTTTTCAGGGACTGAAAGTTCCTAGGGTGAAGTAATGGGGCTTTATCATGAGGAAAACCTTTTTCTGCCCATGGTCACATGCTCTAAACCTCAGCAAGAGCCTAGAGGTAGGTCAAAGTCAAGTGACATTGCTGACATCCTAAAACTGCCTCTCCAGGCATGTTTTTTGGTTTTTTTTGTGACTACTACCTGTAAGTCACAGAAAAATCTGTGCTTGCCAGGAAGCCCTGTTAAAGGCAGATGCCAGTGTGGGAGAGTCCCTCACTGCCATTCTGGCAGCAGCTCTCCTTGCAGTCTCTTCATACATGGATCACTCTGTAGAAACACTGAACTCCTCTCCCATCATCTCTCATCCCACGTGTGTCTTCATGGGTCTGAGCAGAGAGCATTGTATTAAATGAATGCCTTGTCAGTATTATGCAAAAACTTTACAAAGGAAAGGTTAGTGCTGCTTACCTCATTGGTTCTGCTCCCTGCGTTCTTCTGTTCTTTCAGTTGCTGCAAACAAACAAAAAACCTGTCACTTGTTTATGGCAGCCACAAATGGAAGTGGTAGAGTTCCACCTGTTCAACTGTATGCAAACCTGCTGCACTAGTGTCTGATTTTATTTGGTTCTAAACTGTGGGAGCCAAAGAATTAAACTGTAGGGAAGTACTACCCTTTTTTAAACTGTTCATGTGTGAAAAAAGATATTGCACAGTTATGTTGCAATGCCTTTATGCAGGAAGCCTTTTAGGAAGAGAAACAGTATGAAATCAGGATCAGATGGAATACTGGTTTATCAAAGTACCCCTCTGAATCAGATGATAAACTCTAGACAGCCTCAGTTCTGAACAATGAAGGTAGAGTTCCATGTTCCCTGGTTCTGGACTTGCATTTTTCCTCTCCTCCTGCAGTGATGGAACCAGAGTGTTCCCTCACAATCTGCAGATCAGAAGTGCCCCATAGCCTGCCAAAGGCACTGACTCTCTTGCAGCTGCACACTCTGACAATTTTCATCTTCCAGCTTCAAAGCTCTTTAAACTATTCCAGACTTCCCTACCTATGGACCTTCCTCTGAAAGGCCCAGCCTTTCTAGGCTTTTTTAACTTCCTTCTCCCAAGAGCCCATTGCAGCATAAGCTGTATGGCAGCAAATACTCTTGTTTGCATTTCTGTCCCTTTTTCAGTGACAAGCAATCACATTTTGATTGGTTCTGATTTTGAAACAGGCAAAAAATATTTTAAAAAGGACAGAACAAAAAAAAAAGAGAGATAATCACAGTTCCCCTTTACACAAAAAAATGAATAATGACTTCAATAACAAAGGCAATTTGTTCCCTTCCTACCATGCTCTACTACAAAATTAAGTGGCTGTATCAGTGACAGAAAGAAAGAAAAAACCAACCCCCTACCAAGTGCCTGAATTCTGCTGCAAGACTTCCATTAGTAGATTCTTCCATGTTCATTACTTTTGTGTTTGTTCCCAAAATATTAAACTTCCTGAACCTACACAAAGAGAGAGAAAATGTAATTAAATCTCATTCATTGAAAGAACCTAATGTCAATATATCAAACTCTGATGCCACGTACCCTTTGACCGAGTTCTTCTCAGTTACATCTCTGTCAAGAAAAAAAAAGACAAAATAATCTTTTGAAGATTCTGCCAAAGACACAGAAAATGTGCATGTTTTAGTAGCTGACAGTGCTGACTGAGAACTGGTAAAATGCTTTTGTGAAATTCTTGTGCAAAAGATGAGGCAATTTGTTAAAGCAGTCAAAATAAATATTGTGCTACACAGCCTGTGTTTTACTGAGGCTTGATATTGCTATGGGGGCTTTATAATCAAAAGAAGTACTTTCTTGTATTATCAAGATTTTAACTCTTGCTCTGAGGAAAAAAATATAGCTCTGCCACTCTAAATCTGCTTTTAAACTTGTTGGATAAATTGCTGCATCACTTGAATTGATTTTCCCAGCACTTGGGATTTTACTGAGTTGCATTCTATCTAGTGCATTTCTCAAAGACTTGCATCCCACAGCCACAGAAGAATTCTTTTTTACTTACTTACTATTCTATGCAAGTTTCTGGACCCTAGAGTCATTTCAAGCGAACAAAATTACTTGGCTGAGAAGACAAAAACCCACTTGCTTTCTTGAAAGAACAGTCCCTGTCATTATTTTGGACAGCCTGTCACAATTCTTTCCCTGCCCTTGAAGTAAGTGCAAAACTCACCTGAACTCCTTACAAAATACAAAAGATTGGTATTAATCTGTTTCAACTGCTGTAATTTTTTTCTCTGATTGAGAACATGTCATGTGTTACAGGTAGGCAGATTATAGCCCTTATTCAAAGGCAGCTTGAGGATAACTATATTCCTTGCTAGACTCTACCCAAAAAGTAAAGGATTCTAGAGATGACTGAATTATGTGACTAGGAATGGTGGAGTCCAATTCCACACTGTCACCTCATGCTAATCCAGATGAAACACCCCAGCAGAGTGGCTGTTGCCCAGGTGCTGCCCCATGTCTGATTTAGCAGTAGTGAGCTCTTCTCTGTGGAGCTGATGGTGAGAAGCTGAGGCCATCTGCACTTTGTGACATGTCTCTGGTGGCAGAGAGAGATTTAGAGCAAGGGAATGGGTAAGGAAAGGGGAAGGATGTACCTGCTGCCATGGAGAACCAGCCTGCTGCTGGCCTGCTCAACACTTCTAATGTGACTGCTCTTGGGTTTCTGAGTGTGGGAACTGTTTACCATTACATAAAAGGGATGAAATAAATGCAACATACTTGTCAAATAAAACTTTCACTTTCAAGTTGTAGTTCAGTTCCTGCAGTTTCACCAGCAATCTGGAAAGAGAAGTATTTTTTTTTTTTTAGCATCAGCAATTGAAAAATATGGGTTTTCTTCTATTGTGTTGCTTACCACAGATATTTCAGCACACTTGGGACCCACATGGAGACTCCAAGCTTGCTCCATACCAGACAGCTCTTAGAGATAAAACTAAATGGGCAAATGAGTTACTCTTTGGCATGACAAAGTGCTCTGCATGTGTCTTCTTGCTGTTTGGTTGAGTTTGTTACACACTTGGTACACCCCACTTCTGGGACAGGGTAAAAGCTGAATGTGAGTAAAGTTCTGCCAGAAGAAAAACCCTGCCCCTGGCACTTCCCTCGTCCTGCCTCAGCCCTTGGGCTGCAGGGCAGGCTCTGCAATCCTCTGGGCTGCAAGAAGCCACTGACAGGAAAGCCTTACCACAAAAAAGGAACAGGGAAAGGGGAAAACATACCTCAGCTTCACAGTGAACTGCACTCCTGTCTTCAGAACTAGTGGCCTCTGAGGATGTGTTGGCATGCAAGGCTGCCTCTCTACCACAAAGGAGCTATGGGAAGAACAGGTTAAAGGCACTATGGTTTATCTGTACTGCTCTTAAATAAGAAACCATATAAAAGTGAACTTTAAAAGAATGCTGATTTACCAGTAATACTACAGACTTGATTCACTCAGCTTCAATCTACACAGAGGCGTGTGACTCAGTTCCTTTCAACTGTTACAATGGGGCTAGAAATAGTGATTTTTAAAGTGTTGGCTTTTCTGCAATACATTGATGGCTTGAGGAGGGAGATTGCTACATCACACTTGCCTGAAATCAAACAGCAAGGAAACACTGTGCTGCAATTAGCATGGTGCAAGTGAGGAGTGTTGTTTGCCACTCCCAGGGCTTCCTGAATACTTACACTGACAGTGCTGTGTAACAACACATGCCCAAGGCATGCATACACTAGCAGGGGATTTGATGAGGGACAGGTCAATGAAACAAACTTCTGGGGCTAGCCTGTTTTGATACACATCAAATTTTTATCTACTGTGTGTTTACAGAATAGGTTTCTGATCTTATGTGAGGCAACTACCAGCTACAGTAACTTGCATCAAAAAGGTGGTACAGAGGCAAGGCTGGCCTCCCTGTGCTGGAGGCCAAGATGATGTGTCCAGTGACAAAGGCTTGGAGAATCTAGTGTGTATCTTTCTTGGGCACAGCTTGATGCAGATTGTTTCTTGCCTCTCTTCATGTGAACTTTGAAGCTTGAAGTGAGAAGTGGACGAACAGACTGAGAATTTGACTCTGTAATCAATGTGTACTGCAGCAAAGCTCCTGATAACTTAAATAATGACTGAGCATAAACCCTTTCCATAGGCCTGAACCTGTAGAAATCCTAGATGAGGTAAATCTCAAAACCAGTAATTCAGTTTAAAGTTTGACCAACTTGGGAAAACCTTGGAAAATGAAAAGATACTACGTAGGAAATACTGAGGGAATGGTAGGGAAGGTGCTCTTCATCTATTTATTTATGGTAACACCCAAAAGATCCTTATGGTCTATTACCTTTGGATGAGCTGCTGAAAAAGCTTGTGTGTTAGGTCCTGCAGAAATTGTTTATTTTTTGTGATGGGATCAGGGTCATAGGTAAATTTCTGTTCCAGTTCCTCAAGCTTCTTGAGCTGCTGACGAACTTGCTGTAGACTTTCAGCCACAATGGTGAACCTACAATTGACACAATCTTATTACTTTCAGCACTTTTTTACAATGTACTAGTGCAGAGGCACCAGCCAGGTGACTGTCCCTGAGGATGTGGCAGTGCCTGGAGTACACTTTGTGCTCAATGGAAATGTGGTGAGGTAATAAAATGAATACAGTTATGCTAAGACAGAATGAAAAGGGATCCTATAAATAATCAGTATATTTCCTAGATGTGGTGCTCCTTCATAACATGGTTTAAATGTGGTCTTACAAAAGACTTACCAGGTCTGCAGCTGGTCAAGGCAGGCATTGGGGGGCCCACCAATGCAAGCTGTCTGCTGCCTGTGCTTCCACTCCACCAGCTCATTGTTAATAAGGGCAGCCTGTATGCGCTCTGTGTTCTGCAGCAGCTGCACTATCTCCTTCACCACATCCTACACAGAATATGAGATTACCCTGTTCATTACAAATACTTCACACAGGAGAAATAAGTACTGTTTTAGCTAGTGCCCTTCTGTTTTGCAAAACTCTGCAAATATCTCAGTTGAATGGATAAATTAAAAAAACTTTTCTACTGCTAATTTATGTCAATTCAATGAAAATGAACGTGTGCTTAAGATAAGAGCTGCTGACTTCTGAAAGAAAACTTGAATGCTACCTTTCTCTTGCGGTCCAGTGATAAGAACATCTGCTGGAGATTCAGCTGCTCTTTCTTGTACTCCTCCTGAGACATACTATTGGAGTCATGTTCTGTAAAATAAGTCCAAATTGTGAATATGAGGCTGAAGGACTTCTGAAGGATGGGTGGGGGAAATGCTGAGGTGAGAAGGGGATAAATACAAAAAGCAAGATTCTGGCTTAGTGCTTCCCTTAGTACCTTCTGAACATGCCCTGTTCTAAGGGATAGTCAGCTCTGCCAAGCTGTGTTAGAAACTAAAGCCTTTTCTGCAACAAAGCATTCAACAACAGAGAACTCTTCAGTGGAACCAGCATGGACTCTGTGTGTTTCCCTTGATACACAAGAGCTACAAAACCTAAAGCTGGTTTGGCATTTGTGAAACATCACTAATTAAGTGCATGGTTGAATGGTCACAGAGCCTACAGGGTTTGCTACTTCTAGTGGCAAAGGGATGAAAAGGGCAAAGGAATGCTGTGTTAACAAGGAGACTCTCTTACTTGGAACAAAAGACATGCAGAAATTTAGGTATCAGTGTGAAGCAGAGTTAATCAACAAGGGACATTACCACAAGTTTGGCTGTGTTATCATTAGGCTCAGTGCCCTGACATAGAGAGCAGTTTACTCTGACAAACTATATACAATAGGGGATGTCTTTGAAAAATGACTCACCTCTGTTCTGCAGGGTTTTACATTTGAAGTCATATTCATCTTGCAAATCCTCTAATGTCTTGATGTCCTGCTCCACCTCCTGTAATGCAAAAGTGAGGGTGGCCACAATTATTTAATATTTTCAAGTAATGCAAGACTTGATCTGATTAGGAACTGCCTGGTACCAGGCTTGACAGACATGAAGTCCAGTTTCATAGCAATGTCTGTTCCTGGACTAACATTTTATCACCTTTTATACATCCTTCCTCCTTCCCAACTAACTAACTGAAATCTGTTTATTATGAAGTATGGAAACCCTTGTGGTCAAGCCATGTAAGTTCACAGAGAAGAGAACCTAGGCTACAGTGGTAGAACTTGGAACAGCACATAGCATTTTAAACTTTCAAATTCTTATGTACTATTTGGAGAAAAGCTTTCTGTTGTGACTGTATTTATTAAGACAAACATCTATATGCTAAAAAAAGTAAATCTTCCAGTTAGCAAGAAACTGGTCAGTTGTGATTTAAGAGGGTTTTTTTCTGTTAGTTGCTAGTATTTCAGGTGGGTAAAATGCTTTTGTTGCTGAATTTAGACACATGGTACTTCCTGTGCTCAGGAAATCCCTGGTTTATAAACTTGAAAACCCCACCTTACTTTTATTTGTCATTTTATCAAGTCTAATTTTCAGCATCTGCAAATCAACAAACCCTACTGAGAAAAGTTATATTATACTTACTGAAACACTGCTTTTTACAGCCCTGACTTCGGCATCAAGCTCCTTCTGTTTGTCTGGCATCCCAGTCGCAGTGTTCTGTACATTCCCTACTTCCATCTGAGGGAAGAAGCAGAACAAGTCAAAACAGAGTGACCCATTACTTTTTTCATTACTGTAAATGAGTGGCATTTGTTGACCAACAACCTGAGGAAGTATGGCTTGTTCTGATGAATCATACTATAATTTTATAGTATAAAACAAATCAAATTCAGGTGAATTTGAAAGAAACAAAGTATTTATTTTAGTAAAGTGCCAAAGGTCCCCCATCATGGATTAAGGTCAAGCTGTATCGGGCTTTGAGCAACCCGGTCTAGAGGAAGATAGATGATCTCTAAAGTCCCCCCCATTCCAAACCATTCTGTAATTCCCTTTCCCTTTTTGATGACCCACATTTATTGTGTACTGGAAAGGCAGCAGCAAGTGCTTTATGCCACATGCCAGGACCAAACAGCTGTGCTGCAGCTACAGGGGCTCTGTCAGAGTCACACTGTTAGAGCAGCTGCTTTGGACACTGCTGCAAAGGGCCCCTTGTTGAAAGCCTCTGCCCAAGTGCTCTTCCCATGCTGCACATTCAAAGCCTTGCTATAAATTGAGGTATTTCCTTATTGGAAATTAACATGCCTGGTCAGTCATCACTTTATTTCTACATAAATGGATTACAGCTACCTATATATTTTGCATGCCTTTCCCAACGGCGGAATTTTTATTGCGAAACAGTTCATGTAAAGGAAAAAAAAAAGGTGAGAGGCTGGATAACAGATGATGAAGGAGAAGATATGACTTTACCTATAATTCAGAAGAAAGAAAAGGGCTTCACTAAAAAAAACACCCCAATACACCACCAAAATTAGAAAGAAATACTTGGAGATAACAGGGAAGGAGAAGGATGTATCATTTTTCCAGAGATAGTCCAAAGAAGCATAGAGAGTAAACTGAGTAGTAAAATGCAGAAGAACAAACCTAAAATCTTACTGGATATTTGAATTAAGCACTAATTATTAAAATAAAATCCAATTGGCATATCAGGCTACATCATACTAGAGAGGCATTAAAACAACCAGCATAGCTTTCATGTCACTCGAGGAATAAAAATTATTTCCTGGCCATTTATCCTCCAAATGCTTCATTCAGCAGAAATAAAAAAGCCATGCTGTCCAGCCATGCTGGTACAAATTAGTGTTCTCCAGCTGGTACATATCAGTGCTCTCTCTTCTCTTTTTTAAGGAACCTCCTATTGGGCAGAGAGAGGATAGCCTGTTTCCCCTGCCAGTCTTCATCCACTTCCCTTGCCCCAAACAACAAGCAAGGGAAGATACAACTGCAGCAGCCATTTCAAGACTGTTACCTCATTGCATGCCTGGGCACAGTTCAGTATTTTCCTCTCTTCTTTCAGACAGTTGTGGATGATCATTGCCATGTGTATTGGGTCTTCTTGGAAGTTATCCTAGCATTAGAGACACAGTCCATTGTTCAAGTCCATACACAAAATTTCTTGTGTTTCAGTTACTTTCAGATTGGCAAAAAACATTAGGGTATGACCCAAGTGTGAGTCTCAGGGAACACACTGGTCATAGCCTGCTCCAGGATTACAGGGTGTGATGGCCACAACCAGCTCCAAGAGCGAGTTTCCTCCTTGGCATACAAAGAGGCAGGAAAGGGCCAGAGACATTCCTGGGAGTTGTGGGATACTACCCTACAGTCCTAGAGAGAGCTCATCCCTCAAGAACCACCCTCCCACCCCTTGGTATGGCTGCTGGTTTAACACACAGTCCAGGCTGGAGGCAAATTCCACCTTACTGTTTTACCTGCACACAAAGATGAAATGTGCTGTGGATTGAGCACTGCCCTGCTCTGTTCAGGGTGGTGCTACCCTGGGGGGTTTTCTTTTTCCCAGAGTTCTCAAACTGTAACTGAGTTGATAATTAAACTGTAACTTTCTAACTGTAGCAAATCAAAACAAAAATGGAGCAACACTTGAATTCTGGCTTTTAAATCAGGATTCTCACACATCCTCTGTAAAAATCCCTCACAGCAGGGTAGTTGCTTAGAGGCATTCAATTGCACTGAAAGCAAACCAAGCACATGTATAGATATATAGATAACATATAGATGTGTAGATTGTATAGATAACCCAGGCGTACCTGAAGATTACGTTTGCTTTTCCTTATGTTGTGCTGCAGCAAAAAGTTGTTTTCTATCAAGAACCTACTGAATTGATCATCAAGCTGTGACAGCAGCTCATGGAATAAGAGTGTAGCAAATGAAATATTGTTGGCCGCGTGTTCCCTGGAATCATTTAAAGCATGTTTGGGTTAGATACACTTCCAATGCAAGAACCAAGAAATACATACAGGTATACTTGGTTTTTAATCCCCAACTCCAGTTGTAGAAGATGCAAGCACTGAAATTGCCTTCAAATGTAAGCCAGTTTCATTCTCTTAACTGGCTTTACTTTTCTTGATACAGAAATGTTGCTTCTCTGTTATTTTTGCCACATTCTGTTTAAATTCATTTACTCCTTCCATGCACATCAGGAACCTCAAAGTGACCCTGATGCATGTGCATGCTGTACCACCCCTCAAAGAGAAGACACTCCACTGAAAGTCTGCCAGAAGTTCAGAGTCTTTGAAGAGTGAGAGACTGATGCTACGGAGGTGTTGGAACTCAGGACATCCCTCTGGGTGTCCAGAGTTGCTGAGACCCCTGCCAGGGGGTTCAGAGACCCTGGCACACAGCCCAGAACACCTGTGGGTTCGATTATGACCCCTGGAGCAAACTGCCAGCTTTGTATGAAGATCTGCAAGCCACAGCAGTGTAAGGAGTGTCATAATAAAATTATCACTGGGTGCAAAAGTCGATTTTTGGGATTTTTAGAATAGGGGTTTTGGGGGCAAGATGGAGGGATTTGGGTGTGTCCAACCTTTCTTTTCTACCTCCATCTTCTGCTGTGATGTTGGCACTTTTAGATTGGTTTAGAGTAGAAACTCACTGGTGAGTTTCACAACTCACAGGTGATAGGTACTGGCAAGTAACTGTAACCATGTTGTATGTAGTTTTTAGTATAAAGAGATAACACTGCCCCGGGGACAGGCAGAGTGCCTGGAACTGTCCTGCTGGATGGACCTCGGCAGGGCAGGGGAAAAATTTTTAATAGATAAGATACAATAAACAATTCTGAGACTGAAAACTGAAGAATTCGACTCATCCCTTGAACGTGCAGACTGAAACAGAGACCTTGCATGCATCTCAGGGTCACAGTGCTCTGCACCTTTCGAGACCAAGGTAGTAACTAACTGGTCTTAAAACAGCCACTTTTGCTCTGGGCCACTGAGAACATCATGAGCAAGGACACTTCAGGTATCAGGCCCCCCCAGAAAGCTCTGAAGAGGGGCAAGAGCACAGGCTGGAGCACCCACACAGCTACTGAAGCATCCTAACCAGCAAAAGATCACCCAGCAGCTTGCTTCCCCAGCATTCTGCTGCTGCCTGTAACTGCCCTTCCGAGGGCACTGCTTATCACACCACCCAAAGCCTCATTAATTTCTGGGCTTACCAATCCTGGTTTTCCAGCCACTGTGCCAGGTACTGCCTGATCTCCATAGGAAAGCTGTCATCATATAGCTGGTGTACTTGCTCCAAAAACTTGGAATCAAGTTGCTGGAGTTGATACCACTGAGACATTCTGAGGAAGGGGTAAAAAAAAAAAAAAAAAAGCCAGTGTAAATATTTAAGTAATATTTGGACTGAAGTGGTGAAAAATAACTAATGTGAAGTTTTCATGAACATTGACAAAATTGGAGGATGTGCTGATTTTGGCTGGGATAAAGTTTATCTTGTTCACAGCAGCTAGTATGGGCCGTTTTGGATTTGTGCAGGAAACAGTGCTGGTAAGACAGGGATGTTTTTGTCACAGCTGAGCAGGGCTTACACAGCAGCAAGGCCCTTTCTGCTCCTCACCCCACCCCACCAGTGAGGAGGCTGGGGGTGCACAAGGAGCTGGGAGGGGACACAGCTGGGCAGCTGACCCCAGCTGACCAAAGGGACATTCCAGACCATGTGGCACCAAGCTCACAGAGCTCGGGGAAGAAGGAGGAAAGGGAGACATTTTGCCTGATGGTTTGCCTCCCCAAGCCACTGCTAGGTGTGACGGAGCCTGGCTTTCCTAGGATGGCTGAACTCCTGCCTTTTGCTTTCTTGTGTACATGGCCTTTGCTTTACCTGTTAAACTGTCTTTATCTCAGCCCATAATGTGCCTCACTTTAACCTTTCTGATTCTCTCCCCATCCCACCTTGCAGGGATGGGGGAAGTGAGTGAGTGGCTGTGCGGTGCTTTCTTTTTACCTTTTCCTCTGATTCCATTTTCATGGCATTTAGGGTACTGCTAGTGTTACTGCTCTCTTGCTTAGCAGATATGGAATTAGGACCTGTGTGTTTGATACCTGTGCTCTGCATAACTGAGATCCTGAACGTGGAGTATCACCTTTTGCTTGTGCAGATGTATTCCCCAGCACCAAGAGTATGAGTGAAAAATTCAGAGACCCCTCTAAGTGCCCATTTTCAGTTGCTCTTTGTATCCACACTTGCCTGCTCTGAAAATGGACTACATCTCAAATCACTTTAAATGGAGAAGTACTGGAAAGATGTTTTTTTCTATGTGTTTTAGTTCTCATGATCATAGTTTCAGGCTAAATTCAAGTAACCTGTGCAGCAGATACAGGGTGCTTAAATGAACTAAGACTGTGCAGAACAGCTCCTCTCAGACCTAACACTTTTGTGAGAGTGGCTTTAGCTCTGATGCAGGGTCTCTAGAAGCAGATCACTTAGCCTTCTATGCTGCAGGTTATCAGCTTGTAGTGGAAATGGCATGTAAAAATACATCCAAGGAACAGCCCAGGCTGAGAATGAGTGGTGAGATGCAAATCCACTCACATGATCGCTTTTCAATGGCTGCTTATAAGACCCATCCAAGTGAACAGGGCAGCATCAGGGTGAAAGACTATCTTCTATGCCCCTTCCTACCAAATCCTTTCATTTTTCTATGTCAGTGCCCTCAGCTGCTGAGTGGTGTGTGCTAGGTATGAGAAACAAAGGAGTTAAAACTGTTATGTTTAAAGTGAGGGCTTGGAGGCTTTTGAGTGTGCTTTTCAGATTACAGCTAACACAGCATTTGAGTGTGCTTGTAGCAGTCCCAAAGAGGGAGACCCCACGACCTCCCTGGGCAACCTGTTCCAGTGCTCTGCCACCCTCAGTGTAAAGAAATTCTTCCTCACATTGAGGCGGAACTTGCTGTGTTTTAGTTTGTGGCCACTGCTTCTCATCCTGTAGATGGGCACTGCTGAAAAGAGTCTGGCACCATCCTCTTGGCACCTGCCTTTGAGATATTTATATGTAATGATAAGATCCCCTCTCAGTCTTCTGCACTCCAGACTAAACTGGTCCAGCTCCCGCAGTCTCTCCTTGTAAGAGAGTGCTATGAGGGATCTCCCTCATCATCTTTGTGAGCTCTACTGGACCCTCTCCAGTAGCTCCTGGTGTTTTTTGTACCTGGACACAGCACTCCAGAGGTGCCTCCCTAGGGCTGAACAGAGACGGCTGATCACCCCTCTCGACGTGCTGGCCACCCGATGTACAGGGCTCCTTCCTGGCCCTCCTCTACCTCCTTTCCTGCATTCCCGGGCATCGCGGCCGATTGGGAGCAAAGGGCGCGGGCTGCCGCTCCAGCCCCCGGCCGGCTCCGTGCCCGCGTTCCCCGCGCTCCGGCCGGCCCAGCCGCGGCTGGAGGGAGGGAGGGAGGGAGGAAGGAAGGGACGGAGGGAGGGAGGGAGCAGCGCACCTGTTCAGCAGAGGCTGCCCAGCGATGCTGG
Organism: Haemorhous mexicanus; assembly: GCF_027477595.1. Classification (NCBI taxonomy): domain Eukaryota; kingdom Metazoa; phylum Chordata; class Aves; order Passeriformes; family Fringillidae; genus Haemorhous; species Haemorhous mexicanus. The sequence continues at coordinate 30,201,084 of NC_082348.1, read as the reverse complement.
AGGCACGGGATCAGCGGGAGCAGCGTCAGCCGTGCTGGGGACAGGGGTCCGCTTCGAGGGCTCCCGGGCAGGACAGGTCTGCAGAGGGTGAGCTGTGGAGAGCGACGAGTTGAGAGCGGATGCGACAGGCGACGGAGGAGCAGGGGTGTCCCTGCCGGGAATGAAGACCGCTGGGAGCCACCTCCCGTCTCCCCAGGTGCAAGGACACCGAAGCGCAAAGCTCGGTGGGTGTGCCGCGGGCAGGGAGCGGTCTGAGGAAGCGACAGCTTTAGTTACACCGGACACTCACCCCGCCAGCCCCCGAGGCGCGGGCAGCGCCAGCGCCGTCCCCCGGCCCCTCACGCCCGCTCCCCTCACCTCGTCTCCGTGTCGGCGCTGCCACGGTGCCGGCTGCGCTCGGAGAGCCGCGCGCCCGCCCGAGTGCGCGTGCGCGGGGGCGGGCCGGGGGCGTTCCCGGGCCGAGGGCGCGTCACGTGACTTCTGGGAAAGGCGGCGAAGGCGAAAGCGAAACCAGAGCGGGGGCCTGAGGGCAGCGGGGCCGGGCCGGGCCGGGCCGGGGGGGCTGCGTGGCTGGCCCGGGGGGGCTGCGTGGCTGGCCCGGCTCGCCCGGCTCCTGGCTCGGGTGCTCCAGCTCGCTTGAGCAGCCCCGGCGCTGATAAACTGCAGGCCGCAGAGCGTCCCTTCCCCTTCCCCACTGTCGCTGTCTCTTGGTCCAGCGTGGCCTTTTTGGCTTTTGTCTGGTGCTTGAAGCCGACAAAGAGCGGGATTTTGAAGCCCAGGCTTCGCTGCGGGTCTCCAGGGTAGTCTGTACCCCCTCCCTCCTCATGAAAAAAATGAAATAGGAGTCTGGTTGGGAAACGTCGTGGCGTGAAATACTAGGGAGCAATAGATCTATGAACATGGCTATGAATAAAAGCTATTAAAGAAGGCAACTGACAGGTTTTATGTTTTAAAATTAGGATCGTTAGAGTGTCGCACCAAGAAAAAGCACAAAACAATCGCTTTTTTTTTACTTTGCGGTTGCAAAACACAGCGAAAACACAAGCACAATTAGTAGAATTATATAAAAGCAGATTTTGTTTTTCCTGGTAGTGTCTCAGCACTCCTTTTTTTGTGTTTTTCCTCCACGCCATCGTTTTGCTGTGTGGAGAACTGTGTTCTTACTCATTGTGACATAAGGACAAAATTCTCACTTTTTTAAATGGAAGGAGGCTTGGGCTGTATATTCATCCTACAGCTAAATTATTCCAGCGTTCCTTTAAAGCAGTGCAATTATCTCAAGGCAGATCATTTCAACCAAATGTTAAGGCCACCCTGTGCAAAAAAATCTGTTCTGAAGCAATAGCAAGAACTGTCATGCCAAAACCCAATCCATGGTGCTGTTCAGAAATTCCAGTTATACTGGAGTTTATACTTGGGAGTCTGGCAGTGTTGCCTTGCATGGAGAGCAGGGAAGAAGGAAAAAGGAGACTGGTTCTCATGCCATGTCTGATCTTGTCTTACATTACTTCTCATGAACTTTAGGTGGTCAGAAATAAAAGGTATACCCCATTTTGTTTGTATTAAGATTGTGAGAAGAGGTTAGAATGAAAAGGCATGCAATAGCTGATGTCAGGGAGGTCATGTTTCCTGCTTTAGAATTCTGTGTTACTGTCTGTAGCTCAGTGTAAGGTCAACCAAGAAGCAGCAAGACTGTTTTTGTTATGCCTTGGAAAAAATCCACAGAGTCTGGGTATGCAGCTTGAAGCCAAAATCGGATTTTATTCATGCTGGTTATATAAATTACAGATATTACCAAGCTATATACAGAATTGCTCGTTTTTAATTTTATATGTGATGCTTGCTGAACTTACGTGCAGCTTGCTTTCAATCACTCAGTGAAACAGAGATGTGCTTGTTTCTTTGAAATTTACTTCCATGTATCACAAAAATATCTCATTACTTTGTTTCTGCTCACTCACTTTCAACTAACCTAAATAGCATGGGTGAAAAGAGAAATGAAAGTAAAATCTATGTCTTACTGATTCAAGGAGGTTATGTTTTCATCCCAGAAGTCTCATTTATACCTGCTTGAGAAAGCTGTAAGGTGCAAATGTTCAAGGGTTTGTGTTTTAAGAGCTTTGCATGCATTAACTGTGTGTTCTGTGGGCAAAGCTTGCATTTTGGTTGAACCTGCATTTGTGAAATACAGGGGCCTTGGAGCTGCCTGTTTATTATTCTATTAACAGAGATTTTAGGGATAACACTGGGGGAAATAAAACCAAAACAACAAAACCAAACAACCCAAACTCAGCAGTAAACACGTCTGAAAGAAAAAAAAAAAGAGTATTTAAAGAGGGCAATTTACTGTTTTTACAAAACTAGTTGTCCTGTTTATTAAGTGAGCCTGTGACAGGCATGTAACATCCTGTCACGCAGCACAAGTTTCCAGGTGGTCAGCAAATGCTGCAGCTCTCCTGTAACTGCTTTTAAAAACTGCTTCCCTGCTGCCATTGACCAGTTAGCATCCAAACTCTGTCAGATAGGGTTTTTTTTAATTGGTATACTTTCTGACAGTACTTGCTGGGGTATCTGAGTGCCTCCTGCCCAAACAGATTTACTTCTGCAACTATTTTGTGAGAGGGGAAGTTTTACTAACTCTCTCTTCCAGTGGAGAAATGGAGCCAGCCTTTTTAACACCACAAGTTTTGTGTCTGCTTCCTTTCTGGAACTCCCTTCTGTCCCCAGCCTTGCCTACCTGCCTTCCACAACTTCTGCTGTGGTGTCAGATAAAAATCTATGTTGAAGGCAAGTCATCTTTGGAGGAAAGCAATCCCCAGATACCTCTGGAACATTCAAAGTCAGGGGAACAAGAATCTTTGCTTTGAAATAGTATCTGAATCAGTGGTGTAGAAGATTATGAATAAGCAGGAAGTATTTAACATCATAAATCCTAATTTCTCCAAACACATTCATGGCTAGAGTTATCTTTATATGCTGTCTTCAGAAGCAAAACATTTTGTTCTTATGCTCTCATATTTACAGCAATTCTATGGAAGTTAGTTAAACTAGCAAGTAAAATTTATCTCTGCTGGGACCCCACTGAAGTCAAATGACTCCCAGGCCAGAAAGGATTTGGTCTTTTTTTCAGTGACAACAGCAAATCTGACTTGTAAAAGGCTGTTTGAATCCCTAGAGAGAAAATTCCTTGTTTATGTGTTGTTGAAAGAGGCCTAAGAATAATGTAATGGTTTCCAGAAAAGCTGACTTTCAAGGTGACCGGAAAAAAAAAAAAAGACTTCTTTAACCCATCCAGTGTTCACACAATTACTGATTTTTCCAGTATGTGCACTTCAGTCAGTCGAGTAAGGAGAACTCAGCTAGAAGGAAAAAAAGGAAAAGATTAGTCTCATGGCACTCACAGCTGTTCATTCAAAAGAAAATGCAGATGAAACCTTCTCTGGCTCAAGGTAACTGCAGTCACTTTGAAAATGTCATACAAACTGATAAGGATCGGCAAATCCTATTTCTAGTTGTTTATAAAGTAGAGGAATGCTCTTTACAAGACACTGTGTAGGAAACTGTTGCAGTAAGAATAAGCATGATATTTATTTTTGTATGAACTTTGTGGTTCTTGAAGCCTGTGGATATGTACAGCAGGGCTCTTCCTGGAGTCTTGTTCTTTTGATGGGTAAGGGAAGCTGGACTGAGGGGACAATAGAAGGGAATTCAGCAAGACTGCAGAAAGTATATCTTGTTAAGACTGAGTTACTCAGTTGTAGGATATTTGGCCTGCTGCAGATTTCACTCTTGTTTTCTGTTTCTTCCATGATGCTTTTTAATTGGCATTTCATGGAGAAAAAGTATTGCTTTAATAGTGCAGATTGTCTGCTTGCTATACTCAGCCAGCTCTTCAGCAGGGTAGATTGTTGTGTGAATTTGATAAAGAAAAAACCTCCATATTTTCTTCATTTCCATTTAGCAAGGTAAATTGAATGGAAAAGGGAAGGAAGGAATTCTTTCAAAATCTTCTAAAACTATTTTTCTCATGCAGTTTCTAGCAGAACTTTCTAGTCAGAGCTTACAGAAATATCACTTACCATCCAGCAGCACTGAACCACTCGTCTTGGTACCTTTAAAATTGTGTCTGGCAGCAAACTGCAAGTGTTAAATACGTTCTTTTTGTCAGATTATGACCTTAAACGATGGCCATGGTCACAGCTTAATTTGAAGCTCTGAATAGAGCTGGTTTGAGATTTACTGAGCATGCAAGAAGAAACCAAAAATGTCTGAAGGCTGATGTTAACTGAAAGTGAATCCAACTGTTCTTTACTCTGACGAAAGTTCAGGAAAGCAAATGCGTGCATTGTTCGTAAGTGCAGTTGAGGAGGTCAGAACCATTTCCACATCTTATAAACCAAAATAGAAATGAGTGGGGACATGTCCTGGGTTGGGTGGGGTAGGTTTTAATGCAGAATTTTAATTCAGGCTGGTTATTTCATTTTCAGCTAAAGAACTAGTTTGTCACAAATGCTATCGGAGAAAAAAGTGAAGAATAAAAAAAGATATCTTGCTCTTGAGTGGATTTTCAGGTTGATGTATTAAAGAACTCATCCACTTGTATATAAAGTTTAACTGTACTTCTAATCACTGACAATCAGGATTCTGGTTTAGTTTTGTTCTGTTTGTGGGTAAGGAGAAGTGTTTACAGAGAGGCATTCGAAGAGGAGTTGGCAGGCTTTTAAATACATAATCATTTTAGGATCATAAATCATTGAACATACACTAAGTTAAGGGCTAGTGTTAAAAAAAGGGATTTTCTTCTAAAGCTGCTAGAGCCAAACCCCTGCTGAGAAAAGTCTGCTGGACAAATTCCCACTTGGCTATATATCATTGCTCTAAGGACTCTGAGCCATGATGATTCAGAACATCATTTCTAGTTAATTAGGAAAAGGGGAAATTAAAATAAAAATATATGTCCTTTCTTTATACTAAGCTAATATTACTTTTCTTTGGCGAAAGTGTTTTAGTTGACCTAATTTTGCACTTTGAAACCCCATGTAAAATCTTGAGGTGTGAAAAAGTTGTGCAAGTTTGCTGAATTGGAAATTATCATATTCCTTGGGCAACTCTCCTGAGCAAGTCCAGGCCTTTGTGCTGTCCAGAGAATTAGTATAGGTGGCATGTATTTGTCAGTGTAAAGCCTTCATTTGTGCAAGAACTCTGGGATCTTTGTGTTCTACTATTCATGATTCATTGCCCAGCATGTCAGGCAATTCCAGTGCTTTCAAGATGCTTGCTGTATCCTGCACCATTTAGAATAGGAAATATCTGCACCATTGTTTCAGAATGTAATGCAGCAAGTGATGAAAAAGCTCTGATTCATAGTTGCACAAGCAGCCTTTTATTAACCAGCATCTATGCTGTATCCTGTTTGCTTAATATTTACTTGTGAATGGGAAAGTCTGCAACTTACAGCAGTTTCAATGGCTGTGGGACTCAGGTGTTCTCTCAGCACAGCATAAACACTTGGAGACATTGGAAGAAGATCTGATGGAGAATGTGGTTCTGTAGAGTCATTTAAGCTAAAAAGAAAAAAAAAAGCAAAAAATATCTAAGAAAAAACTTAAATCCCTCTATGCATATCAGTGGAGTATGATGAATGGTTTTTAAGTTTATTAACCCTGTTCTTAGGGTTGCTGCTGGCCCTGTAAGCTCATGCAACAACCTGATATACACTTAAAAATGTAGGAGGTTGAGTCAGGTTTGTCCTCTTTTCTTGCCCCTAATATCAGATGCTGGGGAAAAAAAGGAGTCAGTGAAAGAAAAGTAGATCAGAGTACCATAAAATCAGCATTCAATTTTTACAAATGGTTTGCCCCATTAATGGAAAAAGCACTCTACAGGTGAAGTCCTTTACTTCCCCTTCTTGTCTTTAGCAGTCCTTGCCAAACTATTTTCAAATAGTTCAGAGAAAGGAGGCAGGGCAAACTCTGAAATGGGATGTAAATTAAATAAAAATAACAGGTAAAGTATAACACACCTGTGAGGATACTTACATTTTGGAGACTGGAATAAATACAGAAGGAACATAACCTTTCCCTCCTCCATCCGAGGGCTTTGAGACTAGAATAAAGAGTAGAGAAATTAAATGTCGTCTAGTCATTTTATTATCCATTTGAAATGGATTGTTTGCTTGAAGTGCTGCAGACAATAATAAATTGTAAAGTCCCTTCATAAATTAATAGCCATGAAAGTGAGGGGAATACCTGAGATTAGTCCTTGAGTTCAGATCTTAGTCACAGAATTGCCTGTGCTCCCTTGATATGAAACACAGTATAATACTGCAGCTGATGAAAGAGATTTTGTTAGGCCTTCAAAGCAAATATACAATTCTTTAAGTTGGGTACTCTGAGCCTGCAGATTTCACTTCTGCAAATGCTTGGAGCTCTGTCTATACAGATACAGCTTCAGCAGTATGTTCTGAATTGCAATTCTTTTGCACAAAATTAAGCATCTATGTTAGATTTTAGATGATTGGAGCATTAGGCAAAGTCCACAAAGTTAAAATGAAAGAGAAAAATACTGTAGCTTCCAAATGTTTTTGAGTTGTGAAGGAATTTGAGTTCAAATGGAATTGTAACCTTTGATACTGAAAGTCTAGAAGAATGTGTTTTATCTATTAAAAAAATAAGGCTTTGAGGGCTTTCTTTAAGCAAGAATGAATTTGATCTAAAAATGAGCTGACTTGTAACTTGGACATAAAAGAACGTGGGCCTGAACATATTTGGAACCATCCTTGTTTAGCTTTTTTGCATTTTCCAGTGCAGTTGCCAGGGGTTTTCAGAAACATTGTCTGCCACAATAACCTGGTAATTGTGCAGTATATTGGGAAAAGGTGGTGCAGATAAGCAGCCTTTGTTTTAGGGTTCCATTGCATGAAATGAAACAAAGTAGGGCTTCCAAGCTGTTTGGGGAAAACTGAGTTTTCTTGAAATTAAAGAGATAGCATGCTACAGTGTAACACAACTATGAAGCCAAAAAGCAGGATGACTTTCAGTTTCCTCTCTGTTAAACACTCAAGCACTGAATTTTGTGATGCATCAGAGAAAAAAAAAAATCCATTTCTTAGCTTCTTTTAAATATTGTCATCACCTCTACTGTAACCTCTAAGACCAGGGAGGTATTTGCAAAATGAAGCTGTCTAAATGACAGACACATGTTAAACCAGTTCTCTTGAAGATGACTATTAATCTGTTCTCTCCCTCCTCTCCCTACAGTGCTCAAATTGCCTCTTGACTTTGCAGCTGCTGTGCAGGAAGGGTAAATAGAGAAGTGGAGCTGAACCTTCGTTTGGCTGACAGCTGTAGTGTTTGCCAAAGGCTTTATCTTTGGGGATATCTGGGTACAGGTACTTCAGGGGGTTTTCAGGAACATTGTCTGCCATGATGACTTTGTAGTCGCGCAGTATGTCGGCAAACGGCAGGGCAGATAAGCGACCTTTGTTGTAGGGTTCCACCGAATGAAATGTTACATCTCCTGCAAAAACACAGAGGCACCATAACCTGGAGATGAGCAACTGCAGCTGGAACATGTTTTTGCATTTCTTTTGAGGTTTACACTTGTACAGGCTTTACCTGTTCTTAGCTACATTAGTATCTTTCAGTGTTTAATTTCTGCATATTTGGAAACAAATCTAAAGCCTGCAGTTAGCAGGTGCACCTCACAGAGAGCTTTGTTAATAAAAAGGGCTCAGAGGTAGAATGTCAGAGTTTTGGTTTGTGTTTGAGAAATTATGATACTTGTATCTTGTCCAAAACCATACTATGACATGATACATGGGAATTTTACTTTCAAACCAAACAAAACTTGACTCCTGTATTACAGGTATATTGCAGAGTTGGGCTTAGTTTTGATTTAGTTCTTGGCTTGCTTGTTTGGTTTTTTTTTTTAAATTTTATTTATACTTACCATTTTCCAGCTGATCCACCCAAGTAAAGGTAATTCCTCCCAGATTGCTCTCACTAAACCTTAATAAGAATGTTCCTGGTGTCTTGTCTTTCAGCAGAATTCGTTCCTTTTCTTTGCTTACAAATCCCATTATGTACCTGAGGTATAACAGGAAATCATGGGAAAAAATACAGACTTGGATCTGTGCAATGTGTAGAATCATAGAAGGGTCTGGGTTGGAAGGGACCTTTAAGTTCACCTGGTTCCAAACACCCTGCCATAGACAGGGACATCTTTCACCAGACCAGGTTGCTCAGAACAATCCACCTTTATACAGGTGTTCAAAACCTGGTTACAAAGCTTTCTAAGGCTTGGGGGCTATGACCAAAGCTTTGTGTAGTTACACATGGAATATGGCATTGAGCTCAAAGTACTATGAAGCCTGGTTTATATCAAGTACTGGGATATAATTTATCCCAGAACTTGATTACATAGACAGAACTGAAGAACAGATCTAAATCTGTATTTTCCATGTTGTTCCCCTTTGACAGCAATTTCCAAAAGTTATGAATGGGAGAAGGGAGACAGAAGTGTTAAACTTGTTGCAAATACTTCTCTGCATGGCTAAAACTGAGATGAGCAAAGGACAGAGAAAATGTGGAGAGAGATCAATCTACAGCAGTTCTGTTGTTGCTCACCCATCAATCCAAAGAGGAAGAATGTGTTTTTTAATCAAGTCCAGGATTGCTTCAAGCCAAACCCAAAAGGTAAAGGACTTCCCAGGCAAATGTTCCTAACAGTTAAAAAACAACCACAAAACACAACCAAGACCAACACAAATGAGAGGAGAATCATGAGAGTGATGTTACCCAGCATTCACATGACAGTTTCTTCTCAGTTTCTCAAGAATAAGCTGCTTTTCTCAAGTGAGAATCACAATTTGACCTGTGGTTTTGAGTAACATCTCTCTTTCAATCTGACATAAAACCAACTGATTTTTAAGATATGCATTGGAAGCACCTCATTTTTCAAGGAGAATAAAAATCACATCTGTGGTTTCTTCCTAGTTATACATTTATATTTTGAGTGAAAAGAAGATGAGAAAGTTGAACTTCCTTCCAAGGTCCTCCACGTGTTTAAATAATGTAGTTAATATAATTTAAAGGAGCTTACCCTTCTTTATCAATTCATTTTCTCTTCCTCATCAAAGTTATTGCATATATTGACTGTCTTGAAATAATTTAGGTCAAAACCAAACTTATGAACAATCTTACTTATGCTTTATGAAAAATGTATTGCATGCTTTGGTAAGACTTTCAGTTGATCATGCACAGAAATATATAAGACACACTCTAATGGCAGTTTCTGATATCTGTAGCAATATAACTAAGTAGATCCCTAATCCCAAGCTTTATGCTTCTGGAAGTGTTTTCTTCCTAGTGAAATTTTTACGAGGGATGTGATTATGCTGAGCTGAAAGTCCCACATATGGCAAGTGGGAATCTTATCAGCAGCATCAGAGGAACAAAGATAGGCATGGCTGTGGGTGTTATGAGAAATAAGAGTTTTGTGTTACTTTTGGAACAGTACCTTGCAGAACTTTGCCCAGGATAGCTGATAATCATTGTAACTGACTTGCTGTCCTGAAAGAGGGAAAAGAAAAAACCCGAAATGGTGCATGTGTTATTCTGAAGTTAGGAAATAGATATTGCTTGATATCTGTATAGTTGGGTGGGGGGTGAGGGGAGAAGTACAATACATCCTGACTTGGGGAGGGAGGGATAGGGGCATGCTAAGGGACTATAGATCTGGTTTTCTGTATTCTTTTGAAGCAGGTGATAACAGTTTTAGAAATATTTGCCTAAAGTAGCCTGTGACTTGGTTTTTGCAACACTATGTGCTCAGTTTCAGTTTTTAGCCTAAATATTACTTCTCAGCTTTCCCCAGGGCCTCTCCCTTTTGGGGCACCCTTGGGTCTCAGGGTACTCAATGGCTCATCTTGCTGTGGTTACAGGGTCTCTTTGCTGTGCTGACACCAGTGAAGCATCTCTGGTGAGGCCCCAGAAATGAACAGACCCACAAGGACACGTACTTAAAATGAAAAAACCCCAAACCAAATCTCATAAGCAAGCAAAAATACTTCCTTTTGATTTCAGATTTATGAGATAATTGTTAAGGAGGCAAAATAATATCACAGTTCAGTGTGACTTTGATGCCCTCTTCCTTCAGTGGAGCAGCCTGGAAGTTCAAAAGTTGAATTACTTTGTGATAAGAATAAGCTGATGCCTGCTTTTCTTTAAAGAAAAAAACTGTCATTGTGACATTTTTGACATCAGCTCTGGAACTGGAGGTCATGCCGTGCTGGTTTTGGCTCGGGTGGAGTTCATTTTCTCCACAGTAGTCAGTGTGTTTTGGATTTGTGCTGGAAACAGTGTTGGTACGGATGGTTTAGTTCTTTCTGAGCAGGGCTTACACAGAGTGGAAGTCTTTTCTGCCTCTCAACCCTCCCATGAGCAAAGGGGCTGGGAGAGCTGGGAGAGGACACAGCTAGGACAGCTGATCCTAACTGGCCAACAGGATATTCTGCACCATATGGTGACATGCTCTGCATGTAAACTTAGCAGTAGGAAGGAGGAAGGAGGGGATGTTTGGGCTGATGGCATCTGTCTTCCCAAGTAACTCCTTTGTGTGATGAATCCAGCCCCGATTTCCAGACTGAACACTTGCCTGCAGATGGAAGGTAGTGAATGAATTCCTTGTTTGCCTTGTGTGCACGTGTGGCTTTTGCTTTATGTGTTAAACTGTCTTTAGCTTGACGCATGAGTTTTCTCACTTTACCCTTTCAATCCCCTCCTCATTTCACTCTGAGGAAGTGGGTGGCTGTGTGGGGCTTAGTTGCCAGCTGGTGCTAAACCACAACGTGTGCCTAAAGCCCCTACCTGTAGCTACCAAATATAAGAACCCCAAAGCAAATAAAATCTGTACATTTCTACTCACTTACCCATAAGTTTCTCTGCCAGCATGTTGAGCTGTTCAGAATTGAGTCCACGACCAACATATGATGAGAATTGCCAGCTCAGTACTTCTAGGAGCTGGCTCAAAGTGGCAGCAGGGGGGTTGTTGAAGAAAGATAAATTCTGCAACAGAATGAATGCTTTGTTTAGGTAGCAACCATGAAATACATATCAGGCTGTAAGAGGAGGCTGCAAGTACTTGAGCAGAATCTGGCAGTGTTGAAGTGAGCTCAGTGTGTGGGGAAGCACTGGGGCAAACGTGTGGGCCCTCCCACCTGCAGGCACCCAGCAAGGTCCAGTGGGGTGCCTGAGCAGGGCTGGGAAATGAGACTCCTAGAGAGAGCTAAAGTCCCTGTGTGCCTCTTGGATGTTAAAATGCCTTGCTATGCCTCTGGTAGTGTCCTGTGTAAAGGCAGTGAAAATACGCTTAAACCCTGTCCAAAAAAAAATCTAGATATTATCTCTGTATTTTAATGTTTAGTGCATGGAAACTTTAAACCATTCCACACTGATACAGTGACGTGCTGTTGAATCATTTGGCCTATCTTAGTTTTTTCAGTTGTGGGGTTTTTTTTTTATTCTACACACAATGGACATACTGAAGACTGTGCAAAAACTGTTTGGAGTATCACAGAGTGATAATGCAGTGCAGCCTGCTGGTCAGCTGGCCTGCCACCATGGCAGACTGTCTGCCCCTTTCCCTGCCCTGAGCATCTGTGTGAGTGCACTAATCCCCAGCTGAAAGCCTGAGAGCCACTGACAGCCCTGTTCCACAGCCTGCAAACACAGTAACAGTGACCAAATCTAAAATATGTGCTGAGACAGCTGCAGCCTTAGAGAGAATTATGCTGCTTTTGCTCAGGGTTAGAGCCACTAGAAGTTGCTACTTAACATTTATAATCTTCTCCACAGAAAGCACAAGTTGCCATAAAATCCACGGGGGAAAGCAGCATTTAAGTACATTACAGATTCACCTCTATGCCTGCTTTCCTGGTTTGGAGTTGTACTGATAGAATTATTTTCTAACACGTCTAGTTTTAGTCAGCTACATGCAAGAAAGATAAATTAAAACTAGTGAAGTCAGAGAAGGTGTGGAGAAGGCCTGTCACCTTTCCTTAGTTTAAGAACTACTACTTTAGGCTACAAAAAGAAAAGCTAAGGGTGCATGTGGTTTTATATCTGGGCAGGAAAATAAAGATAGATAAAGGGAACAGCAATAAAGTGTGATGTTGATAACCGTGTACATGACAAAAATAAGGTCAGTTCAAGAGGGAAATACGTTTTTTTTTTTTTTTTATACTTAATGTATTTAGTAACCAAATAGTACAAATGTGAAAATGCAGAAAGTCAGTATTTGCATACTGAGGACCTACCTGAGGATCATTGGTTGACAGGTTGTACCAAATAATGGAGGCCCATGCGTTGGGCAGCTGGCTGACATTGGAAATCATCACCACAGGCAAAGAGCTGGTCTGGTGGAGAGAATGAAGGCCCTGTGTAAATGCTGCTGAGGAAAGTATTAGTGCTGTGCTTTGGGTTTTCAGCCTCTCGTTCTTCCCAAAGCACAGACTTCTTTTCCAGAAGCTCTGGAAATCTTGTGTCAGCCTGTGGTTACTGCTGGGGGCCTCAGCGAGGGCAGGCAGGCCTGTGGTGTGGCCCAGCACAACTGTACTTCTATAAACTGCTGGAAAATGGCTTTTTCTCTTGCCTCAGATAATCTGTCCCAAATACTCACTTCCAAATTGATGGTCAGTCCATACAGGCAGACCTGTGTCTCAAAGCTGATGGAGTGCAGCTCCTCGGTCACCATGTGAGGGCCCTGAGGGAATAACCAGGTTGTAAAGCTGGGAGTGCACAGCTGGCATTGAACACTGGCTTAGTGCTCCAGCTGCTGAGGTTACACTTGGAGAGAAAACTCGTATCAAATATATAAGCAGAACAGGAAAATAAGGAAGTGAAGGAAACAATTTGTTTGTTCAACTCTGACATTAAATCAGTCCAGAAGTCTGGTATTTTTTCTGATGGATCTAAAAGAACCCCTTAATATTGTTAAAGCAGTGCTTCTAAACTTTTGTCTTTTTCTAAAATAGTACTTTAAAGCACAGATTTGCACACAAGAAGTTAACAGATAATTTTGTGTGTCTGGTAAAGGTTGTCTCCAACTTTCCTTTTCCTAAAGTTTCCTGACTGATGGACAATTGGACTTTGAACGGGGATGTTCAACTACAAGGAGAAACAAACCAGAAACAAAGCAAATAGCCACAGCTTTAATGACAAATGGGCCTTCATCCAGTTTTGCTGTGGGTACTAGCTGAAGGACTAGAGGCCTAAATCATTAATCCGAAGTAAATCTGGTCTTAAAACCCGAAGCTTTTCTTGGATGGAAAAAAACTAAAATCTGTTTGTCATTGTTGATTAAAGTTTGTATTATTAGCGTTTGTTTTGATTACAAAGCAGCACAGCTCTTCAAAGATCCAAATCTCTGCCCCTTAGGAAACAGATTTCTTGAAATACATTTCCATCCCCAGAACTCAGAGTATAAAAATATATTTGTTCTTTTCCAGTTTTCTTTGTTGTTGGTCTTTCCCTCCCCATCATGCGTTTGTTTTGTCAGACTTTTCTTTTAAAAAAAGAAATTAAAAATTGAACTCAAAATGCTTTCCCATAATGAAATATCCAGCTCAACCTGTATTTCTGACACAAAGTTGATAAGGGCTGGTGAAACAACCCTTCTCCCCCCATTGTGATTTTGCAGAAGCAAATTTTTCTCATGGAAAAATCATCTAGGCAAAAAGGTACATCTGCATGAAAGAACAAATCTAAAATAGAGAACTTCCACTTTTTTCTTAATGAGGCCAGTTATATTTAACTCCACTTTTAGCAGACTGAATGTCCTGTAACAAACCAAGTTTTGAAAGCATTATGATTGCTGTTAACAAAGAAAATCCCAACTCTTGTTCTGCTAATAACCACTTTCACAGCCTGCCTTGGCCAAGGAGAGGCTCTGTTTGAGGAAATCAGCAGTGAACCAAGTCACAGTTCAGCTGTCCTAATTCTCCACAGCCCTATGATAGCTTTAGATAGTTTTAAAGGCACAGTGTGTAGAAGTGGGAGGAAAAGGCTGCCAAAACTGGAGTGCCAACATTTCTTAACCTACATTTTTGCATTTGCTTCTTGTGGTGTCAGTGATTTTGTAGCAGCAAAGTGACTGGGAGTGAGCCTCGAGTTTCAGTCTTGCTAATGGGGTGCTGAGTTGTTCTGTTCAGAAATGGGTGTGAAAGGGGCACAGGGATCTTCTGCTTTAGGTTTTGGTCAAATTCCTCATGCTCATCACACCTTTTGCTTTGTACTTAAAGAACACTTCAAATAACTCTTGTGCTTGTATAACTACAGCTATTTGGGCTGGGATGTGAGTGATTTTATTTTCATATATATATTTAAAATATCTTTTTAAACTTGCTAATACAACTTTACCCTCACTTATGCTGGTTTTAGTGCTGTCATGCCATACACAGAATCACCACGAGAGGGGAACCTACGACCAGGCTGGGACAAGTGCAAGGAAATTAAGCACATTTTTGATCCTGGCTGAGGCAGTAAACCCCTTTGATACAAAGATAACGGCACTGACTTCAGCTCTGAACCTGACCAGCAGAACATATATTTAAAGGACCTTTCCTGTAGGAAACAATTATTTCAACCCCAAAAAAATCTTTAAAAGCTTATTTGTTTTTTTTTCTTTTTTTCAAAGTTTAAATGACCAAAAAGGTAACCTTTGAGTGGAATGCATTTGGATTATTACTCTCTACCTTCTGTTGTAACTTTTTCAATATACAGACTTCAGGCATGCAATTACAATTTGAGTAATTCCAAACAGTTCTCATTATACTTATACTAACATAATAATTGGATCCTGTACGTCATATTTATTTCAAAATCTAAGAACTCTTTGGTTTAAATAAAATCAAATCTGAAATACTTGTTGAGAGTATGCAAAAACAACATGTAAAATAAGAGCACAAACCTCATTTCCTTTGCTTCCAGCACTTGTTTTCATTTCTTTGGGTTGCTGTATAAAGCAAAGCAATATTTATGTGTCAGAGAAACTATACACAGAAGTACATATACAGAACATAATTTATAACCAGGATGTACTTAGTTATAATAAGAGTTTATTTGCAATACGCAAATGAAGTCTAATGAAGGCTCTGACACTGCACATTTAAAGATCTATTCAGTGTGGGGTATTTTGATATTTTTAAAGAATTTTTAGGAAACTAGGTTAATGTAACAAAGCATTAATTAGGGTGCTTGCCAAGTATATCCCACAAAAAAAAAAAAAAAAAAAAGCTAAAAACTATTGATCTCAATCTCCTTTTGCAAAACTACAGTGATGCACTGCATCTGTGGTTAAGGCCCAAAACTACCACAGGCAAGAGAGTGTTAGTCAGAGAGCAGGACTCACTGGGCTCTCAGAGAAGTTACACAAGCACTGCTCGAGTCTCTCACGGGGCTTTATCACAGGCATTAATTTCCAATAGATTTCAAGCATTCAGTTCTATCTCCCCTAGAAAATTGTGGTGTGGTTTAGGTTTTTTGTTTGTTTGTTTGGTGTGTTGGGTTTTTCTGCTTGGTTTGGGTTTTTTTTGCTGTTGTTGGTTTGGTGTTTGGGGTTTTTTTAACCAAACTCAGTTTCTGTGAAGCTTTTTAATTCAGCATGATTACTCTTTCCTTTTCTGGTGATTAGGATTTGATTAGATTTTGATTTCTGTGACAATATATAGTCTTGTTTTATGGAATGGATGAAGTATAGAATGGCATTTCTAGGAGTAATCTTTTTGTACAAACAGAAAGAAAATGAGTGTGGCCTTGACAGCAATACAGTTCTCCCTTCAGAGTTTCTAAAGAATCTTTTATTTCTCTACTCACAACAGTGAACAAGTGCCAAACCTACCAAATGTCGAAATTCTACTGACAAGCTCCCATTTGCAGACTCATCCATGTTCATGGCTTTCACATGTGTTCCACACAGAACAAATCTACGGTTACTGCAGAGGACAGGACAGTTATGTACTCAAATACCAGTGGATTGGTAAAAATTCATAAATATGATCTTTTATTGTCTTACCTTACAGTTGAAACATTCCTAAAAGAGAAGAGGGGTGGGGGAGAGGAAACAGGTTGTGAATCAGTAAATGTGTAAGACAGAACTTGTACTGAGAAGTGTGTCTGAGATGGTAGATTTTGCCTGCTCAGAGTTGGTTTGTATTGACCCTAGAGCTACAATTTTTGAACTGAAGGACTGAAATTAATACTGTCCACTTAGATTTTTGCATCTGGCCATGCTGTATTTCATCTTGCAATTGATTATGAAACAGTACACAACTTCTGAGAGAAAAGGCCTGGCTTCTCTTGCTCTCTCCTCACTGGGTGTTTTCCCTCTTTCCTGTGGGCTCACATCTATGTCCATGCAGCCAAGGTGGCTTTTAGAGGCTTGCAGAAGCACAACAAGCAGAAGGAGGGAGGTACCTGGTACCTAGGGCTGGGGATGTTGCATCATGAGAGCTCAGAGCTATTTCCAAACTAACTATCCCATAAATGCAATACAGTTTGATTTCAAACTTTTGTGTAATGCTGCTGTATCAGTCTGATGACTTTTTTTCTTAGTCTTGAGACAAATCTTAAATGGACTTCTTGCCTCTAATTTGAAACCATCAATTAGAGTTAGCAGCTTTGTTTTTAAAAAAGAAGTCTTCCACATAAAACAGAGGTGTTACTCTGATCTTTTAACTGGTGTTTTTTTAAATTTTTCTTTTCCTTTTAAAAGAAGTTTGAAATCAGATAGGGTAGCCACTGAAAAAATCTGTGCTGTCTCTGTAGGGAGTAAGAGAATATTTTCCCTTTTAAGTTTCTTACTTGTCAATAGTTGCTTTCACTCTGATCTGGTAGTTCAGCTCTGGCAATTTAATTAGCAACCTTCAAAACAGAAAATGAGAAAGTGAATATTAACAGAATATCTCACCAGAAAACACTAGACTGGTTGCTTCAGATTAAAGTATCAGAAATTATTATAATCTGAAAACATATTAGGCATCTAGGATTACAATACAATTGACAGGGTTGATTTCTCAGAAAGAGGAGCAGGGCTTTTCCAGTGGTGGGTGCCCTACCCTCCCTCTAAGTGTGTGGAAAAGTTGGCATGTGTTTGAGGGAGTGGCTGCAGTGACACCAAATAATTAGGAAATGGATTTGTAAAATCTCTGACTGCATCACAGATGTGTGTGTGCTTTCTTCATGTACCTTTTCTCACCACCCCCAGCCCTCCATGAACTTTGTGCTGCAAGGTGGAAATGAAATGAGAGTTCCTCTCCAACCTTTGCTCTTTCACAAAGTCAGGGAAGAAGCTTCTGGGAGAGAAATAACTTGTCTGGGATTCACCCAAGAGCCCCAAAATGCAGCAGTTTCTCTTTCCTCTGTGCAGAACTGGCTCTCAGGATCCTGATTTTGGCTTGTATGATAAGCATCATTATTTACTCCTTTTGTAAAGTAATTTAAAAAAGAATTTGATGCATACAGAACCCTTAAGGTGCCTTTGTGTATTACTCTTTACTGCCACTTGTTCTGCCTGACAGATTCTGTGTACTTTATATCCCCATTCCAGAAAATTTCCCTGCAGCTGAAGGGACCCCTAACACAAGTTGGCCTGCTTTGCTCTCTAGATTCTCCTAGGATAAAATACTGTACATGAATGAAGGAGTTGATGTCAGATTTTTTCCCTTACCTTAATTTAACAGTGAACTGTATTAAAGTTTTGAGAACCATTGGCCTCTGGGGATGTGTTGGCATGCAGGGCTGCCTTTCAACCACAAAGGAGCTGTGTGAGAAGAAGTGAAGCAAATGGATTTTTAGGAATATGTATGAACAAACAGACGGGGTTTTTTGGGGGAGAGGGAGGAAGGGGAAAGGGCTGGTATCTCTTAAAGACTTATTTCTCTGCAGATGCTGAAGTAGGAGCTCTGCATTCCAGCACTCAGTTCTCAAACTGATCCAGTGGTCTAACTGTCCCTGAAATTGTTCCCACCAGAAACAGATATTTGAAAGACATTGAAAATTGTACCAAATTCTATAGTTCTGAAATACAATGATGGTAAAAGTCTCCAAAATTTTATCAGAGCCATAAAACAGAGTATGAAAATACACTGAGCATGGCTCCAATGAAATTAAATGATAATAATTAAACTATCATTTTAATTTTTATATATATAGACAGCAAACAATTGAGTCCACTTTGCTTTCAGAGACTCACTTGTGAGTATAGCCTGTACAAAAGGCAAGAGAAATGATACCAATATTTCATCTACTAATAGAAGAGTGAGCTGAGAGGGCAGCAGGTAGCATAGCTTGGGGGAGACACAGGAAAGAAAAGGAACATTTACTTTAAAAAAGAAAGGCAAAATCACTAACACAAAGCCTCACTACTTTTCTCAGCAGAATGTACATAACTCCTCCTAGAATAAGGGGATTTCTGGCATTCATTTAAGAGTCAGAATTTGATGGCAAACCCTTAAATGCTACCCGTGAGAAGCTGCCTGGAACCTTCCGTTTCTATGAATTCTGATGACAGCTGTACATACTTGTGTTAGGAACCTGGTCCTTAAAATCCTCAGACATTCAAACTTCTTCCTTCCCTTTTCCTTAACAGTGTGTTGTCATTGTTGTACCAGCTGAGGTAAAGTTCTGCACTTAGCAGTGGCTTACGCACTTCCGGAAAAGGTTGTAGAGCAGGAAGTTGACTTTTTCCAGCAGCTGAGGTCTTTGCACAGGAATGGGGTCCCCATCATAAGTCAGCCTGGTCAAGAGTTCATCCAGCTTTTCTAGTTGCCTTCTGACTTGAAAGAGACTCTCTGCCAACAGTGTAAAACTGCAGCAAGACAAAGGATTAGTTCGCAACCTTTCTTGTAAACAGCTTCTTAGAATACAAGAACTACTGAAGTTCTTGCTTGGGGAAAGTCAGAATCTGTATTGAATGGTGCTGTCCAGCTTTGCCCAAACTCACATCCGTTCATCTTTTGTTTACAGGACTATATAAATACATTGGGCAAATCACCTGCTGTATCTTCAAAGATAAATGTTTTCACAACAATGTAACACCGTCTGTGATAATTTGGAAGGAATATATACATGGTCCTGATGTTGTACATGCAGGGCACTTGTGCCAAGATTAATTATTTCCTATAGCTCAGGAGTTTTGCGAAATTAACTCAATAAAAGGATAATATTTATATAGAATGAGCAAGTTAACAAGTCTATAGAAGTGTAAAAGCAGTAAGGAAAAAGAAATCTGAACACACTTGATAACAGTTCAGTAGGGTATGTGTGTATAAAATTAGATTTTAAAGTTATTTTTAGAATGTTCATTGGGAAAAAAAAGTACTTCAGTGGAAAAAAGAAAAGAAACCTACACGGGGCATGGGGCGGGGTTGGGGGGGAAGCAAAAAATCTTTTTTTTTCAGTCCTAAAATTTTCTTGGTAATTTTCCTTCCTTTTTAATTCTTACTTTTTACTTCACCTTTTCTATATGAGAGTTTTGATGGGAGAGTAATGACCACGATGTTGTGTTGACATTGTATGGGTATGCTATCTTTTAAATATAATGCTGTTTTCTTTTTTTTTTGCAATCACTTCAAAATTGCCATCACAGAGACTATTGCCATTCAATCCCTACACGGTGTAAAGTCTGGAGGAGTGAGTCAAAGCATAAAGCCTCTACCCAGCTCCTGCCTAGACACAACTCCCACTGCCTTCAATGACAAACTCAGCCAGCACCATTCTTACTCAAGCAAAACTCCCAAGTGAGTATGTCTCATGTATCTGGAGGATACAAAGCCAAAAATTAGTGACTGCCACGAGTCAGGCTAGTGTTCATTCTGAATGGCCAATGTTGCTTTTAGTCAGCCCCTTTTAGTTGTTTACTCTCTTAGCTGCTGGTGAATTTGCTGCTGTTGCAGCTGATCTAAAGGAATGATCATTTCAAGTGCAGCAGACTTCCTGTGGTTTTCAGTGGAAGCACGAGGTCAGGGCAGGTTTACCAGTTCTGGAGCTGGTCGAGCCCCCCGTGGAGGGGCCCCCCGATGCAGGCGATCTGCTGCCGCCTCTTCCAGTCCAGCAGCTCCTCGGTCAGCATGTTGCTCATCAGCACATCAATCTCATGGATCACACGCCCTATTTTACTGAGCACTTCCTGGAAAATAGGAAAGGTGTCACTGACTGACCACAGGCAACAGCTGCAGAATTCACCAGCTATCATGAAGCACTTACCACGTTTTTTTCAATTTTTCTGAAAGAAACCATGTTTAGGTCCTATTGCTTCGGTGGCAGGATTCATCACCCATTGTACATTAATCCTGAATCTCCATGAACTCTTCTTCAGTAATTGGTTTTGTTTTGGGAGGGTGGGAGGGAAGAGTGTTGCATTCTTTGTGGGCATAATATCTCCAAGATTTTGACACTTGCAAGCTCTGTCAAGTTCAAAAGTTCTGCTTTTGTTTTCCATCATATAAAATGTATTGTGTTTTTATTTGCTTGATTTAATCATAACCCTGCTCTCATGGACTCAAATTGCTTCACTCTTAAGGTGTGCAGAACCATATCCTTGACTGAGCTGTTATTTAATTGCCAATTTCTTAACTTCTAGTTCAAATCACCCAGACCTGCCCAAACATTTTGCAGACTGTTAACTCCAGTGAAATGAGTCTGTTCTTCTGAGATGAAGATTTAGAAGGGCACACATACGCATTTGAGTATTTGGTGTGAGAGTAAGGGGAGAAAGCAGATTAACCACAAATGACAAAACATTGTCACTAACCTTTCTCTTGTAGTCTAAAGTGTTCAGCATTGCCTGCAATGCCAACATTTCCTGTTTAATGAGGGTGCTGTTTTTGTCATTCTGCTCTGCAGGGGAAGAAAAAAATCAGTATAAATACATGTGTGGGTGTGTGTGCCTGTTTATAAGGGGAGAAGAGGAAAAAAAAACACAACCAGGCTGCAGCAAGAACTAGAGAAAAAATAAACTGCGAACATCAGTAGATTATGTAAGAGCATATTTCATTTGAAAGGACTAGCTTTAGGTAAAGTTTAACATAAGGTTTTATGGATCCGGTCTGTAGATGTGTGTGGGGGGCAGGAAAAGGCAGAAAACATGCAGGTGATACCCAGAGTTCTCTACATTTCTCATCCCTGTGCATACTCCTGTGTATTATGTACATCTGGCTTGGATCAGTGATTGATCTGTAAACACAAACAGCTCGTGGTGTCAGCAGTCAGGCTAAAGCTCTTTGGACTTGATGTGAATTACAATGTCTGGCTGAGAGGCATTTGAAACAGAGATGAAGTGTTCATCACCAAGGGGAATTTCAGCAGCCAGGAGCACTGATCACTGGGCATTTCCCCCTCTATCTAACATTTGTCCTTCTCTGGGTCAGGCACTAGTTTCAAGAGTCCCCAAGCTCTTTCACATGCAGCTCTTTCCCACCCTCACTTTCACCAACCTTTTGCATCTTTCATGCTACATTCAAAAAAGAAATTGGTGCCAACTGTGTGCCTGCTAAGCTCTGGATGGATGCCCTCCTATTGAGTTAGGGTAGATGTTTCAGTAGAGGCAGACAAGTAACCAGCACCACCTCAGCCACAGCAATTGCTCCCACACACTCTGTGCTGGAGCAGAGCAGTAAAATTTAAGCCCTGAAAGTCATTTATTGTCAGCATGTTTTATTTTGCAAGTGGGGCAGCTTTCAGGTGCCTGTGTGGTCAGTAATTAGGATTGACCTGATGACTAGAAACTCATTAAACCATGGCCACTTTTCTGGGTCATATCCAGCCTTCAACATTTAGGATTGATGTGCTTAAGGACTTGGACCTTTCAAGCCCAATATCTTTGCAGTTTCAAAGGAAGGCAATATAAAGATATCTGAGCAGGCACAAGCAACCCCCAGTTTCTTTTCTGAAAGAGATCATGCAAGGACTGTTCTACATGCAGATCTCAGCCATCACAGGCTGGTCAAACATGCATTCAAGTGCTTACCAGCTGGTTATCACCACTGTGGTCAAAAAAGAACAGAAAGCCAAGTTAGAGGTGAGAAAAATCAGTTCTGTATGACTCTGGGAAATAAGAGTCTCTTCCACATTCTCCCAAAGAAGGGCCATGTGGGAATATTGAAAAATAGGTTTTAAAATTAAGAAATGTACTACTTTATGTGCCATTAGGCAGCTTATCCATAGGAAATAGCTATACTTTCTTAACATGGTCCTCTTTACCTTCTTTACCCCAAAAGAGTCATTACGTTCCAGGACTAAAACTTTATAGAAACCAAAGATCCATTTTTATGTTTACATATATTAATCAAGTAATGCAGAAAACCCCCTGATGCTGGGGTCTAGCTGCAGAATCAGCCATTTCCTAGGAAATCTAAAAAGTAGTATAAAAACTCTTACCTAAGCTCTGTATTGTTTTGTACCTGAAGTCAAATTCTTCTTGCAAGTCTTCTAAGTATTTCACATCTTGGTCAGTCATCTTTCCCAGGAGAGAAATGAACAAATGCATAATGTAGTATTTTCCTTTCTTACCATTTGAAAACCCCTGAACAATTCTGGGAACCCTTGTTTACTATCTTGTAAACTTTATAAAGTATGACTGAGTAATAAATTTATAGCTACAGATTTATTTTACTTTTAGAAAGTCAAACATTATCCTCTATCCTGCATTTGACAGTGGTTGATTCAGCTTTATCCCTTCTTGTTTACTAGTGCAATGACATAAAAGAAAGCAGGAACAATTGTGTTAGCCTGAGCTAAACTGAAATTGTTATGCCAATAATGCTACTCTCTTCTTGAAACTTTAAAGCAGGACAAAGGAATAATTTTACATTTGCTTAAATGGATATTTAATTGGGGTGTGCAAAGCCAAAAAAGGTGGAGTCAGACACAGGAGTAGAGCTCACAGAATTTATTTACAGAATGTCTTAAGAGTTTGGATAAAGAAATGAAACATTTTTGCTGCTTTGGCATTTTGCAGCTTTCTTTTCATATGTGCTATAAAAAAATATTACAGATATTTTCTAGTAACCAATCAATGATAATTCAAAACACCCCATCAAAAGAAGGAAAATGAAACTGTAGGAAATTATCTGCTGTACTTTGAAGGTCTGTTTCTGTGCTGTTTATTTTGCCTTGATTTTGCCAACAACTCATACACAGTCCTTTTCGGTTTCCTAAGATGTGTACTTTAAGAGACTGAAAATACAGAAACTCCTTTGCTAAATGAGCCCACACACAATTAGCCATTTTGGCTCTTTATTTTGGAGACTAAAGTTTTAAATTATATGTGCAAAGTATGAAATTACATGCACGAGGAGCTGGCTAATTTCTGTGTTCAACTTAATTACTGACTAAAAAAAAACCAACCCTGCTATCTAGAAAATGTTCTCATTTTCACTGGTCCTTCAGGGGTGGCTGTGCTTCCCCACACAGGCAGGAGGAGCAGCATGACAGGCTGCTGCTTTGTCTGCTCTGCAACTCTTCTCTTACAACTTTATGTGTAGATAGAGACCTAGTATTACATTCTTCTCAAACTACTTTGTCCTTCTAAGGGTTTGATCTCTCTAACCCTTCTGGTCTGTGAAAGAATGATGAGACAATGCTGCTAGGATCTCTTTCCAGTATACCAGAAGTGTTACTCTTGACCAACATAGGGACAGGTATATCAAATGTAGTTTCTACACTGATACTGCTGCAAAGCTGAAAGTGGGGCTGGGATAGCAAAGAAGCTGTGGGTACTCTGAATCCCTATCCTGCCTTGTCACCGACATGTTTTATGAAAAAAACCTTTCCTTAGGATTTTTTCCTCCTGAGAAGCTGAGAGGCCTCAGGAACAAAATGCAAACAATGATTCTCTGCTGCTGTGGGATGCACCAGGTGGGTCTGGGATTGGTCTCACCTGGTTGTTTCTCATTAATGGCCAATCCCAGTCCAGCTGTCCAGACTGTCTGGGTCACAGACAAACCTTTGTTATTCATTCCTTTTCTATTCTTAGCCAGCCTTCTGCTGAAATCCTTTCTTCTATTCTTTTAGTATAGTTTTTAATATAATATATATCATAAAATAATAAACCAAGCCTTCTGAACATGGAGTCAACTTTCTCCTCTCTTCCCTCATCCTGGGACCCCTGTGAACACTGTCACACTGCCTTGAACTGAATGGGCAGGTGTTCTCTGAGCTTTCAAGGTCTCTGGGACATAGCTACAGTGTGGCTCAGCCCAGCTCTGGTCTGCCATGGGGTGAGAAACTCCTGGAGAGTGGTTACCATCAGCTGCCAGTGTTCTTGTCCCCTCATGACTCCAACCCACATCATTGTGTCACGCAGCCCTCGGCTCGACAGAGGTCTTGGTACATGACTCAGAGGTTGGGAAGGTTCAGGGACTGCTGAGCCAGCTAAAGGAGGTGAAATTGCAAAAATACATTTTCTCAACCTTGCATCTTTTTAGAGACTGTAGCTATACTCTTACTGCACTCAGTGGTGTGCCTGCAACTCACATAGGGATGAGTGTGACAGCTTTAAAATAGGGAAGCCCCACAGCTGCTAACACCCAAGGATCCAGGTGTGTCCTGAGCTATCAGTCTGGGCAGATGTCCTTGGAATAATGGAAAATGGATGGTGTGTCTGTTGGCAGAAGTTGTTTTGCTACCCAGCTTAAAGATAGTTCAGGTGTGTCTGTATGAAAATCACGTGGGCAGAGACAGCACACTGGACAAAAAGGTACCTGAGCACTGTTCTTGATTGCTGATACTTTATGTTCTACATTTCTTTGACGTTCTGAAACCACAGAGCTCTGTAGAGACTTTTCCAGTGGCCCCTGGAAGAACAGATAATTGGTGGGTGAGTAATATTAATAATAATAATAGGTGATAGAAACTGTACTGCAAGTTCCAGCACAGAGAGCTCCAAAGCCAGTGTTCAACCATCTGGAGACTGCTGTAAACACACAGACAAGTTTGTTCTACACATTTGAAAAACATGTAGCTTTAACTTCGAAATCCAAGAGATTAAAAGGTGTGGGTATACTACAGGCAATAAACATCTAGTAAATGTAATATAGATTATTAGATTTTTTTTAAAATAACCATGGCATAAGACTCATATAGGAATACATATTACATCCATAAGTGATTAACAAGAACATGTTAGTCTTAAAAATTCTCTCTGGGTTTTAATCCTGTAGCAATTTTCCCAAAATAAGTTTCATATGTAATTTGTTTCATTTTTTTTCTCCAAACCACATAAAAATCATCAGTAACTCTATAAATCATCCAACGCTATTGGATGGAATGTCTTTTGCATTCCATAGTTAATAAGAATTAATGCATTGCATAATTTAAAATACACACATCTGTTTTGCAAAGAATAATCTCTTTAAAGCCTTTCCTACAGATTAAAGTCTTTGAAGATTAGCTGTGACATGGAAGTCCCTCATAGCAATGTTTCCAGCAGAAGAGCCACTAATGAAGTTCAAATGTGAGTTTAAAGGGCAACATTTGGCAACCCCTAGTGCACACAAATCACTTCAGTGGAATGAGGGGACAGGATTTGGTCTGAAAAGCATGTGAGCAGATTAAAATGGAGCAGATTAATGAAATGTAATTCATTACCTGTACAGGCATGCTGGCTGCAGCCAATATTCTTCTTTCTTCTCTTAAGCAGTTTGAGATGATCACTGCTATATGCATGGGATTACCATGATATTTGCCCTGCAAGCAGAAGTAAATACAACTCAAAAAAATTCCGGAACTCAGGATGTCCCTCTGGAAATCACAAGCAACATGATGTATGAGTGTTTATGAGGTACAGATTGGTGTGGGTGGAAAAGAGTCCCCTTTTCAGGGCAGCATCAGTTAGTGCCACTGTCATAAAATATTCTGAACAACGTTCTACAGAGATGATAAAGATACAATTCCGAGATGTATCTAATTTGGAGATCAAATTGCTCCCCTGCTAACACAGCTGTTTTGAAAGGGCTTTCCTGTCAGCCTCTTCTGGGCACGATTTTATCACGTCTTCGATTTTCAATAGGATGTTGCTGCTTAGCTTGTAGCACTTCTGCCAACAAAAAAGTTTGTAAGCATATCAATATGGTAATGATGCAAGCAGGAAAGCTTCCTCAGCATAAAGCAGAAGACTTAAATTTTAATGTCTATGAACAATTTTTCTCTTTCAAAAAATAATGTGCCTGAGATGAAGGAATAAGTAATTTTTGTCCCAAGCCAAAGAATGAAAAAAAATCTATATTTTTATACCACCATAAATAAAGTGCTGAATTGCTGATGCATGACTGAGGACTGGGCACAATTTGAACTAATATTGGTTTATGCTGTATTTATAAAATTGGAATGATCCAGCACTCTCAAGCAGCTTCCTTTATGGTGATATATTCATTCAGTGTTTCTCAGTATCCTTCATGCCTTTCATTCAGTATCATTCATTCAGATACCCTTCATTCAGTGCTCATAGTGTTTGTCCATTCATCAGAGTTAATCCATTTAATTTCTTTTCCTGTACAGTTTCCAGTTCTGGACTTACTCTATTTTCTCCTCTTTATCATTAGTCTTTATTTTCATCATATCTGCCTGCCACTCAGAACCTCTTTTATTCTAGCTGTCTCTGAATGAGGCACAATAAGTTGATACAAACTTTAATTGATGCCATATCTTCCTTTGATATCTCACACCAATTGTTATGCTAGACACAAGGGTGTGAGTGCATCTGACAGAAGTGTGAACACATTGCTTCTGTATGCAACAAGTACTGTGGCACTGAACATCCCTTTAATGCTTTTCACTAAATATTTCATGTGAGCTCTTGCATGAAATGTGTAATCTGAAATATGTTTTGACTTCAATTGCAAAGTAAAGAAATACCATATTAAAAATGATAATTTTGAGCATGGCAACTGGGTTTGAGTTGCTTGGTATTAAATACCATGTGTACTGTGGTTCCAGGCATGGACTAAGGTAAAACATTCAGGGCTCTTAAAACTAAATAACTGAGGTACCAAATGTTCCCTTCCAAGAAAGCTTTGACTGCCCTGTCGTTGTTAGCAAAGAAATGGAACTTTGTTTCTATGGTTTCTGAAATCTTTTCAGGACAGGAAAAGTACATGCCCCACAGTGCCAGCAGTACACACCCAGAGCAGCCACAGTGCTGTGCCTCCTGTGATCTCCTTAAAAGCAGCTCAGGAAGGTACTTGACTCCAGCAACCATCTGTGTCTGAGGAACAAGAGTTATGAACCTGACTGGTTTTAGGAGCTTCTCTGTAAACAAGAGTAATACTACCCAGGACACACCATGCCTCAGATGAACCACCAAGCACTCTCTCCCTGCCTGAACCTTCCTGGGCAGGGGGAGGAGGCTTGATGAAGGATACACTGCTGATTTCCATGTCAAATAGCAGTGCCAAAGATCTGTCACCACACATTTCCCTCTGGCAGCTCCATGGCTGTGAGGACAGTAACTACGATGTCGCTGCACGCTTCCTTCAACACCACTGCACTTCAGGTCCAGTAATAAATTCACAGTCCCCTTTACTGGGCGTATTCCCAATCTCTTTCTCTGCAGTGTCAGGATGTAGCTTTGGGAAGGGAATAAAGCAGTGTGGGAAATGGCTGTGATCTTCCTGCAAAGGGCTGAGTAGGGTGTCTTGTGGAACTGAGGTCCAACAGCCTCAGCCAAGGCAAATTAACTGCAGCAAAGAGTGGCTGTGCTCCTGGCTGTGCTCCAGCCCAGTGCCTGACTCCTTAGGGAGCCACCCCAGGCTGCTAACTGGCATGGAAATGACTCACACTTTTTATACTGACTGGGTTTTCTACTCCTTGGTGGACTGGAACTGCTCAGCAAAGGATCAGTTTATTATTAAGGATGAGCACAGGTGCAGTTGGGAGAGGGGGGAACAGTCCTGCCTTGTTCCAGCTGTTTTGGCTGAACATGTCTCATCCATCTGTACCTTGATTAGAGGGGGAAAAGGCCTGTTACTAATAAGGTTAGGGATGAAAGCTGTGGGGAGAAGTCTGCCACTGCTCTAAGTCCACTGATGGGCATATTAATTCCTCTGTAAATTTCTGCTTGTGGCTATTACTTCTTTTTGGTAGCAAAACAGGGTTTCACCTTGCCCCTAGATGGCCAGTAAGTGTTCATGCCATACATTGGTACATTTGAGACTTAACCTTAGTCCCAGCTTACCACTGCCCAACAGAATTCCAGCACTGCAAGGGTTTAAAGGAGTCCAAAAACAAAAACTATTTAACCAAATGAAGAAGAAGTAAATATCCTTTCTTGGAGCTGGAAAAATGCATTTATGTAGAAGAGGCTCTTTAAAAACATTCTGACAGTGGGATGTGTTAAAATTCCCCACAAAGGATGCCAGTTATTAGGGACTTCCCTAGCGTTTCTAGACACGATTCATATGCAAAACTTTCAAAAACTCTTTCTTCCTCTCCTTTTCTTTGTTTCATTAAGAGAAAAACATCTGAATCAAGAGATGCAGCGGAAATTCACTTTCCCCCCTCCATTTCTTTCTTCTCTAACTCATAAATCTGTAGAAACAAGCTGGGTGCATAGTGATTCCCATACTTATGCCAGGCTGGTGCTTCTTCAACTTGATTCTGTTTGAGCAGATGCCAAGAAGGTCAACAGAGAGCTGCCACCTGTGCTCCTGGAGCAGCCCCTTTTGCAGTGAGGGAGCAGATGGATTGCAACTCATCAGTAATAAATGGATAAATGAGTTGTAACACTAAATACCTCAAGAATTGCAGCCTATTGAATAACAATAGCTACTAAAAGTCACAATAACCATGTTTTTGACTCTGGGAAAATAATAGCACTAAAAAATTTCTGCCTGTGTTTTGTACTACTCAGCTGTAATTACACTTTGGAATGCACTGCTTGGTATTTCCTTATTATTCACCTACTGCCAGCTCTTGTTGCTCTGCACTTCCATTTTGTCTTTGGCTGAGGGCAGAAATTGCCCAACATGACCTTGATTTCTGAATGACTAATTGAAAGCCATCTCCTAGCAGCAAAGAGTATTTAAGTTGGAAAATTAGGGAACTTTAACCAAAAATGGCTTGAGATGGGGGAATCCTAACTAAGAGTGACATGAACACTAGCAGCCAGAAGAGGAAGAGTGTGGATTCTTTAGATATGCAAACTTGTATTATTAAGTTTAAACATGCCAGGAGAAAATTTATATTTGTCTTTTGACAAATACCAACACAGAGAAATTGAAGATTCGCTCTTCTTCTTTCAAATCAAAATATCTGCTAATACTACAGTAATTCTGTTGCTCTTAGAAGTTTTCTTTCTGCTCTCTTCTGTTCCAATGAGGTCTTTCCATGCCATGAGTTACAACAAACAACAAATTGTCTTGTTTGGACTGGATTCTTCTCAAGAACTACCAGCATGATGCTAAATTTAAGCAAACAGGGGGAACTTGAACTTTCATTCTGAACAGGTGACAATTTTCTGAGAATGCTGATGACATTTCCTTGGAGAAAACCTTCCTACTGCCACCCGGCATGCACTCTTTCCACTCCAGGGACATCTGTTGTGACAGTACCTTACTAGATAATGGAGAAAAACAAAGAGGCATTTCTGCAGAAACAGTTTGTACGTTATAGCATGCAGAGTTTATGCCCTTTAGCCAAATTTTAAAACAGCTTGAACTCATTGGAGTATGTGAAAGGCACATGAAACAGTGGCTGGGGAAATGCAAGGTTAGATTCTGCAAGCTGCAAGGTCATGGAGAAACTTTAAAATACTATTATTATGACCTTTTAAAATACATGTTCTTTCAAAAAGAACACCAAGCAACTGTCAGTTTTAGTATCTGCCTACTCTGACAGAAATGAAGAAATCCAGACCAGATTACTCTTCTTTTCTTCCCATTTTTAAAATTTCAGAATTTTAGCTGATTTTCCTGTGGGCGGCTCCATCACGAAGTGGATCACTCCCAGCCACACAAACACTGACTGCTTTCCACGTGTCAGAGGGCTCTGTACACACCTACCAGTGAAAACTGGATGTGCACTAGGTGAGCATCTGGCTCTGTTTTCAGTGGGTGAAGCAAGGAATTAGGTGTTAGTTGGTCTGGAGTTGTAATGTAGAAGGATGTGCTGTGAAACCTTTAGAGAGTCACTCAGGGGTTTGCCTGAGTATCTCTGTGTTTTCAAGGTGACCTAAAAATGGACTTGAGTAGGTTTTGGTGCTTTCCAATTCTGAAAATTGTTTCAGAATTTGGTCAGGTTTTAGCTCCTTTTCTCCTTTTTCTTTTATTTTTCTTTCTTTTTTTTTTCATTTTTTTTACTCTCAAAACCATCAGCTGTATTTCTTCTCATTTCTGCTAGAAAAAGCCCTTCTTGAGCCTTTTAATTGTAAATAATAAGAGCATCACTTGGAGGTATGGCAGAGTTATTTAGTATGACCATTGAAGTGTTTGTTCATACTGAATGAATATTTAAAGAAGCTGATGGAAGGGAGGAGAGATAGGAAACAGCAAGACAAAGTCAAGCAAAAACACATTTCCTTCCCTAGTGCTTACTTGTGATATGATTATTTTACAAAGTCTGATACTCAGCATCTTTCTGGATAAGCAAATATCTCATCTTTCATAAAATCAAAAACAGGGAGAAAAACCCCTTTTGCCTATCATTTTATTTTTTTAAAAGAAAGAAAGATTTGGTTTAGCTGTGTATCTTGGATGTGTGGGTGGGAAGGCAGAGCTGTACATACATATTTCCCGTTTTCACCTTCAAATATGACAAATAACACTTCACCTTGATTTGTTTTCTATCTTTGTTTATGCATCCAGGCAGAAAGTCTAACGAAGACAACAGCAGAATACAAAGAAAGAGCTGGTCCTTGTGTTAGCCTGATAAAGGTTCAGTGCTTGGGAGTTTTTTGGAAGCTTGTATTTAAACA
Organism: Haemorhous mexicanus; assembly: GCF_027477595.1. Taxonomy (NCBI): domain Eukaryota; kingdom Metazoa; phylum Chordata; class Aves; order Passeriformes; family Fringillidae; genus Haemorhous; species Haemorhous mexicanus. The sequence goes on along the minus strand of NC_082348.1, from coordinate 30,170,121 downwards.
GGCAGTATTATTACTAAAAAATCTTCTGCTAGAAAGGTGCCTCTGTTTTATCTAGGTCTTTTAGAGGAAGTAGCTGTGACACTATCTATTTAGACTGCTCTTGTTTTACTTTTATTTTTAGATTTCTCCTTCCCCCCCTCAAAATAAGAGAGAGAACTCAAAGGCAACCTCATTGTTTTAGAAAGCTCCTATGATGTGTGGGAAGCCCTAATACACAGCTTTGTAGTCTTGTAGTTTTCTCAAAGAGTATGATGCATAACTTCCAGATGATCATAATTTTTTCTGGGGGCACGTGCAACTAAATTGCGATAGGCAAAGTTGTAAAAGCACAGTGAATGAGCTGTGAAGGCAGAGGTTTTTTCTCCACCCCTCAAATTCCACTGCTGAGTCCCTCCCAGCAGACTCTAAAACCACTCAAGGAATAACCTGCAGAAACAGCAGATTTCTGTGCAGGTGGGGTGAGATAAAGCTACAGAAAACACATTTCTGTAGAAATCATCATCAGACAGTAGAACTGTATAAACAGGGAGGGGTGAATAATGTAGGGTAGTTCTTATTTGATATTCATTTGAGAATAAATAACTTCTTGTTTAAATGAGATTTATTTGAAAGTAAGTAAAAATACCATGTTCCCTATGAAAAAGGGTAAAACACCAGAGGACAGAGAGGACTGATCTCACATGCCCCTCCTCCTCTGGGCACAAAGACCTGAGCATTATTAACTAATCTCTCAGGCAGATGTTCAACTGCAACTGGGCTCTTAATACTTCAGAATGAACAAAGCCCACAAGAAGTTATTTAGTTTGCTTATATTTTTCCTTCTGTCTGAAAATTTAACTCTCTTTCATTCTACAAAAACAAATGGAAATATTTATAAACTTTTTTTGCCTTCTTTAAATAATAACTAGAAACCCCAACGTATTTTACTTGTAGCAAGTAACCTTTTTCAGCCTTGTACCAATACTTTTTAAAAACCTTTATTAGCTGCAGTTGCTAGGAGCAGACACCTAGCTGCTTTAGCAAACAGACTTCTGTGCGGGGTTTCCCATTTGCATGCCAAAATTTTCTGTAAACAGCTTTAATGGTTGTACTGAAAAACTCACTGGGAGCAGCCTAATACAATCTGAATTGTGTTAGACAGCAGGACACGCTGGTTCAAAACACATCCTACCTTACTGTGTTGAGCTGTTGATCTGGCAGGCTACACCAGTGCTAAATACTCGTAAATAACATTTTAAAGTGGATCTTCCGTGGTTTATTAGGAACTTTCTCTATTTTGTTCCATTCTCACCCTTTTGTAAGCTTTAACAGGAAACTGCAACTAAAACATTGATGGCTGTTTCCACTCTTTGCAACTGTTTCTCAGCACAGGGCTTATTAGAATTGTTTGTTGAGCACCAACTGGAATGCCCTGTTTCAGATCTAACATTATTTTGTCCACTTTCTTTGAGGTACTGAAATGAATAATCTTGGGATTGTTCCTTGCATTCCTCATGCATGTTCCTTTCTGGAACAGAGGCTTTTGTAAACTGTCACTTGAACAAAAGAACCTTTCTATGTTCCCTTAGTTCTCTCTGAAGGAGCCACAGGGGTGTTCAGTGCCCATGGCAGATGGAAACAAACTGGGCAGTATAACCAGGAACATGACACAGAATCAGGAATGCATTGCTGGGTTACTGTTTTAAGCAGCATCGTGTAAAGATGTATTTGTGGAAAAAAAGTGCCTTATTATATGTTGTTTTAGATGACAGAAGATACTTTCAGAAGCTATTCCAGACCTTTCCATAAAAACAGCCAGAGTTGTGTAGGATAAAGTAATGGAACTAAAGAACTATTTCCCAGCCACTTACTATGACTTCCAAAAGCTTGTTTTTATATAAGAGGTTGGTGTGAATCAGCAGATCTGGTGCTTCTGCCTGACCTCTCCCTTTGTAAACAGACCCTAAGGTGTCAATGGTGTGTATGCCCACAGACCTGCTCATCCAGGCATAATCCCATTACCCTCCCTCCCCTCGTCTTAGGCTCTAGCAGGGCTGGGGAGTTGCTAAAGTTCACCAGTACTGGAGAATCTGCTGTGAGAATTAAATGAATTTCATGAATATACATAATTTACAGCAAATTGTTCCCCAGAGCACACAGTATTCTCATTAACTCAGGCTTCAATGGTAAATGAGCAGAGCAGCCCTTCTTAGTCCTGAAATCTGTTATTTCACTTCTATAAAGGAAAATTTATGTAATCAGATTTCCCCCTGAATACCATAAATAGAGAAGTGACACAGATGCATGTTACCATTAATGAGAAGGGATTGCTTTCAGAAGTTATCTTGAGACTAAAGCATAAATAAGGGACTCAGTTATGAGTAGGATGATTCTGGGAATTTCTGCTTTTGGTCCTGATGAGGTTGTCCTGCACCTGTCCCAGAGCCCAGCACAGACAGAGGCTCCTCCTGAGAGTTCACCTGAACCCACACTTGGGCCAGGCTGCATTCCACAGAGCTAAATCTTGTCTAGCAAGAGGAGAGCTCCAGCTTTCCAGCTTGGAGTGTGTGTGTGGGTGTCAGGACCCAAGACATCCCTCTGGCTGTCCTGAGCAGCCAAGACCCCTGCCAGGGGTCTCAGGGACCCTGGCACAGAGCCCAAAAATGCCTGTGGTTTTGATTATGACCTGTGGAGCAAATTACCAGCTTTGTATGAAGACCTGCAAGCCACAGCAGTTTAAGTAGTGTCATAATAAAATTATCACTGGGTGCAAAGGTAGATTTTTGGGATTTTTAGAATGGGAATTCAGGGGGCAAGATGGAGGGATTTGGGCGTGTCCAACCTTTCTTCTTCTTCCTCTCTACCTCCATCTTCTGCTGTGATGTTGGCACTTTTGGATTGGTTTAGAGTAGAAACTCACTGTCTAAGATAGATGATAGGTATTGGAAAGTAATTGTAAATATTGTACATGTAGTTTTTAGTATAAAAAGATAACACTGCCCCAGGGCAGGCAGAGTGCCTCTGTCTGTCCTGCTGAGCGACCTCGGCAGAGCAGGAGAAAGAATTTTATAGATAAACAATAAACAACCTTGAGAGTGAGAAATGAAGAGCCCTGACTCCTTCTTCGACTGCTGGGCTGGGAAAAGAGACTTTCTAACTTTTCTCGGGGTCACTCTGAGCAGCTAGAGACCCCAACATGTGGGGAAGGACATCCCAGAGCTGAGCAGGCAGTGGCCACCAGCATCATTCCTGAATGGAGTGGTGGGACACGGGGACACAGTGCACATCTCTGGTTCCCAGGCTGCCCTTGGCTCCCTGGCTGCACTGCAGCCTGCCTGCCCTCTCCCAGCCCAGCATTTTGGCATGTGAGTCAGGAATGTGGGCAGTGCCTGTCTTCCAGGAGAGTCTCTGAGCACTGGGGGCTTCCACCAGGGACAGGTGAGCGCTGTCCCATAGAAACATTCCTTCTGAACGCTGGGATGTAATTGTCCACAGGCCAGGGTTGTGCAGACTCCTACATCTGCAGGTTGGTTCCTAGAAGTGCCAGGCAGTTCTTCCAAGCTTAACATCTGCCCTTTACATTTTGTTGTCATAACAACAGCACAAACCACCTCCTTGTGACTAATCTGCTTTGCTTTTCTCCATCTAGATTTTAAGAAGGAGAAAGAACTATAAGCATGGTTTCCCTGCTCTTTCCCCCACTGCCTCTGAATATTTTCTCCCTTTTCCCTTTCCAAGACTGCTGCTGGGGAGAGCAGGAGCTCTCTAGAAAGGTGGGCAGAGAATTTACCCTTAGAAAGTGACTGTGCTGTTCTGTCTCTCACTGAAGAGCACAGCAACAAAATGCTGCTCTGCTGTAAAAATGAATCCAATTTACTGACTTGAGAAGTAATAATAATGTAGGAAGCAAATATGAAGGATGTTAACCTAAAATGCTGACCCTGATTTTAATACACTATGTGCATTTATACCAGATTAATGCCAAGAAGAAGAGATGTTTCAATGAAAGCAAGAAATAGAGAAGTGAATTACAGAGAGCTAGCAGTGACCACAGCTGCTTAGCTAGGTTTCTTTACACTATTTTTTGATTGCTTATAACTTTTTCAAATTACATATTTTCTGAAACACTATTCAGTGTTTCTTTTTGCCTGCAGATAATTTTGGAAATGTAAGCAGGCTAAGCAGGAATGCCACACTCCATAGTTATTTCTCTGATGTTGAAAGAATAGGGATGGTCCCTGTGATCTAAAAGCAGGGCTGCCAGGCAGACCCATCTTCCTGCTTGGACTTCTCTTCGCCCTTCACCACCCCCAAGGTTGCCCAAAACTTTGTATTGCAACTGAGGCAGACAAATTCTCTCTTCTTTCACTATTTCCATTCTTATATTCACAGTAGAACTAACATATTTATGTAGCAATGTTTCAGTAAACAGTCAGAATAGAAGATTTTTCTCAATTTGACAACAAAAATCTCTGGGAAAACTTTTAGGTGAGGTGTGCTTGGCTGTGGTGCTGGAGACTCTAAGAAATAACACTCTGCAGACTCAGTAACAGCACCAGGAATCTTGATCCTAAGGAGTCCTTGTCTGTCTAGAAAACAGCTGCACAGGCCACTTATGAGGTGTGCATTGCTTCCTCTTCCAAGGCTGCCTTTCACTAACCATTCAGTTGTATTTCTGATTAAATGTTAGACTCTCCATTTGGGTTTTGTCAAGAACTGCAGGTTGCTTTTGAATAGCTGTTGTGTGTTCTCTAATTGAATTTTTCTTTATTATTGCTGTTGTCATAGCTCAACACACTCTGCTGTGCACATAGTGACAAGTGCTGGTTTCCAGCATTATCTGTTTTGTCAAGTATTACTCAATAGGGTGACACAATTTGGCTCAAAGTAATGAGCAAACATTGCACTCAGATCTTGTATTGTGGTTGGACAGCTTTGTGTGTGTGCACGATGCACAAGGGTCTGTGCAGCTGTGTGTGGTTCAGAGGGGAAGGAAGAGGAGGGAACTGTGAGATTTCAAAGAAGTGCTTGCACTAGAGAGCGAGCAGAGATAAAGGTGGGCTCATGGTAACTAACCTTCAGAGAAAGTCAAACCAACACTCTTCACAGAGTCACCAGATAGGAAAAGATGTTTACAAAAGCAACTTCCTCCCCTATTTAGGAACACAGTCTTTCTTTCATCAGTCAGTGAAAAACCTCATTAGTTTCACAGCATAGCATTCCAGCCTCCTGTTCCCTAGGTGGTGTGTTGGGACAAAAAGGACCATGGCATCCTGCTCTGTATATCAGTCACATTTTCCTGCTGCTGTCTCACAAACCTGTCACAAGCTAGCTCAAATTGCAAGGGTTAGGTACCTGCAAGGGCTTCCAGCTGTGGCTGGCATGCCAAATGCCCATTTCCAATCTTCTCACATATTCAGCAATAAAATGCAACCAGTCATGCATTAACAAAAGATTAGACCCATAATGAGATAATTTGTATATTCAAAGTTAAGAACATTACAGAACATACTGTCCATGCTATGTTTCATGTTCAGTCCATTAATAACACTTGACAGTTGATAACAAGGATAGCTGTCAGCTGATTTCAGCTACTATAGCATTTCTTTACTGATGTACTTACCTCATCAGTGAAGAAATAGCTTAAACAGCTGCAGCAGGAGACTACTCTGCAGCTCTACAGAACATGCAGCCCATACTTTGGCTGAAAATGCATTTATCCTCTATGTCCTATACATTATAAGTTGTCCTATACATTATAAGTTTGTGTTTTACACAAAAATCAAAATTTCTCATGTCACAGATTTCTTAAGACAGTATAAATTATTTTTCTTATCCAATAACAGGTTGTTATCAAGCACTGCAAGAACCTGGTCCTACTCCAGCCTGTTCTAATTATTTTGGAGGTCAGAATACAGACTGTGGGTGATAGTGTTCAAGATCAGGAAAAGCTCCCACAGTGAAAGTGCCATCCAGTTTTTGGTGGTTTCCATGTGTATTTTGAAAGTGAATAGATAGCTTTTTGTCTAAATTCAGGTTATGTGCTGTCTTGATGCAATGAAGAAAGGTCAGCATTAATAGTCATGGGAGAGCTGCTGTTTTGGGCTTTTTTTCTCACCTAGAAACATTCTACTGCAATGCTCAAGACTTAGATCCTGTTTTATAAGCAGTATAATTCCAGTATCACACACGTGCTTTCAAGGAGTTCATAACACTGTCCAGCTGTAATGGGGATGCCTGAGGATTTTGGCTTGTTCTGGAATTGTGACTCAGACCTCAGCACCGGAGAAACCATTTAATCACAAATCATTTGAAACTCCCCTCCTCTTGCCTTTCTGGAATGACCCTCCTTTGCTTTGTGCTCTTCCTGAAGCACATCAGGATATAATTTCCAAACATGACAGGACTTGAAGGAAAGGGTTTTTATTTTATCAGGCCATTTTCACACTGATTTTAACATGAACTCAAATGAGTTCACCCAAGGCCTGATTGCTTGGCTTGGTGTGCCCAATTTGGCAGAGCACACAGAGCTGATGCTTCAAGTTTTGATAAAAAATTAACAATAAAAATGGGGCAAAGAGTAGAAGGAACAACAATGAGAGGCTTCCATTTTGTAGAGCTTCTATGTAAATATGTTGTAGTCCTTCTGCTTGTGCACATTGTGATGGTACAATCATAAATGCATTGTCTTTTAAGGCAGGAATACAGTAGTGTAACTGCTTGGCCTGAAATGCTCTTTCCACCCATCTGCCCCTGTGGAAGAATCCTTCACTAAGGTGATACAGCTTTGTGGTAAAATGTGCCAAGATCATTACAGAAACAACAGGATTTCTGCAGCTGAGTAAATCTGGTGTTTGAAGAGTACTGAAATTATGAAAAGTGCTGCTCCAAAAACCAGAAAAGAAACAAAAAGTGACTTTATTTTTCAATTACAGGAGGCTGCTTGCATAGTGTAGGATGGAAAAGTGGCAGCAATGGAAATAGTGTCATATTTTTAAGAGGTCACCATTAGGGATAAAGAGTAGAAAGGCACAGCCATGAAGAAAACAAAGGCATTGATAAAGTCATGCTAAGATTTTCCAGGCCAGTGTGTGTGTATGTACATATGTCTCAGATAAAGAGAATGTTTGGCAAGCAATGCAATTATCATTTAAGTACTTATGGAAAACACCATCAAAGAAGAGAAAAACCCCCAAACTTTCATTAAACTCCATGGCATATCTGCTTTGTGCAGAAGACAGATAGATGTCAGGAAGTAGGTGACTAATGAAGTGGAACTCTGAGAATCCTTGCCTTAGATAAACAATTATTGGAGAAACAATCAAAATAAATATTGTTTTGCAGAAGCCGAACGGTAAATCCTTTAAGTAATTCATAACAAATAATCCCAGAAAAGCATAAAACAGCAAGCATGCTAATGATTTACAGAGGTTCCTTTCTCGTGGTGCTGCCTTAAGCCCCAAGCATGTATTTTATTCCATAGTTAAATATCTGTAGGTGTCTGAGAGGTGGTAATTACATTTGTAATAAACATGAGCATCTATAAGCGCTGTACAGTGTTATTTGTAAGAGCTCAGTGAAACACAGATATGCACAGAGCCAAGAAGTCACAGCATTTGTAGCCAAGCTGCATGCATTGGAACAGGAATTACTGTTCCACAGAAAGGCAGTGGAATTGTTATTTTGAATTATCTCATTGAAGGCTCAGTTTTCCCAGAGCTGCTCGCAGTCTACAGCAGTTGGGGCAGCTCTGAGTGGGGCACTGGAACAAACTGCACTCCACAGAGAGCAGCACTGCCTCCAGAGAGCAGTGAGGGTGCAGTGCAGCTTGGCATTGCAAGTAATGACCCACCTGCAGCAGCTTCCTGACTCTTTTCAGGTTGTGGATCAGGAGCAGATTCTTCTCCTGTGAAACCCGGTCCAGCTGTTCGTCCACCTGTATTATCAAATTCTGCAAAAGGATCATTGCCATTGCTTCATTGTTGGCTGCAGCCTCCCTGCAGAGTCAATGAACAACAACAATGCACATTTAAAATGCTGGATGATGGGTCAGTCTAGCAGTACAGAAAATTATAATCTATTTAGAAATCTAGGCAGCAAAAAAAAAGACTTGAAGTATATGGTGACTTGCATATAGTTAGAGCTTGTGAATAATGATTTTTATGATTCTGTGGTTTTGGTTTTTTTTAATATTCCTACAGATATGCATAAAAAGAGGGTGAGGTATTTGCATAGACAGTAGTGTCAGCCAGAGGAGACAACCAGGGTTTTCTAGTCTCTGGTCCAGTGAATATTTAAATACTTCCAGCTCACTTGTCAGAGGAAATGGGGCTTATGCAAACTGTCCCTCTCACTCAGTCACACAGATATAATTTCTGAATTTGCTGCCCAGTTTCAGACAAAGTTGGCAACAGGCTTGAAGTCCAAAAGATAGAATATTCTTACAAATTTCATGGCAATCTGGCAGGTTGGTAGAAGAAAGGAATCCAAATTAGCACCTCCACTGAGGGGAACAGCAGCAATAACTTGCTCCAGGAGGCAACAGCCAGATGGTCAGGCAGAAGAGACATCTCTTCACACCAGGCACCAGCTGAGCCTTCCCCCAGCCAAACTATTTGGGGATACAGGAGGACTCTGAGGCTTCTGGTCAAGGGTATGTAGGGGACACAGGACACAGACAAAGACAGGCTTTACTGGTTCTGCTGGTCGTGGTATGTGCAGGGCAATGGCATTAGTGAGAAAACTGAGGAGGAAAAGGTTTGGACAGCATGGCATCCTTGTCCTTGGGATAGCCTCTCTCCTCTCCTCACAAATAGGAGGTGCCTGTTTGAGATACACCTGCTAACTCCATGTCTGGCAAAAAGGAGATTTTTATGTTACCCGTGTTGCCACAGCCCCATAAAGCACAAAGAAAGATTCTATTCCTTAGCAGATTTTTTTTCTCCCCCCTGCACAATAGTCCTCCAATAGCCCCATGGATTTAGCTTGAAAAAGTGAGATGTGTCTTTCTGGTATGAATAAAGATTTTTTTTTTTCCTTTGCATTTAGTTTGGAATCTTCTTAAGGTAACTCTCAAGTGAATTGAATCCAAATTTGTGCATAAATGGACCTCCTAGAGAACAGTTCCTGTAAGTGTATAACATTTCCATTAAAAATTAACTTGTATTTTTTTAAATCAATTTTTATGGGATTTTGTTTAGGAGTGAGTTCCAATGTGAATCTTCACCTCCCAATATTCCCTAAGTTTAAATGGCTAAATCCATTAACTAGTGAAATAGTGTTACTGGAGTGTAGATACCTGCACAGTTTGTAAATGAGCACCCTAAAGCCTTCCAGCAATCAAAAGAATTGTTGGTGATTGAAATAATAGGAGACAGGATGGATGAAATCCTACCAGTCCTGGCTTTCTATCCATTGTGCTAGCAGGTGCCGGACTTCCATGGGGAAGTTATCATCATAGAACTGGTCCACCTGCTCCAAAAACTTTATTTCCAGTTGTTGAACTTGACTCCATTGGGACATGCTACAAAAGAAAGGAATTAAACATGTTTGCAACTGAAAAATGGACATTATTACTAATCCAAACTGCATAAATCGGTTATTTTCAGTGTAGCTCTTATATACTTTGACATTTTATTCCGTCTATCAAAATAGGTGGTACTTGAGTAAATTTAGACAGTTAAAGGGAAGAGGGAAAAAAGTGAGCAAGGCCATTAAAGAAGTTTTGGTTCTTGTTCTTGAATGGGCACGTCTGTCAAGTCCCTTCCTTTAGGGAAATTTTTTGAGATACTTTATGATGCTTATAAAGTGGCAAAATTTACACACCATCTCTCATCAAGAGAAGAAGTTTAGGATTGTACTCTTCAAACCCAGGTAGAACTATTCTTATTGAAGGGTAGTGGAAAGCAATGTTTTGCTCTCTTGGTGAATTCCTACCTCTCAAATTTTTCCTAAAGTCATCATGGTTGTGTGTTACAGTGCTGTTCCCAAAGCCCCACATTTTCTGCTAGGAGAGTACTGCTTTACAACCTAAATCTAGTAAATATCTACTTTAAATTGCCATGGAATTATATTTGATGTGCCCTGGGATCTCTGTCCTAGGGCTGGGATCAGCAGGCTCTGCCAACACCCTGATCCCTTACCAGAGGTGTTCTTCCATTTCATCTTAACAAAAGACACAAAATACATTCAGAGCTAAGGACTGAAGTGGGCCAACAAACTATGGATCTGTTGGAACACTTTTGACAGAAAGTTTTCCTGAAGAAAAAGACAAGATTTCATCAAAATGGACATTTTTGTAGAAAGCTGACCTTTTCATATGCAGCTTTTCTATTTCCAGTTCTGAATTGTAGTTTCAGAATGTCAACAGTTTCAAATAAGGATATTATATCTTAATGCTGTAGTCTTTCATTTTGCATTTATAAGTCAGAAGGAAAAAAAAAAATTAAAAGTAGCATCTGAAGGTTTAATGGAGTCCTGAGCACTTACTCAGGCAAAAGTAAAAGTGACAGGTTTTAGTTTCTCAGGGAAGGCTGACAGGATGATTGTGTGTGTGGTATGAAGAACACGGTATATAACGTCAGTGGAAATGTGCCAGTGACTTTTCCCTCCTTTATTACTTCCATTCTGACAGGAAAAAAATATTGCCTGAATATTTACTTTGTTTTTTAAAATTGCTGAGGAGGAGTTAGGCACAGGAGTATTTCGCTGTCTGTGTTGCTGTATTGACAGTTACAAAGAATCACAAACCTTATTTCTGGTGATACATACAAGGAATTAATATAACAATAATTTATAGAATTTACTAAAAATTTATAGAATAAAATAATTTATTTAATACTTATTTAACAATTATTTAATGATTTAATAATTTATTAAATGACTTAATTAATTCATTTAATAATTAATAATTTATACAATAAAATCAGAGAATTGTTAAGGTTTGGAAGGGACCTCCAGGATCACTGAATCTGACTTTTAACTTTCTTTTTCTGAACTCACAGTCAGGAAAAAAAAAACCCCAAAAAACAACAACTCAGATTTTAAATTCTGTTCACTTTCAGAGGGAGTTTTTATTGTAAATGCTAGTGAATTCTGGTGATTATGATATCCTAACAAGATTAGTGAGAAAATTAATTATTTTTGTCCAAAGTTTAAAAAGAAAAGAAAAAAAGGTAAGAATTTGTCCAGCCTGCAGCCCCCTTAGGCCTGCCGTGGAAGTTGCAGGGATGCTCACATGCATAAACTGTTGCAAAGCACACGGGTAGCCTTTGTCCCTGAGATTTTGGTGCTCGTACAACCCGTGTTCCCTTTGCACAAGAGGTTTTTCAGGGACAGCTGAGAAGGTCAGGCAGTTGTAGCTCATCCTGAATGCCCCCTGAAGGGAACTGAAGGAAAGTTTTCAGGAAAGATGGGGCAACACTGTCTACAACAGAGGACGGGGGAATAGTCTCAAAATGAAAGGGAGTAGGTTGCTATTAGACATTTTAAAAGTTTCTATACTGTGAGGGTGGGAACAGGCTGGCCAGAGATGTGGAGGTGCTCGAGGCCAGGTTGGATGGGGCTCTGAGCATCCTGGTCTCTAGTGCAAGCTGTCCTGTCCTAACCTGTGAGGCGGCCGGCAGGGAGCGGGGATGGAGCTGCTGCGGGGATGGAGCCGTGTCCGGCCGCACTCCGGACACCGCACACCAGCCCCGCTTTTCCGCTGCCCCGGCGCTGTCCCGACTGCCGGCTTTCCCCTGAGCCTGCTCCCATCGGCCCCGCCCGTGCCGGGGGTCGGTGCGCGTCCCGTCCCGTCCCATCCCATCCCATCCCATCCCGTCCCGTCCCGTCCCGTCCCGTCCCGTCCCGTCCCGTCCCGTCGCATCCCGTCCTGTCCCGTCCCGTCCCATCCCGTCCCGTCCCGTCCCGTCCCGTCCCGTCCCGTCCCGTCCCATCCCATCCCGTCCCATCCCGTCCCATCCCATCCCGTCCCATCCCATCCCGTCCCGTCCCGTCCCGTCCCGTCCCGTCCCGTCCCGCTCGGAGCGCTGCCCCCCGCGCCCCGCCGCTCTTGCCTGTTGCGGGTGGGGTGGGGTCGGGTCGGGCCCAGCTCCGCCGCCGCTGCCGCCGTCCCCCCGCCGCTCCCCGCGGGCTTTAAGCGGCCGTGCCCGCCCCCGGCCCGCGGCAGCGGCGCCTTCCTGTGCGTCAGCCCCGCGGGGCCCGGCACGGCCCTGCCGGCTCCTCTCGCAGCAGCCCCAGTCGCGACAGGGACCTGGGCACAGCTCAGAGCCTGGAGGAAGCCGCTTGCCTTCTGGAAGCTGAAAAATACCGAAATCTTTCTCATTCGTGCTGTCGGGGCAGAGGGCTGGGTCCCGCCGCGCTGGGGGACCGATGGCATCCCGGGGGACTCAGCATTCCGCTGCTCCCCCAAAGCCGTGGAGGCAGCGGTGTCCCCAAGGCCCGAACTCTGCTCAGGGAAGGGCAGTGAAAAGGCAAAGGGCAGTTCTTGGACGAGTTGGGCGGCGGAATGAACTCCCCAAACTCTTGTGACTTAGAATCATAGAGGTTGGACCACACCTCCAAGAACATCGAGTCTAACATTTGGCTAACCATCACCTTATCAACGTAACAGTCAATGTGTTTATTCAACACCTCCGGCTATGGTGGCTCCACCACTTCCCTGGGCAGTCTATTCCAATGCTTAGCCACCCTTTCCATGAAAAAATTCTTCCTGATGTTCAACCTGAACATGCCCTGGTGCAGCTTAAGACTAGGTCTCTGCTCAGACCTGCCCTCTGTCGTTTAGGGTTCAGCAAGCATAGGAGGCTGCTTAGGTGATGTGGACCACGTCAGGACAGTGAATTAGTAATTTGAGGACCACCCAGGAAACAACATTGATTAGCAATGTGATTCTGTGCTGTCAGTAGGGGGAACTATTGCACTGTATTTATTTTAAATAAATATTGGTAACTATTTATTTTTCTTTTTACATTAAGCACTCATCTTCTGATCATCCTTAAGCAACTGCTGTCTGTAATGATGAGAAGACAGGTAGTTCATACCATTGCAGCAAAACAAGATTGTAACAGGTTTTCAATCCTCTTTTTGCTTGCTGTCTCTCTGCTTAACCTAGAAAATAATCTGTATGGTGGAGCGGTTCATATTAAGAAAACACAATGTTTCCTATTATCTGATGGAAGTATCTGTTCAGGCTTGCTTCAGGTGGCCATACCCCAGAAGTTCAGCTCGGTGATCTCAAAATCCAGGGTAAGCAGAGGTCATTCTTCATCTGAGGTTTGGAGATCAGTTTCTGGGAAGATAGTTCCTGTTCCCTTCTTCCCTCCTTCACCCCCCCACTTCCTGGCAGGTAGGGCAGGGAAGGCAGGGCAGTGGCTGGGATGGAGGCCAGCTGTGGAGCCAGCTGTTGGGGGTGCAGGATGCTGGATGTGAGCCACAGCTGTGGAGGCAGGAGAACAGGGGCATGATCCTCACAGCAAGGGGAGCAGGAAAATGGATGGAGCCACTTGTGATGTTACAGAGAGTTGGGGACCTCTGGGGCTTTGCAGAAGCTCATTGGAGAAAGAGGAATGGAAGGGCACTTTGTTTGGGGGAGAGGAATAAAGAGGATTGTCCAAGGGCATTAGAGTTGGATTGTCAAAGGCATCGAGGAGTGGCTGAGGCATGCAGGGGCAGCCTGCTGGGGGCTGTTTGGGGACCACGGGTGGGAGAGGAGGGTGTGCAGCAGCAGGGTCAGGGTGGGGAGGGCTAAGGGTTCCCTTCTGAGCCTGAAGCATAGCTCAGCTCTGTTCTCTTGCACAAGGGTCAGGGGCGTGTTAGCACACTGTGAAGGATGTGGTGGTGTTTGGAGGTGTGAGGCAAACTGCTGTGGAGCAGGACTGAGGTAGGAAAGAGATGGCCTAGGTCAGTTCAGGTAAGCTCTGGAAGGAGATCTGTGTGGATAGGATCCTGAAAGAGATGGCTCGAGGTGTGTGGTGGACACTGCTGGTCTAGCACAGGAGGAGCCTGTGAAGGAGCAGTGCCTGGGCTGAAAGGAGAAGTCTAGGGGCAAGGAGTTGTGACTCTCACTCAGTGAGGAGTTCAGATAGGGCAGGCCAGGAAAGGTTAAAATCCCCACTGGGTTTGATGGGTCAAAATTAATCTTCACTGTGTAACATTTCATTCCACTTCATCCGTGCTTCAGCACTGGTCAGAGCAGAGAACAAAAAGCAAGTGTCCACATCGTGTGGGCTGTTTAAGGGAAGAAAAGGTCTCAAGCTATGGAGAAGGAATTCAGGACACAGTAATCTTCTCATCAAAAGTTCACAAAGGTTTTTCTAGGAACACTGAGCCAATTTATTACTTTGATCTCTCTGACCAACCTGTAATCAAGATTACCATCTCTCATGTTTGGCCTCTAATCATTACACTCCTTGACTAACCTTTAATTAGAGTATGTGTCATCTGTCTTTTACATAAAGGAGACACTCAGCTTGTACATGCTCTACATGTGTTATATCTTGTATTTGAACTGTCCACAGCTTTTCTCATGCATTCAGAACATGGACTTCTGGTCTCAGTGAGGCAAGTAAACACTGGAATTGTGAGAAGTTGTCCTGCTGACAGTGTAGTTCCTTCTAGTCAGCACAGCATAAATCAGAGAAGTTTTGTGTGCAGGTCACATCCCTTACTGTCCTCTGTTTGGAGAGAAAAGACAGTTTTGTAGGCACACAGTTTGTGGTGATTGGGAGTGGGGCTGTGGCCCAGCCTCATCCCTAACGTGCTACAGCTGTGCAGGACAGGTGACTAGTATTGAAGGTAACAAACCATGGAGTGCCCAGGGGCACTGAGCAACCACCACAGGGAACAGAGAGCACACAGGAGCCATGCATCAACAGGAGGGGGATAAAAGGTTGGGCTAAAGAACAAGAAAGAGCTGTGGACACTTGAAGCCTTCTGGAGTGGTGTTGTGTTACTCTGGATGGGCAGATGCTTGAAGCTTTCTTTGGTGTTGGTTGTGCCTCACTGTCATTCCAATCAGGAACAGCAGCATTGACCTAAAGTCAAGTGTTATAGTAATCTGTTTATGAATGCTGGAAGGAATTTTTATTCCTGTGTTTGTATGTAGCTAAAATAATGGTCATTATGCCTAGAAAAAGAGGTTTCTGGCTGCTTGGTTGTTCTTAACTGCTGAAATACTTCCTGCTTTCCCCCTTCCAGTGATGAGTGAACTATATGTGCAGATGTTTAATCTATATAGAGGTACATACATTGCCCAAATTCAATGAGACATCAACTAGAAAAAAGTTGATTTGCTATATGGAGAAGAATGAGAAATAAGGAATTATAGAAACTGAAGTTTTTTCCTGCTGACTTGGGTTCAGGTTTCTGCTTTCAGGACAATTTGGCCTTTTGGTACTGCTGTCTCTGTCCTTTCTTTTTTTGGTAGGTGCAGGTAGAGTGACCACTTGGCAGTGCACAAGCAGATCAGAATGAGTGACCTGAAGGTGGATGACTGCTGTCCTTTTTGCTGCCCAGGCACTAATGGAGGGTCCATGCCCATCCCTACCCCTGGGGAGAGAATCTTCTACACCAGTTCACAGCAGGTGAGAGGTTCTGTTGAGCTGGGACAGTAGGAATTTTCATACTTCATTGTCTGTTATCTTTGAACAACAGGTGTGTTGTTTTGATGCATGCCTTTTTTGTCATTTTACCTCTTGATATCGTATTTGCAATGTTGCACTTGGTTCTTCAATGTGTGTCCTGGGAAAACTTACTTGGTGTTTATTCTCAAAAGATTTGTATAGTTCTGGAGATTTTTTTTTTTTCTTAAAGAGAAAGAAGCCTCTGCATCTGTAGAAGTTAAGGCCAATACCACTTGGGGTCCTACAGTCACCATACAAACTTCTACACTGACAAAATTAAGGGAGGAAGAAATTACAATGAAGGCCTCAATTCCACCAGAGTGGCAATCTGTCATTGTTTATGGAAAGGACAGGTGCAGAGGAATGAAGGAAGCCTGGAGAAAAGTGAGGGTAAAGACAGCAATTTAGAAGAGTCAGGAGAAGGAGAGAACCTCTGTGGCTTGTATTAATTATCTTCTAGTATAAATGAAATTTTGCATATGCAGAACACCACTGTACATAAACTTTGCCTTGTATGTCTGCTTCAATCATCATTTTCTCAGCAGTTTTCTCTCTTGAAATATGTGATTGATTTAATCTGTCCACTTCCTGAATGATATAATGCAAATTTGTGTTTTACTGTTCCTGAATTACTCTAGAGTCAGGTTTCCTTTTTTGGCTGTGATTCTACAAATTGTTAGGAATGCTGGTAGTGTTACCTTAACAGGCTTTTTCACTCAGTATCATCTGTGGGAGCTCAGGAAGCTTTTCTTTTCTACAACAGCTTCCCTGACAGTTGGTAATGATTACTTTTGGTTTGTGCAGATCTTGAAGACTTTAGGATGAGTGGTTTCCAAATTAGGGTGTGAGAAAGGAATACAAAATCAGTGTTAGTTGGTGAATGCTGTGAGGTTTTACAGATGTACCTGTGAGGTAGAGCTTGGAGGGTAAAATGAAGACCCTTGCTGCTAACCTGGTTGGCAAATAGGTCAGTGTTGGCTGGACAAGAGAAAAGAGAATTTTTTCATAGCTAGCTCACTTGGGATTTGTGCTGTCAATAGTTGCTCGAGTTCTTACTGCCTTCCTTGCCTGAGGTCAAGATGACCATGCATAATGGGAATTTCTGAGCCTACTTAGGAATATTTTAATTTTGTAGTCTCTTAGAGGAGTCCTTGAGTTTCCTTAAGCCTGCTAGTGTATATTAATTGCAAAAACTAGTTTGATGCCAAACGATGACTTCCAAATGCAAAGATCAATAATTTTAGAATTAGTAGTGTATTGTGAACTGAGAAGACAACTTGGTTAATTAATTTAACAAAGTATTTTCATAGAGGGAGCAATTAAACTGAAACCTGATCATCTCTGCTTGAAAATACTTAAAATGTTATATATCAAAGTTACAGATTTTAGCTCTGACGTTACCAAGAGGAGTTCTTGATTTATGTTTTTCTCTGAAGCTGCTTATTTTGGTATTCTTTGTATGACAAAGCACACATCTTCAGAAGTAATGTCAGCTTTTTGCTTGGCTAGGCAATAAGACACCAACAAGTCTGAAGCAGTTGTAGAGTTGATCATAATTTTATTGTTGAATATCACAAGCCTGATGGCAATGCCACACCTGTTATGGACTGATTGTCTTCCTTTGGGGCTGCACAAGAAGTGCTGTTTGATTGGATTCTTCTCTTCTTGCCCAGCCTCCTATAAAACACCCAAGTCAGATGAGATTTCATGTTATTTTATTTCTGCAAACCTGCTCTTTTCCCTGGGTCTCAGCCTCTCAGCATGCCGTAGATAAGGACCCTTGTGGTGGGAAATGGAGCTGCAAATGGCATTTTCCCTGTTCAGTGCAATTCCCATGGCAGCAGGGAAGGAGGAGCGTTATGGATGAGTGTAGCCATCCTTTATTTTGAGAATGTCTGAATTTCCTAATGGCTTTTTATAGGATGTTTCAAAACTTTCAGGTGAAACAATTTTTTAATCCAATCAGATCATGCCAGAAACAAAAATGGTTCAATTCCTGTTTGTTTGGGATGACAAAAATAACCGAGACTATATGTAGAAATTTAATGTTGCATGTTGTTCTGTTGGTGCAAGCAATACTCATACTGTTCCTTTGCCTTCCCAAGGAGAAAGAAAAGTGATTTCTAGGGCTGGCTAACACGAGGTGGAATGCCAGTACATAAAAAAGCAGCTTGTGGCTGTGAAAGGACATGAGTAGAACAAAAGCTCAATTCTTTCGTCAGTTTGTGGTTATCAAGTTCTTGTCTTGCACTGCCCCTGAAACTGCTCTGCTCATGAGGCTCCTGTGGAGTGGAATGGGTGTTCTTCTATTTCTCCTGGAGAAACAGCAAATTTGAGATTCAAGGAGACCATTTGCTTCCTCACTGCTGCCTGGCCGCTCAGACAGTCCAGCATCAGAATCCCAGGAATTTGTGCTTAACAGGAAGAAGTTATGATGTCTGACACAAGCAGAAGGAATCAAAGCCCAGTTATCTTCCTAGTAAAAGCTGAGGGCCTTTGTCTTTGGGTATAATGATGCTTTCATTCCTGGTCTGGGTAAAGGGGCATAGCTTTGACTGGGGGAGAAAGTACCTCCCCCCTCTGCAGTTCCAGGATTGCAGGAGTCTGCTGGGAGAGGAAAAGACAGAATATGTCTGGGTTGCCTCAGTCTGGTTGGGAAATTGAGTCCTGCTGAGTGCTTTAAATACTGACTTAATGATTTATTTGCAATGCAGTGCATGAATTTGAAGAGAAGGGGGATGTTTGCAGCAGGAAATCCTCCCTGAGACTGGCACGTGTCGTGTTGTTTGAGATGTGCTCTGGGTTAGAGCATGCTGAGAGTCCCAAATCAGAGCAGGGCTGGGGCTGAAGTGGGCAGCAGGCTTTGAACAAAGCTGGGTGTGGGCAGCACAACTTGAGCAGCATCACTTGGACACGCACAAATTCTGGGTGTGTGAAGACTGCACAGAACTTCTGGGGATGTGCTCCTCAGCTCAGCTCCTAAACACTGCCCAGATTCCATTTTAAGTGCATTTGGGATCTTGTCTTGAATTAAAAATGAGGTCTGTGTTGCTGTGCTGCCTTGTGGTAGACAAGCAGCTCCTGCCTTGCTGCTGCTCTCTGTTGGGTGGATGGGTGACAGGAAGGAACTGCTGGAGTATTTCTGCATCTGTCCTTGTCAGGCCTTTGTGTGCAGGGGAGCATCCCAGCAAGCAGTCTGCTCTTAGAGTCCCACTGGGGAACAGGAACTGAACCAGGGCTTTTCCTCTTCCACCCTGTGTCTAGTAATGTAAATACAGCCAAAATGTGGAAATGATGGTACTATGTTAAAATGTAAGCCACAAATCCCTCATTTCCTGATGTCCTATGAATCTTTTATAATTTCTAATACTTAATGTATTTATTAAAACTCTTGATGCTTTGAACACAGAATAAAGAATTCCTTTCTGTATCATTTATGTAATTGGTTCTAAAACCAACATGAGTGAAAATCTGTGACCTCAATTTTCCTCCTCTCCTCTAGTTTAGGGTCCCCAGCATCAGCCTGGTGAGAATCTGCAAGTGACATTTTCAGCCAGCCGGCCTTGATAGTGAGGTCACCTAGACCAAGGGGGTTTTTTTATGGCCTTCTAAACTTCTTGGAAAAAATCTGAGAATTGCCTAACCTCTTTGGGGGGAAAAATGAATCACAAATGCATTGTGGAGTGCTGCCACAGTGGTTATCATTTGCAATCAAAATAATGAGGCGAAGCTTTTGAATTATTATCATTTTTCCAGTGCTGATTTTGTTTAGTTCTTTCCACACCAAGGAAGGTTATAGATATCTTCTAAAAACATCTTACTCTGAGTAGAGTTGTTTAGCAAACTGCTGAGTGAAGGTTTATGACCTACTTGTGACCTGAGAAGTGCTGCACCAACACTACAGGAGTGCAGATAACTTACACCACCAGAACTATCTTTTGTCAAAAAAGAAACCACTGCCTTCTCTGAACTCCTGAGAACTGAGCAAGAGGTTCTCAGTTAAACTCTTGTGGTATTTTTTTTTTCCAACTTTGTTTTACAAACCCTCTGCTGGTGCTTTTTACTGAGAAGGAAATAACCTAACTCTGTACTTGAACACAGTGCTGGGAGGTGCAGGGCACTGAGAGAGGCAAAAAGGAGAGATTGAAGGCTGAAGTGTTTTGTAGCATGTGGCCCTGTTTGCAGCTTCTTCCCTGGATGCCCTAGAGATAAAACAGGCAGCTGAGGGGTTTTGCCCAGCCTGCTAGCCATGGCTGGGTGAGGTGTCTGCCCAGTGCCTCGTGGCTGGCACAGCTGTGGGGGCTGTGCCCTGGGGTGCCCCAAAGGGACCCCCTCGAATCCTCGAGGGAGGGGGAGGCACAGCTTGGCTCTGTGTGCTGCACACTTTGAAGGCTACCCCTTATAAATGCTGTTTCCTTCGGGCACAGGTGGTTTTTCTTTGAATTGAGGTTGAAGCCAGGAGTGTGAGTGCACTCCTGTGAGGAGGGTACTGCCCTGCCTGAGGAAGCCAGTGATCTCTGCCCCTTGGTGGCTCCAGTGTCACCAGCCACAAGGACAAACTCTACATATAAAAATTTTTTAAATTACATTTCTTAGCTTTTAAAGAATATTTAGCAATATTCATGCAAACTGAAATGGCCATCCTCAGCTAATAAGAAGGCCAATCCTGGTGAGTACTGTTAAGTTTTGCATGCTTCTGCAGCTAGATTTGAATCTTCTGTCTCAAGCTCACTGCCAGTGTTGTGTAAATCATACCATATGTTAGGCATCTTCAAAAGGAAACTGAAAAAACCACTCAGTAATTAAAGTGGGTTTTTTGAAAAATCAGACTTTTTTTTGCTTATTTGAAGATTTGTTGTTTTGCAGTTCTGCTGAGAACAAGTATCTTTACATTGCTATGAGGACTGCACGTTTCTTTCTCAAGAGGAGAATAATTTTTCTGAATAAATGCAGAATCTGTGGTCTTTGTGCCATGCCCATTAGCATTAAGAGGGGAAACAACTCTGAAGGGAATTCCCAAATTCAGCATTTTATAGCTAGGGGACAGCAAAGCCTGCTGCTGTCTCAAAACTTTTCCTGTTTCATCAGTCTGAAAAGATATGTGTGTTGATAAGTTTAACGAGGCTCTCAAATTGCAGGAGGCTGTGTGCTGATGTGGGACTTGTGTGGTAACTCAGAGGTGGCAGCAGTTTTGTGACTGCATTGTTTTCAAGCAGTGTGGTTATGTGCAGAGTTCACCAAGATTAATTCCATGTGGCTTTCTTTACCAAAACCTAGTGTTGTGCAAGGTAACAAGTAATTATATAGCAAGGAATTGGCTATAACGAGCTATCCTGATGTAATTACCCAAATTAAAAGAACTGTGTTGCCACTCAAAAAGATCCTGTTGAGAAAGACAGTACCTAAAATTAGGCTCTACCTCATATTATGGAAAGAAAATAGGTGCTGAATCACAGAAAGATTTGGTTTGCAAAGGACATTAAAAAGCATCTGGCTCCAATACCCTGCCTTGGGCAGGGACAACTTGCATGGACCAGTTACTCAGAGCTCCAGCCTTGAACACTGCCAGGGATGGGGCATGCACAGCTGCTCTGGACAGCCTGATCCAGCATCTCACTGCCCTTGCAGTGAAGAATTTCTTTCTACTATCTCATCTATATCTACCCTCTTTGAGTTTAAAACTCTTACCCCTCATCCTATCGCCACACTCCCTGATAAAGAGTGACTCCCCATTCTGTGGGCCCCCAAAAGTGCTGTCAGGCTGCTACAGGCTCTGCTAAAAAACCCAAACTCTCCCTCCCTGTCCTCATGGAGAAAATTCTCCAGCCCCCTGATCATCTTTGTGGCACTCCTCTGGACCTGTTTGACACAGCTGTTTTCCAAACCAGATTTTCCTTCCATAGCTACTTCTACTTGCCTGAACATAGGCTTGGCTTGGCTTCATCCTCTCCCAGCTGGGCAGGACGTGGAGGATCTCTTGAAATGAAGCCAGAGTAACGGGTGTTATGGGGTGTGTTTAATTCCAGCATTTTGTAAAGCAGGTTGTGTCTCGCCCTGAGATTCAGACTATCCAAGGAGCTGTTGTCCATGAAAACATGAGGTCAGTATTCCTTCCATTAGCTGCAAATAGCCTTTCTGAATATGGAAAATTGGTTAAAGAGAATGCTGCTTGGGCAAGGTGCTTCAAGCAGTCCAGGAGCAAAGGCAAGATTCAAATTGTAGAAGCCCATTTCTTTCATCAGCATTCAGGTTTGTCTGTGCCACAGTACCTGCCAGTTCACAGCAGTAAGCACTTCTCCACTGTAATAAAATATTTCAATCATTCTAGTACTTGCTTTGCTGTTTTGGTATTGTCTGAAAAGGGATTTTTCTAGTTATGGTTCCTTTTTTGTTCTTTTTTAGTGCTTATATCTTAATCTCTAGTAGATACTCTTGTTTGACCTAGAGGAAAAAAGCATGTTCATAACAAAGCTTCTACAGAGTGGTGAGGTTGTGTGTGAGCTTTGTGAAATAGAAGTATTAGATTAATATAATATATTATATATTAGATTAATATAATGATACTTATATATTAATCTAATAAGTATTATATTAATATATAAATATTATATTAATATACACACTATATTAATTATATATTAATTATATAAAATATATTTATTAATTATATATTAATTATATATATATATATTATATAATTATATATAATTTTTATTATTTCAGTAAAATTTCCCTCTTGCAGTCATTCTTTCCCATCCATCCTACAGCCAGCCTTAGGACTATTGCCACTCTGATAATGTGTGTGTGCTGATGATGTTTAGAGGCTCTGGCTGTGTTTTGCTAAACACTGAATGCATGTCTCATCCCTAGGGTGTTCATCATCCCTGTTCAGAGGGTGTGCAGTTGAATAAACACTAGAAATGCAGAAAGGGGAGTAGAAGGTGGAAGCAGAGCAATGATCAGCATTTGAAGCAGTAGTCAAGGTGCTCAGCTGAATCTCTGACACAAACTTTGAGGCAAAGCCCTTTAGGGTGGAGCTTTTGGCTTTCAGTGGCTCTATTTCCCTATCTGTAAATTGCATGTAGCTAAATCCATCTGGAAAGTGTTTCCTGCCAAAGTTCTTGGTTTTCCATAAGAATGCCATTGTGATGGCATTATTTTTGTCAACAGGAGCTTATAATATGATTAGAACTGTCTTACTAAACTTTTTTTTTTTGAGGAGACTGTTATTAAAATCATCATAACATAAATAAATAAGGTTATTTGGGCACAGCATAAGTAATTTTAAAGATCACCTCTGTCTTGATCTGTTAACTTACATTCTTTCCTTCTTTATTTTATTTGTATCCCTGTTACTCTGGTTTTTTGGGGAGGTGTGCTGTGGCCCTGACACGTGGAACCCAAACAGCCCAGGTTTTTATTGAAATTCACACTCTGGGCTGTGATATGTAACAAACAAAGGGAAAACTGGTGAGATGAGACCAACCAGTGACTGCAGGTGTAATTTGGCAGGTTTAGTACTAGAAATGTTTACAGGCATCTTCCAAACTAGGTTATTTATTATCCTTTGTGTGCACACTGTAGTTTGGTGATTGTCTCTCATGGATTCCAGGATTTCAAGCCTTAATAAACTAAAACATTCAAATAAGTTACAGATTTTAATCCTGCTAAAATCAGCATTGAAACAAACTCCTTGTGCAGAATTTTCTTAATTCTTCTGTGCAATTTTAACAATTCAGTTTTTCCTGCTTCCTCCCCATTGACCTTGACCAAATGGAAAGTATCTTTGAAATATATGTTTAAAATATATGTTTAAAAACCAGGTTTAGGGTCAGGAGCAGACACCCACATATGCTCATCATCTGGAATTTAGTACTTTCATGACAAAAGAGGGTGTAGCATAAATCTGGCTGGATATAGTGCTTTAATTGAGCAAGAGCTGCTTGTAGAAACACTGGTCAGGTTGTGTTGGGGGTTTTTTTAATAAGGGAAAAGATGATGCAAGTGCAAATTGTAATGCTGAAATACTGTAGGTGTAGTTTCAGTGGAGGAATAATACAGTCAGGGCTAATGTCTCTGATATCTCATCCTGCTGGTTATTTGAAGGTAGTGAAATACCATTTCATTGCACACGTTAAAACTTGCCACTAAATTGTGTAACTACTATCAGATGAATATTTAATTTAAAGGAAGTATTAAAAAACCCCAAAGGCTTATTTTTCAGAGCTTTGTCAAACTATGCTCCCCCAGAAATTGTGCCTGAATTCCCTTTAAATTCTCTTGAAGCTCAATAAGAGAAATCTTGTCAGGATTTTGAGGCTTGCTGTGTTTTCAGACAGCTCAGCTCACAACTCTGGCTTGGAGGCAGCCTGAAGTCCATCCCCTATCTTTGTGCTGCTCCTCAGCAAGAAGTGATCTAGCCTGGCACCCTGGCAAAGCACAGCCATGTCTTTTAGTAGTGCACTTGAATGTGCAAGCCTTTTTATGAGCAGATGGTCTTATTTGCACCATTATGACTTTTTACAGAGCCACGTGGTGAAATAATGATGGAATGACAAATCTGCAGGTATGTCAAAATGAGAGCAGTGGATAGCCCTCTGCTATGGGAGTGTTTGCAGTGTAATACTGAGCTTCTCAGCAGGGACTCCTAAACTGGGAAAACCAACACGTGCAGTATGGTATTCATAAATCTAGGCAATGTCAAAGTTCCTGTTGTGGAGCAGAAAGTGTGGGATTTGCTAAATCACGTTATTGCTGTGAAACCTGGTAATGGCTTTTTCTTGTTTCTTTTCTTTCATCACTACTCTGAACGCCCTGAGCTATCTGTATAATTATTTCAGGCAGCAATCCACATTGTTAGCTTATTTCCCCTGGGTATGTTTGGTGCATTTTTGAAAGTAGATTTAAAACCTGCATGGATCCATTTGGAAGGAGTGCAGCAGTTTCCATTCAGCTTTGCCTTCTGGGTGTCTCTTGCAGTCTGAATTCCCAGAGGCACACAGCTTCTTGGAAGCCTGCTGTGGAGTGGCAGAGCACAGCCCCACAGGAAAGGTGGTGTTAACACATCATGGCTCTGGTATTTGATGCTCCAGGTGAAGAATTGCAATACCAGGGAAAGAAAATCATGTACAAGAAATACCTGCACTTAGTCACTGAGTCTGTATGGGCAGATACCACTGCTTCCACTTGGTGCATCTGCAGGTGATTGAGCAAGGCAATGAGCACAGCCAGCCTTTGTCACATTTGCAGCTGTTAAATTCACTGAAACTTTAGTTGAGACCCAATCTCTGATTTTTCTTGCCATTAAATAAAAGCACCCAGAGTTTAGAGAGCTGGCTAAAAGCTAATTTACTAATTTTGTGTTTTCCATGCCAGAGCCAGCTGAAGTGATCATGTCAAGGCTGCACAGTGTGCTGAGCTCTGTGAATGGCAGCTCAATGGCAGTGGTGACTGGTGAGCACACTGCTGGACTCTCTGTGCCCTGCAGTGTGGCTGGTAGCTACAAAGATCCTGGACTGTGCCCAGTGGCTTGTGTCTCAGCAGCACAGCTCCTTGGCCACATCTCACCCAAAGGCTTGGAGAGCAATTCCCTAAATCCTGGGAGCACTTGTGTTCTGCCTTGCTGACTCTTACAACTGTTGAGATGCTTCCCTCACACCTGCATTTCCTCCTTTCCCAGCAACGAGCTCTGAATGCAAAAATGTGGCATCATTAGTGGTGTTCCTGCCAGAGTTACTGTCCCTTGAAGCTTTGCCATCTGTAAGGACAAGTCCTGTGCTCTTCTGGGTTCAGAGAGAGAAGTCCTCTGAACAGCTGCTCTCATCTTACCAATCCCCAAACCCTTCTCCCAGAATTAACTGCTTAGCCAAAAACCTGTTGCTGCTGTGTGCATTTCCATTTCAGATTGCAGCTCCCTGGTGCTCCTGTCTCATGTCACACCTTGCTAGGGAACAGGTGCTGGTTTCTTGCTTGTGCCTAAAGGCCACCATGGTGGCACCATTCAGATGCTCTCCTCTCCCTTTAATGTCACTACAACTGGTGGATGCATTGATCTGCATTTCCATGTCAGGATTTCTAATGGATTTTTCCTATCTGTTTCACCATGGCCTCAGCATTTAGCTTGGGTCTTACCTCTTACTAAAACCAGAAGAATTTTTTTTTCATCTTCTACCAGGGAAAGGTGATTTAACATCAGGCTTTTCATTTGTTAAAGCTCTTGTGATAGCTGTGGAAATACTGAGCAGAAAACATAGGTAAGTATGTTTGCAGTCCAGACATCTATGCTCTGTTGTTCTGCTGTTATTCTAGAAAACTTGTTCTGATTTTAATTAAACTCCTTGTTTAATTTTAGAAGAAAATGTTTTCCTGTGATCTAATTGTTATAATACAAAATTGCCCCAATCAATAAGTAAGAGGAGGAATTCAGGGGCTCAGCCTGCCATGTGTTCTGCAGTGTGCCAAGTGCAAGGAATTGTCCTCTTTACTGGGTTTACATTTCTTGCAGACACTTGAAGTACAGACCACCTCAACAGTTTATCCAGGGTAAAGCTGGTGTATCACTGCCTTGCCTGAGGAAAGAGATAATAAGACTGCACTTTAAAATATGTGATGATTAGTTAATCTTACAAAAGAATATAAGCAAGCCTCCTGCTGGCCAAGCATGAGGAACTCCATAGAAATATTTGATTTGGTTGTGTGTGGTGTAGATGATATTACTGCTGAAATTGGCATCCATCTCTCTGCTGAATTCCAGCACAACTCTGAAAAAAGCTGTGCAGGAACACACAGAGGCAGGGCTAGCAGACTGAACAATTGAACACTTCTGCTGATTTGCAGGATTCCAACTCTTGATCAACATGCACAGCATCTCAGTTAATGCCAGCTGTCTTGCTGATTGACTGTCAGATAAACACAGATTTCACAAGGATTACTCCTTGGTTTTCACAGTACTTGGCATGTTTGACAAACATCCAATCTACGGACTTGGGGATGCTCTTGAAATTTGCCTTTCTAGTGGATGGGTTGCCTTTGAACTTCAGAGAAACTAGTTTTCCTTTATGTGCAGGTGGTGGAAAGATTTTACTGTTTGGTCCACTCTAAGCTTGTACATTTAGTGAAAAAATCTAAGGTCTTCATATTTACAAAGGTATCTATTTTTAAGCCATTGGTAGAATCAGGGAAAATTTTGTGGGCAGTTTCATTTCATTGCATTGCCATGTTGAGGGTAGACTGACTCATGGGTGATAAAATTTTGGATGTGTTTGTAATTCAGATAGAGTTGTAATCCAGGCTCATGTGATCCCATTGGGACAGAGGGGATGTGATTTCTTCTAGTAAATGAGACATCTAAATGGAGTCCACTTTTAAGGAATACACAGCACCAGGGGATACTGCAGGTGTGAAGCCACACACTCCTGCAGCTCATGCCAAGTAATGCTTCTTAAATGATGCACTGGGGCACTATTTTATGTAACTCACCATCAGATGACATAAATTCTCTGACAACTCCTAACTACTCTGAAGCAAGCATTCTTGGAGTAGGCTGCAGTACTGGAGCCAAGCAGTTAATCAGGTGTAACGTGAGGTTTGGAGTGATTTACTGCCTGCTGGTAGCTTGTACTGGGACTGTATTGTCCTTCTGTATGTGCTGTATAATAGTTTTAAGCTGTCCTTAGACAGGACCCTATTGTAAATATGCTGCCTGGATTAACTGGGATGTCCTGTAAAAATATGTTAATAAAAACTCAAGTAATTTTAAGGGATCCTATTCCTACTATTTCTGGTTTCCAAACTATTCCCACCAGCAAAGTACAGGCCATGCTCTTAACTCTTGCTGTGCTGATGCCTTGTTAATGCCTGCTAGAGTTGTAATTCTGGTTTCAAAGCTGATCAGCCATTGTGTACCCTCTCATCTGTGCCCGAGTTCTCTTCTGCTTTGGCTTGCACGTGCAGAAGTTGCTAGAGAAATAAAGTTTGTGCTCAAGTGGGTCACATAAATTTATTAAGACTTGATTTATTTCATGTCCCTTTTTGTCTCAGCTTACTCAGGTTTATGGGGTGAGTTCTGAGGTAATACTTTATTTAAGTTAAAGGAGTTTTTAGAACAAGGTGACTTGTGTTTGATATCTGCATTTGCCAGGTCCTTGTAACCTGGAGCTAGCAGGTCATGGAACAGCAGTAAACCCTTCCTGGGGTGCAATTTTCTGAAAGCCATTATTCATTTGGACAACTTTTACTAGACTTGCTGCCTGGGGACAGATCCTGAAAATGTGAGTTCTTGCAAAGTGAGGTGCTCCTTTGAACAGAAAGATGCACTCTGGTGGGTTTAGACATGCTGGATTTTTTAAGGAAATAGATGCAGAGAGGTGCATACTGAGGGGCTCATCAGAGAAATCACTGCATTTTATAGGCAGGAGGAGACCTTCAGGAGAAACTCAGAGGAGACAGGACCTGCATGAAGGGCTTTCATTTCCTGACCTGCCTGCAGTTCCTGCAGGACCAACACCTCAGTTAGAGGCACTTGCAGACAGTAGCAGTTAGCAGAGGATGATGCTTTGGAGGGATTTCTGGTTTCTCTCTCTCTTCTTCTCACCCTGGAGCTCTGCAAAGTGCAAATCCTCTGGAATAAGGCCACCAGGATTTTAGCAGGACCTCGAAGGGACCTTCAGGCAGCTCTAGAGAAACAGATCAATGCACAGTTTAAATCAGCCCCCTCCCACCCCAGCCATTTATTTTTAAAGAGAAAATTGTGCTGTCCTTCCTTTTGTGAATTAATATGTAATTTTGACTGTAAAGAAGGCATCAAATGTTTTTAGTTTTAGGATTTGAGTTGCCCCCATAGTTGGAAACAATACTTGTATGTTGGGTGGTGCTTTGGGGAGGGAGGAGGGTTCTGTGTGTGCAGCTGTTAAAGGCCATTAAAAAGTGACCTGAGCCCCCCTGAGAGCAAGCCTGGCATTAACTGTAAATTGATATAGTGGCTCTCAAAAGCTAATTTCAGATTTAGCAAAACCCTGCTATGCAGAAATGTTCTTATTCTAGGTATTCTGATTACACTAATCTTTCATGTACTTTTAAAAATAGACTGCACTGTAAGTGATCAGCTGTTGGTACAACTTAATAATTGAAGAGTTAATCCTTCAAATCTGAAACAGAAGAATGAATTCCCCTGATGTATTTCCAGCATAGTAGTTAGTTTAAAATTTATCTTAAAAAAAATAAGGAAATAAAGACAGTTTTGATTTTTATCTTACTCTTGGTTATTTTTGATTTTTATCTTACTCTTGGTTATTTTTTAAATTAAGAAATTTGTTGTCTTTGCTCTGGTACATGTTTATAACTGTTTGCCGTTGTGATTGTGCTGCTTAAAGTTTTAGCAGAGCTTGGAAAAAAAATTGGCAGACAAAAAGATGGTGGGTCCTGATTGAGATTTGCAAGAAGCTTGCAAGCAAATGTCCCAAGAGGCAAACACTGCTTCCTTAGTTCTGGCATTTTTTTCCTTCCCCTCGATCTGCCTAGTTTAAAGTTGCTGCAGTGAACTTTAAAGATGGGTGTGGTGGGTGTGATCCAGGCATCGGTAACAGAACTGAAGTTATTGATGAAGGCAGGGGAGTTAATGTGTTTGCAGGGAGACAATCCCCTGTAAATCCCAGACATGTGCCTCGATGTTGCAGTGAGACACAGCAGAGGAGTTTACCTCCCCTCACAGGGGTGGCGCTTGTGTGGGGCTGAGGAGAGTGGCAGACACCCAGCACCCGAGTGATCCATCAGGAAAAACCAGCAGGTGGAGGTGGCAGAGAGCTGCAAGGAGCTGAATGCTCCCGACAGCCTGAAGGTGGTGGCAGCTCTCTGGCTGGCAGGGCTGGCTCTGGAGCTTGCCTGTGTCTGCAGTTGCCTGAGTGCTGCCATGTGAAAAGGAGCTGCCAGAAAGGCTTGGAAGATAAAAAGCCATATTATTGTTGGAAGTGCTCCCTTTTTTTTAAGGCCACAGTTCTTATTTCTCTCGATTCCTGTGAGTAGGGTAAGTTCCAGTGGCTCTGGAAGGAGCTGTGCAGGACAGTGTTCACCTCTTTTCAGTGGGATTACAGAGCTGATGAGTTAGTGTGTACCTTTTGTGTCTGCTTATGAGATGTTTATTATTATTATAAATAATTTTGATGCTTTTTTTGGCTGTTAGCTTGATGAAAACACAAAGGACAGAACTTAACTTTTTCCATCTGTCTCCAAAGCAACAAAACCAAAAGCAATCACACAACGATGCATGTAAATGAGCATCAATGAGCTTTGAGGGGAAATACAGATAAATTGCTTGTTTTCAGTAAAAACTCCGTTTTATTTTTCAGCTCCTGTCTGCAGCAGTTTGTATGGCAGTTGCACAAATTATTTCCAGCAAGGTAAAGCTGAATGTTTTCCTGTTCTTGTAGAAAGGTGATGAACTGTGGCCCTCTCAATACCATACATTCACTCAAACGTGTTGGTCATGGTAGTCATGTCTTGCAAAACCATTTGCCCTAACTTGTCTCTAAATTTTTCATTGTTGCAGTTCAGATTCATCATTTGTTTCCCCCCTCCAAGCCAGTGGGATTCAGGAAGGAGTCATGGCAGAAGGTTAAAACCTGTTGAATAACTCAGTATTTAAGCTGCGTGCCTTTTGCATACAGTAAAAGCATCAGGGATTAATGAAAGCATTTTAATGGATTTCTGTGTTCCTGAATCATAGCAGAACCATGAGATCACTATGGATAGCCTGACTACCAGATTTTCAGGCTGGGTTGTGGTCCTCTATATTTGAGTAGAGTTTTTGGATGCATTTGAAAAATTGCCTGAATGAATGAATGGTGGTTTTATGTTCACCTTTATTATTTTTATACTGTATAAGATGCATGTTAAGGCTAATCAAAAGAACTTGGACAAATGCAGAATTAACCTTACATTTAATTACAGATTCATGTGCTTTCTATACTTCTTCTGAAAAAGTGAAGCCACTCTACAATGTCATTTCATGCTATGAATTCACATTCATTCCCAATTGATGATAAAAAGTGCCTATACATACATTGAAGAAACAACACCAAAGTAAAATATTCATCTGTTTATTTGAAGGTAAGGTCAGAAGACCAGTTACATCTGCCTGTGACATGTAGGTTTTCTCTCAGCATGTGGAACAATTGCTCTGTGTGATGCCTGCAGCCAGACTGCCCAGTGCACTGAAAGGTGATGTAAAAAATGGCTGGAAGGGTAGGACAGAGCATGATCTTGGCCATGAGCAGTTTGTGATGCCTCTGCAGCCACTGTGCTTCAGTAAAGCAGTTTAGACTAAGCTGAATTGGAAATAAGTTAATATTTCTAGTCATTCTTATAACAGCCTTAATATATTGACCTGATTTATGATCCCCATCAGATTTCTCTAAGGAGAAACTATAGAGAGCTTCTTTGCCATGGATCTTTAGGAGAAGAAGGACCATGTTGTAGGCTGGACAAAGGGGGTTTCTTTTGTCCTGTATCTTGTATGCCATACCTGTGTCTTATCCATATGGCTTTACACAGCCTGATTATAAAAATGCTGCAGGCTGAATTACCTTCATTCTGCCACCAAATTACCAATGCCAAAGGCTTGGAAGTCAAAGATCCTTTCAACTTCCCTGCCACAAGCCTGCTGTAGCATTTGGAGTACAGTGGGCATTGATTATGAGCACAAGGCTAGAAACCTGTTACTTGATGTTGCTAATAAATTTATTGATGAAATGTCACCCTATGGATCACTGTCATGCATGCAAGAAATAAAATCAGTGTGTATGGCTCGTAGTTCTCTTTCCCTCTCCCTTCAAGTGCTAGGAGATCCCAACCTCTCCCTTGGTAATGAGACCCCTTGACTTCATCCTGGCCTTGTCCCTGGGCCTTAGGCTGAGTTTCATATGGTTCCTTGGAAGTGCTGTGCACTGCTGGAGGGAGCCATAAGGAGTATTTAATGCAGATAGAAATCAGCTGCAGCAGAACACAATAGCCCTCTTCACTGCTCTGTTTATAAAGTCATTAAAAAATGAGAAGAGTGACTTCAAAATAGCAGAATGAGCAGAACATATCCAAACTCCATTAGAAACTGGACAAACTGGACAGAAATTCACATTTTCTTATAGAGTGATAATTGTTTGTTATAGGGACCATATGGAGCTTGACAAGAATAGCTGAGATGAGACTAAAATTTTAGACATGATTTTTCTTTAGCCAACCATCAAACTGATTTATGGCTTTTCCCCCCCACCACGATCAAGATAAAGCAGCTGCAGTGAGACACTGCAGTGGAGGATGCTATGACAGACTTTCCATGTGGATGTGAGTTTGTCCATTTTACAACAACAGCAAAATGTCCAACATTGCTCTAAAGAAAAGGGCAACACCTGCCTTTAAACAGACCTTGGTTAGTGGATTGCAATTCTTGGTACAATCTGTGACTGTGCAGAAATGCAGGCCTGGAGCATGCAGGATTTACTATGTAGCAGTGTTCCAAACAGACTGTTTTAGGGAGCTGGGGAGAATTCACATCTAATTACTACTATGTGTGTCTTTTTTTCAATTTCCCTGATTTAGTTTCAAAGCATAGAAAACACCATTTTCCCTCTCTTTTGATTGCCCAAGTAATGTTGATTGTTAAAATACATTTTGTATAATTTCTTCACTTAGCCTTACAGTGCCCCCTTTGAGCATCTCTTTTAATTATACTGAATCAAGCTATGATTTTGCTGGCTTAAAATATCCAAGACTGAATGCCAGCAGCAATGTGTTTGGCTACTGCCTTACTCTAGTTCTGCCAAAGCAGAAACTCCCCAGGCCATTTACTCCTGATTTTTAAAAAATGTGTTTTGGGGGGTATTAAACCTTAAAAGAAGAGATGCACGATTCATTGTTGGTTCTGATTGACTTTCAGACTGATTTATCAACACATGTTTCTTCTTCTGTGCAAAAACTGTACATAGGAGATCCAAAATAATGGAAAAAAGAAACAGTGCTTGCTTTAGAAATGAGAAGAGAAGGGGTTGGAGTTGGCTCAGCATGGAAATGTATTGGTGGGGAATAGTAAGCCTTGCAGATAGTGTTTACAGCTATAGAGGATGTTTCCTTGTAATCTCCTTCTTGCCTTTATAGTTATTCCACAGAATAACTTATTCTGTTTGCTCAGGAGATGTCTGTGTTTGGCATCCTGCAGAGTGGGAATACGTAATGCTTTCTTCATTTTCTAGGAAGTGTACACTGAAGGAAGAGAACAAGACAGTGTTTAGCACATCCTTTGTGCCCATAAAATGAGCTCCCATACATTACTGTTGTGTTAGAAAGCAGCTATGGCCAAGTGATTAACAAGGGAAGGGGCAGGGGAAGGAAATGCTGCTCAAGATTTCTCTTTCAGAGAAAGAAAAGAACAAGCAAATGAGCAAGATTTTTCTTTTTCAAATAAACAAAAATAAAAACCAAACCTGTTTTTTTGGTTTACCTTTTTTTAAGTTTAAAACTTAAACTTTTTAAGTTTACTGCTTTTAAGGTTTACTTTTTGAGTGCCCAAACTGAAAAAAACGTGATATCTTAGATTGGTCATCAGTCTTACTTTAAAAAAATATTAAGGCAAGACTACAGCTATCCATGGTGCCCCTAGTTAAAATTACAAACTGTTGTAATATTAAATTAAATGGGTGATTATGTCTCAATGCACCAACTCTATGGGAACACCTGCAGTGAGGATTTAAAGGTGACTTCATCTTGTGGTAGGAATCCTTGTTATGCTCTATTCCACCCTGACTGTGCTTTTGGCCCTATCAAAGGTGGTTCAAGAGTCAGGCTGGGGCTCCTAGCCAGTTTCAGCTACTGTAGCTGGCATTCTCCTAAGCTTACAAGTTTAGCTGACATCTGGAAAAAGGGATCCTCTTCCTTTCCTTTCTTTTTTCCAGCTTCAGCTTTATTTTTGTAAACACCTGTAGGCACACAGTTTGTGGTGGTTGGGAGTGGGGCTGGCCCAGCCCCATCCCCAGTGGGCACAGCTGTGAGCAGCAGCTGAGCAGCCCTGACAGCAATGAGCCATGGAGTGCCCAGGGGCACTGAGCAACCACCACAGGGAACAGAGGGCACACAGGTGCCATGCATGTGGGATGAAGGATGTAAATGAGGAGAACCTGCAGGAATAAAAAAGAAGAGCCTTTGATATGTTACTCTGTGTTGTTTCTGTCTGTCTCTACTGCAACAAGCACTATGGGAAAATGCAAGTCGAGGGGAGCAGTTTTCCCAGCTGTGACATGGTCTTCTGCTAAAGAGGACAGAGGAGCTGTGTGTCCTAAAGGAAAAAGTTGCTATTTCAGTGATAAGTGGGTGTTCTTTTGTTGGATAACAGTGTGGAGGTGAATTTAACCCTGTATGAAGCTGTGGCATGATCCTGCACTTCGTGGAGCTTGGGCTTTGGGAAGTTGGCCTTACTATATGTTCTTTCTGAAGTACAGAGATAAAGTTGTTCTAAACAGAATGCCCTGAAACGTGTATCTGTTTTAAAATATCCATGTAATGTGCACAAGGGACTATTATGGTAACAATGATGTTTCCACCATATCTTTCTTTAAGCAGCTTGGAATCTGAGCTTCATCGTGTGTTGTATTTGGAGTGGTGGCAGATAAGAGATTCAGAAATAAACCCAGGCTTTCCTGAGGAGGTGTTAATGCAGCCACAGGATCAGGCTAAAAGGTGATGTTCTTCATCACCTGATACCTGCAAAGCTCCAGGATAAGTGAATGATTTGCAGAAAGCAATTTGTTCACTGAGTAGGAATTCTACCAAATTTCCTGAAAGTTTGTTTGGACTGAGGACTGAATAAGCAGGAAGGATAACAGGCTGCAGGAGTAGCTTGAGTATCACTAGCAAGTAAGAGTGTGCTTGCCCACTAATTAGCTGAATCTTGCTTGCAGAGGATAGGGTTGTGTTCCTGCAGATCGCTGAACATATTAATTGCTATTTCACACCTCTTTTCCACACGTTTTTCTGTGGCAGCCCTTTTTAAAAAGCTTCAAAGATTAAACTGCAGCATTACTGCAAAAGTGAACAATACAGATGCTGAGTGAGTCCATGCAGTAAGAAAGGATTCTGCCCTGAGGGGAGGAGTGGGAGGCTCCAGTGTAACATATTGAGTGTTTTAGCAGTGATATGTGCAGGATTAATATGTTCATGAAGAGCTGGTGTGTGTGTGTGTGGGCACTGAAAAGGCCAGTAGGTAAGCATTTGAAAAGCTTTCTTTAGTAGACTGGTAATTATGCAGGGCTATTATAATTTCACAGGAGATATTTCACTGGATCAGCTGAACCAATAGATATGAAAAGCATAAGTTCAAAAGGCTTCATAAAAATCTAATGCTAGTAGAAATAGTTTCATTATTAAAAAAATTGCACAAAAGCCTTTTTATTTTAAATTGAACACCTGTGTGCTTTTTGTAACAATATTGCAGCTGTAGGCTCCTGGCATAGTCAGAAGACAATAAAATAGCTAACCAATGGATAAAAGGAACCTGCATCAATTCACCTCATAAATGAGATGAAGGGACTCGTTTTCTAAAGGGTGTGTTTTTAAAACCAAGGTGATATTTGGTTTCTGGCTTTCAGTATGGCTTTTAGTTTGGAATCTGCTCTCCTAGCATGAACAAGAAATAGCAAATCAGTACACCCAGCTGTGTTTGACTTGTTACCTTTGACACAAAGCTTCAGCATCTCTTTTTAGCTTTTAGCCTTTTAGAGTGAGGATGTGCCTTTCTGTTTCCCAATCAGACTCCAGGACAGCCTTCCTTTAGTCTCTGGATTTACAATGACAGCCCAAAACTCATCATAGCTGGCTGAGGCAAAATTGCATCAAATCCTGAACATTTTGCAATCCAAAGTCCAGAATTCAAGTCCAGCCACTGCCACTCAGGTTAAGCTCATTCCTTCTGGCCTGATCAATGCTTAGCAAATAAAACCTGGCTGTTCAAAAGATTGAGGACATGATAAACTCAGACTCTTGCCCATATCACAGTGTGGATGTTTAAAGAGGACTGAGTTGTTCATTAACATTGACAGCCTTTAAAAGAAATCCTACCTTGTGTCTGAGCTTGATTAAGGCCTCTTGCCTCTCCAACTGCACTAAGGGTGAGCAACTGTAAAGTAATCAGGATTGATATCCTAGTTTCTGCTCTGGGGGGGAAAAAAAAGGCAATTTTCTTTGTGAGCTTTGAAATCTCCAAGTGGCAGCAGTTGGTGAGTGTTTGTGTGAAATGTGCAGTGGTCTCTGCAGTGCTCCTCCATCCCTCTGAGCCCCTGTCGGCTGGAATGTCTCACAAGGAGAACTTATCTGTTCTTTAAACATGAAAATGGACATTAATGTCTTTTGTAGGCAATGTGCTGAATAAGGATCTCCTACAGACTTAGTCCTGGATGTAGGCTGAGACAGTTCCTGGATTTGAGCCACACATTTTTCTCTCTACACTCAAAAACATTCATTATAGCCTACGTAGCCTCACTGAAGTCTACCAGCTTTGTTTGCATAAAGATCCCAGCCTTTTGGAGACTTGGCTATCTTTTTTGCTGTGCTATCTTGATATAGATACCAACCCTAATTCTTCCAATGAGACAAATTGTGTTTTAGCCATTCTCTCCCCAGATCACGGAATCTCCCTTGCTAGATATGGAGCAGTACAGCAAGAGTTTTGGTCTGTTTGGACTCCTATTATTTTTGTATTGATTAAACTGGCTGGGTAAGAGGAGCAGGCACTGTTTCCTCACCAGTTTTCTAATATTTATAAAATATATGGCAGGAGCAATCCCTGTGCTCTCAGTACACTGCATCTGACTCTCACTGGGATGGGTGATGTGCAGGAGGAAAGGTTTGGGTTTTATCGCATTCCCTCAGGACCCCCACTGCCTTTATTTTTTTTTTAAGGCAAAAAAAACTAATTCATCCCTTAAGCAGGCACTTCAGGGCTCATGGACAGATTATGCAGAAGAACAGGCAGCTTTTAGCTGTTTCCTCTCTCAGCTGTGCTTTCCTAAAGAGAATAATCATAGAAACCATCGGGTCGTGGTTGAGCCCTTTATAGTTGTGTGTTATATTAAAACAGTAAATCACTTTCATGAATGTGCTTTTTCTGTGTGGAAGCTGTTGGGTAATTTAGTCCAAAGTCAGCTGAACATCTCTAGTTACTTCAGAGATAGCATGTCCTGCAGATGGTTTCAATTAATACTTGTTCAGGGCTGTCTAAAGAAAGTATCCAGTCTGATTGTTTAGTAAGTGTCAGTTGGAAATATCTCCATCTATGCCCATGAAATGTGACCTTCAGACCTGTTGTGGTCTGCTGGGTAATGCCCCCAACATGTCTTGGCATGGGGTTTTAATTTCTATTCTTCTCTCTTCACCTTTTTTACCCCCTATTGGAAGTGGGCACATTTTGTGGAACTGTCAGCCCCAAACCTGTGCATCTCTTTGAGGGGAAAAAAAGCAGTAATCTGTGTTAAGCAGTTATGGATTTTACAGAGAGTATTTTCTTTTCAATGCCTGGCTCAGGCCAATTCTTCTGCTTCAAATTAGCATGCATTTAGGAACAGCACTTAAATGTGAACATGGTTTGGGAACTTCACTAGCTGCAGCCCTCTGAGAATTAGCAGAAGGCTCTTTTTAGTTAAACCAGTATTGGAGGTAAATGTGGTTTATTACTTGCACAATAAAGATGTTTCTTAATGAGTGAACATGAAATAAAGTGAATGTTTTGAAGCAAAGACAGGCTGTATGAAGTGATCCATGAAAGCAAATGGTTTGTAATACATGTGACAGGACATGCTTAGGACCAAACACCATAAATACATAGAATTTGATGAAAATGTGAGAATGAGAATCTACATATATCACAGAATAGCTAAATCATACATGATCAGTAAATCAATGGAAATGTTCCTATAAATTTCACTTTTTGCAGACAGAGACTCTTTAATCTGGTGACATTTAATGAAGCATACTCTTGGATTCCAACAGGCAGTGGAACAGCTCAGGAGCAGCACTGGTAAGGAAGAAGTTTCACCTCTGTTGCCTTGCTTCTTTCAGCAGAACTGCAGTTGGTTGCCACTGGCCTGGCTGGGCTGGGTTCAAGATCCTTGCTTGAAGAAAGCTGTAAATATCTTCTCTTACAAGCTCTGCATTCACCTGTGGTGGAAGCAGAAACACACCACGTACATATGCTCTTAATTTGCTGCTTCTTGGCAAAAATTTGCCCTCCCAAAGAGTTCACTATGTTGTAATAAAGCTGGAGAACAAAGAAATTGCTCTTTGCCCACATATAAGACATGCACAGTCCCCAGTGAGGAGTTAACATTTGGGGAACATAGGAAGAGCTCTGGTGCTGGCAACATCTGCCTGGCATGTGCAGTCACATCCTTCACATCTGGGTTACCTTTCATGGGCATTGCTTGCAATTAAGGTGGAAGGAATAATTGTTCTTATGTGCCCTAGATAAATTGGTCTCTTTTCTTTAGCTGGCAGGCAAAGTGGAAGGCTCTCAGATTTACAGAATTAGTAAGAAGGAACTTTCAGAAACATCTAATTTTGAAGTTCTTTAGCCATTGATTTTTCCATGCTGTGATTCTTTCTTATTCCTACTGCTTCCATCATTGCTGCCATTTATAGACTGGTGCACAGCCAGCAAAGAGCCTGGCTGAATTTGGCTGCTCTTCTGCTTGGACTCAAAAAGGGTTTGGATCCACAGCTTAAAACTTGCATAGTCAGTTCCCTTTTTAACTCTTCTTTTGGGGAATCATATATTAAAGGAATCATGTGCATCATAATTTCTTTCTCTGTAAACTGCTTGGACACTGTTCAGCATTGGTATTTAGGATGACACCTTAAAAAGTCATTCTCTTCAATTTCTGTAGGCTAAAGTGGTGCCACTGCTTTTCCAACACCACCTTCTGTCAGTTACTTGTCTAAGGAGTGGGCATGCATTTAAAAATTTCTAGTGGAAATTGCAGACCAGTTTTAAGTAGTGTGGAAAATAATAATAAAACGTAACTTCTCTCTGGAGTTTCACATCTTTTCACAGTACCACACAGGAATGGTCATTCCCAAACATTAGCAACTTGTTACACCTCAGAATGTGGCATGGGAGATATAATATTATAAAACATACTTGGATTTATTCTGAAAGTGAGCTTGTATAAACTTACAGTTCAATTTCAATGCCTTTGTGTTGGGTGATTTTGTTTGCAATAGGTGACATTTCCCTGGTGCTGTGTGGATCCAAAATGAAGATTTTTCTCTTGCCATTAAATGTGCTGAGTGATCTGATATGAACTTTTGGATCTCACTGGACACTGGGCCTTTCCCTTTCCTAATTAGAGCTTCTGTGACTTGCTGGAGGGGATACTTCTGAAGGGATGCATGCAGCTGTGTCTTAGAAATACTTCTTTTGCAGAGGGAGGAAAGATTAATTTGTTCTACTAGGAAAAATAGGACTTTCTCCTCTTCTGTAACATCAGTGATAAAATCCTTTGTGAGAGTGAGTGGGGAAATATTACTTAGGAAATCTGCAATTTCAAGACTTACCTCTGATCAGACTCTTCCTTGAACTCTTGAAATATGTTCCAAGTTTCCAGAATTAGCAAGATGGCAGTTCAGAATGTTCTTGCAGTTCAGAAGGTTCTTGTAGCTCTCATGATGTTTGTAATTCTTTTTCCTTTTTTTTTTTTTTTTTTTTTTGGTTTTTATTCATTTTAGTGGGTGTGCTTACTCTTGAACTGAAAAGCAGAATTACTAAGTGAACACTGCTTGTCAGATCCTGTACTTAATCCTAACACACAGGGAAAGATCTTTCCTGGGGTGACCTCTTCCCTTAAATTCTGGCTCTAGACCTTCAAGGTGTCTTACCCTGATCTTTGCTGAAAGGAGAAAAATGCCATGTTATTTGGAGGCATGTTGTTGCCTCTGGACAAAAAGGGCACAAAGTCCCTCCCTGGCAAAATGAGATGTTATGGCAAAACAGAAATCTGATGGTGTTTTGTCAGGTGGAAATACAAATCCTGTGTAAGCTCCATCTCAGGGAAGGCAGATGATCTGTCCCAGCAGAGAATGAATTTATGTTTTCCAAAGCACCTGAAGCCAATTCCAGCCAGTGGCTGTACAGAGCCACTGCTTGCTCTCCTGATTGTGTGCAGTTCAATTAGCCATGGGGCGGGGGAAGGGGGGGAGGGAAGGAAGGAAGGAAGGATGAGCTGTACTTTCTGGGTTTTTGGGTCTAAAACTGGAATTCTCTGGTCCCACTGGCAGCTTGTTTGTTGAATCATTCACTTGAGTACAGCCAGAGCTCAAACCTGTAGCCGTTTTCCATGACAAAGAAGCCAGACACTGTTAATTGTTAAATCTCCTGCTCAGTCTTAGAGAAAAATCTTCTGTTGTTTTACAAGTACTGGGTTTTTTTGCCAGAAGCAGAAAAGTATTCTAACTTCTGTAACGTGTATCCCCACAACTCCTGATACACTTAGAACAGAGGTATAGCTGCCACATTTTATGAACATGCAGCATTTTCTCACTGAGTGTAAGAAAAATGGTTGAGCATTCTCTTGTGGCTAAGAAACATTGACATCTGAACTGTCTTCCACTCTATTAAGGAAATGCTGTGTTTGTGGGGTTTTTTGCTTGGGTTACTCTTGCTGACTCAATTTCTTCATTTATGAATAGGAAAAAATTTGATCTTGCCTAGTTAATCTCACCATATATGGAAATTGTATCTCAAAAAAAATTAAATAATAAAAACGTGGCAATCAGTAAATATCCTTTAGTATGAAAGGTGAAGAAAAACAAGGGTTAATATGTTTTTCTTTCTTTTTCGCTATTGCAAAATAATTTTAAGTTACAAATAATAATAATACCTGTCTTACATACTGATTTGTTAATTCTGGTCTTTAAATACATAGTTCAACCAACTCAATGCATTTGAGAAACCTCCCATCCAGTTTTAATTGATACCATCAGGTGTCTCTGTATTTCTGGTGAGCTATCCTCATCCTAGCACCACAAACTGGAGCCAGATTGCTCTCCTGCCTTGCTCCCAATCCTTACAGGCTGTGCAAATTGCAGCCCACAGTATTTTGTCCTCTGAAGGGGCTGGGTCAGCTCTTCTTTGCCTCTCTTCCTTGCAAGGTTGGCTAGGAGGTGCTCCCAGCCCCTGGCTAGTGCTCTTCTGATTACCAGAGACTGTCAGAGGCCACTCCAAGGGCTGCTGTGTGTTTAGGTCATGGTTTGTCAGGCTAAACCCTCCCCTAAATCCCCACAGTTTGGCCCTTTCAGTCTCAGTTTCACAGTGGGTTTCGTACCCAGCTCCTTGCCTTGTGAAGCTGGAGACTGTGAGGCTGCAATCAAGAAACTCTAATTCATCCTGTGGAAACAGCCAGAAAAAGAAAAGAAAAAAAAAAGTATCATTATTTGTAAATAAGCAGCTCTTAAAGTGATCTGATCTACATGGATGCCTGTTAGAGCTTTTGGTAAATTGTGCTGCGGGACCTGCAAAAAGGGATGCAGGCACTTTCCCTTTCTCTGAAACGGCTGTAGGCTGTTGGTGAACAAAGCCCCTGCCTGTGCCCCTTCAGGGTGACATCTGAGAGCTAAAGAAAGCATATTTAATGATTCAATAGTTGGAAATTCCCTTAAATATCCTCCAGGTTATACCTCGTGTTTGGAGAGACCTGAATGTGTGCTGAGTACTGATTATCCCTGATCTCTTATATGGCCCAGGAGACACTATTTGCCTTTAAGCAATGAGCCATATTTTACAGAAAATAATTCTTGGTGTCTGACTGATCATCTGTGACCAGGCATGTCTTTTAGTCTATTTTAGATTATTATTATTATTATTATTATTATTATTATTATTATTATTATTATTATTTGCAGATAGTTTCAGTGGTAGTTATGTAGTCCAGTGGATGTATAAAATGAAAAATATTCTACATTGAACTGGGTTCTCTTTGCATTGCACTTACTTGCTTTGGGGAAAGAAGACAGGTTTTGGGACTAATGTTTCTTCCTTTGCTTGCTCTACAAAGCAAAGAATGTAAGAACCAGTGACAGGCTGCTAATTCACATTTTATAATGAAATTAGAAAATTGCCTGAGAATAGGGATGGATAATGAGATATCTTCTTTCACACAAACCTGAAGCAAGGCAGGGAATAGAGTGCTGGGAAAAACTCTGGGTAATTTTTGTTTGTTTCCTGGAGGACAAGACAACTTCACAAAGATGTATTATTATCATATAATAATATTACCTGTGTTATAAATACTACCAAATGTCAACAGTGGTCATGGATGGAAGTTCTGTTTACAGGAATCTAAACATCAAATGGGCATCAAGAGAGCACCTGAGAAGGAACCAGTGTTATCCCTTCTGAAGCACCATGGTAGGACCATCAAGGAAAGCTGCACTGCTTTATTCCCCTGTGATCCTTCTCTTTGAATCAAATGGAGATTTTTAACCTCTGAGATAAAAAAAGTTTGTATTTCAATGCTATGACAATGGCTTATGATGATTTCAATTTAAGTTGAAATATTTCTGCAAGCAATATTTCTCAGGGAAATGCTTGCAGTCACTCTCTTGGGATGTTTCTTTTTGTTCTGTATTGTAGAAAATTACTGTTGACTGGACAGTAGTTACTTTCCTTACTGAGACTTGTTTACATTTAGATTTGGAGTAAATGAATTTTTTAAAAAATATATTAATATTGTTTCCCTTTGTTATTTGGGAAAGAATGCAATAACTGTCTCCCAGAAAGTAAATTGTGTCATGAGAAAAGCACTTACCTGAAGCTAGAAAAAGGTGAAAAGACATGGTCATGGTGCTGCTCAGGAATAGTTCTTGCCTGTGCCTCTTTCCTAAAGAAAAATTAAGCTAAAAGCTAAATTATCCTCCGGAGAATACCTGCATCAGTCTGTCACTGTTTCCATACAATTGAGTTTTGTTCAGTTCTTCAGCAGGAAGCTGAAGAACTGAGTTCTTCAGCCCTCAGTTCTTCAGCAGGAAAAATATTTTGTTGAAGTAATTTTTGACCACTTCTAATAAATGCAGTAATTAATTCCACAGATATAAAAAAATAAGGGCAAGACAAATCTTAGGAGCTAAGTATCTGTGCTGCAAATAATAAAGCAGCGATGAATCTATGAAGCAGCAGGGATTCAAGGCTCTAATTCCTGGGAAACACCTGGGAGCTGTCTCCAACACTTCTACAGTTACAGAAAATGGTGTGAGAACACCTTCTCTTTCTAAAACCAGAAGGACTGCCAAGGAGATGTGCATCTGAAAATGTAGTGTTGACTTTGAAATATCTGAAGTGTACGAATGAGGAGGGGTTTGGAATGCATTTTGCATCCTCACTGTGAGGGTCTGATCGCCTTGAATCTCGTGATGTAAGCTGGATTTCTTCCACATCATAAAGAGTTCAGGTCCTCTTCTCACTGGCATCTAGCAAATATAGGTTTGGCTTGGGGCTGTGTGGAAGCTTATCGCTATTTAAAAACAACCCAGCTTGGGAAAAGCCTGCTTGCAAACACGAGACAGCAACAAAATGTGCTAATTGGTTTCTTAGGAAAAAAGCACCAGCAGTGAAACTTTTCACACGGGGTAATTGGCCAGGAAGTGTGTCAGTGTGTCATACAGACCTACGTTCTCCATCTCCTCTGTGAATGAGGAGTTTTCACGGGAGTGGGGAGAAACCTCAGTGCCAGAAACACAATATGAGCCCTTTGGGGCTTTTTCTTTATTGTTCCTCCTTTCGCACAGTAGGGCAGTCGCTCTCCATCCTTGGCGGCTCCTGCGCTTATCGGGGCAGGATTGGGCAGATAAGCCATGACTTGTTATTGACTATGTTAAGTCAAAGCTTGCTGTAAATACTTTCGTGTGCTTACACTTAGCTCAGAAACCACTGAAAACATTATTGCAGGAACCGAATGGGAGATGTTTGGGCTTCACACCAAAACCAGCCGATTTCTCTTTTCACTTAGTTTTTGACGGCTTAAGGTGAGGGTGAAACAAATGAACTGGACAACTGCAGAGCAGGCGGGTCTGCAGCGCGGGAGACCAGGTGAGGAGGGCGGCGGCTCCCGGGTCGCGGGGGTTCGGTGCAGCCCGATGTTCGGTGCAGCTCGGGGGGTTCGGTGCCGCCCCTGGGGGTTCGGTGCCGCCCGATGTTCGGTGCAGCCCGATGTTCGGTGCAGCCCCGGGGGGTTCGGTGCAGCCCCTGGGGGTTCGGTGCCGCCCCTGGGGGTTCGGTGCAGCCCCGGGGGGTTCGGTGCAGCCCCTGGGGGTTCGGTGCCGCCCCTGGGGGTTCGGTGCCGCCCCTGGGGGTTCGGTGCAGCCCTGGGGGTTCGGTGCAGCCCCAGGGGGTTCGGTGCAGCCCTGGGGGTTCGGTGCAGCCCCGGGAGTTCGGTGCAGCCCGATGTTCGGTGCAGCCCCGGGGGGTTCGGTGCAGCCCCGGGGGGTTCGGTGCAGCCCTGGGGGTTCGGTGCAGCCCCGGGGGGTTCGGTGCAGCCCCGGGGGGTTCGGTGCAGCCCCGGGGGTTCGGTGCAGCCCGATGTTCGGTGCAGCCCCGGGGGGTTCGGTGCAGCCCTGGGGGTTCGGTGCAGCCCTGGGGGTTCGGTGCAGCCCGATGTTGGGCGCAGCCCGGACCCCGCGCGGGGAGCGGTGCCCGCCGGGCGGCGCTGCGGGCCCGGGGCGGGCGGGCGGCGGCGCCTCCGCCCC
This sequence comes from Haemorhous mexicanus, assembly GCF_027477595.1. Taxonomy (NCBI): domain Eukaryota; kingdom Metazoa; phylum Chordata; class Aves; order Passeriformes; family Fringillidae; genus Haemorhous; species Haemorhous mexicanus. The sequence goes on along the minus strand of NC_082348.1, from coordinate 30,125,755 downwards.
TGCCGGGCGGGCGGGCGGGGAGGGGCCGGGGCTGAGCCCCGCTCGCTCGGCTCCGGCTCCTCGGCAGGGCAGCGTCCGCCAGCGGCTCGGGGCGGGAGGCGGCGGGCGGTCGCGGGACGGCGGGCAGCGCCCTTGGGCGGCAGAGGTACAGCTCCCCCGGACTCCCCGGCCCGCGCGGCTCCCTTTGTTTCGCGGCTCCGGCAGCCGCCCGGGACACGCTCGGGGATGGGGCAGGGATGGGGCAGGGATGGGGTGGGCGCTGCAGCGGGTGGTGTGGCGGCTCGGCGCCGGCTCTCCCGTGAGGAGGGGGGCGGCGCTGGGTGCGGGCGCCTGGCAGGGCGGCCCCGGCGGCTCCTGGGCGCCCCTTCCCCGCGCAAAACTGCGGCTCCGGGACGCTCTGCGAGCGCTGTGGCCGGCGCTGAGCTCCGGGGATGGCAGCGGGGCTGGGACAGCTTCATTTAGGCGTGAACGCGGTGCGCACACACGCAGGGACGGTCCGGGGCTCGCTCCCTCAGATATGAGAGTGTGTGTGTGTGTGCGTGTGCGTGCTCTTTCTGGGAAGAGAGCGTGGCATCTGTTTCTTCTTGTCTGAAATAATTACCCTGTGTGCGCGGCTTTCCTGAATGCAAAAGAACGGGCTGGGCTGTGGGGCTCGGGGGAGCCGTGGGAAGCGCGCTGGTAACTTGGAGCAGGATGATGGATTCTGCTGTCGGGTTACACTTGAGAGGAGACTTGAGGAAGGGCTTTCCAGGGCAGGGTCATTGTCCCAGAGAACTTCCCTGAGGGGACGGGTTGGTGCAGCCTCCCAAGGAAGACCGCCCGTCTGCGCCCATGGAGGCTGTTGGGATTCGGTGTGGGACATCTGCTGCCGCTGTTTTGGGAAGGGCATCCCTTTGTTCCTCGGAGTGGCCGGACTCCCCGCTGGAAAACAATGGCCTTCCTAGCAGCGCCACGGGGAGCGGGGCAGTCGCGAAGTGGTCCAGTGCTCGCTTGCCTTGCTCAGGGTGGCTCTGTGCTCACGCGTCCCTGCTCACACGTGCTGTTTGCTTTTTCCAGTAATTTAAAGCTTTGAAATTTCACACCGTGTCATTAAATCAGTTGCTATGTATTTAGTCAGGGCCCCTATTCTAAGGGACAAACGTAACAGTAGCGAAATAAAAGCCATCTACTCTTAAAATGTATGTCAGAGAAACTATTTAAAATGTATCCAGATTGGAAATGGCCACTGGCATAAAGGTCAGGTAAAACTCCTGACTTGGCGATTTTTGTGTGGAATCATGAGCCTTCCATATCCGTCTGTCCTATTGTTAATTGTGAATTAAGGCTGGCAGCAAGCTGCCCATCCTTCCCTGCATGAATCATCACTTTGTCAAGCCCTATGTCAAAAACAAGGTTTTCCCCAAAAGTGTGCGGTGTTAGAGAACAGAAATAGTCCAACCCATCTGTTAAAGTTCAGTCCTTGGCTGCTATTAAACACATGAAAGGTAAAGACATTCTTCTCATGTGCTTTTATTTCCAGTTATCCCAGGCTTGAGTTTGAGAATGTCTTCAATTTAGTGCTTAAAGCAATGCGCTGCTCGGGCTTAATTTGGTGTGAAGGTGTGAGGGTTGGAGCATTCTTCCCAAAGTAACCTAAAGTGGTCACTGCTTGTGTTGGCTTGGAGCACTTACTGAAGTGTTAGGTTGCCACAAGTTCCTCCATATCCTTAGGATGTTTCTGAAACACCTTTGTGGTGTTGGATATCTAAAAGGCTTCTGGCTCCTTCTGAGCACCACAGACAGATTGAGTGTTCAGCAAAGTGAAGGTGAAAGGACTCCTGAAAGCATTTTAAATCACAGAAGCTTGCCTTTTTACTTTTTTGTTTGGTTGTTTTTGGTTGTTTTTGGATTTTTTTGGTAAGAGACCTCGTTGAATCACACCTGTGGGGAGGAGCTCTGTGTGGAAATGATGCCAGGGGCGGGCAGTTTAGCTCTGATGTGTTAGCCCTTTCAGGCATTGTGCAAGGCTTGATGTAATTGCCTTTAGAAGGGCAAATGTACATTGCAAGCCTACTAGTGCTTCTGGGGGAAGGGAAAATAGAAGTCTGGCGAATGAGGAGAGGAAGTGGGAGAGAGCAATTGGAAACACAAGCAAAGTCATTAATTTTTCCCACTGTGCACTCTTAAGAAACTGCTGGCAACATACTGGAGATACTCTGCCTCATGGAAGCGTCAGGGACTTTCTTCACATGATTCTCTGAGATCATCTGGTTTCCCTGAGCTCTGTGGGAACAGAAATTCCTCATGCTGGAGTCTGATCTCATCTTCCTTCGGCAGCAGTAGTAGCAGCGGCTTGGGAATTGGAGAGGAAGGTGAAGGAAGTGCCAGTGGGATGGTTTGGAGAAAAGCTCAGTTCTGCTGTAGGCCGAGCTGGACACTGCTCCCTCCTTTCATCTGCCTTGTGTGGTCAGATCTGGGGCAAATGCTGACATACCCACCAAAGTTCAGTGCCCTCTCTGACTGCTGAGCTTATTTAGCACAGCTCATGTACCAGAGCGTCCTTTGAGTCCTACCCTGTATTTCATTCATCCTCCTTTACTGCACTAATGAACAGCAAACTGAAATGGAAAGTGCTGCCTTGAGTGACTGTGTGCATCAAGCTTGGGGAATTTCCTGAGCTTGATGAAAGACAAAATAAAGGGGTTTTTCCCTCCCTTATAGCTGTGTGTAGTTAGTCTGTTAAATTCTCAGAGCCTTCTAAGTGGCCTCTTCTGTTTGTTGTGGGACTACTGGCAAAAATTTTAGGAAGATTGGAGTGGCAATGACCAGCCCTGGAGTCTGTAACTTGATCTACAGCTTTTTCTCTTCAACTGGGAAAGGAAGTAACAGCTCTTGTTACACCCTTATGTAACCTCTCCATTCATAACCTCCAGAAAAGAAGGAAACCAGAGCTTGATTTCTGGTGTATAAGCTAACATCAGGGCATGCTTTGTCATAAAGAAACAGTAAAGAATAACATTAATTTTCTTCTCTTTTGCAGTTCCCAGAATGGAAAAAAAGCCCCAAAATCCACAACCCTCCCAAAAGTTAAACGTTTTAATTTTGTGCTGATGGGATAGTGGAAATCTCTGCAACTCTTTGTCATATGCTGTGAGGTAGCTGCTAAAGAGGATACTGGAACTACAGCCAGGGTGTTTTTGTGGTCAATGTTTTGAGACTAAAGCTCAACTGGTGTGTTTGAGCTTTAGTCTCAAAACATTGATGCTTTGCAGTTGTGCCCCAGCTTGCTTGTGGTTTGGGAAAGCTTTGGTCTTTTGGTGTGTGTTACTCCAGATTTTGGTTCGGAACAGTGTGGCGACCAGGATCTCTTTTTTTTGGTTTATTTCGTTTGGTTTGGTTTTTTGTTTCCATAGCTTTTAAAGAAAACTGTACTGAAAGTTGATCGTTTTGCCTCTCCCAGCTCCATTTTACTGGGAAATTTCCCATTTGGTATCACCAAGGAAACTTGTATCCATTTCTTGATGTGCATTTTAAGTCTGATAGCGAAGTCACCGTGGTGATAAGAAAGTTTCTGTGAGAAAGACTAGTACTTAAAAATGCAGTTTCAGAGGCAAAGAAGAATTATCAAGTCCCCTTTCCGGATGCAAACTGGTTGGGGAATTCTTCCATGCAGGCAGCAAAGCAGGAGTAATGGACCCCAGAGGCCAGAACAACATCCTTTTTCCAGTGCTCCAGCTTTTGGGAGGAGAGCAATCGAGAGGTGGTCTCCAGCCTGAGTGACCAGATTTAACACTTCAGCAAACAAGCTGAAGGCTCCAAAAGGAGTCCGAAGGAGTAAGGGCGAGAAATGTTTACTGTCACTAAGATTTTCTTTCATTTTCAGGGGTGGGGAGTGGTGATTGCCTTGTCTCTGGCTTTGTGAAGTGCTGCCTTGTAATTGCTTCTTCACTGTGGATGTACTGGTCAACTCTTCCTTGTGCTCCCTGTCTTGGGGAGGCAGAAATGCTTCCAAGGGTCTCATATTGGCAGGAATCTTTATGCTGTTGGGCAGGAGGACCATGAGAGCAAAAGAAAGTAAGAGCCTTTATCAAGGAGGAAAAGAGGAATAGGTGCTGGGTAACAGAAGGCTTGGTGGGTGTTGTACACTCAGAAGTGCTTCTTGTAGATTTCTTTATTTTCTAAATGAAGGCAGCAAGGAAAGACTCCTTTTTCCCTACTGTAAGCAGAAACCAGTTTTTAAAAGTGTGTGACCACAGCCTGGTCAGCAGTGGTACAAGTTTCCTGGGCTCACAAATATGCTTTGTGTGTGAGCTCTCTTGCTGTTTGCTTGATGCTTCTTTTTCTGTAATATTCTATAATTTTCCTTGTTTGTACACTCCAAAGTGCTACTGGGGGTACTTTAAATTACAGTAAGAGTACAAATATAAAATTACAAATAAGAATAAACTGTAGGCTTTGCTAGAATGGAAAAAAACCCAGATAGTTAAGCTTCTACTCTTTTATATTCATTTTCTTTATGGAGTCTGTTCTCCTTTTGTCTACGAGAGTGTACTGGTGTTTGATGATGTTTGAAATCCTGGGCCTTAAGGTAACCACCAGTTTTTATGCACAGTGGAGCACGTGCAGTGTCCTGACACTGTGCTTAAATCCTTGCCAGTAACCTTTGAGAGCCTGCACCTCAGAAGTGAGGAAACTGCTGGGTGAGGAAGGGGTGAATCCTGTATCTTGGGAAAGCACAAGCAGAGGAAGCTACTCTTACTCTCTGTGTTTTAATGCCTTTGTGTCAAAACAATTTGAAGCACAACTAGGGGTATCCTTTTAGATCAGAAGTGTCCCTAAATTCCTTACTGCATAAGGGCTCTGTGGATGGCACTGTAGTGAGAGGTCAGCCCTGCTGTTAGGAGAGCTCTTAAAGGGAGTGAGTTGCTATTAATCCTCTCCACTGTTTCTCTATGGAAGCAACTTAACATAGAGACACTGGTGAAGAGATGCCATTTTTTCTGTAACTCTGGGAACCAGTTCACTGTCCACTTAATAGCTTGGCTAGAGCTTCGTGTGTGAGGGCTGAGAAGGAAGCTCCTCCTAGCAGAGCTCATGCTTACCTGATGTGAAAGAGGGGATACCTGGGATGTCGAACTTCCAGCCAAAATAACAGCTGCTCTACCTTTTCATCAAGAGAGGCTTGGAGACAGGGCAGCAGAAAGGTGGCAGAGGTTGAAAGGCAGATTATTTTTCGGAATAGTTAAGGCTACAAGGTAAACACGTGCTTGCTGGAGTGTCTGGAGACCCTTCCTAACTTTTAGGGGTCTGTGACTGATGGAGCACTTGAGGTTTGTTGTGCAGAGCAAGCTAGGGAGGTGCTAACTCCCTGTGAACCTTTGGAGAAGGAAAAGAGTTGTTGAAAGGGTGAAAATGAATCCCTCTCTCTGTGAAGGAATACTCCTGGTGGTGATGAGGGAATATGGCTGCCATGATGTACCAGGAATCATCTGAACACCCTGCTCAGTGAAGGTGGGATCAAATAGGAGATGGAGCAGAAAAGGGTGATTGGGATCGAAAAGCCACTGAGAGGGAAATGGGCAACACTGGCTGTGCTTTATACATTGAAATAAACCTTTGTCAGTACTTCCCCGTGAGGGAGAAAACACATTTGAATGTAAAACCAAAGCCAAACCCCAGCAGAATTAGCAAAATCAAGAAGAATATTAGCGGATCAGTAATGAATTTAGTCTGTGAATAAGGCACACCACAAGGACTGTTTCCCATGGAGAAGGCTGAAAAGTGGCACTCTGGAGCAGTGCAGTGTGGCAGTGCTGGCTGTGGGTGCAGTGGTCTGGAGCACACAGAGCAGACACAGCTCCACTTGCCTTTGTTCAGCTCACTGGGCTGTCAGGCTGCGGGGCTGGAAGGGCTCTGGAGATCACCTCCAGTGATCAAAGAGTGCAGGGCTCTGTCAAAACAAAGGTCAGGAGAAACCCTGGACAATCTTTTGGCAAGCAAGGGCAGAGTGGGAGCTCCTTGTGCCTTGTAACACTTCTGGAACACAGGGAGCTTGCCTGTATCTCGTGTGAACAGAACTTTTTGCTTCCTGAAAGCTGCCAGATGATAGTTCTCACTGAAACCCAGCGAGGGGAAACTTGGTAGCTGTGCGTGTGTGCTGAGCCTGCCTGCCACGGGCCGGCTGCTTTCCCTCTGTGGAAGGGAGTTGCTTTCTACTGATGTTTTAAGGTGTCCCCCTCTAAATCTGTGAAGTGCTCTATTTTATTTGGAAAGTCTCTGTTTATGGGGCTAGTTGTTAATAAAAACACTGCCTGCTGGCTTTTAACTCCAGGGACATCTGGACAAGAGTGATTACCCTGTGTGGAAATGCGACTTCATGAACTGCTCCCATTTACCTCTTGTACAATACACAGGAAGAGCTGGAGATGGCTGGATTTAGAAATTGATGACTTTTATCCTCTGATTCCAGGTGTCTGTCTGGAAATTACTGTTGAGGATGAAAATGACAAAACAGTGGATATAGGTCAACTGCTTGAGATGAGCAAACCTGTCTTAGTACATGTAATTTATTTAAGCCTTGCCTTCCCTTAGATTTTTTTTAATCTTAGTTTTGGGCAAATAATGCTTCCTCTTCCTGCAACACTTGCATCCAAATTCTTTTATTCCCTCCCTTTATTAAAAAATGGCAGTGTCTTGCTGCACAGAAATTGATGTGCAGGATAGACAGTGATGGCCAGTGGTGGGGTGAAAACTTGCACTACTGTTTTACCCCTGGGAGAAATGGGACCAGTCGTGTCTGACTTCCTGCAGGCTTTTCTCTTCTGATGGATTGACTTGCAAAGAAGTAATGATTTCCACTTGAAGCTTTTCCTGCAGCCAGGGAATTTTGCAGAGCAATTTTTCTGCTCTGTGGTACTTAATGAGGGGTTTGTTCTCCTTGCAGCCCATGTCTCTGATGGAATGCTTGTACTCAGATCTCCTCTCCTGCCTGCTTTTGTGTGCAAAATCAGCTGTTCTGTTGTCCTTTACTCTGTCCTTTTGAGTGAAATTCAACTTTAGACGTGTCTGAGACAGTAGGTGTGTAGACCAAGAGATGAACAGCTGGCATGATTTGTCTTATTTTCATAAATGCTAGGCTAAAAACATTCCAAACCTTATTTACAAATATTTCAAGGACCCCATCAGTGAGGTTTTCAGGAGGGTAAATTGCAACGGGCTAGAATAAGACCTTTGGGGGGTGGTATTTGGGTGACTTCTTTTCCTCCTGTTTTAAATGGAAAAGGACAGGGAAATTTTTGCTTTACCTGGACTTTTAGTGCTTGGAGGATGATATGAGTGCACGGAAACTGTGGAAACCTGTGAGTGCCAACTGCTCTGGGGGTTAGGGTCTGTGCTCAGTGACTGTGGCTGGTTGATGCAAGGTAGATACAGGCAGTGATGCTTCTTCTGGCATCTGGATTTTAGGTTTGTGTTCCTCTCTGACCGGTTTTAAGCCTGGTTCACTGACTGTTGTCACGACTTTCTGTGGCTGCTTTTCCTCCTGCTGTTGGCAGCTGAGTGCAGCTGTGGTGTTACCTGGCCTGTTATTTCGTTTTCTGCATATCTCCAGGGCTTATCACCCACTGTTTAACAGGCAACAAAGCATTTGAGCTGGGGATTAGCATGTACTCTGGTATTTTAACCCTGTGGTATTAGGACATCTCTTAGTACCTGCCTCAGCAATGATGTAAATGTGTGTTTGCTCCAGGTGCTCCACCTTGAGCAGTGCTTTTGCCTGTGCTGTGGTTCCCGTGCTGGCTGCAGGAAAGCAAGGCTTGCTTTCTGCCCATGTGCTTGTGTGGAATAGAGAATAAAAATCCTGTTTTGGTCGAAGGTCTTGATTACAGCTGATTGCTGGATTACTCCCGAGGGACTGGAACCTCAGGTGAGAGAAGTGATCTGACTCTGGGAGGGCTGATGGATTGTAAAAGCATTTTGTGGGCATCTGCTACTGAGAGCTCTTTTGAGCCCAAGCTCTGGTGTGTGACATACAGCAAACAAAGAAGATCCCCTAATATAAATAAACACTACCTTGTTTTTTGTGCCTCTGTTCTGCAAATGTAACCTTTGGATTGGGCAGGATCCCCAAAATTGGCAGAAATCTTTGGGCGGCAGCTTGAAAGATTAAGATAATCAGTTTAAAAGGGCACCCACTGCTTAGTGGAGTTTGGCTGTCCAGCAGTAAAATATTGTTTGCTTTCTTTTCTGAAAGAATGAGGGTGTTTTCTATATGTCCATATCCCTTACTGACAGTGTTTCAAAGTTATGTTGTCCAAACGCTGCCAGTCTGAAATCTAGTCTTTGCTTTAGGGGGAGAAGGCAGGACCTTTGACAACTTTTGGCTTTGCAGTCACATTTTGTTCCTTATTTTGAAAAAGATTCAAGGAAATCTTAGCAAGGTGTATGTGCAAAAAAATTGACCTCCTTTGTTACTGAATACCTAATCCTTTTCTGTAGATGTGGACCTGGAATGATTATAAAACTCTGTGGCTGGGCAATGACTAAGAAAACCTAAATATAAGAAACCACCATGGATCCTGTTTCTGCTGAACTCAGGGGAATTTAACCAGAATTTTGGATTGTAAATAGCCTTGGTAGTGAAGACCTATTTCTAGGTGCCTTGAAAACACCCAAGGTGTTTTCCCCATTAAACTAATTAAAGAAAAAGAAAAAAAGGACTTCAGAATAACCATTTACATAAAATGCCACTTCACACCTATAATCCTTGAAGCCTCTCAATATAATCCAAAATGTAAAGGAACACTTTAAGGATCAAAATGGAGCAGCAGACATATTTTGACTGTATTTTCACAGCTGCTAAAGAAGAGTGCCTTAGCAACGTTGAAAGACCCAAATGTTTTTCCCAAAACCTGGTGTGACTGACCCAGATGAGTTAAAGCAAGGCAGAAAGTTGACTTAGGAAATAGATCAGCCCCAGAGTGCAATTACTGGTGGCAGTTATTGTGTTGTGGTTGCAAAATAATTATCAGAAGTAATTTGAAGACATGTACTGCTGGGACTGTAAAGTAGGAATAATAGACTAGATATACCCCATGGTCTCATAGAGCAGGTAATATCCATGCTAATGTTATTCAAACCACTGGGAGAAAAATAACAGAAAGTAGCCTCAGAGAAATGCAAACACAGCCCTCTCAGGCTGCTGAATTAGTTGGTTTAGGTTTTTTTAAGGAAGAGAAAGAGGGCAAAGCTGTATCCTCTGCATACGTGGCTCATGTGATTTTGGTTTTGTGGTAAGGTACTGTGCACCTTTTTGGTGACACCAGAGTTGTTTATAGTCTCATCATAATGTGAACAGAGGCATGAGAGGCATCTCTCTCACTTTAGGGGAGATTACTGTTTAGTGTGGGTTGGCACCAAGCTGTAAATAAATGTAAAAATAAAAAACACCCCACCCCCACACCTAAACAAAAACCTTAAAACCCCCCAAGAAGCCCCAGAGAACTTCAGCACCAACCAAACCTCTCACTTCTGCATTCCTGAAGAACCTGAGTCCTGCTAGTGAAGGAACTTCCATCCCCTGTTCACATCCAGAGGAGATGATGTCCCAGCAAACATTTTGTGCATGTCCTAATGCAGGCTCATTATCCCACTAACTGCAGTCAAGTCTCCGTTGTTAAACTATGATACTTTCTTGAAAATCCCCCAATCTTTAGGTGAATGTTTGGTAGCAGAGGCCAGCGGAGCATTCGTTTCTCCTGTGGAATTCTCTGGTCAGATCTTCTGTCATCTAAATTGCAGTCACTGGTGCGAAGCTGCCCTGATCTGATGTTGCTGAAGGGCTGTTCCCATTAGCTGATGCTGAATGCAAACATTCCTGCAGCCCCAGTGCAAATCCAGCCCGGCCTGCGGCGTTTCCCCTCTGTAATTCCCCGAGCCGGTTGTTGTGCAGCGCTCGAGGAAAGCGCGTACGCGTGGGTAATGTTTGTGGGTAATGTTCGGTGCCCACGGGATGTAAGGGAGGTTGCACAAGGCTTCAAATAACAGCTCTTGCTCGGTATGTAAGATGTGAGAAGCATTAGCTAATTCAAAAGCTCCGAATTATAAACTTTTCCAGTCTGGAAAACACCGACTTGTGCAGTAGGACTGTGAGAAAGGAAGGAATTCAGAAGCTATCCAGACGCTGGCGAAACCAAAAGGAAAGATGGAGAGTCAGAGGAAGCCTTTTAGTTCTTTGAGTGCTTTTACTGATGTTGTGATATCCATTAACATTCCTTCCTGAAATTCGTCTGTCACGTTCCTCAAGTCCATTTTCTTGCAGGAAAAGCAGTGGGCTGCAGCATCGAGCTGTTTTCTGCTCTTTTCCACAGGACGTGGATGTGTCAGAGCAACAGCTGGCAGCAGGCACAGCTGGGCAGGAGGGTGCAGGTGTTCCTGCAGAGCAGATGGGAGGGGGCTGGAGGGAGAGCAGGGGTTTCCTCTGGATGATATCCACGCTTTTTCACCCGTGCTGATGTCGGGAAATGCAGCTCTGAGTGAAGAGGGCGTTGTAGCAGTTCAGCTGCAGAGTCTGCCTCAGTTTGCCTGGTGAACCAGCACAGGGGGTTTCCAATGAACTTCCACCTTTGGGGCATCAAATGGTGAGGCACAAGGTTTGCTCAAAGGGCAGCAGGACAGGATAAATTTAAATCCTGCCTCTTGCTAAATTGGTACTTAGGCTTGTCATGAGCAGCAGCCTGAGATGATGGTTGCAGCCCCTTTTGGTTTGGTTTTGCTCAAGTAATGGCATTGTGTCCCTGGCTGCTTCTTGCAGCAGAGGCCTTCAATGTCCCCACCTTGGCTGGGCTGATTGCTCCCAACAGAGAAAACAGGGAAAGGGTGGACAAGCACAATCACAGCCTGACAGGGGCTCAGGGACATGAAATCAGCTTGAACTCCACTGTTGAATTACTGATGTTGCACATTGTCCCTGGTAAGACTTAGGAAAAGGGGGTTATCTTCTACAGTGAGCTGGTTGTAGTGAAACCAAAGGCTTGTGGTGTTTTAATCTTTTTTTGGGTTTTGTTTTTAAAGAAGCAGAGCTTGAAGCATATGTGAGTACATCTGTGTCAGTTTTGATGGTAGGGAAATTGTCCTCTTGCTACAATGCTTGGAAAGAAAACAAAAAGCCCAGCCACCTCTGCAGAGCAGCAAACCTCTGAGTGTGAGCTAAGGAGTGCACAGCTGTAGGAAGCTGCTGACAATTGTTGCTGTTCTGCTGCTGGAGGGTGATGTGGAAAACCTGGGACAATTCCATGAGGTGCTGCATGCCAATAACAGGGCATGACTTCATTTCCCCCGTGGAGAATGTGTGCATTTAATTGTACAAGGCTTTGGGGGTTTTGCCTGTTCTCTGCATTCTCTTCTATTTACAGCTGTCATTAGCTCTTTTTCCAGAATGGCCAATGATAGGGCTTGCTGTGGCTGTGATTTTTAATTTGCCATCCTTGTGGTCAAGAGGGGCAAGAAGGTTTTAGATTCAACTGAAAATCTAAATTTTATCCCAATCCCAGGCACTGCAAGCAGTGGATAAAACAGTGTGTGTTTTAAAAGGCTCTCTGTGGTGTGGGAGTGTGTGGATTAATGCATTTTAAAGACACAGCCTGCCCAGCACCTCTCCTCCTAAGCATGTTGTCCAACATAAAACAGATCAAACTGTGAAAGATTACTGAATTGACTTCTAAAATATTTTTCTGAGAATGGAAACATGTTGCAAATGTTCTCACTCCATTGAATTTAAGGTTTAGATATGAAACCAAGGGGAGGAAGAACAGATTTGACAACTGCCTACAGAAAAAAGGAGATATTTTGAAATGCTGCTGATCTCCCCTTTAGGGACAAGAAGGGTAAATTTGGGAGAAGCCTCAAGTGGTAAGTGGGTATGGGTGAGAGCAGAGAATGCTGAAGGAAGAATCTGGTCCTCCTGATCTCTCAGGCACTGGGAGCAGCTTCTGGTCCCATCCCTCTCAGATCTGGTTCTTGTAAATGGTTCTTGAGTAGCATTCATCTTTTTAAAGGTGTGTGAAGACATCCAAAAGTAGAAACCACTTGCTTTTATGTTTGCCACTGCTTCCCAAACTGTGGTGAGCACGCTGTCAGCACTGCTGATGGGAAATATTAACAGCTGCAAGGCATCTTTGGGTGTATGGCAAATACTTGGACATGGATTTGGATTGCATTTCTGAGCTTCTAAAGTTTAGCCATGTAATGTTGCAATTTTTTTTCTGTGTAGTGTGCTGATTTTTGACCTTTTTTATAAAGCTACTTCTAAAATTAGCATTTGGTATTTTGAAAGTGCTGTGTATTGATCTTCTACTACATTCTTCTGGTAGATTAATTTCAGTTATTAAGTCCTATTTAATTGATTAATTTATGTTTAAACATTGTTGGTTTCTCTTAGCAGTGCTTTTTTTCCCCTCACTTTTTACCTCAGATAGACAACCAAATTATCCACAGGCTGGATTTTCCTTTGTTAGCTAAACCAGAGCAGGGATTAAGATTGGATTCCACCAAAGCAAAGGCCAACAATGCTGCCATGGAAGAATACTCTTGAATCATGCATAAGTGTAGGAGGTAATCTTTAATGGATTTTTGCAAAGGCTAGGCCATTGAAAATGGCTTTGTAGCAATCAGTGTTAAATATGTTGTTTCAGCCTGTTCAATTTTTTCATCATTTGGGTTTCTAATATTTTCTATCTCACAAGCTGATGAAAAATATTTTCATCATACAATACTGTAAATTATTGTAGAAAAAAACAAGCTGAAAATGAACCTTTGACCATAAAATGGAACTTTTCCAATGTATTGAAAAGTCAATATCTGTATACAACTTTTTGATCCAACTTCTAATAGTGGATATAGTGTCTTCCTGCACCTCTTCTGCAAAACATGGCACTGAATTTGGGAATACATGGATGTTTTTGATGGGTTTGGCTGCTCTTGCTCTTGAAATTCCCAAGCAGTGATGCATGAAGTGTGGTAGTTGGTATGTAATTTCACAATGGTAAATGAGGTATTGTACTTAGAACTTAAATTTTAGGTTTCAATTGCCCTTATTAGGATTTTGTGTTGGCTTTTTTATATATATTTGGCCACAAACCCATTATTTAATAAGTTCCATACTTGAGAAGGGCTTTATTTTTTCAGCCTTCAAAAGTTATTTGAGCATTAGTTGATGTATGGGAAGTAATTAGGTCACTGAAACAAGATTGGTAGTTTAAAGAATTCGTCTTAATGGGATGCAGAAGTTGAAGTGATACCTCTGAAAAGATTCTACGAATGTTTCCAATTTTTTTGGTGATTCAGAGAGGTGAATTTTAAGAATAAAAGTATCTTTCACTACAAAGAAATTTGTCCAGTGTTTCTGTTAAAAATAAATGCTCTTTTGTTTGTTTAGCAGAGTTGACTCAGCTTTGGTTGGTTACCATAGTTCAGCACTGTTTTTGCATTTCCATGAGAATTTCTAGTAATTCCCAGGCTTGGTTCAGGTTTTGGGGATCTTTTTGTGTTGCTTTGTTAGCTGCCTGTGGAGCTGTGCTTTGGAAAAACATCAAGCAAGACTTAAATCCTGATCTAAAATCCTCCAGTGTCACTCACTGATGAAAATCATCACATGGCTTTTAGTGGAGTAGTGGCTTCAGGGAGAAGGGAGAGGTGAATGACTTTGCTTGTTTTAAATTAGTGATCTCATGGAGGGGTATTATGGCAGGGTAGCACTGCTTATAAGAGGGGACAGCTGCTCAGTGGCACTTTGGGAAACCAGAAAAAACATTTAGAATTAAAATGCGCAGCAGTGGTAGGGGCACCAAGGAGAGCCTGGTAGCATTCTGTAGCTGGGAGGTGACAGCTGACTGGTGAAGCTGAGCTGCTGTTCTGTGTGGCTGTAGCTGTGCAGTGCCTGGTCCTGGTTTGTGTGGTCAGCAGAGCTGTTCTCTCAGCTCTGGTTCCCCGTTTGCGGCCGCCGTGAATCCGCCCGTTTGTGTGCCCAGAGCTCCTGAGGAGCTCCCTAATCTCCAGCCTTTGGACTGGAGGGATAAAAGGCTGGGAGGATCAAATAAGTGCCAAGTTTTGGCCTGACCTTGACTTCTTTGTCTAAATGACTTCCTTTATCAGACTTGCTTACTTTGTTTTGTTTGATCCTGGTTCCCTGCTCCAGCCCAGCTTCTGGCCTTTGCCACTCCGGCTATACTCGTGCAGTGCGTCCCCTTATCAGCTGGATTGTTGCTGCCCTGTGAAAATGTTCTCTCCAGCAACAAAATTACAAGTAAATGAAGTAATTTGGTAGCTTCATGTAGCCAACACCAGCACTGTTCTACTTTAGAGCCCCAGGTTCATGAACTAAGATCAAATGGTGTGGTTTTTGTCTCTGAGCAGGTTCACTGCGTTGGTTCCCATTTCAATATTCATGGAGTTGGAGAAATGCATGTAAGGGTGAAAAAACTCAGATTAGGGTTACTGACAAACTTAAACCCTAATCTGGAGGTCCTGATGAAGCTTTTGATAAAACACAGACTCACATGCACTTGGACATTGTGTGGTTTTGGTGCCCACTGGAATCTTCATTCCTGTTTCCAGGAGTCCCCTGTTTAATGTAAAGTGGACCAGAAGGCATTGTTGACTATTAGAAGTTAAATTTTGGAATCATGTGGACTGCCTGGGCTAATGCACTGACTTTGAGAATGTCCCTTGGAAACATAATTGTAATGTAGTGTTCTTTCAACTTTTATTCCTGAAGTCGTGTTACTAGATAATGCCTGTGAATAATTAGAATAACCTTGAGCTAACCTTTGCTGTTTGTTTTATTCTTGTTTCTTTTGTTTTTCCCAGGACAAAATGGCCAAAATGGAGGTCAAGACATCGCTTTTAGATGACATGATTGGGGTGGGAGATATGGTTCTTTTAGAGCCACTTAATGAAGATTCCTTCATCAATAACCTGAAGAAGCGCTTTGATCACAATGAAGTTTATGTGAGTATATGTTAAAAAAAACTATCCTATGGGGAGCTATGCTGCCATTCTTAAGATATGTGTTTATTTATAAGAATACACACAGACTGAGTGCCTGAGCATTATTGTATTAGGGATGTTTTAAACCTTACTTGTGCTGTAGTCTTTCCTGTACTGCATTCTTTGCATTTGATCTTCCCCATCTGGGATATTTTTCCTTCTTTTTTTTTTCCTCCATTACATGACATGGGAGACCTCTGATTTTCATAAAGAACAGTTCCAGAACTGCTGCTGGCAGTAACTTTGATGCTCCTCTTGTCAGAGGGCATCACAGTTATAAATAATTCATTTACAGGGAAGGCACTTCCAGGATGTTAGAGCAGGCTGAAGCAGAAACAATACATGCTCAGAATGTGCTGAGGGTAACTTAAATATTGCCTGCTATCTTTGATTTGCAAAAGGGTTGTGTTTATTACAATGGTTGGGGTTTAAACTAAGTACAATGAGCTTGGATATATGTGGAAGTAATCAAAGTCTTCAGGCATATTAATCTTTGAGTGATGATCACAGGAGAGATGTGAACTGGCAGCTGAAGCTCAGGCAGGGAATGAAGAGGCAAATGGTGATTCCAGTTAAGCCTTTCATTTCCTGCTTCATCTCTTTGTTCCACTCTTGCTAAAATGTGCATGGTATTGTATCTGTTTTATTGCTTGGAGTCTGTGAACTTAATGGTTCCTAGAGACCTTCCAGGGCTGCTGGTGAGCCTAAATATTTAAGCCAAAGTGTATCTGTGATCTGCAAGCAATTGTGTCTGCAGCTTACTCAAATCAAATAGGTGTTCTGTACTTAATTATAATTTAGCCTTCCCCCCCCTTTTTAATTTTTGCTGTGATTATATTTTTCATTCTTGCTGAGCATTTGAACCATGGTGGTTTCATTATACTGGAGATTGGAAAGGAGAAGGTATGGGAAGATCTGTGCTGTTTTTGTTTGGTTCTTAGTTATAGTCTGGGTTTTTCTACCTCCACTATTCATTGTCTGCCATGTCTTTCTTCTCAATTTTTTGTCCCACCAGGCCTGCTCCCTTTTCTGGGCACATTAGGTTGGTAATGCACAGCTGCTCCTAACTGCTAGTGTACCATCTCCACCCATTTGCTCCTTCAGGTTGTACTGACAATTTAAATTAAACAATAACATTAGATTAAGGAAAGACTCTCAGTATCCATGAAAACCTCGTTGAAGAAGAAACCAAAACTATGTATATTTGTGGAAACATTTTTTTCCCCAATGGTTAAAAAAATTAACCTTTTTGTTTTTAAACTTCTGTTATACCTTTGAGAGTTAAATTTGTAAAACTTTGTGTCTTGAATTTTCCTTGTTCCTTGAGAATGGGTGCTGTTCCCTATGGATAACCCTTGGATGTTGATTCAGACAGGTGGATATCAGACTTCTCTTTTCTGCTCTTTCATCTTGTTTCTGGCAAATCCTTCATTTTCAAACACTGCAGTGGCTGCCTCTTCTGGGATTCAGAGGTTTTTTTTTTCCAGCCAGTGGCTTGTATGCTTAATATGTTCCACATCAGTTTTAGGGTTAATACTCTGTTCCTAGTGCCTGCAGTAACACTGGGTGATTCTGAATCATCCCATTCCATTTAACTCAAGGAAATATGGAGGAAAAGAAAAGGAAAGAGAGCTGTTTGCCAGGAGATTTAAGGAGGCAGGAGCACCCAGCCCAATCTTTGGGTCATATTTGAAAGTTTTATTTAAAGCATTAAAGATGCTGACCTGTTCTGTGAGGGCACCCTGGGCTATGCAGTTTCTTATGAAGGATTGCTATAAATCTTATGCAAGTGGATTTCTCAAGGGGGGTTTTGGTTTGTTTTTTTTTTCCAGTCAGCTACTATGGATTGCATTTAATTACATGTTTCTGCTTTATTCAGACTGGATAGGTTTTTTTTTTCTTGAAAGGAACTGAATGTTTTAATGGCAAATGGGTGTTCTATTTTGTTATTGTTATTATCTGCTGTTATGAGCTAGCTGACAACGTGTATTCAAACACACATTTCTTTGAGATGGTGACAGTGAAGTGTGTATTTCCCCCAGTTTCTGATTCTGCTGCACCTGGCACTGATGTGCAATTAAATTATCTGTATTATGTTTGTGGGTAGGTGATACCAGGTGCCACTTTCCCTGGCAATGTGGGATCCTTTGGCATGCAGGTGGGAAAGTCTGTTTTTTCAAGGTCTTACAAGTTGTGTGTGTGAATCCACAATATGAAGGCCAAATGTCACAGATCTTTGCAAATAAGAATTAAAACATTCACTGCATACAATGGTGGAAAAAAGGAGATGTTCATGCCTGTGCCACATCCTGCTACCAAGTATGCAAGTTACTTGGCTTGTGATGCTGCATGGTTTTATTTACCAAATCACTTGAGGAATACTGTCTCCTCTCCATATCAGCTGAGTTCTGCTGCCTTGCAAATTTTCATGTCTCTGTTGCATATTTTAGAAAATTTGTAAAACAGTAACAGTTGGAATGGTGCTCACTGTAACAGCCACATGAATTTTCAAGTACAAACTCTTCTCCACCTTCTCCTTGCTGCCACCACTCATGGCAACTGCACTTTGCATTTCTGGTTTTAGACTCTGATGGGGACAATGGAGCCTCTGTTACACCTGGAAGCAGGGCTTGTTTCACCATGTGAAATCTGTAGTTTGCATCCTGGGGAAGCCAAATTGCACTATTGAAGAGCTGCTGCTGGTGCTTAACCAAGACTGCAGATTTCTGCTTCTCCAACAAACTGCATGGAGAAATTGACCTCTCAGGATCCTTTCAGAGGGCAGTAGGAATGGATTTGCCCTTTAATGTCTGAGCTGTGGGCTTAAGTTCAGCCCTCATGTCAGTATTCCACTGCAGGCACTGCCAGAAGTTGTGCTTAAGTTGAAAGAACAAAGCCAAGCTGCAGCAAACCAGGCTTACCCAACGTGGTTTTCTAAGCTGTTTCCTGCAGACTGAAGGCTCTGTCTGTGCCACATATGTTAGTTTTTAAAGGGAGTTGTAGCCTTCAAAAGGATTTGTTGTGAGGAATGAGACCTGTAGCATGGGCAGCTTTGAAGATGCTGTGAGTTTGGCCATATGCTGCACGATGGTGTCAGCCAGTCTTGGTAGGTGAACTCTCTAAGGGGACCTAGAGAGAGATGGGCACCAGCTTTTTGGTAAAGCCTGCTGTGAGAGGATGAGGGATATTGGTTTCAAACTCAGAGGGTAGATTTTGACTAGATAATAAGCAAGGAATTTTCTTTATGGTGTGGATAGTAAAACACTATCCAGAGAGGTGGTAGTTGCCTCATCCCTGGAAACATTCAAGGTCACCATGGAGATGGATTCTGAGCAACCTGGTCTAGTTGGAGATGTCCCTGCTCATTGCAGAGGGGATTGATTGGGCTACAGACCTTTAAATATTCCTTCCAACCCAAACTCTTCTGTGATTCTATGTAATGTGAGAATCAGGTTGAGCCATCAGTGAGCAATGCCAGACCTCTCCCCTCCCCATAGCCAAAGATGACAAGATAGTTGGGCTCATTCCACTAGAAGATTTTTTTGCCTTTTCCCAGTTTTTATGTTTGATGCTGAATGTTTGATGTTGGAGATCCTAGTGCCAGCTCCATCTGCCCCTTTGAAACTCCAGGTCTGCTCCACCAGAGCTCCCTTTGCAAAAGCATTTAGCTCTGGATCCTCTGATGGCCTTTTTGCATCATCCCAGGCACTGTAAGCCCTTCAAGAACAGTGGCAAAGTTTTATGCCATGGTGCAAACATGGCAATGAGCTCCCTCCTGAGAGTGAGGGAGCAGACTGTGGCCTGATTACCTGTTGTTCAATTTTATGTGTGTTTGGTGGGAAGTTTAATAGACTTGGGTGTTGTGTTACATCCTAGAGCGCAAGGCTGGAGGCTGTGCCTATAAAAATAAGCATGAAGGCTGGTGGAGCTGGAGTTAGGCCAAATGTTCTACTAAAGACCATCAGATTCTGCAGTAATCTCATGCTGAGTGGCTTTGGGGGGGGAGGGTTTGTTGGGTAACACGCATGTGTTAATTGGAAATGGGAATCTTAGAGTTTAGTCATGTCTGGAAATGTCTGAGGTATGTCTGACCAAGAAAAATCTCATTAGAAAGCTGTAATTGTTTATTATATTGTTTTTGCAACTCTTAAACTTTACATTGATAAAATTTGCATTGCTGTTCCACAAAAGCTCTTTTCTGTAGCTGTTGGTAACAAAAGCCCGTGGGAGTCTTTCGTTAACTTTACGAAGTAAAATGTGGCTCATGGGCAATGCATTAGCAAGGAGGAAAGAATCCCACAATGTTGATTATTTGAAGGTTTCAGGGAGCAGTTTGTCTGGTTAAAATGTGTGACCTGCAGACCGCATGGAAAACTTTAAATACATTCATAAAATTCAGTTTGTGTGTGATTGATGAATTTTTGACTTGTTCTGTTGAACTCCTTCTCTTAAGGTTTGTTTTTTTTTCTAAGTTGGCTGAAATATGCTTGCCCAATCTGATTCAGCAATTATTTTTCCTTGGCAGTTTGGGATGCTGACAAATGGGAGGGGACATCTGTCCATATCTGCATTTACAGTGACTCATGAATGGTGGGGATTTTGGATAAAATGTAGTATCTGTATTGGTCTGAAACTTATTTTTATGCTGGGTTTGTTGCTTTGTGAGACATGGGGAAGTGTCAAGGGATGTGTGAGGAGTCTGGAGGGGAGTGGAGCTGCGTAGGCTCACAGGAGTCAGCCTTTAGAGGTCAGATATGGCTTTATTCTGCTGCCCTGCACATTTTTCCCAACAGTTATGTTGTTTCTTGAAGTCTTCCCAAATTTGCAGAGGTCAACATTTTGTTCCTTACAAGAAAATGTTTGTTTGCTTTTTGTTCTTACAGCAAAACAGAATCTTTCTCTGATGTCAGCGTTTAATTTGTATTTTCTGGTGCGTGGAGTTTGTGGGCTGCTTTGGGCAGCAGCAGTCTTATGTTACTGAACATTTGTTGTTTTATCACTGAAACATTAAATATTTGGCATTCCAGGGTAATAACTCTGTTCTGTCTGTTTGAGGTGCCATCCTTGTGGCTGCCTTCTGCTGGCATGGCTGTTGTCGTGTGCTTGTTTCAGAGACTGAGCTGCTTCCTGTTGATCTCGACTGCTTTAATATTTTAGGGTTAACCTTTTTGGTTTTGACTTGCCTTTACTCCATTGTGTCTGTCTATGCTATTGATTCATCCGATTTTCAGCCACCCTGGATTATGCAGGACTTCACAGAATTGCTGTGGAGCGCACTGGCTTTGCTCCTGCTGCACTCCTACCTGGTATTCCAAATGCTACATTTGCAAGAGCAGGGTAGGGAACACATTGATGGGAATGAGACCAATCATCCTGGTTTGCACCAGCCTTGGGTGACCATCCCATTGATCCTGTGGAGAAGAAAGTCTTGTGCTGTTGGGAAACACAAATGCAGCGTGCTGGGAAGATCTGTGTGGCAGTAGTAATAGCAATTTTATTCTCAGTTTCATTGCCTCCCGATGCCAGCATGATCATGTTCACCTTTGAAATGTTGTTGTTGGGGCCAGTGAGGTCCTTGGATGGGTTTTGACGAGGGTTGTTGTCCCCTGTGGATTTCGGGTACGTCACAGCTGCGTGTGTGCTGGCTGGGGGCAGGACTGTGCTCTGCTGCTCCTGCAGCAACATGCATGAGAGCCTTTCCTCCTGCCAGATCTGACCCTGCTCTCTTGTGCTTTCATGTGTTTATCCAGCAAGTCCATCCTGGGCTGCTGGTCTCCCTTTGGGACTTTGAGGAGTGGCAGGTGTGGTGGCTGTCCAGCTTCTTAAAGGCAGATGGTTTGAGAGCTGGACCAGAGCAGCCATCCCTCCGCCTGTGATGGGAGCCCAGGGGCCCTGAGCTTCCTCCCATCTCCTTCTCTTCCTCCCTTGGGGAATGCCTGTGTCAATTTGAGCAATTTTCCCATCAGTGCCTCAACAGTTTTGCCCTTTGAGGGAAGCTACTGAGTTGTAGTAATAATATTGTTGCAGCTGCCACAGGCTAGGACCTTGAAGCCTGCTGCTTCTTCAGATGTGAAGAAAGGCTTCTGTGCCCAAGGCACATCTTTTCTGTGATAGCTTGTAGCCTAAGAAGTATTCTGCCTCCCTGCAAATCTTGCTTTGCTTTGTTATCTAGACAAAAATCCCGTGGGTCCTCTGGCCCTTCGCATCAGCCTGCCCTGGCAAAACAAACTTCGTAACTTGCCCAGAGTCAGGAGTAAAGATTTTCACAGCAGGTTGGCTGCTTTTTACCTTGAAGTGCTTTGTGGGAGGAGAGTTATTTATCTCAAGGCAGTGCTTTGTTTCCTTTCCTTTTTGTACGGCTCCCACGATTCTGAGCCTCGTGTTTGAGGCACTGCTTGTAGGGCTCCGTGCAGTATTTGCAGGAAGGAGTAAGAAAACAGTACTAAGGATCAGAGAAAACTGAATGCATGTGGTGGGCTGTGTGTAGGGGTCTTCTCCTCCCCTACACATCTTTCTTGTTTGCCTCTGATGTGATACTTTGAAAAAAGAGAGGAGAAAGTGTAGGAAATGCCTCTAGTTACAGTGTTAGCTTTGCCTCAAGATATTGTGTATTTCTTCACTAAGGTGATGATGACATCTGGGGCATTTATTGGTGGTTTTAGTGCATGTTATATGAAACCAAAACACTAAAGGAAGAGTAATGAAAGACTGAGAAATGAAGAAATAGAAGCAAAAGTGTCCAAGAGCTGTAAAAGCCTGGCTTTCACCCTGAGGAGCATAGGATGGCCTTGGCTGCAAGAGGACAGAAAGTTCCCCTTCTCTCCCCCCACCTTTCAGGAACATTTTGGAATGAGTGCTCTCACTAATGTTTTCACCAGTGGCTTTTTGCACAGACACATCCAATCTCCAGCTACTGTTTGCTTCTGGAAACAAGTCTTTCTCTTTTGAAAAGTGGGCAAGCACTGATGTTTGGGGGAGTTTAAACACTGTCTTGAAGATTCCTCATGCCACCTTTGAGTTGACTTCTTCGTTGCTTATTTTCAGGTTTTACCTGTATTTGTATCCTGTGTAGCAGCTCTTTTTGTTTGTATAAATCATCCCAATTAGTAACATATTCATTAATAACAACACTGGAGTCTGTCATGGTGATACTGAGGCTAGCAGCAGTGTTCACTGAGCAGGGCAGAGATTTCTGTGCCCTCCAGAAGCTCAGAAGTGGAACCTGATCGTCCGCGCTCGTGCATCCACCCCGCGTGCTCGCTCTGACTTGCAGTGTGGGTGTCTTCTGCCAAATGAGCTGCTCTTACTCCAGGGCTTGGATCTCAAACAGCTTGCAGTGCAGTCAAGGGCTTCATCCTGGCCACTGCTGGTTGCCCACAGCCTGTCCAGGCTGCTGCTGCTTGCACGGTGGCTTGCAGGATCAAGCCCATATCCTCTTTGGTTATCCTCTTTGGCTTAGGTGGGCCTGTGTTGTCATTGTTTGCTCTGGGATGCAAATGTAGGCTTCTGCCTTTGTGTGACCTCTTTGAGCTTTGTTTCTTTAGTCACTATATCAGCCATTAATGTACTTGGTACGGGACTGTTGCTTTGTCTCCTCACTTTCTTATTTTCCTTGATTGCTTTTCCCTTCTCATCCCTTCAGGACCTCATCTGCTGCTCTTCTGGGTAGGTTTTCTTTACAGTCTTTACTGTCCCATGCAGGTTTTACAAGGCTGCCTGTCCTGGTTAATAACTGCAGTAAGCACATAGAGTAGTTTACCAGGATTGGGTTTTTTTTCTATTACAACATACAGACTTTGTCCACTATATTTCTGGGACTAAAATGCTGTTTCTGGGAAGGTGAGCTTGAGCAAGAGGGTTTTCATCATCATGGAGAGCAGTCTGTGTTTGTTCAGAAGCCCAGTGATATATTTCCCTGCTCAAGCTCCCAGCTGACTGAAGCACAAGCAGTGTTGGCCCAGCATTGTTTCAACCTGAACTGCAGCTGCTCAAAATAAACTCACAGGTGGAGTTTATTTTGTGTGTGCTGCTGTGGAACGGTGTGGGCAAACCCTGGAGTGTTACAGGATGAAATCCATATCTGTTTGTTTGTTTGTCTTTTTCAAGTACCCTGCCCATCCCTCTCCACCAAGCAATACAAACACCTCCACTGCCATACACAGGAATGGAGTAAATCAAAGCCCCAGAAGCAGCAATGGGCTCAGGTGGTTTTGCTTTTAGTCTTGATGTTGCTCTCTTCCTTACTCTTTTCAAACGTCATCTCTTGCAGCTTTATGCTTCCAACCTGAAAAAAAACAATGGACCAGAGGCACGGAGCATTTGGCTATTTTGTTATGGCCAACCCCAATGTAAAACAAATTTGAGCTCACAACGTGATTGTTCAAATAATAGGTGATGTTTTAATACAGTGCTGATCTAGCTGGTAAGGCTTATTAAAATGGGAAACTTCCTTAAAGTAAAGTTGGAGTTTTAAATTTGCCCGGCTCAAAACACTTAGGACATGTAAGTACAGGCTTCCTCTGCCATCTCCTTGGCCTCAGCTGTTCTGAACATGCAGTGGCACACGTGCTTAGGAGTTGGCAAGATCCAGAACTGCAGTGGGGCAGGCAGATACAAAGGAAAATGAGTATTATATTAGAAAGATAATTTTCATGTGTTGCATTAAAAAAACCGTCCGAAAACCAAAACACAGCTCTCCTCCACCACAATGAACACAGTGCTGGGCAAGCCTTGGTTTTGGATTAATTCCAATTAAACCTAGTCACACTTTTCTTTGATCCTACTTTTTCTCCCATTCCAATCAATCGTTTTGGTGGTGAAACCCGTCAAAGATCTAGGAGCCAAATGATTATTTGAGCACAGCCATTACTAAAGGAATGTGCATTATATATATCTGGAGTATTAAAATTGGCCTGCATAAATGGAGGAATCCAAACTAGCAATCTTATTTTACTAACATTTCTTTGTTTCCTATTTCTGTGCTCCAAAGTTTAACAAATTAAATAAATGGAGAGAAGCCTTGTTGCCCCCTGGGCACTTGCCAGGTACATTTGCACCTGGGGCACTTTACAGCAGGACTAACTTGTGTGCAGCAGCAATTTCTCTGGGCTGTTACAGGCTACAGGAGGTAAGGAGCAGTGGGTTTGTTTTTAGCAGAGCTGACAAAGGGGATGTAGGGTACAATTCCAAAAGGCTTGCCACAAATCCATGTGGATGTTTAATGATATGTTTAATGATTTTAACCTCTGCAGAAGGTTGCTTGGCAGAGATTGCCACAGATCCAGAAAAGCCTTAAAGGGATACAGAGAGGGCTTTTACAGCAGCCCCAGGTGGACAACTTCTGTGCTGCTGCCTCAGCTGGTGTCAGTAGCATTCCCTGGCTTCTGCAGATGCAGTCTCCTCTCTTCTGGCCCTTGGGCCCAGGAGGAAAACCAGCTTTATCAATATACTGTATCCCAGGGTGTGAAATATCCTCCTGTTAGCTGGAGTACTGCTCTTCTAAAGGATGCCCTTCTTGAGCTGGCCCGCGCTGCCTCTATCCTGTGTACCAGATTTTGCTGTGCACCCTGGCAGCAGAGGTGTTTGGGGACCTTCCACTGGGCTCACTGAAAGGTTTCTGCAGCCTCTCAGCTGGAAATGTCCAGTTTATAGCAATAACTTGCCCTAGCCCTCGACTGGTCAGAGGCTGCTGCCTGTGCATTTCTCACAAGCAGCAAGAGCCTTGTTGTCACCTTGCTATTTGAGGCTTTTTCTTGAGCCAGTCTGCTTGGGTGAGAAAGGCTCTGAAGGCCTTGCATGGTCCCTGTAAACTTGAAGTAGCACTAATATCTTGCCCCAAGGGGTTACATTGGCCTCCAGCCCTAGGGGGAGAAAGCAGGACGTCAAAGAGTCTTGGTCATTGCATCTGGACCAGGATTTAGAAGTAACAAACATTTAACAGCTTTTCCAGTTGAATTGGAGTTTGGAATTTTCTTCCTGCTTGAGGTGTTAACCCCTTATCTGAACAGGAATGAGTAGTATGTGTTTTTTGGTGGAGGATGCAGAGTGTGCTGTCCTTTAAGCTGCCAGAGATTCGAATGCTCTGTTCTGAAGCAGGGTTGCTGTGCCACAGGAGAGAGGCCCTGAGAAATGATGGGTGAGGGTCCTTTTGCTTTGAGTTCTGAGCAGACACAGAATTCACCTCTGTGAGCTGCATTAAAGTAGAAGCTGGGAGGAAGGAGTGCTATCAGGAGTCTAGCTAGCAAAGCTTCAGGAGGCAGCAGATCTCATCCAAACTTGCATAGGGAGACCATGTCAAACCAAGAAAGAAGTCAAATCTCCTGACTGTATTCTGTGCATCCATCATCATGAGGCCACTCTTTTTTCATTTTTGTTCTGAAGCAGGAAAATGCAAGAATCTCTTTTGTCCCTGGGGTGATGTGGTATGGTCTCCCACCACTCTTGGGCGTTCTGCTTTCAGCACTGGAATGTTTCTGTGCCTGTCGCTCGCTGGAGGATTTAAGCCATTTATTTTGTTTGTTTATAATAGAGCTCTGGTGGGAAGACAGATGTTATGTGGGAAAGCTATTTTCCGGATCTGCTTATCCCTGTTCTGTGCAATCTCACAGACCACCAGTAGCAAGTAGCTGTTAGGCACCAGCTTTGAGAGATTGGCATTTTCAGAAGAGGAAATGTATTAGTTCTTGTAAGCAGCTTTGCAACAAACCCAATGACTTCTTGGCACACTTTGGCTTGGTGTTTAAAATGGATTGGAGTATGTCTTTGTTTTAGTATAGCCATTTGACCTTTTGAAATATTAGTATTTTAGGAAATGGCCTGTATTTGTTCGTATCTGGCAGCAAAGAGCTGACTTGAGTTCCCAAAATACATTGTCTAAGCAGCACTTAGCTATGAAGACATGGTTCTAAATAAATCTCATTTAAATGCCTGTGTTCAAAATAAAAAAATCAAGGTTTTCACTTTCAGTAATCTTTCTTTATCTTGAAGTCCCAGGGTACTTCAAGGAACTTAGCAATTAAATTGTGTACTATTATGATAGCAGAATAGGGACAAGTCTTTGTGTTCCCAAGAATTCATGTTTCAAAATATAATGTTTGAGATTTGGCCTTCAGCTCTTTTCTGCTGATACTTTACAGCACTGCTTTCACAACAGGCTGAGCTCACAAATTCCTAAGGTTTAGGAGGAAACAATTTATTGTTGTTTTATCAGAGAAGAGTCCTAATTGGGCTATCTGTGCACTTGGGAAGTCTAGAAAGCTTCTTACTCTTGGGCATCTGTTGGTCTTGCCAGGAATCTGCAGACTTCCAAATTGCCAAGGCCACGTGTGTCGAGAGGGCAAAGCAAACACTGTAGAAAGGCAATTTTAGCATTTCCA
Source organism: Haemorhous mexicanus (assembly GCF_027477595.1). Classification (NCBI taxonomy): domain Eukaryota; kingdom Metazoa; phylum Chordata; class Aves; order Passeriformes; family Fringillidae; genus Haemorhous; species Haemorhous mexicanus. The sequence continues at coordinate 30,099,359 of NC_082348.1, read as the reverse complement.
TCTTGTTCAGCCAAAGAGATTAGGCATAGCTGAAAAATTATTTCCTCCATAGAGGGAGGATGACCACAAAACCAGAACAATTTTTTTCTTTATTTGAAGAACATTTTCATAAGCACACACCGCGGCGTGTGATTGAAAGGAGCAATACTCTTAAATTTTTGGCTGCTTCTGATGCATCCCAGGAGTAGGAAACACTACAAAGATGAGCTATGAGAGTCTCTGGAGACCTCATGCCACCTGTTTCGTCACTGCAGTCTGGTTTATTCCACTCAGTTTGGAACAGAAGATGCCATGTGAGTTCACAGCTTGCCTGTGCCTGTGTGTGCAATGGAAAATGGGAAATATTCCTCTCCTCGCTTTCTGCTTAGGACCAGATTTAGCAGCATTTAGCAGGAAGTAGCTTTAGGCATGGAAGTTAGATCTGGAAGGGTTGCAACAATTATTATTTTTAATTTCTTATTTCAGCCCTGGCTGTAATTTGGTGCTCTACTGAATGTGCTGGTCAGTAGCTTGGGCTCCTCATGCCTCTCCTCCCTTTTCAAAGTGCAAACTACAATATTTTCTCTGAGAAATGTTGCAGGGAAAAATCGAAATAGTGTTTGTAGGTGCTGAGATATCAGCACAGAAGCCCTTTAGAATCATAGCACATTTAAAAAAAATTATAGCTATTTTTTTCTTCTGTAGTTACTGCAAATGTAATCCAAGTAATGGGAACCTGTGGTGCTGTGTAGGGCATATCCACCTCCCAGGGAGCACTGGTTCCTGGAAAAACCATGTCTCATCAGGTGTCATTTATCTGTTTCACTGTTGTGGAAAGAGATCCCAAACACTTGGGGTTTTTGTTAATCTTTGGCAGTATCTGCAGGCAGGGTGGAATGGGGTTTTGGCATTTTTTGCTGCTCAGTGGATTTGGTTGCAGCCCTTGGAGCTGGAGGGAGGCACAGAAGGCTGTGGGATATCTGACAGTGGGCTTAAGGATTCAAGTTAAGGGTGTCAGGAGCAGGCATGGGAGTCGTGGTGTGCAGGATTGGTCTTCCTTGAGGGCAGCAGTGCAAGGGGTCCAGCAGAGTGGAACAGCACATTTCTGCCTCTCCTTCCCAAGGGTGGTGGTTCAGAGAACATTGGGAATCTGGAAATGCAAATTGCACTTCACATCTGCTGAGGAACCGTGGCAGGGCTTTGTCTGGCTTGAACCCTGACAGCAAATGTCTCCTTTGACAGAAACCTGTCCAAGGCTGTTCCCCTTCAGGCTTCTTCTGTGCCTGGGGCTTTGGCAAGGGGACATGAAGTTCCTCCTGGGGAAGGGGGCACGGTCCAGTGCCAGCCTTGCCTTTTGGGGTTTGGTGTGAGTGGCCAGGGCCTGCAGCAAAGCTCGTGTGACATTTGCCATGCAGATGGAGTCAGTCCTTCGTGAACATCTGTGTCCTTCTGCCTGTCCCTCCCCCAGCTGAATTAGTCACAGAAATATGGTATGGTTGGGCTTTCTTTTAGAAAATGTTCATGAGAGGCTTTCAGTTATGCAGAAATAGCTACTTGGGACCCAACAGAGAGAGTATCTAAAAGGTGTTTTGGAAAGTATTCATTGCTACAATTAGGCCTTTTTTGTTTGTTTGTTTGTTTGTTTCCACAAAATTATTAAATGGGCAAATTATATATAAGCAGCAAAAGTATGTCCAGAAGAAAAACCCACAATACTTTTCTCTTTTCCTTTTACAGACTTACATTGGCAGTGTGGTGATATCAATAAACCCCTACAGATCTCTACCCATTTATACACCAGAGAAAGTGGAAGAATACAGAAACCGAAACTTTTATGAACTCAGTCCTCACATGTAAGTACAGCAAAGAAATTTTGGTTTTCATTCTGTCTGGGAACAGATGGTGCCAGCTGTCTCTCTCCTCAAAAGATCTGTTGATTAAAGCAACGAAAATGAAAATCACACCACCACCACTCCCCCAAAATGAATTTTTAATTAGCTCAGCCATATTTTAAAGTGAAGTTAAAATGAGTTCCTCTTTTTCTTTCATGCACTTAGGCCCTGGTATGTGCCTTTCAGAGCATTCCTCCCCAACTGTTAGCAGTAGCCAGTATTACAGCATTGTGAAGTAAGCAGTCTGTTTTCAAGGAAATCTGTTTCTTTCCAAGTCCAGATGCCTCCTGGGGGCCTCGAGGTGTTAAGTATGTTTGAATCATATCGTGTTACTTTTGATATCTGAAACTCTTCATTTATCTTTGTGCAATGCAGACCAAAAAAAAAAAAAAAAAAAAAAAAAAAGCCCTCTCATGATGAATGCAGAAATGTGTTGGATATGTCTGAATGGTAACTGTAGGAAAATGAAAGCTTGGTCTTCCCTGTGTTGGCTGGAAATGAGCTGAGCTCATTCATAAAGGACAGCCAGAGCACTCTGAATGTATCATGCAAACTTTCAGACTAGAATAGGACGAGGTGCTGTTTGCAGGTGTGGGTGGTGTGGCTGAGAGCAAGGTTTGTGGTCTCCAAGGTCTGCATGTTGCAGTAATCATTTTACCTTGGCAGCTTTAGAGGTGAGGCTGGAGCCAGCTGTCCCTCCCCTCAGTGGGACACTGGGAAGGAGAGGAGTTTCCAGCTGGTTGTCAGGTTGCACCTGACCCTTCAGCCACAAGTTCAGGAGACTTGGTGGTCAGTCAGTGGCCAGATAAGTGTCCAAACAGGGCCATACATTTTTACATCTTCCTTCAGTGTTAACTTCTAGGTTAAATTAAAATTATGTGTGCAAAGTGTTCTGGAAGTTATTTAGTTAACTGATTCATTTTTTTCCCTAATCATAGTCTGAAATGCAAACAGCCCAATAATCAGATCAATCTATCACTTCTGATGGTTCTTGGTCCTCTTGGTTCTGAACTCTGGCTAAATTCAAGTTTTCTTTCTTCTCTGTTGTTTAGCAAGCCCAATTGCTTGCTAAATTGACACAGTTCCTTGCTAACAGAACTTTCTGCTCTGCTAATTTTGTTCAGCTGCATAAAATTTGCTGTCAAATGATGGAGTATTTTTAAAAATAAAACCTGGGAGTTAAAGATTGTCTGGCATTCTGAAGGTCAGTGTATGTACTTGGTTACACCTTGAATCAAGTACGTAGTAATTTGAATATTGATCTCCACATTTTTCTGTCCCTCTTGAGAGATGGTTTTTCAGAACAGAAATGGTCAAGAGTCATTCCTGTGTGTATTATGAGAGTCTGCACTTGGTAGAAAAGTATTTCATAAACATCATGCACCACTAATGACAATAATTGGATGGTCATGTTCCCACCTGGCAGCAAGCACTTCTGGAGCCCAAACACTAGAAATCTACTTGGAGAGCAAGAGACTGAAGTGAGAAAATATTGACTTTTAATTTTTGTCATGAGATCTCAATTGCTTGATGGTAATAGATTTTCCTTGTAATTTTGGATAGAGTCCCTAGTCAAGCAAAGTGTAGGCCTAATTTGTTTTGACAGATATGATCTCTTCACAAATTTTCTTTATTTTGTATTGCTTCTGTGCGAGAGTTTTGTCTTCTGACACCTGCTAAGTGGACAAAATATCTTTGAAAATAAAGGATTAGGAAATAATCTTTGTTATGGTTTCTATTACTGACACATCATTTCCTAACTGTAGAAATATAAAATGATCTTATTTTATGGTGCCCTTGCTCCCCTTCCCACCTGTCTCTAGATGCTTACGGGAGTTGCAGAATCAAGGGAGTCTCTTTTGGCTCTGCTAAAATTGGTGAAATTCTCACCATCTTCAAGAGATATTTGATATAAAATAAGTGCTGTGTAGGCTGCTTTATGACATCTCTGGCAAGCCTAAACCACTTCCCATCCCCTTTGGTGTGGAGTTCCTCCTGCTGCACCTAAGGATTTGTGCCAGTCCAGTTGTCCACTCTGAAGCTGGTCCTTGGGTGCTGGTTAATAAACCATGAGTGCAGCCTGCAGCCAGGCCTGGGCTGCTCACTGAGCTGGCCTACCCTGCTGGTCAGGACAGACTGAGGACTGACAGACTTAGGGATGGAGCTGGCATCATCCCATCCTTGGAGCTGGCAGCTAATTCTAGGGTTGAGTGCTCTGGCAGCAGTAGGGCCCTGCTAAGAGCAGGGTTCAGGCGTGTCTAGGGAGGCTGCTGACCTACAGAGACCTTGCAATCTTCAAGGTGGTTCTTTTTTAGCTGCCCAGGAACTTAAATGAGAAGATACTGCAAGACAAATGGCAATTTGTGGTGTTTGTTCTGCCACGGGGGTAAAAAAAAACCCCATTGATTTGTGGAAATGTACATACTTAGTTTTCTTTGATGTGTAAATCTCTGTAGAGCCATGGACTCTTCAGAAGAATTGATTGTGGGTAAGACCACTGGGAAAGACTTTTGGCTTCTGTTGTGTGATCCTGAGCAAAGTAAAATTCTTGATTGTTTGCAAGGAAACTAATGCATCCAACCTAGAAAGTGTGTCTGGAAATAAAATTAGATGTGCTGTGTTCCTTATTTTAACATCTCTTTTGTATAAATAATGTAACTTTGGTACTAGTGCTAGCTAGAAAAATGCAAGCAATTCATTAAAACAAAATTTCTAGCAGTGGTTTGGTTAGAGATTGCTCTAGAAACCAGGTCAGTATGGCACCAAAACTCTTCCATCTCTGTTGGTATAGCAGCTCAAATTCTCCAACGTCTGCAGTTTTGGAGAGAACATTCAGGTTTGGGAAGGCCAGGATTTAAGTGTCAGCATCTCTAGAGCAATCTCCCATGGGATGTTCCAAAGGGACAGCTCTGTATGGAAGCTCCTGGAGAGCCAAAGTCGTGTTTTATTGATTTTCCAGGAGTTTTGTGTGAGGTGCTGTCTAGGCTGTGTGTGCCTCGGTGTGATGTTGAGAATGTCAGCTGTCCCAGTGAAAGAGCAGCCTTGGCCAGCACAGGGGAGCAGAAGGAGAAAGAGACAGAAGTTTATAATGACAGGAAGGAAATCCTTACCTGTGGAGGAGACACACTGCAGGGGGTGAGAGATCTGTTCAGGTGTTTTCTTAGCCCTAATCTGCAAGAGGAGGGAGGGAACACCTGGTCCTCTGCTCTGGGCTTCCTCAAGAGCCTCTGTGAGAGTGACTGATGCTTTCAGTGACGCCAGTTAACACTTAATTGCAGGGCTTGGACGGGTTTGTTTTTCTGTTGTTTTTCTTTAAATGATCTCTGGAAACTAGAGTAGGGCCACAGTCACACTTTGAATGGGCAGCCAAACTGAATTGCTCAGAGGAAGTTTCTGGTCAGGTGATTTTGGATAGTGTTGTAGCTGATAAAATTTGATCCAAGAGGGTTTTATTTTAATGGTTCATTCCTCCCTGAGTGCACCACTGTAATAGAAGTGTTATTTTTCTAGGTCTCCTGGAATGCTTGTTTCCATGGTCTGTGGCTATTTGCATAGGTGCAATAGGAAGTTTACCAAGCTTTTTAATTGCTGGTTTGTTGTTTTTGTTTTAATGTTGTTAATCTTGCTGGTTTTGTCTTTATCTGCAAGGCAGGATCAAACTTGTCTCTGACTTGGCAGGGCAGAGTATGACATTCAGTGTTCAAACAGTTTGCTGCTTGATTTGTGCAGTTCTTACACTTCTGTTCTGCTCTCTCAGTTGATGTAATTGCTCTTTCAGCTGATGTAATTGCTACTTTGCTTACCTGGTGCCTGAGCTAGTCATGAGAGCAAACCAAGCTGTCTATCTTGCTGTTTTACATTGATTTTTCCCTGACAAAGGCAGCTGCTGGCATCTTTGAAGTGAATGCAATGGGAAATCAAATAGATTATCATCCCACATATTTGTAACCATCATGCTGTATCACTTCCCTGCCAGTGACAGATTTGCATTAAGGCGTTGGAGAGTAGGTGCTTTCTTGAATTTTCTGTTTTCACCTTGTCTCCTGGCTGCTAGCAGCTCTCTGTCCCTGGGAGGGAAGGTACCACATGGCTTTTTGCTCCCCTTTATGGTCTGAGAAGCCCCACCTGCTTGCTCTGAAAGAATTACAGACTATTTTAAGTTGAGGGACAATGTAAAAGTGGCAGCTGTATTGCCAGTGTCCAGCTGCATTCAAATAAGAGTTCAGTCCCTGGGCATTTCTCTGAGCTATGCACTGAAGTATTTAGGGTGATGTTAGAAATCTGGAGGTGGCTTTTAGCAGACCCTTACTGCATTTCACTTAGGCAATTTGCAGTATATCTTATTTACTTATTATTGATTCCTTTAAATCGACATTTCTGAAATTTTCTGGATAGTTTTGCATATAAAGCTTTCAAATTTAGACTTAAATTTATGCAGGCAACTCTAGAAAACCTGCTTGCCTTTATATGGGGTACAAGCACAAAAATACCACTGTGATACCTGTTAAAATGCAATAATGAGGCATTTATTGATGTTCCTCATTTCAGTTATTGTCATGTAGATAATTATTGGCATAAATCACTGTCCTATGGATATCTGCAGTTACTCTGACAATGGATACAATTTGCTGTTTCCTTTTCAATTTTTAGTTAGATTTTTGCTTCTGGCTTTTTTTTTTTTTTTTTGGCTTTTTTTTTTGGCTTTTTTTTTTTTTTTTTTTTGCTGGTGCTAAAGGATTGCATCTCTTCAGGAACACCAAGGTTTCAGTAACTCTTTTTCCTCTATGATGCAGAGCAAACATTTTTGACTGGAGGGTGTGATGCAGCTGCAGCTGTGAAGGATAGTTTTTAGCTGTATGTAAAAGTAAGCTTTTACCCATGGGTAACAGAGTGGTAAGATGCATGGTAGCTGTCTTGAAGAAGTTGATGGTGGGATGAGAGGCTGTGACATAGTTGTGTATTTTTTTTTTTAACATTTCCATTTCAGTTTGTACTTTCCTAATCTTCATTTTCTTTCTCTTTCTGTTTTTTCCCCTCTCTTTTAACCACCCCACTGTGGTTTTCATAGCAGTTAGAGAGCACTGTGAGTACCTGATTGTTAAACCCATGCTTGGAGTGAATTGAAAGAAGGAGAGAGGGGTGGAGCCCTGCAGAGAACCTCGAGGTCTTTTTTTGTTAGGGGTGAGACTTCCTGTTCTCTTAACCTCTGTGGAGAGGCAGAGCTGGATGTGGTGTGCCCATGGATGTGAGTCCCTCAGGCACAGAGGTGGAAAGGGGCTGAAACATCACACTTGCTTCAGGAGCCAGAAGGACTTCATGCCTGAGAAGAGCCTCTTCTATTGCAATGCTCTCACACCAATCATGGCATGCCCAGTTTCCTACATTTTACACTTGGTTGGAGACCTCAGAAGTCCTTCTGAGGACAGGAGAGTTTTGAGGAAGGCAGTTGTGATGTGGCCATACTGAAGGGAACGACCTCTGAAGAGGCATTTTGCCAGTTTGAAGGCTCAGGGTATAAAGCAGGGCTTCTTCCCCATACAACAACTAATTCAGCTCTTCCTGAAATTTGAGCAGGGCTGTTTTAGTGGGTTTGGATAGCACATCTTGCAGCCACCTCTCCCCAGTGCTCCAGAGTTGCATAGAGTCTTATTGACAAGAACAGTGTTTGTTTGTTTGCTGCTGGTTTCAGATTGCATGAAATTTTCTAATAATGCAGAATAATACAGGAACTGATTTATAGCAAGATGTGCAGCTGTAAGGAAGCTCCAGAAATGCACCCAACAAGTATAAACAGCCTGAAAAAGCAGTGTATATATGAATGTTGTGCTCTATTTCAATTTTCAGAATATTCTGGAGTGACATTTAGAGTGGATTCCAAAGCTTGGTGGAACGAGCCTTTCTGCTGGCCCTCTAAGTAGCTCAGTCTAAATTAAGAAATGAAAAGGCCCTTTAAATTCTTTTTTTGCATGGCCCTGGTGCTGTCATTCTGCTGTTGGTGTCCAGGACATGGGATGTCCAGGATGGGACCAGACTGTGTTGTGTAGGCAGCAGAGCTTTGTGCAGGTGGGCTGGGGCTGACAGGGCTGCTCGCTCCCAGCCTGGGTGGAGCCAGGCTGGATTTCTGGGCTCTTGTGGCATTTAGACACTTCCTGGCCTAGGAAGGAGTATACATAGAGACCTCAGGGGTTATAAAAAGCATCAAGGCAAAACTGCCTCCCAAAATACCCCAGAAGATGGAGAGTGCTGGCTGCCTCTGGTCCCACCCTCCCTCATCCCTCGGTCTCTCAGAAGCTGCAGCAGTGTGTTCTGCCACGACAGAAGCATTCAGAAGCACCAGTTCTGCTGGCTCACAGACCCTCTGAGTGTCCCCAGCTGGCAGTGCTGGCAGTCACAGCTCCTGAGGTGCCACTGCCAGAGGACCCTCTCTGGGCAGGACCCCTCTGGCTCCAGGAGAGCCTGCTCATCCATCTCTGTCACCTTTGGAGAGCTGGGCGTGCTCCTAGCCCGCCCTCACCTGCCCAGTGGGCTTCTTGAGGAAGAGGGATGCCAGAATTTGGGTGCCTTTAAAACACTGTGAGTTTCTAAGGGGAACACTTGAGATCTGTTCCAGATGCTTCTGTAACTCTATAATTGTTGTCATGGTGTACAAAGGAAAATAATCCTGGAGCATCCCTCATGAATTAACTGCTGGCTTAGAGCCTCAACAAAATAACTTTGTTTTCAGAACTGTTTTCAAATATTTACTTGTACCCCTGTACACAACATACTTCACATTTGACTTCAGTCATGTTGGGGGTGGAGAGTCAAATGGTTTTGGTTATCTGTGACAATCTCTCCCTCTTTTTTTTTCTTTTTTTTCCCCCTTGCATGTGAGTGTATTTGTTATAGTTTGTAAGCACAGAAAAGTTTGGAACTTGGCTAGGTTATTAGACCAAAGATAATTAAGAAAAAAAGCAAAAAAAAAAAAAGTGCTTGAATGTATGCTGGGGAAGTGTGTAAATGCTTCAGCAGTCTGAACTAATGGTAACTTTTTTGCCAGATCCCATTTCTCTCATTTTCCTGGAACTGGATTTTTCTGTCTAGAATTTATATGATGCCATTGATATTTTTAGGACATAAAACACTGAGATTTTTTTAAAACGAATTCATATTGTCACATGAAGTAGCACATTCAATAGCTTGATTTTTCCTTTCATGAGAATTTTGGGACTTTTTGCACACTGAAAAGAATGAGTTATACTTAAAAAGGAGAAGCTACTGTGTTTCCTTTCTTAAATGTAGTCTGAAAAGTGAGGACAGGTAGAGGCCCTGTCAAAAAGGAGACAAATCCCATTTTCTGCACTGTGTATACATGGACCAGAATTTTCTTTATGCCTTTCCTGCACTGGCAGCCTGGTACTCTCTTTAAGATCTGGGATTTCAAATTGCAAGTAAGAACAGCTGTTGTTCTTTCATTGGAAGTGTCTCATTGTGTTTAATGGTTGTCTTTTTTTCTTCTTTTTTTTTCTTTCCTTTAAGCAATTTGGAGCCCACTAGAAAATGCCCATCTGCTCTGCTAGGAGCCTTTGTTGTGATTTTTTGATACAGCATCGACAAGGTTGATGTTTAAAGCCTTAAAGAAACAGTAGTGAAATTTCAGATTAACAGCAGATCATTTCCCATTCAATCTCTTTTTATCAGCACCATTTGCAAAAGGCTCTGTTTTATTCAGCTCTGGGTGCAGCATGGTTAATGGAGTTTGGGTTATTAAGGATAAACTTTTTCAAGTTAGGAATCAGGAAATACAGTCTTAATATTTACAGTCTAGCACACTGAATAATCTTGTACTTATGTTTTGAATAGATAAGAGAGCTGGGACTCGGGTTTACAAACAAAGGTCTGAACTACAAAGACAGTTTAATTGTGGTCATTTCAGTAAATTGGTTTAAATCTGCATTTTTCTTCCATGCAGTTTCATTTTACATACTGCAGAAATGATTTTTAGTTGCTAAACCTTGTGGAGCTCAAGCTGCAACTGGTCTTAATTACTCCAAGATGATTTTTAGTGAGGATGTAGTGAGGATGAGAACAAATATGTGCAGTTGACATCCTCCTTGAGCATCAGCATTCCAACCAAGGACGTAGATGCAGTAAATTGTTACTGGAAATAGTCCACATGGGCTGAACTGGAGCCTCATGTTTGAGCAGGCTGAAGGAGGCTTCTCATTTCTTGCTCTGACCATTCATAGAAATACAATTTTGGACATATGTCCACAAATCTCATTCACAAACTTGAGCAAATGGCATTTAATAGACTAGACAGACACGTTAGCTCAGTGTTGTACCTGAGCTAACAAGCTCTCAGAAGCTCAGATAAGCCTCAGTGCCTACTTTGCCCAGGGCTTCATGGCAGGGACTTTATTTGGAAAAGAGAGCTGGGAGGCAGAAATTAAGTTGTGTAAGCCTTCTTAACCTCTTAACAAACTACTTGGATTGTTAAGAGAACTTAAGAGTTACTTGCAAAATCAAAAAGGATTCAGTAACACCTCTGAGCAGAGTAGCAGCATAACTATGTAATTACATAGTGTTGACATTGCCTTTCAGATGTTTTCCAGGTAAGTGAATTACTTTTATTTGCAGTTCTGTCACTGTTGTCTCTGATTAAACTTGTGGGCAGCTGCATTCTAGCCTGGATTTCGAATCTGGTGATTGGCAGCTTAGTTTAGCTACAAATAGCTCTGAGGATGTGAGAATTCTCCTTCTGCCCCTCTGCCCTGCTCTGGTGGGAGCCCCCCTGCAGGTCTGCATCCAGCTCTGGGCTCAGGAAGGACAGGGACCTGCTGGAAGGACTCCAGATGACCCAAGGGATGGAGCACCTCTGCTGTGAGGAAAGGCTGGGAGGTTTGGGATTGCTCAGCCTGGAGAAGAGAAGGCTTTGAGGTGACAGAATTACAGCCCACACAAAGGGGGACAGGGGGACTTTGGACAAGAGCATGAGGTGACTGGCTTCAGGCTGAGAGTAGGTTTGGGTTGGATATCAGGGAGAAATTCTTTACTGAGAGGGTGGTGAGAGACTGGAACAGTTGCCCAGAGAAGCTGTGGCTGCCCCATCCCTGGAGATGTTCAGGACCAGGCTGGCTGGGGTTTGGAGCAGCCTGGTCTAGCAAAGGTGGCCCTGCCCATGGCAGAGAGGTTGGAACAAGATGATCTCTGAGGTCCTTTCCAGTCCAGTCCTGTGATGCTCTGACTGCATTTCTCCAGTACCATGGTATGAGTTTGGTGGAATGCTTGGCATTTTTTCTGCTGGCAAACTGTTGCAGCCCACTGGAGTGTGTTGCACCGATGCATGGCTGACATCTGTTTGCCTGTCTCACCAGACAGAGCTGTGAAGTCACTCACATTCCATCTTTTGGGATGTTGTAGCTCTCACCTTTGTGCTGGATTATTTCTTTGTGAGGTGAGACCTTTTAAAACATGTCCCTTTCTGTGCAGTGAGTATGTGAAACTGTGCTCCTCACTTTGCTCTTTTCCTCTCCCTGAGTACTGGAACATGTTGCTTTACTTTAGAATAAAGGAATACAATTTTTTTCTCTCTCGAGTTAGCAAAGTAAAACAAATTTGTTTGGAAAGCACTGATAGTTCTGCAATGAAATTATTTGCAGTGACAGAAGCCCCTGCATGAACACATGGTATCAATAAACCCTGCATGGTTCCAAAACTGGACTTGCTGTGTCTCTGCTGTCTCTGCATCAGGAGGAAATCACTTATTTCTGCCTTCTGACTCCAGGATGCTTCCTAGGGCTACAGGAAAAAAAAGCAGGATTTTCTATTTGCTAAGCAGGAGAATGTTTTTGTTTTTTTTTTTTTTTTTTGAGGCAGAGGCATGGAACACTATTTGCTGAACATTTTTTCATGTGAAATCATAAGAGCAGCAGCACTCTGCCCTTCAGTGCCCCAGGAAAACCCCACAACCAGCACAGCCCTGGTGTGGTTTCGTTTGCAAGATGAACTCACTGGAGGTTTTGAGCAGAGCAAATCAGTGCTCTGCCACTGTCTGGGAACAGCACACACTGTAAGGCCCAAAGAGACATCCTAGTTATAAATGAAAAAGAAAGGAGAAAAGCAATTAATTGTACATTCCTGTCTGTATAGGACTAAACAAGCTGTGATGATCACTGTTCCTCGAATAGGATTATAGAGTTTTGTTTTCTAAGTATCCAACTTAACCTGTGGTTTGGGCTTGTTATTTCTGAAATAGCTGTGAATAATTTTAAGGACCCTTTTTTAACCACTGTCTGTGTTTTAAAAATGAGGAATAATTGGTTTGCATTGTTTTATTTTTGATGGAAAATGTATTCTTTGTAGCCAGCTAAGACAACATGAGCTACAGTTTTTTGGGGGGTGTTTACTGATAGCAAGCTATTTCATGGTGTAGCAGCATAATGAAGGCATTTCTGGCTCTGCAGAAAAAGATTTCATTTATGTAAAATTTGATCAAAGCTGAACTGAACATGTTTGGCAAGTGAACTTCCCTGAGTTTCACACAAATTCTGTGTTAGGTACAGAAACAAATCCATTTTTCTGTAAAAATATTTGTATATTTATATATTTCTGTATTTCAGTGCAGAAAGGGAATCACTGTCTTCTCCTGCTCCCTTTTTCCTCCCTGTCCTAGCAGCCTTTCATTTCCACACATATGCAAAAGCGCAGAGGTGCAATTCAAATCTGCTTCTGCATAGATGAAGCAGTGAACTGGGATTTTAAATAATTTTGTGCCCTCTAGTTAAACCCTGACAGAAGCCAAGCGTGCTAAATCAGTTTGCTCCTGTTTTCCCTTTCTGTTCAGCTGTCTGACCCCTTGCTGCTCCATTTGAACCAGGGAAGTGGAATAAATCCCAAATTTTACAAGCCCAGCCTCAGGCACTGGGAAGCTTCAGAAGGTCCATGGAGAAAAACGAGGAGGAGCTTGCCATCAGCATTTCTGCTGTGCCATGAAGCTGCTTCTCCCCTGCTGTCTGCAGGCTCCTCCAGTGCATTTGGGATGGCAGCTCAGGGAAAAGCCTGCAGCTTCTGATGCAGAATATGGCTCCCAGGAAGCTTCAACCTATAGTTTTGCAGTAAGAACACAGAGTCCAAGGACTTGGCTGGTTTAGGCAGTCATTAAATCAAGCATGCAATTGCTGATTCATCCTAGCAAATAAACATCTAATTAAATCAGATTTTTGATGAAACAATAGAAAACACTTCCTGTACTTCCCTTCAAGGATATCATAGCCCAATAGAATTATTTCTTTTGTGAACAGAAATGCCTTTTCCCTCAAGGAACCTGAAATCTTTGCAGTGCAGGTGGCAGCAGACTGACTTGGGGTAGGTGTGTGGGAGGCTTGTCCTTGTCCTCTGGTGTCTGCCTTGGGTAGCACAGCCTGCTGTTTGGGGTCAGAGGGTGTTTGGGTGACAGACTCATCTGGTTGGTGCTGTGGGACTGGGACCTACTGGTTCCTGCTGGCCTGAACCCACAGAGTGTCAGCAGGGGGAGGAGGTGATGGTTGTGTGCATCCAGCTGGCTGATGGCATTTCAAGGGAATGGGACTAGTCAAAAGGGAATCTAAGCCAAGCTGGAAAGCAGGGAGATACTTGCTTCCTTGCCCCACCTCAATTTGTGTGAACCTTCACTTCAGTGGCACGGACCTGCTCCAAAGAGGAGTTTGCTGTTTCAGTTCCCTTCTTTAGGCAAAGCCACAGCCCTGTTGGTGTGCAGCTGCAGGGGGTATGGTGGGTACAGCTGGCACTGACCCACGCCAGCCCAGCCTGGTGTGCCCTGGAGCACCCAGCTCCACCTGGTGCTCCATGGAAAACCTGTCAGGGGGACAGGGGATGGTCCTGTGGGCTTGGTTATCTGCAGCACCAGGGCTCTGCCTGCTGCTCCCTGCATTCCTTGGAGGATCCAGCCTTGGGGCCGTGCCCAGGCCACTCTCCTCAGTCTCTGCTGGGTGTGTGGCACTGCCAGCTGACAGAACTGAGCTCTGGAGTGGGATGTGGCCATGCTTGTCAGGCTTGCTAAAACTCACAGGGAGACTTGATTTTGTAGTCTGGGCTGGCGAGTGGCATGGTCATCCTCATCTGCAGAGATCTTGTTTTGCACTGGTTGAAAGAAAATAAGGGAACAGCTGGGTCACAGGCTCCTGCTAAAAGCCACTTCTTGTTTTCCATCATATTAATGGGAGCTCTAACAAGATGTCTTAGATGTTGTTGAAATAGGCAGAAAATCAATTGCTGCTCTTTTGGCTTTTCTGTACAGTGCTGGGGAAAGACCGCTGTTGGTTTCAATTTTTTAAAATTATTTTTACTTACAGTAAAAGGAAGTGATCAAAACTGATAAAGCCTCCCTTAGAGTGGAAATATGTGAGAGGGAAAAGGGCAGGGTCCTGGTGAGCTGGGAGGCTGTGCAGGCACAGTATTTTGGAAGAGGCATTGTCTGAACCTCTCTGTAGGAGGTTTTGGAGTTGAAGTTCATTGAACACACCTTAGATCTGCCTCAGTCTGAGACAAGATTCTCTGCAAAAACTTTTTTCCTTTTGTCCAGACATCAGCTTATTGGTCTGAGTCTTCTGCTAAACCTGCAGTGTATATATGAGCATCAGAGGTTATATCATATTCCCAGTCTATCAGAAAATGAATCCCTCTGGCCTGTGTACTGAAGTGTCCTCCTTGTGAAAATGGAGAGGCTTTGTCCTGTTCCCCCTCCCTTTCACTCTCTCCCTTCCCTTCTGTAAATGATGGCTGCTTCTTACAGATCCAAGGGGCTGATTTGCACAGCTCTGGCCTTTATTCTGCATCTAGCAGTGTCCCAGTGGCTCACTGAATAACAGAGTGGGGAGGCCTGTGCAGGAGGTCCCCTCTGCTGAGTGTATTACCACACAGTGTTGCTGATAAAACAGGTTTCTGTGCTCACCAGGAAAATAGAAATGGAGGATATGAATGGGAGCAAAGGCTTTCCATCTGTCTTAGCACACCTCTTTATCCTGGTGTTTAAATTTGTTTTATTTTCTTTCCCTGATTGGCATGTTTGAAAGAGCAGCTGCCTGCCTGTGAAGGTCCATCCTAGCTGATGCTCCATCCATTCAGCTGTTCCTTTATTCACCCCAGTGGCAGGCTAATCAACCTTTTCTTTTCAAGTGTGTCAAAGCCCTGAACATGAGGCAGTTTGTAATTATGGAAAATGGGGGTACACTTTTTATCCTTGGGGCAATTAAATGATTCTGCACTATGAGCTAATACTATAAATAATCTCTTGCAGTTGTTTTTCCTGAATGGTGAGTTTTCCACTGAGCTTCAATGGGTGGGGGAATATATATAGCAAATAGTGATGATTTACAACATAAAGCCTCAAAGCTCTTTATAAAATCTGCTTTGACTCTTCCTAGCTCAGGTTGTTAGAATTTTCATACTGAAACAAAATGCAATTCTGATGTTTTCCCACTGCATGGCATGAGAGAATGAAATAATTTCTTTGCTGTTACCCTGCTGTTGGGCACTTCTGTGCATTCAGAAAGAGAAGAAAGGAAATTAAATGATGCTCTTAAGTAAACTTGCAGTAATTAAATTACATTTTATGTAAAATTTACATTAAAAGTGCATGCACAATTTAAGTATTACTGCCATTCTTTTTAGTCTAGCATGGTATATAGTTTTTGATAAGCACTGGCCTTTAGCATCCTGCCAGTGTGTTTGGACAGGTTTGAGCAGAAATGAGCCCTGCTACCAGGACTCTGCTTCATGAGGAACTGGAACAGTCAGGAAAAGAGATTTTCCTCATTTCCTTTGAAAGTAGCAAACAAGTTGTCAGCCAATAGTAGCCAAGATTGAGCAATAGATGTTCTGATATGGGGACCCAGGATCTCTGAACCAAGGCAACAGCTGGTGAATAAGTGAATTGACTCTATTAGTGCACCAGAAGAGCAATTGGAGAGAATTTAAAATAGTGTTAACGAGTTACTTTTAATTGAGACTGCTAAGGAAAATAAAGGAAGCATGAAAATGATGCCACCAACAAGTTCCAGTATCTGGCAGATACTGATCCTGGTGAGTTTGGCTGGAAGGAAAAAGGTGGTGGAAAAGCTGCTCCTGTGAGGTGAATTTCTGACTTATAAGAATGAGATTTTTAAGGCTATTGTAATTGTGGCTGCAGTCTGGGGGGTCCAGTTGCTGCACTGGCTGCTGGTTTCAGGGTGAGCTGGTGTGAACCTGGCTCTTCCTGACCCCAGAGACACAGAGATGCTTAACACAGACATGCTGAAAAGTGCCAGAGCCCTTTGGAAGTTTCCCTTGGAGGGCTGTGCTGTTTCCCTTTGCTAAATGTTTGGGTTAGAGCTTTGTGACAGATCTGGCCATCTGGAGCTTGTGGCTGAAGAGGCCATGCTGGAAAGAAGCAGAGCCTTCTTAGTGAGCTAGGTGTGGGCAGCCCTTCCATTTCAAATTGCTTCTATACTTAAGTCTTGGCTAAAAGAGAGCTCCAGTAAAGATTTCTGTGGGGTTTTTTTTGTGGTAAGAGGATGTCATCTTCCTCCAGGAAAACCTAAAAATCAAAGGAGAGCTTATTATAAGGTATGGTGACTGACAGGGCTGACGCACTCATCAGCTAATTGGGAACACATGGTTTATAGCTGCTTTTTAAACCATTCTGAAGTTTTACTTAGGCTCTGTAATTGGGAGGTGGCTCAAAGAGAGGTGTGTGGTTTAAATCCATGCTTGCAAATGTGGCTTCACAGAGCCATGTCTCTTCATGCTGCTGAAAGGAAAAGGGTAGGACTCTTTGTGGTCTCTAGACCATTAATATGTGTTAAACTTAAACGACCTTAAATGAAGTTATTTTTCAAACAAATAGGCAATTGCATGGAATTCTGGTTTTTTATCAGATAGAGTAAGAACTAAAAGACTCAAAGTTTGTTTTTGTTTGGGTTTTCTGTTACTGTAAAGATTATTATGGATGTTGATAATAGAAAGGGCTGTGAGGTGTAATGTTGTGTCATGAAAGTCAACATGACATCTGAATAGATGTAGCTTTTTCTTTGAGACAAAGATCTTTGTTCAGACTGACAGAAGTGTGCTAGTGCTCTTTTGCAGTGCCAGAAAGACAAGTCTTAGTTATTTAAAAAGACTCTTGGTTATTCCTCTTCCAATTGGATTGTTGGAACAGTGGCTGAAACATCAGTGATAGATTTTACAACACTTCTACTGGGTCACTTTTGATAAGTACTTATGCAAAACATCTTTTGAAATGAGTTGACTTCTTTTTTTCTTTTGTCTGTAGTGGATTATATTTGATACCCTGGTAGGGGAGCATTAGGCTTTGTGGGTTGTGCAGGAAATCTCTGACTATATTGGATTCAGCCAGAACTGGATGAAATCCCCCTCTCTCCTCCAGCTTCAGAAACCTCATTGCAGTGAGGTTTCTCACTTTTTGAGGTTTTGCTCTCAGTTGTTCTGTGGAGGAAGGAGAAAAAGCATGATTTGGTGTCTTTAACTATGCAGTGCAGGCAGAGTTAATAAATACATCAAGCAGTAAAATACATTTTGACAGGGCCTGTTGAGAAACTTAAATTCAGTGTATTAGAGGAGATGAATGGTACTAAGCTGATTAACTCATAATTCAGTATATCAACAGAAAATACTTCCTCCGTGCTTGATGCTGATTTCATTTTCCAGTGTGAAACTACTGCCAAGGAAATAGTTTCAAAAGTGAAAAACTAATTGATGGCCAAGATTGTTTGAAGGACAAGAGGCACAGAATGAGCTGTGCAGTCTGTAAATTTGGAAAGTGTCTCAGAGTCTTATCTTCTTGCTGAAAGACAGTTTCCCTCAGTCAAACCTGTGGAAATCACAGCATTATTGTTAAAGCTTGTCTCATGTGGGCCAAGAATGCTCAGGGAAGTTTATTTCTTTCATCTTCAACCTGTTGCTTTTAATTTTTTTTTTTTTTTTTTTTTTTTTTTTTTTTTTTGCAAAGAGGAAGGTATTCTGTGCTGGAATAAGCTTTGCTGGGCGCTGTTGTACTTTTCAAATTGAAGGTATTGTCTGGAGCAACATTCACCAAATATTATTAATTTCCTAAATGTGTCCTTTAACTGAGTCTGGTAAAGTGTTACTGCTACTGTAGTCTGGATTCCAAACAGTAAAATGGGTGCCAGAAATTGTGTCATGGTCTCGCAGCAGCAGCAGCAGAATATTTTATACTTTTCTTGCTAGTTCTCCAGCATGTTGGCCACATCACAATGTGACTTTGTAATGCTAAAAACATTACAGCCTGCTACTCTCTTGTAAACACATTTTCACCTCCAGCTGAACTACTGAGCTCCAATGCTTCCATCAGCACAGCAGCATTGAGGTTTGAGCCCAGAGCTCAGCCCTGCTGGGGCTTGGGTGGGATGGGCATCACAAGGAGTCAATGACCTTGGGTGGGATGGGCATCACAAGGAGTCAATGACCTTGGGTGGGATGGGCATCACAAGGAGTGAATGACCTTGGGTGGGATGGGCATCACAAGGAGTGAATGACCTTGGGTGGGATGGGCATCACAAGGAGTGAATGACTTTGGGTGGGATGGGCATCACAAGGAGTGAATGACCTTGGGTGGGATGGGCATCACAAGGAGTGAATGACCTTTGATCACGGGGTTAAGTGGATGGTCCAGCCATGTGTGCAGGGAGGAGAGTTGGAATTTAGTGCCTCAGATAAAACAGGCTGGGGAAAAGCTGGGAGAGAGGTGGAGCTGGGCAGGCAGATTGCTGCAGGAGGGAAGATGGGAGGGACACAGAGAAGGGGGAAAGGATGGCCTGAGCATCCTTGGCAGGCCCTGGAGACCCAGGGGAGGCTGGTGGTGCTGAGGACCCAAGGAGCTGCGAGGTGTTTCAGTTCCCCATTTCCCAAATATTCAGAATGCCCTCACTTGCCTGCCTGGCTCTCTTGCAGAGGGTGGCTGGGCTGGTAACATGATGGGACCGTAGAGCCAAAGAGGCAAACAAAACCAAAACCCAAATAAGCAAATGTGAGAGGAGTCTAATACAGGTGAGGGATGAGAAGCTAGAAAAAACGGTGTTGCACATGCACCTGATGATAAATTGGAGACAACATGTCATGCTCTTCATCAACTTTTTGGGGAGGGAAGCCTGAAGCTAAGGGACAGTGGTAGCAATAAGTGTATTTTTATTTATATATATGTGTATATATATATATATATATATAATAAATTAAATATTAAATATTAAATCTATTATATATTATATATCATATATATTATGTAATTTATATATGATCACATTTACATGTAATAGATAATTCATATATATTTATGCATACAAATATATACAATACATAATTATATATTTATATATGATTTATACATTTACATATACTTTATATTATATTTCTATTTATAAATAATTTTTAATGACTAATTTTGATAGATGTAGGTTTAATATTTGAAGCTTTCAGGCTGCAGCAGTAGGAGCCCTGAGTGGCTCTCACTGCCTGCATTGTGTTGTTCCTGCTTCCCATCACTGGTGTCATGACAAAGAGCTTGCTCTTCTCCAGAGGAGCCTGTGAAAAAAGCACCAAATAGCTGTGCTGTCCAAAACAAGTACTTGGTCTGCTTGCTGTTATCAGCTGAATGTGAAACTCCTGAACTGTTGCAGAATAAAGAATCAAGTTTCGAAAAAGTGCATTGAACCTGCAATGATTCTGCATCTTATGTTGGCCTGGGAGTTCATTTCTGGTTTTCATACATGGTTTGTTTGCTGTAATTTAGTGTTTATATATCTCCACTTTTGGAGATGTATAAACACTAAATATTTCACTAAATGCAGTAATCTAACAAAGGTCTTGGTCTGTTGAACAGCTGTTTATTTCATGTAAAAATATGCTGTGTTTGGATATCATATTTTTTCTTTAATTGGGTTATGCATTTATGCCTTTTTATTTGGGTTTTGCTTTTATGTCCTTTTTCAGATACTCTTTGTTTAAGTTTTTACAAGGGGAAAATGCTTACTTTCCAGAGTACTTCATTCCATTAATTGAAAAATGCAGTTGAAAGAAAAAACTTTGTTCTGTCTCAAAATTACTGCTAAAGAGAACTAAATATAAGTGAACCACCTGCCCTTCTCCAAAGGATATGTTGCTGCATGGCAGCAGAGCACATCTGGATTCAAATTGCAGCCCAGGAGTTTCAGGGTGATGATATTCTGAGCCTCCAGGAAAGGACATTTTTGGTACAGGAAATCTGTTGGTTCTTGTTGTATTCTTTAGGTTCCCTCCATGACATTACTGGGATGAGAACTGAGTTAGTGGGAAATAATTCTGTATATTCATGCACAAGTCCAGCTGTCCCCAAAGGCTTAAAATGCTCAGTGTTTTATAAGGTTGTGAGATTTCTTCTTACTGAGTAGAAATTGTGGCTTATGGTGTAATTATTGCTCAGGGTTCTCCTCTTTCCTTTGTCTTAGAGTCATCTTGCCCTGATGTTTGCATTGACATTTTTTCAGTGGAGAAAATGACATTTTGTTCAAAGCTACACTTCCCTAAAATTCTGTTATTTTGTTTTGACTTTGCTAACTTTAGGAAAACTTCAGGATTATCTTTGCTTGCTCCTGAAGGAGGTCTGAGTAAGCCTCTGAGAAAAAGTATCCATTTTGCTTCTGTGGGTCTTTATATTCTGAAAAGGGAATGCTTCACCACTTATGGAACATTACCACTTGGAGAGTTGTGGCTTTTTGTTGTTCTTTATTTTCCTTCCTGGCTGTGCAAAGGACAGCCTGTCATTATTATCAGTATTTGGTAGTTTGGGGTTTTTTTTCTAATTCTCAATTGGTTCTTCCTTTCTTTGCAGCTTTGCTCTGTCTGATGAAGCCTACAGGTCTTTAAGGGACCAGGACAAAGACCAATGCATCCTTATCACAGGGGAGAGTGGAGCTGGGAAAACAGGTAAGGAGCAGTTAGGATCTGATTAAAAACCATTCAGGGCTGTGCAGAGGGAAGCTGGAGTCAGTAAGAGTTGAGAGATGTCAGTAATTCTTTGTCTGGCCATTGCAGAAAGTGAGTGCTGCCACACTTGTTGCTGCAGCTGTGAACTGACATAAAATAGTGGTTTTATCATTTAGTGCTTTTTCACACTGTCACCACTTTGAAATCCCTTGTTGTGTTGGTACAGCATCCTCATCAGTATCCAGAGTTGTACCAAAGTCAGGCTGACTGGTCACAGAGTATTGCAAGGGCCAGAAAATGTTTAGGCTGTCCTGGTGAGGAACCTAAAGACATGGAAACCTGAATGCTCTGAGTTTTCTAGGCTTGATACTTCCACTTGTCTCTCAATGAACACATGCCTTTAAAAACTGGATTATGCTATTTATCTAAGGAAAAGAAATAACTGTAGCTGATTACTTTGGAAATGGTATCAGCCCTTTGCACACTGTGCTCAGCTGCAGTGCTAAGATTGGCCAGAACACTGAGTTTCTTAGGCAAAGCTGACATTTCCTTGAAAATGACTGCTGGTTTTTAAACTGGAAGGTTAGAAACCAAGAGAGGATTGCATAACTGCAGTACATTTTAGGTAGACCCTAAAAAGGAAAGAAGCCAGTTATTTTCAAAGATAGCAATTTAAAACAGAGGTGACTTGCAGAAGAGACAGCGGGTAGGAAGGCATGCATCTGTTTCCAAGTGATTGGAGAGATTTTTTCCTTTGCATCTGAGAATATCTGGGGCTTTGTGTCCTTGTTCTGAGCAAGACTCAAAGTAGGTAACAAGAAGCTGCTTTCCAAGACTTCTGTGTACATGTAAAGTGTAGGCATCATCTTTGGTACTCTTTGGTTGGTGGCACCCAATTGAGAGGTCTCCAAGTCTTGTAATGCAATCCTTATTTACAGTCTGATGACAGGAAAGCCTGTTCAGTAGAAGTGTAGTTTAAAAACACCAAGTTCTTATTACTATGACTCTTTGAGGTTCTAGAAGCTCAGGCTTTAGCAAAGAGTCCTGGACTGGTGCTGTTTGATGTCTTGGTTTCCTCACAAACTGGGAATTATCGAGCACCTCGTACAACTGAGGCACACAGATTATTGATTTATTCATTTGAAAGGTGAATCAGAGGTTGAGTTGTTGAACTTCTCTCTATGTAAATAGTAGATTTAGATTTGTATGGAGATTTTGAGGGTTCTGTAATTTTTATAGGCATATGGGAAATAATATGAAATTTTTCTTTTTTATAAAGTTAAGTACCAAATAGGGGACAGAGAGGATAGGAAGTTCCTGGAGTTAAGGAAACAAACTCCTTACTACAGAGACACTATATGTGTTTTAAAGTTTTGGTAGCCAGAATATTTGACATTTTTGCCCTGGGAGAACTGAAACTGAGCTGTCATCAGTCAAATCTTTTTATTTGCTTCCAATTTTGTCCTTGTTTGTCTGCATGTTTTTAATGTTAACTGATAGTTACATTGGGCAAGAAAACATGGTGCATCCCCAGAATAAGGGGCTTATTTAAATGTTTTGAAATGTTAGGGAGATAACTCCCTTCCTGATGTCTTTCTTGGGGCAAACACAGTTCCTGATAAGAGAGAGGGCCTTTATTTTCTTTTGCTGATTTTCAAAGCCTGTATTGAAGCCATTGTGTGTGAGCTGTTATAATAGCTTTTTTGCTGCTCCAGTGCATGATTCTCTCAGTGACTGAGTGCCTGTGCTTAAAGATGTTGACTGTTCTAGGAAATATTTCAAATTAAATAATTGGGTAATTCCAAGCTCTGAAGGGAACAGAGTGAAAAATGAGAGCTGGGCTTGAGGCACAAATAAAGGAGGTGGGAGCCTCCTGAGCACACCTGAGGTTTTTGCTCCCTGATTGCTTCCTGTGTGGCAGGTTTGCTCATTTTCCTCTACACATGGGATAGTAATATAATGCTAACAAACAAATTTGGTTGAATAGGAAAAATCAAAATCCAAGGGATAATGTCTCATCTGTCAGTTCTTTCCTGAAATGAGACACTTGAATTTGTAACAGATCTCTGAAGATCTGGGGGTTTTTTTTATGACCACAGTCTGGAATTGATAGGGTTTCCAGCTGTTAGTAATTATATGATGTATCAGCCTATATTGCCTGAAATTTCACTATCTTGCATTGTAGTAACCATCACAGACTCTCTTTGTAAACCAGATCATTTTCCAGCTGCTTTTTCCTGACCAGCAGTAGCAGAAGGGTTGGATGGATTATCTAATCTTTGTTTCTGTCATGGGTGATTGATGCCCATATGAACCCAGCTTTGAGAATCTAAAAATTGTTCCAAACTTTCTTAAAAGCACCTCCAAGCTCGTTTTATTGTTTAAATGAATGCTTCACTTTCTCTGTTGGTTTTCCTTCCAGACAGACTGCAGCACGTTGGGTGATGCTGCAGTTACTCAGTTGCTGGAAGATCAGAGCTGTAATTACATGTGTTGAAGTGTTGTATTTTGCACTTGTTGTGTATCTGCTGATACAAACTGTATTTTGTGTTTTGAAGCTGCCTGGGCCTGTTTATTTTCAGGCTAGATTAAAACATTTCCAGTGTGTCAGCAGGGGATAATGTTCTTCCCTTGAAGAATACCTCTTACTGAGGCTAAATGAGAAAGGAGCAGGTGATGTGCTGTATCCAGTGGTGGCTTTTTTTTAGCTTGGGTAGAGGCTCTAGGTGTTTAAATCAAGAGACCTGCTGGTGTAATGGCATGGGTGTGTGCTCCTTCTGCATTTCCAGATGGGACAAGAGTGCAGGGGAAAACTGAAAGGAATGTGCTCACAGCTCCTGTCTGGCATTGAGAAACGTGCTGGAGATTTAGTCTGTAAAAGCACAGCACAGCCTTTTTGCCAATGCTTATCACTGTTTTCTTTGGCTCTCCCCCACAGAGGCCAGCAAACTTGTCATGTCCTATGTAGCTGCTGTGTGTGGAAAAGGGGCAGAGGTTAATCAAGTAAAAGAACAACTTTTGCAGTCAAACCCAGTCCTTGAAGGTAAGAATCTCACAGAATATGTGCCAGCATATTACCTGTGTGTGCATTAGTGGTCCAGCTGAGCTGGTCTGGAAAACTGAAACATCTGAGGATGTTTCATTGTTTGGTGTCCAAACCCATAGGAGATGCTTGATGTGAATATATCTGCAGGATTTTCTTCAGCTCTGTGTAGGCTTTCTTGAGAAGAAAATGGTGTCCCTCATGAAGGAAGAGCTCAGGAAGTTAGGTCATGCTTCCCAGCCTCCTCCTGCTGCTCTCAGAGGGACTTACCCTTTCTCAACCCTGCCTTGATGATGCTCGTCTGTATCAAAAGACTTCACTTCAGTCCCTCTGATTCATTTCCTTCCAAATCATATTATTATAGTCTCTAGTAAACAAACAAGCTCTGTAAGGCATTATTTCTCTTTTAGGAGAAAAAAAAAAAAAGGGGTGAAGGAATGGATCTTGGAAAAAACGAAGCCAATCCATATGCATGCCTGTTGTTCCCTGAGACTTATTGTTCCTTGGGTCTGGTGATTGTTGGCTTGCTCTTCCTGACAGCTGCCATTCCTGCTCTCCCATGAAAGCCTTTTATTTTGTTAATTAGTGATTTTGATTTAAAGATGTTGGCTGCCAGAAACGGGAATTTATTTATTTATTTTTTTATTTTTTCAAATCCTAGAGATAGGATATGTGATCCTCAAAGCTTGCAGTTTTGTCCCATTGTCTAATAATTGCCTTCAGAAGTTCCTTGGTTGGCACTGACTTTTTTAGATCTATTGTGTCTATTCCTGGCTCAGCCTTACCCAGAATTTTCAAAGCTGTTGTGGTGCTGAGACAAAGTCAGTTGTCAAAAGGCAATTTTGCATTTTGGCCAGATCACATGTGGTGTTTGTAAAGACTGTTGAGTGTCAACATTATGTTTATTGCCTTGCTTATAGGTGATGAATTGGAACCTACAGGGGGCAAGGACTCTGCAAGTGAAAACAGAGGGAAAAGTAGAAAAAAAAAAAAAAAGGAAAGGGAATGCAAGAAATTGGGCAGAGAGCAGTGGGAAGTGGATGGTTAAAACATGGTCTTTGCACACAAACCAGAAATCCAGAAATTGTGGGCAAAGACTTGTAAAGAAGGGATGAAATGTTGACATTTAAGAATAACAGAAGTGCTGGATAAGCCTTTCTTTGATGATCAGCTGTGTTCCCCTTAAAGCTGAATGGGGGGATTGCAGCCCTCCATTGTTTTGGGTTCTCAGAGAAGAGCTGTGCTGTTTTATCACTGTTCTGGAAGCAGATTTCAGATCCAGGCAGAAATGGCATGGTGGGTACTGAGGCTCTTCTTGCCAAAGCTAGATTGTTCCCCAGGGACTGCCAAGTGACTTGGATTTCTTGTTGCTTTGTGAAGCTCTGTTTTAATGCAAGAGGAATCAGCTGAGCTTACTGCAGATTGCCTTATCATTTTATGATGATAAATGAGGATTGGCTTATCATTTCAAGGTGCTATTTGTTCTACTTGATGTGCTGGTAATGCCTGTTTAGCTTTTTTGGAAGGCTGGACGCTGGGTTATTCTGAAAGGAATAAAAACTGAGCAAGCCTGGCTGCTTATATGGGTTTTAGAAAGAAATTAGGCATTTGTGGTTAGATTTATTTTTCTTTGGTTATGTAGTTCTGTTTCAGTCAAACTGCAGTGCAAGAAAATGACATAAATGTTACATATGCACCATTTATCTTATGGGATTATTTTTATTAAACTACAGTTGCTACTGTAAATTAACTTTTAGGAACAATGAACTTTAGGGAAAATCAAGGAATGTGCCTCATGCTTTATAATGGAACATTTGTGCTTGGCTCCATGCAGTTATAAATGACTTCACTGTTCAGCACACTGTTTAAGAAAATGCAGCTCAGAGATTTGGTTGTTGAAAAGATGATTTATTGGAGGGCATAAAGATTTAAAAACAATTCTTTCACTTCTCCTGGCCTTTAGGATCAACAAACTTTTCATGTTGGCTCTAGTTCTTTGGTCAAGAATAAGTCTACTCATGCAAGTGTGTGGAAGCCTTAAGGCATGTATTTATTTCTGTCCAAAAAACGTTGACTTGACTTGATCTTCGAGTGTATATATGCTATGTAAATAAATACTGGGATAAATAAAGCCTCCTGTTGGAAGTAGGAGTGCTGTACCTAATGATGGAGGGCACTCTCCTGTTTGACTCCATGTGCTTGGACAATGTGGGAGTTTGAGAGCTTGAATTGTCCTCCTGCCTGAGCTCTTGTCCTGCCCATGCTCTAAGGTGGTGGCTGTCCAGCTGAATGTCACCCTGGGAAGTCCTTTCTCAGGGAATTTTCATTGCCATAAAGCTTGAGCTAAGGAAATTTAAACCAAACTGTTCAGAAAGCTGGTTTAGCTCAAGCTGAAGACAAACTTTCATTGTAAATCTGACTGATTTCAGCAGAATAATACTCAGCTTCAGGTAGGATTAATGAGTTGAAATGGTGTAAATAAATCCATTTCAAAGCATTGATTAAACTGTCCTATGCAAACAATTTTCAAGTGTCATTCTGCAATTTCCTCACTTCTCCCTCCAGCTTTTAATGTATCCTGGGAAATAGGATTCATTTCTTTCTCTGAAATGAAGAAGAAGTATTTCCTGTATTTAAAGTTATTTGGGTAGTAAAATTATTAATTTGTTGATTCAGACCCCAAAGATATATTCTTAGTATGAGTACAGTATTGTTTTGGAACCATTTCCTCTTGTATATTTTTCTTTACCTTTTTTAAACAAGGAAAGTGTTGAGACAAAACTTCTTTGGACTTTTATAGGTTTTTGGAATTTGTGATCTGTCACACTCTGTCCCCAGGGACTGATGCCCACACAATGAGCAGGACATTGTTTCTCAGAAGTCTGTAATTCCTTTAAATATACAAGCAGACCTAGATATTTTAGCATTTAAATATTATTTTTACTGATAGATTTGCTCATTGTGTTTGTTTTTCTGCAGCTTTTGGAAATGCCAAAACTGTGCGGAATGACAACTCCTCTAGATTTGTAAGTATTTTCCTCAGTCCTCTTTAAGGAGCATGCTGTGCTGTTGGCTATTTCTGTTTTGCCATGCACCAACCATCAAGGCACCCATAAAGAGGGAAGGAATAATTTATGGAGCTTTTTTTTTAGGTTAAAATGACTATTTTAGGTTCCCATTTGCTTTCTATAACATTTCAAAATGTGTTAGCAACTTTAGTTTTTTAATATGAACATTTGTAATGTTATTTTTTTGCTCAAATTCTTTATAATCAGCTGGTTGAATTCAGCCTTTTTTGGGCATGGAACGGAATGAGAAATTACCAGAACTGACAGTTGAAAAACCAGAAAAGTTGATGCTAGAGTTGAGAGGTTCAGAAGTGTGAGTACTTATCATAGTTTCTCCTGCTAAAATCAGAAAGCTGAATACAGCTCTGTCACTGGCTCACTTGTGTCCAGAAAAGCAATATTGTGAGATGTGTGAAGTTGACAAGAGCAGGAAAATTGATGCACTGGGAGAATGCTGTGTTGTGAGTTAAAGCAAATGGATAGAAGTTCTGGACAGTGTGAGACTGCAGAGTGGCTTTTTTTTTCCACTTGGGAAATTTCTTCCCCTTCCTTTCTAATTCTCAAGAGCTAGTGGTGTTCCACATGTCTGTGAAGGCTCCTTCTGCAGCTCATTGCCTCTGACTGTGAACAGAGCAAGGGCTCTTCATCACAAGGCCGGGGCCAAAATTTAGAGATTTTTAATTTTTTTTTTTTTTTTAATAGAAAGGCTAGAAAGACTGCAATTATCAGACATGACACTGCAGAAATGATGAGCAGCCAGCCCAGAAGTCTTTCCAGGACAAAGTGGAACTAACAACTGTTTTGCCTTTCAAGTCTTTGCTTGTAAACAGTGAGCTAAAAATAATTTTGGAAACACCCAGCTGTCCCAGTGCTTGGGAAATGAAAATTTAATTATCTGGTTTATTATTTTTCTCTCTAAATTTGAATCAGCTCAGTATTAACCTTGAACAATACAGTATAGGAAAGAAAATAGAGTTGAAGTAGAGTCAAGTCATCTTGACAAAATACACAGTAAATTAGTAAGTTTCTTGGAGTGAGTCAGTGTAAAGTGCTTGGTTTTTTATGTTCTGTAATAAAAAGTAAAATAAAAAAATAAACAAAACCCAGTGAATAAGGAAATACAAAGGCAAGGCTTTTCAATGGATTGTTTTTGTCCTAGAATCTTAGGTTTGGGTTGGAATGGACCTTAAAGACCATTTCATTCCACCCTGCTGCCAGGGCCAGGGACACCTTCCACTGGACCAAGCTGCTCAAATATACATATGAATATACACCTGTCCAAAAAAAATAACCTAAAAAAAATGCATATGAATATACACCTGTCCAAAAAAATATAACTTAAAAAAATATACATATAAATATACACCTGTCCAAAAAAATATAACCTAAAAAAATATGCATATGAGTATACACCTGTCCAAAAAAAAAACCTAAAAAAATATACATATGAATATACACCTGTCCAAAAAAATATAACCTAAAAAAATACGCATATGAATATACACCTGTCCAAAAAATATAACCTGAAAAAATATGCATATAAATATACACCTGTCCAAAAAAATATAACCTTAAAAATATATACATACAAATATACACCTGTCCAACAAAAAAAACCCTAAAAAAATATACATGAGTATACACCTGTCCAAAAAAATATAACCTAAAAAAATATGCATATGAATATACACCTGTCCAAAAAATATAACCTGAAAAAATATGCATATAAATATACACCTGTACAAAAAATATGACCTTAAAAATATATACATATGAATATACACCTGTCCAAAAAACATAACCTGAAAAAATGTGCATATAAATATACACCTGTCCAAAAAATATAACCTAAAAAAATATACATATGTTTATACACCTGTCCAAAAATATAGCCTGAAAAAATATGCATATAAATATACACCTGTCCAAAAAATATAACCTTAAAAATATATACACCTGTCCAACCTGGCCTGCTTCTCTGGGCAGCCCATTTCAGTGCCTCACCCTCCTCAGAGTGAGCAGTGTCCTCTGCTAGGTGTGTGCCAGAGGGTGGAATTTGGCTGGATTACTACCAGCAGCTTTTATCTTTCTAAACCGCCTTGCCAACGCGAGCAGCACTGCTGCTGCCTTTTCTGCACAGTCTGTCCGTTTTGTCACTGTTAAATGTAGCTGTTACTACATTAAGCACTTGTCAAACAAATTAAAATGACCCAGAGAGCGGAACGAGCTTCTGTGATGTGGGAAAGTGAAGCAGAAGTCCAGGAACCGCAGCGCGCCAGCGCGGCGGGATCGAGACGGCTCGCGCGGTGACAGCCCGTTAATTGTTGCCTCTGGTCTCCTGAGCTCCCAGGGAAAGGGTTCAGTGGGAAGAATAAGAAATAATCATATAATAATCCATCACTTCTACAAGGCAGGCACACGCTGGGGACAGCCACCCTGTAGTGGTGCTCCTTTTTTCACTCAGGGTTCACTATTTGTAGCATTGTTCACAGGGGTCCCAGGATGAGGGAAGAGATGAGAAAGTTGACTCCATGTTCAGAAGGCTGATTTATTATTTTATGATATATATTATATTAAGACTATACTAAAAGAATAGAAGAAAGGATTTCATCAGAAGGCTGGCTAAGAATAGAAAAGGAATGAATAACAAAGGTTTGTCTGTGACCGAGACAGTCTGGACAGCTGGACTGTGATTGGCCATTAATTAGATGAGACCAATCCCAGACCCACCTGGTGCATTCCACAGCAGCATATAATCATTGCTTAGTTTGTTCCTGAGGCCTCTCAACAACTCAGGAGGGAAAATCCTAAGGAAAGGCTTTGTCATAGATCATGTCGCTGACAGCCGCCCCGCGATGGCCAGTGCCGCTCGCTGCCGGCCGCTGCTGGGGGCCAGGCTCAGCGGCTCTCCTTCAGCTGCCTTGCTTCACCCTCCCACAGCTCCCAGGGAGGAAAGGAGATCATTTCTTCCTGCAGGATAATTTCTTCCTGCATCCCTCAGGAAATAAGCGTGGCCGTACCTAAATGGCTGCAGGGATTGTTTGGTGGTCTTGGCACTCTGGTGGAAGTTTGTGCAATGTGCGTTTCTTCACAGAACCTTAGAAACTGAGCAAGTTGCTGGGGTGCTTCACAGACCTGGCTAAAGCTGTTTCCATAAAAATCCCTGGCTGTGATAACGTCTTAGAAGATTTGAACATTTTTCTCTTATGCAAAAATCTGACAGGAGATTATCAGATCGCTCTTCCAACCTTTCAACCAACTAACTTAATGTCTTGAGCAGTTTTTCTTAAACAGAAATTTTAATCTTAAAATCTGTTGCTTTCACAGGGAAAATACATGGACATTGAGTTTGATTTCAAGGGTGACCCACTTGGGGGAGTTATAAGCAACTGTGAGTATTACTTTTGGTATCAGCGTATTCACAGATTAAAATGTTTTCTGTAGGAAGGAAGATGGTTAAATTATTGAAAAGATCACCTGTGTTAGTCTAATAGAATCTCTCTCATAAAATCTCTCTCCATCATGTGCTAAATTCTGCTTTTTAATTTTATTGCTGTTGAATAATGTACCTCAGAGGAAATGAAAGCAGACTGGAAGAGATAAGCAGGAATATTGAATTTACTGCATTGTTTCAAAGGCACTGAGTGACGTGTGTGAGTCTGTATATTGTCTCTGAAGCTGGTGGCAGATGCATACAGGTATCTGAGGGTCTTTTTTATTCTTGAATCCCTGGAATCAGATGTGTTACTAGGTTTGTTGGGCCATGTATTTATGTATGTCCTGCAATTTGCAAGGGTGATCGAGAGTGTGCTGGAGATCCCCATGAGATGAGTGTGTTTACTTGGAACCAAAGCTGTCTGTACAAGTTTGTACACCTCAAAGTGGAGGAAAGGTTTGCAGTGAGAGAGGATGAACAGCTGTTGAGTTTAGGGAGGCAAAGGTGGCCTTGGAGATTGTTTTATGACACCTGTAGCAATTCAGAAATTCTGACCAGCTCTCTGTTGGGAAGTTCTCTCTGGGAACTGAATGGCAGCCCAGAGTGCTTTGCCTTGCTTTTCTTTGGAGGGTTTAAGTGCAGCTTTTAAAATAAATTCCTCCTCAGTGCTATATAAAGCCATATTTGTTTGGTTTTCTTATTTTTAAAAGGGGAGGAAGAGGGCAGTGAGTGACTATACTAGGTGTCACTGACCCAGCCTTGACCTCTCATTCCACTCAGCCAAATTCATTGCTGCTTCTGAAGATGTGACTTTTGACACCACTGGCATTTTACTGGTTGTGAAATAATGAGACTCACCCAAGGTGAACTGTACTCTCCATATATAACATAAACATTTTAAAAACACAGTGAGGAATTTTGCACATAAATGTAGGTTTGGGCTTTTTTCAGAGGGCAGACATTTTTTCTCGACCAGGTCACCTCTTGGAACTGTGCCTGAAGAGCCTAATTTTTGTGACAGAGTAGATCTTGAAACTCAAATTAGTCACTATATAAGTGTTTATGGCTATCTATTTCCTTTAACATTTGGCAGTTAACAAAATTAGAGGCCAAACTCAATATAGTCATAATAATTCAATGTGAACAAGAGGGTTCTAAAAGGCTGTTATTTGTTTCTTTTTATTTCCCATTCAAAATATATGCATAAACATGAGCCCTCCTTTGTGAGGGTGGACATTTAACAGTCTGTCTTTGAAAGCACTGCACTGAGTCATGTAATTAAAATATTGTGTCATATCAAAAGGCAATCCAAATAGTTGCTCTGCAGTTTATCTGCCCCATAAATCTCTGCCTGGTGTAATTATGATATTACATGTAATTGTAATGATGTGATGACATATGTATCAAAGGGCAGGCATATTTTTGGATCCATCTAAAATATGCCTGTTTTAGGCATTCTTTCTGTCTTGTCATTCTTTCTGTCTATGTAATAAATATTTAATAACAAGGAGATTAATTTCAATTTAAGAATAAAGACCTGATGTGTAAGCAAGCCCTGTTGAGGAAAAGATGTTACTTGTTCAAGTATGAAATGCCTCATCCTTGGCAGGGGATGTCACAGGTAAATACTGAGTTCCTGTAGCAGCATGTTAATACATCTTCTCATCTTTGACTAAGTGTTTGCAAAATTTGCTAGTCCATCCATCTCTCTTTAAAAGAGATTTTAAATTCTCTTGTTGGTTGTGCTGCCTTAGGTCTTTTCAACACATCTGCATCATTGCATTGTAACTAAACATTCCTTTTTCTGTTAGGTCTCATAATTCTGAAGATATTGGAGGCCTAAATTCTTTTACACCCCTCAGAATTTAAGTCAAAATCAGGATTTGTCTTCATAATTCATCAAGCATGACATCAAGCAGTGCTGAAGTTTCCTGTCCTTAAAAGGGAAAGTATGATTATGAAAATATTCATAAATATTCTTTGATTTCTGACTGGCTGTTGGTTTGGTATCAATAGGATGTGAAGATGACATCATAGTTAGTTAAACTTTGAGAGCTGTTTCTGGCCAGCCTGATTTCCAAACATCAGTTGAGGCTGGGCTTTTTGAAGTTGTATTTCATAGTGTGAGTGGCTCGGAGCAGACACGCCCAACATCCAGGTTGTGTTGGTGGCAAGGATGGTAACCAAGATAAGCCTTTCATTTTGTCAGACTGCTGTGGAAAAGCAGAGACCTGCTGGGCTGAAAGGTCTCTCTTGGAATGGCCTGCTCTGGAATGCTGTGAAGCTCCCTGGAAGGCTGGTCACTCTGCCTGGGTGACCCTTCAAGGAGGGGCTGAAGCTGCTGTGACCTGCCCTGGAGCCCTTCAGTGAGCTCCTGCTCCTCAGTGAGAGGGGTTAGCCTGGAGGAACCTTTCTCAGGATGGAGTTAGAGGGTGGGATTATCATGCCAGAGCACACTGCTGGTCTGCCCTGTCCAGTTTGCAGCCAGTGGGAATGTCCAGCTGGCAGATCCAAAACATTTAATGTGCTGTGAACAGAAGGGTGAATCTTCTGAGTAAAACCAGAATGGAAATAATGGAATGGAAGGGATTTGTGGCATCTCTAAATTCAGGACTGGTAGGTACCCAAAGTGAGGATGATGTTGTGTTTGAACAGTGTCAAATCTGTGCAGTCTCATTTCATGTATGGCAGCTCAGCTCTTCCAACCGTGCTGGTTTCCAAGGAAATTGATGTACTGTTACTTCTTTGTGAACAGTCATGAAAAGAGAGAAATTGGGAATGGAAAATTTGAAATAATGTGATTTATTAATATTAATATCAGTATTTTACTTCAGTCAGGAATTGCTTCCCCCTTGGACTACAAGGCATCAAGTGTTGCATTTGTTTGATCCACCACCCGTGGGTGAGCAGGAGGGTGAAGAAGGCTGACTGAGGTGTGCTGTAAGCCTGAACTCTTAGTCCTGCCTTTTTGCCAGCTTTCTGTGGAGATCCCAGCTCGTTTTCCTCATGGGTGGGAGATGCTGGAGCCCATGGAAGGTGCTCAGTCCTGGTGCCAGCTGCCAGCAAGCCCATCCATGTGCACGGGTGTAGGAAATCCAGACTGCTCCTGTGGGCATTGCTAAACACAAACCCTTGCTGTGTTGCCACCTGGGACTGTAGGCACCCCATCACTGTACAGCAGCAAACATCAGTTCCTGCTTGAAGGTGTTGTTGCTGCTTTACATGGCACCTGCAAGCAGGTAAATGCATTTACATGTTCTCTCTCTGAGGTGTATCTGCTCCTTCTGCCCTCCTGCAGGGGGTTTGCAATCTCTGCTGTTGCAGTGGGCAGTCTTGCCAGCACTTCTGCACTCTGAGGGCTTTTTTTCCAGAGCACTTGTGAGCAAAGGCAGTGTTGGAGTGTTGCTTTCAGCTGGGTGTAATATTGTGGAAATAAATTACAGAAAAGATTGATATTATTCTTAGTTTTTCATTTATTATAAGTGCTTTGTCAGTGAGGATGAGAGAGAGGAGAATGGTAGTTTCTTTTCCACCTGTAATTACACAATAAGACATATCTTATATAAAAATAGGTGTGTTTAGGTTTGAAGTAATGGGTGCTAATTGCAATAACTTTTTTCAGCTCTGAATTATGACTCTGTCCATGGATGGTGCATCTGTTTTGTACTTAAGGCAGGGTTTGTGTGCACACTTGGTTCATTAGTTTTGTGACTGGTTCTGTGAACACTAAATTTGATGGCTGAAGGGGTTTTGCACAGTACAGCTCAAAATGTTTCACTTTCACAATAGTTTAGACCTTTTGAAAAGCATGGATCTTACAATATCTTTCCCAGACTTTTTGTAAGTCTTAAATTTTTGTGTTTCACCTGGAATTTCCTGCTGAAAAATACCTGGCTTTTAGCATTCAGTGATCTTTCCTAATCTGCCTAAGCCCTTCAGTGCTATAATGATTAACTAGGAGACAACACTGGTGCTGGTTGGGAAGTAAAGGATATGCACTGTCTGATCTGGAAATGCCATTTTTAACCAGCAAAAAGCCTTTAGAGTCCCAATAACAAGAGATTAGGAAAGGGCCATTTTTTGCCATCTTTTCCAACAACAGCATGACATAAATCTATGATTATTTAAGGCAACAACTTTTTTTTTTTTAAAGTTAGCAAAGTGATAACTTTACAACTTATTCTTTGTTTTTACTCGTTTGTTCATTTTAAAAGTCAGAAGTAATTACCCACTTACAGAGCAACCTGGAGCCTGAGCTGTTATGTGATTCCTGTTGGGAAGCTCCTTTACTTAGGGAAATATTGCAGAAACTGGACAATTAGACATCTTGGGAAGAGATATCCATTCTTGTTGATTTTCTTTTTGTTTTTAAATCTTCACTTGTTGCAACATCTCCCTTGGTGTTCCTCTCAGCACGTCTGCCACCATTTAGGCAATGTTTTTGCCTAAACTAGGAAGAGTTTGAGAAAACAAGCTAGAAACTGTATTAAACATTTTGATTAGCTCATTTTCAAACAGCATTCATCACTTGGGCAAGGAGGATTTAACACCGAAAGCCATGCAGTCATTGTCAATGCACATGCTGCCCATTTAGTAGTTTTTACTGTGAGCTTGGTGGGAGTAACAGGGAGAAGTTCATGAGGAACTCTTTAATCAGTGACTTTTTTTGATGACAGCTAGATAATCAGGGTAGGAAAAGGGAAAATGTAATGTGGCTGTGGAAATAAGCTGCTGTGACTAGAACATGTTCTGTAACTTCAGTTGGGCAGCTAAAAGGTTCCTTGTCATGACTAAAATAAACTTCTCCTGGGTGATTTAGAATGTACCAAGGTAGTGTCATTTTTTTTGGTTTTATTGCTTACTTGCTCCTTTTTTGAATGTTGGTTTGATTTCTAGTATATTTAGAGAAATACAAATACCCTAAGTTTTTCTGCATCACTTGAGTTCATGGGTCAAGTAACCAAAAACATTGTGAAGTTGTGCATTAGAGTTTGCAGAAGCATTCAGAATCTTTTCTCTTTCTTTTATGTTAAGTCAAATTGTTTAGCAGGGTGCTTACACAGATCTCTTGCATTTAAACAGTGATATCTAGGAATAACAAAAAAATCTTCAGCACCTGAGGCCTGTAGCTGGATTTTGAGTCATCTGGATTGATGGGTATTCAGACAGAAATGTTCCCAAGGTTGAACTTTTCCAAGGCAAATTAATTTTTATATTAAATTAATTTTTTTTTTTATTTGGTTCATGCAACAAATTAAACATTCCTGTTAAAGGAGGAGCACTGTTAGGTAATGCAGAAATAACACCTAACCCATAAGCACAGCATATGTAGTTCTGGATAATTCTGCATCGTCCCTACACATAGCTCACACAGACCAGGTAAGAAAAGGCAAAGTGGAGAGAGTCTGGGGGGTTTTGCTCCTGTGGATTTTCACACAGATGAGCACCATCTGTCCACACATTCCACTGTCAGCAGCATCACTGAGGGGCCACGTGCAGCAGGCTGAGCTGCAGCTTTGTCTTCTCTCCTTGGAGTGTCTGATCCACAGAGCTGGCAACTGGGTGGGAGTGAACACAGAAGGTACTGGCAGTGCACTGGTTGGATCAAGAAAAAGAGATGTGGTTGATTGATTGATTAAAGTGCTAATTAGGGCAAACAGGGGGAAGAAGTTTTCTGAAGACGGGGGCAGATGGTCTGGGTCTGTCCTACAAGTCTGATTTCAGTCTGCATGTGAACAGAAAGAAAAAGGAAAAAAAAACCCCAATGAACACAGATTTAAAAAAGAATTGGCAGCAGCTGCTTTGTTAAGGAAAATACCTGATTTTCTGACAGTGACTGCTTTTTTCCTCAGTGGTGAAGGCTGACAGAATGTTAGGCCTTTTGAAAACTGATCGTGAGGTGGTTAACTTTGTTGCTTCTAAAAATACATCAATAAGATAAACTAGTGAAAAAAAGTTATCCTCCTAAACATAACTAATTTTACATGCATTCAGGAACCTGTTTTTTAAATCTGCTGAAGGCATGCATGTAATTAGAAGGCTTACATACAATATTTTGCCAGGATGTGTAGCTGGGCTTTTATGACAGCATTTGAGAAAATTTATGGGTAGAATATTTTTAAACCCAAATAAGCCAAACCACATTGCTTCAATATCCTTTGAGAATACAGCCATTTCCTGAAGTGTGTGTAGCCACTGTGGGAGCTGAAGTTGTTTATTTTGTTTGAGATTAAATTTGGCTGCAATCTGTTCCAGCACTTGCCTGGAGAACCTTCACAGCCAGCACAGCTCTGAGCTGCCTGCTGCTCACCTTGCCCTTCCCAGCCCAAGTGTTAACACCTGGGTGGGGGATCAGCCTCTCTCAGCCTGTAAATATTTGAAATTTGTCCTCCTATTAGCCAATCAGAAGATTAATAATACTGTCTGAATTTTGTCATTGTTGTCACTGAGCAGAAAGTGATTTTTCAGCCTGACTCGCTGTAGTTTAGGTGGAGGAGGGGGTCTGAAAATTGGTGTGATTTTGTGAGTTGAAGTTACTTCAGACCCTTCAGAAGGGTCTTTATTTCCTTTTCCATGGGAAGGGAGGTAATTAGGTAATTACAGTGGGCAGCACAGGCACCACACACTGCCTGCAGGCAGCAGAAATAGAAATACACCGACTGCACTCCTCTGTTCCTGGAGGGAGCCCTGGGACAGAGCCACCCCTCAGGCTGAGCCCGGGTGTGCTGGGGCTCTCCAGCTGCTCCTCCCTGCTGGGACTGGGTGGGGGCATGGCAGCACGAAGGGAGCTGGCCTCAGTGCCCCCTCTGAGTTCCCAGGGGCTGAAGTGGGACAGGCTCAGCTTCAGCAGGAGGGGGAATCTGAGAAAAGGTGTGCTAGATGCACCTCAAAAGTGCCAGCAAGGGGAAGGGTTTAACAGGCCCATGTCATGGCTGGGTGTTTGCTGTGTCCTGCCTTGGGGAGACCTCACCTCACTTTGTGGGTGTTCTGGAGAGGGACAGCTCCCTTTGGGGGTTTTCTTCTGGCACAGGCTTAGAGAGAACCTAGCCCCCAGTCCCAGGAGATGTGGGAGGGTGGCATGGTGGGGGCAGGGGGAGCTCCTTTGTTGAGTGCTTGGAATGAGGCATTGAATGTCACTGAATGTATGGAGCTTCAGATATACACACAGGAATTGTGTGTTTGCTATCTGGAAAAACGTAGCTGTGCTAGTGAGAAAAGAAGAAAAAACCCATATGTTTAGTACAAAACCAGCAGGTCACACTGGTGCTTGTCCAGATGTTCTCTTACTGCATTCCTCTTCCTTCTCCTGGAGTGCTGTGGAGCACAGCCTGCCAGTGCAGTGCAGGCTGAGCAACCTTTGAGCTGTCACCTCTGTGGCAAACAGGATGGGGTCTGAAGTGATTGCAAGGTGTTAAAAGTCAGTTTGCTTATGCTGCCTGCCTGGATTCCTGCCCTCGTGGGCAATGTGTCTGTCACTGAGAGCAGTCTTCCTGTCCAGCTACTCCATCAGTGCAGTGATGCTTCTCAAAGTGCTGCTTTTCCATTTCTCTTTGAGCTTATCAGGATGGAGCTTCTGTCAGCCCCACTGGGAATTATTTCACAGCCTGATACACCTGAGGATCACAAAGTGCTGCCTGATTATTCGGTTTAAATGCTTGCTTTATTTGGTCTCTCCTTTTCATTTACCCATCTTTCTTGCACTTAGCCTGGTAGCATTTTGCCTCTTCAAACTTTCCCCTATAGAGTCATCCTGACCAAATCCTAATTTTGTAGTGGTTCTGTAAATCAGTTAACATCTTTTGAGCACGTTGCCTCCCTGACCTGACTTCTCTTTGCAGCTCACAGACTGCAGCCTTGACCAGAGCACTGGGCTTGCCCCTAGCTCAAAGAAATCTTAGAGATACATGATATACTGTGAAAAGGTTCATACTGACCCTCTTCTGGTTTGCTGATGGTGTTATAAAGCAATGAAGTAGAAAATGATGGAGGGTTATATTCATTTTGAAGGGTTTTGCTCCAGCAGTCTGTCCCTGACCTGTGAGATTTTTGTTGGTTTGTTTGTTTAGATCTGCTAGAGAAGTCTCGTG
This sequence comes from Haemorhous mexicanus, assembly GCF_027477595.1. Lineage (NCBI taxonomy): Eukaryota > Metazoa > Chordata > Aves > Passeriformes > Fringillidae > Haemorhous > Haemorhous mexicanus. Next base: position 30,060,900 of record NC_082348.1, on the reverse strand, counting down.
TTGTTAAGCAGCCAAGAGGTGAAAGAAACTTCCACATTTTCTATCAGATCCTGTCTGGTGCATCAGAAGAGTTCCTCTGTAAGTGTTGCCCTTGTGCCTTGTTCACTTGTGAGTTTTCTTTATATTTAATGTGCTATTCCATGCACATCATCTTTTGTGGGAAATGGGATATTGATTCATTTTTCAAATTATTGGGGGTAGTATCCTTGGTAATATGTGAAGTCCATGTATGCTTTGATATTATCCAGATAGCTGAGTCAGGATTACTGAATCAGTCAGAATTAGTCAGAATTGCTGGCTCAGCAATGTATTCTAAACGAATTTGAAAACCTGCTCTTATTCAGAAGGCTAATAATTAAAAGATCCTTGAAGAAAATCCAACAATAGCAACCTATTCCTGACAATGCTGATTCTGGGATCCAATTGCTACTAACAAGAATGCTATTACTAATGATACTTTTATTTGATTTATTAGGCAAACTCAAGCTGGAGAGGGACTTCAGCAGATACAACTACCTGGGCCTTGATTCTGCCAGAGTGAATGGAGTGGATGATGCTTCAAACTTCAGAACAGTCAGGGTAAGAAGGAGCAGGGGCTGGCTGTGCACTCAGCCCCAGGGCAGGGCTCTTTCTCCTGGCCCCTGCTCTGTCTGTCCATGCAGGGCTGGGAGTGACACCTTTCCTGAGTGCTGGCACTCCTCGTGCTGGGATAGAGCGTGTTTGCACAGGGAAACATGGATACAACTGGGAAATGGGATCAAGCTTCTGGAATATTCTTAGGGGAATACAAAAAGGACAAAAAAAAATTCCCCAAAGGAAAAGAAAAGAAGGAATAAAAACCAAACAAAACTCCCCCCAAACCAAAAAGAAACCAGCAAAAAGAAAACAAAAAAAGGAAGGAAAAAAGCCCACCTGCCTTGGTCAGATCCTGGGAAAAGTTATATTTTGTAGAGGCTTAGCACAGCAGTGGTTGAGCCTCGGGGACCAGGTGATGCTGACCAAGTCCAAAGAAAAGGAGGGCTGGGATGATTCTCAGGATGGTTTGCTGTGCTGTTTTTGTTTGGTTGTACTCAGGGACAAGATGAATACAGGGCCTTGTTACCCAGTGTATGCAAATATGGATTCTAAAAGTGACTGGTGTGAGAAGACAGGAGGCCCTGTTCATCTGACGGGGAAAAACTGGGTTGGGTTACAAACTAAATTAAGTGGCTAAAAAAAGTACAGTGTTTCAGAAACCCCAATTTTGGATGAGTCCTAGAAGTGGACCGGAAATGCCAGCTCCATTTTCACACCTCTTGTGTATTAAACAACTTCCTTATCTTAGCATAGGAATTATAATTATATTATAATTTTAGTAACAAAAGCGCTCATAAACCATTTGTAATTTTACAGATAAATGATGACTTTTTCAAGAATTACCTGATTAAATGTAGATGCTTTTATCTCATGATTTTATTTGTCCCCTTTCCAGAATGCAATGCAAATTGTTGGGTTTATGGATCATGAAACACAGTCGGTTTTTGAAGTGGTGGCAGCCGTTCTGAAATTGGGAAATATCGAATTTAAGCCTGAATCTCGTGCAAATGGCCTAGATGAAAGTAAAGTCAAAGATAAAAATGGTAAGATGAGATTTGTGATGGGAAGAAAGCTGCTGATTTGTCCAAAGTCATTATTAATTTTGTCCTTTCTGCAGACATACAATATCCTTACATATGAATTCGATTGTTTCCAGAGCTCACCCTCAGGCAGCTATGGGCTGCATTCTGTGCAACTTCAATCATTCTGTTTGAAATTCCAAAAATTATTTTCTCCTTTTTTCCCCACTTTATTAACACTTTATTCTAAAATGTTAAATGATTCTGTGCCTTTTTGTAGCTGCTTGTTTTTTCCTGCAGTGGAGGATTTTTGTTCTTTTGCAGCATCTCTGCCTGTAGTGTCAGATTCGTTTATTTATGCAGCTGATCTACTTTGCAGGTTCATTTCCATCTGAAAATTTTTCATTACGAAAAGCAGTCTGCTATAAATGGAGGGAAAGTTTCTTCTCAAAAACAAATGGACAGGAACTGCTTTCAAAACCAGTATTCCTTGCACTGTGAATATTTTTAAAAACTTTGCTTGGCAGGGCGGTGGGGAGAGAATGTGAATGGGGAGCACTTCTGTTGAAGAACATTTTGGGAAAATACCACACTTCTTAAAAGCTGGTAGTTTTGGGGAAGAAAAAGCAATAACATGGAAGGATTGGTTGTGTTTACACTTTACTTTTTCTTGCTAGAACTCAAGGAAATCTGTGAGCTGACAGGTATAGACCAGTCTGTACTGGAGAGAGCGTTCAGCTTCCGGACGGTTGAGGCCAAACAGGAGAAAGTTTCCACAACACTAAACGTGGCTCAGGTAAAAAGAGGTCCTGATTTGAAAGGCAAGATCTTTTTAAATGGCAGTTTTATTCTGCATGATTCAATCATAGCTACCCCAATAAAAACCACAGCTGAAAGGCTGCACTGAATAAATCACAAGCCCAGGGTGTGTTTTTTGCTCAGTGGTTTCTAAATGTTAAGAGATGCTTTGGTTTGGTGTGTGAATTACCTCCAAAAGATGAGGGACAGGCAGAGAGTGTAAAACCAAGCAGTCCTGCACAAAGCACATGTTGCAGGTGTTGAGGCAGCCTGCATTCATTTAGGGCAGCTGCTGTAATTCCCTGTGAGCTGTGGGCCCTGGGGCTGCTGAGAAACCTTTGCTGCCAGTGTGAATTCATCTCCCCGAAACGCTGCAGAGCCAGGGTGGCTGCACCTGGGTCTCATCAGCTCAGGCCAGCAGGAGTGAGGCTTCTCCAGCTGCAGCTGCTCCAGTGCCCTTGCCTGGGATGGGGATGGGGATGGGGGATGTTGAGTGGGCAGCTGGGAGAGCAGGAAGGGAGCTGGAGTGCCCTGGTGGTGGCTGCAGTTCCAGCCAGCCCCTGGCCAGGAGGGCAGAGCTCCTGAGCCCACTTAGGCAGAGCCAGGGCTCCCTGTGCTGGTTTTACTCAGTCCACAGCACCTTTAGGGCACCTCAGCAGCAGGAGGATGTTTGGGTTAGCCCAGCATTTATAACATTTTTCTTCTTTCTTCTCTTTAGGCTTACTATGCCCGGGATGCTCTGGCTAAGAATTTGTACAGTCGCCTGTTCTCCTGGCTTGTTACCAGGATCAATGAGAGCATCAAGGTAGTGTTGCTTTGTGCTTGTAAAAAGAAAAAAAGCCCAAATCAATAGAAATCCTTCAAATTAAAGTGGACAGTAAAACTGTATTTGCCAATTTCATTGCTCCTGGCTGTACACTGTTACACACAAATAACCTTATCACAGCTCAACAAATTGCTCTCTGCTCTGTTCTTCAGCTTGTAGAAATAGTCACTTTAGGTGCATTTTGGGAAACCATATGTAACATTTTAGTTTTGCAGTATCTGACAGCCTGCTTATGAGATACATTCATTTTCTTGAATCCCAAGTATGCAATGTAGAGATGACTGAGTGTTTATTTTTCTTTAAGGCACAAACAAAAGTGAGAAAGAAGGTAATGGGGGTGCTGGACATTTATGGCTTTGAAATTTTTGAGGTAAGACTTTTATAATGGTAACCATTTAGTGAGAGAGCTGTTATTAAAGCTTAACAGAGTTGTTCATCAATTCATAATCTGAATATATGTAATTTGACTCAATTGTTTCATGCCTGACAAAAAACCACCAAAAAAACCCTCTAGAAACATAAGCCAAAGAGAGATGTCTTAGCATGTCTGGCAATTGAAACAAAAAATTATGACAGTCATACTTGTGTTTCTACAGCATAGATAAATAAATATTTATGATGGATAAACTAAATGTATTTTGTTGTGACATACATTCTGAGCATAGGAGAAACTCTGGCACTGTCATTTCTGCCCTGAGGCATTTTGTGGATGTCTTTGAACAAGCTGTGTATCCTGAGAGGGGAAAAAAAAAACCAAAACCCAAGCACCCAACAAAAACTATACATTTTTTTCCTGTCAAAATTAAACAAGGACTTATATTGCATTTCATGTCAGTTCTCTTAGGTGAATACTCTGTACCTATTCCAAGCTAAAGATCTGTGGCTTGCTGCTGTTTGTTTACAATAGTATTTTTAGACTGGTGGTATTTTGAAACAAAACAATCAATGAGGAGTTTTTAATTGGGTTAGAGAGCAACAGGGGCAAGGCATTTTCCATAAATCTTGTTCTGACAGTTTTTGTTAAGAGATTTATAGATCTTGGTTGGAATCTGTGTGTGTTTGAACTAGAAACCCATTTGAGGAGAAGAAAAAAATCAGTAGAAAAATCCTGACCCACTTCCCTACATCACTCCTAAAAATCTGGGGAGGGTGTTGCAGCTGTGTGGGAAATGGTAGTATTTGCTCATGTGAGGGTGGTATAAGTTTCATTTCAGAAGCAAAACATCCAACTGTGTGCAAATGAGAGTCCCTCTGAGGAGGAGAAGGAAAGCTGAGAGCTGCCTCGAGGGCTGGCTGAGCGAGGCTGTGTTTGCATTAGACACGAGGACATAGCTATGAAAATGTTGTGCTGGGTCAGGTGGCTGGATGGGGATCTTGGGGCCAGAGCTCTGGGGAGCTGCTCCTTGGGCAGCTTTTAGGAAGCTGGCCCTGGGATGGTGCAGGACTTGTTTTCTCTAGCTCCCCTGTGTGTGGTTAGGTTGGACAAGCACAGGGAGGTGGGAGACAGAAGGGTGTGAAGGGTTGTGTTTGTGGCATGGTGTTCCAGAGATGAGGCTGCTTCTCACCTGTAATTTTCATCTTTTCTGCATTCAGCATCTTGGAAGGTCATAAGTAAGTGGCTGAGTGCAGGAGAAAAATGGAAAAAAAACCCCAGAGCTCTTTTCACTTCCCTGTCATGCTGAATTCCAGTGTAGCTTTCTCAAAAGCTGCAAACTCAAAAGCTTTAAATAATGTGAGTAGTTATTGTTCATTCCTTTAAATGCCAAGTGTTGGTTTTCCTGGAAAAGCTGGGGAAGGCTTTGCCTTGTGCCTTGAGGACCAAATTCACACAAGTGTGAGTCTCTCTCATGAGCTGAGACCTATGGTGAGAAGAGCAGCCAAGCAGCCTGGTTCAGCATCACAGAAATAACTGAATTATTGTTTCAATTTAATTCTATTAAATCAACTAATCAATAAGTAAAATTTTGACAATATGCAGCCATGTAAGTCAAGGAAAATTTAATAATGTCTTAAGATTTATAGCCTAACAAATACAGTGGAATTTGGAGCATTTTGATGTGTGGTACATTTGTTAACACTATTGCCAAAGATTCAAAATATTAGCTGAGGTGTAGTAAATGACAATAACAAATCCATCTAATTATAAATCAGTTAAAGCCTATGACTAAAAATGTGCAGTTGCCTCTTGAACCTAATTCTTAAGTCATATTTGGATTTTCACATCTGTTCCTGAAACGTAGAACCAATGTCAGCTCTACAAAGAATGTTTGCTGGCAAAAATGCACTTGAAAGGCTTCATCTCTAAATTTGTGCCTTTTAAATGTGGGAGCTGGTTGATGTGCTGAGGGTAGAAAGTCCTACATTAATCATGCTTCCAATCAGGAATCAGGTAAGTTTATCATTAGTGCATGGTCTTTGACCTGAAGTGTATCAAAACCCACAGGAGGTGTAGCCAGAGTGTTTTATACACATGCAAAATATTTACACAGGAAGCTCAGCACCATTGGAGCAAGCAGCAAGGAATGTGTTTACTCTGAAGGGTGATTTTTACATTTAATTTTTTTTGAGGTTGTTTTTTGTTTCCTAATGGGCAGGGCACAGTATTTCTCGGGCCTTTTTTCTCTTCAGGATGATTTTTTGGATCATCCTAGAGTTCCTTGTGTAAGAACAGTGAATCAAGAAATCCAGATTTACCATTCTGACAGATATAGCACCATACTTCACCTTCTTAATGACAATAGCAGTCGGGTTCTATTAAATGCAAATTGCAGCTTTTAAACGAGATTTCTTTTCATCTATTTTTGAAAGATTGATTTATTTACTGTTCACTGTGGTTTCTGCAATTTTCTGTAATTTAAGCTGAAGGTAATTTACAAGGGTAACTTGTGGTTTCTTGGAAATTACCAGAGAGAAGATGCTTGGAGTATTGATACTGCTGGCATCTTCTCTTTGGGATTTGGGTTTTGCTAGTGTGTTTGTCAAACACAAACCCCACTTTTCAGACAAACACAGAAGCCATCCAAGAGAGCAGATATAAGGACTTGGCTGTCTAAAAATTCAGCTTAGGGAATTTAAATCTATCAATAATCCTCAGCCTCTGTGGGTTTGGCAGATGTCAGCAGCAAGCTTGGCTACACAACCCACAAAATAGGTGCTGCAAAGCTGTGTTGGTTTTTGAGTCCTGCCTTGCCTTTTGTGGGAAGCCAAATGCTGGGACTGAATGTTTGCAGAGCAAAAGGCTGAAAATTTGGGTGGCTCTGTGTGAATTGCCTGTGGGCAGGGATTGAGGGACAGGATTGGAGTGGAGGTGCAGGCTGGAGGGCTGGGCAGGTTGTGTAACTGTGCTGCTGGGGCTTGGGCAGTGCCCTGGACCTGGCACTCATTGCTCCCAGGGTGTTCATCCCCACTGCTGGGCAGCTGCCCCTGCACAGTCCGTGTGCAGCCCAGGCTGAGATTTGAGATGGGCTTGGGATGGTGGCTGCTGGCACAGGAGGGGTAGGATCAGCCTGATTCCAGGCTCCTGGGGTGGGTTTGGGGCTGTTCCCGTTTTATCCCATGTTTGGTGGGGGTTTTGGGGCAGAAAGCAGTTTGTGCCTCTCTGCAGAAGGGGTGGGGTGTGTGATGAGGAGAGGAGGCTGCAGGAGGCAGGTGGTGGGGCCTGGCAGGGCTCAGCAGAGATGAGCAGAAGGCTCTCTCCACTTGCTCTGGGTGTTGAGTTTCCTGTTGTGTACATTTCCTGCGGAGACAGGGAGTAATGAAAAGGAATGTCATGGAGTGAGGGTGGGTATTTCATCCTGCCCAGCCCTTCAGAGACAGAAATGTCTGTCTGTGCTGCTTGGCTTAAAGGCCTTATTCTGAATACTCTGCATATGATGAAGGGAATGATTGGCAGTGCAGTTTTATGGAAGGCAATGCTGCCAAACAAGGCTCATTGTTGATATTTACCAGGCCTTGAGAAGACAAGTTTGGAGGGTGAGTTCCTTCTGCTCAGTCCCTTGGTGGAGCAGTTTGTTCCATGCACTTTAGCCTGACAAGAAACTGGGATGCACTGGTGAGAGGCTTGCAGGGAGGGACTGGTTCCATTTGGCTGACCAGAGGTGGTGGGGCTGCCTTGTCTTTGGGGACAGCACCTGAACAATTCCTTTTGCTCCAGGTGGGCAAGAACGTGCAAAGACATGGCAGAAAACCCACCAGTAAATGAAAGTATCACAGGTAAACCAGCCAAACAAACCACCCAGCAGTAAAACCAGGTCCATTTCTCACAGTCTGGGATGCATTTTGATAGCACTTACTTTTATTTAAGGCAATTAGCTTCTTTCTTGTGCCCAGAAGTCTCTTGAGGTAACAGAAAGAAACTTGGTCCTGCTTCATGTACTGTGTAAGCAGGACAAGGATAAAATGACAGTATCTCTGTGAGGGAATAGCTTAGAAATGTGAAGAAGGCATTTTCTTCCTTTTAACAATTTAAGAGTTGTGTTAATTGTCTGTTTTTAGAGGGAAGTAACCAAATGAGGGACAGTAATAATTGAAAATGTCTTTCTGAGGTGTTTAAGGCATGAAAAAATAGTGGAGCTGTTTCCACCTTCACCACAAACTCGTACAACAGCTTGGTCCAGCTGCTGCCTGGTTGCTTTGCCTTTTTCTATCCTGTTGATGACATGAAGGATGTTTCAGTTTCAGAGCATCCTGAGCTCTGAGAGATTACTCCTGGATCAGGGTCTTCTCCCCCAAAGGATTATTTTACAGGAGAAGGGTCTAGACCAAAAAAAAAAAAAAAAAAAAATCTTAGGAGGAAATTGACTTATCAGGATCCTATTTTATCTTTTTTTTTTTTTTTTTTTTTTTTTTTTTTTAAGAATCTGGGAACCCTTTCTTCATGCCTTGACTTTGGCTCTAACTCATCCATAGATATCTGTTAGTTGCCCTAATCTCCAGACCACAATTTCCAGCTGCTCTTTCTAGGCTGTCTAGCTTGCCACAGATTTCCCTTTTGAAATTGTTCAGCCCTTTGCTGATGCCCAGAAGTTTATCAGATACTGGCAAGCAGCAGTGCCAAAATGTGTGTGCCCAGCCCCTCTGTCTCTTCCCAGGCTGGTGGGAAGGAGGAGAATTGAGTTTTTAATCTGTAACTGATTAATCTGTAAGTGTTGTGTGAGAGAGGAGCTTTACAGAGAGGGACCCTTGGTTGGACTCTGAGGTGCCAGGGAGTTTTTAAAATTCTGTTAAAGCAATAATTTCCTTAAGTGATGGGATGCTGAAAGCAGAGGTGCCTCCCAGGAAGCTGACCACCATTTAACTAATTGTATTGCAATGGAGGTATTGGAGAGGCTTATTTTGCAACGTGCAGTTTTATGAAGTGAATCCCACTGGCTGGCTGTTTGCAGCAGAGGAAATGCTTGAAATGCTGGAGCAAAAATACACAAATGTTCTGCTGCAGGTTGTGAGAATAATGTTTTGCCCCACAGCAGCTGTTTCTGTCCTAGCAGAGGAGTGGCTCTGATAACACAGCAGGTTCTTGCCTGGCTGTAATTCCTGTTGTTCCAGGACTGTAACTGTCAGGCTGGGTTTGCTGAAGTGATGGTACCTGGGTTTTCCCATGGATCACACCTGCACTGCATTCACTGCAGTGTCTCATCTTTCCAAGTCTGAGTTTGGCTCAGACCTGTGTGCCTGGACAGCACAGCTGGGAGCAAGGTGGATTTCAGGGGGCCTGGTTCTCTGCCTGGCACACAAAAAGGGCTGAAGTTGGTTGAGCTACACAAAGATGGGAAATGGATAATCCCCAAAGCTTTGGCACAGATCTGTCCTGCTTCCATGAGGTGCCCTGAGACATGGCTTGATTGCATGTAGTGGAATATTTGTAATTAAAATATGTGCCTCTCTGGTTCTTGGCATACACAGACATTTACACAAAAACCCAGTGCAGTCTGGTTTACAAGAAATAAGCTTGATTGCTCAAATGTTTGTACATGTAAACAGAAAAGAAAGGGATAAATATTGAAGGGATAACTATTGATAACGTGCCTTTACTAAAACGGCAAAAAATTTTGAAAATTTCTTAGAACTGAGTCACATTATAACTGGGTCATTGCTTTCTGAGATTAAAATAGCATCTTTTTCATTTTCTTTAAGTGCAGTTTTCCCATTTTGCTGATTTTAACTTCCTGGCATTTATATTCCTTAGTTTCATCTCATGAACTCGTGTGCTTGTGTGGTCATACATAAAACCCCCTATCCCCAGACACCACAGTAGCATATAAATTGAATTTGCTGCTTGGTTTCACTCCTCATTCCACCATTCATCTCAGGGAAGTCAGTATGCTGGTCTTTTATCATCACTGCTTTTGCCATCTGGCTTTTTCTCTGGGGCCTGATGGGACTACTTGGGGTCACCTGCCTGTGTTAGGAGGCAGTCAGAGACTTTTGATGCCTGGAGCTGTGTTGATATTTAAAACAACAACTTGCTTTCTGGGGCTATTTGTGACAGAGCAGAAGTATCAGTCTCAGTATGTCTTTTTCCCCTCTCACATTGATGTGAAAGTTCATTTTAAAGACATCAGTCCTGCTGATTTCAACAATGACTTGAAATGTTTAGGGTTTCCTTTTAAAAGATGCTTTTCCTTTAAATACATCTCATGTATTATTTGAGCTGTATGTGCTCACATGATGTGTTTGAGAAATGTTGCTGGGCACCTTTTTGTCAGTGTGGTTGCAGACTGAGCCACGTGTAGATTTTTGAGTTGGCTCTGAGCAAGAATGGTGTGATGAAAGATTAAGGAGGAAGAGGAGACCTTGGGAAACACCTCCAAAGGTGTGACACTGAGCTGTGATGTACCTGAGTCTGTAGGTTTGGATCCACATCACCTGCTTAATCTGGGAGAGGCAAAAACCACAAGACTTAAAGTTAGACTTTGTGAGGCAGGTAGAAGTTAAGAATTGATTCCTGCCTAATGGAAAGGTTCCCAGTTTTCAGTTTTAATCAGGTATCACAGTTGCCTTAGCTTTGGAAATTGTTGGGAAATGGGTGCTCAAAAGTGAATTTGAATTCTGTGTGGAGAGAGAAGGTTAGAAAGTATCCAGTGTTGACAGGAAAATACCCTGGTTTAGATATTTTCTGTTCATAAATCTAATGGAGATCTCTCTGCCTAACTGTCAGTGAGTTTTAGCTTTTTTTTTTTATTTTATTTTTTTGTTCAGAAATATTTTTGTCTGTTTCACATTGGTATTTTACTGGTATAAAAATACATAAAGTCAGCAACAAACCGTATCTGGTTTTTTAATACACACGTGGAATCTTTCAAAAAAGGAGTTAGGTGAACTATTAAGGACAAAAGAAAATATTCTGTAGGACTTCCAAGCACCTGCATGTAATAGCTGGGGCTCACAGATAGAACTTTAGAGCTAGTTTATATAATCACTTTATTTTTGCATGGAGAAGAATTTTTTTTAGAGTTCAAAACTTGCTATTCATGAAATCCCAACCATGAAGGTTGATAAAGAATGAAGCTGTATGACACCATTATTTATGAAGTGAGAACCATGGAGAAGTAGGCTTTGATTTTTGTCAGTGAATTTTTCTAGTCCCCTAAATTTAGTGCTGCATCTGATAAAAGATTCAGAGGATAAGCTGAGGGTGGTTGGTTGAGCTGTGTCTATAAATTCAGCAAGACTTTAAGCCTATCTCAGGTGACATTCTGTTTTCCCAGCACCTTTATTTAATTTGAGAGGCTGTGGTTTTACATTCCCTGAAGGTTTTATTTTGTATTCCACAGTGCTTTCAAAGGCACAGTCAGAAAGCTGCTTTTAAAATGCAGGGATTGAAGTGATGCCCTTGATATTAAAAATATCAGAATTACAGCCTGGAAGAGAAGCTGACACCTTGAGAAGATATGGTCTTAATTTTTGGGGTGGTTTTTTCCCCTTTAAAATTTCCTAAGAACATTTGATAGCTCATCCTCCAATTTTGGGTCTGGGTGCCCTGCTCCTGTGTTGGTCCAACCCCTTTGTGTCACTTGATACAAGGGGCCAGCATAAGGAGCAAGTAGCCTCTGAGGGCAGTGTCCTTCCATCCCCTGGCTCCTGAGTGGGTTTAGTGATGTGCTGTCACTGATCTGGGCTATTCTGTACTGCCTTCTAAAAAAAAAGAAATGTCAGAAGTCCTTTAAATCCCTTCTAATTCTGTTGTATTAATTTCTATAACGCCTTCATTAAAATATTGGAGGGGACAACTAATTTGTGAATGTTTTTGTGACTGCTTTGTGGAGCCCTGACATAAATTAAATCAGATATTCATTAAGGGAGAATAAATGCACAACCTCTGTTGCCTTCCTTAGAATTGCTTAGAGACCAACACTAATTGGGTTTTTTTGGACATGGCTTTTTAAAACCTTTTCTGAAGTGTATTTCATTTACCAAATGGCTTCTGGTCTGCTCAGAGTTAAGTGCTCTGAGAGTTTCAGTAATTTCAAACATTTTCCCCCATTTTCTTTGCCATAATTAACTGTTTTAGCCTTTTGCTCTGTATTATTCATAAAGAACAACATCGCTGCTGCTCTTCAATAACTTTTTTCCTGGAATAGCAATTTTCAGTGGCTTGGCAATGTCAAATAGAATTTCATAGCTCACAGTGAGAGATTTGTGGAGAACTCTGTGGATTTTGGTTTGCCTTTTTTTTTTTTTTTTTGCAAGCCATAAATATCACAGATCCACAGCAAATCAGGAGAACATCTAGCAATTACTTTAATGTATTGTTAATGACCTTTCAGTTAGATGGTTTAGCTGGGTTTTCTGTTCAGTTTCCATCCTCTTTCTGTTCAGTTTCCATTCTCTATTGATGACCAAGCCTGTATAATTTGTCAGTGAATAGTCCTGCAGCCCTTTTAATCAGAATAACCTGGTCTTTTGGAGCAGCAGTCTCTCTGAGTTGGGTGGCATGTGCCTGGCAGGAGGATGCAGAGTGTGTTTTACCTTTTCTCATTGTCTGGGTGATGTGGCTGTTGGGCTCCTTTTACTTCAGACTCAAGCTATCTGAAGTGATGGCCTTATCTGAATGTGTCAAGTAAACTTATACTCATTCTTCCTCCAGCATTCTCTATTTCCTTCCACATTCTCCTCCCCTCTTGCACAGATTGGTCTGCCCAGGGTTATAAATATGGCTCTTAGAGGCAAACATTACCTGGGGATTTAGAGACAGGGCAGTGCAAGAATGCTGTTCTGTGTTAGGCTCTGGTGTTGGTTTATTTGGTAATATTTAGACAGTGCCTAAAGACAGACTCACCCACAAAGATGTAATACATAACATTTATGTAGTACTTTGCATTTTCAGTGATACAAAGATTGATCTACTTGGTATGCTAAATAAATGCTAATAGATATATCTGTGTTGTTATGGAAGTAGAAGAAGTACTGACTGCAGTTTATGTAATTTCTTTTTCAACAGAATGCTGTAAGTATGGCTTGTTTGCAGTGCTGATTTTGCTGCATGCCAACTTTTAACTCTCTCATCTAGAGCTGTGCAAGTTTTGCAATCTCTGAGTGATAATTGCAGTTGGTGAGAGGGGCAGCACTTGTGGCTGAGGAATTTTTGGTGATCAGCTATGATTTTACTTCATTTAAAACTAAAATGATAAAAGTAATCTGTGCTACCTCAGTGTTTGCTAATCTGCTTGTGTGTTCTTAATCTCATTTAGCAATCAGATCCTTAATTCAAACATTCAAATGATTGCCCTTGCCTTCGGTGATAAAAGTTCTATCAGCATCATTTCAGCTTCACAGGTATTGTCCAGCAGGTTTTTTGGGAGTTTAAAAAGGCAGAGAGCCAGGTCCCAGGCTGTGACACTGTGCCCACCCCTCCTGCTGGGGTCTGCTCCACTCCCTGGTCCCTTCTGCAAAGGGTCACACGTCTGCTTGCTCCCTCACCCAGTTCTAGATGAAGTAGCCTGCTAGAGGAATTCTAGTCAATGAAGCTCTTTTGTTTCCCACCATTTCTAGGGGCAGTTTGTTGGCAGGGAGGAGGTGGGTTGACCTCTGGAGCCAATAATCTCTTAACCCAGGCTCAGCTGCAGCTGGAGCAGCAGCTTGAGCCTTGTTCTCTAGGGAAATGGGATGCTTTATTGGCTGCTGAGTGGAAAGGAGCTAATGCTGCTGTCATGATTTTATCAGACCCTGCAGGAGTCTACATTTTACATATGGGGACAGATTAGTGCAGGCAAAACTTTGTTCATTTCCTGACACCCCAAGTGTCCTTGTGACTCGTTCAAAGGAATCAGTGTGGAGGCCTCGGGAGTAAAACCTAGAGAGGCTTTTGTCCCTCCCAACAGACAAAGCCTCAGGGAAGGATTTGGTCTGAAATTTCTGAGCTAATCATGGTCTCAATCAAATATTACTCCAGCCATCACCTCACAAAACTGGAGGGAGTAGTTAATAGAGTGGCTTGCTGACCTGCAGCTGCTGCAGTAACCCATCCAGCTGGGCTCCAGGCTGTTTACACAAAGCAAACTCAAACGTGTTTCATCTGACAGGACAACAGCTTTGAGCAGTTCATTATCAACTACTGTAATGAGAAGCTGCAGCAGATCTTCATTGAACTCACCCTCAAAGAAGAGCAGGAGGAATACATCCGAGAGGTAATACTGGAATGGATCTTCCCTCAGCCTCCTCCCCTTGTCCCTGTAGAGACACACAGGCAGGCAGGCTGGCTGGAAGCATTTTTCAGGCAGCAGAGGCACTTTTTGACCACAGGGCTGACACAGAGCATGTTTGTGTGGGGCTGTGTGGCAGTCACATTCAGCAAAATATGTTGGTTTGGCATTTGTTTCACATTATGAGTTCTCCAGGTTAAAAACCAGACCCAGCTCTGATTCACTCGTTGGCTGCCATGACTGGCAGTTCTGAGCAAGGGCTAATGGATTTATTAGAGCTCTAATATCACTTTCTGCTGTTAGCACCATTACCCTGCAGCCTGTGTTTTGGATTATACAGCAATGTTTGGGGTGCACCCAACCCAGCCACAGCCACCCCTTCAGTTGGGTGGCTAAAATAATAGCACAACATGAAAGAAACTGCAAATAGAGTTTGGTTCTAGTGCTCTTTCAGGTAGATACTGAAGGGGGCTGTGTGAGCCTCGTGGATAAATTTGGGATGTCCTGTGAAGCCCAGCCTCTGGTGTTTGATATTATTCTGTGAGTGAACATCAAGCTCAAGTTTTAATAGGTTTTAGCAGTGCTCCACATGACACACAGAGCTCAGACAAAATACCAGCTCCCAGCTGTAAAAACTGGCACACACTGCCTGCACTCAAACTGGATGAGGCCATTGTGCTATATAAACATCTTTAAAAATTACATAAAGTTCCTGCCTTACGATCCTGAGGAAAACATGAAATTTCGGCATCTCTTTTTGATTTTGCATTCAGTGGTGAGCCATCATTGCTGCAGTTTGGTTCTTGAGTGGTATTTCAAATACTCTGAGAAAAGTAGGCTGTAAGAAGTACCACAGAGTGCAAATTAGGAATGAAGTTAATCTTTTCCTTCCTTCAGTCCTTTGCCCTACCAGTGCTACCTCGTGATGCACTGGCATCTCATCCTGGAAATTGTATCACTGGTACTTGAAAAGAATTGAGATGCTAAGAACATCTGAACAACTGTCATACCCTGGATTTCTCAAATTGTCTTATCTAAATTTAGCATCTCTTTCTTCCTCCCATTAAAAAAAAAAATCCCAACAAGGAAGAAGTTAGAAATGTTGATCTCAGGAGCTGCAGGGACATGGGCTGATTCCCTTCTGGCCAGTGGGAGCCTGGGCAGCACGGGAGGAGCCTGGCCTGGAGCCAGGGAGTGCATGGGAAGCTGACATGGGTGGGGGAAAGGAATGGAGAGGGACTTTGGCAGCCACTCAAGGACACTCATTTTGTGCAGATAATGTTAGTAGTAGATGATTGCTTTTTTTTTCCCCCTAATAAAGGAATTGTTGGTAAGCATGAGGAATTAAATTTGAAGGCAGTACCATGGTTAACTGGAATATCATTTTAATTGTTCAGGGGAAAAGCTCCCTCCATTGTTTTCCTGTTCATACATTTATTTATATTTTCTTGTAGGGGATTGAATGGACTCATATTGAATATTTCAACAATGCTATCATTTGTGACCTAATAGAAAATGTAAGTTGTATTCAGGATCCTCTCTGGATTATTTTTAATGCATGGATTTAATTTAGCTGTGATGTCTGTATGCATCCTAATGCACTAAATTTTGTGAACATGCCATTTGTTGTATTATTCATCTTACTTTTTGTAGTAGAAGTTTATTTTACTAAAAAGGTTTTTTTTTTTAATAAGCTATGTTACTTTTGTAGAAATATTCAGCAGTACCTACACTAAAAAAACCCAACACAAATCAAACAGCTCTTAAATGTTTACATTTAGGGCTGTTTCCAATAGCAGATATCACATGCTGCATTGTAATTAACATTTCTTTTTATGTGGAAACTAGAAAACTCAATTACATGTTTCTGAGTGTTTGAGGTATTCAAAGTACTTGTATATACTGAGAAGACTTCCAATGCAAGAAAGATAAAATTCCTTAACAATCAGAAGAGAGCAGGTTTTAGCCATTAACATAAAACACATGGTGATTTTACCATTAACTGGATACTTTCAGTGGAGTTGCTACAGTCTGAGTAAATGACAGGAAGTTTCAATGTGAATTTCGGGATTCAGATCTCATAAAAAAGCTTTCAAAAGTGCAATGTTGGAAATGGTCATGAGGTAAAAAGAGCCAAACCTTGAGATGGCTCAAAGAATGTTTCCTGGGTAGCAGAAGTCGAGAAAGTGAACGATCTCCTTTTCGTGCTGTGATGGAAACAAGTACTGAAGCTCTTGCTTTGAAACTTCAGAACCAGACTGGAATCCTGGCCATGCTGGATGAAGAGTGCCTGAGACCAGGAACAGTGACTGATGACACCTTTTTGGAAAAGCTGAACCAGGTCTGTGCCACTCACCAGCATTTCGAGAGCAGGATGAGCAAGTGCTCCCGGTTCCTCAACGACACCTCCCTGCCCCACAGCTGCTTCAGGATTCAGCATTATGCTGGCAAGGTACCTGCTGGAGGGAGCACCTGGCCTCTGGGGGGCTGGTGGAGCTGGCTGAGAAACCCACACCTGTCTTCATCTTTTCTGCCTTCAGCCTAGAATCTGTGGTTTGGGTTGGAAGGCTTTAAGAGATCTTGGAATGGTTTTGGTTGAAGTGACCTTAAATATCACCCAGTTCCAAACCTGCTATGGGCAGGGACACCTTGCACTAGAGCCCCATCCAGCCTGGTCTTGGGCACTTCCAGGGATGGGGCAGCCACAGCTTCTGCTTTCAGGGATGGGGCAGCCTGTGCCAGGGCCTCAGCACCCTCACAGGGAAGGATTCCTTCCTGCAGTTGAACCTAACCTGCCCTCTGTCAGTCTGAAGCCCCCACCCCTTGTCCTGCCACTGCTGCTCTGGCTGAAATCAAAGCAGCTCTCCTTTCACCAAAGGACAAAGGTGCCCCATGTGCTTTGGTGCTGCATTAGGTCTCTGGAAATAAATCATCGCTCACAGTGACAAAAATTCATGTGCATTTGTTGGCAACATATTTTGGAAAGCATGCTCTTTGTCACTGAACTAGCTGCAGTTCTTAGTCACATTGTTGAGAAAATGCAGTTTTTGCACATTTGAAGGAACTGAGTTTGATACTCTGTGTTTGAACAGATGGAAGAGAAAGTTATACAAGACCTTGCAAACATTTGCATTTTACAAATGTTTATATTTGCATTTTTCACCATAGGCAGTATGAATAAATACAAGCCTGTCAGCTTTCAGCGTGTAATCCACTATGACTTTTTATTAATGAAAATCAAAATAATTAAATTTGTAGACTGAAGACAATCTATTCTTTAAAAATTGAAAGTAAATGTAGGGTTGAAATTATGCCTCTTGTCTGAATCTGCTGAAGTGATAATGTCACACAGTCAAGAATATTTGGAAAGAGTTTCTTTTCCCTGGGACTGCTTGATGCATTTTGAAATTTTCTCAGTCTTACAATTTTGAATGGCTCAATAGTTTTTTCATGCAAAATAGTCTGGAAATATCAGCCTTTCAACCTTTCAGGCTTCTGAATTCTAATTCAGAATTATTAGGAATAATTCAGAATATAAATAAAAAATCAGAACAACTAATATTAGTTGCCAAGAAGAGTTTGTAACTGCATGTAATCTACCAGGGGTCTATACCTAGGTATTTCTTTGGTTGTCAGAAATCCAAGTGGATTGAAAACAGCCCAGTACTGTGAGAAGGACTGTGCACAGATTGTGTCCTAGCAGGCAGGGAGGGTCTTTGATTGTTGCAGGCATTCACTTACCCAGCAGAGTGAATTCCTCCTATTTTGGGAGGAATGTTGTTTTCCCATCCTCAGCTGAGAACATTTTGATCTTGTCACTGGTCAACAGAAGTTTGACCCTCTTTTTAAGAAATATAAGTAATTTCATGTGGACAGTTGTTTTGGGGTTTTTGTGGTTTTTCCAGTAGTGGCATTTACTGCACCTGTCAGAACCAGAAACATGTTCTCCAAAGTGCTGCCTACTGAATTCCCAGTACCTTGCTGCTGTGTAAAATACGTGCCAGTACTATTTTCATTCAGTGTTCTGTGCACTTAGCACATAGCCAGGCAGAACTGAGAAATCATCCATCTGAAGAAGGATCACAAGGTGACCTGTCACAATTAATCAAATACATTTCCTACCCTCAAAAATTAAAGAATCCAGTAGCAGTCTGAGGTCTGCATGGAGTTCCTCTGGCTGCCTCCTGGGTACCCAGCTGCAGGTCAGAGCTTTGTACTTGTGCTTGTTGTCATTGGACTGCTTTCCTGGTAAAAGTCCTTTTAAATAACAGTCCCCTGGGGGCTGCACAGCTTGCTGCTTGCACTCTCATAGCAAGAGGTGATATTCCATCTCTTCTTTTACTTAGGCAAATAATGAAAGCATTAGTACTTTGAAAGGAAAGGGTATTTTTGTTGTTTTGACTCAAAAGAGAGGGAGAAAAACCTCATCAGACAGAAAAAAAGATAGATTGTTTTGGAGTCTTGTCAGGTGGTGGTGTGTCAGAGTTATCATGGAAAAAGGGTTTCTTCCACTCCAGAAACCAGAATTGATTGACAGAGGGAACTGTTGGCAGCATAAGAAAATGCATCTTCCCCAGGTAGCACGTTCAAAGACATTTTATCCAACAAAAAGCCATCCAAATGTCAGATTTAAAATGAAAGCTGCAATATCCTTTGGTTCTTTTGGACAGTGTGTAAGGAGGAGAAATCAATTTCTTGGGTCAGTTTTGAACTGGTCTGTGTTGTAGTTCAAAACCTGTGCTGATGAGACTCTTGTCTGTTGTTCAGGTGATGTACCAGGTGGAAGGATTTGTTGACAAAAATAACGATCTCCTGTACCGTGACCTCTCCCAGGCCATGTGGAAGGCCAACCACTCCCTTATCAAAGCACTCTTCCCAGAAGGAAACCCTGCTAAGATCAATCTGAAGAGACCACCAACAGCAGGGTCACAGTTCAAGGCTTCAGTTGCTACCCTGATGAAAAATCTCCAGACAAAAAATCCAAACTACATCAGGTAAATTCCCCAGTGCCAAAGATTTGGTGGATTTGTTTGATGAGGTTTGTGGTATTTGCAGGGTCCCCAGGATGAAGGAGGAATTGAGAATCTGGCTCCATGTTCTTAGAAGGCTAATTTATTATTTTATGTAATTATATTATATTAAAGGATGCTATACTAAAACTATACTAAGGAATAGAGAAAGGATACTTACAGAAGGCTACAAAGAATGATAATGAATCTTGTGACTCTCTCTCCAGAATCTGTCACAGCCTGACCATGACTGGTCATTAAGTTAAAACAATTCACATGAAACCAATCAACCAACCACCTGTTGGATAAACAGTCTCTAAACCACGTTCCAAAGCAGCAGAACACGGGAGAAGCAAATGAGATTATATTGTTTTCCTTTTTCTCTGAGGCCTCTCAGCTTCCCAGGAGAAGAATCCTGTTAAAAAAAAAACCAACTTGATGTCCAAGGATAAACAATTGAAATGTATGGTTTAAACTCACCATGTTGGCATGTGCACAGAGATGTCCCTTTTGGTTTTCCTGTGCAGGTGCATCAAGCCCAATGACAAAAAGGCTGCACACATTTTCAACGAGGCCCTGGTGTGCCACCAGATCCGCTACCTGGGGCTCCTGGAGAACGTGCGCGTGCGCAGGGCGGGCTACGCCTTCCGGCAGCCCTACGAGCCCTGCCTGGAGAGGTACAAAATGCTCTGCAAGCAGACCTGGCCCCACTGGAGAGGGCCAGCCAGGTAGGCAAACAGCAGTATTCCTACCTGTCCCAGGTGAAGTTCCCATCTTCCACCCGTGCTGAGGTGCTAGCTGTGCGTACGTTGCAAAAGGAATGCGGTGCGGGCCTTACTGCTCTGGCTCTGAAAGAAAGGGTGTGAGAGAGAGATACTGCAGGGATCCAAAATGTCTGGGAGGGCTGCAATGCTCAGCAGGGCTCTTGCCTTTAATGACCAACTTTCAAAGTGTAAGAACACTCATTTTGTTGAAGACAGCCATACAATCTTCCTCTGCCCTTTCAGGAATAACTTTACATAATGATTGGGGAACAATTACAAGATAATGCCTCTTGCAAATCAATTCTATTAAATAGATACTTTTAAATTGCATAGTCTTCACATTTTATCCACGTTTTATTTTTTGCAAATAATACCTGGGATGGGCAAATAAGCTTCTATTATTTCTTTTTACCTGTGGCCACCAAAAGCAAGATTTAAATATCTTTCATAATTGATTAACATCTTTTAGCTACAATATGAGTCTTTAGGTTATCAAGAGAATGGTGGCAGTGCAACACTGGTAACAATAGCATTGCAATAATCAACACAAAGATCTGCACAGCTCCACTTCCCTTTTTTCTGTTGGTGTTCATAAAATGCATTTGATGAGAACGGAACGCTGGCGTTTGTCAAACTTGTCAGTCTTTGTTTCACATTCTGACATTAGTGTGAAGCCTTCCTTTTTCCTTTCTTCTGTTTTTAAGTAAAATAATTATAGATGTAAGAGGAAAAAAATAGGCTGTTGCCGATGCTGTAAAATAAAATTTGCTCCTTTTTTTCATCAAATTACTCTGAATCTTTCCAGTGATTATTCTTGCCTTTAGCGGGATAAACTACTGAGTAAATGAGTTAGGCTTTCAATCTTCTTATGTCAAGCACTATTTAAAAGTTTAAAATATGCTTTCATATACTTTCCATAAATTAAGCTGTGCATATGTAAACTAAGGCATTTTAGAGCTGGGGGTCATGTTTGTTAAGCTCATTTACTCCTTCTTAGGGCTGGAGTAGAGGTGCTGTTTAATGAATTGAGAATCCCTGAAGAGGAATTTTCATTCGGTAGATCAAAGATATTCATCCGCAACCCAAGAACAGTAAGTGAAAAATGCCTTCTGCAAAATCAAGCCCTCTCTCATGAGGACAGCATCATTCACTACCTGGTTCCTACAGATTTTTCTCCATGCAGTGCTTTGATGTCTTCCTATGACCATAGCATTAAAAAAAAGTGATTTTTAATGTTAGGCCCGTTAAAAACAATGTGACTCAAGGCTCTGCAATAGCTGTCAGCCTTAGTTTAATATCATTTTCAAGCAGTGACTTGTGACATTGTATCTGCCACAAATCTTGTTAGTCAACCTGCCTGTAGCTCTGGAGATGAGTAAAACAACCTGTGACTGAGGAGGGACTTCAGTGAAGAGCAGATTTCTCTTACAAGAGCTGTGCTTATGGGTTTTTTCCTTGTCTCTTCTCTCCTGCTGTTTTTCTTCCAATGTCAAACAAAACCCTGGAAACCCCCACACGCAGCTCTTCAAGCTAGAAGACCTGAGGAAGCAGCGTCTGGAGGACTTGGCCACACTGATTGGGAAGATTTACAGAGGCTGGAAGTGCCGTACTCACTTCCTGCTGATGAAAAAATGCCAGGTTGTGATTGCTTCCTGGTACAGGAGATACTCAGTAAGATACCATCCTTACTACAGGGGGGTTCTCTTCATTGTTTAATGCTTATAACCTTCACGGGGTATTTTTCTTCAATATGCACAGAGAGCTGTTGAAAGAACTCAATTTTGTGTTAATACTTATGTACCAATAGCAGGAATAAAGAAAATTTAGTTTCTATAGACTACTGTTAGGCGCTTACACTGTGCTTGTTTTTAAAAATTAAAAGCTCACCAGAGTCCTTTCACTCTGGGAGAGCAGGATTCTCTGGCTCAGCTGGGGAGTCTTTTTCATTCAGCTAAAACGCTGTGCTTCCCAGCACTTACAGTGCTCTCAAAACATATGGTTAATGTGTAAAAAACGTTCAGTAATATACATGTGCAGTTCTGTGGAATTCAGTCATTCCTAAGCCTTTTTGTGGTTTTGCCTTATTTGGAACACTTGCCTTAGACTCAAAAATGCTGCCTGCAGGGGTTTATTTTAATTGTAACTCCTAAGACTCGTAATTTGGTATCATTATTGATACAGTTCATCCCAAAGCAGTTTCGGGACTGGGTGTTCTGTGCCACAGACTGAACAGCACTAATACATGACTCTTTCATGTTTTCTTGGCAGTTAGTAAATAATACTGACTTGCTGACTGATAAAAAAGATTTATTTGTTTTTAAAGCCACTCTTGAACTTCTCAGCTACATTTTGTTGTTGCTAGAGAACAGCACAAACATCAGAAACCTTGATGAAACACAGAAAGTCTTCTTAAACTGCAAGTGGCAGAGTTGACAAATCCCTGTTTTTCAGTTGACAAGCACTTCTGTTTGTCCTCTCGAAAGCCATCAGTGTTTGGTTCACTTCTCTTGGATAATTAGAGGGAAGTATAGATCAGTTGGAAAAAGTATGACTGAAGCATAGTTCTTGATTTTCAAACCCCTCTGACTTTGTGTGACTGAAAGCCCTGTTCCTACAAACAGCATCATTAGAGTTGCATTGTGCCCACATGGCTTCATTACAATCTTAATGAATTGAAATGGACTTAGTGCAGCTAGAGTGGCACAGCTTTAAATAGAAAGAAATGGAAACAAATACACGGCCAAGAACTGCTGATTTCTTAACTGTAAGCCTTTATTGGGTCACTGATGAAACATGGCAGCAGTTGTTTGGTTGGTGATGATAGAGATGTTTCCTCAGCCTCTTCACAGGGATGGAAGGCACTGTTCTCCTAGCCCAACATGAATGGCAGGCACTGTGCTTTGAAGGTTTCATGGGAAATCCCTGGAATGAATAAAGCTTTTTTGAGTAGCTCTTGTGCTGGAGGCTTGACTCGAGGATCTGCAGGCACGTGCCTTGCAGGGCATGTCAGACAGCAGCTGTGGCATGAGGGTGGCCCAGAGGGGACCCTCTCCAGCTTGCTCACAGAGATTTTCACTGTCACTGAGAGGGCTGAATGTCAAATCTAAAAGCCCTGTTGCAAAGTCTGGCAATTTAGTATTATACTAAACACTGGACTACTGGAGAACTGAGCTTTTTAGAAGGAAAATGCTCAGCTGTTCAGGAAATTTATTGCTCAGCCTGGAATACTTAAATAGTACTCCAGCATCTCATTCAGGAATCCTTGCTTTTGGTTTTTTTCCTCTTCCTAAGTTATCAACAGCCATAAGGGCACTGTGTGTAACAGGAACAGCACATGCCTTATGAAAAGGTGGTAAAAAGCTTAGCCTACAAACCTGGGTATGTGTGACAGTTTGTGTGCTGCTCTGGTGGTGGGAAAGACAAATAAAGCTCTTACTGTTAGCATTTAATGTGCAATTGTGCTGCTGACCATGAACTTAGTGTTTCTGTAAACAGAGTGACATTGTCCATGCAGCATTGTTGATGTGCTTTGTTTCCTCTCGAGTTGAACACAGAATCTACACTCTGATCTGCTCAGTCAGAAATTGTTCACTTTTTACATTTAGTGCTTGTCTCCTCAAGCATATTGTCAAATGTTAGTAATGAAAGGTTCATTATGCAGTGTTTAACAGACGTAATATTCTGTTCTAAACATCACATACTTATTTCCAACACAGCAACAAAAAAAATACCAGAAGATAAAGAGTTCGGCTATCACAGTACAGTCTTACACTAGAGGGTGGAAGGTGAGTTTCCTGTTACTGCAGCTCTCTCTGCTTGGAGGAGAGGTAAGGAGCAGGTCAGAAAACACTTTCCAAGTGCACTGAGCCTCCTGCCTGTCGCACCTTCTCTCCTTGGAGCTGTGGCTGGGCCGTGGCCATTGTTAGACACTCGTGGTTGCTGTAGAAGAGGTGAGTTCAGGATACCTGCACCTGCTGCCTGGGCTATAAATCCCTGCAAAAGGTGCAAGGGGGATGCTGGGACCACACTAAACCACTGGGTTATGCTTGAGGCATCTCCTGCCAAGGAATTGAGAAGGCCAGCAGCTCCAGAGAAGGATGCTCTGGGGCTCTGCCATTGACCTTAGGAGAATTATAGCGCTGGACTGATTTGGAAGAAACAAGTTGTGGTTGGCAGTTATTTTGTGCTTAATAGGATTCTCAAAGAATGAATCAAATTGAAAGCAGGATTAAAATAAAGAGTTTGGGTTGCCTGGGCAATTTGTTGCTTGGGTTAAATCTTCAATTCTCCTCTGTCTGCTAAGTGGAGGAGTGAAAGTGTACTTGTGCTGAGAAAGTAGTTTATTGCTGTGAGCTTGTTCTCTGCCTCAATTTGCCACAACTTCACTTCTTCTCTGAGAGGTTTGTACTTTGTGAAGGGATAATCATGCATCCTAGTAGATATTTAAGGAATGATGCTTTGATATGGTAAAAATGAGATTAACAGTTCACATGAAAGCAGCCATGATGATCAAAACAACTACTGCTGTCCATCTTCAAAAAAGCAACCCTGGGCTCCTCTCTTTTCTTATTAACCTTTCTTCACCCTGCTAAAGGTGGCTTTCCCCTCTAGTTAGACAGAGAGAACTTCCTTTAGGTCTGGAGCCAGTTCTCTTTCTGTCAGACAGGGAAGGAAGGGGCTGCAGTGAGTAGCTATTGGTGTAAATAGTCTCTCCTGCCCAGAAGGCTTTAAAGTTTGCCAGCAATAAGGTAACGTGATTTGATTTTGCCGTTTCTCTGGATTTTTACTTTGTCTTGATGATTTTGTTTAAATGAGTTAAAAATATCCTTTCAGTCTAACTATTGATGTGCTGTCTTTTCCCATGAGCATTATTTGAAGAAAACTGGGTTAAAAGCATCATCTCAAGTTATAGTTTTCTGTTTGCCATTGGAGAACAAGCTCTTTTGCCATAGCATTGTGCATGAAAGCCTGGTGTGACAGCAGCTTTTAGTGTGACCTAAAGCCAGGCAATTTACTTGGGATTTATTCTTTATTGCACTCTAAATGGATTAGACATTTACTGTATGGAGAAAAAATATCGTTGCCATTGTGCAAACAGACATATAGATGTCTCAGGTAATGCAGCAAATCTGGGAGAAAACAGCATTGAACTAAGATCCCCTGGCCTGCCAGTCCCAGCCTTGCAGCACAGAATCCTCCCTGGAGCAGCAAATTTTAGGCTGGGCAGCATTTGTGAATGTATTTGCTTGGGGATTTGGAGTCAGTGCTTTTTTGGTTTTGCCTAGATTTACAAGTTGCATTGCCCTACTTCGAAAAACATGAAAAGTTAGTTAGTCAAAAAGAACATGTTGAATTGTTTGCAGGCTCGGAAACTTCTTCGGGAGCTGAAGCACCTGAAGCGTTGTAATGAGGCTGCCACAGTAATTGCTGCTTATTGGCATGGTACCCAGGTAAGAAAAGGGCAACAAACTGTGCAGCCGTGTGTCCCTGCGTGGAATGAAGAGGGATGTCCCTCAGGATAGTTATCTGGGAATACTGTCAGTGCCTTAAACTGCTTTGACTGCTTAAACTGGTTTTTGTTTTGGTTTCTCTTTGCTGCTAACATGTCGTAGCTGGTGCAGTCTGGGAAGCTGGGACACGCTTTAATTGTTGCTGTTTGTAGTGACTGGTTACTTGCTTTCCTCCTTGCACCAATGGGAACTTGCAGTAACCTTTTCCTTCCTAAGCTTTTCTATATCCCCTTTTCAAATGCATCACAGGCACGGAGGGAACTGAGACGACTGAAAGACGAGGCTAGAAATAAACATGCTATTGCTGTTATTTGGGCTTTCTGGCTTGGATATAAGGTACTTCATGCACATATCACATGTCCCCCCTTCATTGCTCAACACCATCGGCATTTAATCGTTATTTCATCGTGAGAATTAATGACTAATACAATTCACTCTTCAGTAATAGAGCATGATCATCGATTCCTTCCATCTCCATTCATGCCACACCTAATAAACCTGAGAGCATTGGGAATGCCAGTTTTTTGTAGAGTAGGAAACACCTTGCATGGCAACCAAGTACATGTTTGCACTAACAAGCCATTAGTCTAGATTAAAAATGACCGGACTGCAGTAATCTCAAATTAGGAGATGCATTTAACTCCATGTAAATATGCAAAGTGTGCTTTGTGGGGGGAGAGAAGGTTGGGGTTTTTGGTGTGTTCCTCTCCATGCCCCCAACAAGTGCTTTCAGTGACACTGTGTTAGTGATCCAATTGAGATTTTCACCACTTAGTATAATCTGTACCCTGGACAGTCTTCATCTACAAATTCAAACCAACAATATCAGGTTTCAATAAATTCTAGTTATGATTGGTTTAATTGATTCTCTGGCTGTGATTTGAACCAGTGAAAAAAATTTAGTGACCACAAGCAAAGCAAAATTTTATGAGCTGATCTTTTAGCAGAAAATGATGTTAGTTTGCAATTCTACACTTAGAGCTCTAGAAAAATCCCAGGAATTTCAGCATCAGCTGTTTGTTTTCAGAAGCAAAGTCCCACTGAAAGATTCTTGCTAATCCCCAGCCTGTAGCTGTGGGTTATGTGAACATTTGAAATGCTGTTCACTAGAGGTCAAAAATATATTGGTTTCAATTAATAAATTCCTAATTTAGTTGAAAACCATAAATACATTAGATTTAAAACATTTTCCAGTTGTTATTTATGGTTGTGGGTGTGTTGTTAGAACACCTTGCCAACTGGATGGAGAAAGATGCTCAAATTACATCTGGAGTATTATGCTGTGTTTGACCTTTGCTATTTTGGTATAAATCTATTAGATTTCCAGCAAAATGACAGCACTGGGAATCCAAACAAACACTTACAGAACTTCCTTAGTACCAGGGAGTCTTTGGAACTTTTCAGCTCTAGCTTGATATTTAGGTAATGGAATAATTTGGCAGAAACAGAGTTTCCTCTACATTTGATTAAGCAGAATACACTGAGAATTTATTTCGTTTTTAAAAAGAGTTCCTTTCATGAAAATATTGCTCAGTACTGCAGAAGAGATATTTGTTTTCATAGTTCTAAGATAGTCCTTTGAATTAAAAGATACATCCAGTGGATGCAATACTGTTAACCATGTTAAAGTTCCTCATTTAAATGTTTAGTAGATTTGGATAATTTTTAACATGGTTTAATAGCTATTTTTATTAACTGGCTCACAGGAATTCAGTGAAAAATTGTCTCCTTATTCCTTAACTATAAATAATCTAAATATAATAATGTATATGAATATAAAGATAATCTAAATTGAATTAAGATTAGAAAAATAATTACAGCCTCTGATAAGAGAGACAACTTTTTACTGATGTGATCTTTTATCTTCTCCTGGGTTAATATTTAGAACAAAAATTTTTAAAAGTCATCATCAGAAATCTCTTGCTTTATCAAAAAACTCACAAACAAACAAACAAAAATGAAACAAAGTCAGCCTCAAGCACTCAGTTTCCTTCCTTTTCACAAGGTGGACAAAAACTTAGCTTTGCATAGCTCTTGCTTTTACATTGCAGTGCAGTGGGAGCTTTTCTGCCAAGCAGATGAGTGGAAACATAATCTCTGAGTCTACATCTACTGCACATTAACCTTTCCAGCTGCACCAGAAGAGCAGTACTGGCACAGGTCTGATAACTTACAGCTTGACAAGTGCAGATACAGGGCTAGAGCTGCTCTGACTGAGCCTGTAATACTGGAACTCTTCCTCGAGTGTTTTCATCAGATAACTGAACAAAAAATGTGCTGCTATCTCCTAAAATGCAACATTCTGTTAAGTTGCCCACACATGCCTCAAATTGCTTTCCTAAAATGGAATGATTGATGAAAGGTAGGAAGGTGCCTATCTCTTTGTACATGAGGAATGAACTAGGTGTGATGGCTTTACCCCTAATTCCACAGACAGGCATAATTTTAACATGGAGATTTTAACGTGGCTGGAGATTTTTTTTATTTTTTTTTTTTAATACATAAAGATCAAAATTAAAAAAAACCCTGCAGGATAAAAAATGCTGGTAAGTCACCATGACACATAGTTTCAGAGCTGATTCTGCCCTGCCCAGGCACTTGCCAGAGGAAGAAGTGACCAGGTAGTGAGATCTTAGTAAGCCTTGATGCTCATGTGCATCACTGCAGGCAAAGCCCTCCCGTCAGAATCAGCTCATGGCAGGTGGCACAGAGGAGCAGGAGGAAGGGCTGACAGTGAATAACGGGGCTGAATAACACAATTCCCACCTGTGCATGCCACCTCAGCAGCACTGGAGGCTTTCTGGAGCTTCTCCGTGGCTCGGGCGGCGCGTCGGGCGCTGCTCCTCCATCCCTGCCCTCGCGGGGGTGGGAGCGGCGCCGCGCTCTCTGCTCCGGGCTGTCTCTCTTTTCACTCTCTGAACCTTTTAGGCTCGGAGGGAGTTGAAGCGCTTGAAGGAGGAGGCTAGGCGTAAGCATGCTGTGGCACTCATTTGGGCTTACTGGCTTGGACTGAAGGTACTTTCTGCGACGCTCCCGTCTGTCGGCGGGAGCTCAGTGAAGCGTGGCACACCGTACTAACGCTGAATAAACAAGCAGTCGTGTGGGCTCGCTACAAGGGGTGGTTGTTTTTACACGTTGTTTCACTTTGTCATGGACTTGGCTGAAAAAGTCAGAAATGAAATTGCCTCACTTCCAGCAACATTGAGGCATTGGGGATTTTTTGTCATATCAGCAATCACAGGAAGACAACATTCAGATAAAAGGGACTCTATTGCAGTTGTTGACTTTAAAAACTGACCTACCTTGGCACAGGTCCTATCTGGAAGGATTACAAGGATGTATTTTCTTGTTGTGACCTCTGCTTGTCAGAGTGGGAAGGAGGGTGGAAGTGTCTGACCCTCACTGCTGCTCACAGTAGACCCCTGACCCCAGTGTTGAGGAGGCCAGGGTGTAAAAGCAGTGATCATGTCCTGTTGCATCCAGCAGCCTTTTTGGGGGCTGCCATTGCACCACCTGTGGCTTGTGACAGCCATGGGTTCCTAGAAGAATTGAGATGCACAAAAGTGTTTTGTTTTCCGTCCCTTGCTTTCCTGGACTGCTTGGCAAGAGAAAACACATCTGTAATCTGGAAAAATGTAGTTCTGCTCTGTAAATAGACTATGAAAATGGCATCTTCAGATGTTTCAGATCTGTGCCCAAATGATTTACATAACACAGCTTTACAGAGGCAGTCCTGAAGAACTGCAGAAATCTGAATCTGTTTGGTTTGGCTGGGAGTGACTTCTGCTAACAGGGATGTTGTAGACTACAGGGGTATGACAGGAGCAATTCACTTGACAATCCAGAGTGAAGTTCAGGTCTAATATTCTTGTACTTACCCTGACAGTGATGAAATGGGAAAAACAGTTAGAAAACATGTAATTATATATAATGCATGTTCATTTGTATTTAAAAAAAAAGTCCATTGCAATGCATACATGGAAAACAGAGCTGGAAAATACAAAGGAGCCATTTTTAGAAGTCATTCTGCAGATCAGAATCACACTTTAGGTACTACTGCCAAAGTAGGTCTGTTTTTATGATTTTAAAACAAGGATATGTCCCTCCTGAGGACTCAGAGGCCGTTTTATATCAAACAGCAGCATTTAAATGCAAGCTGGTGACTCCAAAACCTTTAAGGCACATTGCAGCAGGAATACATTTCTGCAGTCTGTGGTTTTCAGTGAGTCTGTTAAATAGTGTAAGCTACATTTCCAATTTCCATCTCACCTGAAATACACAGATTTTTCTGAATAAGACTGTAGTCTGTCATTCCAACATATCACTGTTACCACAGGCAGTTTGAAGGCAAAGTGTTTTCACCCATGACATGCAAGACTGAAGAATTAAAGCTGATAAAAGCAATGAAGATTAAACCAATACGTTGTGAGGATTTTGTTTAGTTTTTGGGGGTCTTTTTTTTTTTTTTTTTTTTTTAATTGTATGCCAAGTAGATTTTAATAGCATTTGTGGTACTTTCCAGATTTAGGCTTTTCTGGAGCAGCTTGCATTTCTCAGTGCTTGCTTTGCAGCTTCCCTGCAGCACCAATAGGATGTGTGGGTGTCTATTAGTCCCTTTCTTCCAAATTAATTTGCACACCTTGCAGCTTGCAAAGAATAATATAAAGCAAGATCATTAAGGAGAATCTATGGTGAGATCTGGGATGATTGTGGTTGAAGTGGCTTTGAGTGTGTTCATTACCATCCCTGAATAATTAATAAAGGATGTACTCTAATTATAGAGCACTAAGCCTTGCAGAAAATGAGTGAATAAGAACTCTGATTTTTTTTTTCTCATGAAGTGATGAGGAAAAAAATACTCACTGAATTTGCATGGAATGATGACAGCTGAATGCTGCCAGTTTTGTTGGTGCATCTTAATGTGTAATTAAGCAAAATCTATTTACCTGTGGGGTGTATTTGTCCACAAATGGTGACAGATTCTTGCTTTCCAAATGCTGATTTATTTTAAAATACACAAATTACTGTGAGGCAGAAAGGGATAAATTTTTTTCTGTAAGTTGAAGGGGATTTTATGCTATGGGTTTCCCTTTATATTCTGGTTACAGAAAAGCCAGCAACACTTAGTGAGTTAGCTAAAACCACTAAATTTTGCTCTGGGGTGAATTATGCAAAGCCACGATGTTTTCCCTGGGTTTTGCCCAAAACCCATAACAGGTGTGTTGCAGGCTGTGCCAGAGTTTGCAAAGAAATTTGAAGGATGTTTCAGCTGACTTGAGGTGAGCCTGGGTGTCACATAAAACTGCAAACCACTTGGGCTCTCCCTAATTGCCTTTTCTGAATTTTGGTCTATGCTAATTAGCACTGATAGAAATACAAAAGGCAAAACAAATACTCTAAAACCTGCACTCCTGAGTACATATTAAAAATTGATATCACCTGCAAAAATTGTTATGATGATTGCTTTTTTAATTTTTTAAAAAAATTTTTTGGTTTTCAAGTAAATTTTGGGAGCAAGTATCAAACTTGCTGACATTAAACAACCTTTGTGTTGATTCTCTGCTCTTACCAAGCACCAAAATCTTATTTTTCTTTTGGAATGAAAACTGCTTGTGTGAAAAGAATTTCCTCATGCAGAAGTCTGCTCTGAAAAAAAAAAACAAACCTTTTTATTATAGCAAACTCTGTGTATTAAGAATTTTAAAGGAGAAAAATCTGAAAAATTCACCAGTTAACTCTGTAATTAACATCAAATAAGTGCCACTTCAGACACAAGAAAATGGTATCATCACTGGTGATGCCTCACTTTTTCCAGTCCAGCTTTATGCAAAAGCCTATTGAAATTAGATTCATGCTGTGAATTCGACAATATTTGAATAATTTGCCTTTTTGGAGGGAAGCATTTCAAATTCCATGATAAGTTTGCAAATAATTGCACTCAGGTCAGCTGAGGTATCTTTCAGACATCGTGGTCCATGGTCTGCTTCACATAATTTGAGTGTGATCAGGTGATGTTCCTATTTCAGGGAGCCCTTTGCATGTATGTATGCTTGTTTTAATGTTTTCTACCATAGAGCTTGTTAAAAAAGTACCTGTGCAAACAAATGCATTCTTTATATTCATTTTGAGGGTTTGTTTAACTTTCCAGGTCCGTAGAGAATACAGGAAATTCTTCAGAGCCAATGCTGGAAGAAAAATTTATGAATTTACCCTTCAGAGAATTGTATGTATATATCTGTACAAAGTACTTGTACACTTTCTGTGTTTTAAGTTTTTATTTGCTATCAAATGTAGCAGTTGTGTCATGATAGTTTTTGTAAGGAAATATCCAAGCACATGAAAAAGTGACAAATTAATATTCTGATATTGTAAAGAAAGGATAGTGATAATGTTTGGGGGTATAAGAATGGTGTGAAGTATTTGCCACACTTCTGTGATACCTAAATCTGCATTTCTCAATATACCTGGCTTTAAAAATCCATATTCTGGTTTCTGGGAGCTGAGAGTTGCAGTTTGGTCACTGAGCATTTTAATCACAGAGCATCTGCTTTTCCTTGCAGACTTCAATAACTCTGATATGTGAACATTAATAAAACATCTTGCTTCAATTTTGTCACAGATGCAAAAATACTTCTTGGAAATGAAGAATAAGATGCCTTCTTTATCACCAATAGATAAAAACTGGCCAGCCAGGCCTTACCTTTTCTTGGATTCAACTCACAAGGAGCTAAAGAGGATTTTCCATTTGTGGAGGGTAGGACACATTCTGGTCCAGTCTGTGCAGAACTTCTTCCCATGACTTGAAACAGTATTGTTCACAAAGGGTCTATTTTTAGGATGTGTTTCCTTTGATTCCAGCCAGGATAATTTTATTTCTTTGGAAGGAGTAGGTTTTTTGATCATTGCCTTTGGCCTGCAGGGGATATAACTACCCTGGCTACTCCTTTCTGGGGCTGGGGAGAGAGGTTTGCATCCTGCCATCAGCCTGTTAATTAATAGCTTGTAATACTCGTGTCCATGGCCAGGACTTGGACCAACGTTGGAAGTGCTGGGTGGAATTTTTTACTTATGAGCTGTGGTTAGCTGAAATTTGTTTTGGATCTTTGGCCGGAGAGAACGGCGAGAATCTGTACAAGTGCTGATGGGATGTTTTACTGATCCTGTGGGCTGTGTTTTCTGTGACTTGTCAAGGAACAGTTTTCCTTTCTGAGCCTGCAAAACTCACCCTGTCAGCTGTGTCTTTTTCTTTCTCTCTGCCTACATAAACTTCCAAAATTGTGGAACTGAATTCATATTTTTGTGAACCTTTTTAGTGCATTCTTCCAATGAATGGTGTCTCATAGATTCAGCTCATGTTCATGCTTACAGGAGATGTTTTATATGTTGCTTCTGGTGTAATTCAAAAGTATCTAGAATGGGTGAGGAGAAGAACCCCTCCCCTGTTTGTTATCAGTGGCACGTAGGATGGAGCTGAATCACTTCAGAAGCATACAAAGAATGTGCATCTTGAGCAATGAGCAAACATTAGTCTGTGGTGCTGTAAGATTGGGAAAGATGATTTTATGGTTTGTTTAATATATCCTGTTTTGTAGTGTAAAAAGTACAGAGATCAGTTCACAGATCAGCAAAAGCTGATATATGAAGAAAAACTGGAAGCAAGTGAACTTTTCAAGGACAAGAAGGCTTTATATCCAGCCAGGTAATGACTGATTCTGCTGCTTTTAGGGTACCAGAAATTCAATAGCCTTACATAGATTTGTGAAACTAAGCAAGACTTCGCTTTTCATCTTGAGCAGGAAAGTGCATTTTCCTTGTTTGACAACATCCCTCCATCATTTGCCTTTACCATCCTGAAAATTGGCCTCAGTTAGAAGCAAACTCAGATGTTGTTACAGCCACCAGTCCTGTGACAGCAAGAACTTCTGTCCAAAATCCATGGTGGCTTGTTGTTCTAACCCTTCTTGACCCACTTATGCCTTACAAGTTTGGGGAATTTGCAGGTGGGAACAACTTTCATCCTTTCCCCTCAGTCCCTTCAGGCTGTTTCCTGCAACAATAAAGGCAGAGTGAGCTGTAAGTTGTTAAGTGACAATGTCACTCCCTCCCAGGTGGGCTGTGCTGGGGAGCTCTCCTGTGTTCAAACTTAAGGTGAAGACTGGGTAATTTAAGAGTTAGATACACTGGTGCAGATCTTTTTGCAAAGATACTTAAAAGAAATTTCTATTTCCATTTTAGATTTTTTTTTTCTTTTAATAATGTGAAATCTCTGCAAATATGTTTTTTGGTTTCTCACATTATTGAGTTCTTTAAAACTGACAGATTCTGGTCATTGCTATCTACAGAGCCAGCATTATTCAAGAAAGTGCAGTAGTATCTAATTTTATTTAAGGAATACACTTCTTTTGGTATGCAGTAAAACTGGCAAAAGAGAGATATGATGTCCTTGATATAAGTTGGCTTACACTTTTTGAGTGAATACAAGCTTATAAATTGTGTTTTTTCTTGAAAACAACCATCTTGTCCATCTCGAGAGAGTTTTCTCTTAGAAGCTGTAGTTTGAGCTGAGCAGGAACAAATAGAATGAGAAGCAAGGGAGGAACAGGAATCTGCAGGAGTTTATGGGAACAGTTCCATGCATGGACTAGCTCTGCTTGTTGTTTGTGGGTTTCCTTGGTTTTGTGTCATTTTTTTATTGAAACATTTCCTGTTTTCCTGTAATGTTTTTCATGTACATTTCTCTTTTTTTCCCCTTCAGTAGATCACTTAATATCTATATATGTTAACTTGTGGTTTGTTCTTTATTTGCTTTGGGATGTCTTTTTATTCTGGGAAAAGAGAAAGATGGTGCCTTTGGATTTTCCTATGAGCAAGCAGATTTTTTTAGTTTTTAGTCAGTATGCATCTGCTCAGCATAGAGCTCCTTGGAAAGGAAGGAATTCTATTTATATCCCTGGTTTGGTACTTTTTACACCAAGGCTGAACAATGCAATAACCTACATCAAAATATACACACGCATATATATTTAAAAAAAAAAAAAAAAAAGTATATATGAGAGTCATTTTTATCCAAGACAATCTTAAGTGGTATATGTGTTAGAGGAACTGTTGATTCAGTTTTAGCTATGACTTGTCATCATTTGATCAGGGATGAAGCCCACAGGGAATCTACTCTTTTGCTGACTATGGTTTCATACTGCTCATTAATAAAAACCAAAAAACCCCAAAGCTCCAACATGGTGGAAAGTTGGAATGCTTTCCCTACCCTGCATTCATTTAGAAACATTTCCATCTCTTTTTGTCTGGTATTCAGAGCTGATTAGCTCCTACTGTTGTTTTGTTGGTTTGGGTTTTTTTAATCAGCCTAAGGGTAGAGAAAATTACTGTATAAAGTTTCTGATTAATTAGTTTGATAATGGTTCATATGATGTGGCTAATTTTCTGTCTGAAGGAGAAAGAGGGACTTGTGGGTACTAAAATTCCAGTATCCTTCCTCTTCTCTCCCATCTCTCTGGGTGCCAGAGATGCAATGGTAAAGGCAGTGCTGTTCCACATAATGCATCAGTTCCTCCTGGGCTCCCCTCTTGGCAAACCTTTGCATTAATGCTTTGACTGAAGTTAAATCACCATTTTAAAAGTGACTTCCAAACAAAGCAAGCAGTGACAATTCATCAGTTCTTGGTCTGTAGTGAAGCCCTTCTTTTAACACCCCGAGGTGTGCAAAGATGGGGGAGTTTGCAAGTGCAGCAGATGTTGACAGGGAGCTGCTGCACGTTTCACAAACAACAGCAGATCTTGAAGGCAAGTTCATGTCTGTCACTGAAGGCCTGCCTGTCAGCATCAGTAGTGTGTCAGTCCTACTGGGCTTTTATTTTCTGCTTTCACAGAGGCTCTCACTGGGTGATTTCAAATTGCAGTTGACTGCTTATGCAAGGATGTTCATGTGGCTGATATCCAAAGCAATTGGGCCTATTTAACTGGAAAATGCTTCCAGAACAAGGAAAAACCCCATCCTATTCTGTCTTTGATAACTTTCTCTTCACTCACCATCATTGAAAATGGTGTTTGGTGCATGTCCTTGTGAAGCCTGTGCTGGTGTCAGGTCTGCTTCTTGCCTGGGGTTCACTGGAGCTGGTGCTTCCTTTGCAGTGTTGGGCAGCCGTTCCAAGGGGCTTACCTGGAGATCAGCGAGAACCCCAAGTACAAAAAGCTCAAAGATGCTGTGGATGAGAAGATCATTATTGCAGAAGTTGTCAATAAGATCAATCGAGCCAATGGGAAGGTAATCATATGGATTTGATTTATCCAGAAGGGTAGATCATTTTTGTTATAAATACATTGAAAGAGAGACTCGTAATAGTCTGAGGATTTTTTAAACAATGCGTGTTTTTAAGGGCAAGACTGGAAATGTTGGTTTTATGTAACTTGGTGATTTTAAACACCTCTTTTAAATTTACATAAAGATTACTAAAATCTTGTTTTGTGGCTTTCAGGAACTTTTCCAAACAAAAAAGGCATCTCATCAACTGGTAACAGAATGTATTGGGTCACAACTAAATGTAGTCTCTGTACTCAGCTAAGATCTTCTATTTGCCAATTAAAGAAAATAAACATTTAGCAAATATCTTACTCAAGTATTTAGAAATCTTAACTTTTCAAAATCCATGCTGTCAGTCAAGCTTCTGATTATCACATTTTATTATCTTTTAAAATTATGACTGGCATACTCTGCTAGCTTTACCTGCCTTCCAAAGATCTTGGGAAGAGCCAAGTTTCTTGTATAGTTTGAATAAAATTGTTAAATATGGTGGGTACCTTTTTATTCTGCCAACATAGAACACATTTGGCATTTAAATTATACTTATTAAAACAGGAAGTATTATTCTGCCTAAGTAAACTTAATTGCTTTCACCATATCTGTCTAAGTATTAGAAGTAGTAGATTTCAACTTCTCAGGTGTAGATGTCATTTATGCATTTGTAGGAGGGAAATTAGGTTGCCCATTGTTGATGCCAAGTTAATTTTCTGGTTTAGAAGAAACTAATTAAATGAAGACAATATCTTTCCTGTAATTTCATAGGCTACAGCTCTCAAGATTTAAAAAAACATAATTACTGAACTATGGTTCTATGTGCTTAAGGCAGCTACTTCTTAATTTTAATAAAGATTTTAGTCTTTAAAAATTTACAGGAGAAAAATGTGTATGTGGATTAA
Organism: Haemorhous mexicanus; assembly: GCF_027477595.1. Classification (NCBI taxonomy): domain Eukaryota; kingdom Metazoa; phylum Chordata; class Aves; order Passeriformes; family Fringillidae; genus Haemorhous; species Haemorhous mexicanus. The sequence goes on along the minus strand of NC_082348.1, from coordinate 30,024,547 downwards.
GTTCTCATTTCTCTTTCTTACTATTTTCTAAGACAAATTTAAGAACACACATTTCATGCTTTAAAAATATTTGTCTTTTGAAAATATGAATGCTTATCTTCCTAAAGGGTAATTCCAAGAGATAAGGGGAGGAGAACATAACTCTGAAAAGTGCTTACGTGATTTGAGTTGCTCTGCATCATAGTTTTGGTGAATAATCCTCAATAAAGAGACTTAGTGTGTGATGATTTTCCTGGAGATTTAAAGAGGATGAGAAATGAGGTTATACTGATTTGCATAGTTTCAGAGTTTGACTTTCTGAATTTTACAGCTGCAAGCCAGTAATTGAAGGAACTGTTTATACCTAAGCATATGTGCCAAAATGAGCTAAGCTTCTCAGTCTATAATTAGATACATAAATAAATTTGACCTGATTTTAACTGATCTGCAGCTTTTACTGAACATCAAATGTTCACATTTGCTAATGTGGGCCAAGCTTTTTAACTCTGTGAACTCCTTGGAGTCTCAGTAGGTGCCTGATGAAAACCATCTCTCTCCTCATGTGGACAATGGTCTGCAATTTTGCATTTTCACAGGCTGCATCCAGGATTTTCTTGTTAACCAAAACCAACGTTCTTCTTGCGGATCAAAAATCTGGGACTATCAAGTCAGAGGTTCCACTGGGAGATGTTACCAAAGTGTCCATGAGCTCCCAAAATGATGGATTCTTTGCAGTGCACCTCAAGGAGGTTGGTTACCACTCCATCACAAAATAGGTTTTGTGTGCAGTGATGTGAAACCTTGTAGCATTAAACCATAGGGGTTTAGCTTGCTTAGAAATTTATTGAACTTTGCCATAGCTGAAAAAAACTTTGATTTAAAGCTACTGAAGCCAAATGAGAACAGTTTATTACATTATGAATGATCATTTAACTGTGAAAATCAGACTTCTTGTTTCACTGCAGTCTCTTCAGGATCAGAGTTTTCCACTTGTAATATGGTTCAGGTGCCTTGTGCCAGTGCTTTCCTTACTGGTAGAATATTTCTCTCTTCTTTATGGGTTGCCAAGAAGTCGACTTTGAGGCACAGTTAATTTTTTACTCAGTTCTAAAACCTTAGCTCAGTGCTATATTTGCCTCACTGCACTGTAACCATTGCTCTGCTAAAATCATTAAGCTGCCATCTGTATTCTAGCCTAAATGAACCTGAAGACTGTTATATACAGTGTCTTTTCATACTCACTGCCATCATCCTAATCCTGGTGTTGGTAACTTGCTTTTGTTCCATTCCACAAGTATTGGAAGCTTGCTGTGGTGTATCCAGACAAGGGATACAGAAACACCACAGTTTTGTAGGAAAATGAAGATGACCTTCCTTTAGGGCCAGAAGGGATTTATTTTTTTTTCATCTTTCTCACCTGATTTTTAGATTATTTGGGTGCAAATGCTGTTTTGATCCTATACACTGCACTGCAATCCCTATTTAATTTACAAGACAAAAGATTGTTGTTTCCTTAAACTGGGAAGAGAAGACTCCTTGTAAACCCTCCTGCTTGGCTGCCATTTAATCACACTCAAGGTTTTGGTAGTCCTAACTGTTTTCCTTCCTGTTTCAGGGTTCAGAAGCTGCCAGTAAAGGAGATTTCCTGCTCAGCAGTGATCACCTTATTGAAATGGCCACGAAACTTTACCGCACTACCCTCAGCCAAACCAAACAGAAGCTCAACATTGAGATATCTGATGAGTATGTTTCTTGTTTGCTTAAGAGTACATTTGCTTCAGTACAGCATGCTAAAATGTCAAGTATCTGGTGTCAGAATAACAAAACACTGTTGTGTAGCTAAGACTTCTTTTCTCCTGACAGAATACTTGTAAAGAAGGATCCAGTTTTCAGTGTGTGCTCATTTATAGTATTCATTTTGGCTTTTATGTCCCTAAAGTCATTACAGAAAATGGGCTTTTGTTAAAGTAGTTTCAAATAGGGCTGTGAAGCACAATTGCTGCTGTAGTAATAATCAAGTTACTACACTTGAGAGAACAATTTTGCATGTGACTGAAAAGTTCACAGCTTACTATGAGATATTTATAGATTAGTGTGGACACTAGGTGCCAAGTTCTTATGAAAGCAACCCAAAAAGACTACAAAGCCTGTCCCCAATCCAATGTAATTTTATGAAGCTCTATCTCTCTTGTGAAGCTGTAACAACCTATTGTTGTTTGGGTTTTTGGTTGTTAAAAAGCTTTGTTTGATAAAAAGTCTGTATCTCAAAATAATATTTATTTCCAATTGGTACAGTTTCATATTTTGGTGTTAAATAAGGACTGCACTTGTGGAGTTTTTAGCTCTGGAATATAGGTGTTTGTGTGTGAACTCCTGAAGTTTGCTGAGGAAGTCTCCCACTTAGTCCACCATTGCCATGTGCCACTTTGGTTCTGTGAAGTTCTCTTTTCAGTTATGTTCAATAGGTGGATTTATTCACTCTGAATAAAGAAGAAAAATTGGAAACCTTTAACAGTGGTGAAGTAAATTTCCTGTAGGCAAAAACTGAACCATTTTATCTGGCTGCACCATACTATGTGTGTTCTAGAGTCATGGTGGTGGATACAGTTTGTATCTGTTCAGGTTTGAGGATTTATTAAAAGGCTAATTTTGCTCTTTCCTTGAAAATAAAATCTGCCGTTTTCCTTTGTTCTGTTACCAGATGTCATTTAATTTCCTCAAGAGTATGTGGTTTTTAGTCTCTAAAAGAGTGTGGGTATCCCCAGTAAGTTTCTGGTTTAAGGGGGGTTACAAAGGCATAAACTACTAAAGCTAAGTTTAAGCATGCATTGCTCTAGTCTGGACAGCCTGCTTGCCTTAGGTCTGGAAAACAGCCTGCTTTCAGGGAGTCTTGCTTTTTGGGATGTGGTTTTTGTTTCTTCTCTTGCAGATTAAAAACAGTCATGTGTGTGCTGCTATTGAGTTTATCCAGACTAAATAATTTTAAGCTGTTTGCAGTCCCATCTGTGTTGATGTTGAAGCAGGAGTCTTCTCCCTGCTAGAGTTTAGACACAAGCTAGGGACTGAGGAGAAAATGTGGCCTTATTTTGACTACTCTGCTTTTAGGGAAGAGAGCTGCTGTAAGAGTGCTGTTGATGCAGGGCTATGTTTAGGAGGAGACACACCATTCCCATGCATTATATCGGAACAGTGGCTGCAGGAAAAGGCAGCGTTGGTGACGAGATGATGGCTGTAGGAGCTGCACACGTTTTTGGGGTGCTGCTCTTAATGCTGCACCCCAGAAATGCAGTGCTGAGCAAGCTCTGAGTGCCTGGGCTGTGCAGCAGGAAAGCAGGACCCAAGGGCAGCTGGGCTCAGCAGAGGCCACTTCCTCCCCTGAGCTCTGCCGTCAGCTTGATTTGTGGTTTCCGGCTGCAGAGCAAATTCTTTGAAGTTTTTGGCCTCTGCTGGAGGACTTTTTAAGGATGCTAAAAGGGAAAATCGGCTGTATTACAAAGGACTTTTTAGGTCAGCAAGCACTGCATGTGAGCCAAGAGGCAGCACTGCCTTGCCTGTTGCTTTTAATCTCACTATCCAGATCCGTGAGAGGTTTGAGGCTCTACAGGAGCACGTTGTTATTTTTTTGTGGTGTTGTTTTTTGTTTTTTTAAAGCAATTCTCCACATTCAGTGAAATTTCCCTTCCAGTAAAAAGTGAAGAGTCAAATCCAGATTAATTTACCCTGAACTGTAGAAAATGTCTAAATTTAGAGATTGCTGGGCAGGAAGTGAATTTTCCCAGTTGCTGAGCAGGGGGCTATAAAGGCTGACTAAGGATTAGACATATGAGAGCTGCTGAAATACCAGATGTAATAAATTAAGCATAAATCAGAAGAAGAGAACTCCCAGTGTTGCTGCAGAAGTGTTGAGCTTCCATGAAAACAGAGAAGTCCCTTTGGCCAACAGTCAAGTAATTGGAAATTGTCTTTGCTGCATTTCTGGTACATGAGAAATACTGTTTCAAACTGCTTTTTTTCTAAAGGAATAGCAAACTAACTTGTAAAATATCCACAGCTATAGGCAAAAAGTAATCATTAAGAGGTACAACCTGAAGGAGATTCTAGTCCTACCATAGCCTATGGCTTTTTTATTTATTCCCTAACTCTTTATTATTAATACAGAACTGAAAATGCCATCTTTTGCAGTGATGCTTAGAACCAAAAGGAAAAGGCTTCTGCTCCTTGTGTGTCTTTTTTTTTTCCTCTCCACACTTAACTAAAGTTTTTACCATTCCCTCTCTTAGGTTCCTGGTCCAGTTCAAACAAGACAAAGTGTGTGTGAAGTTCATACAAGGCAGCCAGAAAAATGGCAACATCCCAACTTGCAAGCGAAAAAACAACCGGCTTCTCGAAGTGGCTGTCCCTTAACTGCAGCTGGTGACTCTCCCTTTCATGGACTTGTTTCTTTGTAATAGTGCAATTTTAGTGGTTTGGTTTTGCTATTTTCATCCTTTTCTGGAGCTGTTGATGGCTAATAGCTTTAGAAACCCTTGGCAAAACATTTGATCGATCGACTTTGAAATCTTTTTGTTCATGCCAGAGTTTTTAACCCTCAAAATGCAGATTTTTATCCAGTGAGGCATTTTTACCAGCTGGCACATATCTGTCATACAACCAATCATTCTCTTTGTTTAGCAGCCATATTTTAGTGCAGCATATCATAAACCCACATAATAATGGTAACTTACTTGTATTCCTTAGTCTAGAGATCTGCTTAACAGGAATTATACATGGCCTTGATGCTGGGTGGCCATTTGTGCCCGGTGTCCTTTTATCCCAAGCTGTCCAGGTGTCTGTCAGGCTCCTCATGTCCTGCCCCTGTGCAGACCAGCTGAGCAGAGGCTGATAAAACAACTCCTGTAGCTCACACCAGGACCTGTGTAACTCAACCTTCCGGTCAGTGCAGCACAGAGACATCTAATTCTGCAAAATAGAAGGAATAGATGATTGCACAAGCAGCTACATGCATAATTTTATAGTAAAACATGCAGAAATTTTGAAACAGCATTTTTAATTAGGTCAGATGTTTTTAATGACTTTATAAAGTAGAGATCAGCAGAATTAAAGAAGCTTTTTGATTTTTTCACAAAAGCTATAAAGTTCAAGGCATATTTTCTGTTCTGCTATTCTTCTTTTAAATTATGAGTTAAGATTAGAGCCTGAAAAATGCAATAGTATTCATAACACAAGTAAATGCTAGTTATTTAAACAGTTAGTTATCAAGTGAAAGGTTTGAGCCTTTCTTTTAAATATGGGCATGTACAATGTGCAATAAAACATACGTGACATTTTGTGAGATTATTTATAATACACTTTTGTGTGGAAGAGAGCAGATTGGTGCAGACTGCATAGACAATGTAGGGGCTGAAATAGATCTGTGTTGTTAATTTGCAGTTTATAGAGTGTACACTACAGTTGTCAATTTGGGAAGAATACTTAGAATTAAAAAAAAAGAAAAAAATCCTTAATTTGGGGTTCTGTATATAAATTGGTATTATGGTAATAAAGCTGTTCTAATTCTGTGCTGTTTGGTACTCCTATGTTATAACCATATTTTTGTACTCCAAACTATTTTATATAACTCGTGTGCCTGATGTAAATGCGTGCACAGCAAAAACAATCAAGGGCCTCATTATAAACCTCCAGTGTAACTGATTGCACTTAATCTTTTATAAGCCAGAAGCATTAGCTGAAATCCTTGAGAGGAGAGATGCTTTTCCAGAGGGAAGGAACTGCTCATGTGAAGGTTTGTGGGATGTGACTCTGTGATTTGTGGAGGAAGCGCCTTGTATTTTTGCAGCCTGATATAGGACAGATTAAGACCCTGGCTATCTGATGTGCAGTGCTGGAAGTCCAAGCATAAATAAAAGAAAGAGAAAGAAAAGTTCAGAGTGTCCTTCCTCTCCCAGTGGGGATGTGATGTAGCACTCACGATGGTGATGTGATGAAGGCTCCTCTGGGTAGTTCAAGGTTAAAACAGTGTTTACTGCAATAGGTGTTCAAGTGCTAATGGTTATTAGTCTGAAAAATACAACTGGTTTGGGTTACACTCCCCTCTGCTTTGGGATTAAATGGTTTTCCTATGATTTGGATATAAAGCAGTTGTTTTAACAGGATGCTTCAATGTTGCCGTTAAAAATCCATACATGTGACCTTGAAAGGTGGAAATAATCAAAAGATGTATTTCCCAAACTGACAAAAGGCTGCCTCTTCCTCATAATTGTAGTTCAGAACTTTCTTCTAATAAATGAGTCAGGTTAATAGTTTAATAAAATTTAAATAATTTTACATGTATTGCAATTGCAGATGATTGCGAAGGAGATTTTAGAAACAATTTGTGATGGAAAATTATGGTATTTGAAAGGAATTAGTCCATTGCCTTAAGAAGACAGCACATAATGATGACAATGTGGCATTTAAAACTCCTAAATCCTGTGTTAGAATTTCTTCTTGGGGAAGATTGGGGATTTGGTAAAACTGTTCATTCTCTTGGAAACCTTACAGTAAGAACTGCATGAAGAAAATTATAAAAATTAATAAAAAAATAAGGAAAAAAACATTTGAAATCTGAGGTAATTCTGTAGTTACTTGCAGGTAAGAAATGGGAGAGTGGATTAAGAACATCTGGATATTTGGCCCATGAAACTAGGGTATTACAGGATAATATTAGGTATTTGTCCCATCCCAGCCAGCTCCAGTACACATCCCTTCTATTTTTTTGACCTTTGCAGCAAGTCATTATAGCCATACCTACAAAAGACTGGAAGAGAGACAAACTCCTCACCTTGATTTCTCTTGTTTCCTTTGTTTTTCTGGACTCCAACAATTTCTGCCTTGCATATTAGCTGGTACTTTGTGACAATTATCTTTTGACTTTTGAATACTTCTCAATGTACAGAGCAAGTTTTGCTGAACATGAATTATTAGATATTGCTCAGAGACCCATGGTATCTTGATGTTTAGATTTAAGTATCTTGGATGTTAAAAATAAAAATGCAAGGTCACCTAACTACCTAGCTCTTTTTTTTTTTTTTTTTTTGTCCCTTTCTTCTGTTTTCTTTTTTCACTGTCTGTCAAATGGAGTTTTAAAGAGAAGAGTATTCCTCCTATGGTGCTAACCTTACTTCTGCATCCTGTTACTTTGTAAATGCTATTCTTTCATCTCAAAGTTGGGCAAGGATCATTAAGAAAAAAATTTGCTGCATGATGCTTTCTAAAACGAAATAAAATTCTGTTCTTAGACCTATATTTTCTCTATATCTCTATCTTACTTACTGGGAAAAGAGCAGGTGAGTGGGTTTTAGATTAATTATACACAACACTGGTGTGTAACTTGAAGAAAGAAGAAATTTTTATTTTGTATGTGATTCCTTAAGAGGCAGCCTCAGTGATTCACAGTAACATTTTTCAGTCCTTTCCTCATTATAATTTTTGATGAAAATTCTACCAACTCAAGTTTTCTAACATTAGGTTTTAGACCGGTTGCCTGAGAACAGTAAAATCTGAGCCAGTTAAACCTGATTTTTAAAAATGGCTTTGTGCCCCAAAACTATCATATTCCATGTGTTATGTCTTGTGATCTGTTTCTCTCCTTTTGTGCTTAACAATTGTATCCTGATTGTTTTTTAATATTTTTGTTCACCATAAAAATTATGGAAGAAACTAAAATGTAAAACCAGGAAAAGTATATTCAGTTTCAATTTGTGTTTCTTTTCTTTGGCAAAATGAAAGCCTTTTTCTATAAATTTTGGGGGGGGGAAGTGAGGACTGAATTCAAAATTTTTATGTGAAATGAGAAAATTTTCCCTCAGTCTGTGTAAATATCACTGTTAATTCTTAAACTTTTAGATCCTTAATTTTGATGAACACAGCATATTTTCCATATTCTGTAGGAAATGGTGGTGGTTATTTTTAAAGGATTGCTGTGCAGTGTGATGGTGTTGGGAGATGCACACACCTGTGCTGCTTTGGGCATCAGAACTTCCCAACAAATGTTACAAAGACAGAACAGAACAGGACTCTGGGGATGCTGAGAACTTAAACCAATGCAGAGCAGTGTGAATTTGAGGGAATCTCTAGTGTGATCAACAAATGAGTTCTGACTCTCCTCCTGTCTAACTTCCCTCCTTACTGTAGTGGTTTTTAGCTTACACAAATGCATGACTGTAAGTGGGAGGGACAATTGTTTGCCAATTTTTGTAAAACCCCTCAAAGTGATCAAAATTTTCTGGAAACTTCTTTGGTGTGTCACTGTCCCATGAACTTCCAGATGAAATTTAGGTAAAGGTTGATGTCATGTAGTGTGACCTTGCAGCCATTCCAACCCAGGATTTGGGGGTTTGCACTGCGGACCTGTCTGTCTGCAGTTGTGTGATCTGCTCAGGGGTTTCAGGAGACTTAATTGAGGCAGTGGCATCCTCCTCAGGGACAACAACATTCACTGTCAGTCCCACTTACAGTGACACTTTCCACGTTCTGACTCGCTGGAGTGTTTCCTCCTGGACTTGAAGGTAAAGGGAGGTTTAGTGCATGGAAAAAAAAAAAAAGTTAAGTTAATTGGCAGAGCAGAACTTGCTTTTGCTGAAATATTGAGCAGTAGGTGTGAGCAGTGGCTGCTTTAAGCACAGACTGTTCAGACATGGCCAGAACTGCCACGTTCTGTCTCACAGGGTGACTCTGCCCACAGCACTCCCTCAGCAGCACCAGATCTCTCCTTTTCCCTGGGCTTCTGAAGCAGAGTGGAGAGAGGATTGTGGTGAATTTACAGTTGCTGTCAGTAATTGTTGTGGAAATGTGTTTTTATGTAGGTTGGGGCAGATTTGCCTTAGGCAGTCTTGAAAAATTAGCTGGAATGCAAAGAGGAAAAAACCACTCCTATGAATTTGTTGGTTTTAAGTAAACACATTGCTATTTTATGTTTGGCTGTGTCTGTCTACCAGTAAAACCAGTAAACCAGTGCTATTTAAAGAATTGGGATTCTGATATCAACTCAATCTCATCATCAGCTAGAGCCAGTTCTGCTCCTGTTCCCTTCCACTCCTGGATGGATTGAGTACTCAGACTTATACTCAAAATGAGAGTGAGGACAGTCTGAGCCCATGGAGTTAACTTTGCTTTTAAGTAATTGATGAAACTGAGTCCTAAAACTATTAAGAAACAGATTGGCTCTCTCCTTCATTCTAAACCTTTAAACCATTGACATCTGGCTGTGGAGTGATTAGGCAGAATTATGAAGTATGAGGCACAAAAGGCTTTATATGTGAATCAAAAGAAAATTCAAAGAATCTGGATCTTGTTTCTTAATAATTCAGCTGGTTTCCAAGGCTGCTCCCTGCACTCAGCCTATCTTTGCTGTCACATTTTCCTGTTTATGGTATCCAATTATTAAGAAAACAAAAAAATTAAAATACAAAACGAAAAAAAACCATAAAAACAAAATAACCCCACCCAAACAACTAAATATTCTTGTGGCCATGGAAAGTTCTTCCCTGGAAACATGGCAAAGTGCTGGGGATCTACAGGGAATCCTTCTGGAGGAGCCTGGGACTTCACTGCCCACTTCCACCTTTACCCTCTGAAACACTGAATGCCTTTAAGCTGTTCTCTGAAAGTGGGACAGGGTGGGTTTTGCCCCCAGGAATGGGGATTTTTACTGGCCTGGCAATGTCCCTTCTGCACATTATAAATACTCTCCCCACCAGTATCTTGATACTGGGTGGTCTTCGAGATGCTGGATGATGTTTCCTATTCTGGCTCACATGATGTTCTGATTTCCTCCTGCCTTTGACATTCCCTGCAGTGATAAAGGGAGGCAAATATCTCCAGGATACAGCAACAAAGTACTCTTTTAGGTTATTCCACTATCTACCACTGCATCTTGGCACTTTGGTTGCAGCTGAATGTACAGGAAATGTTTTATTTCCCTTCCAAAAGCTGTTTTTAACGAGAGATGCTTTGTTCCCTCTCAAGTTACCTTGTTAGCTCTATGGTATCACCAGTATTTCCCAAAACTCTGACAAAAAGCAAACCTGAAGCCTGAGACATGAAAAGCTGCTGTTGCTATGTGCTCTGTCTCTTCCTGTGAGAGATCTCCTCCAAGTGATGTTGTGATGAGTCTCTGCTGGTTTAATTCACTGCACAGAGCCTTCGAAGTTGCTGTGCGTGCTTCTCCTAGCTGGAAAAAATGAATCCATCAGAATATCAAACAGGCAGTTTCAAACTGTGATGCCAAAAGGAGGGAACTCATTTTTAACTGATGCAAAGGAGCGTTAAATAGCTGTGAATACACTCAGGTATCTACTTGCTAGTATGCTGTATAGCTATGGGAAGGGATCTTGGCATAGGTTTAAACATGGAGACTCAAATTGGAGGTGTTCAAAGCAATTCTGTCTGATTGATTTCCCTATAAGCTATTGATTGTTATTAAAAATTAAAAATAAAGTCCAAAAGTTGTGGCTGAGCTTGCAGCAGAAGATTCTAAATTTTCATTATATCACAAACTTCTTAATGTCATATGGGGATTGTGCCTTGTGATGGCAGGTTCCTGAATTTTCATGAACTGCTCTGCAGATGATTATAAAAAAAATATTTCTGATAAAGAAAAAGGACATTTGTTCTAAACAAACAGCAAACCTACATCAACATAAGTGTAGGAATGTTTCCAGCTTGTAGTCAGCCCATTACTGGCACAGAGATGTTCTCCTTGACCCTTCATTTGAGCACTATTTAGAAATGTTGTGTTGATATGACCTGCTGTCCAGCAAGGGATTGGCTCCGGGGGTGTGGGGTTTGATCCTACCTGTGTGGTTTTCTTCTGCTGGTGAGGAGGCAGGATTTCTCAGTGTGAAACAAACAAAACAACAAGAGAACAAACTAGAAAAGGAAAATGGGGACTGTGAGCCATTCCATGCTTCAAGTTTCAGTCCTGCAGAATCATGGAACAGTCTGAGTTGGAAGGACCATTAAAGATCTCTAGTCCAATCCCTCCTTTGATGAGCAGGACTTGAACTACATGAGATTGCTCAGAGCCCTGTCCATCTTCAGGTTTTTCTGTACAAAGAGGGTGAGGAAAACCTTTTCAAAGAGAGGAGAGCATCTTTTCCAGCTGTCAGACCCTGGGGTGCTACATCCAGCCAGGGTGGAGCAAAACTAGATTTGATCTATTTTTGGTTACTGGGCTAGTCCTGATCCATGCTGTTATTTGGAGGCTTCCTTTGCCCTTGTGGCTTTCTCCTCATGTTTTGCACTCCCAGATATTCCCTTCCCTCACATTGCCCCAGTGTGTCCTGCTCAAGAGGTCTGTCTGTTTCTCCAGGGTCTTGGTTGTACTTGCATGGAATTTTCTAAAATCTGATGAAAGGAGGGGCACGAAATTCTCTCATAAAGAAAAGCAAATCCAAAGCAGGGTATGGGTAAGAGGCACTTGGAAAAGGTGCATGAGCTGCCAGGCATCAGGAGCTTTCAGTGACTGCTGAACTGCAGCAACCAGGGTTTAGCTGCTTTGGCTCTTCAGTCTTGAAGACCTGGGCTCCAAAACCCACATGTCAGGACTGGTGCTTCACAGGGAGCTCGTGAGGTCTGGCAGGATCTTTTGGAGTGTGTCACTGCTCAGTTCAATACCAACAGCAAGCTGAATCAGTGGGAAATATGTTTGGTGGCAGCGCAGCACTGAGGAAACACTGTCCCTGCAGTTCCTGGGAAACTGCTTTTGGTGTCCTCAGCTGGTGTGTGAATATATGTGCTTCAAAGAAATGAAAATGGGGGGGCAATGTGGACATCTTCCACCTGGCACATCCACTGGATGCCACTTCTCACCATCTAAGGATGTTGTCATGTTGTTCCTTGAAGATTGTGCTCTTGTGGAAACCATACTTCAGGTTTCTTTGTTCTTCATTTCTTGGATTGTTGTGCTTGCAATATGGCATAAAGGTCACTGTGGCTTTCTCTTGTGAAGAAAAGGTAAGTCTTCACATTTTTGTTTCTTTTTTGAGTGAACTGGCTATTAATGGAGTTGAAAACCATTCTCAGTCTTGGGAAAAAAATGAAGCAAAATGGATCCTAGCAACTAGAAGTAAGACTTGTATTTATAGCTATTTCTTGCCTAGAAATGGCTGGAAAAGTAAGACTGAGGCTGCGGTTTCACATTTCAGCATGAGCTGAACCACCACACTCCCTGCCACTGCAGCACCATGGTCTGGCCTTTCCTGGACCCTTCAGTGAGCCAGGACTGTAGGCTGCAAGGGCTGAGAAGTGATCCTGTGACAGGAGCTCCCTGGGGGACACAGGTCCCTGTGCAGCCCCATAGGGTCGGACAGGGGAGAGCACATGGGATCTGTGACTCCAGCTTGGGCATGATGCATAGCCATGCACTGGGATAGCAGTTGTGCTTTCTGCAGCCATGGCAGCTGGCAGGGGCTTCATAAGCTCTTTTAGAAGGCACTGTGTGTCAAAATCCCAGATTTCCTGACTTAGGACAGACACACACTCCAGAATTTTTCCAGACATTGTTTGAAAACATAGAAAGGAGAGGAAGAGGTGGAGACAGATACTGCTGCAAGGTCACCATCTCAAAGCACGGTTCAAAGTCTCTCTGTGCCCTGGTGCTGACTTTGTTACAAACCAGACCTGGGTTTGCACAGCACTGGCTGGGGAGTGCTGGGAGCAGCAGGGCACATGTGCTAATGAGCCCAGCACTTGGCAGCCACGCAGGGAGGCCAGATGTGCAAGGCAGCAGGCGGCGTGAATGCAGCCCCACTGTGTCACTGCACCACATCGGCGTGGGTCGCTCAGGGAAATTAGGGATGAACTTTAAATGGCTGTATGAAACCTTCCCCCTCCCAGATGATGGCAAAATTCTCATCAGCTTTGTGGCAGCCAGAACCTCTCCCTGTTCTCATGTAGGTTTGCTGTGCAGACACCGAGCAGCTCATTGCAGAGCTTCCAGCTAGGATCATAATGTCATTTCCTCTGCTATTTGCCTGGATTCCTTTTTCATATGTTCCCATTCCCTCCTTAGGCTTGCTGCAGAACTGCTTTGCTAATTTACAATTTACCTGCCAGATAGCTCTGGTGGAAAGGTTGCTCTGGCTTTCTGAGGAAATTACTGTGCTAATCAGAGAGCTGGTGTGTACGGCTGGCACGGAGCAAAGCACGTGCCTCCTTCGGCTCTGTGCATGCAATATCCAGTGTGCAAGCTTTGGCATGAGCCCTCAGGCTGGCCCGCCTCCAGGCCAAGGATCACATCTCCTGTCCCTAGGGAACGTGAAGTTTAAATCAAGCAGCTCAGCGATGCGGGGAATGTGCCACCAGCAGTCCCTGACTGTGCCCTTCTTCAAAGCAGGCAGTGCCCGCCCTCCCCACGTGCTCGTGGCACACACAGGCAATGCTGCACTGTCAGGCTCCACACTTGGCTTCTCCAGCCAGCTTTCCATGCACAGTCTGACAATGGTGTGAAGATGGAAGGAAGGAGAAGAAATGTGGGGAGGCAGCGCAGTGCTGGCACGCTTTGAAAGCTGTCTCCTTCGTTCCAGATGTTCTAAATCACATGTGGAGAAGTGTTTGTGGTCAGATGCTGCTTGAAACTGATTGTTGATAGTCTCCTGAGACAGCCTGTGACAAATTGAATAATAAAAATGCTGAAAATAGCATAGTTATTCCCTGGAAAAGCAAAGTTCCCACAATCCAATAAGCTGGGAAAGTTGTTGAACTTTCTTTGGACACAATGTGCTCTTTTTCTGTGTATGTTCTTCAGCTTTCCATGGGTCTTGGGGCTTTTTCCTTATGACCCTTCCTCTTCTTTCGAGCTCCAGGCAGCCACGCTTCCAGCCTCCCCAGCAGCAGCTGAACTGATCACCAGCCTCCACCCTGAAGAGCAGCCTCCTGCACTCCATGAACCTCGTGGTTTGCTCCCTAGTATCGTGGGTTGTGGCAGGTTTGTCTTTGTAGGACATTTTTCTTAAACTGCTGGGAAAGCTGGCTCACAGGACACCTATTGCTGAAATCTTCACCACAACAGCCCATCCTGGCCAGCAGCAGTCCTCTCCTGGCCTATGCCATCGTTGGTTCCTTTCCCATTAGTCCACTTGTGGCACCACAAGGCACAATCCTGATCTTCCATCCTCAGTGCATGGGCAACCAGGATCAGCCACCATGCCAGGGTTTGGTGCTCTGTGTTTCCTCCCTGAAGCAGGAGGCTTGAGGCCAGTGAGTGCCCCAGGAGTACTTGGTGGGGGCAGGTCCCTCTTGAGAACTTTGTAGTTTAACGAGTGGAAGGGGGGGTTTGGTGGTGAGAGGAGATTTGCTACAGGCTGCTTATGCTGCAGTAGTGAATTCCATTTCTGGTGGCAGAGGTGATAAAAGCCATGAGTAGTGACAAGATGTGGAAATGTTTGGAGCGTCCAGAGCGAGACTGTGTGTGCTTTGCTAGCCAACAACAGTCCTTATCATTTGATGGATGCTAAAAACATACAGGTGACTCGAGTCTGTCTGCTACTGGAAAAATGTCACCAGACTACCCTTCTGTGTGCTGATTTATCTATTTCTCTGATACTGGAATTAGCTATAGATCCTGTCCTGTTCTGGCATCAATTGCAGATCTGCAGGGACATATAGTTAAAATTGTCATGCCAATAGATTTAGGGGAAGGTCTTGCAAATACGGGCTCACCTAAGTGATGCATTGTGATGATCTTTTTGTGGGTGATGATTTTGGCCATAGCTCAACATAGTAATTTATCTGACCAATTATTCTGGAGACTGGCAATGTTTGGTCTTCCAGCAGAGCTCATAACTGAGGTCAGCAGAATTTTAGCACGTGGACTCAGTTAAAGTCCTGACCCTATGTGCCAAAGTCTTCTCTGATGCTTTTTGTTCAATGGAATATTCCACTCACCCACCAACCTGCTCACCCAGACCTCTGCTGCTCCCCTGCTGTCAGGCAGGTCACCAGCTGATGCCCATTTTTGTGTCCTCCCTGACTGCTCTGGGCTGTGGAGCTTGTAAGTGAAGCATCTGCAGTGCAACTATTCCTCCCCCACATAAAAATCTGAGGCGTGCAGAAAATTCAGGGGTAGAGTAAAACCAAAGAAATGGAGCAGGGTGCAATGAAAAACACAAATGTTTTAGGAGTGTTATAGCCAAAATATGAAAGGCTCCAATTTCACAATGAAATTAAGTTTGTGCTGAGCTGTTGGTCTGAAGTTTAGATCCTGCATGATGTGTTGAGAATAGCATTTGCAAAAGATTTAATCTGCTGACAGACTGGTGCTCTGTCCCAAAACCACCAGCACAGTTCTCTCCATGACTGTTTCCTACCAGGCACTGCCTGAAATAGTCTAACAAAAGACAGAAAACTGGCTGTGCTTTTTCTGCCACGAAAATGAAATGCAGAAGATGATGGCTGCAGGAAAGGCTACAGTCTCCACTGCAGTTTTCTCCTGGATAGTCACCTGCCCTGAGTAATGTTTTGCACTCACATCTTCATAATTAACCATGCTGCTGAGTCAGAAATTATTGTGTGATCATCTCAAGAAGTACCAAACTGACTGTGCTGGTCACCCCAGCCAGTTGAGCCCTGTGCCACCACTGCTGTCCCACAGGCTGCCCATCACTCCCCATCCTCCCTTCCTGGGCTTAGGAGCTCTGTCCCAGCCCAGGTCTGGGCCACCCTGGGTGCTTCCTTCACCAGCAGTAGTTTTCCTCCACATGGACATAGTGGTTTGGATCTGTTGTTTGTTGAGGACTCACTTCTGACACTTCTCCCCCTATTTATCTGAACTTGTGTGTTTATTTGAAGGCTGGTGTGTTTTTATGTGAAGCTTTCTAGTAGGTGCAACCCTCCCGTGGGTCCTTCTTCCAGCAATTCCCTGGCTCCATCAACAGTAAGTAAATAGAGCTCTTGATATTGGAAAAGATAATTGGCTGTGTAATGCACAGAAAGCAAAATTGCTTTCCTCAAGATGTATTCATCAATTACTGCTTGCCCCAGATGGTGCAGCTTGAACCATTTTCTGGACAGGGAGAAATATGTTGAATAGAAGGGAAGCTGTTTTTGTAATAAATGACTGGGTGCATATATGCATGACTGCATGGTTTAGCTCTTCCATAATAGATATCCTATCAACATGCTAATGAACATGCAAATGAGAAGTCAAGGATTATCATTATTTTTGAGACAATAATGTGTATTTTGGGGTGTTTTATTATTGTAATTAATGAGAATGTTGTCTGGTCTGCTGGTGTCCCCTGGGCTGGTTGCTGCTCAGCCAGGGGGAGGTAGCAGTCAATGTGCTGCACAAATCCTGCCTCTCCTCTTGGCAAACTCCACTGTGCCTCCACCCACCAAATCCTGCCATGTACTTGTGGAGGAACTCCAACATCCTACCAGCCTTCAGGCTGGCATGCTGGGGTCTGAGGTAGCACCAAAGCCAAGTCAGCTGCAGTGAAGGCTCCATATGTATTTTTAATGAAGGTTTTAATGGAAATGCCATATTTCTCCAGAGAATGTAAGGACAGGACAGTGCTGTGCAGAGTATTCTGGTGAAACGATGCTCCCAGTTACAATTCCAGAGGGTTGCTGCAGTACATGGAGAATAAGCAAAGTGACCACATGGAGGAGGAATGGTCAGGGATTTCTGAAGAGCTTGTCTGGAGGGGCTCAGTTCCCTCAGCTTCTATTTACTCTAAAATATTTTAGTGGGACTTGAGAGCTCTCAGCATTTGGTGAGATTCAGCTTCACTGTAAATATATTCCTGTGAGGGTACAAGGTGTTCTGTGACCCTGTCGGTGGCCAGGAGACTCTGCTGACACTGTGGCCATTGACCTTGTTACACTGTTGGTGTTAAATGGGTCTGCTAAGAGGCATTTAATTAGTTTCCTTTTATTTTTTTTTTTCCGTTTTCCCCTCAAGAATCCCTTGTATTGTAAAGCACACTGAGCTGTGCTGCTCAGAAATGCTTCTGTGATTCTCAGTAATGCACGAGGCAAACATTCCTGTGTTGTCTCACTCTCTGCTCCTTGTGAGGACACCTACAGACTGCACAGTCCAAGAGGAGGCTCCCTCCTGTGACCAAGGTGTCTCTCATTTATGAAGTGAGATCTTCTGAGCAGGACATGATCAATAAAAATATGACAACTGTATGCATGTCCCAATAGGGCTCCTGTGACATTTAGGTGCTACCTGAATATAATGAACATCTGCCAGCTGAGAGGAAAAAATAACACCACAAATGTCTTCCAGGGAATCTGCTGGTTGCTGCTGTGGCTGATAATAATGTGAGAAGGAATGAAGGAGCACAGACACCTCACCCACCCTTGTGTGGCTCTTTAACTTCACGGAAAACCACCTAACAGCCACGCTCAGGTCCCTATGTCATGTTGCCTCCTGTAAGAGCAGTAATATCCAAAATGTAATGAGCAGATGGAGGCACTGCTTGCTGTCCCACTTTTTAATGGGTCTGGAAAATACAGTTATTTATCACCCTTGCAGTCAAACTCATGGAGAGGTCTGTGTCTCTCTGAAACAATATATAGTTGTTACCTTGTAGCACAAAAAATTGTGATTGTAGGATCACAGGGTAATTCCTGCAGGAGGGCAGGCTGGAGATCTCCAGCCCAAGTGCTGCTCAAGGCAGGGCCAACACTGACACCAGACAGGGACTTTGCCCCGTTGGCCCTTGGAAACCTCCAAGGACTGAGATGCCCCAGCTGAGGGCCACCTGTGCCTGTGTTACATCCTGTGGTGTGAGTGCCTCCTTGGCTCTTCAAAAGGGCTGTTAAATGCAGTTAGGAAATTTGGATCCCTTACTCAGGACATGGAAAAGAAGCTCCACCCATCAGTGTTTGTAGTCTATTTCCTTTCATTCATTTACAATATAAAATGAAGTTGATCTGGAAGCAGTTTTGGAGAGGAAAATCATGTCTTTCTAGACCATCAAGTATTGTTGAATTTATTATTACTTGAAGACAGAGTTATGATCTGGCCAGAGGGAAGTTTTGAACTGTAATGTGAAATGAAGTCCCTTTGGCCTGAGGTAAGCCCCTTAGCCTGTGCACTGTAACACAAGGAGAATAATATTTACCACTTGGTGCAAGAGCAAGGATTATTGTTTGTTAGGTGCTGTGAAAATGAAATTATTATTAATAGAAAGTTTCTTGTTTGCAAGGAAAGTTATGTGTACAAAGACACCCTGGATCCTGTTCTTTGGTGAGAACTTCTCGTTAGCTTTTTTAAATTATGCTTGAACCAAAAGGCTCAAGACAGGAAATTCTCCCTCTATATCTCTTCTGGCAGACAACTAAGTGTAGAGACCTGCAGAGATGATGAAAAAAGAGGATGAGGAAATTTTCAGCTGAAGAAGGGTTGACACAAAGTCATGGAGACCCCTAACGTGGTGCAGCAGGCTGTAGAACAGAGCTTGGAGGATTCCAGGTCACTGGAGAAAAGGCTGCAGTTATGGAAAGGTTAATGTATTCAAGCTGGGCTGAGCTGGCTCAATTGCCTGGTGGAAGCTTTGCCTCTGCAGGGAGGCTGGGTCATGCAGATACAGCTCCTGCCTGACCTGCCTCTGCTGCCTGGGCTGGGGTAATTGGAGCAGGTCACTGGGAGCCTGGCTTGGCTGCAGGCACGGGTGGAGAGCCCTGGGAGAGCCAGCCCTGAGCTGGGGCAGGAGTACGTGAGGTGTTTGATTACCCGGCAGTGTTTTCCCACAATTCATGAATGTACTTATCTCCAGAGTTGGGTAATGTGCAGACTTTCAAGTAGCTGAGTCCTGAAGCTTATCAGACACATCAGGCATGGCCTAAAATCTTGAAAGCAAATTTTGCTTAGCTGAAAAGAGAGCTTTAATGTCAGTGTGCAGGGAATTACCTCCCTTCCTTTCATTTGCCTGAAATAAAGGCTGTATTTCAGGCAAAGTGTTGCAGAATATGGACAAAAGAGCAGTGAGAGGAGAGTTATACTAAAGGTCTGGAATATGTCTTTGAAATTTATAATGCTCTTTTTTAAGATTAAATGGGGTGAAATTGCTTCAAGATGATCTCAAGAAAACACTAAACACTCTATTCTGCTGAATGTCCTTTTAAGAGTCCCTCTAATTGATTTCAAGACACATGTCTAAAAGTCTGAAAGATCTTCCAGTGAGCCTGTCAGTGGCACAGGGCACCATGACAGCCAGCAGGAGGGCTGTGGATGGGGTAATGCTCACACCATGCAAGGAGCCATGTGCTGGCACAGCACACAGCTGCCTCATACAGGCCCTGAACATTTACTTCCTTAACCTTGGAGAAGGATTAACTAGCACACAGTTATTTTTGTTAGATTGCTTGGTGGTCAGGTCCCCCATGGAAAGCTATTTATTTGGTGCTGGTATGACACAGGACCTTTAATTTCCAGGTTGCACTGCACCAGTACGTTCCACACAGCCTGGGCAGGACAGAGTCACACTGCAAGAGGAGTCTGGTGGGGCTGAATGGGGTATGGGTAAGCCAGTGTGCTTAGAACATGCTTGTTCTGAGACCAAGGGCTGTCCCATGCACACAGGGCTCTGTGCTTCGTGGCCAGGATAGTGGGGCCAACTGCCAGCAGTCAGAGAAGGGGCACTTCCATCAACTCTGCACCTCTCAGGAAGGTTAAATAAGTTAAAGGTTAAAAATTTCTACCCTCCTGAGGAGGAAATAAGCTTAGGGAAGCATCAGGCTGAGCACATGCAGAGGCCTCTGGAGGGGAGGGGTGCTGGCAGAGCTGTGAGCCTCTGCCTCATCCCGTTCAAAGCCTCTGCTCCTGCCCTCCTTCACAACTGATATCCCACTGGTGCAAATTAGATAAGAATTGGCTCAGGGTCTTTAATTGGGATTTTTATTTTTAATTTGCATAATTAGACGTGTAATGGACTATTTTTGCAGCCTGGGGACTGCTCTGAGGTCGTTAGTGCTGGGCCTGGGAGATCACCATCTGTCTGCAGAGGGCGAGGGCTGCGGGCAGCCTGGAGCTTCCTGTGGCTCATCCAAACCTCTCCCCACTTGAACCCCAGCTGCTTTCCCAAGCCACCCAAGGGGGTACAGCCTCACAAAACATTAGTCATCTGTCCCAGCTGGTGTCCTCAACAGATGCAACCATTTAGGAGAATGTGGTGCTGAGGGGAGATTAATAGGGTCTGGATTTTAGAATGACTCCCACTGTGTTAGCTTTGTCTTTAAGGAAAGAAGATTGAGATAGAGCAAAAGGAGAGGCAGTGCAGCAACGCCAGATTTGTGTTTCCCAGGTTGCGGGGAGGTACCTGCAGGCAAGCAAGGCTGGAGGGAGGCAGTAGATGGAGGTGGACAGGTATTTGGAGGTCCTAGGGCATGGATTGGGATGAGACTGATAGTGTGGCTGGAAGGAGAGTAGAAAAAGAAGAATTGAGCCTTGCTGAAAATTTCACTACCCTGAAGTCCACCTCCTTGCTTCCCATGTCCTTTTGACACCTCCCTTTCTTTTCTATGCCCTTCCTGATCCTTCCCAAGCCTGCTTCCACAGCCCTGGATGGCCACAAGACACCCTTTGTATCCCATTACTCTACTTTACTTGGCTGCTGCAAGTTCTATTTTGCAGTTGCGAGAAGAACAAAATAAATCTTCATTCTGGGGGTGGCAAAATTCCCTGTAGCCTGCATGCTGAAAAGCCTTGGGCTGGCTCTGCTGCCACATCTTGTTCTACTTAAACTGCTGCTTTTAACAGACCCAAAATGTTTGCTTTAGGAAAGGTGTTTCCACCTCCTCCAGCAGAGCCACGTGCACTGGTTTGTCCATGTCAGACATGGCCTGGCCCCAGGCCGTGCTGCCAGGCCTGTGCTGGGTCAGCTCACGAGGCACCATCACTATCAAACTACCAACTGGACATTTCTTCTTTGACTTCAGTCCACTGGAAGCTGGAGACGGTTTAAAGTGGGTTGAAATGTCTCATGAAAGCACATTTCAGATGCCAGCTCCTACCTTTAATTAACCCTTGAAAATGGGACTTGCCCATAAGGATCCATAGAAGATTCTGGGGGCCGCATTAAGGGTAATTGTTAATTTTTCACATTGAAGCTGGACAGCAGGAGTTAACAAAGTGGTTCTCCTTTATACTTCTATCAGTTTTCCCTTTCAAGTTCTCCATGGCTAGTGGCATTTCCCATCAAGTATCTTTTGGCAGACATTTCAAATATTGCTAGGAATAAATATCTGAAAGATGTTCCATATAAGGTGTGGATCTCAAAGCCACACCAAAACTGTTGGCTGGGTAATGCTTTCTGGGTGCCTGCAAAAATCCTAGTGAGATTTTGGGCTGTGAGTGTCACTGTGGGCTTGAAATAGTGGCGCACACAAAATGTGACATTTTCTCTGCAGCAGTGATTTGTAGGACCACTGATCCTCCCCTCCTACCTGCTCAAATGCAGTTTGGTGGTGAACAAGGCTGAGAAGAAGCCAAGACCCCTGTGAGAGCAGCTCTTCTCCCATAGTCCCTGTTCATTCAGCAGCAGAGGGTGGGGAGGAGCAGATTGGGGTGGCTGTGCCAGAGTTTTGGTGTTCTAGAGAGCAGACACCATGATGGGCTGTGCTGCAGCACCACACCACCCTACCCTGGCAGCTCTGCATGGCTGTTGTGTCTCGAAACCCAGCCTGCAGCAGGCTGCCACTGCTGTTTTGGGATCTGACCACCTCCTGAGAGCACACGGCCTTGCTGATGCCTGAAGTTCCATCAGCTCCACGCTCGGGCGCCCCTGGGCCTCAAAACAGTCGACAAACCACAGAAATGCTCTTTCATTTATTGCACCAAAGTGCTCTTCCAGAATCTTCAGGAAGGGCTGTCTCCTTCAGATGTCCCCGTTGAGCCAGCGGTTCTTGGCTATCTGCCCCGCGCCGGGCCGGGACGATGGGGTGTACTGCAGCAGCTGGGTGATGAGGGCTTGGCATGGCTCCGGCAGCGGGGGCAGCCCCTCTGGGTACATCACCCCCTTCTTCTGCAGCTGGGGCATGCTCTGGACGTTGGTATCATCAAAGGGAACGTTGCCGACCACCATCATGTAGAGCATCACCCCCAGGCTCCATATGTCGTATTTCTTGGCGTCATAGGGGATGCCCATGAGCACCTCTGGGGAGGCGAAGGCCGCCGTCCCGCAGAAGGTGGTGCTCAGGTCTGGGTACCCTTTGAGCTCCTTGCTGAAGCCGAAGTCGCTGATCTTGGCACGGCGGCCGTCGGCGGAGAGCAGCACGTTCTCACACTTGAGGTCCCGGTGCACCAGGTTGCGGTCATGCAGGTAACGCACGGCCCTCACTACCTGCACGAAGATGTCCCGGGCGTTGGGGGCGCAGGGCAGCTTTCCCAGATTCTCCAGCATCTGCAGCAGGGTAGTGTCCATGGCCTCCATCACGATGTAGAGCTTCCTGTTACAGACCTCGATGAGCTCGTAGACGCGCACGATGTTGGGGTGCTGGATCCTACGCACGATGGAGAGCTCCCGCGGCAGAAACTTGAACACGACAGCTCGGGAAGCTCGCTGCCGGTCCACCACCTTGACAGCCAGGGGCCCCTTGTGTTTGCTGGAGGTGGCCGCCTTCACCTTGGAGAAGCTGCCCTCCCCTATTGTCTGACCCAGCTTGTAGCCCAGCTCGTTGAGTATCCTCTCTCCTCCATCAGACTTTGGCGTGGTCTCTGGTGCCGGGGGGCTTTCTTGGGGCTGCTGTTCTTCCCCAGCATCGGGAGGCTGCATTGTCTGCTGCATGGCTGCTGCTCACCTTTGCAACAACGGGTATGACAATATGACAACCCTTGCTTCCACGCCCCACCCGGCTATTGTGATGGGTGGAATGTTGTGTGTCACAGGACCTTTGGGAGGTGATGTGGGCATGACGTGGGCATCTGGTGGGTCCCCTCTGCTCATGGGTGCCCCTGGCATGCCTGCACAGAGGACTCATGGGACAACTCTGCTGGGGCTGGATACTTTAGAGCTTTTACCCTTTCAGCCTCTTCATTTGAGTTCTCAGCAAAGGGCTGCATGGATGAAAGATCAAATGTCAGCTTTCTAGGGTCAGAGACCCACTTGGGGACCTACACCAGTTTTGTGCAGGGTATTACTTGCATTAAAATCCAAACCACACAGAGTGGTACAAAGGAGTGACTTCTGGTACCAACTGTGAACCACCTTGGCTGGCTATAAATATTGACTTCTTTGGTGATGGTGCACAGAGCTACTACATTACTAGGGAGGCTTTCTGACCTTTTGTGGGGGGGACAGGGAGCTTTCAATGCATCTTTCAGAAAAAGCAGCTTCTTGGTTTCTTGAGCTTGGAATTGCTCTTTTTCTGTTTTTATCAAAATGATATTTCGGAGACTTACAGAGAAGTGAAACCTGAGATCCTCCTCAGATCTTCTGTAACTTGGATTTTAAAAGGTTTTAGTCAGTTTTAGTTGCCATAATGTGGCAGTGAAATTGAGCAGAGAGCAGCTGGGCTGGGCCAGAACACCCACTGCAGAGCAAGGCATCCCTCCCATCACACACTCTCTCTCTCCGGCCAGTGTCAGCTCCTTCTTCCAGGTCCTGCATCCTTGGCTTTCACAAACAGTTGTTTCTGGTTTGTGCTGGGTTTTTTAAGCTGTGTGAGTATTCTGTCCTTCCTGTGGAGCCCATATTTGCTTTACAGATGTACAAAGAAGCCTAGGACCACAAAACCCCATCTTCCAAAACACCAACCCAAACACTATTTTTAGTTTTTGAATATATGTTTCATTTTGCAAGTCAGTTATAAAGAGGAATGGTGATCAGCTGAAGATGAAAAAAGATCTTTCTTGTGAGTCCATCTTGTCAGTATTCTGAAGTGACTTTGAGGAAATTAAAATGGGTCAAAGCTGCAAACATGGGTCTGTATGTGCTGCAGGGAAGCTTTATTCTGAACTAAGAGCAAATAAAGCATGTTGAGTTTTATCTGCTTAGAGGTTGTGGGTCCAAACCAAACCACTTTCCCACTTCAGGTGTTATTTCTACAGGCCAGTTGGAAGTATGGGAATTTACCATGCCATGGAAATGTGGGTGCCGGGCATGTACCACCAGGAATACCATGAGGCTGTACCAGCAGGCATGTTTGGGCCTTCAAATAAATGCCCCCAGATTTCTTATTTCTTAAGTGGATCAGCAAGAAGCCTTTTCCAGAAGTCCCTGCTCTGAAACTGATGTTACTAAACACAAAAAAATCCCACCTAGCAATCAGCAGGCCAGATCCCATTTTGCTGGATACACATGATTTCCTGACAAGTTTAGCCCTTGAGTCATAACCACAGTGACTTCAGCAGAGGTCTGAGCTGGACTTTTCAGAGGACCTGGTAACTTTGAGATGGCTAAACATAACTGAACCAATGTGGGCATTTTTATGAGGGGGAAGTGCTTAGACCAGGCTTCCCTTCCCCACTTACTACCAAAGCACCTCTGGAAAACACCACTGCTGCTCCTGGGAATAGAAGAACATGTGCAGACATCTACAGGGCCTTGGCTGATGCTCAGAATGTATTTTAAAACAGGAACAGACAGTCACATGACAAGCACCTTCCCAAAAGCCACAGGTAAATCCTCACTTATGGGAAGCCCCTTTGAAGCCCCTACAATAGCATAACCAGAAGAGGGAGTGTCCACACTGATGTGGAAAAACCAAAGTGACAGCTACTAATCAAGTTGCAATGGTAAGGAGCAATGTAGAGGAGTCCTGTGCTGCTGGTAATTCTTATCTGCTCGAGGGAGCAGGTCACTTTGGGAAAGCTTTCTGCAAACTTGGCTGAAGGGGGCAGTTTCAGTCTCAGTTAGCCCTCCTGGGAGCCCAGAAAAAGCCTTGTGCAGTCAGATGCTGCTGGAGCATCCTGGGGGTGGGAAGGCTTGAAGGAGATATGGAAGCAAGCCCTGGTTTCTCAGGGAGGAAGCAGCTATCGAAGCAAACACTCCCCCTCCTGTATGCTCCAGGCTGCAGCTCTGTGAGCTGCCGTGGCTGCAGGCATCACTGCTGTGCATCCCTGAGCTCCTGCCCCACAGCCAGCAGCATGGCCCGGGACTGCTGCTAACAGCTCCAAAGGCAGGCAGCAAGAGGCTGGGATGAGAGGGGTTGGTTTGGCAGGGCACTGCCAGGCACAGGAGGAGGAATGACAGCTGAGCTCAGCTTTTTGTGCTGTCCTTAGATCTCAGAGAAACAGATTTTTTGCTTGGTTGGCTTCTGGCTCAACATTTATTGGTGTAAAAATGCACCCAAAAATCTCTTTTGCTTTCAATCCCTGCACCTCAAGTACTGCTACCTGTGGTATAAATATTTAGGTCACACTGATATACTTTAGTAGTGTACTCACTAATATATTAAAAAATGCTGAGCTTCTGTGCTTTCTAGAGCATTTTTTGCATCAAAGCTGTGTTTGTAGAACTCAATTGTTCCATTGCTCTTGTTAATGAGAGGAAGCAGAAATCAGGCAGCAATTACAATTACTCCTGCATGTGAGCAGGAGGAGCTGGTCTGCAGAGGTATAAATTATTGGAGCTCACTGTCAGGGATTTTGTTATGGGATGGTGGCACCATTGTGCATCAGCCTGGCATGCAGTTAGTCCCTCTTCCAAAGGGCTCATCAGCTCCTGAAGGACCACCAGGTAAGCCAGCCTTGCTGGGAAGCTAATGCAGCTGGAGGTCTCTGGCCACCTTTGATGGACTGGACAAGAACACACAAGCCATGACTTCTAACAGAGGAGGAACTTTTTTCTTTCTTTCTATCACCCATATAGATATTTTTTCACTGATAACGTGCCTGAGTGATGCCTTTTGCAGGGGGCTGCTCTCTTGCTGAATGTCAGTGAGGGGGCAGTGCCTCAGTGCAATCACTGAGATCCCAGCTGAGATGCATATGGCAAGCCAGGCAGCTAAGAGGGCCATGAGATCATGCATGCTTTGGGAGCTTCCCCTCTCCCCGTGACCCCATTGCCCCCGAGCCCTGGGGCAGGCTTGTCAGAGCCTCAGATGCCTGCCATGGATCTGATGACAGACTGACACCTCCGGGGCAGGGATTTCACTTGAGAGAGAACACTGTTGAGCTAACCTGGGTCCTGCTGGCACAAGTGCAGCAAAATACACCTCCTGTGAATGCAGATGTCCAAGAAGCCATGACACACCATATTTTTATACCTTGTGCCATGGGGCTGTAAGTTACAATGTGTAGCGTGACCTCTGCACTTGCACAGGGCCCTTGAGATTTCTTTAAATACCTCTATTTCCATACAAGCAGAAATATTTTGCCCAAGGGCTGCAATGCTCCAGACCTGTCAAGGAATTCCTAGGTGTCCAATTTGTGGCAAGTCCGTGACCAGACATTATTTCTTGGCACCATGTGAATATGGGAATGGGCAAACTTCTGAACAAGAAGTAAAAACAATGTTAATGTTTTTGCTTTACTAAGTCATTATAGATAGCACAAAGGGTAACCACAGTTCTTCCCAGCAGACATTGAAGTTACCAAGATCTTCTTGTCAGCAATAGGCAAACAAAAGTTTTCTGGTTTATCCTGTATTTGATTTTATTACTTTTAAAAGTATGTTTGTTGTACTTTCAGAGACTGCTGGCCTGAAAAGAAGCATGCTGCTCACAGCATTATTTTCCACCTATCTGGGTGCTGCAGGTACAGAAGGCTGGTGAAAATTCTGCACATAATTCCTCTGTAGTCCCACGGAGCTGTGCTACAACCTCCAGGTATGAGTACCAAAGGGAACAAGGCAAGCTGAGGCCAGCTTCTAAGAGGCACAGCCAGTGAAGAAGATAACACTTGGCAAATACTCTCATTTCAATGTTGATGCTATTTGCCCCTTTATTGCCAAGAACGTTTCAGTGGGACAACTGATCACTGGTGTGTGTGATATCTGAGCAGCTGAAAAGTGGGGCAGATCCCATGAAAAGCATACTGAACCCAAGCTCCCTGGGGAGCTGAATTGCTGCCAGTGCCCTAGATCCTTTCCTGCAAAATCAAGATGTCTGGGTGGTTATTTTAGGCACTGGTGTCAAACAGACCTGGGAAGTCAAAGGTACAGCCTTGTCTCTAAACATTTAATGTTGTGTGTCTGCACAAAGGCACCCTAAATTTGGCCATGGGGCTATGGCTCCTCCCTGGCAGCAGCTGCAGTGCAGACAGGGGAGAAAACCAGAGTCACAGGTAGTCAGAAATCTGTGCTGGGCAATGTGCTGGTTTTGCTGCTTCTGTCTTCCCCTCACATTTCAAGGATTGGTGTCTGTTTCAGATACCCAGGCTATGTTGGGGTTTTTATCCCTTTGGCAGATAAGGAGTTTTGGGACCTCACATTCCTGGTGTTCAGAAGTGGCTGTGATCCTCACAGCTGTTGGCTATCACATCTTGCCCTTCTCCTCTTTTCCAACAGAATAAACTAGTGAAGCTGGGTGTGGGACTAGTACAAAGTCTCCCAGAAATTCAGCAGGGTGAGAAGAATAACACCAAACAGCAAACTCAGTGGATATCCACTTGATTAACCGAGGTTGTTCAGACACTGAAGAGAAACCTGAGGCCAGCACTCATGTGCCAGAAACATCTCTTCATGAAAATTAGAATTTAAACTGTGTGAGGGACATTAAATGGGTTTGTAAGCCATCAGAGGGAACAGATTCATGGCAGCAGGCCATACTACCACCTCTTGGAGCAGCTTGTGAGTGCCTCAGTAGGTGCCAAAGGAGAAGAAAGATAGAAGGGCTAATGAGCTGCTCTGCAAAGAGGATTTTGCAGCTGGCATCGTCAGGCCACACCTGCCAGGAGTCTCAAACCTGAAGGCAAAAAACTTGAGTGGAGAGGGAGAAAAAAGGGGCTAAGCAGGCAGTGACAAGTGAGTTGCTGGAGGAGCAGGAAGACTCTCCTGGCAGGGCTGTCTCTGAGAGGCTTTGTACCAAAATTCTTATGGAAAGAGGAAGCAAAGTGAGATCACATGCCTCCATCCTTGCAGCAAGTGGAAAGTCATGCCTGGCTTGTCAGAGCAAAGGAAAACCAGCTGCACGGGGGAGCAAGCTTTCCTCTCCAGCGCTGGAATGCCTGCTGAGAGGGGTAGGCATGGCTGCAGAGAGGGGGGAGCAGACAGGCTCCTCAGCCTCGGGGCTCACCACACCCTTTCCTGGCTGGAGGTGTTGATTTCCCCGTGTCTCTGTTCAGAGGGCTCCTTCCCACCATCTCCCTTCCGAGAGCTGGGCTGCTGCTCCTCTCCTGGCCTGTGCTGCCTCGGCCTTCCAGTGGTCAGTTCCTGAGGGCTTCCCAGGGAGGGCCTCCAAAGGGAAGGGCTGTGCAGCACCCACGGAGCATCATTGAGCCTGCTCTTCCTGCCCCTCCTCAAGGCTCCTCGAGGCCGGGGAGAGAGCCCAGTCAGCCTGCTGAGGTCCCCTTTGCTGCCCGGGTGACAGACAAGGCCGTGGGTAGGAACTGGGGCTCCACGCTGCACGTACCTGGAAGTGAGGAACATGTCCCTGCTCTTCTCGTTGCCTCAGGATCCACAAAAAACCTCTTTTGTAGCTGACAGATGAAATGCCTCCCAGAGCTGGTGACTTGCTGATCTGTGTTTGTGTGTCCCCAGGCAGGGTTAGCTGGTGCTCCCTCATGGCTGGCAGTCCAACAGGTGGGAGAGGGCTTCTGGTGAGGATTTAAGCAAGGCCAAGCTTTCAAAAGCCACAGCGAGGGCCTCTTGGTAGTGCTGTAAACAGGACGAGACTCCTGGTACTAAAGTGATTTCAGCATTTATTATAATAAAAAGAAAAGGCCTAAAGCATGGGGGCCTGTGGGCCCAGCAGGAGCGTTCCTGTGGAGGGTGCTGCAGCGCCGGCGCTGGGTCTTCTTCAGCAGCGATGTCCCCGATGTTCCAGCTGGAGCAGCATGGCTTCCCTGGGTCAGATGCACCTTTTTATCCTGTTTTTTGTCCCTTAGGATTGTTTTCTTTCTGGATCTTTCATTTGCATGAAGGTTTAAGGCGTCTGACTGGCCCATTGCTGTTCTGTCCAGGCTGGCTCTTTCGCCTGGGGAGTGGTGCACTTCACTTGTGTGAAATATGGCACGGTATTTCTTATAACAACTACCCATTTAACCCCTTTTACAGTATAACAACTAAACTAACAGTACATGCTTAACAATTATCAACTATTTTACAACACTTTCTAACCTATTTTTAACAATTGCAACAAGGGTCAAGAGGAAAGCTTCTCAACTCCAAACTTTTCTCACCACATCAAGTTGTGTCCCTTAAATCCAAATATAATCTAGAAAAACGAGTGAGCATTTTGTGTTTAACTATCCCAAGTAAACACCCTTTCCTCCTGACTCTGATTTACTTACCTGCCTGTGGAGAGCATGATGTGTTAGAAAGAGATTCTGTTGTCTGGCACCCATTGTAAGTAATTTGTGGTCAGTTAGGGACTGCAGAATTTGGTCTACAATCAGGCTACAGCAGCCTATGGTGCACAAGGTTGGAAAGTGATGGCAAAGTTTTGGAGCTCCTAAGCAGATGTTTAAATGCTTTTAAGTGGTATGGATGTTATCAGTGGCTGATTTCATGAGGTATTGTGGAGTCATGTGGTAAAACCTTTCCAGAAGGTGCTCCACAAAGCCCTGAAGTGGCTTCTCCCACAGGTCTGGTTAGCCCTGGATGAGCAGGTCGGGGAGGAGTAAAGGAGGGGACAGGCTAGACATGCAAACTTTCATGAAGAGAGCTTCAGAGCTGTCAAGAGTGATGAGAGAGCTCAGACTGAGATTTGAAGATAGCAAGGCCAGATTCTAAAGGCACATTCTAAGTGGCAGAAGGAGGTGATCCTGGACCAGACAGTTGGTGTGCACACATCAAAGAGGGAGGGAGACAGGCAGGCACTTTGGGAGCAGGGCTGGAGGCAGCTGAAAGGGTCTGGAGGTCTGTTTGCTCAGCAGACTCCATCTGTTTACTCCATCCAGCACCTCACTGCACAGGCCTTCGTGGTATTTGAAGCTGAAACTGCCTGAGAAATCAAGCAAGGAACTCTGTGACCCTGAGAGGAAAACTGCCAAGGAAATTGAGGCTTATCACAGCCAGCTGCCAAGGGATGGGTGCTTTGGGTGGGGACTGAGTACAGCCCAGCTCACACCAGCAGCAGCAGCAGATCCTGCATTACATTGGCTGCTTTGCTTTCCAGCAAACTGGGCTTTTTGCTGCTTTCCTGCTTGTGGATTTCCCTAAAAGGGAAGTGAATCCATTGAAGGAAGAAGCCAGGTGATCCCCTTGCCTCCTGGCAGTGGCTGTGGGGCTGGGCTGGGCTGGAGGAATGGCTTTGTGTGGGCTGTGGGTGCTCCCATGACATATTATTTATATTTATTAATTATATGTTATATATTTATAATCTCCCAGTGCCCGAGCCAGGAGGAATACACAATATCACAGTGCCCTCTTGGGGGCAGGTGTTCCTTGGAAATAGACCTTTGTGATTCGTGTGCTGAGGAACCCGTTTCTTGCCTCTGCTGTTTATTCTAGTAGCTCCTGCTGCTTGGCTAAATCTTGGAATTTCCCATTGAACAATACCCCTCCTGGAGAAGAGCTCAGAGTTTGGCCTTGGGTTTTTATTTTATTACTATTTCTCTGTTGCTGATCTGCACTTTGAATCTAAAGTGACTGGGGTGAGGAGTTCCTGAGTGAAGATGGCAGTCTGCCCTCAGAAATGAAACCTGTCTTGTTTAAACGCTGTCAGATCACTCGGTCCCAGCAAGAAACAAATTGTTTTAACAATAGATTTAATTAGCTGGTGTTTGTATTCCTTCACAGAGTGCTCGAGTCCTGCTGCTAGACCTGTCTGCAAGCCGTGGCATCTCGTGTACAGGAGTGTGAAGAGTGAGTGGAGCGTTAAATAAGGACGTGGATAAGTGTGGCAATTCCCTGCTGACTGCCAGAACAGCCTGCAGAGCAGAGACTGAGGCCAGCCTCTCTTCCCCTCCAGGTTTTGCAGTGCCATCTTTTGTCAAACATGAAAAAGAAACAAAATGTGAATAAAAACACAACTTCCAGCAAATATTTGGGATGATCCTATGGAACTGTAACTTTATCACAGCTAATATGGCTCTCGATGCCCTACTGTTGCCCTTAATGCTCTGAATGTAGGATTCTTAAGTCCAAATCCTTTGCCTGTATAGTGGCCACTCTTGACTCACACAAATTGAGCTCTTCTCTCAGGAGCTTGTGACAGGACAAAGGGAAAGCTTGGCCTCAAGCTGCACCAGCACCAGGGAGGTTCAGGCTGGATATTAGCAAGAATTTCTTCACTGCAAGAGTGGTTAGGTATTGGAACAGGCTCCCTGGGAAGTGGTGGAGTCCCCACCCTGGGAGTGTTCAAACACTGAGCAGATGTGGCACTTCTCAATGAGGTTTAGTGGGCACAGTTGTATTTAGTCCAAGGTTGGACCTGATGCTCTTGGATTGGAGGTCTTTTCCAACCTTAATGATTCTATGGAACAAACAGATTTTTTCTTGTAATGCAGACCTATAATTTCCCTGGTTCCTTATGTTTGTGGGTTATGAAAGAACCTCTGTTTTAAAGAAGATATGAAATGACAAGCCTTTGCATTTGTGACAGTTTCTCCAGCATGAATGGTTTTGGGGGTTGGTTTTGTTTTCTTTTGTTTGGTTTTTTTTAAAACAAATTCATCTAAAAGTCCATCTGTGGTGAGGATTCAGTTGAAAAAGATGTGCCACCTGGCAGATGAGTCCATGACCCTAAAAGCTGATTTTTCTCAAAGCCAGACTCCAAGACTGATGCTGAGGGCTTCCCTAACTTTTTTTTTTTCCCTTTCTAGATCTAGGTTGCTTCAGATCAGAAACAATGTTTTCCTAAATGCCAGGCCTAACATCTTGTTCTGGGCTCTGCCAGTCAGTCTTTCATGTTGCTGCTTCTCCCTGTCCCTTTTCTCATGTCATTATGTCCCTAAAGAGAATGCTTCACAGGGCAGCCCTTGGGCATCATCCAGCTACACCAGACAGCACAGTCAGTTGGAAAAGATGGAGCACGGGGTAAAAAAATCATGGTGTGAGCAATGTTTGTCCCACTAGGTACAGCTGGGAAATGCTGGGACAGTTCTCCTTCTGTTTTCCTGGGTCAGCTCCCTTTTTTAGCAAGGATGGAGGACCTTGGAAACCTTGTGTTTCTGAGCACACCTTGCTGTGTGTGCTGAAGCCTTTTTTTAGCTTGCAAAAACAACAACTGGCCTCCCCAAATCCCTGCTTGCTTTCTAAGCTCTGGCAATGTAGGAGACAGCATCTCTCCTGTGCTTTGTTTCCTTGGCTCTTGCTTGGCCTCAGCCTGTATAAAAGCTTTGCCTGCTTTCATTTTTCTGCTCAGCAGCTCTGTTTTAAGGGGACGAGTTGTTTGATTGCCACTTACTGGATCCTGCTCTCAGACTGTTGTAAATTCAACAAGATTGAACTGTGTGGCCTGAGAGGGCTTGTGCCAGGCAGAACTACAGCTGAATATTTTAGAAAAGCGTCTGTATTTTATGAAAGAAGCAGTGCTTTTGTGGACAAGGGAAGAGAATAGAGGAACCTATTTTTTGAGAGGCTGTGGTGGTCTTGCAGGGCAAGGTCTTGGCACCTGGAGGAAGGATAGCTGATGCCAGGGACATGCTTAAATCTGCTTGGTTCTGGCCAGCCTATTAGCCTTGAGAGTGTGTGGGGAACAAAGCTGAGCCGTGCCCTGCAGGCAGTGGGACTGGGGTGAGCATGGCAAGGTGTCCTCCTGCAGCTGCCAGAGCACTTGGAGAGAAAAGCAGAGTTGCCTCTGCCTCCAGCATGCAGGCTCTGCCTCAGGAGCAGGCTCTGAATTTTGAGCAGAAAAAAAGCCTCTCTTGTGCAACTATCTTCCCACCTCCCAATGGGTTTCTTAATACAGATTTCAGAGAAAACCAATGACTTTTTTTCCAATTTTTTTTTTTTTTTGAGAAGGAAATGTATTCAACATCCCCCTCCTCCCCTGCCCCCCCTTCTTCTGTCCTACCAAGGCATATCAGCAGGTTGCAATGGTAGCAAGCTAAGCAGAAGTGCAAAGATGACACCTCTGGGTTCTTAGGCACTGCTGGAATTCTGGCAGTGGTGGGAATCAGGCACAGCCTGTTTGTCAAGACAGAAAATGTTTTATTTCTCCCAGATATCCATCTGGCAGGTAGGTGTGATAGAGAGAGGCAGCTGTGTGATCATTAAGGTGGCATTGTCTCCTGTGTGCTCGTCCTTCTCCAAGTCACTCCAGTGTCCTGAATGCACAGCAGGAGTGATGAGGCAGGGTTTCATCAGGAACTGTCAGAGGCAGAAATAAATAACTTCCAGTCATATAACTTCACTCAATTTCTGTCTGCTTGTGCTGGCCATACCTTGTATTTACATGGTACCACCAGAAACTATTTTTAAATGTTAAAATTTAAATCAGCACACGGTCCTGCAGGCTAAATCTGTTACCAGTGATAACATTTCCACTGCGGTGTGTTTTGTAGTGCCTCGAGAAAAGCAACTGATTGGAGTGATTTATTTCCAATCCTAAGGAAAAAAGATAGCCTTGGAGCCTTTGTCAGCACCAGAGGAAAAGCAACCACAGCGCTGGGCAGGCGGTGTCTGCAGTCACGGAAACAACTGATAACAACTTTCACATCTTATCACTTCACAGATTTATTTTTTCTCTTTTTTTTGCTATAGTATGCAGACATGAAAGAGTCTCTAGGGTCCTCCTGCCCTACATGGGAACTGCAGCAACTGTCCTGGCACAGCTTGAGAAACTGGTTGTCTTAGTCACCATGTAAGATATGGCTGATGGATGAGGCTGCAGAGAGGAACGGGGGTGGAGGCAGAACCTGGGCTCTGGCAGGGGTGCTGTGGGGGGTAACTTACACCCACAGCAGGAAGGGTCCCCCAGAACCTGTAGGCACACAGTTTGTGGTGATTGGGAGTGGGGCTGGCCCAGCCCCATCCCCAGTGGGCACAGCTGTGAGCAGCAGGTGAGCAGCACTGACAGCAATGAGCCATGGAGTGCCCAGGGGCACTGAGCAACCACCACAGGGAACAGAGGGCACACAGGTGCCAGGCATGAACATGAGGGGGTAAAACGTTGGGCTAAAGAACAGGAAAGAGCAGAGCTTGCAGTCTTCTGAAGTGGTGTGGTGTTACTCTGTATGGGTTGGAGCTTTCTGAAATTGTATGGTGATACTCTGTGTATTGTGGCTGTCTCAACTGTGACAGGCACCCCGTGTTTCATTTCACCCAGGTAACTGAGCAATTAGTTATTACCCTGTGCACATCTGGGCACAGCCCATCACTTCTGGGACACTTCTGGGTCTGAGTGTTCTCCCCCAGGCTGGCTGGTCCCAAAGGAGATATGGCAGTAGTCATCCAGGGATGCTTCAGGACTTTGGCATTTACCAGTTCCTCGAGTGGCTTCCCAAGCATGTTGCACAGCAGCAATGACAAGATTAGACTGCTGTCACAGACAGATCACTTTCCTGTGAGAAACTGAGAAAGCCCCTGAGGGCCAGTGAGTGAGGAAGCACCACCACGGACTAAAACCTCACCAAATGATGTGGTCAGGCTGGGATTATGTGCAACCAGGTTTTTATCAGAGAGGCAACTGATGGTGGCTCTCTTTCCTTCTAGCATCCATTTTGGTAGGTTTTTTGCATTCCTCAGTGAAATGCAGTATCCCTCTGCAGATTTTACAGCCTGAGTTTCTGAGAAGGAATATTTGAAGGGGAATTTCTGGGTCTGAATTGCTGAGGGAAAAAAAAAAGTCTGTTTAGGAGATAAGGACTTTTTGTATTTCTTTTCCTGACTTCTCCCACTAAGAAAATACTCTTTATACTGTTATAAACAGGGGACTTTCCCACCTAGCTGCCTTGTTTTCAGTTTGGATGTTCTTTTGTCTCCTTACTGGCAGACACAGCCTCTGGCAAGGGAGAAACTGCTGTTTCTCCAGCCCCTCTGAAATTCCTCCTCACCTCTCAGAATACCAAACATATCTGATAGCTCAGGCTTGATTGCAAGATGCTGATCAAGTAGTTTATCCTCAGGCATGGGAAAAGGCCCTGGATTATGAAATCCTCAATTATTCTGCTGACAGAGTTTGTGGATTCTCCCTGTGCTGCTGTGACCCCCAGATGGGAGATGTCCTCCTGGCAGTGGTCAGGAGAGCACAGCAAGTCAGTGCTGCTGCTTTCCAGGCAGGGCATTTGCTCTCTGTAGCCCCTTTCCCCACTGTCATTTAGGAGCATCTGATTTTTAGGCACTCTTGCTGCTTCTTCCTAACTCCAAAAATAGGTGTCTCTGTTTAATTAATTATGCTTACTTCTTCTGGGTGCATAATTGCAGGAGCCAGGTGAGAGTGCAGTGTTTTTCTTCCTCATCTCTTACCCAGGACTTCATTAATGACAGCTGATTGTCCTGTCCCCACGTCCCTTGCATGCATGATTTACAGCCTCTTTCATCACAAATTAGCTTTTTCCTGCTTCTTTCAAGCCTTCTTGTGTTAACCACGGGCAGAGGATGGTGGCTGGGCCGGGGTTCCTGAGGCAGACGTGGAAAAGGGAGCAGCACATCCTGCAGCTCTCTCTCCTGTGCCTGCCTGAGACACCCCCTCCCCTGCATCTGCTAAGCCAGGAGATCTGCAGGGCAGGGACCTGGCTGGGCAGAATTACCCTTGTCCTGGTGCCTGCCTCTCCTGCACACCTCCCAGAGGCACTTCTCACCACAGGGCCATTTCACAAGCTTCCTTGTAACTGTGAACCTCAGATTTTCTTCTTGGAGCAGCCTCAAAGGGCATTTCCCTTCCATGCTTCCTGGCACAGGACTTGTGTGGGCACATTGGCATTTCCAGCCCTCTGCCATAAGTGTTGGAGGGAGGCTTCAGTTCCTCAAACCCTCTGATAAAGTGTTCTGGGGAAACTTTGCTGTGTGCTTTCCCAGTCTGTGAGACACATGATGTCATGATATGATTTTTGGGGTTGTTCTGTGGAGAGCCAGGAGTTGGCTCTCAATGAATCCTGTGGGTCCCTTTCAACTCAGGATATTCTGTGATTCCATGAGGCTGCTGCAAGGGACAGGGAAGGGCACTGGAAAAATCTCTTGCCCAGCCTGTCTGGTCTTGTGTTCATGTTGTGCTGGAAAAAGAATCAGCTGCTGGGTGTTGTCATGGTGTTGTCTCCTGCTTCGCATTTCATGTTGCTCTGCATGGGTGGATGTCACCTCTTTAATTTCTAAGGTGACTGCTGCCAGTGCTGTGATCCCAGCGAATGCCCGAGACCCCAGGGGTGACAGCTGATGTAAAAGCAATGCCCTGCAGCACTGCCCCTGCCTGGGAAACCACACCTTAGGCAGCCTCTGCTGTGCTGCCTCTGCCCATCACAAACCCGAGGATTCAAAATCAGATCTTTGATTGGACCCTGCCAGGAATGATGTCTGCTCCTTGCTGCCTGCCTGAGCCCTCCCTGCAGACCTGCACCCAGCGTGGATGGGGCTCTGCAGAGGTCAGTGCACCCACTGCTTCCTGAGCAGCTTTTCTCCCTGCACAGGGTCTCCTGCTGGGCAACACAGCTGCTGCTTCTGCTTCTGACTGCCTGTGCAGGGGCTCGGGAGCAGCCTTTCTCCAGTTAGCAATGAGCAGCTTTCCAGTGGAGGACGTCCCAGCTGCTGCAGGATGGGCAAAGGGAGGAGGACTCATCCCTCTTGGCCACAGAGAGAAAAGCTGGCTGGGCTGGGGTGGCAGCCGGGGCAGGGGAAGGGGCTGTTCAGAAAGGATGTTTGTGGCCATGCTTCTTGCTGGTGGGCTGTGTGGAGGGTTACCATTTATCACTTGTCTTTCAGATCCTGCTCTACACCCTTCCTTTGGGGAATCAGAGCCACTTTGTAATTCACAGGGTTTGGCATTTATAAGCTTTATTTTTCTACCAAACTCTTGTAAGAAGGGGGACTCTGGGGCAGGTAGGAAGCTTTAGGGAGCATCGACCTCTTGAACTGAAAACAAGTTCTCTTTATCTCCTGTTCTAAATCTCTGTAACTTCTCCAGTCACTTCTCTGACATATCCCCAGGAAGCAAAATAAACACGGGGTTTGGACTGGTTAATTCTGCAGAACAACTACTTGCAAAATCAATGGTGGGTTGTTTTTCTTCTCCTTTGCTGAAGCCAGAAATAGGTCAAGCAGCAAACCAGCGTTTCTGAGGCAGCCAGGAGTGACTGATGTACGTAGGTGTTTCAGAGGTGGCCCCTCTCCGGGGTTACTGCTCTGCCTAAAATCCCCCATTTTCCTTGTGCTAGGAGGAGGAGGAAGTGCTTGCAGCAGAGAAATGAAACCACTTAAGATTTCCTCGAACAAAGAGGGTGGGTTTTTCAATAGAAAATACATCTTGCTTGTCCTCCTCCAAGGCTGCGTGTCCGTGCCGCCCAGCTCTGCCCGTTCTCTCCTGCCGCCCGCGCTCGGGAGCCGCCGCCCTCCGCTCAGCCCCCCTCTCATTAACACCGCACCTTGCCTGCGGTCAGGCTCTGGGAGGCAGGAAATCTTCTTAATGCAAGTGAATAAAAGCGTCTTGCATTGGATGAAGCTATTCTGGATCACATATGGGGTTGTCAGGTCTATTCAAAGTCACATTTAAGTTAATATGGTCACAGCAAGACGGCAATATTCACAGTAATTTAGGTCTGCTCTTCAGTAAGGTTGTCCCACTTAATATCCCCTGGAAAATCCTAGTCCTGGTGACTGGCTTTATTTTCTGCAGATCTTTTGGATGTTTGCTTGTCTCTTTTGGATGTCTGGCAGCATTGTCACTGACAGAGGCTGTAACAAGCTGCTGTATGGGCTTTCACAAGCAGTCAGTCAGTCACTGCCTTGGAAAAAAATAGGGGTCTTTGTTTCCTCGTGTGTCCCCCTGAGTGTGAAATCAACCCTTCAGAACACACAGGTCGGGGCATGAGGGTGACAGCCCACAGATTGTTTAGCATTGCTTTTTATTGTTGGGGCAGCAGAGGAACGGTAATTAGACACATGAAATGTTCTATTTCCTATTGCTGGGTTTTTTATATCCAACTGGCTTCCTTGAAAGGCAGAGTTCCTAGACCTGAAACCCAGGAGCCATGGGGCTCTGCCACTGATGTGCATGGGCTGAGAGCTGCCAGAAGGTCCTCTTATGAGTGCCCACGTCAAATAGCAGAAGTAGAGAGAGGGCTCTCTCCAGCCAAGGTCGCATGCAAATGAGAAACCTGCTTTATCACTGCATCTGAATGGGAGCGGCTCGAAGAGGAAAGCAAAGAAAGCCAGGGATGGGAAATGACCTTCCAGAGCTTTCACCCTGCTGCCACGTGGCTCTGTCACCAGGGACTATTTCCTAGCACAGCCACTGTGACAGCCCCTCAGAGTCCTTTCCTTGCCAGCTTTCTCACCAGTTCTTCAGAAGAGATCAGAATAGCCCAGCTCAGATAACACCCAGCGTGCTTGTGCTTCCTTCCACGTGCAGGTCTCTTTCAACATCTTCTGTGTTGGCTGCTGCAGTCTCTTGCACCTGAGTATGCAAATAGCTCCCTCCAGTCCAGGAAATACACAGCAAAGTTTGGTTTTCTCCAGTGTGACCTTGTAAGTTCTCCCCTCTTTTGAATTTCTGCATGGCCCAGGTCATGATCAAATACAATATAAGAGAGAAGCTAATTTCTTAGCTCCGTGTTGGGTAGGGTCAGTGTAACATCACTTCCTTTTTATGGAATACATGGGCTGACTGCATGCAAAGAAAAGGCTTTTACCCACTCTTGTTGTTAATGATGGTCATTATGGCAGGCAGAAGGAACAGGCAACAAGACTGAGATCCCATTGTGATGCACAGTGCAAGAACACCAAGTGTTACACTGGCCCTGCTTTGTATTAGAGTCTAATTGCAGCCTGTCACAGTCAACAAACCATTTTTTCCATAATGGAAACCACACGCGCTCTGTATTACACAGTATGCTAAAAGATATTGTGAGAGCTGGAGAAAAGAGCCCCTCACTTTTCAGTTATGATGATTTTTTGTTAGTATGTATAATTTATCTCTTCAATAAGGAGTAGTTATTCCCCTATTGACCTACAGGATTTTAATAAAGAGTAACTGTGTGGCCTGACAACCTTCTTTAAGCACCTATTTAAAAAGTAGCAGATGTTAGGCTAGCATGAATAATATTCTGTGAACAGGGGTTATTTTCATTTTGTGTACCTCCTTAGCCCACCCCAGCAGTGGAGGAGAGCCTCCACTGACATAATTATTAAAATTTGGATGATGGAAGTCCTTGCCCTGCCCAGCCTGCGTCTTGATGCTGTGTGACTGCTTTGCTATTCCCTGCCCTCGATGTACAGCTGAGAGTCAGAGTGCTCAGGGACTGGAAAAACAGGGACTGCTAACAAAGCTCGAGGAGCTGTGGGTGTGAGAAACACACGGTGGTGTTTCGAGCCTGGGCTTTCCCATGAAAACTTCTATATTAAGGGGTTTGCTCCTGTTTGTTGTTGCTAATTTGATATTTTGTATCAGCACTGCAGTTTGTCCTTTATATCTCGGTATTCTGTGGGGGCAACAAAAAAGGATGCTGCTTGTTTGTGAGCCTCAAGCCTAAGGAAAGAATATGACAAGAAAGCTTTGATAGCAGTGAAGTGGCTGGGGACCGAGGGAAGGAAATGGGCAAATATTAGCAAGGATACAGATGAGCATGGGAATGCTCTGAAATGCCAAGAATTTGTGTGAGTTTGGAATTTGTTTGTTAACTGAATTAAGTGACTCTGAAGCACAAACACTTGGGCAAAAGCAGATCAGCAAAGCAGCCTCTGCACAACAGCAGCTTCCAGCAAAATCCAAACAACAGAAAACCCTGGGAGATCCAGACCTCATGCTCACCTTTCCTGTAGCATCTGCAGCATCAGGGGACACACTTGTAACTTCGTGCATCAAAGAGATTCGTGCTACAGCTCCCTTTCTCAGCCTGTGCTGCACAGCAAGCAGGCCAGTGATCAACGTGCTCTTCCCTTGGGCCTTCATCTCCCTGAAGTCAGGGAGAGTCTCTGCATTGCCATCAGCTTCACAGACTTTGGAGCAGGCACTGAAGCTTGTCCTCAGCCAGCTGAACCCTATTCAAGTTCTGAAGCATAATATTTCATGTAGGTTTCTTGTTTCCCGAGGCTGTGGACAGTCTTACATGAAAGAAAGAGCTCAGGGACTTGAGGCTGAGCCTGCTCCCTGAAGAGTGTGGAGGCTCAGAGCAGAGCAGGGCTGCAGGAATGGCAGTGCTGGCTGTAGACATTCCTGCCTGCCCCTCAGCCTGTGCTGGAGCCCTGTGGGGAGCAGGCAAATGAGATCCTGTGAAGCTAAGTGCCTTGGCAGCAGTAGTAAGAGCTGATCATCGCCGTGTCCTCAGGTGTCAGTCCCCAGAACAGGAGTGGGAGAGGGGATGATGCTGTTGGACTGCAGTGGGCACAATGCAGAAGGCACAGTGAGGGTGTGCAAGTGGTGCTCTGCTCCAGCCCCACAGCTGCCCCTGTCCTCCCCTGTAATGTATTCAGGTACATTTCAGTTCCAGGTGAGCATTCCCTCCTCTCCCTGCTGGGGAATTGGTGTTAGCCTTTTATCTGTGCCTGAATTGGCTTTTAATTCATGTCTTGCCGGAGAGAAACGAGGATGATGATGTATCACTCCCAAGCACTGGCTGCTGCTGGTTTTTGTACAATTATTTTTAAGGCAATAATCATTTTATACAGTGCTAAATCCAGCCAATCAATGTTAAAAGGAAGACAGTATTTAATGCAAAAGCACAACCTCTGCAGAAAAGGGAGAAGGTTTAGCTTAGCTGTCAGAAATTCTTCCCTGTGAAGGTCCTGAGACTCTGGCACAGGTTGGCCAGAGAAGATGTGGATGCCCCATCCCTGGAAGTCTTCAAGGCCAGGTTGGATGGGGCTTGGATCAACCTGGTCTAGCGGAAGGTGTCCTGCCCATAACAAGGAGGTTGGAACCAGGTGATGTTTAAGGCCCTTTCAACCCAAGCCATGCTATGGTTCTATCAAAACAAAGGGAGTGAAATGCAAAAGATAGACAAGGGTTGTTCTAGATCAGCTTCTTTCTGCTCTGGTCCTAGTGTCAGCCAGCATGCACAGGCTGTTCCCTGGCAATAGCCATGCGAAGTCCAACTGATTGAGGATGATGTGTGAATTTGAGCATGCAGTGAGAATGATTTCATCTCTTTGGAGAGGCAGTGTGAAATGGAAGCTGAGGAGTGCGTGGCTCTCACAACTGCAGCATTGCTCTCAGCATGCACGTTGGTGGTTTGGGTGCTAATTAGTCTTCCACCTAGGCAAAAAAAAGGAGATGATTGTTCTGGGTGGCCTTTAAAAGGAATGGCAGGACTGTTAGGAAGTTAATAGTCATCTCTAAGTCACGTCTGATTCAGCTTTGCTGTCACTTGGAAGGAATGCTAGAGAAGAGCATTTCCTCTCTGAGGAAAGCTTGAAAGTTTGAGAGAGCCACTTAGGGAGTCTGAAGCATGGAGCCCCTCTCCAATGAGGGCAGGGTAAGAGAGCTGGGATTGTTCAGCATGGAAAAGAGAATACTCTGGGAAGACCTTGTTGCAGCCTTCCAGTATGTAAAAGGAGCCTGTAAGAAGAGTGAGAACAGACATTTTAGCAGGGCCTGTTGTGACAAGATGTCGCTATGGAACACGAAAGGACACAGGCGCACACCGCTGCTCTCAAGGTGAAGAGCAAAAAGGAAGTTTATTTTCTGACCCTAACATTTATGGTTTTCTAAAAGTGACCGTGGATTGGAGGGTGACAGTGCCACCTCTCCAATGACACTAGACAAACCAACAGTCCATCAAATTTCTGCAAAACAATGAGTTATTTAGAGAAAGTGTGTGAGAAAGTTCTCCACAAGAATGTCAACATCAGAAGGCTTAGAAAATCTTAAAAAATCAGGGTGACAACAAGATAAGGGGTTATGGCTCTAAAGTAAAAGAGGGCTGATTGAACCCGCCCACCCCAAAATCTTGCCCTAGGTTTTGATGGCAGTGAGATCTTTTCCATCTGCAGCTTTTGCTTTTTTTCAGGTTGCTCTGGTGCCTGCTCCCCATGTCAGAGAGGTGAAGACGTGCTCAGTGTCTTTAGCCCTAGCTTAACGTTCTCTTTGCAGCTGCCTGGGGAGCATATTTACCTCTGGTGGGTGGACTTGGTGTATTTACATCAGTGGTACAGCTGTTCTGGAAATGGATATGGTATTTGCTGTTGGATGTAAAATACAAGAGCTACTGACCAGATTCTACCTTTCTGTGCTTTACAATTGCTGTAATATTTATGTTATTTCAGGTACATTTGAAAGCATAGTATTCTGGTCCAGTTCACATTGCAAGATTAATCCATCACTGGAAAACTCCAGCACACGCTGCAGTCTGTGAGAACCTTTGTGTGGATCTGCTTTGGCTCCCTGGCTCTGCATGGAACCGATTCCTGATAGGCAAGTTCTTTCTCTGCAGCTCCAGGCTGCCAGCAGAGGGCAGGCAGCTGCCAGCAGCCCGCTGGAGGATGAGAAACTCTTCACACTGAACTAAGAAACCCACCGATAAAAACAGATAAAATCAGAAAAGCAGAACATCAAGTGACATGGCAGCACGTCTAACACCTGTTCATTGAAATTACAGGAGCAGAAAAGTAATAGAAATTTGCTGCATTTCCAGGTGTGGACATGAACTAACAATCAATACCCAAATACCTGCCATGCTTGAGGATTTTTTTAAAAAATGAATCCAGCATCACAGCCTCAGTCTCTCTTTAATTGTTTCTAAGTAATATTTCTTTTCTGACTCCTGGAGATGACCTACGGGCTCTAGTGAGCACAGGCATCCAGAGTCTGATGAGGACAATCAGGTGTAGAGTGGTTTTTTTCCCTGACTTCTCAGATGAACGCAGGCAGGTGAGCTGGTACTTCTTGCAGGTGGCTGAGCAGACTGGGGGTCGGGTTCTGCAGCCCTGGTATTGCTCCCTACAATCAGTCATGTTTCCCTTGCCCAGGTGCAGCCTGCCAGGAAGTCTGCTGCAGCAGAGGTTTGGAAAAGAGCCAGGGAGTTCTTCCTGTCCCTCCTTGAGTGAGTGAAGGCTGTGGGGAGCAGTAGGCTCAGTCAGTCCAGTATGAGTTTTAAGGTAGTTTCCAGATTTTCTGCATTCAGACTTGAGGCATATTCTTATCAGGCTGGTTTTTAACCTGCCTGAAGGTGCTCTCAAAGTCTCAGATGAGCAGATTGGGAATGCTGAGCCCCCAAAGCCAGCCCAGAGGTGCTGCAGGCCCCGTTGCTGTGGCTCTGCAGTGAGCCTTGGTAGCCGTCTGCCTGCCCCTGAACGTCTGTGCTAGCAGGGATCTGCTGATTGCAGCCTGACATTTGTATTCAGGGGAAGACAGCTTTTGTCAAAACCTATCAGTGAATCTCTTTCTGAGGAACTAATACAGCAAATCCTACAAACCCTGTGTTTTCTGCTATTTCTGACATTCTGTAGTTCAGTGGCTTATAATTACAGACAGGATGCTGCTACAGGGTCCTCTGCTTCACAGAGGGTGGCTGCTAATAGGGCTTCAGTGCTTCTTCTTGCATGCCTGGCTATTAACTTAGAAATAAAACTACACCTTACATTAGGATAAGCTTGGTTAAAAAGGTAGACCCCCCCACGTGTAGGCACACAGTTTGTGGTGGCTGGGATGGGGCTGTGGCCCAGCCCCATCCCCAGTGGGCACAGCTGTGAGCAGCAGGTGAGCAGCACTGACAGCAATGAGCCATGGAGTGCCAGGGGCACTGAGCAACCACCACAGGGAACAGAGGGCACACAGGTGCCAGGCATCAACAGGAGGGGGGATAAAAGGTTGGGCTGAAGAACAAGCAGGGCAGATGCTTAAAGCCTTCTGAAGTTGTGTGGTGATA
Organism: Haemorhous mexicanus; assembly: GCF_027477595.1. Classification (NCBI taxonomy): domain Eukaryota; kingdom Metazoa; phylum Chordata; class Aves; order Passeriformes; family Fringillidae; genus Haemorhous; species Haemorhous mexicanus. The sequence continues at coordinate 29,980,581 of NC_082348.1, read as the reverse complement.
CTCTGTGTATCGTGGCCATCTCAGCTGTGACATGTGCTGTGGCACATGGTGGCCCTGATGTGATTTGGGATTGGGCTGTAGGGTGAGGTATGGCTGGAGACAGAGCCCAGCATAGCATTGAGAGCTGCAGGAGAAGCTGCCTGGTCCAGACCAGAATGATTTTGACACCTGGGGTACAGGTGAGCTGCTGGGGACATAATGGGAAATAAGTTATTAAGGGAAGAACAGAGTGTGTTTGTCCACATGGAAAGCTTCGTTAAAGAGAGAAGGCATTAAGGCTACTGACTACACCCTTTGTAGTGTTTTACTGTGGACAAAGTTGTAAGATTTTAAGACTGATGCAAGTACTGCTTTTAGTGTTTGGAAAGAAGTTAGGGAAAGACTATGGGAAGTGGAAGAAGAATCAGAATAAGAAATTGAAATTGATAGGGAACTGAGGCGGGCAGGCACTTGCAGCCTTCTGAATTGACATGGTGTCACTCTGTATGGGTGGATGCTTGAAGCCTTCTGGTGTGGTGTTACTCTGTTTGGGTTGAAGCTTTCTGAAATTGTGTGGTGATACTCTGTGCATTGTTGAAAAAAGCCATGGGGGCTGCTAGCAGGATAGCTGCATTCCTGCAGGTGCAGGGTACCCCAGGAAGCAGGCAGGCCCGGGTTGGCCAGCCCAGCCTTATAGGGAGAGAGAGGGAGAGAGAGACACGCTTCCGGTGGTTCCACGGTAGTTTATTGAGGGGTCTGTGAAGGGTTCCAATGACAGCTCTTCTGTCAGAATGGGCCAAGGTAGCCCCTTATAGAGGGGCTCAGGAACTGACCAATTGTAAGGGTTAGGGAAAATAGCCCATGGGGTCACAGAAAGATAAGCGGGCCTGGAGGACCGGAGTGGAGACTTCTGGTTTAGTTCCTATGACTTGGCATTTCCTTATCTCTAAGCCTCCATCTTCCACAGGCTTTAGCTAGCCCCGTGTCTGCTACACATCGTGGCCCTCTCGACTGTGCCATTTGCTGTGACACCCACCTACTGCAAGGCAATGACAGTCCCCTGGGTGACTCATGTCTTGCAGTGCCTGTGGTCGGGATGAGAGTCCGAGCTTCCAGTGACCTCACGTTAGTCCTTCACAATTGAGCTTTGTGTGCTCTGCTGCAGCCTGTGGTGAACTTGCTATGTGATGAAAGAGGGCATTCCCCCAGTCTGCTGCCTCAGAACTGGTGTCACATTGTGGTGTCCAGGTGGCACAGCACAGCAAGCTCCCCTGGATCTGCCTGCCAAAGATAACGTGGAAGAAGTGCTGAAGGCAGACACATCACAGGAGGGTGGGCTCCTCGCTCTTACATCTCCCTTCTTGTGGCAATTTGCAGACCTGAAAGCAGAGGGTGCAGTCTGCCACGAGCTGGGAAGGACAGCAGATGTGGCTATTGGCCACAGGGCACGGAAAGGGCTTTGAGAGGTCCCAGAGCTGAGGGTTGTGCTGAGCTGTTCCGCTGCCCTACAGGTGGGCACAGCAAGCCCAAACCTAAATGAGTCAGCAAATACCCTGCTAATGAACACAGGGCAGAAGAAATTAGATGGGGTTTAGGATGCAGCAGGCCATTTCAGGATGTACAGTGGGATTTTAGAAGCAGCACTGGAAACAGAGGATCTAGCAGAGTGAGTGAGCAGGAGTGTAGTGCAAATCAATAATAAAAAATAATAATACTAAGACATGGTTTCGGTGCTTTGTGATAGAAAAAAATAATTATCTTACTGCACAAACAAATGGAAGATCACGGATGATTAAAATTATAATTAAAGCAAGAGAATGACTATGGCAGCACAGACATCTCTGCAGACTATTTGAACAGTGTGTTAAACAAAGTCAATCATTTCTTCATCATAATGGTATTTACAGTAACACAATGGGAATGCAAGGCATTTCACTGCAGGCAGCCTGGTGTTTAAAAATATACTTACAGCATTGATATCCAGAAAGAATAGGTATGGTCTGTGCTGAAAAAATGGTTAGTGCTACAGTTCAGTTTTCAGATGCCAGGCTTTAGCATAATAAGCAGCAGCAAAGGAAATTAAAATGAGGGAGAACGTTGAACAAGGGCTTTAAAAAGAGGATTTGCTATAGAGAGTTTAGAGCAGGATGATTTTGATTATATTACTGTACTAGATAAAATGAAGCTGAGGGGATTCATAATTATTAGCATCTCTAATCCACAAAAAAGAATTTAAAGATAAGATGATAGAATATTATTAGCAACTTCAGGCAAAGCTTTTCTACTTGTGGTCATTATTAATTGCCTGCTCTGGATATAATTAAAAAAAATCCAACAGGACATAGTTCTGGATGATTTTTTTTTTTTTTTTTTTTGAAAAAGGCTTCAAAATTTGTCTGCAAATGTGTTAGCAGCCCTGGAAAACTTTAACAGATACTAGAAAAGAATAAGGAGTGCTACCATGTGCCATGCCACGCACTGTGATACTGTGAGGAGATAATCAGGCTCTCCATGTCCCTTCTCTCTTTGCAGATAAAGAGGAGACAGTGAAAGACTCATAAACCTAAAAGGGTTAAACCAATCAAAGGAATGCTTAGAATTAATTTGTGCAAATCCTTGCCAATAAATTCTGCTTTATGTAAGAGGTTGGTATGGTGCAGGAGAGATCATAAAGTGAAGTTCTTAGTCATTGCCCTTCAGTTGTACCAGCCCCATGTGTGTCTGCCTCTAATACATTTAAGAATTGCCTTTTCTGTTTGGTATTTTTCTGGAAGAACCTGTTCCTTTTCTGTTTTGCTTTTTGCTACTGCTTACTTACACTCTTGAGTTGTTAGCCTGCTCTGTGATGTGAGATCCCATACTCCAGTTACCTGGCTGAAAAAACAAACACCATCCAACAGATTAAATTTGTCCATCTTTTCATCTGCTCTTCATTCACAGGTACAGATCCAACTGATAGTGGGGCTGAGCTAGCAAAGCTTCATTGTTTGTCTGGAAAAACCTTGACTCTGCTGTCCCAGTCTGCTTGGGGCTCTGTGAGAGCTGAGACACTGCAGGGCAGAGGTCTGGAATCAGCAGCACCTTCTGCCTTGCATGCCAAGTTATCAGAAGAATACTGGGCAAGAACAAGACAAGGACAAGGGAACTTCAGGAGGCTCCTCACTGCCTATAAATGTTTTGCTTGTGCCTTCAGAAGGCAGGTCTTCCTTGGGGAAAAGGAAAAACTCATCATAGTGTTGAAACTCAGGACATCCCTTTGGATGTCCAGAGTTGCCAGGACCCCTGCCAGGGGGCTCAGAGACCCTGGCACACAGCCCAGAACACCTGTGGGTTTGATTGTGACCCGTGGAGCAAACTGCCAGCTTTACATTAAGAGATAAGAGCCACAGCAGTTTAAGTAGTGTAAGAATAAAGTAATCACAGGGTGCAAATGTAGGTTTTAGGATTTTTAGTATAGGGGTTTTGGAGACAAGATGGAGGGATTTGGGTGTGTCTAGCCTTTCTTCTTCTTTACCTCCATCTTCACTGGTGATGTTGGCACTTTTAGATTGGTTTAGAGTAGAAGCTCACTCTCTAACATAGGTGATAGGGATTGGAAAATAATTGTAACCATGTTACACGTAGTTTTTAGTATAAAGAGATAACACCGCCCTGGGGGCAGGCAGAGGGCCTCTGGCTGTCCTGCTGGACAGACCTCGGCTGGCCAGGAAGAAAATTTTCTAGGTAAGCTACAATAAACAATTCTGAGACTGAAAACTGAAGAGCTTTGACTGATCCTTTGAACGCGCGGGCTGAAACAGAGACCTTTAACACAAGTCGGGGTCGCAAACCCTGCGGCCACCCGACACATAGAATCCAGCTGCTTTGGGTACCCTTGAAATCTTTTGCTTGGAGTTTTTTAAAGACTAAAGTGATGGCAAAAAGTAGGAATGGTGGTGTACACAGAAGGTGGGGAAGACAGCATAAATGTGCTGTTTGGAGAGTGTTGCTCTCTGTAGAATAGCAGTGAAAGGAATTATAGGCAGGAGGAATCTTCAATTAAGATAGTATAAGGAAGCAAATATTTGAGGAACCAGTAAATCAACTAGATAAGGGTAGAATAAATGTAATTCAAAGACCAATTTCTTGTTGTAGGATGTTGCAAACATCAGAGCGCAGCACTGCATTTGATGATGGACTGTACAGCACAAAGTTGGAAAAGAGGCTGTAGCTCTCTCTAAAGCTCACTGAAAGATAAATAAATCACAAAGGTTATTGTATCATACTGTCAGTGAGGTTTTTAATAAGTAGGTACAATTATTTTAGGCATGAAGAAAATATAAGAACTATCTGCCCCCAAGGGCTGTTATTCTCACAACAAATGTGCTGGCAGAGAAAGTCAAGGAAAGGCATAAATAGAATAGGATGGGAAACTATGTGCTGGGGAAAAGGGGACTCTGATCCTGCTAGATGTGCCCAGCACTAAGAAGCACATTCCTGTGGAAGACTTTCACAGAGGGGGTGAGGGGGAGATCCCCGGATTTACTTACGGCAACGAAAATGTGATACAAGGCATAAAACCAGGCATCAATAAATTAATAAAAATTTCAGACTTGGCAGTAGAAATGTCCTTGGGATGATCTCTGCATTTGATAATCACTGGGAGGGGAAGTGTGAGTCCCTCTTGCATAGTAAGAGCCAGTTTGGAAATCCTTTGCTCTTACTGGTGAGCATTTAATGCTCATCTGGGGTGAATAAATTCTCCAAAAGCTCAATTTCAGGCCAAGTCTGATGATCAAAATGAATTTTTCCCACGTAATGATTCCCCAAATAAGGACTGGAGGATTAGGACCATTAGAGACTATCCCTGCCAGTACTTTGAGCACCAACAGAGGGCTCGTAGGTTACCAAAGGAAGAATAACATTTATTTCTTTGTTACAGAAAGCAAATGTAAAGCAACGGAGCAATGTTTAAAGCAAATAAGGATAAATGTGTCAGATCAAGCTCTCACACTTAGTTCAAAGGGTAGGGCTAAGTGGGAGGGTTAGTTACCCATGCAGGTTGAGCTCTAAAGCAGTCCCAGTGACTGAGGAGCATGTCACCTACATTCAGTCTAATGTACACTGCAGAGGGCAGTCCATGGGTCTGACCTGCAGGGTGCACATCAGGTCCCAGCCTCACACCAAGCTTGTTCCCCACCTGCCAAGGAGAACCCTTAATGCTCTTGGTTCTTTGTCCTGGTTCTCTGTCCCTGTACCTATTTCACTTGGGTTTTAATTTGCCATTTTCAAAACCTGGAGGTTTAAAATCTGGAGGGAGAAGATTTGTGGGGGCATTTTTTAAAGTATTTTTTGCCCCCAAAGCTCTTGTGAGAGCAGTGCTCTGTACTGAGACTGCCAGTAGTGCCCACACAAGAACCAAACTTTGCTGCTACTGTCTGGTTTGGGCTAGTCTGCAGAGCCTGGCAGCAGCAGGCTTCCAAACATGTGAGCTGAGCACTCTTACAGTTTGAGAGAAAAAACCTCCCCTGTCTCCCTTTGAGAAGAAACCCACCGTGGTTACTGCAGTAACCGTGATCTCATCTGCCAGCAGGCACAGGCTGCTGGACAGTCCTGCTGCACTGGGCAAGTTGCATGTGCATGACTCCAGCAAACAGGGCTTGGACAATGTTCTCTGAGTCATTCAGGCTACCCTTTTGCCCCAGGGCAGGACTGGCTTGCCTTCACCAGGCAGGTTCTTGTCTAACTCTGTGTTTTAAATCTCCAGTGATGAGGAAGGGAACGTTATTCCTTGTCACAGCTGTTGCCTGTTTCATAGCCTGCAGGGTGAAAAGGATGGCATTTCCATACAGTTTTTATATTCACTGGTGTCATTGTACTTCTTGTCTCTGGTTGGTTGATAGATTGAACTAATGACCAGCCATTTGTGCAGTGATCTTTTTTGCCTCCCTTATAATGTTCTGGGAGTTGGAATGTGATCTGGGAAGAGCAGAGCTGTGCTGAAAGTCCTGTGAGAGAGCACATGGGCAGACTCAGAATCAGCCTTTTCCTCTCTATTCTATTGCACTGTGTTCCTGATTTATAGAATTGACTTTCTCCCAAGCCTGTAGGTACTATCAAATTGCTCTTCTTTCTGACTCAGTTCCTTCTTTTCAGATTTTAAATACGCTGTTACCAGTAAATAGTAAATCTATGAAAACACTGGGTCGTGAGAACTTCTAGGTCTTGAGGAAGAAGGAAATGGCCATGTAAGTAATTGCTGGCCAGAAGGTGTAACATGTTCGTCAGATGAAACAAGTCAGAGGCCATGATGTCCGAAGGAGAAGAGTAGATGCTTGTTTTAATGGAGTTGATACTGGCAGCATGAGCAGCAGAAACATTATTTCAGTGTCCAGTGGGAAGTTTTTTTCTGTTTTATTTATCAGTTTGAGCTTCTGTGTCCTCCTTTCACACCCCTTCTGGACAGTGCCTCAGTCCATTGCTCCAAGGAGGCTGGATGCAGATGCCACCCTGTCTCATCCTGCAGCAGTACAGAGGCAAAGAGATTATTTAGCAGCCTCACAGTACATTCCTATCTCATACTTTGCTCCTTTCAGGTGGTTACAAATGGTTTTACAGACTTTGAACTTGTAATGTATTAATAAAAAGTATAAAGAGTTTACTTTTAAATTTCTTTAGCTCCTGAAGTGTTTTGGTTTTACTGGTTTCCAGTCAATTTTTTCCCAGGTAGGCTCTGTGTTTATTTTGCCTGGGCTCTGCTTTCATTTCATGAAGCACAGCTTTAGAATCTAAAGTGAGCTTTGCCACTTGGTCATAAGGCTTGACTCTCCCCTGCCTCCTCTTCCTCTGCTCTAGGTTCTGGATAGAAGTGAGATCAGCTTCAAGGCTTGGTACAACTTCTTGTGTGGCTTCCATGCTGAGTTTAAGATCTTTAACGGTTGCATGGGTTCCATTAACAGCCCTCATGCCCAGAAATGCTGCTTCTTCTCCCACCCTGCCTATTTCTCCAGTCCTTACTGAAATTTTGTGTCAGAAGCTAAGCTATTTCCTTCTCGAAGGCACAGAATTTAATGAGGGTAGCTGGGTTTCCTCATGGACCCACTTTCATCAGCCAAACCTGAAGCAGGAGGTAGAGCCCAAGTCATGCCCCACAGTCCAAAACCAGCAGACTGGCCAAGGAAATCCAGAGCCACTAAAGACTTTGAATCCAAAGCCCTTCAGCCTCTCATGGAGCCACTGCTCCCACAGCCAACCCAGCAGCAGGGTAGCCCTGCTGTGCCTTTGCCCAGCTGGGAAGGAAGATAGCCAGGGAAACAGAAGCCTTGGCCAGCTGTAGCCTCTGCTCATGCTGTGTGGGCCCTTTGCAAGGAGAGATCCCACCTGTGGCCTTGGTTGTTTGGCTGCTTGTCAAGATTGCCAAGCCTAATTTAATTTTCGACTGGTCACGACTTGACTGATTTGATCAGTACAATTCTCCAGGGACAAAAAAGAAAAAAAACATTATTCCCACTTCCTGCTCTATTTGACTTTGCTAAAACAACAGATTAGTTATCACGGAGGTAAAGGCATCAGCTGAGCACAGTTCTCAGCTGGAGCGTTGTGTATTTAAATGATAACGGGGCTATGTGAGCACAAACACCTTTTTGTTAAAGGTGCCTCCCACTTAATGAAGTGTTAGATGAAAACGAAATTGTCCCCAGGTAGTTTTAGTCTGGAGTACTTGGGTAACACACGGAGCAACAGCTTATTAAAATGGAAGAAGCAAACAAAAATAACAATGATGAAAGGGATCCTTGATTCAAAATGATATTGTGTGTCTCAGAGCATTGACATTTGTGTCAATATCGTATTAGCAGCAATCAAATTTCTCATTGTCTGCTGCAATGTAACCAACTCCTGAGTGCAAAAGTCCATTAATCATGGAGGTGTGCTCTCTGTGCCTGTGTTGGTGGGAAGATAAATTAGGTGGCACTTTGCAGATCTGCTGAGAGAGAGGAGGACATGCATTGAGTATAGATGGAGTAAGATAAGCAAAACCTACTCCTAGATCATTTTCCTTGACATTTTCCCCGTGCCAAGCCAAATAATGGTTCAAATTGTACTTTTACTAACTATTCTGCATACTTCTGTATCACAGTTTTCATTTTAGACCAAATGAAAGTGCATTTCTGTGCTTGTGGCAAGAGGTTGAAAGTGCATTTCTGTGCTTGTGGCAAGAGGTTGTGGGGGGTGAGTTTCTGTGACTGCAGACTGTACAGGCATTTTCACCCTCTTAAAATGGGAGTAACTACATTTCATAGTTACCTTGGTCCTGACAGAAACTGCAATGCTTTCAGCAGGCTCTGGAGACCCAAGTCTGCCACAGACCTCCTGCATGATGTTGGCAGATCATTTTGCTCTACCTTTTTTCCCCTACTCTTCCCCAACAGCACCCCTGCATCCAGAAGGCACAGCTTTCATAACACCTAGTTACTGTTATGAGATAGATCCAAAGAAAGAACTTGTGGGTGTGTTTTCTTCATTCCTGAAACTGTGTGAGGATGGGCTGCACAAGGCAGATGCCAGATGGATGGATGGGGGGGATCTTAGAGACTCTGCATCCTGTCCCATCCTCATCATGGCTCTGTGAACAGCCCTTGCTGTGTGTGAGAGGAGCCCTGTTACACCTCTGTTTGGCTGGGAAGGACACTCCTCTTCCCAGGGGAATGGGTGGCCAGGGAAACACGAGCCTTGGTGCATGCTGTGGCAGGCCCTTTGCAAAGGAGAGGTCCCACCTGCAGCTCAGGTGTGCAGTCAGCTCAGACCTGCAATTTCTGCAGCCAGGATTACATGCATGGGGAACCTGACACCACGGATCTTTCCCCCCATTAATTCCCCTGTCATCCTCCAGAACGTGCTCTCATCCCAGTGCCTTGCTTCCACACAGTTTGCCCCGGCTGTTGTGTGGGCTGTCTGAAGGGGCTGCATGTTTGAGGAGGTGATTTCAGGTGTTAGAGCCTTTAAATGAGTGGGGGTTACCTGAGGGATCGATCCCACCTCATAGTGGTGGGACCCTCTGCATCTCCAGTTGAAAAGTGGTGACAGTATTCCTGACTTTCCAACATGGAGCTCTTGGTAACAGCAATGCCAAGTGTTGCTGCAGTGTACAGAGTGCTGGGGCTCTGCAGTTTAGAAATCTTTGGTTGTCCATAGCAACCTGCAGGCCCTGAAATACCAGCTTGCACATACGTGGGGGTTTGAAACGCTGCTGGAGGCTCCTAGGAAAAGGCTCTTAGCTCTGCTCCTGTGTGGACCTTTCCCCATTGCCCCTCCCCATCCCACACAGGATGGGGCTCCTGCCAGCACAGCAGTTTTTAGCAGGCTGCAGGTCCTCCCTAGGAGCATTGTGCATGGCCAGAGAGAAAGCAGGACTGAGGCAATGTGTGCAGGACAGTCCTCCCCAGAGGCAGCCCCCTTCCAGCACAGACACCAGGGCTCTGATGTTCCCCACTACACACAAGACCAGAGCTCACTGGTGACTGATGCATTGTAAAAGGCAGACTTGCTTGTAGTTGAAATTAGGAAAGAAGCAAAGAAAGAGATCAGAGCCACTCTATCTCACACTCCCAGGCCATGATCTGGGCAAAATTCCCTGTGTCCCAGCTAACAAGCAGGAGGCAGGGCAGCATCCCAAGCTGTAGCCAAGTCATGGGGCCAAAGCAGTGGCTGTGTGACATGACTCAACATGGCAGTGTTCCCCCCTGCTGCAAATGTCTCAGATGAACATCCTGGGTCACCCTGCACCTGTTGGTGACCGAGGACCCTTGTGTCAGCCAGCCAGTGCACACTGTATTCTGATGCAGGGTGCTGTGACAGCCCTGAAAGGGTCACTGCCACCTGTGCTTTGTCACTGCCTCACTCCTTAATACTCCCCTCTGTGGGGAGCCAGAGCCTGGACCAACTGCTCAGCTTCAGTGAGCCACTTTTGCAATATTACAGTATGAAGACATTTTGAGCAGCTTCTGTGCTTTTGGCAGCCTCCAGTCCTTACTGTAATTAGGCCTGGGTGTCCTCCAAAATGACAAAAACTTTAAAAGCCCCAAGCACAACCCTGGTGAATGCAGGTGGGGCTGTGATCTCCAGGAATCGCCATCCTGGGAGGCTTTCAGCTCCAGTGGCCAGTTTACATAATCAAGACCTGACACAGCAAAAGAGAGACTTACAGTCTGATGGCTTCAATCTTTTAATCCCTATTTCTACCAGTAATCCTTTCTCTGCCAGGAAGAGAAGTCCCCTACTTGTCCAAGTAGTTCTCTTGGCCTCAGCAGAGTGTCTTTGGCCTGCCTGTACTTAATGTAAACTAAGATTAGTTTTGGCATCTGTGGAATCCTAAAAAACTAAACCAGCAGAGTATGACTGAGGGCAACAGGCTTTACAGGCACAGGAGGTCACACTGGAGTTTACTTTTGCTGCTGGCAATTCCAAGGGTTTGCTACAACAGCACAACAGATGAATCTCCTTTCTAACTGCAGAATAAACACTGCATGTGGGGTAAATATTAAAGGAATTACAGGGGAGGGGAGGGGAGGGGAGGGGAGGGGAGGGGAGGGGAGGGGAGGGGAGGGGAGGGGAGGGGAGGGGAGGGGAGGGGAGGGGAGGGGAGGGGAGGGAAGGGGAGGGAAGGGAAGGGAAGGGAAGGGAAGGGAAGGGAAGGGAAGGGAAGGGAAGGGAAGGGAAGGGAAGGGAAGGGAAGGGAAGGGAAGGGAAGGGAAGGGAAGGGAAGGGAAGGGAAGGGAAGGGAAGGGAAGGGAAGGGAAGGGAAGGGAAGGGAAGGGAAGGGAAGGGAAGGGAAGGGAAGGGAAGGAAAGGAAAGGAAAGGAAAGGAAAGGAAAGGAAAGGAAAGGAAAGGAAAGGAAAGGAAAGGAAAGGAAAGGAAAGGAAAGGAAAGGAAAGGAAAGGAAAGGAAAGGGGTTCTTTGGCAAACAAAGGATGTCTGTTTACCTCTAGCAGACATTGCTTATTGGAATGTTTTGCAAGTCAAGAGATAAAGACCTAAATGGGGACAGCCAATGCACAAAGATGAGTGCTCTTCCAGCTTTTCAAGTTTTGGCTAATTGTGGCCATGGCTAATTTTCATACCACGATGGCTTAACAGTTATGTGCCTGTGACTGTGCAGCCCAACTCCCATGGGAAATGCTTCTTGAAGCCTAATAAGCACTGAGGTGCACATCCTGCGTGCTGCCATGGCAACAGCAGGATGCAGGAGAGCTGGGAGGGCTGGCTGCCAGGAGCTGCTGCACTTTGGCAAGAGAACTGCCCTTTGGATGTCCAAATCAGTTTAATTACCAGCTGTGGAAACTACCTGGTGTCTAGTGACTGATTCTTCAAACAAGTGATACCCCCGTGAGCAGAATGAACCCTTTGGTTGCTGGGCCAGCACAGCAGTGTAGTGGGGGACAGGCAGTCCTGGGGACACTGCCATGCAGTGCACAGGCTGGCAGCATTTGTGCAAAACTGCCAGGGCTGATAAGGAAGCCCAGGAAAGCTCCACTGATGGTTTTCTGGCATTCAATGTCAGATTGTGTTAGGGGGTTTTGTTTTTACCTTGCTTTCCTGGTCACTGCTGATGCCTGTCCCTTTTGCTGCTGACAGGACACGTGCAGGGCAGCCCTCACTCCCTGCTGACCACCTCTGGACAAGGCTGAGTGGGCTTTTGGCAGGAGAGCTGGTAACAATTCTGTCCCATGGAGAACGGTGGTACTTTGACACTTATTTTCCCCCAGGTGAGGTGTTTTCAGATCATGGCTCTGCAATGCTGGGGCTGTGTTTGCCAGGTCAGCCAGGAAGAGAAGTCCCCTGCCTGAGGAGTGGCAGTGCCCATGGGAACTGGTGGCTTGGATACCCTGTGTTCTCAGTTTTCCTCTGTGGCAGAGACTTCCAGCAGGGCAGTGACTCCTGTGCTGTGTCGTAGCCAAGGAAACCACAGGAGGCCCTGTCGCTGGTGAGGGAGGACAGTGGGATGGGAAATGAAATGGGGAACATGGGCCATGTAGGAGAACAGGGACGTGAAATAATTTAAATGCAGTTCCTATGAAGTACTCTGCCAGCTTGGGTAGGTACCTGGTAATTCCAAGCTGAACCAAAATCAACTGTTTTGGGGAGGTTTTCTATTCCATTTGACAAACTGAAGGAATATGATTAAATTACCATGGACCTGAAACAGCTTTCTTTTGACATATCTCTGCTCAAACTGTGGTAAAAGTTAGTATTTCACACTCTTGGGTCTTGACATGAAAGAAAGCAAGTGTTTTGCATCAGCCACCAGTGCTGACTGCAGTTGCAGGATGCACCCTTGGCAGTGGGTTTCCTGCTAGTGTTTTGAGTAATGTTTTGAGTGTTGCTACAGTGATGGCTGATACAAAGCCTGAGTCTTCTGATATGGCCCTTCACTTGATCTGTGGTTTGCAGCCCAGGTACCTCCATGCCAGATCCAGCCCATGAAATTAGAGGGTGGCTATCTAAAGGATGTTCTGAGCGTCTCACAGCTCTCTGCTGAGGGGTTGGGTCACCTGGTGAGCTCTCCCAGGAAGAGCCTGCATGGTCCTAATGCCAGCATGGAGTGGCTTGTGTGACATATGCTCCACGTGAATGCCCTGCACCCTCCACAGGTGCATCACTTGGCTGAAAACAGACAACACTCATGGCTAATTATGTGTTGCTCTGCTACCTGCTAATTAAGGAAAGCTGCAAAGCTGAGATCTCTGGGGTAGTGACCACCTCACTCAGTGAGTGCAGAGGTGAAGGATTAAAAACTTGGGAGAGAAACCTGGAATGGGTAATACAATAGTGGTCAGTTGGGTTTTTAACCTTCTTCAGGATTTACTGACATTCCTGTTCAGAAATACAGTGACACGGGATAAAGAAATGTATGTAAAAGTCACAATTCCTAACTCAAGGGAAGCTAACACATTGCAGTAGGAAAAGCCACTTCTTATCTGGCTGGAAAAGAAACCCAGTTGTGTTGGCACAGAGGCAGTTTGGAAAATTAAACAGCAGGAAGGGAAATGACGCCGTGGTTCCACAGGTGGGCAGGGAGGCCATCAGAAGGGAGCTCCCTTGCCTTGCAGGCTTCAGAGAAGGCTGAGGGGAGCTGCAGGGGTGGCTCCCACTGCTGGGAATTCAGCTGGGTTTCCTGGGGCATCCACGGCAGAGGCGGAGCTGAGAAGGTGTCTGACAGACTAAGCAAACAAACTCCAACCAGCAATGAGATCTCAGTATTGCTCCATGGTCCCCGTGCATTGCAGATGTACAGATGCACACCTCTGGCCATGGCTTCACCTTGGTACCTAGGCTGACAAATGCCATGGGGAGGTTTCTTCATCTAACATATACATTGAAGAGTCTCATTATAGTTCCAATATAGGGCTGGATTTCAAAACCAGAATGGTGCCATCAAGCTTCTGAAATTAACATCTGGTTAAAGCCTGGCTTATAGGAACTTTTTAAAACTCTTGATATAACACAAGATAAAAATGAGCCTGAATATGGAAAAGCTGTACAAAAATATTCATGATGTGTGTCACTATGTATCTTCTTTTACATGGCATATGACATGAACCAGGATATAACTTAGGGGGGTTACTGAACTGTGTTATCGAGGTGTTGATGTCTCTCAATTCTGCACCACAGCAGCTGAAGCTCTGTCGTAAGGGATGGATGACTAAATGACAAGGCACAGATGATGTGCCTCCTGTGGAAGCATCTATGGAAGATGCTAAATGGGTATGAGATACTATTCATTTTATCAGTAATGAAATATCTGCAATACAAAATAACTTTTTTGTGTGCTAAGATTTCGGTATTGTCTGGCTTGCCCGGAGAACATAATGAAACTATGGCACTGACAGATAATACAACTGCAAGCTAAATTAACTGCAGGTTTTGATCCTCTGGCTGTATAAGACTTTATTTGTGTTTTTTTGTTAAGCTAAATTGCAATAATTAATTATTCTTTTGCAGAAAATATATTCTGTATTCCAATATCACTCTGCAGCAAAGACGAGACTCTTAGAAAAGCTTTAAATGTAATCTCATCAAGAAGTATTCTGGGCAGCACCAACATCTTAATAGTTAAAAACACACAAAAAATAGTCCATACAAGAACCAAATCTTTAGCTCTCCTTTGTACATATCTAATAGTAACAGGAAGGGAATGGAGAGACTTGCTGCATGAAGACATTACCTTATATTTTACTATTACTAAAGCCTTTTATTGGTCAAGGAGACCCAGCAGAACAGAAACAATAATTATTTCCTGTAGTACTAGTTTTACAACAGTGGAAATGCACCCAGTTGGCAAACCCCTTTAAATGAGAGCAGTGAAGGCATCTGATGGTTTGGGATTAACCATTTCCCCAGCAGTGCCAGTGAGGAATCACACTCCTCTTTCCTAAAGTGAACCTGCAGTCATTCAGACAATGGATACAGATTGATTTGGGTGGGTAAAATCCCCTTTCAGTACCTGGTACCTGCTCCACTGGCAGTGTTTTCTTGCAGGATCTCCTGGAGACCTAAATGAGGCCTCTAAAGGTTAACCTGTGGGCAGGTGTAGGATGCCAGCAGGGAAGGTTCACCCAGCTGGTCTGAGGCTGATGACGTGCACAGGTAACCCGAGAGCCTGTTGCACAGCTTTTGTGCCTGGGGTTGCTGTGGGATCATACAGAGCTGGCTGGTTCTGTCCCTGCATGTGCCATGTCCACACCAGCTCTGTCCCTGTGTGTGCCATGTCCATGTTGGCTCTGTCCCTGTGTGTGACATGCCCATGATGGCTCTGTCCCTGTGTGTGCCATGTCCACACCAGCTCTGTCCCTGTGTGTGCAATGCTCTGGATGGCTCTGTCCCTGTGTGTGCCATGTCCATGTTGGCTCTGTCCCTGTGTGTGCCATGCTCATGATGGCTGTGTCCCTGCGTGTGCCATGTCCACACCAGCTCTGTCCCTGTGTGTGCCATGCCCATGTTGGCTCTGTCCCTGTGTGTGCCATGCCCACATCAGAGGCTGTGCTGCCCCTCCTGAGCACGTGCCTTTCAGCTGTGTTTGAATTCAATGTGCAATGCCTGTTGCCCAGTAACTCACTGGCTGCATGGTCCTATTCTGTGCTGCCCTGTCTGGATTATTCAGGAACCTGTGTTCCTGAACTGTTTGTTATCAGCAAGCCCAAGAGCTGGGAAACCCTTGGAAGCTTTTACTGTACTCTGTTTATTTTTCCATTCCCTCCCACACCTCACACAACATGGGGTGACAGCACAGG
This sequence comes from Haemorhous mexicanus, assembly GCF_027477595.1. NCBI lineage: Eukaryota > Metazoa > Chordata > Aves > Passeriformes > Fringillidae > Haemorhous > Haemorhous mexicanus. The sequence goes on along the minus strand of NC_082348.1, from coordinate 29,965,335 downwards.
ATGCAGTCCAGTGGTGACCTACAAACATCACTATGAGTAAGGCTTTCTAATTCCTCTTTAAAAGATCCCAAACTACAACTTGGTTTCAAACACTACCTCCCCAGGGGTGCCCATTCCAAAGGACCACTTGGAGTACCCATTTTACTTCACATATATTCATGGCTTTCGGATGGAACAATTTCATTTGTTAGCCCACCTGGACAGGAATGTTGTTGTTATACATGGTCAGAAAATGGAAGTGAAAATACAAAAGCTGGGGTACAAAACCTCTTCTTGTTGCCAGTGGTGCTTGAAATGTGCTACATCATCAGGTTTGATGTTCTGAAAGAACATTTTTTTACTTTTTGGTCAGGTGGATGATTCTTAGGGCTTTTCCTAATGTCTTTAATAGCAGTGATGATATGCAGCTTACAGAATTCTGCAGCAATTGTTGCTCATTAGTCACTGACACAAAGCTTTGCACAGTAGAATCTATCTACAGGTGCCACAGGGAGAAGACAAGAAAGAAAAATGTGTCATACTCTGAGGTAAACAGCTTTATTCCCTATTAGTCTGCCAGAGGCTGAATTAGTAATTGATGAAGCACTTTGCCACGATGAGATTTGTTTAGTCCACTTAGGATTTGTTTTTTGCTGTTAACACAGAGCTAAACAAGCGAGGCTGTGTCTACATGCTCTTCTGCAGATAGGAGCCTGCTCCGTGCCTGGTGCCTGTCAGCTGTGAGCCACATCCCCGGCAGCACAGCTGCCTTGTTTGCACAGCACCGAGGGGAGGGCTAATATTCCCACAGTTACTCATCCCAGCACCGCACCCCCTTCCTCCACCAGGTGCTGGAGCTGCCTCTGCCCGGCTAGGCAGGGCAGGCACGCTGTCTGCCGCACAGGAATGCAGCTGTCACACACACAGCGCTGCTGGCATGCCAGGGGCAGGGCTGGTGACAGCCTTGGGCAGCGTGGGGGTCATGGCACCTTCAGCCAGCTCCGTGGCAGTGTGAACAAAGTGGTTCTTCTGCCTAGGGAACACACCTGTGGGAAGGCTGGGGCTTTTTCCATCTTTAACACACCGTAATGCTTATGAAGATTTGAGAAAGGCAGAAGCCCATATTGTTAAGACCACCACCAAATTTTCAGAAAGAAGCTGACACTGCTACAGCTGAAAAAAAAAAAAAAACCCAAGAATATAGAAAAGAAACACAAATCCCTATCTCAAAAAGAAAATCCAAACCAAATTAAATTTTCAAAGCCTCCTTCCTGGACACAAATCCCCTATTTTTCTTTTGAAGGTCAGCAATAGATGATGCAAGAACAAGGCTGAACTTCCAGCCCATTAGGCTCTGCGGAGCCAGGCGGCAGACGGTGATGTGGTGTGTCTGCATACCGCCCCCAGGCACTGGAGAAGAGGTAAGATGCAAAACCCTTCCCGCAGTGCAAGGAGTTACAAGATCCTTCTCATCTTCAAGGGAACACACTGCTGCCACAGGGGTGCCATGGGACAAGCTCATGGACTGCAGGAATCACTCCTAGAAGAGACAGGGCTGGCAAAAGGAGAAGGCGTTTGCAAAGCCTTCTGAAATGTTGCATCCCCTGGCTAAAACTGTTAGGCAAGGGCTCACCTTGAAGGCACCTGAAGGGCTTCTGAGGCACTCCAGACAACTCCCCAGAGTCAGCTGTCCTGTGTGAAACAAGGAACTCAGCTCAGTCGGGAAGGCAGAGGTTTGGCAGAGCCCGGTGTCCCACTGGAACTGCCCTCATCCTCCAACTTGAAGTGTTTGTCTCTTCTATCAGCCTTGGCAGTGGGGCAGTTTAAGGGATCACTCCACACTTTTGTTGGCATAAAGCTGGTATCTATTTTCCCTATGTAAGCAGGAGTTACTGGACTGGTTTAGGTGACTGACTGGAGCTCCTGTGAACAGTGTGGGTTATTTTGGCACAGCTACAGTGGGAAAGTGCTAATCCCCTCATCTGCACTTGTTAAACCTTTTAATTAAAGATCACTTTGATGAAGGTGCAAGGCTGAGAGGTCAGAGTTTTGCCACAGCACTCGCCAGAGACCCAAGAAACAGCAGTTGTCAGTGGTAGTGGGCTTTGAGACTTGTCCTTTGGAGCTCTAGTGGAAAAGATGAAGAGGCACCAGCTCCTGTGCTCTCCATCTGTATGGGGCAAAGTTAGACCCAGAGGAATTTGGGTCTGATTCACAGCTGAGCAGGAAAGGTGACCTAGAACTGCCCCACATGAGTGATTTCATGTAAGTCATCGGACTGATGTGTGAGGGATTCATCAAAAGAGGGAAATGAATAACTTCCAAAAGCACCTTGGAGGACTGGCTTCTCAGATGAAAGCATGTGCTAAAATGTGTAGAACCCAGGAAGAAAAGGCTACATTAGTGCAGCCACATGAGCACATGGCTCCTCTGGAAAGAATAAGAATGCTGTGAATTCTGATTGTTTGCTTGCCCTTTTTATTTTCCTCCTGTGGTATTTACAGTGCCCTGGTACTCATTCAGCTTTCCTAGCTAACAGCTAGGGAGGTAGATGGAGCTGCCTGGAATCCTGGCATCAGATACCTGACAGGCACCTTCCTGCTTCAGGCATCCTGCAGGAGGCAGGAGGGCAGCAGGCAGCTTGGTTGTGTTCCTGTGTGGGGAACAGGACCCCAACAGAGCTGGGATTCCCCTATTTGAGAGGAAGAAGTTCCTCTCAAACCTCTGTGTCATTCCTAGGCATCACTCCTATTTCCCTAGGGAAATACTGACCCTGATGGCAGAATATGATGTGTTTGAGATGCTAAAGACACCAAACTACTGTTTGCTGGGGGGGGTCTCCAGACTGCCAGACTGGCTGCCAGCTTGTTAAGCACACACTGATGTGCCATTAGGGAGCTGAAGTGTCATCAGTGTTATAAACCTGAACCTGTAGCTTAATTTAGGGGTTTGTCAGACATATGGTAATGGGTTAGTAAGGCTTGGTGAAAGGTGGCATCTGCAGGCATCTGTACATTTTTAATCTCTGTATACAATAAAATATTGCACATTAGCTTTTGCTCTTGCTGGCAGATTTCTTGTGGGAAGATCTACTTTGGGACTCCAGTAGCACTGAATACTGAGCAAGTGACAGAAATAGGGAGTTTGGAGCAATGTCTCTGCTGGCATAGCTCCATTGCAGCCAGAGGGTGAAATCCCAGCCCTGTTGAGATGCACGGGACTTGTGCCAGGCTTCAACTGCTGAGAACTCTTTTAGCAACTCAGCCCTGATTTTGCTTTGGACTGAAACCTCCCTGTGGATCTCATCCTAGAAACACTTGCATCTTTCACACAGAAGAAAAATGTTCTGCAGCAAGCAAATGAGCTTGGAAATGATTTGAACTTCATCAGTGGAACCCTTGCTGTAGGCATTCACTGTGGGCTGAATTTGGTTTGTGTGGTAGGACACTGAGTGGCTCAGAGACACCCAAGTCCCTCAGCGATGGAAGGGCTCAGGCTTTGGCTGCAGTCACAGTTTATTGGACGTGCTCCCTGTTACTGCTGGGAACGGCAGGAGCAAAGTTTTGGTGCTCTCAGTGGAACTCATTCATGCAGTCAGTGCTCATCAACATTTTTTTAAGACCAGGAACCCTAGATATTGCCAGTACCTCTCTCTTCTCTTTAGTGTATATTGCTGTCCTGGCATCCCAGCTCCTTTTCCAGGCCTATCCATTGTTCCAGGGTATTTGCTGGAAGCTCTTGAGGATGAAGACACACCTGCATCAGAGCCCTGAGCTTGTTTGTGTGAGACTACAGAAAGGTCCAAGAGCTGGTGCTTCCATTACCCACAGCTGTGACTTGATAACCTTATGGTTCTGAGGTCAAATACTAAGCAGGAAAAGAAGTGCTGGAAAACCAAAATAAATTAATAATAATTCTGTTTTCTTTATATATTATAACGAAAAAGGATGGGGAAAACTGTTTTGCTTTGCAGGTCACCTTCACAGCAAACAGGAATCATTCAGTCACTGCTGGATAATACCAAGGGCACTCTCAGAGGCTGGCAACTGGAATCATTAAAAAAATATGAGCAAAATTTAAATGTCTCTTTGAGAAACAAACAGAGCAAAAATGCTCATCAGTGGAACAGACACTGTAAACAATGTATTTAATGAATCTGGAAGGCTCTTGTAAGGGACCAGATGACCAGCTCTGTGTTTCCAGCACAGTTCCAGTCCCTTAGTGAAGGAGTTTGTGACCTTGCCTTCCTATCCCACACATCAAGCTTTCTGCAGCTGCGTCTCCTGCATTTTAGAAAACAGGAACTATTTCACAGAATCAATGAAATTGGTTGGTGAGCTAGCGCAGGTTGCCAAGAATTGTGTCCAGTTGGGTTTTGAGTATCTCCATGGAGTGAGATTCCACCACCTTTCTGCACAACTGATTTGGTTTTGGGCATTCTCGCAGTAAAAAACAAAAAAAATAAAGGTTTTTTGTGTTTAGGTGGAATCTGGTATTTCAATTTGTGTCTCTTAGCCTGTCAGTGAGCACTACTGAGCAGAGTCTGCCTCCCTCTTGTTCTTTGTGCTGGGGATGGACCTTGGCAGCACTTGCAGGTGACCTTGGAAAGTCAGGAAGCTTTTCAGGATGCTGTGATCTCCAGGACCATGTCACAAGCAGATCCCTGAAGAGGCCAAAGTCTGCTCTTCAAACTCAGAGTTGTGGTCTTGCTTCTTGTGCCACCGTCCCCTCAGTATCCTGAACTCCACTATCTCACAGGCCCTGGACCAAATGCTGACCCACCTTCACATTTCCAAGCAGTTCTTCCTCAATTCTGAGGTCCAGCAGAGCACCCTTGCCAGGGAGTTGTCCGTGTGCTCTGAACTCACCTAGATTGCTTGGGCCCCTCCCTGTGGTTGTCATTTCTAGTTCAAACCTCTTCCTACCAGCTTCAAAAGAAGACTTGGTATAGAATAAATCCTCCATGCTTGCTGCTGGTCCCTGTGCTCCCTGCTGCAGGCCTGGTGCAGCATTTCCAGGTGTGCTGGCTGTGAGGTGGCTTGGAGCCCACATCTGCACCCCTGCAGCTGCTCTGGAGCACCAGCCCTTGCCTTCCTGGACAGATGTTCACCTAAAACCATCCCACCAGTGACACACCACACAAGTGTTCTTGGTGAAGCGTTTTAGTGTTTTTTCAGCTAACCACACTTGTGATTTCCTCTCTGCTCAAGGCTTGAGCATAACGTGAATAAACTTTCACCATATTCACCACAACGTAAATAAACTTTCTTAACTGGTTTTTTGGGTTTTTTTTTTCCTTGAAAAATTGAAGGGTTCTCCTCAAATCTATTGTGCTTGGGGCTGAAAACACAGGATACAAAATTATTCTTTCCAAGGGCTCTAAATAGATGTGGTAGACAAAAGGAAGAAATTAAGGCAGAAAAACCACCCATGTATGAAAAAATGTTGCCAGTTCTAAATGAAGGTAAAAGTGTTTTTGTCCAACCTCTGCCAGAGACACTGTCATTCCTAGAGTTTGGTTTGAAATCCTTCCCAAGTGACTAAATTAAAGCCATTCATGTACTGAAATACAATTGATGACTCTGAAAGTTTTAGCACTACCGTGTTATAGATCCCACCAGGAGATAGGCCCCTGAGGGAGCCTGTCATTTCCCTCGTCTGCACTCACTGAAGGATTCAGTACAGAAGTAGATAAACCTCTTGGGGGCTTTAAGCAAACTCTCCTTCCAGATTCCTGCAGTATATTTAATTCTGAGCACTGAGTGGCACCCAGCAAGGCTGCTCGGCTGCCTGCACACAAATATTGCTCAAAATTCCCTGGCCCAGAGCTCCCGTGTGGCAGAACGTGTGGCCAGGCACTTCACAACTGCTGTCATCTCTGGATTTCTGCTCACACAAACAGAAAAGCCCAGCTAGCTTGGTTTGGCTCTGTCAAGGAGCAGCGGCGCACACTCGCTGCTCTGCTACCCTTCCTAAGGGGGAGAGCTGAATTACAGGTGTTTGGGCTGTTCTGCGGCACAGAGCTATTCCCTTGGGACCCAGCAGCCAAGGGTGTCACAATGCTTGTGGGGGCTTGTCCACCACCTCGATGCCTTCCTGCCTGCAGAAGCTCCCTTCCCTATTTTACACCCTGCCTGCAGCCAAGCTCAAGGGAGTAACGCACCTCCTCAAGAAGCTGCTGGCAAAATTCAGACGCTTTGAGAGCCCTTTTAGTGTTCATCACGATTTAAGCTCACATTTTAAGCACAGGAAGGCTTAAAGCAGGCTACGGCACCACCCCGGGTTTTCCCTACACGCCACAAGCACTCTGTCCCAGGGTCAGAACGATGCGGTGTAGCCCTGCCAAACCCTGAGATGCCCGCAGCACCGACAACAGCCTTTTCTACTTCAGACATCAAATCTTTTCCGGAAAACAAAAAACTAACTAACTCACAAATCTTTATTTCTTTATTCCCACTGAAAGAGGGCGGAACTGCAGGGAAATCGTCCTCCGGGAAACCTGGGACAACGCTCCTCTCCGTGTTACAGCCAGGGCTTAAAATGGCGCGGAAGGGCAGCGAACCGCTCCCTCACTCCGCTGTGCCGCACCAGCCGCTCTCGGGGCGCGGCAGGGCTCTTGCCCGGAGGGAAGTCAGTGGGTGGGCGAGGGGCTGAGGGGAGGCCGAAGGGATGAGGAGCGGCAGGGCGAGCTGACGGAGCACACCCGGCTCGGCAGCCCCGACTGGGCAGCTGCAACGCCCCGCGAAGGAGAAGATGGCGGCAGCAACGTTAGCCAATCAGCGCGCGGCGCCGGCTCGCGCCCGCCCGTTACCCAGTCCCGGCGCTCCGCGTGCCCCGGACGGTTCCATTCGCCGCAATCGCCCCCTCCCGGGGCCCGCGTTGGTGGCGCCCGGCCGGTATAAAGCGGAGCGCGGCGCACGTGGGCTTCTCAGTGCCGGCGGGAGAGGGAGGCGGGGTGGTTTCCGTGCTGGTGGTGTTGGTGTGGAGAGGGAGCGGTGGGGGTCGGGCGTGCCGCACAGTCACCGCACAGCCCCTCGGTGCTCGTGTCCCCGTCCCCTGTGAGGGTCGCCGGTGCCCCCCTGCCCGGCCCCGCGCTGCTTCTGCTCCCCCACGGGATGCGGGCTCGGCCCGCCCCGCTAGCCCTCACCCCTGTGCCGGCCGCAGCATGAGCGCGGCGAGCGACACGTATTTCCTTATAAAAGACATAAAACCCGGACTGAAAAACTTAAATGTCATCTTTATTGTGCTGGAGATCGGTAAGTGGCGCCCGGCACGCCCCACCCCCGGGCCGCCCACGCGTGTCACGGCGGGCGGGGGGGCCGGCGGCGCCGTGCCCCCCCTGAGCCGCGCTTCTCCCCGCAGGGCGAGTCACCAAGACCAAGGACGGGCACGAGGTGAGGTCCTGCAAGGTGGCGGACAAGACGGGCAGCATCACCATCTGCGTGTGGGACGAGATCGGCGGCCTCATCCAGCCGGGGGACATCATCCGCCTGACCAAAGGGTGCGTACGGGGCCGGGCCGCGCTGCCCTTTGTCACCCGCGGGGCCCCTCCAGGGCCACGGGGGACACGGCCGCCGCCTCCGACCCGCTCCCTGTAACCCAGCCAGCGCCCTAAGGTCACTTGCCAAATTAAACCCACCTTTCCAAGGCCGGAACATGCTTAGTGTGGGCATGCAGGCTAGGAGGGGCTTGGGTTTGTAATAAGGAGGTGGTGGTGGAGAGATTTGTGGCGGCTTTAAAAAGCTCCCGAGGAAAATACTTCTGGGGCAGGGGGGAATGCAACAGTCGGTCCTGGCCTGTAAATCAAACAGGGGAAGTCCAAAGCATGTTCTTATTTTCTCAGCTATTTCTTTTCTCTGGCAGTCAGCTCCTAAATGAAAGGTGAGGATGATTACATATCACGCAGAAAAGTTGCTTTTCATTGGAATGACGTAACAAAAGTGACAGGCAGAGGAGCACCTTGTCAGTTTCGCTGTAAAATTCCTTTTAGGGCTACACTGTAGAATGTGTTAATTTGCTTGGGTGTGAATCGTTCCTCAGAGGTCATGTAATTAAAAAAAGAAACAAACCCAACTCCCAAATTTAATGCGAGAATGCTCGAGTCAATCTGAAAATCCTTTTCCGTGTCACTTAAATTGTCACAGCAAAGTCATAGTAAGTTTCATTTGAGTTCTTCATGCCAGTTAGGTTACACTTTTAGAAATCCATTACACTGATCCTTTGGCCTACGGCTCTCTGGGATCTGCAATGTGTGTAAGGTCCTGTTAATTTGTTTGTATGAAAAAGTAGGTGAAAGGCAACTCGGGCTGCTAACTGAGCTGCTCTTAAGTTGTTCATTTGAGTGTAATTCTCAGTTCTGGACTGAAATTGCATGACCCTTGCCACCAAAACTACAGCTGCTTCCTCCTATGCAAATGTCCTTTTACACGAAATGGGCTGACTCCTCAGCAGAGGTGGTTCTGGGCAAGGCTGCTTGCGTGGAGAGCACGTGGAGCTCAGGGATGGGTGGAACTAAACCAGAGCTCTGGGCCAGCACAAAGCCCCGTGTGTAAATGACATTGAAACAAATTAAGAGCGATACTGTTCAGATGCATTACTGTACCCCCTTCTGTGACTGGCTTACTGTAACTGCTCTGGTGTTTCTGTGCTACGAGTCCTGGCATCCTTTAATCTAAAAAACTGAGCTTGGCTTGTATGTATTACATTTATGAGCTGACATCACTGTTTCTGGTGGGTGGCAAAGTCATGCCTTCATTTACATGAATTGCATGCTCCCTTAGGACTGCGGAGGGAGTGAAATGGCAAAAGCTAAATCCATTCTGGTTTGGCTCTCATCTTCAGAAAACTGGCCTCGTGCTGGCATACAGGGCTCTCCAAATACAATTTTATATTTAAATAGAATTGACTGTGTGATGTTGCCATTGCAAGGCAGGTAAATTTCAGCTCTGTAGGCTAATCTGGCCTCATGGGGCAGAATGCCCTCTGATAAAAGCAGAAAAGCTTACACAGGCACCATGAGTAAACGTGCCTTTTTTTGCCCCTTGCTGAATTTCAAGCTGCAGATGCATTCCTCTGCAAAAGCAGACAGTGTTGCTTACTTTTCACTGGCTGGTGACCCCATTTACAAGAAACTGTTGCACTTAATATTTCTGAAATTGAAATTAGTGCTGGAGTTTAGTGCTTTATGACTAACTCTTCTTGAGATAAAAACCAATGCTTGCATACATGGAATAACTTTGTGCTGGGGGTTGTTAGTCATGTGGTTTGCTGTATTTTTTTTCCCAGCAAATGTATGTTTGACTTACATTTATTGTTTGGTAGCTCTTTTCCTTTGTTTTCTGCCACAAGAGTGCCTGACTAGCTGGTTATTAAAGGTTAAGCAGTGAGGGAATCTTTAAAGTGAATCTATGAAGTGAAGAACACTAATCCTTGTTCTGGATGGAACGCTCCCAAGATAGTATCTGCAGTTACAGTGCCTGTGCTTTGCTGCTGAAGTACAGAGAAGGTTATCACTGCACTGGCAGTGCTGTCCTCTCCTGGCAGCCTGACTCCTCCCTGCTGCCTCTTCAGGGCCCTGCGTGTGGCCGGATGTCTCCCAGTCTCAGCAGATAAGGCAGAGGGCAAGAGGAAGGTTTGTTATCTCTGTTCCAGAGATACACCCAGGGTGTAAGGAAGTGGTGACTTGTCCAGACTGGTGACTCCTCTGAGTGCAGTTGCTGAGGCTCCCTGTTCCTGTGCTGGAAGACACACATATTCTTTTAAACTCCCTTGCACTGTGCCTGTGTTTCTGGTCTGTGTTTTCCTCATTGTCTACACATACGTGATGCCCCTCACTGAAGGGAACAATTACACAGGAGGTTTTGTATGGCTCAGATTTCAGTGCTTGAAGTCAAGTGCCACCATAAAGAATAGACTGCACTCACCCTTTGTGAGGGAACATTTCCTGCAATCAAAAACCTGTTTCAGTGTGTTTCTATACATCACTTGGTGTTTGATGGCCAAACTTGTGCCTTTAAAAAAGCCAGTCTGGTAAGGACCTGGTTAAGAATGGAAGCACTTTTGATCATGCACATTCAGTAGCAGTAGCTGTTCTCCAGCAAGCAAAGGTGATTCTTCCTGGCTCCTGCTGAAAGCAGAACTGAGAGTTGTCACCAAATATAACACAGACACTGCTTTTGGCAAAATGCCTTTTCTCTGCAGGACAAGTCATAAGGGTTGCTCCAGTCAACAAAAGAGCATCCAATCTCAAAATAATTGGCTGCTTTCCTGGAATTGTCAAAGGAGTCTGCTGAGCTTCCGGTACCTTTTGCTAGAAGTAGTACATGGGGATCTATAAACAATTAGTGTTGGTGACTTTGGGGTCCCTGGGAAATTTTTTGGTCCATGCTCTTGTGTAATAATTGTTAACTTCCTGGAAGATTGCTTCCTTCAACTTCCTCTGTCAGCTCATTCACTAAGAAACTGCTTCACTTCTCCTTTCTCTGGCCAGGTACGCATCTCTGTGGAAAGGATGCCTGACACTTTACACAGGACGAGGAGGGGAGCTGCATAAAATTGGGGAGTAAGTATTGTGTGTTCATACCTCTCAGCAGAGTGCCATGGTAAGTATGAGACCTGGTAGTTCTTAGGAAATGGAATTCAAGGTAGCAAAAGTGTGTTCTCAGTTGTGGATGTAATGAGCTCTGACCCTGTCTGCACTGTAGGTACTTGGAGGAAAATCAGCCTCCATCACTGGCACAGGTGTAGGAGGAAAAAATGTATAAATGACAATGTGCTTTGCTTACCTAGGCCTTACCTTGATTAACCACTTCGTTTTGGTGGAAGCCTTTTGTATGTGTGTCATCCTTGAGGGCCAGGCAGTGCAGAGAAGGAAGAGCAAGGTCACTGCAGTGAATCATATCCAAGCAGAAACAGGCCTCATTAAACCTGCTTTAAACTGCCCACGGACTGGGGCAGCAGCTCCTGCCCAAGAACAAACATGAGTAACACACTTGAGCAACAGAAAAAATAGCAACCTTTTCTAACCAGAAGAGTGCTTCCTCTGTTGCACAAAGTGCTGTGGGAAACCTTGCAGTCATCAGGGAAGTGGGGCTCTGGGGTTGCTACATATCCTCCTGTATGGTTCAGAAATGCCCAGTGTTCAGATTGATTTACACAAAAACAAAACAAAAATCTGCACATTGTCTTGTACAAAATCCATTACCTCAGAAGTGTTACCCAGCTGACTTACTCTCCAGCAGGCTGGAGTGATGAGAGTCCTTATCTGAGTTGTACCTCCCAGCAGCAGGTAGGAGCTCCACTTGTGTTTAACCATTCCAAGCAGTGTAATGATCCAGATCTGTCTTCCTCTCTGCCATAATTTCCATGTTGTGACTTGATGGGCCTATTCCATAGTCCCCTTGAGTGGAAAAGGATGAAAGCATCCTTTTCATTCCAATTTCATTGCCAGTTTTGGGCTCCTCTGTGCTATTATTGTTAATGGGGCACTGCATAGTATGGGAGTGTGTGGGAGTGATTTTTCTCTAGAGGTGTAATGCAGTCCCTGTCTGGGAGCAGGCAGGGTGACTCAGTGCCTCAGGTGACCTTGTGAGTGGGTGCTGGACAAGATTATGCAGCTGGAAGAGAGACAAAGGGAGCCCTTTCATCAGCTTTTGTTTTGTTTAGGCCAGTTTACCTCCTTGATTAAATGAAAGCTTGCCTCTGCTTGATTGAAATGCCCTCACCAGGAAGATGTGGCAGCCTCACCACAAGCCTATAAAGGGATCAAAGAGCCTTTTAATACCTACAGATATTTTCTGAACAGTGGGGTCTGGATTAATTACTTCTAGGTGATGGGATGTCAAGAATATCTGCTCTGTGAATTGTGGAGTTGAGAACTCTGTTAAAACAATGGCTTTAGAACTTCCTAATAATCCTGATTTCTTCCCAGGTTCTGCATGGTGTACTCAGAAGTGCCAAACTACAGCGAACCCAACTCGGAGCACGTCGGGCAGAACAAACTGGTATGTTAAACTTGTCTGAGGCTTCTGGCCTAAAGTGCTCTTTGTTCTGAATATTTCACACTAGGTTGTGGTCAGATGTGACACTTCTTGGAAAAGGGACTCGGTGGTATATAGCTAGAAGTGAGCCAATAATTGAAGTAGCAGATAAATTCCATGTGGAGCCACTGTAAGAACACAGAGGGGAAAAAATCAGCCCCTTTCTGTAAAAATATGAATTTTCTTTCTCTGATCCATGTCTTTTTTTTTTTTTTTACCTTTCTATTAAGGCACAGGGTGAACAGAATAATATTTCTGCATCAAGTGGTATGGGTACTTGTACTTTTGGGCCACTGGGTAAGTTTTTTTCAGTTTGTAGAAGTGAAAAAATGAGAAACACTTTATGGGAATAGAAATTTATTTCAAGGGTTCTCCATTCTTGGGATAAAAAAAGTGTACTAGCCTCTAGAAAGTCATTCAAACTGGGGCCAGAACCTCAAGCATGTAAGCATGAACATTTCCTGAAAATGTTTTTAAGATTTCCTCTGTAGGAGAGAGGAGGAGATTAGAGTATTTGGGGTGTCTATATCACATAAGAGATCTTGACTAATCTTAAATTGTTGTGATGCTTTTGAAAAGTTTTTGCAGCACTTGAAATTCTGCTTTTTTTAAACTTGCTGAGGCATTGGCTTTTAAAATTACTTCAGTCTTGCTAGATACCATGGCTTTTCTGCCTCGTTAGCTCACGAAAAAGGATGTGGTGGTAATCTGAATTCCAATATTTGACTTATCCAGATCATTTTGTGCTGTATTTAAACATAGAATCTTAAATATGAAAATGCTTCAAGGCTTTGAGCAGGTGTAAACTGAGAGGGGACCTTAGTTCTGGCCTGCCTACACAGTGCCCACACTCAGTAGCTGCTGTTATACAGCTGTTATTGTGACCCTTCTTGCTTTAGTTGAGAAAGGGATGGAGGAAAAGTAGTTTGGGAGGGGAAAGGTGAGCTGTGATTTAGGGTCCTTCAGTGCCAGAGAGAGGCTTTTCCTTTCTGGTCTTCGGGGTTTGGTGTTTACTGCAAACTCCATGTATTCCCTGTTGGTTAACTTGTGTAAGGAATCGGTGATTTCAACCCACGGAACTCGTGATAATGTTTTTTTTGTCTTTTTAGGAAATGGTTTACAAACTGGACCTGAAGCAAGTGGATTTCCATTCACGTATAACCATGGCCACATTTATGCAGGTAGTGGGAGAGGCAATGGCCGAGGACCTGTAAATCCAGCACCAGCTAATAGTGTTCAGCCTCTTCCCCCTGCTGTCAGTAACGGGAGGGACCCACGCAGGGCCTTTAAAAGATGACTATGCCAAATGTGGTTGTACAGCTTGCTTAAACTCTACACTCTACTTGAACACTTACTGCACTTTTATTTATAGTTAACTGTGAACCAGTTTGTCCTTTGGTTTGTTTTTTTGGTTTTTTTTTTTTACCTTTTGGTGTATGGAGCAAACTTGATGTGATCTATTTCTTGTTTTGCATCAGGGAAGCACAGTGAGTCTTCCCCGTACATAAAGGGGGAGAAGGTGGATCCAAGGAAGTAAGGGTCACAGGTGAAAATGTCTCAATTAAAACCCAGTGCCCTTTGCTGAACAGAAGAAAATTTCAGTTACATACATGTATTTCTGTTGGTCAGCCATGTAGCCTTAATAGGTCTACTCTGTCCTGTGCAAGCATGTGTTGACTTCTGTTAGGGATAATGGGAGCTCCTCGTATGGGAAGAGAAATGAAGGGAAGAGCAAAAGTGCTCTGGTGAGCTGGGTGTCCTGGGAATGAATATGGCTTGTGAAGCAATAAGTGTGAGGAAATGGTGGTGCCAGACCTAGTGGTGTCTCTGGAATCAGGGAATGGATAGCTCAGATCAAAGCTGAAGATGTGGTGAATGTCGTGAGCCTTGATTCTGATTTCAGAAAGGTGTGCACTACTTGAAAAATTCTCTCTAAACACCATTATCACTGTCAAGGAAAGTGACACTGATTTTTGCTTTGGATAGAAGCTTGAATATTTGTTCTTGCTTTGCATGAGATAGCAGAATAGGAGGATCTAAATTCAGACAGTGTTGGGGAATATGTTTTTTCTAGCCTTTCCTCGTGTAAAAGCCCAAGGTTACTTTGCAGGAGCCTGAATTTCCAGGAGTGGACTGTTCTCAAATGCTGCATTACCCATCTCTTCAATGAGTCTGCCTACTCCTCCTTCCTTCATTCACTTTTCCAAATAAATTATGTATTAGATGAAGCTGTATATGTGGATTGCAGAGGTACTGGCCAAGCACACAGCTGCCCTTGTGATGCTGTTAAGCTTTCCTTCCTCTGTTTTATATGAAACATGGATTATCCCTTGAAGAGCCCTCTCCATATCCTGGGGGGCAAATAGCTGGTTTTATTTCTGAGATCACAAATGCCTTGACTCTAGATGAGAGTCCAGTGCCATATTTCAGATCAGGTTCAAAGCAACTCGGAAACTGAGGTGTCATACTGGATTCATCTGTTTAACTCTTCTTAACTGACCTCTCAAATAAAAAACAATTGCACTAACCACATCAAAAACAAATCTAACTTTCTTTCTGTCAAGCCATAAAGACTTCATGACAAAAGGCTTTTTCTGAATCGTGAGTTGTCTCTGTGGTCATTCATGTTCTTTGAATCTACGGATGTGTTACTAATGTTTACAAGTTGTTTACATTTGATACTTTTTGCTTTTGGTACTTTATCATGATCTATTGAAAATTGCTTCTACTTGGTGCAAGTTCCCTGTTTGGTGTGAAATGAACTGAAGTTTGTTTGAAATGCAAGCATCAGCAACAACAAAGTGCTGAAGGGAGGTTGAGAGAGACCTGTGTGCCCAGACACCTGAGGGCTGTTTGCTCTGGTGAAGTGCTTTCCTGGTACTTCCAGGTGGAACTAGTGAAACTTGTTTTGGACACAAGAGGGTGGCATGCCTCAGGAGATCGCCTCTGCATGCTGCTGTGGAAGAACACTGGTCATTGGTGAAGCAGAAAGCAGGCATTTCTGGGGAAATGGTGTAAGGAGGAGACGTGTAACTCAGGGACTTTAAATTGCTTACTTGCTTAAATAAATGTGATGTATAGTCGAGATGCATGGACAACCTTCTTCTGCAGTGTTGCTCTAAGACATTTGATGTGCTTGTGAGAAGGAAGCCCAGAGGACTTCTAAACCCAGGAGGTGTCTGTGACGTGTTCCAGAGGTACAGAAGATGTAAGTATGGTGTGAGAGCCATGCTGCCCAGTCAGCAGTAGCTGTAAAGTTAGCAAAGTGAACAGTGCAGGTGATGTGGTGGGGTCTTGGTGTTCATTGGAGTATATCCAGGGTGGATCACAAATCCTGGTGGTCTTCTCTGGGGCATAAAGAAGCTAAAATCAAGGGCAGCCCTGTGTTAGTGTATGCTGAGGTGCCTGATGTTTGTAGCTCTATGCATCTGAGCTTTTATTAAGCTAATAAACAGAATACTTGTTCACAAATTCTAAGTAAAAAGTGATATGATTAATGCTAATAAGAGGCACAAGAGTAAATCCCTGCAGTCAAGTGGATGATTGATGTGCAGTCAAGAGGAAAAAAGCAAGAGTCTGGTCTTCACATTCTCAAGGTTAGTAGCATTCCTGCTTTCCTGTTTCTTACATGAAACTATTGCAGTTTATTAATAAATTTTTACTTCTTTGCAGGGGAAATCTGTGCCCTGAAATGGACATGGAGTTAAATATAATTTTTCAAGGTCCTCTGATCTTCCACTGAACCTGTGACAAAGTTGTTTCCCTCAGAGGTATCAGTGTCAAGATTGTGAGCTCTCAGCTTGCAGAGGAATATGGGAGCCTTACAGCTGTTGGGATCATACCACCTCGGTTCACAGAGATACAGACACACACATCTCTGTGCAAACAAGCAGTTGTGAATTACTGTGACATGCTAAGGCAGGTCCTCAGTGCTCAGAGATGAGCTCAGGGAGTCTCTTCACAGATGTATTCCTCTTTATGGTTAGGCTGCACTTAGGGTACTCTCATTCTGGATAATACAGATTTCCAAAGGAAAAAAGACACTGGAAGGTGTTCATGTACCCAGACACAAACTGCACAGTGCTGAAGTGCTGCTGAGTAGTCCCCATTCACTTGAATCACAGATGCCCTGTTCTCATTGCCTGACAACAGCTCCCCCCTCTCCTGCCTGCCCCAGCACAAGGACTGATGGCAGAGTGGAAAGAGTTCTGCTGTATTTCTGCTGCCATCTGTTTTTTCTGTCCATCCTCTGCATGAATCACCTTGATTTGAAAGTGACAAAGCAGTCCTGTACTGTGAAATACTGGCCTATCTTTAGATACAGGGGAAAGTCATACACCCCATGCCCACAGTGAAAATGGAAAGGTGCTATAAGAACAAGTATAAATGCTGGACCAAAGTGCAGGACTTTAATGCAATCTGCCTTCACAACTTGGCTTTTTTAGCTTTGGTCTTAACTTGAAACTGGCAGTATGCAGTCCTGTGCTGTCCAAATAATGCTGGTCTTTAGCATCACAAATCCCAGGAAGGGTGTCTGCAGTGAGTGCTGCTTCTGCAAAGCCATGATGGGTGGTACAAAACACCTTTCTTACCTCAGTGTCTGCACAGCCATCCCCCTTAGCAGCACTGCAGGGCTGTCCACCATGTTCTCTGGATGGGGAGTGTTCAGGAGACACGTGCTGGTCCCTGAAACCCCTTTTGTTTTTCATAGACCTTGAACCTTGTGTTTCATAATGACCTGGCTGCTATGGCCATCTTCTGCAGCTCATGTACATACTCCTAAAACAAGGCATCTTTTCCCCACCATAAGGCAGTTTTCTTCAGAAGCTCCTGACGTGCTTTTATAGGACTAGGAGTTGTAAAAGCTATGGGGTTTGGAGTGTTTCTGGGGAAGTCTCCTGTTCTCCTTCATGGCCCGTGTGTTTTCACCTGCTAGGTTGTTCCTTTACTTCTCTAATGCTTGTAGATGTGCCCAGTCACACGTGCTCTTTGTCCTGAAGCCCTGAGCCAAGCAGTTATTTGCAGTGCAGGTGTGGTGTCCAGCTGCCTTGCTGGCAGCTGGCTGAGGAGCTGCAGTCAGTTAATTGGGGAATTGCATGCACCTGTGCATGCTCCTGGGGAGGCTGCAGGGCTGTGGCTGCCCAGCCCGGCCCTGCTGAGCTCTGTTAATGACTGCAGTGGAGCTCCTGCCGGCTGTGCCCCAGCCAGGTCTGCCCCTGGCTGTGCACTGCTGCCGGGTGAGCCTGGCCCTGCTGCTCAGGAGGTCCCAGGCATCCCAGGAATTCATTAAGAGATGCTCTTTCTGTCTTCAGCCTTTGTCCTACTGAGTCCTTTATTCTTGCTTCCAGAGAATGTCAAATTGTGCTGACTCTTTATGGGGATTCTGCTTTTCAATTTATTCTCTGATGGACATTTGTGTGTGTGTAACTGGGATGAGAAGATTATTCCTAAACAAGCTGTTGATTAAACTACTGGAGTTCAAAGGGATTAGGAAAAAAGTCTGGGAGTGACTAAGGGGAACACTTAAGGACTTCATTTTGGTTTTCAATTTCTCTAAGTTGCTGTTGTTTATTTTCTTGTTAAGAAAACAATGCAGTTGTAAGAGCTTCGTCTAAAACTGTCCTCCCACACCCCCAGCTGATAAAGACTGTCTGGATTTGTACATGTCCTAGCAAGTAAGATTTGGGAAGGAAGAAAACATCAGGATGTAGCTCAGAGAAGAAAACTAGTGCTCTAAATGTACCTTCAGAGCTAAATGTTTCCTTATTATACAAGTTTAAATGGGATGTTTTTGGCTGTGTGGAGTGGATTGTAGGGCTGATTGGCTGCTCCATGTTTAATAAATTTGTGTATAAAAGACAAAATTGGCTTAATGCACCATCAGCTGTGACTCCATGGAAGCATAGGTGCATGTTGGTTGTAGTGTGTCAGGAGAGCCCTCTACCAAGCTTTCTTTGGGTTTGTGTCCAGAGGATGAAATGGCTTTGCAAAGTACTGGACAGCTATTTGGGAAATACAGAACCATGCTTGTCCATGCCATGTCCCATGGGGTTCACTGGGAGATCCCACTGACCTCAAGGATAATTTGGAACAGGTCCTATGCAGCCAGTTGTTTCTCAGCTGTAAAACTGGGATAAAGGGGTAGTGCAGATCTGTCAGGTGCTAAATTCATAATTTATGGTGTGGAGAAGCTGAAAGCCACAGCCAATAAATATGTAGAGTTCTTTCTAAATCAGGAAACTTAAAAATATATATTTCTAAGCCTGGATCCTCTGTAATTGGGTAACTGGGCTTGCCCTTTTGGATTTGCTCTTTTCTTTTTTTCCCAGTGGTGCCAAGTGCTGCAGTTCTGTGCCCCAAACTGCAAGTGACCTGTCAGTGCAACTGGGAGGAGCTGCAATCCTGGGCTCTGCCAGCTGGGGCAGGGGTGGGGGATGCCAAGGCAGGCCTGGAGCAGAAGGGCTGGTGGGGCCTGCAGGGCTCTGAGTGCTGGCTTCTGGTACCTGTGTTGGGAAATTTTTGAAAGGGTAGGACAATAACTGTCAGAGTGGCTTGGAGAAGGGGGGAGCTGGTTCTGGTGTGGGACAAGGTGAAGATGCATTAAATGATCTCTGGCTGGCTCCACCATTTTCTATGATTTATGCATTAGGTTAATTTTTGTAATTTCCTTCTTCCTAGCTTGATTAATACTAAATTTAATTTTCTATAATCAACTTGAGCATGTAACTTGGAGAGATGAGGATTAGGCTGATTGCAGTAAAAATCTACCTATCCAGCCTAGCTTGAATAAAGCAAAACTATTTTTATCCCTAAATTATGCAATATTTTCATGGAGCTCTGCAGCTTACTTATTTAACCTTTGAAAGGAGTGCTCTATTTTTTCAGATCACCTAATGCAAACTTTGCAAATGGGTTTTTTAATTATGAGAAACCCACCTGCATGCCATCAACCAAATTATTAGTGAGGCAGAGAAGGATAACCAATAGTGCTGCCAGACTTAAGGTGAATATGAAAAATGTTTAAATGCCGAGAACAGAAGTTGCCAAGAAATAAGTTTAAACACCAGGTGCTGGAGGAACAAATTAATATTACTTACTTTATTTTTAGAAATAAAGTAGTTGAGGCCTGATAGAGATAGTCAGAATTTCTATGTGCAGCAGCAGCGCTTGGCTATGCAATAGAACCAACAAAATCAACACAACCTTCTTTTAGAAGAAAACAAAATATCTGTTTTAGTTTTAAAAAAGCCTTAGGTAGGGAGAGAAAGAGACCTTCATAAACTCTCTACTGTTTTTAAGTCTCTGGTGAGCTGCTGTGCTGTTGCTTATCAGAGCTGTCTGCAATGTGGGTTGGGATGACCTTGAAGCAAGAAACTTCTGTGCAAAAGCCATTCTTGCAAGAGTCTCCCTGGAATGGCCAGTCTGGTTTCATTTTGGCTGTGCTTTACTGATGGCAGGGCCCATTGCTAGGGATAGTGAGTCTAAATGTTATTGCTAAGCTTATTTTCCCCTGTAGTATGGGGAATCAGAGGTAATTTCTAGAGGAAGTGGGACCCATGACATCAGTAAGTCAGGACCATGAAGCCAATTAGAAGGATATGTCAGCTCAGGAAAAGTGCTGCAATTACCTTCCTGTAGTCTTTTTAGCCAGGTGGATTTGCAGCAGCTCACTCTGCAACTTCATCAGGGCTGGACCTGAAGGCATGAGTCACAAAAATCTGGGTTTTTCTAGTAGATGTAAATGTCTGGAAGCCACACTGGAAAAAAAAGAGCTGCATTGATCATGGTGGTTCTCTTGGATGTCTGGTGACTGGGAAACAAGAACTGATAGTAGATCTGTAATTACCTTGTGGTTTTGGGGATGTGCTTCAGCAGCCTGTTGTCACTGGGCTAATTGTGATTTAGTTTGGGTGGTGTGAACAAATGGCTCCTTCTGTGGCTGCTTTGGTGGCCAAAGCTGGGGAGGCTTTTTCTTCAGTCCAGGCACGCAGGTGGCCCCTGAGGAATTAGCTGAAGGGATTAGCTTCAGGTGCTGTGTGCAGCCTGTGATCAGAAGTCACAGCCTGTCAGAGGGTCTCAGCTGTCTGCAGGTGATGCACAAGAGGAGGTCTCCACAGGACAGTATTTTTAGGTACCACGGGTTACCTCATCTCCCAGAAATATTTGGTTCACTCAGGGTGTGAGGGCTTTGGGTTTGGGGTTTTTTTTGTTTGTTTGTTTCTTGTAGACTTGAGCTGCCTGCTGTGCAGCTCTGTGGTTTCTTTGACTGCCTTCTCTTTTACCTGTCCTGAGAAAACCTTCTCAGTGGAGGTGCTCCTGTGGTGTCCTGCTGAGCCTTCCCCTGCCTGTTGTTACCTTGCCCTGTGAGCACTTGCCCTGCTGCTCCTGCCAGTGCTTGACCTCTCCTCGTTTGTCCCTGCTCCTCGGGTGTTTGGCAGGTCTGCCTCATTATTTCTACTTGTTCCAGCTCCTTTCTGTATTACCAAAGTAATTTACAGCCCTGCCCAGTTAGAGCCCCTGTTTCCCTCCCCAGCCGGGTGTGACATTGCCTGCCCTCAAGAATTACAGTGATCTTCCTGCAGTCCCACTGATGGCATCCCCTGGGGCTGGAGAAGGCCTTTCATGCATCACTCTAACAAGTTGTTCACAGCTCCCCATGTGCTGGGCTTCACATTCAGCCTTCCAAAAGACTTTGATAAAGAAGAAAGGACTGGTTTTTTTCCCTGACTGCTGCAAATGAAAAAGCTTCTCACTTGGGAGTCGTGGGTCATATTTATGGAAATGGGGAGAGCAGTTGCAATATTTATGGCAGTTACAGAAGCACTTGAATCTATATTTTATTGATATGTATTTACGTGCCCACAGAAATCTTATTGCATGCTAGTTGAGAGAACTTTATTTAGATTTAGTATTTTGAAGTCATTTTTTAGTGCTTCTTTATTATCCATGGAGTGTGAGGTCCAATATTTCAAGTAGGACTGTCACCAAACAGCCGGAGGTTTTAAAAAGATTTTTATTTTACATAAAGATAAATGTTGAAGCCACATTTTTCAGAGGCACCATCTGTTCTATGTTGACCTTAATTTTCTGGATGAGTGCTTTTCTTCAAACATTTTAAGTCTTGTCTACATTTCATTTGGTTGGGAGTGTTTAGGTTATTTGTTGAACAGGAAATCAGATATTCAGAATGCAAACACACCATTACGTTGCAAATTATTCCCTTTGTATAATTTAGCAAACTGCTTCTTAAATACTCTGCAGACTTGCTGGGGTAGCTCTGTGTCTCTGGCATCTGGTGGGTTGGCCCTGTGTGGAGCTGGATTTCTTTGGAATGTCACTGTCATGCCTTGCACTGGGCACTGGGGTGCAGAACACCGAGGCAGAGCTGCTTTTTAATGGACAGTTTCTGGGAGTGAAGCTTGGCTAAGGATTTGTTGGTTCATGGCCTTGGAAGGATTTGCTGTGCAACAAACAATATCTGCTCCTACTGAAAGGTGACACTAAAATAGCTGTGTGAGTACATAGGCATTGTTCCCACAGGGCCATACTCCCCTTTCTCCCTTCAAATTCTCCTTGCTTCCATGTCTTCAGCTGAAATAGGTTTTATAGATTATTTTTGCCTTCCCTTGCCTCCAGCCTTGCTCTGTGACTTGTCTGGACTCCTGACTCTGCCACTTCCAGGACTCTGCCTGCCTGTCTGTTCCTTCTCTCCTGTATCACTCCCTTCCTTGCCCTATCCAAAGCTTGTCCCTTGTCATAAAACTTCTTGGCACTGCCTGTCACTTGCAGGGGCTGCAGCCCCAGCCTGTCCAGCTGGATGTCAGGGGTTCACTATTGCTATGTGCTACATCTGGGCTAACACTGGCCTGCAGTAGCAACTATTTTAGTGGCAAAATGTACTCTTGGCAGAGATACTCATATCCTCGTGGCTTTGGATGGGAGGTGAGACCATAATCCTCCTCTTATGTGGTTTTTTAGTTTTTATTTAGCATCTCCTTTTTCCTCTGCAAAATGCAGAGTGAGAGTGAGACCTTTTTTTCCCCTCAGACTATGGACTTGGAAGTAAAAGTCATGATGTGGTAGAAAAAGTGTTACAATATAAATTTTTTGTGTGTGTGTGCTTCAAGAAATTCCCAGAGGGGAAAGCTGTAAGGACTGCACTCTTTTAAATTAACCAGCTGGTTTCTTTACAGCTCTGCTATGTAAGTGCCTAGTAAAGCTCATTTCAATGAGGTGCCAAGACAGGGGGGGAAAGAGCTGAACAAACAACAAAATATCTGCTTAAACCAAGGCTGAGCTGATCTGAATAGCAAAGCCTGCAGTCTGTCTCACCAGGCTGGCTGCTTTTGGAAATACCTATTCCTACACCAAGTTTTGAGGCAAGTGATGGACAAGGAGGAGGAAGGAGTGACTGCTGGGCTTGTGGCTTGTGCTAGTGGCTGTTTGCCAGCCCAAAATCCACACAGTGCTCTGGTGCTGGATATTTAGAAGGTTTTTAGGTGTTCATGTGGTACCTGAGACCCTGTGGAGAAAGGCAG
Source organism: Haemorhous mexicanus (assembly GCF_027477595.1). Lineage (NCBI taxonomy): Eukaryota > Metazoa > Chordata > Aves > Passeriformes > Fringillidae > Haemorhous > Haemorhous mexicanus. The sequence goes on along the minus strand of NC_082348.1, from coordinate 29,942,780 downwards.
TGTGTGGCCAGGTCACTTGCTCTTCTTCCTCCTCACCATGCCCAGGGCACCAGGCATCTCTGCTGGGAAGTGGGGATGTCAGTCTTGTTTCAACTCCAGGATCTTTTCCTAATCTGTGCCATAAAATAATTAAATCTAGAGTGGGTAAGTTTTGCCTCTTGTGGCTATCACTAGCATCTAGATTTATGTTTTTGTTTGCAAAGACAGAAGTTGTTAATACTAGAGAAAACAAAGTCTGCTCTCCCTTGACCATGGAAATAAATGCTTTTCTACTTCTGAAAAAGCACTGAGTCCTGAAAATGGAAAATGAGAGTGGTTTGGGTTGTTTTGAGGCTGTGATTTATGTGCAAATTGCACATCTCTAGACAGGTGAAGAGTAACTTTTCCTGAGGAGCTACAGCACCGTGCTGCACCTGTGAGATAGGCTGTAAGGAAGGGAAGGTATCTAGCTTAACTGCCAGAAGGTCAGCTCTTAATTATTACTGTAATTAATCTCAGGTGATCTTTTTTATCTACTCAGCAGAAGGAGCTGTTGCAGAAACTCATTAAAGGCATGGCTCTTCAGCAGGTAGCAGAGTGGGGAGTTGGTTTGGGCTCTCCCAGGGCTGGGTGAGATCTCAGAAATAGCACACTGGCCTGGCAGCAGCATTTAGGCCCTTACATGCCTCTCTAGGGTGGCTTGGAACATCTGAACTGTCAAAAAGTTGGACTGTGCATTTGATGTGGGAATTTTGGGCAATCTAGTGGCATCCCAGCGTGCTGCTAACTGCCCTGGCAGCAGTACCCCCTTCAAGGGGCTTCCACTCGAGGGTCCCAGTCAGAATCTGAATGTCCCAAGACAGAGTCTGGATTTGCAGAAGTGGGGCAAGTGCATGAGCAACAGCTGTGTTATTTTCATAACAGATCTACATTAAAAAACATTATTTCTGTCTCTCCAAAGAGAAAAATGTTTAATTTTACAAGACAAAGACCTGGGGTTTTTTTTTCTGTGCATCTGACTTTCTACAATTGCTTAAGAAAACACCCAGCTTTGTTGCAGAATAAATTGTTTGATGCATATTCACAATGTTTCTTTTGGTAGTTCCATAGCATGAATTTTGGGAGGGTTTGAACAAATAATTGTTTTGAACTAAAAAAACCTAACTTTCATGTGACTTAAGGAAGATCTTCTGCAAATCCTGCCTGTCCTTTGGTATGGTATGTAGTCATACCTGGACCACGTGAGTGAGTGTATTAGGGGTGACCAAAAGCTCTCTGACCTGCTGGGCAGCAAGTTAAACATGAAGTCACTGTAAAACCATTTGGAAGACTACAAATTTGTTTCTAGTTATGCATGAGAATGTCTGAACTATCACCACCATGTGATTTTAGATATAAAAAAATGAGTGTTTTGAATCTAGGGGGCAATATGCTCTTCACTGGCACATAAGGATAGGTTATTACTTTAAAATAACAAAGGCAGCTCCATCCACTTCAAATGTGGCCTCACCCTCCCCAAAATCTGTGCTTGCTTTTCACTGCTAGTACTTTTATGTTCTGTAGTGGAATCCAACAGGCCCTGCTGCCTGTTTAATTTTTGAGGGAGGCTGCTGTGCAGCCTTTCTCACAGGGTGAAACTGATGCTGAAAAATCTACCAGAAAACTGGCAGGGGAAGCAGAACTGATGTTGCTTTTGTTTGTCAGGGTGGAACAAGGTGTTCAATAATGGGAGCTTGTGTATTGCTTGAATGTTGTGTGTGTGATTTTGTGTGTGTGCCTGGGCTCACCCCAACGTGCAGATCAGGAAAATGAACTGACAGACAAGGAGCAGCTGAAGGTTGTCAGTGGGAGGTTCACAGGGAGGTTATTGAGGGCTGCAGAGAAGGCAAACACAAGCTAATGGGTTTTGAGTCTTCTAGTCTGCAGCAAGAAAAGAAACTCCAGCCAGTCATAGCCCTGCTGCTGGGTTGCAGCACCCCTGATGAGAAAATGAAGCCACAATTTGCTGCCCAGGTCTCACCTGTGTGCTGTTAAGGGTCTGCCTCAGCAGGTGTCCTGGTCTGGCTGGGCTGGGGCAGCACAGAACTTCTGGGGCTCCCACTACTCAAAAAAACCCCAAACGAACTGAAACCCACTTCAGAATGACTGCTTGATGTTTGGAAGAAACAGCAAGGTTGGTTTCCTGGGCTTCTGAAATAGGCTTTCATATTCACTTCTCAAAGTAAACAATTAAAATTGCTACTTTGTTTGTATCCATGGTTTTTAATAAAGCAGGCTCCTCTTTAAGGAAATTGCCACAAACCCACATGTTCATAAGGCAAGTGTCATTTTTCCTTATTAGAACATGCTATTATCCCATGTAATCTCTGAATTATAACTAATGAATGTAGCTGCACCTAATTACTGAGCTAGCTACAGGTGAGAAGCTTATTTTTAATGAGATTTTTGTGTGATGGGAATGAGTGGATTCTCCAAATGGCATATCCTTACACACAGAATTTTTATCCGAGAACTGGGTATTCTAGTGATGAAGGTTGTGTTTATTTTGTTGTTTTTTGGTTTTGTGTTTTTTCAAATCTAATGCAAAATGTAATGTGTAACATGGCTGACTGCTCAAGAGTAAAGAACGCTGTTTAAGAAGAGGCTGTCAGTGTTTTACCAGGATTCCCAAATATAAGAAACTTGCAGTGCAGACACTATTGTGGAGATATTGATACTTTGATAGCAGTGAGGTGGCAATAAAGTCACTGCTTGGGAGCTGGGCCTGTGGGAGAGACACAGTGTCTCTCCAGTGCATCAGAAACCCCCAGAATGGTCTACAGGTGCAGCCCCAAAGGATGTTCATTCCCTGCACAAGTGATTCTGATCTAAAGCAGGCTGGTCCTGCTGGGCCATAAACCATTTTCTCCCTGGCCTAGCTGGCACTGGTGCTTGGAACACTCCAGCCAAAATCTGGGAGAGAAAAGGATGTCCCTTTTGCTGGTCTCAGGGGGACAGAAGAGCAATACATTCTCACTATCAAATTGGTGTCACAATTTGGAGCCAAATTTAGTCCTAGACATTGTTTATGGGTTCATCCAAATGCAGGCAATTAGTTTTCCCACTATTACAAAAATAATTTGTTTATTTGCCATCTGGTTATTATACATGATTTTCTTTTTTTTTTCCCCCAAGATAAAATGAAGATCTTTTGATTAGCCACTACAGTAAAATGTGTCTGATTTATTTGTGAGGGTTGCTGTTTGCCAAGTACATTGCTGCAGCACAAGTACTGTTTGTTATGACATTGTACTGAGTCACTTGTTGATGCTATTTGAGGGACAAAATTTAGTTAAAGAAACTGGAACAGGATGTCCATTTTATTTCAGTACTTGTAATCCTGAGTCATCTCAGATAGCTGATGAAATACAGCACCTCACATTTTAGACAGGGCTTCTCTTAACATAATTTGGGGATGCTGTAATTTGATAGAGGGTGGAAAAATACAGAGAGCTGAATTAATGCAGTGGGGTTTATTTTAGTTGTCACTTTCTGTTGAAGCGCTCTTAAACCTTGCACACAACTGTGGTAATTTCCCAGGTCCTTAAATACTTTGTATTTAGAGTGAAACAGGAACCCATGTGTAGATAGCTGTGCAGGTAGTGGCATTTTGAGGACTCTGCCTCAATGATGTGCATTCTGCCCGTGGAGATCACTTAGGTTCATTCTTGATTGATCGTGTTGGCTGCCTCCTGCTTTACTTCTGCTGCAAAAATAGAACTCCAGAGGCGTCTGGTTGAGTGCATGGGAAGCAAACAACCAATGGGATGGTTATTTCTCATGGATGAGGTTGAATTCAAATATGAAGTGAAATTTTTGATCTGATTTTATAAAAGCCTGCATATCTGTGTGAGTGTGAGAATAAAGGTCTTTGTGAGAGTAGTATGAACCATCAAATGTGTATTATTGTTACTTCCTCTATGAATTTGTTAATGGTTGTAAGATTCTGGAGTTGAGATATTTCCCCTTAGGAGCTCAGAGGCTTGTCAGAATAATTGCATGTATCCCATTAGCTTCACTTTGGGGTAGCAGGCAGCAAATCTTTAAAACATAGAGTATTTATGGGCAGAAAAGAAAGAATACTGACTCTATTTAAAGCTGTGGGAAGAATTCATATTAGAATAATAGAAACAAATAATAGAATATAGAAATAATAGAATAATAGAAAATCCCATATTACATTTGGAATTTGCCCTGTGAAACACAACACTGCTTTAGGTGAGGGATGCTGCTATAGGGTAAACACTGGTCAGAGGGTATAAGGGCCTGGTTTCACTTTTCATTTGGATACATGCATGCTCAGTAGCTGCAGAAGCTAAGAAGATATAGGGCCAATGTGTATTTCTCAAACACTGATATCCAGATAGCCCAGGAATCCACTAAAGATTGTTGGTAATAACACACAAAGTGAGAAAGAACAGGATGTGGCTGCAGAAGGGGCCTTATGGGGCAGGGCAGCACTTTCCTGGGACAAGCATCCTTGTTCTGACTCCTGGAGAGAAGCACAAGCACAGGATTGAGGCTGAGAGGTGGGCATAGGTGTTGGGGGATTGAGAGCACCAAAACCCTCTGACCTGTTTCCAGAAAGGTCTGAAAGAATGGACTGTGCACTGTAACTAATTTGCACAGAAAATGAGAAATTTCCAGGGCAGTGAAAATTTAGTGTGGGTACCCCAAGGGCCCTGGACACCCCATCAGCTGCACATATGCTGGAACCAGGGCTGGTGATCTCTTTTTCTTCCTTCCTTTATCTCTCCTCTCTTTAATCTTTCTCTCTTCCCTTTCACCTTCCCTCTTTAATCAAACCCCACTGCTGTGTACCTAAGAGGAGCTCAGGGACTATTGTAGCAATTTCCATGCCAAGTGAGTAATTTACAAATAAAACTTCATAAGCTTTTGCTGACCTTATGATTTTTGTCATTCTTCTCAACCACAAGGATCTCTGAATCTTGGGGGCTGCCTTCCCCTGAAGGGTGGCACATCACAGTAGTGCAGTTACTGTTCTGGGAACCAAGGTGACAGTCTGGTTGGAAAAGCAGAATTATACCACCCCTCATGCCATGCAGTTGTTGTTTTCCTCCTGGGATCCTGTGGATCTAGGAGAGCTGTGTTTGATCTGGCTGGTATGGCAGTGTGCCTGTCCAAAGGCTTCTCCTTTCATCCCTTCACCTCTGCCATTCTCAGGAAATCTGTGTGACCAGGCAGCAGAGCAGCTAGGAAAGCTCCTTCATCCCTTAATAGGAAAGAACAATGAATAGAGGTAATGTAGGTAAAACTGTACATTTAAATCATCTGCAGTCAAGAAGTGAAATACATTCATCCCCTCTGGCACTCTTGCTAATTTATATTTAAAGCAATATGAATTTCATGAGCATTTTAAAAAATCATATTTTAAATTCAATCTGCTGTCAAGTCATTTGATGTTTTGTGTAAAGTCATTTCCCGTAAACAGGTTATTGAATATCAAAAGACTTGTCTCATGCATAATTTCTGGAAAGAAACAATATTATAATAAAGATGAGAATCTGGCCCTCGTGTGAGTTGGTGAGCACTTTCTGGATCACTGCAGCTTCTTGGTGCTTCCTTTATCCCTGTCAAGGCAGTGACCTGGGAAAGGAACATTTGAGGAGTCCATAAAAATAATATTTTCTAGGTTACAGTAGGTTATTCTGTAATTAACTACTGATATATAATAGATGATGAAAGACGGTGTAATTTTTTTCCAAATACCAGAAAGAAAGTTGAAAAAATATGGATTAAAATCCCTCAAACCTGACAGACCTTTCAAGCTGTAGAGCACATGCAGAGTAATGGACTGGGTAATACAAGCAGATATGTTGAAAAACTAAGATAAGTTTGTTCAAAAGTGCTGATGAAATAACTGCTGTATTTTCTTGGCATGAGGTTCTTACCTGTGCTTGGAGGCTGCTGGCATTTGCAGATGCTGCACTATGTAAAACTGAGCATCAAAGCTGGGATGTAGCTGAGTCTTTTGCACAAAGAAATAAATTTGCCTCTGGATGCCACCAGTTCCTCTTCCGAGTGCTGACTAATATACCCTGGGTGGAAGTGTATAAAACACACAAATAAGGTGCTTGGGCTCTCCAAGATTTGATGGATCAGACAGTAGGGCTGAAATAGCTTTTAATTCAATCATTTATTCATTCATTCATTCATTTGAACAATCTCTGTTTTGAAAAGGGGTTTCTCCTTCTGTCTTTGAAGACTGCCAGAAGAAGTAGTTTCTACATTTTGCATCTCTAGTTCAATGTGATGAATCAGTATAACATAAACACTGAAATAGTCTTGCTTGTGTTAAAGAGGCAACTGGACATTGTGCTGGGTAGAACTGGACTGTCCTTCTGGCTTTCTCCAGCAAACTGCCTCCTACTTGACACAGGTTTGATGCAGTTTTATACCTTAACAAACTTCAATCTTAAACTTTGAAATCCCAAGCTCCCAAACTTTCCCAAGTCAGTCTTTTGGTTTTTTCCCCAGGTGTTGATTGTCCTGGAATTTTTGTGTTATTTCAATCAGGAATGAAGTTCCACCTAATTGCTAAGTGCCCAAATGCTCTGAAACATAGAATTTCTGAGCTTGAGGCCACTGAAGTATTTCTGAAATGGCCCCAATGACATCTCAACTCTGAAGCCACCTGGGTTCAGGTAACCTCTGGTTATCCCCGAGGTTTGCTGTGCATGTTTTGTGGCTCTTGGAGACGCAAAGACTCTGGCACAGGACTCAGACAAAAGAGTTGTCCATTCTTTCATTCCTTGTCCCCCTGGGCTGGAGGTTTAGAGCTGGATCCTGCCTGCTGTGAGCCTGGGGGCTGAGCTGGCAGGAGCTGTTCCCACTCAGGCATTTACCCTCCATCAGCCACGTGTGCCTCAGGGTGTTGTTAGTGAGGCTGGACAGGGCTTGGGAGCCAAAGGCTCCTTGGCAAGGAGATCAAAGCAGGGCCATGCTGCAGGGGTGGGAGAGAAGGATGAGTCCTGGAAGGGGCTGAAGGAACCCCCTGTTACTGCAGAGGGTGGAGAGTGGTGTCACCACCAAAAGGAGCAAACAGCAAGTGGGTTTTGCCCTCTGTGCTGTCTATTTTTTCATTGTTGGGTAAATTCTCATCTGCTGGGTATTGCCTCCCTTTCTTTATTCCAGAAGAACTGATGTGACTTAATTTGTGTCTGAGAAAAGCATTTTTTATGAGGAGTGGAAGGTGCTGTTCAAATCCTTGGTGTTCATATGGTAACATTTTCCCCATGTTCCTTTTATGAACAAGGTGAAATTAAACCCTGAGGGTCACAGACATCTAATGACCTAAATCTAATGCCATCTAAAGACCTAATCTGAAAATGCTGACACCATTGCTTTGATTCGATTCTTGGAAAAGAATTCAGAGCAGGTAGAAAGCTGAGCATGAGGGGAAAATGAGATAAATAAAACCAGCTTTTCCTAGCAAGCACATGGCTTTGGAAGAGTTAAAGTGTACTGTGCACTGATAATGCTGTGGCCTGCAAGTTAAAATTATAATGTGAAGCAAATCCACAATACCCACAGTAGGAAGCTCAGCACATTACAGTGGAATTAATGTGCCATTTCTGTGGTCAGAACGTGGGGCATGCTGAATAGCAGCTAAATTGTCTGGGAAGAGCCTGGCCAGACACCCTGTATTCCTGTGGAGCTCTTGTTCTGAGCGTGTTTGACTTCTCCCTTCTGGCTCCAAGGAACAGCAAAAGAAAATCTTCCCAGCTCCTGCACCCTGGGCAGGGCTGGCGTCCATCTCGGTCACACCAGCTCTGTTCTCAGAGGCTGCTGTGTTCTCAGGTCACTGAGATCACTCCTCTGCAGAGCCCCTGACCTGAGGGCACTCAGTGGTGGTCAGAGGTGAGGAAGAAATAGCATCCTTTGGCTGCTGGCAGGCTTTGTGTGGCTATTGTGCTCACTGCTCGTAGCTGTGACTGCATTCAAAGAAGTCACCGCAGATGTCACCACCTGGGACAGCCTCCCAAAGTATCTGCAGCTTTCTGCTGCACACAGAGGAGAAAATTTTATATAATGGAGTATTTCTGATAATAGCAATGTGTCAGTGCCTGCTGTGAAGTGTGCAGCAGAGACTCAGTGGGGCAGAGGTGCCAGGGATGTCTGTGACCTGCACAAGGGATGGGCACCTCTTCCTTGCAGGGTCAGCGTGGTAAAATGAGTTTGCTATACAGCAGAAATAAATTAAATTGGAGAAGATGTTCATGGAATACATGGGAATGAGAAAAAAAAGAGGTTAACTTCAAGTGGAGGAAGTTCTCTATGGCCATGGCTCTTTGTGACAATGAATCCAAAACCACCTGAGCCAGAGGTGAGGATGCACAGGCCATCCTCTGCCAAGCCCAGCTGGTGACACAGGGACAGCAGCACACCTCTGCCAGCCCGGGGCCCCCAGATTAGCCCCTGTGTCACCGACATGTTTTATGAAAAATCCTTTCTGTGGGATTTTTCCTCCTGAGAAGCTGAGAGGCCTCAGGAACAAACTGCAAGCAATGATTCTCTGCTGCTGTGGAATACAACAGGTGGGTCTGGGATTGGTCTCACCTGGTTGTTTCTAATTAATGGCCAATCCCAGCCCAGCTGTCCAGACTGTCTCGGTCAGTCCGAGCCTTTATCATTCATTCCTTTTCTATTCTTAGCCAGCCTTCTGCAGCAATCCTTTCTTCTATTCTTTTAGTATAGTTTTAAATATAATATATATAATAATATATCAAGCCTTGTGAAACATGGAGTCAACTTTCTCATCGCTTCCCTCATCCTGGGACCCCTGCAAACACTGTCACACCCCTGCACGGGGATGGTGGCAGGGAGTGATCCGGGTTAGGGGATGGTGGCAGGGAGTGATCCGGGTTAGCCCTTGCACAGGGATGGTGGCAGGGAGTGATCCGGGTTAGCCCTTGCACAGGGATGGTGGCAGGGAGTGATCCGGGTTAGCTCCTGCACAGGGGATGGTGGCAGGGAGTGATCCGGGTTAGCCCTTGCACAGGGATGGTGGCAGGGAGTGATCCGGGTTAGGGGATAGTGGCAGGGAGTGATCCGGGTTAGCCCTTGCACAGGGATGGTGGCAGGGAGTGATCCGGGTTAGCTCCTGCACGGGGATGGTGACAGGGAGTGATCCGGGTTAGCCCTTGCACAGGGATGGTGGCAGGGAGTGATCCGGGTTAGCCATCACACAGGGGATGGTGACAGGGAGTGATCCGGGTTAGCTCCTGCACAGGGATGGTGGCAGGGAGTGATCCGGGTTAGCCCTTGCACAGGGGATGGTGGCAGGGAGTGATCCGGGTTAGCTCCTGCACAGGGATGGTGGCAGGGAGTGATCCGGGTTAGCCCTTGCACGGGGATGGTGGCAGGGAGTGATCCGGGTTAGCCCTTGCACAGGGATGGTGGCAGGGAGTGATCCGGGTTAGGGGATGGTGGCAGGGAGTGATCCGGGTTAGCCCTTGCACAGGGGATGGTGGCAGGGAGTGATCCGGGTTAGGGGATGGTGGCAGGGAGTGATCCGGGTTAGCCCTTGCACGGGGATGGTGGCAGGGAGTGATCCGGGTTAGCCCTTGCACAGGGATGGTGGCAGGGAGTGATCCGGGTTAGCCCTTGCACAGGGATGGTGGCAGGGAGTGATCCGGGTTAGCTCCTGCACAGGGATGGTGGCAGGGAGTGATCCGGGTTAGCTCCTGCACGGGGATGGTGGCAGGGAGTGATCCGGGTTAGCCCCTGCACAGGGATGGTGGCAGGGAGTGATCCGGGTTAGCCCTCGCACAGGGGATGGTGGCAGGGAGTGATCCGGGTTTGCTCCTGCACAGGGATGGTGGCAGGGAGTGATCCGGGTTAGGGAATGGTGGCAGGGAGTGATCCGGGTTAGCCCTTGCACGGGGATGGTGGCAGGGAGTGATCCGGGTTAGCCCTTGCACAGGGGATGGTGGCAGGGAGTGATCCGGGTTAGCCCCTGTACGTGGATGGTGGCAGGGAGTGATCCGGGTTAGCCCCTGCACGGGGATGTTGGCAGGGAGTGATCCGGGTTAGGGGATGGTGGCAGGGAGTGATCCGGGTTAGGGGATGGTGGCAGGGAGTGATCCGGGTTAGCCCTTGCACAGGGGATGGTGGCAGGGAGTGATCCGGGTTAGGGGATGGTGGCAGGGAGTGATCCGGGTTAGCCCTTGCACAGGGATGGTGGCAGGGAGTGATCCGGGTTAGCCCTTGCACAGGGATGGTGGCAGGGAGTGATCCGGGTTAGCCCTTGCACGGGGATGGTGGCAGGGAGTGATCCGGGTTAGCCCTTGCACAGGGGATGGTGGCAGGGAGTGATCCGGGTTAGCCCTTGCACGGGGATGGTGGCAGGGAGTGATCCGGGTTAAACCTTGCACAGGGGATGGTGGCAGGGAGTGATCCGGGTTAGCCCTTGCACAGGGATGGTGGCAGGGAGTGATCCGGGTTAGCCCCTGCACAGGGGATGGTGGCAGGGAGTGATCCGGGTTAGCCCTTGCACGGGGATGGTGGCAGGGAGTGATCCGGGTTAGCCCCTGCACGTGGATGGTGGCAGGGAGTGATCCGGGTTAGCCCTTGCACAGGGATGGTGGCAGGGAGTGATCCGGGTTAGGGGATGGTGGCAGGGAGTGATCCGGGTTAGCCCCTGCACAGGGATGGTGGCAGGGAGTGATCCGGGTTAGCCCTTGCACAGGGATGGTGGCAGGGAGTGATCCGGGTTAGCCCCTGCACAGGGATGGTGGCAGGGAGTGATCCGGGTTAGGGGATGGTGGCAGGGAGTGATCCGGGTTAGCCCTTGCACAGGGATGGTGGCAGGGAGTGATCCGGGTTAGGGGATGGTGGCAGGGAGTGATCCGGGTTAGCCCCTGCACAGGGGATGGTGACAGGGAGTGATCCGGGTTAGCCCTCGCACAGGGGATGGTGGCAGGGACGCAGGCACATCTGGAGCCCCCAGCTGTGTGCCCCGCAGCGCTGAGGCGGAGCGCTGCCTTTTGGAGCCATTCTGAGGCAGCACGCTGGAGTGCGGGGATGGTTGCAGCGCTCTCGGGTTGCTTTGCTGCCTTCTGGCCCCACACCAGCGGCTCTGCTGTGTCGATAGGTGGTGCAAGATTGCCACGGCTTCTGGAAAGCTGGAGCAGCTTTCCCAACATTGCAGCGCATGTTTAGGCTCCAGGGATCGGAGGAGGAAAAGCTGAACGCTGTAAGCAAAAGCAGACTCTTAAATATTGGCCCTCTCAATATCTGGCCCGTGGCAAAGCTGCTGAGGCAGTGCCCTGCCATGTGTGCCACTTGCAGGGACTCAGGAGCTGGCATTTAGGCTGTGTTGGCATGATGCCCAGGTCAGTGGGAGCCCTGGGCTGGCTGGTGGTGGCTGCCCCAGCCTTGCTGCAGGAGGGGTGAGCCGTGCTCCCTCCAAATGAGCCCTGGAACAAGCAGGGCAGGACAGCAAAGCCATCAGACTGTTGGTCTCCGTGTTCTGCATGCCGTTAAATGGCTGTGAGGGAAAGTGAAAGCCTTGCTGATGCTGAGCAGAAGTGGCAAAGCCCCCTGGTTTCAGCTAAAGCAGCTCTGACTGCTAAAAATAAAGGAAAAAGAGGATTTAAGCTAAAGCTGGGTGTCTAACAAGTCAGCACTGCATGCTGAATGTCCAAATGCAGAGTTTGTCAATCAGGCTGTAAACGTGTCCTGTAAGGTTTGCAGGTGGTTGTGTTGCCAGTTGGGGAAATCTGGTCTAAATCAGAGGCAGAGCAGGAGCACAAAGTCATCGGGACTTCCACTGCCAGAGGAAATCTGTGCTGGTATTTCCAGTGGTAAACTGTGGGGTTGTAGAGTCTAAATGTATTATATGGAAATATTTAGCTTAGCTTTTTCTTCAGAAGTGACCCCTCTGAATAGCTGTTAGCAGGTCCACTCAACAGAAGAAATTAATGCTCATGGACACCCCAGTGTAAGGAGACTGTGAAGCTGAGTGAGAAACTGAAGTGATACAGTCTGGCTGCAGGAATATTTTCTACAAGGGTTTGTTTCCAAGCCCTGTAGCTGGCAGTCACCCTGTCCCAGCTGTCCAGGGAACGACAATTTCTCTTTGCTGCAGCTTTCAAGGTTTTTTTTGCTGCGTCTGTTTCACTTTGAAACAAAAAAAAAAAAAAAAAAAAAACAAACAAAAAAAAAACCACCAAACTCTTTTGGACTGCTTTCATCAAAGTGGAAACATCTGGTTTGGGTGTAAAAATAGCTGGGTGTGTTCTCAAGGCAGAGTACATTTTGCTTCTGCCTGTCCTGTTCTGCAAGAGCAGCAGGTGCAGGCACCATCTCCCCCCAGGGTCACTGTGGCACTGGTTTGCTGGAGCCCTGGTTTGTGTGTGCCTGCCTGCCCTGCCCAGCCTCTGGGGCTGTTTTCATTGGAAGCCCTGTATCTGCAAGCAGAAATGCTGCCTGGAGCAGCAGTGTGCTTCAGGAATGTGTTACCTGGGTAAGCAGGTCTCTGACAGCCAGAACATTACTTGGGAGAGGAGCAGTGCAGATACTGGGGTTTGGACAGCTTTTCCACTGCATTGTCACTTTGGCACGTTTGTGGATGAATCAAGGCCTCCCTCAGACAGCTGGGAAGAGAAAAGGTGGGGTAGATCTGGTATTTCTGCTGTTTGTTCTCTCCCTTCCCTTGCCAGCTGCCCTCCTTGCACAGCACCGTGCTGAAGCCAAGGCACAGGAAAGGGTGGCAGTGATCTCCAGGGATCTCCCTTGTAGCCCAGGAACAGACCCTGCCCTGGTCCCAGCTCCTCTGCTGGCTCTGGCCCAGCTCCCAGCCTGCTCTGCCAAGCAGGAGGGGTGGCAGTGAAACACAGAGTGCATCTGAGATGGATGGGGGAAACTGCATAAAGATCCCTTGCTAATAATCCTTGATTAGTGCAGTTATACTGTTCTGGTTAAAGGCTGCCACTGGACAGGATTAAGGAAGAAAGATGTAGGGGAAGCAGGATTGGTTGTGAGTTATCTCCTTGTATCTTTTAATCTCTCATGTGCTACTGCCTGATGTTTTCAAGTCTTCCTTTGGAAATGGCAGATAGAAACATATTACTGCTGTCTAGAACCTTTAATCTTCAAATGAAAATAAGCTTTTCTTGCAGAAGAAGGCTGCTTTTTCAGATGCTTTCAGAAATGCTGATATTATGCCTTGGTTGATCTGGCTAATTAAAAATGAGCTTGTGTCAATCAAACCTATTACTATAATGGTAATGGCAAAAATGCAAAGTGCAGCTCTAGTAAATCAGTGTTAGAAATGTTTCTTCTGTGATTCACTCGGGGATTACTGAAATTTTTGTGAGTTTTGATATTCACAGACTTTTCTGTTACAAATGTTACCCTTTTAATTCCTGTTGTCTGCTTAGATGACACACTGTTTACTCAAAACACTTAATTACTTGCCTAAAGATTGTGAAGGGCGTGGCCTCCAGGTTTCTGTTGGGCTGAGTCCAGCTGGGTTTGAGATTCCTCCTCCTTCTCCTCCTCTCCCTTGTACCGACTGCATCCTGTCTCCTGGGGAACACCTCCTTTTAGCCAGCTCTGCATTCTGCTCCCTGTCAGACTGGGCTGAGCTGAACCCACGGTCCCAGGGTTTCTATCCTGCTCAGTCTCTGAGCTGTGCCACTTCCCAGAGTTTGTCTGCTGTCCTAGATGTTCACAAAACTTACCCTGATGATGCTGAATCCTTCTCTGAAGAGGCTCATCTCACTGGCTGTGAGTGACTGAGGAGGCTCCCTGATTAAGCATATACAGACAGGAAAGTATTTTTACTCCCTCACATCCTTGCAGTGTATTTGGGTTTTCAAAATCTATTTCTGAACCAAATAGATGAGTAGTTGCAGTGAAAGACATTCTGAGTATAGAGTTTGGCTCAGAAGTGCACACATGAAAGAGAGACACCGATTGTCAAGGTTTGAAGGTTACTGCATGCAGCGTTAGGATGGAGTTAGATCTGCCCCTGGTTTTGTTTTCAGCAAAGACACAAACCAAAGAACCAAAGCAAACCTGCCTTTTTTTACTGAATCTCTCAAATGTCAGTACCAAGACTCCAGGTGCCTTAATGATTAATTAGACTCAAAATGGCAAATATGACCACCTAGCAGCAAAAACTAATTATATGCAAATAGTGAATTAAACTCAACCCAAGGTAACTCAAAAGCAGCTCAAGGATTTAAAAAAGTATTTCTTATCCATCCCCCCCGCCCACCAAATGCAAGGAGCTTGACCTTCCTCAAAGCAGCCTTGTATAGAAAGGCTCTGACTTTCCCTTCTGTTCCTGTATTTGCTAACCCCCAGTATCTCTCTTTGTCACTTAAACTCTCCAGTGGTGCAGCCCTCCTGCCTCTGTCTGACCCGAGCTCCTTCCCCTGCTGACTCCTGTTATCTCTGGCTCAGCCGTTCCTGTCCCTCCCATCATTTTGAAAGAATACTCTTTTGTTCTGCCCCTGTGCATGTTCTTGCACCCCACAGCCCAGTAGCTCTTCCCTGGTTCCTCATCCCTTCTTTCCATCCTTGCCTTAGGCATTTCTCCTGCCTGTCTGCAACCCCGCTGCAGCGCCAGCTAAAAACCCTCCCTGGGAAGATGTAACTGGGGCAATTTGCCAGCAGGCCTGACTGCATCAGGACAGGCTACCTCAGGGCCACTTCCTTTGCCCAGGTGTCCCTATTACTGTGACTGCTCTTCGGGGTGGGTTTGACACAGGCATGGTGGCACCAGTTTCCTTCACAGGTCCTGCCTCAGCCTGTCTCAGAGTGGAGCCCGGGAGGCAGCAGGGATCTGTGACAAGGGGAGCTGACACAGACCCTGCACACCTTTGCAACACAGCCTCTTGCCTTCCCAACGTGGAGGCCTCAAAGAAAGTGTCTGCCAGGGTATTCCTGTGCTCTTACACCCCTAATTACCTTCTCATGACTAAATCATAAGCTGCCTTTTGCTCAGGTCTGCTTGTAACATCTTCCTCTTTCCCTTTAATGTAGCAGCTGCTCAGTTCCTGTCTGAGGGATGGGGTTGAAATACCTGCAGACAAGCAGAGCATCTTTCAAATTCCTTTTGAAATACACCTGGAAATGGCAAATTCAGTTCCTGGATGGAAAGCTGAACTGCCTGCCACCTGAGGGGAGCAGCCAGGCACGTGCTTCCTGCCCAGGCAGGCAATGGTGTGATGGGAAACGTGGATTCTGTGTTCCAAGAGACCTCTCCCCTCCACAGTCCCCCCCTGTTCTGTTGCAAGGCAGTCTCGTGGTGGTCAGTGTTTTCCTAAGGCCTCAAGATTCCAGTGTTGTGATCAGACTGCTTTCATCAAATCAAATTGGCCTGAAAGCATGGGGGTTTTCAACAGGGCTGCATCTGGCTGGGAAACCACAAGGCAAAGCTACATAACCCCTCATTATAAAGCTTTTTGGCTTTAGAGACCGTGATTTCTTTGGAGGAAACCAGAGTGATAATGTTGGAGGGCTATTGGCAGCTATTCCCAGCTGTCTTTTCTTTTTAAGGTGGCACATGAAGGAATGTTTCCCCTGGATTTGCCCCTTGGAGATAGATCTCAAGGCAAAGAGGATAATTCTGAAAAGTTTTTTTGTTTTGTATGACTTTTACATTTGAAATACTGGGCTGCTTTAGACTAGAAGATGTGGATTTTTGGCCCAGCTGTTTTGGCCATGGCTGTTGACATGAGAAGAGTTCACCTTGCCTAAAGTGCAGGACCAGTGCAGGTGGAGGCAGCCTTTTGTCTTTCTGGTCTTGTGTGTGCTGAAATAATTTTTCCTTTGGATGATGTAAACACACAAGGAACAAATTAAAACACAGCATCCTTTGTGCTCTGTTGAGTTCCCCCCAAGACTTGATTTTTTGAGAGTGAGAAAAGAGAACATGTCCAGGAGGGGAAAAAAATAAACCTGTATATAACAGCTCGAAGCTAGGGTGAAAAATGCATAGAATAAGCACCCTTTATTTCCCTCAGGTCCTGCAGCAAAGCTGGTCATGATCTGCTTTATCTTTCTAAGGTAAAAATAAGATTTACTTTAAAAAAAAGTTTCAAGAGTGTTTAAATTAAAAAAAAAAAACCAAACAACTCAACCGAGTTAGAAAACAAATCATGCACTGGTTACCTTTATCATCTATTTAATGAAAACTGAAGGAAATCTGTGGCCAAAGCAAAAGGCCAAGGTCTAGCAGAACTCTGCCAATACATTTGGGAGCTCCAAATTCTTGAGAACTGTGTATTTGGATCATGCTTTCATCTAGTGACAAAATCTTGAGAGTCACCTTCTCAGCTCTTTGCTGCGTGTGATCCATTTGTCTTTCTAAGGCCTGTTGTGAATTCACCTGGCTCCCATCTCTGCACATATAAACATTCTAATGAGGAGGAATTACTGCTGCCACCGTGGATGTGTCTGGCTGGCTGCCAGGGAGTTCACTGATTGCTGGGGAGATGCCAGCCTTTATGAAAAACGAGCATTCTTTCAAATCACAAAATTGTTTGTGATTGGGGCTGAATTATGAATAGCTGCTGTGTCTGCCGTGGCCAAATAAGTTTACTTGGAAATCAGTGCTCGGGGCCCTGATTGGCAAATGGCTCTGCAGCTATTGAGGTTTTTGGGCCGAATTTTCTGGAGTGCAGAGAGCTGCCAGTTGGGACTGGGCTTGCACAGAGGGACTCTGGTCCCCAGAGCCCTGTGCTGGTTGTCGGGGTCTCTAGCTGCTCAGAGTGACCCCCAGAAAAGTTCTGCAGTCTCCCTTCCCAGCCCAGCACCTGAAGAAGGAGTCAGGGCTCTTCATTTCTCGGTCTCAAGGTTGTTTGTTGTGTCTTATCTACAAAATTCTTTCTCCTGCCCTGCCGAGGTGCACTCAGCAGGACAGTTCCAGGCACTCTGCCTGTCCCCAGGGTGGTGTTATCTTTATATACTAAAAACTACATGAACAATATTTACAATTGCTTTCCAATACCTATCACCTATGTGAGCTTCTACTCTAAACCAATCTAAAAGTGCCAACATCACCAGTGAAGATGGAGGTAGAGAAGAAGAAAGGCTAGACACACCCAAATCCCTCCATCTTGTCCCCAAAACCCCTATACTAAAAATCCTAAAATCGACTTTTGCACCCAGTGATAATTTTATTATGACACTGCTGTGGCTTGCAGATCTTCATACAAAGCTGGCAGTTTGCTCCAGGGGTCATAATCGAACCCACAGGTGTTCTGGGCTGTGTGCCAGGGTCTCTGAGCCCCCTGGCAGGGGTCTCAGCAACTCTGGACACCCAGAGGGATGTCCTGAGCTCCGACAGCTGGTGACTGGCTGCTCCTCTCTGGACTGTCTGGTGGCCCTTCCTGAGCTGGCTCCTGTGCTAATGAGAAGTGGGATCAAACTTTTGGATGTGTAGGAACAGTCTGTATCTCTCTGGTTGGTCCTGCCACTGTCTCCCCTTTCCCAGGTGCGGTGCTGCCCCGGTTTGGCTGCTCTCCTGCGGTCTGTGTGGCTTGGCTGGGCTCGCTTTGCCCTCCTGTGGCTGACAGCAGATATTCAGGAGCTCTGTGCGGTGGCTGCTCGGGGCACACTGAGCCCTGGCCTCAGGCTGGACTCGCCCAAAGCCCAGCCCTTCTGCTCAGAGCAGCTCCTTGGGGATGGTGCTCAGTATTTAGGGTTTGCTTTGAAGCACAAGCTCAAATGTCTTATCGTTGCCTATATTGTTCTGAACATCTCTGACTGGACTGGCTGATAGATATGACTGGTGTAGGATTTATTTGTTCACCCTGAAATACAGCCACATTTGAAAGAGGAGAAGCCTGCTGCTGGTTCTTCTTTCTCTGAATCCAAATAATGATAACTTCAGGCAAAACACCTCAGGGTAACGAAAACTTTCTTGGTAAGAGATGAAGCATTCAAAATCACTTCTTGAACTATATAATTAATAATAATTTACAATCATCTTCATATTGTTAGCCCCCTGCAGAATGGTTGTACCTTCAGATCTGTGGCTGCTCCAGCCTGTTGATGTCGATTCCTCTGTTGGTTTATTTCCAACTGCTGATTTGTTTCTAGAAGCTACTGAAGTATCTACAGAGAGGGATCAGACTGGGGAAATGTTTGCTGGCTCTGTGATGTGGCTTTCTCAGGCCCTGCAGAGGCAGGTGGTGTCGGCAGGGGGGCCTGGCCAGATGTGTGGCCCCCACACTGCTGGCAGGTGACTTTCCCCCTCTGTCTCACACAGGCATGGGGGGCATGTCCTGTCCCTCTGTCCCTGTCACCAGGGTGGTGTTGGACTTTATCCTGAGGAACTGGAGGTGTCCTGTGTGACAGTGAGAAATGCCTTCCAGATTTATAGCTGCTGCTTGTTGGGGTGACTTACTGGAAGTGGCAGGGGATTTTTTTCATTGTCAGGTAGGATTTTTAATGTGAAGATGGAAAAAAGTCATGTTTTAATAGCTGTGAAGTGGAAATTACTGAAATAAGGGAAGCTGTTGATGTTTGCATCTGATCTAAGAGGACTCAGTGGGTACTTGCTGGCTGTTTTTCCATTTTCAGCATGGTTCTTGGTATCCTTGGGATACCTTGATTTCTAGGTGGAGAAATGAGAGGACAGCACAAAACCACACAAAATAAAGCTATTCAAGAAATATGTCCTTAGTATACTATAAATGGATTTGTAATTGTCTTCTACTTCATTTAAAACAGCTGAAATCTCAGGAGTTTAGGTCAGGTAAGGGTTCTTATTCTCTGGTATGTGTGTGGTTCCCTATAAACCTCTTCATTGTCTGTGAGGCTCATGAAGAGGAAAGGAGAGCAAACTTGGTGCTGTATGGGTTGCAACCCTCCAAAATAAACCACCTGACATAAATGCAGTAGACTAAGGAAGGCCAGTTGATAATCCAAGGAAAACCAGTCACTAAAGCAAGTGGGAGCTCTTTCTTTCCCTGCTGTGGCCGTGCTGCTACCCTGGGTGAGCTGGCCCAACTCAAGTGCTCCATAGTAATAGGGTAACATTTTAAGTGGGTCCCTTTCTCCTATTTTTGAGCATTAATTAGTGTTCCAAGCATCTGTTAGTGGCTAAATTCCTGAAATGTGCTCTTAGGAGTTTATGGAGGATGTACTCTGGGAAAAATTGGGAATTCCAATTTGTTGCATTTTGCATCAAAAAGATGTAGACTTTGGGAGTAAAATTGATTTTTTCTGTCTTGCTAGAAGAGTAGGTAACCAATTCTTATCCCTCTTAGAGCACAGTTGTGCTGTCCCTAAGCTCTGAAAAATCCAGCAATCTTACAGAGAGACAGTTACAAAATTTCTCCATTTGATGCTAGAACAGTGTTCCTTTTTGCCCCTCCCTTTATTAAAGAGGCTGCTGAGGATTCTGCACCAGAAAAAGAGGCTTTTGCAGCCATAAGTCCAGGTGCAGGCACATGGGGAGAAGTCTGTCCCTTGGGTGTGGCAGTAATGGTTCCACGTGGCTCACCTGGAGATGGGTGCTGTGCATTGGAAGATACATCCCTGCCTGCAGCCATGGAATTTCCAAAGCAGGACTGGGACCCAAATGTGATTATAATGTGAGCCAGAATGTAATCATGAATGCAAGAGGGGATGTGGGACTGCAAACTCTGTTTGATATGGTAAAATCTTGGGCGTGCTGTAGTACTCAGCCTGAAGTTCTGCACCTATTGAAGATTTCTAAAGTTAGAGCTTTGGAGTTGCTTTAATGTGAAATATTTATTTTTATGTTACCAAGAAAATAATGGCCTAGGAAAAAAAAAAATATCTAGGGAAGGTGTTCACAAAACACCAAGATTAGGACTGTGAAAAATTGCATAGAAAATTGCTTTCAGGTCGACTCTTCAGAGCCAAAGTGGCACGAGTGCTCAGATGTGACAAGCAATCACCATCTCCTCTTAGACATTCCAGGAGCTGCTGGGTGCTCAGTGTGTGTTTGAAAATGAGGCCACTGCTTTAGGCTTCTGTGTAGGGACTTAATGGCCTGATCTGAGGCATCCACTTCAGAAGGTTCTGACTGGATTCACATAAGCCCTTCAAGTCAGAGCACAGGATTTTGTATTTCCTGTGGCCAGTTGGAGACTTAAATCCAGTTTTGCATTTCACATGCTGAGGTCGTTTATAGCCCCAGGAGGGAGGGGGGTATTTTAAGCAGTGCTGTTCAGAGGACTGGTCAGTCTCATAAAACTGCCTGGTGTTTGCATTCCTGCAGGCAGAGGGTAGCAAAAACCTGAGTGGATGCTCGATGGGACTTGGGGAGGGCTGACTCACCCTCACTTCCATCTGTAAGAGCTGAAATGAGGGATGTGGGACCCCAGGGGCTCCCCAAAATGCAGTTTGTTGTATCCAAGGTGTTACAGCAGTCCAGGGCTGTGGGTGACAGAGCTGTGCCCACAGCTGTCAGCTCCAGCTGCAGGCAGGCCTGGAGACCCTTTGGCTTTGGTTACAGTGCATTATTTACTTTTCTTTGCTGAGCATCTTCACACAGCAGAACCAATCTATACCTGAGCTATTATCTATGGCCTATCATAACTGCTGTAATTACCAAATTCATGTCATTGCTCTCCAGTCACCCACAGTCTGTACATTACAGTTTAAGCCAGAAGTTGTTTTTCAGTTTTCTTGCAGTAGAAAATTCTGAGACCTTTTTTCTACTTGCCACATCAGCAGGCTTGTTTGCCTGTTCTATCTTCTTGCTTGGTAAAAACATCTTCTTGTTTGGGTGGGTTTATCCTTTGCTCTAAGCCATAAAACCCCCTCTAACTAACACACCCTTTGCCTCCTTGGTTATCTGTGAGACTGGCTCAGCAATTCTTTTCTTCTAGATCAAAACTTTATTCCATCTTTATTCCTTCATCAGACTCCACATTTAAAACTCTTTCTGCTAAGCATCCATATCTGTGAGACTTCCTTGTCAAACTTTCATCCTTCCCAACATCCACCCTAGCCAGCAAACACAACTGGAGCCTCAGTGCTGCAAGGGTCTGGCCCCAGCACCTCCAAGTCTGTAATTCCTGGCACAGGTTTGTCCAAGCTGCTGATGATGGTGGCTCCTCAGCCTACCTGAGCAATCTCACTGGTGCTTTGTGATTGCTGCTGTTAAAGAGCATCCCCCACCCTTCTCTGCTCACTCTAACTCTCACTACTGACACTTCAGGTCATTGCTTTTCCCCTTCCTTTAATACCTAGAGGATTCCTTCCTAGTTTTGGAAACTCCTTGTACCTGACAGTCAGTTATGTTTTCATTCAACCTTCACTTTGTGCAGGATGGTTGAGAGAAGGATGACAAATGTGTCATGTCATAGTTTCTGTTCCTTTGACACTCTTGGCTGTCTGACTGGCTGTAGCTGGCATTATTTCAGCCAAGGCCTGAGGACTCTTGGCTCTATTGTTATTTTTACTCCACAGGGATTTCTTGCAGGTCCTGCATTTTATGATCTACGTCTCTTTGTGTCAGTATGACTTTGGCACATATTAATTTTAAGATTCCTTACAAACATCCCAGAAGAATTCCTGTGCCACTGCCACGCCCTTCCCTGTTTCACACAGGTGCTTATCTTTACTAAATGTAGACCACTGCATTTTTCTTCACTGGGTTACATTTTTAAAACTGTTTGTTCTTCAGCTTTATCAAAATCGTGTTCTTTCTAGCTCTGTTGTCAAACTTCCTTAAAGCTTTTGTCATCTGCAGGATTAGTAAGCGTGTTCCTTTCCATCATCCAGATTATTCATGAAAGTGTTCAAGTCACCCAAGACAGATCATCATGGAAAAGATCCTTTCCATCTGACAGTGAACCACTGATATTGCTTTCTGAGAACAGTTTCTTCTGCAGTCTAGGTCATGTGTCCCTCTTTTTTCAATGATTATGTCTGCAAAGAAACCCTTCCTGAAGGCAAAACGTGGGTCATCACTCCTAGTTAAAAAAGAAGGGAAGCACGTGATGATCCTGGATACTCATGCAAGTTTTGTCCAGTCCTGCCATATGATCCTGTTAAAACAGGGACAGACTTGGTGGACAGGCCAAGCAGAAAGAACTGGGGGGAATTTCCCTAATTCCCCCAGTTCAGACAGGACAATCTGTGGCTCTGTGCCGGGGAGCCTGTTCCTGTTGGTTCCTCTGGTGTAACCCTGCTGTGCCTGGCCAGGCTGCCTGCACACCCTCCCAGCAGGGACGTGCCCTGCCTTTTTGCCCTGCCTTTGCCTTTTTGCCCTGCCTTTGCCTTTTTGCCCTGCCTTTGCCTTTTTGCCCTGCCTTTGCCTCCCCAACCAGGGCTGGCCCTCGGGAGCTCAGCTTTAATTGCTTTCCACTGGGGTTTGAGGTGCAGCCAGCCCACACACCAGCTCTGGGAGCTCTGTCTCAGCAGGGCTCTGCTGACAGCAGTTTGAGGGGAAGGTGGATGGGTGCTGGAGAGCTGGTTTTGCCATTTTAATGCCTGCCATGGTAAGAGGGGCTTCTGCCCTGCCAGCCTGCAGCCTGAGGGACACAGGGAGGGCTGAGGAAGAGGAAGGCAGCCAGGTGATGTGCCCTGGCCCCCCTCTGGGGCTGTGCCAGCCTGCAGGGCAGCTGTGTTGGAGAGGGCAGGGGCAATGGGAACAAGCAGCTCGGTGCTGTGGAGATGTTGTCCCAAATTAGGTTCTTTCACCTGGGGACCAAGAGGCCAATCTACACAGAAATTTGAGATATTTGATTGATTTACTGTTCTGCACAGAAAGGGGAGCTGGGTGGCAAATCCCCAAAGGCACCACAAAGATTACCAAAACTTTTCACTATTTATATACTTTAGCAAACAAAGACATCAATGTTCATTGGCTACAAGATAGCCCATTCTCTTATTAATTACTATTATATCTCCCATTGGTTCATGAATCCCTTGCTTCCCATGCTAATTAGTCCATATGCTCAGTCACACTCTTCTTTTGGGTTGGGGCATTTTTTGGGTGGGTGGCCATGAGCTGGTGGCTGTGATCTGTCCCTGCCAGGTCTACCTTTTATGCAGTTGGACCTGATTTAGCACAGTTGCTGTGGTGGCTTTATTAGTTTCATCCTTGTCTTGGGGGTTCTGCCAAGTGTCCCTGTGGCCCCTAAATTCTGCTTTCTTTGTGTGCACCATCAAGGTGACATCCTTCTTCCCAAGCCTTGGTAACCTCCAGGCTGTCCCAGGTGTGGGAGCTGGGCTCTGCCTACCTGCAAAATGGCTGCACCAAGACTTTGTGCTGCTGGCCATGAAATAAATATTCTTTAAAAAGACACATGCACTGGACATACCGTAACTTTAGGCACAAGATCTTGTGGAAGGAAAATACAGCCTTTGCATGAACACACAGTGACTCATGCAAGATTCTGCAGGTCCAAAAAATCCCTGTCCTGAGGCATTTGCAGCCTGAGCTGTCCTGAGGAGACAGCACTGACCTGCCCTCAGCTGGGGTGAGCTCTGGGTTTCCCAGAGCGTTTCAGCCCTTGTTCCCTGTCACATAAGCACCCTTGAAGATCTGTAATGTCAGAGGAAGGGGAAATCCTGTGAACTGAGCCCCACCTATATGCAGAGAAGAAAATGTGTCTGTGTGTCCTTGGGCTTTGCCTGTGCTGCGCAGCATCCCGCATAGATGAGTGATGAATCATAGCTGAGTGACGAGCTCCAGTCCCACCACTGCCTCTCTTCCCTGCCTTATCTCCTGGCTGCTGCCTTGCTTCGTGCTAAGCAGGTCACCAGACCATAATAGTTCAGTGATTCTTGCATAGATGGCTTGAAAGTATGGGCTGGGGAAGGAAAAAAAACCAAAACAGTGCTAAGTATTAAAAGCATGTCATAACTCTAGTGCTGCAATAAGGAGATCTTTCATAGCATAAATGTTAGTCACTGCTAATGGGAAGCATCACATCTAAATAACATTCCCATCTGGTTAAATATTTTCCACTGGAAGGATATTCCCAGCTACACACCTTTTCCCTGAAGCAGGCACTGTCTCCTGCTTTGGCCTGATGCTTAGCTGGGCAGGCATGCAGATATTGGGTGGTGAGGCATGTTAAGCCTTTAGTACCACAGCCTTGTCTTAATTGATATTCACAATACCCTGACTCTTTGGTGGGGAGGGAAGAGAAGGCAGAGCTGTGAATGAAAAGCACCTGTGTATGTGAGGCATACAGAGAAATGTGATTTCTCATAGTTTCATCTTGTGAGGTATGATATAAGCTAAGCTGGAGAAAATGCTGGCTGTTTCATCTCCCAAGGCACCCGAGTTACCTTTGTGCTATGGGAGGGCAGATTTTCAGTTGAATTCAAGTGCAATAGTGGAGCTAGCAATAATAATAATTCTTACTTTTGTATTATTTCAGTAAGTGCTGCTAAGGACCTGCTCCTTGGTTCCCTCTCCTGTGCTTTCAGGGCGAGTTAGATGGATCTGACATTCACAGCTTGTTAATCACCAGAACCCCAGGTAAAAATAACTGGATACTTTAAGTGCTGTAAGATTTTCAATTGAAATTCAATAGCACCCTGGATGTTTGTCTTAGCTCTTGTAGTGTCTGTGCATTGTAGGAGTTTCACCATCACAGCACAAATGCAGCTGTGGCCGCATTGAGATGGAGCAGGAAAGGGGGTGGGGGTTTGAAGCTGCCACAGTGGGGTTTTTTTTGTTAAGTTTGGCAATTTCATTTCAAACCATTTTATTTGGCTTATTGTGAGTGGGTAAATACAGTCCTTGAGAGTTGTTCAAGCCGTACAAGAAGATGCTGTGCTGCAAGGAACATTATTCAGAGCATCAGAGCACTCTTTTTCAGGAAAGGACAAATGACATGTACATCTTGTGTGTTTACTCTTAGATTCTGTTCCTGTTTTGACATCGGGGGCATTGTTGCATTCATGAGATGTTTTCATTTTGAATTTGTGTTCTCATACCCAGAAGAAGGATGTGTTTTGGAAATGGTGAGTTTCAGAGGGGGGGATTGTTGTAGATCAAAGGACCATGATGTTGAAGAAGTGGAAGATGGTCTATACTGTTTTTTTTTTTCTTTAAACATTCTTTTTGCTACTAAACTAAAAAATTGCATAATGTGATTTCTGCCATTTGTATTCAGGGTGCTCTTGTCCCTAAACAGAAAAAAAGCTAAGGTAAAATACCAAGGCTCTGTGCCCTGCCTACTGAAGAGCAGCTGAGAAATCTCAATGGCTGTGGCAAGTTTCTTCAGAGTTAGCTGGGGTCACACAGCATTGTTTGTCAGGTGATGTTCTCACTGTCATGGATGTGATAAGCACCTGCCAGAACCTGGCTGGCATCCAGCTGCAAGGACCCAGCTTAAACAGAGAGGGATTTGGTTTTATATGCTGGTTGGACTTCCCACCTGGAAATTCAGGACAATTAAACTGAACTACCTGGTGCCTAATAAGTTAGTTTTCCACACTGGCAAACATGAATCAACTGGCTCAACAAGCAGTCCATTGTTAAAGGGAATGAAGTTCCCCTAGCTGGTGCTGCTTTCTGCCCATATTACCCCAGGCAGCAGATGCTTGTCTTTGGCTTTCCCACAGATGCAGCATTTTTGCTTGCCTGAAGCCCCCAGGGTACCCATAAATGCTGATCCTCCTCTGGTGGGAGATGCTGCTGCCTCAGGTGCTCACCAGTATGGGCAGAGGATGCCTGATCAGAGTTAGGGAAATTGATGCTCTCCTGGCCTATTTTGGGTCCCCTACTGGGGGACTCCTTCCATACTGCACAGCTTCCTTTGGACGAAGTGTTAGGACAGGATTCCTGATGGGAGCTTCCTCTGAGCTCTAAAGCACTGGGAAGCACTGCAGGCTTTGTCCTGTTGCATTCCTTGCCTGGATACTGCATGGCATTAATTTGTTCCTGGGCCTGCAAACCCTGTACTTGTGCCAGTTGTAGGTGATGTGTGTTTTGCAGGGGGAGGTTTACACTCAGGCATGTCCTTCAATCCCAGAGCACCCCCACAGTGATGGTTCCAGGTTTTAACATTGCTGTGGCAGTCTGCTGGAAACAGGTGGATTCATTCCTCACAAATACTGATCCATGAAATCTCCCCTCTAAGCTGAGGGAAGGGGCCAATTTCCTTTTGCTCTGTGTTTGTGCCTTTTGGCATCAGCAGCAGCAGTGCTGGCCACAGCTGATGTCACAGAGTCCGTGGCTAACCAGCAGGAAAGAGAAATCAGTGTTTCCACAGCCTTGTAATGCCCTGTTTATTTATTGAATGTCATGTAAAGTTTGAATCTGCACTTAGCTTTCCTCAGCTCCCTTGATCTGTCTCCCAGCTGTGGTGGATGGTTCTCTCAGCTGCTGCTGCTGCCTCTCTAATCTGCACTTTGATTCTGCAGGCACTCCTTATCTGCTGGCTGTGGTCTGTTTGGCGTCCAGCCATGAAAGGAGAAGCAGACTGTTGGGAACTCCTGTGATAATACTTCTGCCCCTCTGCAAAGGAACTTTCTGTGCCTTGCAGACTCGCCATGTGCACGCAAAGCAGTGTGCTGTAAAACTCTCAGGAGCACCAAGCTGCTAAATGCCAGGGCTGCCCCAGTTCAGTTTGTGCTTGGTTTTCAGTGGCCACGAGCTGATGTATCCCTGCTGGTATCAGTGGAGCTGTGTGTGTTTTTAGAGACAAATTCAGGGCTGCTTTGTGATGATGTGGTTTCACTAGATCTGCTCACGACCATTAATCCTTCTGCCTGTCTGCATCATCAGGGCTGTCCCTGGGGACAAAACCCTGGGTCAGAAGCCCCAGTGGGCAATGTGGGAGCCAGAGGAGTGAGCACAGGCAGTGACTCAGTGTCAGAACTGCCCAGGCTGCTGGGTTACAGGGGCTGCTGTGCCATGGCCAGCATAAAGTTCATCCAGAGCCCAGAGCTGGCTGTGTGACATGGCCCTGGTGCTGGAAGCACAAAAAACCCCCCAAAACTGAGGATACAGAGGTGATATAATTTATTTACAGGTATTGGTATAAATAGGCATGGTCAATACCTAGCTATCTGTTAGTAATAAAAAACTAACCAATGCTTGTAAGTGTGGTTCCTGTAAAGGGAGGGAATATGATGTCATACACTCAAATTTGTAGCTAAAAGTCAAATAGGGCTCAAACCAGAAATCTGAGCCTCGTGTAGCTGCAGGGGAAGCTCCCATATTTTGAGGCACATTTCTGCACCAGCCCTCTCTCCACAGTGCAGAATCTATCCCATCTAGGCTCGTGCTGGTTTTTAGTACATAAGTTTGTTTTATTGTCTGTGCAAATCACTAGAATTAAAATTACATTAGCAGGCTCAAAATGTGGGTTTCTTTGGTCTCCTTTTGGGAAGCCAGCTACCCATGCCCACTCTGACTAGCAGTTTGTCTGCTGACCTGAAAAAGCTGGTGTAAAAGAAAATTTAGCTGATGTAAAAGAAAACAAGCTTCCCCTGCTTTGCCTCCTGCTTTCCTGTGGTCTCAATGACAGCAGCCTGCTCCTTCAGTGGCAGAAGGCGAGGGGTGAGTGTGCTGCTGGAGCTGTGATATACCTAACCAGCTGTTCATCTTCTCCAAGTGAGGAAGAAAATCACCCAGAGGAGCAATGCCTGTCCCTGAGGCAGCAGCTGATGTGGATTTATGAGCTTGTAGCAGACATAATCAACCTATTTGGTTGTCCCAAAGCAGGAAGCAAAGCTCTCCTGAGGGAGCAGACCTTCTGTACCCTTCAGCAAAATGCATCTTGCTTCCTGGGTGATTCTGCTGGAAGGGAGCCAGCAGCTGGGGGTGGTGCTGCTTCAGCTGCAGGGAGGTTATTGCCCTGCTGGTGGAACAAGGTCTGCTGAGGATGCTCGGGGCTTTAGATCACCTGGCAGCTATCACAGTCCATCCCAAACCTTTGGAAATGGAATCTTGCCTGCCTGGGGAAAAGTCTGTACCCATCCTTGGTTTCCCCTGCTTTGGGCTCCAGTTGGAGCCAGTTTTTTTCTGACATAGAGCTTTGCTTGCCCCTCCTCAGCAATGACCTGTTGGAGCACTTCTCCCTGAGCTGACAGCAGTGTCCAGGGCTGCTGAGCCTGGCACTGCTCAGGGGAAGGGGAGCACTTTAAATCTATGGCAAACAGTGCAGGAGTGAGCTGGGCTGGCCCCTGCTGTGGCAGGGCAGGCTGAGCAGCAAGGGCTCAGGGAAATGTGGGTGCCTGGAAGTGGCTCCTGAGAGGGAAATCTTCTCCTGCACCTCTCATGAGACTGGGGAGCACAGGAAGTGTTCTGAGAGCAGCACTCTGACTGTCTGGATGCTCTGGATGCCCTCCTGGGGGAAACCTGCTGGTGTTCCCACTGTTTGCTCCGGATTGTGGCAGCATCTGAGAGCCACAGGCAGGGTTCAGAGCCCCCTTGTGCTGGGAATTGACTCTGAGCAGGATGGGGATGAAAAGTTCCTCAGGGACGGGCTGAAGGTTGGTGCTTTTCTCAAATTTTGTGGAAAAAAACCAATTGGTTCTTAAAGGAGTGCTGGAGCTGGTGGCATTTGTGGCCAGCCTGAGCAACACAGCCCCTTGCAGCATCTTCCTCCAGAATGTGAGCTGTGGAAGGCTGAGGCCTGGGAAAAGCAGTTTGGAAGCCAAATTCCAAAGGTGTGGTGTTGAATTCAGGTGGCACATTTTGGTGGCAAATTCTGGCATTTTAGGCAGTACCCGTGTTTTCAGGAAAATTTGAGGGAAAAAACAGGTTTGAGAAGATGTGGGAGTCATCTTCAAGGGGGAAATTGTTTGCTGTTGGAAGACCTAGTAATAATGTGTTAAAACATTTGCATGGTTCAGGGTAAAGAAGCTGATAAATCCCAACTGTGTGAAAACTTTCATTGTTTTCCATGAAGTATGACTTTTTCTTACCCTCCTTTTTCTATTCTATTTTGTTGGCTGAGTTTGGTTTTGCTTTTCTTTTTTACCTTTTTAATCAAAAGAACTCTCTGGGAATTACTGTGGATCTTCTCCAGAACTCCTTTGTAAGACCCTGTACTTCTGCCTGTCTAATCCATGCTGAGAAGCAGCATAGCCCACAGGAAGCACCATTCATTTCAAGGAACCAATCAGCTTTAGTAAGGCTATTAGTTGAAATGATTAGGTGAGAGTTTGTGCAATATTGAAAGTGCCAAGCCATTACCAAATTTTACATTGATTTTTCCAATTGTCATATTTTTTGACAAGTGTTGTAATTGTTTACTGGAAAAGGAAATGAGTATTCATGTTCCTTCTTTTGCTGCCTCTCTGTTTTAGAGAGAGGAGTAATTCATTATCTCAGGGATAGAAAACAATTAAAGTGTTGTTTCCTTAATGACTGCATGATAATGGAGTAACAGAACGGTGCCTCAGACCCGCAGCTCCTTCCAGAGTCCTTGGGAGGGAGGCAAGAGCTGTGTGCAGCTGAGCTGGCACCAGAAATGTCTCATTTCTCCTGTGCTGGGGGTGACTGAAATCTCCCTGCAAGCTACTCTATTAGGTGTGCTTATGCACTACTGAAAAAAATGCAGGCAGTGGTAGAAAATACCACTGCAAGCACACCCTGGATATAGGAATGCTTAATTTGTAGGCAGAGCTTCAGTTCTCTGGCTGAGAGCCAGTTTTTTGTGATACAGGCAGCAGTGTTTGTTTAATGTGTCCCTTATCAAATCCCAAAGCTAATATTTGCCTTAGTCCTCTATGAAGATAAACAGGAACTGTTTGAGTGAGAATTAAGATATTGTGTATCACACTCCTCAGAACTGAATCTGGGTGCTTTACCTTGGATCCAGAGAAAAGTCTTGCAGATGTGAATTCACACTGCTCAGAGCAGGCTCTCTTCAAAGCCAGCTGATGTGGTTCGAGTATCTGGGGAGGTCAAAGCAACGAGGTTTTCATCAAATGCAAAGCATTCTGGAGCTGCTTTGAATCCATCAGCAGCCTTTCAGGTCAAGCTCTTGCTCCTGAAGGTGGTGAAGAGGTGATTTTTGAAGCAACTTGTAGAGGACTTCTGCATCCCTGCAAAGAGGAGTTCTGCAAGCCCAGCCTGGTTCATGTTCATCTCCTGTGCTACACAGCCCAGGCAGGGCTGACAAAGTTTCCTTGCCTTCAGTGCCTTCATTCCAAAACTGCATTCAAAAGTAGAATTATTCTGCCTCCACAAACTCAAATTTGACTGTGACTGGTCAGGATAAAGGTGAATAAATGGGTAAAACAAATGATTCCTGGATGCTGCTGCTGATGCTTGCCAGGACCCCACCTTCCCCATCACCACTCCCTCAGAACAACCCAGTTCAGTCAGGTGGCTGCAAAGTTTAACACAGCTTTGTGAAAAACAATCTGGCACTGCAAGTCATGGTGGTAATGCTAGGGAAATGTGCATGGGGGAGAAAAGGTGAGGGGCTTAGAAGGCAGAGTCACAGCAATGCAGCTGGGGAAAGGAACAACAAATGATCACTGCATTACAGTGATGTGTAGTAGGGTTTTTCCTCACCAAGCAGTGTTTGTGTAGCACTCAAAGCTGAACAGGAAAATCTGAAAATATCATGAAGCTGTGAAAGGAGGATTATTGTGCAAAAAGAAATCTGTAGTAATGAGGGAAAATAGCATTTCATGCTACGGGCAAGCTTTAACTATTGAGATAAGAACAATAGCAACTGTTAATGCTGATAATCATGAACATTTGAGGTTTTCAGGTTCTTGCCAGGCTCACCACATGCTTTGCCAAGCTAAATGCTGGGAGGAAGCAATGCAGCTGGAACTTGCTGGAGTGCATTAGGTGGAGAAGAGGAAACCTTGTTTCCTGGCAAACAACTTCTTCAGCTCGTGCTTTTTTTGCCGTTTTTGGCCAGCTGCACTGTTGAGTGAAAACACTGGTTGGAGAAAGATGGCAGAGTACACTGAATGATACACAACCTTCAAGAATAAATCTCATCCCAGTGGGGATACAGGAGTAGGCTGAAGTCTGTTCATTACCTACATGAAGTAATTATTTGTGCATCTCAGGAATATCAGGAAAGCATCTTCACTTCCTTCCACCTCAGGCCCCTGTGTTGATGTGGATGGCACAGCCATGGCAGGAGAGCTGCTGCTGGTGATAAATGTGCCTGTGAGCTTTGCCCAGGGCCCCAGAGGATGGGCTGTGTGCCACGGAGGGGCAGGCACATGCCTTGCTGCTGAGTCCACAGGCAATATTTCATGTGCCTTTCCCTGGAGGATTTAGACTAGAAGAAAACCCCTGCAGAGTTTAGCTGATCCCTCCTTTACTCTCATATTCAGCCTTGTGCAGAGAAAATGAGATCAGGCACCAAGCCTTGTATTGTAGTGTGACAATTAGGAGCTACAGAACCAAAATAATCTTCCAGGTTGCTCCTCTAGGATGGCATCAGAAAGGGAGTTTTGCCACACTTTTGGCTATACAAGCAAATCAGCTGAGTTCTGAGTAGCCATTTTTACCTCTGGCTCCTACTACAGGTAAAACAACCCCCAGATTTCTTTGTTCTATTCTAAATTACAGCCTGGGGATTCATTGTGGTTCAATACCAGGGGTGGATCAGGCATTAACAGAGCTGCAGTGGATTAACAGCCCCTGGAACTGCATTGTTGATGCAGGCAGAGCTGCCTGTCTGCCCTGCAGGGATGATCTCACCCTGTCTGCATTTTGAGCTGACCAGGCACCATATGGATGCAGTTAGTGCCTGCCCTGATGAGAGACATGGCATTCCAGCCTGGGGCAGCAGCTGGCATTGACCATGTCTTCCAGTGGGCTGGAAGTGTGGGCTCAGTGAGCTGGGGCAGTCTCAGTGTGGGCATTGCCTCTGCCTGAGCACAGTTGTGCAAGGCTGGGCGTGCATGACTCGCAGAGTGATTCTGTGAAACTCTTATAAAGTGAAACACTCTCAGTAATATGGAATTACTCCTATTAGAGATGCAGCTTGGGTAGGTTATGTGTGATCAAGAAGCACCAGTTCAAGTTCTCTTGTCCCTGATTTTCTACAAACACTGATTTTGGTAGGCTCCTACTGCTGGCATAGATTTTGACTACTGTCACATCTTGCAGAAGGGAGCTGTCTGAAATTGTTTTGTTTTCAGGCTGGATGCCGAATACTCTGGTAACATAGACCCTTTAAAAAATACCAGGAGGGAAACTTTTGAGGAGCTTTGTCTATATTAGTATATAGAGTGAGGTATAAGTGTGCAGATGTCTTCAAAATCAAGGAGCCTTGGATGCCAAGTATTTTTTTGGGGGGTTCAGCACATTAGTCCTTATAAATTAAATATCAAGGATGGACATGAATGTGAGCCTATAGAGGTGGGATGTGTATTACACAGATGTACACATGGATGAGATACATTTCTACCTCTCAATGCACCTTCCCCTTCCTCTCTTCTGTAGAAGGAGACTTTCCTTTCAGGCACTGAAAGCAGCAAACAAATAAGTGAGGAGACATTTTCCATTTAAGGATTTGAGCCTTAATCCAGGTTTTTCCTTCTGTTATTTCCAAAGCTTTTCATCATTTTCTCCCCATGTTGTCTTCTTCTGTGCAGGAAATGATCCAAGTATGGTAATTATGAAAACCCCTGTATCTATTAACCTTGTCATTTAACAAGAATTCATAGTACAGCCTTCCATTTTATGAGAGAGTTACAGAGCAAATGGAGAGTTTCTGAAAAAGTACAATAGCAAGAATTAACAAGAATTCACAGCACAGCCTTCCATTTTATGAGTTATATAACAAATGGAGAGTTTCTGAAAAAGTACCATAAAATGACAGGCAACAGCTTATGAGATGTGAGGAGTGGAGCAGGAGAGCTGCTGCTTTATTTTAATAGAATGAATGCTGGGAAGGGTTCTTGGGCAGGTCTCTTCTGGAGTTAGAGCAGAACCTGGCTTCCACTGTGCAAAGTGGCACCACTAAATAAAGAAACTGAGGAAAGCCAGAAGGAACAAGCTGTTTCTCAACAGATTCGTGAGAATGGAGCAACTCCCACGGGAGGCCAGGCACGAAGGAGAGAGAAATGGCCCAGCCAGCATGGCTGCCTCATATCTTAATATATCCCAGCTTCTTGGCAAAGCAAGGGGGTGAGGCCCGGGGGAGGAGGAGAGCTGGGTGTGCTTTCCCCAAATCCTGTTTGCAATAGGGAAGAAATCCTGCTGGCTGTGCTGCAGCGAAGCCCTGGGGTTCAGGGATCTGCCAGGGCAATCCAGCTGCTGGAGGTGCACTCCTCAGTGCTTCCAGCAAACCCTGCCTGCCCCTGGGCTGCAAGGAGGTCGTGGGTTTCTGCAGGCTCAGGCTGGGCTACTTTGATGTAAGATGTTGCTTTTGCCTATTCCAGGCCAACTTTTGTCATACAGAACGAACAAAAAAACTCTAAGCAAAATAAAAATGATTGACTACATTGCAGAGTAAAAATCACTTCTAGACCTAATCCTGGGCATTGCTTCAGCAATACATTTTGGCAGGTAGAGAGATGATAAATATTGAGCTCTTAGCTCGCTGTGGCTGTCTCTCCCATGGCAGCTGTCCCACAGTAATTCCTGATTCCCTACTCCCATTTCCATCTTGTTGAACTGCAGACCCTGCTGACCCTTGGTTTTCCTTTCTCCCGTTTTTGTTGGTGCCTCTTGGTTCTGTCCCAGGCTTTGTTCTGGGCACTCTGCCGGTGTTTCTCAGTAGCCTTGCAGCTCCTTCCTCTAGTTCCCCACCCTTCCTAGTGACTCCTTCCCTCACACATTCCCTTCTCTCCTGCATACCCTGCTGTTCCACTTCTTATCCACATTTTCCTACTTTTTTCTCCTCCTACACACTTCTTGTTTAATGCCTCCCTCCACTTCTGGCTGCATGTCAACTATTGTATCACTAAAAATTACTGGGAGCTGATTAAAATTAAAATATCCCTGATGCATTGTTTTTTAGGACTAGATTTGTAGGATCCTACCAGTCTACTTCCCTTTTTAGCAAAAGAATTTACAGCCACTTCAAAATCCATTAAAACCTTTCCAGGTTCTCACCTTATTTGAAGCTGTGTGTCACATATATTTCATATCTGTGGCATAGGTAGTGTTTAATAGCTATAGCATGATTCTGTCTCAGTTGAGATCTCTGTGCTGTTGAGCCTAGTCCTAGAAATGTGTATTTCTGTGTCCTGCAGCTTGCTTTTCCCTTGAAGAGTTGTGCAGTGGCACACACAGGTATTCTCCTAAAGAGCTTATGCCTGAATGTGCCAAAAGAAACCTCCTCCTTTTCAGTTTTACCCAGGACATATTTACAGAGCCCTTAGGTGCCATGTCACCCTTCAGCTTTCAGTCCTAGCCTGCTCTCTGACTGCCAACCTCCAGCTATTGCCCACAGTGAAATGGTGAGCCTCGAAGGGAAATGAAGGTTATTTAGAAAAAGTCACACAGCTCTCATGGCTTTCACCGTGGCCGTGTGGAGGTGACAACTGACCCTGCAAATGCAGGCAACTTCCCTGTGCTCATCATTTGTTTACCACTAGTCAGATGCTCTCAGTGTCCCTTTTCCCACGTCTCTGGCAGTGCTGTGGTGAGCTGCAGTGCATCAGGGACCAGGCAGGGAGTTAATGCAGCTCATGTTGTCACCCTCATGGGGCTCGTTTGCCTACAGGCATGTCAGAAGGAACAAGTAAGAGCAGGGCATCTGTGACTGGAGCTGGCAGCACTCTGGAAAGATGCTGAAACTCCCTTTAAATGGATAGTGTAGGACATCAGGAGCTAAGTGGCTGAGGAATAAGATAAATTTTCTTAACAGTGTTGTGTTTCTGCAGTGGGGCTGTGCCTGGTACTTGATCTAAACGGGTGTGTGTCTGTGGTGTGCACTGCAGCCATCTCTCCTGTGCTGCTTGTTCCTAACACTGTCTTGCACATTTCCAGCACCCATCACAGTTCACATCACCTGCACTTCTACACAGCTCAAGCCTGATGGGAGAGACTGAAGAAGGCAAAGCCAGAGTCTCCTCACTGCAGATAATGGCACAGGGGTTACAGTGACTTTCTGCTCCCCACCTTCAGGAAGTTGAAGGTTCGGGGTGTTTTTCCACAAACCTTGAGGGAGGAGTAGAGAAGCCTGTGGTGTGATTGATGCTGTGTTGGTTGGTGCTCTGCTCTTTCACGTTGTGCCTGCACAAGCCTGAGCCTGCATGTGCAGCTTCACGCTGGAAAGGCCAAGAGCAAGGCACGTGTCCCTTCTGTTGGTGCACTCTGGGCTTGGTTCAGCTGCTGGGGATCACCCTGCAGAGCACAGAGAGAGATCCAAGCTTGTCCTGTCTCTCCATTTTGGATTATGGCTGTTGGCTGAATGTGAGTGTCCTTGTATTTGCTAACTGCATGTTTCTAATTACTCTCCAGCAACAGGCACTAGAGGTTTTCTGAGCACTCTGCCCCAGTACAAACAGCAGACTGTGTTGTAAGGGAAATGTAGGGCAGCCACACACACACACACAAAGTCATGTAATCTCTTGTGATGATCCAGTGTGATTATCTGCTGAGATATTCCAGGGAGCTGTATGGACAAGTTGATCCAAGGCCATATTTTCACTGAAGGGAGTGAAGAACATCACCATGATTATGGAATTTGGACAGTGCCTCGCAGCTGTGATCTGAGGGACAGGAAATGTTGGAGTTTAAAGCCACTGAGTGGCAGAGGAGCAATGCTAGTGTGCAACCTTGCTGCCAGCCAGTACAATACAGTTCCCAGTTTGGATCAATTCCAGCTCTCAGACCCCAATTCACTAACCATGGGGGGAAGGACACCAGTCTTCTTCTGGAAGGTCAGTATTATTTAAGGTTATTGAAAGAGAGTAAACCTGTTTCACCTCCATGAAGAAAACATTGCTGTGGAGTTTTTAGGAGCCACACAGTTATAATGAATAATGAATATATGATACTTGGTGTAGTGTTCAGCTTGGCCTGAGAGAGAGAAAATAATGGAAGTCTCTTCTTTCTGCCTGGGTGTTCAAATGAAGGAAAATCAAAGCTGTTGTACCAGAGCTATATATCAGCTAACATATTTTAGGAACTGTGGAATGATCATAATTACAAAAAAGTCCTCCAGAGAGAAATTATGAGTCATAGTTTATGTTCTCTTTGGTGTTGCTATGGAAAAAGAGGTTAGTGCCAATGGTCATACAGCAATATTAATCTCTGATCTGAAAGAAAAATAAATAACAATCTCTAGCTTAACCCAAAGCAGATTTATTCCCAGTTACTGCAGCACAGTCCATTAAAGGGGATAACCACATAAGAAAAATTAAAGATGACATTGATTATCAGTTTCCAACACGCAGCTGGGGAGAGTTCCTTATTTGAATGCAGACTCCCACAAATGACTCGGTGGAGTGAGAGGAAGGGGGAAAAGGCAGTTTGATGGAAGGGAGGGCAGGAAAGATCAGGCACCGCTGACAGCTGCAAGTATGCTGATTAAAATTTCTTTGTGCACGCACTTAGACCCAGCCCGGGGTGGGTGCCGGTTGAGTGCAAATCCTGAAACAAAACCCTGGCAACGGGCAGTCTGAAGCGGTGGAAAGTGGCTCTCAGCCTTTTTCCGACTGTTTGGGAAAGCCGGGGCGGTGAGTCAGGGAGCGGTGGATGCCTGGCTGCTGAGTCAGCACCTCCGGGGCTCTGCCAGCTCTTCCCTGCCCCTCGTTGCCTTGCCGAGGCAAAACCCTGGCCAGGACTGGGGCCAGACAGCTGCAGGCTGAGCTTTGCTATGGGTGAACTTTTTCCTCTGCCTGTAGGAAGATTCCCTGACACTTTCCCCTTGCCTCCCAGAGTGAGTGTGTCTCAGTGGGTCACAGTAAAACTTTTACCCCTGCCTCCCTGATGTTTTCAAGAGCTGTATGCTCTCTCTGTCACAGGCAGCTCCCGACAGCACAGACCTTGCAGTCAGAACTCAGCTTGAAATTTTGCTCACGATGCAGCCTGCAAAGCAGGGCAGAGCCTTCCTTTCTGCCACACGGCTGCATCTGCCGTGCTGATGGCAGGAAAGCTTTTTGTTGGGTTGATGAGCTAAGCAGATTGGACTGGGGAGATACAGGGATCCCATATCCTGCATCTGTGCATGCAGCTTGCTGACGATCACAGGAGCTGTACGTGTGGCCCAAAACCATTGTGTGGCTCAAAGCACCTTTTGAGCCAGCTGAAGGCTTTTCACTAACTTTCAGGGTTGGACTGGCCTCTTGTGAAGAGTCTGACCTTGAACAAATTGCCATTACTTCACTAATTCTTCTGAGCTTACCTCTTTTTTAAGTGTGTGACTATCAGCCATCAGTTGTGCAGCTGTTTGGCATTTACAGCCTGCAGCAACAAAGGGTTTTCACTGCATTTTAAGGGCTGTCCAGGTGTATTTTACCTTCTGATCCTTTTCTTCTCTTTCTTCTGTCTGTTAAAGAGACAGAACGTGCTTCACTCAGGCCTGTATGATGGCTTTCACTGCACTCCCTTATTTGACAGTGAAATGGCCCAGAAAACCCCTGTCCATGCCTTTTCACAGAGGAGCTGGCTCGTGGATTAGCACGTGGGGGTTAACATGGGATGCTCTTTGCTCTTTCCCCTAAAAGGGGACAGAAATGTCAGCTGGTTTTGTGTCATTGAAAATGGAAGTATCAGCAGCTGCTGAGTGCTGCTAGTTTAAATATTTATACCAGAAGGGTTTTATCACACCCTTTTTCTTTGTGCAGAGATGCCGCCGGTTCCAGCGGAGGTCAGGCTCTGAATCTGTGCAGCAGCTCACAGGTCAGGTCTTCCAAGGAATACTGGTACAAGTGGAGCTCACTGTTACCGAGTTAGGAAGTGTAAACAAGCAGTTTTTAAAAAAAGTAATTATGCAGACAAACCTGTCAGCACATCACAGAATACTCGTGTGCCTGACATCTGCCAGCCTGACAAGATCCAGGCGCGTGTCACCGACATGTTTTATGAAAAATCCTTTCCTTGGGATTTTTTCCTCCTGAGTTGCTGAGAGGCCTCAGGAACAAACTGCAAACAATGATTATCTGCTGCTGTGGGATGCAGCAGGTGGGTCTGGGATTGGTCTCACCTGGTTGTTTCTCATTAATGGCCAATCCCAGCCCAGCTGTCCAGACTGTCTGGGTCAGTCCGAGCCTTTGTCAATCATTCCTTTTCTATTCTTAGCCAGCCTTCTGCTGAAATCCTTTCTTCTATTCTTTTAGTGTAGTTTTTGACGCAATATATATCATAAAATAATAAAGCAAGCCTTCTGAACATGGAGTCAACTTTCTCATCTCTTCCCTCATCCTGGGACCCCTGAGAACAATGCATCAGGCGCGCACGTGAGATGCGTGAAAGAATGCAGTGCTGCTGGTCCCCCAGTCTGCAATCCTCCACAATCCCCCCTCAAACAGCAACTTCTGCAGGCTGATGTGCTCAGTCAGGCCTCCAGATTTGAAGGCAAGGGGAAGAAACAGCTTGGGGAACATCCTGAGAGCCCGAGCTTGCTTCCTCCTCTGGTTTATAAGAGAGCACAAAAGCAGGCATTCACAAGTCGCGAGAACGTTTTTCTCTCTTGCCAAGCTTGCTTTCTTTTGTTTGTCAGGATTACAGACCCACCTGTCCTTGTACATGTGCAACTGTGACGGAGAAAGCATTTAATTCCAGTCCTGGTGGCTGTGTGTGTGCTGTATTGCTGTACTGGGTATTTGAGTTAATTCCCCCAGATGCTCAGGATCTGCATCTCCAATGGGTTTGCTGGGTAGCACTGTAATGCTCTTAGAACACTGTGCGTGGGACTCGTTGCAGCATCTCTGGAACTGGATAAAGCATGGCCAGGGGTATTGTTTGAATTAAAGCTTAGCAGGACAAACAAACCAGCATGTCTGAAAGCAAAATGTAAACATGATGCTGGGGCTCCTGGTTAGCACGTCGTGGCTGTGGGAGGTTGACAGCTCTGCATAAAGGTTAAACGTGCTTTCTTTGGTCTGTCAGTAAAATTAAGCCTGCTAAAGACTATGTGGCACTCCAGAAGACAAGAGTTTATCTGTGTGCATAAACAGAACATGGTCTTCAATATAAATATGCTTTCAGGTCTATTTAGGGTATTAGGAGTATGCTGCAGTCCAATAAAAAGATGCAGAGCGAGCCAGGAGATTTTGGAAAGTGCCTGAGTACTTTTAGATGGGCTAGAAGTGTCTGGAAAGCAAAGCACTGGTGTTTGCATTGCTAAATAACAGCACAGGACTAAAAAGAAAATGGTACAGATACAACAGGGACATGAACTGAAGTAATAAATACTTGACCTTTAAATTTCATCTTTGCCAGCTTCTCACACTGCCTCTCCCAAAGACTGACATGGCTGTGTTTTATATTATGCTTTTATTTGTCATAGTCATAGTTAGTTACAAGTAAAAATTATTGAAATCCACTGTAGTTAATACAAAATAAAAATATAGCTGCACGAGTTATGCCATGATTTTTCTTAGAAACAGTATCTTCTATATGATACCATGCACTTAAGAGCTTAACTCTTAACAGTACTTGCCTACAATAAGCTCTGACTAACTAACTTCCAGTGTGATTTACTGGTTACAGATATTATCCCCGTGGAGTAATACCTGTTAATTATTTCATAATGGTACTTCTGCTGTAGCTTGTATTTCCCCTGTAATTTGTGATTCTAAACACAAAAGGAAGCAACCTTTTAGTGCAATGTTAAGTATCAGTAGAATTTTTATGTATATAAAAAAATAAAAATAACCCACTGCATAAACAACCAAGGATGTAAGGGAACTGTTGTGGGTACTGTGCTTCCCTTTCCTCCCTTGCCCCTTACCTTTAAGTGACAGGAATGAACATTCATAGTGAAAAAACTATCTTTCAAATAATTTTGAAAAATTACAGAGTAGTAATTTTAAGAGCAGGTGGGTGACTTTGATCTAAGTTACTAGCAGAGGACCAAATGCTGTGGCTTTGCAGGCTCATACTTGGGTAAACTCATCCCTGCCATGAAGTTCAATCCATAACACACTGTTCCCTTTGGACATGCCTGAAAGAGTATTTCACCTTTTTGAAGAAAGTGTCCTTACATCCCTGTAATTATCTAAGTTTCCTGTGTAGATATAGTTCTATATATGAAATAACCTGTAAAAAGATAAATTATGCTATTTTCAAAATACTCTGAGATACAAAGTTGTGCAGGTGCAAAATCTGATAGAATATTCCTATAAAGACTATGAATTAATTAGTGTTATCTGAGTATATATACTTTAAGCTGGGAGTATAGATGGAATACTGTGGGGGGGTTATTTTTGCCTTTTTTTTACATTTCATAGCATTTCATATTTTCTTCAGGATACCTTCATGTTCCTATCAAACACTTTTTTCTTTCCAATTTCCAAACCCTTAAAGGTACAGTAACTGACCACACATTCATGCTTGTCCTTAATGTATTTCCATAAGTCTGTTAGATTGAAAAATACTTTTTTTTTTTGCCCCACTCCCCATCCTACCTAAACACAGTGATTTCTTCTAAGTGAATAGCGAGTGACTACTGGCAAAAATCTTTCCCCCACTGAAATGGATGGAACTGGGTTTTCAGCTTTGCCCTCCAAGTACTCTGCTCTTTTAGTCCTATGGTGCCGTGGAGCAAAGCCCCACACACACTGCAGGTGTGTGCACAGCTACTGAGGCTGTTGGCATTCACAGAGCACGGCAAGGCGACTGAAATCAAACATTCCCACTGGCATTCCTACACTGACATACAGAACTTCTCACAGTGCTGGGGAACACCGGGGGCAAGACAAGAGAACAGAAAGGCTTGGGTCTTACTCTCCACGTGTTCCTCTGACCTAACTCTAAGGAAGCCAGCTGATCGGCTTGCCTCTCCTCCTGCAAGTCTCTGACACCAGCTGGCAGCATCTCTAAATTCATGAACACCAGTCACTCGGCCCAAAACAGCACGTTGCAGCTTTAGTCCTTGACCCTGCCCACTCTGCATTCCATAAATGATCACTGCAGAGGAAAGGATGGAAGAGTCGCTGCTCCTGCCTGCACAGGTGGAACCAGTTCCTCGCCTGTGGAAAACCGCGTGTGTCTGGCAGGAGAAGGGGGGCTCGGGCTGCCTACGCTGTTTGGTCCACCTGCAGGACGGCTGCTTGGGTTGTTTCTTCATCAGATTGCTCCACCTCCCCGCCAACTGGGTTGTTTCTCTCATCCAACAGTTTCTGGCTAGAAACTTCCAGAGGCACGCCGTACTCTTCGTCGTCTTCCACGATGGACAGCTCAATGTTGTTGTTCATCACGGCCTTGCCTTCCCCTCCGGGCTCCTTCTGCAGGGAGCCACTGGCTGCTGTGCCCTGCTGGGCCAGGGAGGTGCTGGGGGTCATGTCCGAGTGCATGTCGGCGAAGGAC
Source organism: Haemorhous mexicanus (assembly GCF_027477595.1). Classification (NCBI taxonomy): domain Eukaryota; kingdom Metazoa; phylum Chordata; class Aves; order Passeriformes; family Fringillidae; genus Haemorhous; species Haemorhous mexicanus. The sequence goes on along the minus strand of NC_082348.1, from coordinate 29,901,415 downwards.
AGCTCGTCCTCGTTCTCCGCCCGCTCGGCGCTGGCCGTCTCGGAGCGCCTGTCCTCGGCCTCCGCGGGGCTTTCCCCCTCACGGCCTTTCTTCGTGCCGAATCCCACTCTGAAAGCCGAGCCCTTGGCAGAGGAGGATTTCTGGTGGTGCACAGTGAGGGACTTCTTGATCTTCTCCCTCCGTTCGGGCGACACGATCTTTGTGCTGATCTTGTTCATCTTCTTCTCGATGTTTTGGCGGGAAAATGCTTTCTTGAGGCTGTCCACCTTCTTGAGGCTGGATCTTTTAAGTTTCTCAGCTCTTGATTCTTCTGTTTTCTCCTCTGCGCTGTCATCCAAGTCATCTCCCTCAGGAAACATTTCATCATCTGAGCCCAACTCCACTGTGTGCAAGGTTTCTTCCAGGGTTTTGTTCTCATCCACAGGCTCCTCTTTTCCTTCTGTAATGCTAGGAACGGGCTCTTTTGCAAAAACACTGGCAGGGATCTCATTTTCCTCCTGAAAGAATTGACAATATTTGAGTTTCATAGTTCACAGGATACAAATTTAATAAACAAAGCACAACCCTGAACAATTATTTTCCCCCTCCCCATGATGAGATCAATGCTGAACGTTTATTGGTTTTTTCAATACGTTTAACCAGTGACAAACCACTCAAAGCCCACTGAACCATTATCTGGTAAAGTTTAAGACTGCTGAGCTGTCAGCTGTAAGACTACTCTTTCAGAGTGACCTGGAATGGATGCAGAATGGAAACCCTGTTCTTTTAATTTATATTAGCTATTCTTTAATGAGAGTTTAGCTGTCGAGTTGTACACCTGTCCCTGGGGAGAAGGGAGGGCATGGTGGGAGGGAGGTTGTACTGCAGACCTCCAAAAGTCACCTAACCCCACAGAGCTCTCAGTTTCTTGAGCCAAAGACTGAGAATATCCCTGAAGAGGTGCTGGGTGCATCTGGGAAGTATCTCAAATGGCAAATGCAGTGAGCACTTTTGCCATATTCCTGGAAAATCTATGTTGCTTTTAGAAATGGATTGTTGATACTGAGAAATGATGAAGTTTATGGTGTTTAGAGTATATCCTATTTTACAGCAATTTACAGAAGAGAAAACCAAACTAATAATCTTTGTTGGTAAGTATTAAAATGTGGAGAGGACAACTCCTTGAAATGTAAGGATACAAATTTATGGTATACAAAAATAAAAAGACACTGTACCACATAGAGAAAAAGAGCTTCTAGCTAACAGGGAAAGCATTGCTTTTTAGAAACAAAACCAAGAAAGGACACAGAAAGAAAGAATCTAAAACCAAAAGAGGCTGAGCAGGGGCAGAAGCTGCAGGTCGTAACGAGGGATGTCTGTGCCCACCGAGTGCACAAGCTCTGCAACCCCGAGGAGCTCAGAGGCAGCACAATGAGCACTCTGTTCTCTGCAGGTTTTGCAGGCATCTACCCATGCAAAGAAAATGAGGCTCTCTGCACACTCCCCTCCCCTCTCAGCACTTGGAGCCTTGGATCTGCATAGTCTCTAGCCATTACCTTCTTTATCACTTTCAGACAGAGTGCATGCAATTTCACTTCCCCACGTGCACTGGGAGGATTTTCTTTTCCCTCCTCCCTCCACATTTATCTTTAGGTACAAAAAGCAGTAAGTGCTGAGTGAAATGGCTGTAATAGTCTCAGATCTGTCCCTAGTGGGCCCGAGTGTACAGTGAAGGGGGAAAAAGGCCACATACACTTCCAAGTTCATGCTCATTATTTCAGGACTGAGCATACAGTTGTGATTGCTGCAGAGAATGGTGTCTTGGGTTAAATTTGCTGTCAAGGCTGTTGTTCATGGTTGTTTAGTCTGGGGAAGAGGAGGCTCAGGGGTGACCTTATTGCTCTCTACAACTCCCTGAAAGGAGTTTGTGGCCAGGTGGGGGTCAGGCTCTTCTCCCAGGCAACCAGTGAGAGGACAAGAGGACACTTAAACTGTGTGTCAAAGAGGGCAGGTTGGGCATGAGGAAGAATTTCTTCACAGAGAGAGTGATTAGACACTGGAATGTGCTGCCCAGGAAGGTGGTGGAGGTGTCCCTGGAGGTGTTTAAGAAAAGACTGGACGTGACACTTGGTGCCACGGTCTGCTTGACAAGGTGCTCTTGGGTCACAGGTTGGACTCAATAATCTCATTTCCAACCTAATTGTTTCTGTTTTTCTGTGGTTCTGTTAAAAACTAGGACTACTTTGGTAGCCCTTCTGGAACCCAAGACTATGCAACAGGCAGAATAATTTTATACCATATATTATACATACACACAGAGTGATTTGAATGTGCTGGTTACTATCCCTTGCTGATATAAAAACGGGAAGTATAAAAGAAATGGATGCTGGTTTGACAGTCTGTACATGCTTTATTCCTATGGGTTCTGCACACCTCTCTGGGCCAGGGGCCTCAGTCAGATCCACTGGCACACAGCTGTACAAGCCCTCTGCCTGCAGGGGAGGATCTACTGAAGCCCACACTCTTCTCCCCACACCTATTATGTTGTTCCAACTGTCAGCAACAGTGACCAAGATAACAAAACAAAGGAAACCTGCACCAGCTTTAAGTGAAACCAGCTGCTAACTGCTGTACAAATATTTATATTTTCTCTCCACTGCAGTTAATGAAATGTGGATTACATGAGTGGGTGCAGCGTTGAATTATTCCCCAGAGCACGAGAACTCAGTATAAAACATAATTTTCACGTCTAGTGCATTCTTTCCAAACCTAGGTAATCACACACAGTTTTAGACATCTGAACATTCAGGTGTAAGTGCCTGAGTGGTACAGAAAGCTCTGATTTTAACGAGTAGAGAGGTGGGTTGTTACTTTTAAAGTATTTTATCTAGGAAAGTGGTGTCATGTGAGTTTAATCACAGCGCAGTCTGAGCCAGAGATGGGTCTGAAAGGTCCTTCTCAAGGTCAGCTTGGCTCTGTCTACAGTATTCATGCTGAACTGAAGTGCTGCATGCACTCTCTAGAATAATATGGATGCAGATTTGCTTACAATTTTTATCAATTTTCTGAGCAGAAGAAAGACTGTCAAGCTACCCATGTTTATAAAGGGAAAAAAAAAAACCCAAACAAAAACATACTGTATAATAATGAGCTAATGACTGAATTAAAAGCAGATCCTGGGTGGTCTCTGGCTATCAGGCAGTGCTGGAATTCAAGTGATCAGCCCTCTGTCTAAGCTCTGGAAAACATCAGCCTCTGGGCATCTATTTGTGTGCTTACAAAATGGGAATGACACGCTTCCCATGTCCTGCTTCCCAAAGACCTCGGGATTACAGGAACCATTAAAATGCAAATGGAAATAAATGAAGTAAAATGCTTTGAAAACATGAGGGTGCTATAGCAGGAATGCTCTGTGGTGGAACAGACATTTCTATTTCAAACATGGTTACTGATAACACCTTCTAAGTGGGCTATTGATAACTTTTTGGTCTTACAAGTTTATGTGACAGCTGTATTTTGTTTCTGATACATTTTTAAGCAGGCTCTTATTTCATTTAGGAAGACTAGAACAATACACTGAAAAATGCCAGCTGTTACAAACTGCATAACTATTTTCCATGCCAAAAGAAGTACAACTTTGATCTCTTCTTCTTCATCTAATCTAAAATTCTAAGAAAGCAATACATCTTTGTATTTTCCACATCTTTGTTCAAAAACAGCCCTTGCATTTTTTTCTCAGATGGGCTTGACTGTAGGTACCTGGCTCCTCTGAATTTCATTTTTCCATGTAGGAGATGAATAGAATAGTGGAAGTCCTCTGCATAAAACAACTCCTGCTAACACTAGTAATACTTGCACAGTTGAAATCAGTGCCTTCCTTGTGGCTTTCATCAGCCATCCTCGGGAACTTCCTGCAGGTCAGAATTTCATCCCTATCTTTTACAAAAAGGAATAAGATCCATAAGAGTGTGCTACAAAACTGGGTGGCCTGAGTCAACAGGTAGCTAATTTACTCAGGAAGTGCTGATTCTCTGATGCTGCATGAGGGAAATCAATCTGCTTTGGTTTGGTTCCTTTTGTTATATTTGCTGTGTGAGGCCATGACCTTCAAGAAGGAGAGAAGGCATTTTCCCAGTCCTGCTCCTCTGTATGTTGCTGTCATATGCCCAAATGATCAGGAGCCTAAAACTTGTTAAAATAGGTCAAAACATGACAAATCCTCCTGAAGCCAGCTCCAGCTCCTTTCCTTTGGACAAATGCAGCTCTGCAGGCTTGGGTGTCACGGTGGGGAGGGAGGGCAGGAGCAAAGTGCCACCGGTCCATTTGCACATCCTGGGCAGGCTGGGGTGGTCGCTGCACCTTCCCCTGCCCTCCCACAGCACAGCTGGGCCGAGCCCAAGAGCTGTGGGAGGTATTTCTGTCATTAATCAGCATCAGAGAATTCTCCCTGCAAGGCTCCAGCGGGGAATGCAGCATTATCAGCTTGTAGTTCTTCTGCTTCCCTCACTCGTTCATTTGTGAGCTTGAAGTTGCCTTTGCAAAAGATTATTGCAGTGATCTGAACAAAAAGGTGTAGCAATTATTCCTATAAAAAGGTACAATAAAATGGCTAATTTTTGGTGCCCTCCTCTTGCTTCATTTTAGGATGAAGGATTTACCAACAGCAGCATCTGAAAAGGACTTGAAAATTAGCTGTGCTTGACCCCAAGGTGCAATTGTCACTTATTTCATCTGTCCTATTTCCATGACATTTAAGCAGAAAACATGACATTTAACTGAAAAATTAAACATGAGCCTTTTTTAATCTTCCATTCTGCTTCTGCAGCTAAAAAAGCAAGCAAAACCCCCACCAAACCAGAACCAAAAAGCTGGTCATGTGGTGAGAACAAAATGCAGGGGAACAATGCCAAAGCTTAACAAGGATTTTTAAAACAGTCACTTCAGTGTTTTGCTAAATTGCTGTGTCATTTATAATAACTTTTGCATCCTCAAATTCTTGGAATGGAGCTCCCTTAAAATATGCCACCAATTAAAGAAATATATGCAGACATTCTAGGGAGAGAAAACTAAGAGCATTTTAATGGAAAATATGTAAATAGGTGAACTTTTCTAAACACAGTTCATTCTCAGTGCATCTGCAGAGGGAAAGCTGATGCTGGCACGTGGCAGCACAACTTGATAAAATGCAGAGCTGGAGCTCAGTCGTGTGTTTTGGCTATGCTCAGTGCTCCCACCAAGTATTAGGGAGTTTGGGGTAGGTGCTGAATGCAGAACTGAATCACAAATACGAATTTTTTTTTTCATATTGAGCTGTCTGCCTAAGCTGGGGAAGCTGCTTCTAATGAGGAACATGCTCTGTGAAGTTTGGCATTGTTTTTTTCAGTGGAAGAGAAGGATCCCCCAGCTGAAGAAGAGTCCCACACATCCAGATTCCCCTTTGTTTTCCCAGAGATCTGGCGTCAATATGCCTTCATTATGTGACTTCTCCTTCCTGCAATTGTTTTTCCATGGATTCCTGTGCAAGGCAGGACAGAAACCCAGCCAGCCTGCTGTTTTTCCCCCTGTGCACTTATCCTAGCAAGGCAGTGGCCCTGCTGACTACCAGACTGTCCCTCCTCCAGCCTGAAAGGAGGGACAGTCCATGCTACCATTTAACTGCAGGACACTGCCAGGAGCAATTCCCAGCTCCAAGCTGATCCACTTTTATTTTTTAAGCAAATTTAGCTGCAGTATTTCTTTTTTTAAGCCTTGTGCTCCTGATCTGCACTGGCTGGGACTGGTTAAGTTGACCATCCTGCACTGTGGTGAACAGACCTGCTGCCCAAAGGCACCAGCCCAGGGACAGGCAGTGGATGGATGTTCTTCATCTCTTGCACTGGGACACAGGCCTGTGCAGTTTGCCTTAGGTTTGTGCACTATTAAGGAAAGGTTCAGACGTTTCACCAGGCCTTAGCTTACACCCCTATTTAGTGTCAGGAAAGAGCCAGCAGTGCTTTACCCCTCAAACCCTTCCTGGGGATTTTTACTGTCGCTTTCACCCAGTCCCTGCAGATTGCTGCCAGTGGAAGATCCCCACCCGAGGTCATGCCAGCTGTCCTGCACACACAGAGCTCTGTTTGTCTTTCCTCCCTGCATTATGTCATCCTAAAATAGTAAATATTGAGTTCTCTGGAGCAGGCGCTCCTTGCAACAGCAAGGCTTTAATTCTCACACTCAGAGGTATGAGAAATGTTAAAAATTGCCTTCCCCCAGGCCTTGCTGGTGCACCCACCCCACAGGACACTGTCTAGGTCTGAACCTGTCAGTTCATTAGCCAGTCATTAGCTAACGGGGCCTGGGAACAGCACAGTCATGTATCACCAACATGTTCTATGAAAAATCCTTTCCTTAAGATTTTTTCCTCCTGAGAAGCTGAGAGGCCTCAGGAACAAACTGTAAATAATGATTCTCTGCTGCTGTGGGATGCAGCAGGTGGGTCTGGGATTGGTCTCACCTGGTTGTTTCTCATTAATGGCCAATCCCAGCCCAGCTGTCCAGACTGTCTCGGTCACAGACAAACCTTTGTTATTCATTCCTTTTCTGTTCTTAGCCAGCCTTCTGCTGAAATCCTTTCTTCTATTCTTTTAGTATAGTTTTAATAGAATATGTATCATAAAATAATAAATCAAGCCTTCTGAACATGGAGTCAACTTTCTCCTCTCTTCCCTCTTCCCGGGACCCCTGCAAACACCGTCACAGGCATGGATCCTAAATTACTTGCAGAACTGCAGAGAACATATGTCTTTTAATTTACCCAGTCTCTGGAATAATTTCCACATTCCTTCTGGGGTGGGAACATGCTGCAGCTCCTCCTCTTCTGGCCTGACAAGCCTGGACTGCAATTTGGGAGAACAATAAGCAGGGAGGTGGGGGCTTCCTTTCTGGGGGAATCGCCTGTGCACTCACCAGGCCTGCCAGGTTTTCACAATCAAGCACCACTCTCTTATTTTGGGATTGTTTAGGAAAAAGCCCCAACGAGCCAAGGAGCAGAGTTAGTGGCTGAGAGAGGTAACACCCAGCTGACAAGCTGAGAATGCTGAGGTGCCTGAGCTGTGACTACCCCAGCCCAGCATCTGCTCTCCTGCCCTCCCTCAGTGATTTGTGGAGGCCTGTCTTGATTTTTTTAAAAATATGTGAAAGTCACGTCCTGTGTTTAGTTAAACTCACGGCGTGCTCTATCCAGGCCATTGCTTAAAAAGGGGAAAATATGCAAACTGCTGCTATCACTGGATGGACTCCCAGGAAGCAGAGTTTTTCAGCTGAATTTTTAGCTCATCCCTGAATGGGCCAGATCAGTCCTGCAGAATGAAGCAGGGCACCAGGACACAGGGAGATGCAGACCTGCCCCTCTCCTGCTTCCAAGGGCAGAGGCAGTGGCAGTTTTTAGGGACATTTCCACTTCAAGTGTGCAAAATGGGCTCTTTCCTCAAGTTTGCCAAGAGCCTGGAAAAACATAAGGGCCCTTCCAGTTTACCTGACCCCCAAAACACACAATAAAACAAACCTTTTCCCAAACATATGCTGGGAGTTAGTAAAACATGTCTCTTTCCCTTCATTTGCAGAGAAGAAAAGGTGGCAGGTTTCTCACGGCGGGCTAAGAGTTAGCAAAACAAGGTCTCTTTCCTCACGTTTGCAAGGAGTTAGTAAAAGACAATTTTATCTCAAAACTGCAAGAGTTAAAGAGGGCTCCGAGACTGCAAGGGTAAACGAGGATATTCTATTCTATTCTTTCCCAAAGTTTAGTAAAAGTTAGCCAAAAAAAAGGAAAAGAAAAGTGTTTTTCTTAAGTTTGCAAGAGTAAAAAAGAAAGACAGCTCTTTTCCCAGATTTCCTAAGAGTTTGGAAAACACGTTTTCCGCACGTCCACGAAGAGGAAAAGCAGGCGTTTCTCCTGAATTTGCTAAGAATAAAAGAGGGTGCGTCCCCCAAGTTTAGGAGTTAGCAGAAGACTACTCTTTCCCCAAGTCTGCTAGGGTGAAGAGGTTTTTTTCTTCCACATTTGCCGCGTTAGCACAAAGCCAGCTCTGGTGTCGGAGTGTGCGGAGGGATAGCAGGCAGCGAGCAGCAGCGGGCTGTTCCCGGGGCTCTCACCTGGAAGATGAGCACCTTGAAGCGGTCACGGCGGAGCAGCTGGGCGTGGTGCTGCTCCAGGCGGCGCACCTGGTCGCACTGGCGGTCCAGGCGCTCCCGCACGGCGCGGGTGTGCGCGCACACCTTCCGCGACTTCTCCAGCAGCTTCTCCACCGCCTCGCCCGTGGCGCCGTGGCTGCGGCACAGCTTCACCAGGTCCGCCTGGATGCACCGCACCGCCCCTTCCAGGCCCCGCTGCCTCTGCTCCATCTGCCGCTGGTTGCCTTCCACCGCCTCCAGCATGGAGACCAGCTTCTCCAGCAGGGCCAGCACGGTCAGCGCGTTCACCTGCCCGCCGCCCGCCGCCCCCTCCGCCGGCAGCGGCGGCACCGCGCTGCCCGCCGCCGCCTCGCCCATGGCTGCGCGGCCCGCACCGCGCCCGCCGCCGCTATAAGGGCAGCGCCGCCGCCCTGCCCCGGGGAGGGTTGGGCAGAGCCCGGCCCCGGCCCGCCCCGGGCAGCGGCTGTGACCGCCCCGGCAGCGCCGAGCCACCCCCGGCCCGGCCCGGCCCCGTCCGGCCCGCGGGGAATGGGTGAGCGGCCGCGCCGCGCTCGCTGCCTGCCCGGCAGCATCAGTAGGTGGCAGGAGATACCGCGGAATGCAGCCCCTCGGAAGGAGGAGGAGGAGGAGGATGAGTTGGTGGGGATCGTCCCGGAGAGAGGTTGTGGGTGTAGACCCGAGTTCAAATTAATCTGAAGGCCTTAAACTAATAAGAATAATTAAGAGTGTTTAAATCATTGCTGTAATTAATTACTGCAATATCACAATTATTGCAGTAATCGTATGTCGAGGTGCTTGTAAAAAAAGCGTGCTTTTTTACAAAGTAAGTTGCTGCCGTAATAAATACATCAATTATTACATTAATCACATATTAATGTGCCCTGACAATATACAATAAAATTATAGCAGTATATTTATTCGTATATCAGCATCCTGATGATTTGTAATAATTGTCATAATAATTAACCAACTTATGAAACATTGACTGACGGTGAATCAAAGCTCCTGTAATTCCTTCCACCCCGTGCAACATCAGACGGGGTTTTGGGGTTTTTAAAAATAATAATGTAAATATTTTTATCTCCTCATTGTTTTTATTGGTATTATTACAGGGCTTTAAAAATAATTTAGCTGATGACTATTCTATTCTATTCTATTCTATTCTATTCTATTCTATTCTATTCTATTCTATTCTATTCTATTCTAATTTGTTTTGTTAGTAAAAAATCCGAAACAAGTGTGGTGTTGCATGGGTGGAGGGAATGCCAGGAGCTTGGATTCCCTGCTTGGGATGTGGAGATTAGCTGGGCACTCTGGTTGTCCTGCCTGGATTTTCCAGGCTTTCTTCAGTAAGAAAGAATCATAAGGTTGAGCGTGGCTGTTTTGGGGGAACAGTGATAAACTGGGTGTGGTGGCAGAGGCACTGTGTTCCCGAGCACCAAAAGGAGCTGTTTGGCATGAAGAAATACCAAGCTGTTTATTTAGAATAGAGCATAACTTTATCTGTTATCTCCAGGGAAAATGTTGCAACATTCCATGGGCTTGGGTGTTTCATCCTGTGCTGATGTTCTCAGGCAGTCAATATCTGTCTTCTCCCCTTTACATTTGCTTGGAAACAGGACTTCTTGCTGCAGCACAGATGTTTCCAATGTTTGGGTATACAGGACTCAAAAATTTGGGTAGCTGACATAAAACATTTTCTAATATTTGGCTGGATATGCTTTATGATTTCCCTACATCCTGCAGGTTAAAAGCATCTATTTGGAGCCCAAATGGCCATGATTTCTGTCCTTTGTACAGAGAAGAAAAGAAAAAAGCATTTACCATGAAAAGGAATAAAGCCTAATGACTGAAGAGCTATGCAAATGAGTTACCCATTTCAAACGCTGTGTGCTTGAGCCCCTGAATGTTCTGCAATGTTACCTTTTTCTGGTCCTTGCTTTTTTTTCCTCCTCAGGCTGCAGCTTCTATTCTTCAAGTTGTGGGAGCTTGAAAAATGCATTTGTGAGCGAGTTCACTTTGGAAAAAAAATCACCGAGTCTGCCAGAGCTGTCCACAGGGGAAACTATGCTGAGACTGTAAACTATGCAGGCTGAGAGGGGAGTGGACATATTTTAAAAGCACAACCTAAACAAAACCCTTCTGTTTCCACGAGCTCTCCCTGGCAGCACCACCTGATACGCCCTTCCCTAGGAAGGAGGTGTTTGTGTCTCCAGAGGGCTGCCAGTGCCAGCCCCTCTCACTCAGCATCCTGCCCATCTCCCTTCCTCTCCCCCTCCCTTCATTTTGGCTGGGACCAGGAGCCGAGGCAAAGAAAAGGAATTTTTGCAGAGAGCAGTGAGCTTACCTTGCTCTGGCAGGGAGCAGCCTGTGTCCATGCCCAGCTGCATATCTTTCCTGTGGCAAAATAGCTTTTTAATTTTCCAAATTAATTTTTTTCTTCAGTTTTGCTGGGCTGTGGTGAAGCCCTGGCCTGGCTGTGGTCCCAGCTGCTGGCCAAGCTGGCTGCCCAGCCCATCTCTGGAGCCTGTCTCCTCCAGCCTTTTTGCATCAACCTTCTGCTGTACCTGGCACAGATGGATGATGGAGGAGAGAGCTGCCCTGTCTATGGAATCTAAAGAAACACTCTCCTGACTCCTGTTGTGAGCCTTCTGCAAGTTTTTGTGTGTTTAAAACTCCCAGCCACGTGTGCATCCTACGGAAAAGCTGTGACACCCCAGGGGAGCCAGCACCAAACCCACTTTGGGTTCTGGTCAGTCCTCTGACCCAGCAAAGCCAAGCCAGGGAGAGCAGCCCTGATGGAGCTCCAAGGGCCATGGACACCCGTGGTTCCTCAGGGTCCCCATGGCTTGGGAAGGGGTGCTGTGCTGTCCCTGTGCTCCCTTCCCAGAACTGCTGCTTGAGGCAGTGCTGTGGGGAAAGGAGGGGTGATGGGAACAGGAGGAAAGATGGCCCCAAACTGGGACCTGTCCTATTCTGCTGCTAAATTCCAGCTGGGGGTTTTGACACCAGCTGTCAGCTCTGATTACCTGTCATTGTTGTAACAACACTGTCAGGCTGCCGGGCTGCCAGTGCTTGGAGGAACTGGAGAATTTTAGTGCAGGTTTGGGGTTTTTAATTTTATTGATTAATTTGGCAGAGTAATGGAGAAGGTTTTTTGCCAAGTTTCAATATGGATTTTACTGGTGAGAAACTTTCTAGGGGAAAACATTTTACGTTTATTTAGAAAGAAGAAGCATTAAAGAGATTAAATTTATCAGGGTCACCCGATGTAAGTCAAGAGTTCTTTTCATGTAAAATCAATATGCGTGAATTATATGGACAAAAATTGGAGGTTAACTCACTCATTACTCACGTGGTGCTCAGGATAATAAATGTTTGATGCTGGAGCATTACTGATAATTTATTGGGCATGGAGTAATAGGTAAAACAAAATGACAGGAAAGGATGGAGAAAGGAATTAATAGGGGAGGGAAGAACGGCAGGGGCCATGCAGGTCATTGTCATCTTACTGAATGTCATGTCCAAGCTACCAGTGACTGAAGAGATGGTGTGAGGCCATCTGACTGCACAGGTGAAGGGCTGGCTAATGGGAAGAGCTGTGGAAAGTGTGGGAGGAGAGCCCAGCATGGGAGGGCTGGTGCCTTGAGGGGCTGATGTCCGCCACGCTTGGACAGGGCAGAAAAGGGGATATGGATGGGACATGGCTTGGGAAGAAGTGATCTACATCTCATGCACCAGAGCCAGCAGTGTCTGCACCCAGCAAGGAGTGAAGACATGGAATCTGGTTGTCTGCTGCTGAAGGGCTTCTCTGAGGGCTGGGTCACAGTGCCATTTCCCTCCTGTCAGCCTGCCCCATCTGTCACGGTGACACTTGTCACGCTGTTGGCACCTCTGCTGCCCAGCCAGGGCTGTTGGACACTGGTCAGAAGCTTCTGGGGAAACAGAGGCTGGACTGGCTGGTTTGTTAAATGTGTGATGATTGAGTGAGGTTGATGTTGTCATGCAGTGAGACTAAAAATGCTCATGGGACTTATTCCAGTGGAAGACATTTCCCCTCTCAGCACAGGTAGCTTCTTCCAGGGACACAGCCCAGAGAAATTAGTCCATGAACCTCTAATGTTGCCTTTTGATGGTTTTTTTAAAGAAAGTAGTATGTCTATTATGAGTCAGTCTCACTAGAAGCACTCTGAAAGCATTAGAGAAGAAACTTTGTGTGGTAGAGAAGCAGGGACTGATGTCCTGCATTGTCTTTGGCACTGAGCAGCCAGTCTGGACCAGCACAACCCACTCCAGCCTGCTGATGGATGCCAGCAACTGTGGTGGATTGTGGACCAGCTCTCCTCCAGCAGTACTTACTAGCCCTTACATTTTGGGAAGGGGTCAGTATCTCAGATGTGATGTGGTGTTTTGTGTAGAGGAGCAAGCACTTGAGCTGGGGAGGAGAAACCTCCTACTGCTCCACAGCTGCTGAAGTGAGGGATTCAGCCCAGGATACTGCATGCAACCTGGCAAGTCCATGGAATATTTAGCATGAGGGGAGCAAGGGGAAGCCCAGCACCCATGCACAAGCTGGATTGGGATCTGGCAGCATGTGGGCCCTGGGGCTTCTGCTGGAAGAGAGGGAGCTTGGTGGAAGGGGGGCTGTAGGAGGAGGATGCAGCAGCATCCTTGGCACACTGGCACTGTGAGCCTTGGAGAAGCAGAGAGAGGCTGTGGGGGAGGCAGTGGCTGTAGGAGGCTCCAGGAGGACACCAGCCCTCCTGCAGCACTGTCCCTGGGGTGTGCAGGGGAGCAGGGCCCTCCCTGCAAGGGCTCTGTGTGTCCCATGGCCACCCAGCCTGCTCCCCACAGAGGGAACCCCAGTGCCTGGCTCCCAGCTGCTGCCTCTGTGCTCACAAGAGTAACTGCATTTGGAGAGCCCATTGGTGGGAAGGGGGAATTTGGAGAGTCTCTGCCAGGAGAAATTTTAATATTTGGGGAAAGAGAGAGATGTGGCTGTCTGACAGGAAATGTATCAGCATAGAACTACATGAGACTGCAATTTTACTCTCTCGTGCAAATGGCATCCAGTAGAACTCAATATGCAATGAAGAAATCCACTTCCCCTTTATCGGCCAGACTAAATCATGTTGTGCACAGGAGACTTCTTTTGCTGTGTGCCAAGTAGTAATGATTCTATGCAGACTTGCAGACAAAGGAAAAAAATAAGCCACATAAAAATACCATATGTGCCAGGCATTTTCTGTGTATTTCCTCAGACATTCAAGGAGCACAATAATAATCTACGTGTTTGATTTTGGTGGTTTTTTTTCCCTTTGAAAAGCAAATTTAGTTTCGTGAAGGGGGGAAAAATAGTTTCCTTAGCTTCAGAAAAAAGGGAATATTTCAGCTGCTCGGTTGGACTTTTCTGCAGCTCGGACAAAAGCGAGGTCAGGACAGCAGCAGTCACAAGTGGAGCAGCATATGGCCGGTCAGGCCGGACTGCCAGCGCATTGTATTCCTCCAGCAGATATGTGGGGCACGGAGCAGGAGGAGCAGCACCACTAAAACATGATGCAGAGGTGATATTAAAAGGATGTGAGAAATGGCAGGAGCTGCAGGTTGGGCTGTGATTACCTACAGGGGACAAGCTCTGCCTTTGGAGCAGAGCTCCAGCTCCGTCCTCCACACCTGCTCCCGCAGCCGAGCCTTTGTGGGGGCATCTGCAAGGTCACAGGGACCAGGCAGCCAGAGCTTCAGGGTGGGGGTTTTGTTGTCCCTGGTAAAAGCCCTTTCCAAGTGGAGGGTGGGCTTTTGGGAAGTGTGATTGAAATGCTGACCAATGTTTTAACTTCCTTCAAAAAGGCTGTGTTCTTTCTGGAAGAAAATGCTGGTTGTTTTCCCCAGTTTCAGACAGAAGCTATATATGGAAACAGAGCTGCTTTTCCCTTTCACTTTTGGATATTTCTGGAAAAAGGGGATGTAGTTTTCAGTGAAAGGCAGGATAACCTGTCTGCTTTTTCTTTCCCTCTTCAATAAAAGAGAGTAAAAACTAGAAAGCTTTTAATAACTTGAAGTTGAATACACATGGATGCTTTCTTCTAGGATACTTTTTATTACAATATGTTCTCAGTGATTTATTGTCTTCTGAAATTTCTCGAGGAATATTTAAGAATTCAACCCTCTTGGAAAGGACAAGAATGGGCTCCTCCTATGAAGAGTAACAGTGTTCTTGTGTTTTTGTGGAGATTACTTGAGGTGATGCCTCGTCCTAACAGAGGGGAGATTTTCTAGCAGTAAATAAGGGATTATGATGTGTATTGTACTTAAAAGGTGTAGGCACACAGTTTGTGGTGATTGGGATGGAGCTGTGGCCCAGCCCTATCCCCAGTGGGCACAGCTGTGAGCAGCCCTGACAGCAATGAGCCATGGAGTGCCCAGGGGCACTGAGCAACCACCACAGGGAACAGAGGGCACACAGGTGCCATGCATCCACAGGAGGGGGGATAAAAGGTTGGGTTAAAGAACAAGAAGTGCAGATGCTTAAAGCCTTCTGAAGTTGTGTGGTGATACTCTGTACGGGCTGATGCCTTCTGAGGAGGAATGGTGTTACTCTGTTTGGGTTGAAGCTTTCTGAAACTGGGTGACAATACTCTGTGTATTGTGGCTATTTCAGCTGGGGTATATGCTGTGACAAAAAAGGAATTGTGCCTTTATTGAGAATTTTTATTGTTGTTACAAAGCTGAAAGAACAGGCTTTCCTACTTTGCCATCAGGTTGTTTGGACTAGGATGATAATGAAATAACATTTAATGGAAGCAAGTAGGGCATTAATTATGTGAAAAGCATGTGAACTAAGATCTGTTTTCTGCAGATAATTGAGGAGACTTGAGTCACTTTGGCCTGCAGACACACCATCATTCATTTCCTTTGAATCTTTTATTTGAGATGAGCTATAATGGACTTGGAATCTAGAGAGTGTCTTTCCCTCATTGCTGAGGCATCTGTCATGTTGTGCCATGCTACTTCATGTTGCTCTGATGACATGGCAGAAGATAACAGCACCATGCAAAGCCGAGCGTGATAAATAGGACATGGCATGTCCAAAACAATACTTGCTTTTAGTAGATCAGTTATCCTTTAAAAGCTAGTCTTTAGGTTTGTCCTTAGATAATTCAATAGCTCCCATCTCTGGTAGGAATGATGTCAAGCTGAGTTACTGTTTGTGACGGGCAGCACTGATGGGACACGATGGCAGGAAAAGGATGAAAGAGCAGCAGGCTCCGGGTGCACATCCCAGAGCTCATTGCTGAGTACCTGGTCAGGGCCAGGTTCACAGGGCTGGGCATGGCAGCAGGGTGGGAAAGAGTCAAACAGGATCTGTCACAGGCCAGCTCTCCACCCTGACAGCCTCTGCCCACCGCAGCACTTTGGGGTTTAACTTCCCCTTTAGCAGAGGTCACCAACAGAGGGCCTGCATTAGGGCAGTGCAAGAAGGAGGAAAGAAAAAGCAACTCCCCAAAAATATGGAAAATTGTGTGAACTGGTTAGATGAGGAACTGAAATCAAATATTAAACCCCAAAGTTGGATGTAAATCTTGCCCAGCCAGTTTGTCATGCAAACTGCATTGGTGTGATCTGACAGGGCCCCAGGGAGGAGAAGCCAGTTCAGCCCCCTGGGAACGACAGAGTCAGAGAGTATCCAAAAGCCAAAAGTGGGGTGCATCCTGGACCTCCAGAGTTATTTCCTCTTCACAGAGGAATATTTTGAAAACTGCTTATTCTTGTATGTGAAAATCAGAAATCTAGGCTGGAAGAATCTGTGGCATTTGACAGCATTTTTTCTCTTGTTCTCCCTCTCTCTCACCTGCACTCTCCCCTTGCTGGCTTTTATATGCCCTATGCATACTGCTGTCTGTTCTTGATAGTAATTATTTTCAGTGATTCAAAACACTTATTAACTTAGTTAAAAAAAAAAAAAAGAAGCACATTTTTCAGAGCCCCTGTTGAGGTTAGAAGAAGAAAAAGAAGGTTAAATCAGGTACTGAGAATCCACGGTGCACAGTATTAATAGCTTATTCATTACTTCACAGGCATTAAGCATTTTTATTCAGAAGTATTGAATAAGCAGAAAGTAATCTACATAGGAAACAGCTAAAATGTCAGGCTGCAAATTAGTTTGTTTAGGCAGCAAGCAGCGAGGGTTGCAGAGTTGCCCTCTTGTGCTGTCGTGCTCTGGGTCACAGGCGGTGACCCTGCCTTCAAATCACAGCCATGAGCAGGCTGAACTTGGTTTTTAACCCAGGCACAGTTCACCAGGAGTTATTTGCATGTGCTGGCTGCAGGACTGAGCCCTGCTCGGGGTTTCACATGACTGCTGGCTGGTGCCCTGCACAGCCTGTAATCCACCCCAGAGCTGTGAACCTCCTCCTCTGCTGTCCCAGAGAATCTCCCCTTGCCTGCACCAGGAGGCTGCTGCAGCCCTCAAGTGGGTGCATGTATTGCCTGGTTGTATTTTAGCTCATGGATCTTTACCTGCTGAAGCCTGACTGTCCACAGGCTCCCGGCTGTCTTGCCAGGCTTTCTGGAGATCTCTCAGACAATTCAGGGTTGCAACCACATAAAGATTACTCTCTCCTGCTGTGAGAAAGGATGGTGAAGAGTGCACTGGCTGCACTCTGCTACTCTTGATGTTTTGCCAAGATCTATTTTGTGTTGCAGTGTCAAATGTGTTCGAGCGACCTCGTGGGAGAGCGTTCTGTTCTCCAGGTGGCAGGGAAGCTGGTAGGGTAGCCAGTCTTCCAGGCTGGCCTCTTGATGTGCATCAAATCAGCCCTGAGATCTGTTTAGGCTGCCAAGGCAAAGATCAATTAGTGCCTGCCATGCAGGGTACCCTGAGGAGCAGCGCAGTGCCCCCCACACCAGGCTGGAGCTGCAGAGCACTTCCTGTGTGCCACCAAGGAGCTCCAAAGCCATGACCTTGTCGCCAGTATGCAGCTGAGATGGATGTGAAGCCATGACCCAGATGTGTAGGACTCTGTCCCATAATTAGTCCTCCAAACCAAGCAGCTGCTGGGCCATTGCTTTTCACCTGGCTCTCCCCCTGATCTCATGCTCACATGGTGCTGCTTGAATCATTTCACTAAAAATTCCTCGGGTGACGCATAAATCCGTGGCAACCGTACCTGTCCCTGTCTGCACAGTGCCAGCTGCAGGCAGGTCCCACAGCTCCCCCTCCTCATCTCTTCTGCTCTTCATCACTTAGGAAGGGAGGACAGGGAGAGCTTGGGGATTTAGGGCACAGGAGGAGTACATGGGGATCTTGCATGCCTGAGGGATTTCCTCAGTATAGGATTTTGATTTTTGGTGGTGCGGATCTATCGTAAAGGGACCTCATCCCTCAAACAAGACCAACCCAGAACAAGCACCAAAGTATTCTTCCCCTCTGAGTCTTCTGACAGAATTGCAGATTGCTGAAGGAAGGGTTGAGAAAAATCAATCTTCATTTGGGAAGGGCTTTTTCTCCTAGCGTGCTTTCTCCACAGAATCTCCCTTTCCAGATGCTTCATTGCTTGCCAGGAGCAGTAGCCACAAATCCAATACTGAATGGGAGCAAGAAAGGCCATGGCAGGGCAAAGTTGTAATTGAAGAAATAGAGCAGCATGTTTTTGCTTCTGTTTTTTTCTCCCCTTAGATAAACTCCCTTCATAAAACCCATAGGCCTGCAGAAGTAAGCTTTTTTTTTTTTCCCACTGGCATTTTGCTTTAGCAAAGTTTGCTCTAAAAGTACAGAAGAACAAAACAAGCCTGGTCCCTCACTGCTAAACGTGTTTGCCCAACCTCAGAGCTTCACTAATAACTCTGTTTCTTAGCACTAGACATCATAGCAACTGTTCTGCAGTGTGCAGTGCTGCAGTGGGCTGGTTTGTTTGTTTCTGAGTGATTTCCAGGCATCTGAGGATACCACGCTGGGTTAAGGCAAGCAAGATGCTTTTAACCTTCATGCACAGATTGAAAAAAGCTGGCTGCTCTAAGAGCTACATGTAAATCCAAGGACTAGTATGAATAGAAATCTTAGCTTCTTTAGCTGACTTGAGTTGAAAAATACCATTTAAGGGACTCAGAAAAATATCTTGTCCTCTTGGACAAAACCCAGCTGAATGGGAAGTGCAAGGGGAAAAAAAGGCAGGCTAAATTCTGCAGTAAAACATAGCATTCTTTCCATTGTCTCTGTTCCTCTTTTCTTTTTAGTGCTGCTAAATATTTCCCCCTGTTTATCATCACATCAGTCGAGGGCTTTGTGTAGTGCGACAGCACGTCATCCAAGGAAGCAAGCAGCACTCTTTAAAGCTGTGTGTTTCCCCAGATTCAACATTACTGTGCCAGACAGCAGGTCTGCACCTTCTGCTGCTCTAATGAGCTTTGAGAGGAGCAGGCAGACAGAGCAGAGTGTGGCTCTCCACCTGAATCCTCTCTGGGTCATTTGCCAGATCTGCGTTTGTGTGAGTCCGGTGTCCAGGAGAGCTCTCCATCTTGAGATGTGAGAGTGTGGGTGCTAATAAAAATGAAGTGGTTTAAAAATAAAAGAGAGGAAAAAATCTCCCACTTCTGGCCAAGTTGCACTCAAGGTATGTGCCATAGGGATGGTGCAGGAGGTTTGCAGTGGCTGTTGGATGATTTGAGAACTGCAGATCCAGACTAAAGGAAAAAAAAAAAAATCAAATTTTCTCCACTTTATACCTTTGGCAAATAATTTCACCTCTTCTCCTGTTAGTAAATATGGTAATATTTAAAGAATTAAGAGCTGGTGGTAGGAGCATATGAAATAGAGGGTTGTGGGAGGTTAAAGAAGTCTTCCTGGATAATTTTCCTCTCACAAAAATTTGGTTGCCTTTGGAATAGCTCCGTTCAGGATGCTGATGGCTTTCTGCCCTCTCTCAGTGTTCCCGGGGCTGACAGGCTCCAGGGGCTGTGCCAGGTGCCCTGGGGCGCTGTCCCAGCCCCATCCCACCCCCTCTCCTGACTGCAGCCCCTTCCCCTCCTCTCCTGCTGCTTTTAAAGGACAGCCCAAGTATTTCCAGGGCTGAAATCTGATTTCCTCTGCCTTGTGACTCACAATTAATTAGGAAAAGGTTAATTCTGCACCTTCCAGTTCTTTTTCTCCAATATTATTCAGACCATGCTTATTTTCCCTTCCCTCTCTGTCTCTCCTGTAAGAGTGGCTTTTTTTTGGGATTAGTCCATTGCTGGTCTTGACATTTTTTGTCTGTTGCCTTGCACGTCTCTATTTAACAGCATATTACCCGTGTCACTTCATGTGAAATCCATGTAATTATTTTTTAGGTTTGAAAGGTTTTTGCTTTCAAAGGGCAAACAGCACTTTTCAGCAGTCTTTCCAGGTGCATAAAGACACGTGGGAGCTTCCAAACACAGTGGGAGGAGAAGTTTCACCATCAGCAGTGTCTAGAAGTGCTAGCTGGTGTCCCTTGACACTTTCTTTGTGGAAGATGATGGTTGTCTGCAGAGGCTTTTCAGCAGCTAATTTTAAAAGCATCTTAAATAAATCTCTCCTTTAGTTACAAAGAGACAATACTAGGTAGGGACAAAATGTCTACAATCTATTGTGTGTGCCCTTCCAGAAAAATCCAAGGTAAGAAAACAAGGTTTGAGAAAATGTTAAGGCCTCTTTCACAATATTTATTTCTGGATTCAGGGTTTTCTTTCCTCATTAAAAGTATTCATCAAATTCAGCATGATGTTGCCAGCTGGCCAGATCAGTGTCAGGTGTCACCAAAGGCTATTTGGTGCCCCCAGATTCTGCTGGGTGTGGTCCAGCAAAATCAGGGGCAGTGATGTGTTCTTCTTTGGCAAATCCTTGCCCTGCTTGCCAGTGTTATTAATTTTCTCTGTGCCAGCAGCCCTGGGGAGTGGCGTGGTGCAGTCAGTCAGTGGTGCTCAGTCAGGGGCAGGACACCAAACCCTGGCTGATGGCTGGAGCATGGCTGCACTCACAGAAGATCTGACAGATCTGCTCTTTGTGAGCTGTGCCACTCCCTTCAGAGAAGGACTGCAGAACGTGCCACAGACATGGGGGATAATCTGTGTTTGAGACTCCTGGTGGGGTGTCCTGGTTTGAGAGGAAGTCAGATTTTGGGATGCTGTGGTCAAACCAATGGGTGCTCAGATTGCAATATTGGCACCTGGTGTGGCCACTGAGGACATGGATGTGTCTCTGAGAACACAGGGGGTTAAAAGCTGAGAACTCCCAGGGGAAGCTCTCTTTTGGTTCTGGTTCCTGAAGGAGATCAGAGCTCCCCTGCCCGGCTCCGGGCTGGGCGGGTGAGGCCATGCAGCCAGAGGAGGTAGGCTGGGGCTTTGGACAGAGAAGGGAAGTGAAGGCCCCTGCAGGATGGAAGGGTGGAGGAGCACTGAGAGGCTTCAGGCAGCCACCCTCCACCCCTGAGGGAGAGAGAGAGAGCTGGTGTCTGTGCCTGTGCCACCTTGAGATTTGATAGCACGGCTGGTGTGAAGGAGAAGGGTGGGGGTGCTGTGAGAAGATGCCCAGCAGGGCAGCCCTGGGAGTTCTGGACAGGCAGAGCCTGAGATTTTTAACCCTTTTCTTGGATGATGGAAACCTTACAAATGCTGATTCCTCCTGGAGCTGAATGAGAAGAGAGATAGAGATGAGATAAGAGGAAATGGACCACAAGAGAAGTTCAGAAGAATCTTAGGTGGGAGGAGGTGATGGAGTGGCCTTTGGCTGGACTTTTCTTGTATAGCCATGGACAGAATAATTTTTTTTCCTGTGAGACAGAGACTGCATTCAGGGGGGAGGCAATGGCTTGGAGCCAAGAGAGTGCAGTGATGTGATGTGAAGGAGTGCTGGAACAGAGACGACGGGTGAGGAGGGCGGTGGTGGAGCCCTTCGTCTTCAGGAAAGAAGAAGAAGAAGATGATCTCTGTTCTTGAGACGCCTTGGCCCCAGGGGGTGAAATTTTTTTGGGGGGATAGGTATCCCAAAGGTGAGAGATTGTGCTCTTTTTGGAACTGGGCAAAGCACCCTTAAAAAAGGAAAACCCTAGAAGCAGCTCTGGTCCATGTGCAGTGGTGAGAGCACTGGGCATGGAAGGAAGATTGTCACGATGGCAAATGTTCTCCAGGTGGTGCCACGTGTGACATGGAAACACAAGAGGTTTCAACTGTGACTCCAGGGGAAGCCTATGGCACAAGAGGGACTCCTCTCTTCTGATGAACTTGAAATTGATTATCTAAAGGGTGGTGCTGGACTGAGAGTTGATGATCTGAGGAGTGGATGTGTTGGAAATTTGGTGGGGGGGGAGGAGGAATGTTTTTGGAAGGTTTTCATTCCGAGTTCTGTGTGTGTTTCTCTTTATACATAGTTGTAGGTTAATAAAGATTTTTCCCTTTTATTCCTAAGCTGGAGCCTGCTTTGCTCTATTTCTGATCACATCTCACAGCAGACACCAGGGAGAAAGTATTTTCATGGGGGCACTGGCATTGTGCCAGGGTCAAACCATGACATTGAGTCAGAGGTTTCACATAGGGGGGTTGGTCTCAGTCTGGTGAAGAGCAGTGCTGTGTAATGCTGTTGGTTTTGCTGCTTCACCCTGCTATGATTGACATATTTTGTCATCGGGATATGTTGATATGGCCCGGGATAAAATTTAACCTAGAACACTAAACACAGACATAGAGCAACCAAAGGCATGGGGACATGGGAGGGCAGGTCAAACCAGTGAGAGGACCATATCTAGCACTGGTGGGGGCTTTGGGGTTCCAGTACCCACACGGGGGTGATGCTCTTTCCAGTGGTGTGGGTGAATCTGAAGATGTGGAAGGTGTGTAACACAGAGTACCTGTGTAATATGTGATACACAAATACATTCTGCATCCTTTAGACCAACCTTTATTAATCTCCTGTGCAGAGCACACAACTCTGCCCCAACCCTGCAGTTCCTGGAGCTCCCAAGGGTGAGATAAGGACATGGTCAAGAGGTTCCTTCATTCTCTGTCTATTTTTGATAGGAGAGGGTTGGAAGTACTTCAGCTGTGCTGCTGAACTCCTGGGTTTGGGCCTGGTGTTTCTAAGTATTCTGGGCTTTTTCTTACTTTATTCAAGTGCTCATTATGTTAACATCAATATACATCAATTTAATACCAATCAAACATGTTGTTCCATTTGTGAAGACCTGGGAGAAAGAGAGAGGGAAGGTGAGGTCCCCCTTGCCATTCCTGCCCAGGGCAGGGTGGGCCATCCAGTGCAGCATTTGCTCACCCCAGAGTCCCCAGGCTGCCCTTCCCCAGTGCTGATCCATTGGCATGGATGGGATAAACAGGGCAGGAGATATTCCTCCTTTTCAATGCCTTTATTAAATGTGATCAGCTCAGGTGGGGAGAACCGACGGGTCCGTGTTCACGCCGCCGCTGCTCCAAGGAGTGGCTCAGAGGAGGAGAAAAGTGCAGCTTTGTTCACTAGTTCGTGGGCAGAGCTGGCAGTTCCATCCTCATGAGAGCACCAGGGATTCCCAATTTTCTGGTTTGACATTTGAGGTCCAGCTGACAGGTAATGGAGAGGGGCAAAAAGGGGCTCAGTGTCTCCGCAGGCTCTGGATTCTGTTCCTCACATCCAGACATCACTTTGATCTCTTAATTCTGGGTTGGCTCGTTGTTTTTAGGGGTTTATTTGCTAAGTTTGGTGGTGGTTTACCCCGTTGCATCCTGGCTCGGAGGTTATTTGCATGTCAACTTCAATATCCTCTCCTTTCACCATCGGGGGGGATGCTGTCCTCCTGGCTGCAGGCAGGGTGGTACTGACAAAAAGGGAAATCTCAACAATAGGGAGTTAAGGACCGGCTCTTAACAGGTGATTACAACATGAAGTTAATAAAGAACTCTCCTCTGCCAGAACTGGCTCAACTTGTAATTCTACAAGCTTTTAAAGAAATGGGTAACCCTTTTTTTACTCATAACAATTGATGGAAGAGGGCCTGCAGGGCACTGCTGGCAGGCAGACACACTTTGTGTCCTTCAGGGCAGCTCTGCTGAGGGACACAGCCTTCCTCTGCTTTTCTCTGGAGCCAGGGCTGAGGAGCAGGGCTGCCTGGACCTTTGGGGTGCCCTGTGTTCCTGGTGTAGCCCCTGGCACAGCAGCTGGTGTGTGTTGGGGTGAAGAAATTTGGCTCCCTGAGGGGGACATGACATTGACATGACTGACTTGCAGCCAGTCTTTTAAGGGGCACTTGGTAGAGCAAATACGTTTGAAAAATAGTATTTTTGAAACAACAGCACTGTAGATATTGTATTCTTGCCCTCCCAGGGTCGTTTTGAGGGGAGCAGGCTGTCCTGCAGGCATGGCTCCAGCCCCACTGTGCAGCGTTCTCTGCGCAGCGCGTCCGCAGCGTCACTCGCCTCTTCTGAAATTACTTTTGCACTTTTAGGCATTTTAGGGATTGTTTTTTGACCTTCAGGCTTCTACCTCCAGCACAAGGCTTGTCAGCTTCTGGGACATGGGCTGCAGACAGCTCCAGACTGAAAGGCTGCCCACTTGTTGTCTGATCTCCAGCCAGGCTGTCCTTGGGGCTGGGCTCCAGCAGCTGCAGCACAGGCACACTAAGCCTGTGTGCAGGAGAGACCACAGGTCTCTCCTTGGTGAGCAGACTCGGTAAGAGCCATCCTACAGAAGCCTGAGAGGCAAGGGGGCAAAGCTAACCTCCAGGGGAGTTGGTTTATTAAAGTTATTTCCAGCCAACTCCATGGCTGGAGTGTGGTGCTCTTTCGTTAATGAGTGAATGGCTGGGATTTCATTTTCCCCCTGTACTGGTTTTCCAGACCCCTTCTTGAGAAAGCAGACAGAATTCAGACAAAAGTGACAGTTTTCTAGATTAAATTACTTCCAACTTCTTCTTTCTGATTTCCTTCAAACCAGAGCAGAGTCTCTGAAGGCATCAAAATGGATACTTTTTGCATTTGAAATTATTTGCCCCATTAACTAACATAAACATATCTTTAAAAGTCATGGCTGTTCCTGATGGAGTATTAACACATATTTCTGGTGAGAATTTGGATTTTGAGGAGGGGAGGGCTTTTTATGCACCCAGAACCTAAAAAATACACACCCAAACCACGTGTGTTCCCTTGAATACATTTTCCACAGACTTCTGCAAGGTCTGTTGTGAAGGGAGCAGCAGCCAGAGACTGGCTTCACACACCACAAATGCCAGGAAATCAATTTAGGGTGTGTGAAAAACGCCAATCACTTGTTTTTTAAAATTTTAAAAGTTTAATAGTAATAGTTATAAAAATAGTAATACAATTAGAGTAATAATAATTTAGACAATTTGAATTAAGACAATATGAGGCAATAAAAACAAACAGTTACGGATGTCCAGGTACCTTTTTCTGGGCAGAATGAGCCCGAAAAAAGACACAGTTAACAGAGCATTAACCCTTAAAAACAACAGCCTGTTGCATATTCATACACCTCATACATGATGCATCAATTCCATTCAAACACAGGATTCTGTCTGGTCATCCTCAGCTTCTTCCTCTGAATCCTAACAGTGCCTTCGAGGCAGGAATAAGTTCATTTCTTCTGATAATGGAGCAATAAATTCTTTTTCTCTGAAGGATTGAGGTGTCCTGTGGCTGCTATCTCGCTGCAAGTCCTTTCTTTAAAAAAAGTTATCCCACATAGCATAGTTTCTATTTTAACATTTTGTTATAACCTAAAACTATATTTAACACACTACTGAAGAGAATTAATGCAGCATCACTTTCTAACACAACTCATCTAATATTCATTTTAATATTTGCAAAAAACCAATCATAAAATATGCATTTTTCACAGGGCAGCAAAATATTTCCCTTTTCCTTGGAAAGTGGGCATGCTTTCCTTTCCAGCCTTGAAGAGGTGCATAGAGCACAGCCAGGAGAGGGGTGAGCAAAGTGCTGAGCTGGGCTGCAGAGCAAGGGCTGGACCTTCAGTCCCAGGGAGCCTCGGGTCTGATGGGATTAGCCTGCTTATCTGCTTTTCTGCCTTTCAGTTAGGATTTAGTTAAGAATTTCCTGCATCTGCATCAGCAAGAAGAAATGGCTGTTCCCGAGATTTGGAAAGGTCAGCACCAGGCCAAAGATATTCAAGCACAGAGTTTGAGACTTTCAAGGTGTTGGAAGTGCCTAGACTGGAGCCAAATCCTAGAAGTAGGTCCTTGGCATAAGGAAAGGGCTGGAGTGCTGTATCTGTGTGCCCGTGTGAGCAGCAGGAGGTGTTCCCACTCCACTGTGGGCTGGCTGTTTGTCCCTCCACACCAAACCTGCAGCCAGGCTCCCACGGGCTCTCGCTGCATGTGTGACCCTGGGGACACCCTGACCTTCCCCACCCCACCTGTGCTTTGCCCACCAGCCAGCATCTGGTGGGAGCCTGCTTTGGAGAGTTGCTCCTCTGCAGGCAGAAAAAGCCCCTGGGATTAATGGTCTGCCTGAGAGCTGAAGGGGAAAAAAAAAAAAAAAGAGAAATAATTTTAAGTATCACATTAAAATGCCACTCCACATCTGAAAGGATCCATTAAAACTTTTATAGAGCTTTTTACATTTGTTTCCCCTCTTTTACATTTTGTTCTGATTCAGGCACTTCTCTCTTATAATTCTCCTATGTAATAAACATTTTTGCCTCAGTTGGCTCTGCTCTGAGAGGGACTATTTTTGGTGCAGAGGAAAACATGGCACTTCTGATAGAATAGAGTTTTTCTTTCCAGCATCACCATTTGCAGGGATCCAGCCTGGGCAGGAGCCTTGGTTAGCCCCCTGAAGGTGTTCCTGCACGATCTTTCTTTAAAATGTTGTATTTTTTAAGGGATTTGGAGAATGCACCTAGGCTTCACCCTCTAGTTCTTCTCTTTGTTAGGAGGAAAGGTTTCTAAGGTCCAGCAGAAATCCCTGAAAACACTCAAGGCCAGGCTGGAGGATGTTCCTGCTCATTGCAGGGGGGGGGGGGTCACCTTTAAAAGGTCCCTTCCAGCTAAAGCCATGCTGTGATTCTGTGATTGGGCTCATTGGGCAGGTGGCTCCCTCCTCCCCAGGACTGTGGGCAAAAAAAATAGAGCTTCCAGCTGTTTAGCCTTTGTCATTACTTTTAAATTCCTAAGTGCTTGAGGGGCATGGCCACAGGCCCTGCTGTCTGCAGAGGAAGGCAGGAGCTGCAGGACATGTCCTGCATCCTGTCCCCTCCACAGGGCTGGACATGCTCACCATGCCAGCTGCCTGCCCAGGCAGAGGGGGGCCTCTCCTGAAACCTGCTCCTGCTGGCCCAGTGTGCTCAGGGAGCTGGTGCTGCCCGTGTGCTACTTGGAAAATCTTTCTAAGGCCTCCAATTTAGACCAGACTCAAGTGTCCC
Source organism: Haemorhous mexicanus (assembly GCF_027477595.1). Lineage (NCBI taxonomy): Eukaryota > Metazoa > Chordata > Aves > Passeriformes > Fringillidae > Haemorhous > Haemorhous mexicanus. The sequence goes on along the minus strand of NC_082348.1, from coordinate 29,874,873 downwards.
CAAGGGCAAAGCCAGCACCTTCCCAGGTTAGTCACAAACAACCCAGGGGAGCACAAGCTGTGCCATGCACTGCCCTTTCCTTGCCTTTTGCTCCTTCTCCTGTGTCTGTGACATTGCAGATCCTGCCCGATGAAATCCCATCACTGCTTACCTGTGCTTCCTGACTGGGGGATTTGGCAGTGTATTATTTAATCCTTCAGTTAGTCCTCTCGCACAGAAGGGCATTTCTGAAAGTTAAACGCTTGAAGCAAAGCATCTCAGTGCCCTGGAAGGGATGTGGCCACCCCAGTGGGCATTTCTCAGGAGCAGTAAGGGTGTGAGCATTGCCAAGCTCCTTGCAGGGCTCCCCTTCTCTCTGTGCTGCCTTGCTGCTCTACCTGCTGCTTGGGCTTTCCTGCCCCTGCTCTGCCTGCTTGGCATCAGCACACCTAAGCCTTGCAAACCCAGGGCAGACTTCAGGAATGCAAATAATGTTCCCTGTGCATCCAAACCATGTCTCTAAAAACCTTTTCCTCTTGTTCCTTGTTGCCCTGGAGGATAGTTACTTCAAAGAGCAGCCCTGTTGCCTGGCATTTTAGTTTATCTCATTACTATTGTGCTTGCCAAGCCAGCCAGCTTTGCCAAAAACAGAATCAAGGTTGTTGGCAGTGCTGGCTGGCTCGATCTTCACCCTCTCTGCTGGCAGAGATGCTAATTTCCCCTTGATTGCAAACCCTGCATTCATCTTTTGTGGATAAGCCGTGCCCACAGCCACATCATAATGGCTTTAAAAACCTGGGCCTGAGCCTGTGGGCCCCTCTGCTCTGCTCTCCAAGGCAGGGCTAATGGATGCTGTTGGATTATTTACTCACCACTTTTTTGGCCCAGGGCAGCAGCTGGCTGGCACCCACAGCTGGCAGAGGGCAGCACGGGGAGAGCTGCAGGGGAGGAGCTGGGGGAGGCACAGCCTTGCAGAGGGACGGAGGGATGGATGGATGGATGGATGGATGGATGGATGGATGGATGGATGGAGGGATGGATGGATGAATGGATGGATGGATGGATGGATGGATGGATGGAGGGATGGATGGAGGGATGGATGGATGGATGGAGGGATGGAGGGATGGATGGATGAATGGATGGATGGATGGATGGACGGATGGATGGATGGATGGATGGATGGAGGGATGGATGGAGGGATGGATGGATGGATGGATGGATGGATGGATGGAGGGATGGATGGATGAATAGATGGATGGATGGACGGACGGATGGACAGTGGGTGAGTGCAGGGCTGCAGGCACCACTCGAAGGTCATTTGTCACAGCAGGGGATGGCTGCAAGAATAGAGGTGAGATCTGACAGTTCCTGGCTCCAGGGGCTTCCCTGGGCTTCAGGAAGGCTCAGAGCAGCCTCAGGATACCCCCAGGATGGCTCTCATGCCATCTGATTTCCCTCTTGCTGTCTGGAGTTGGTTGGAACAAGCTGTGTGTAAATTTTTACGAGTCTCGGGTGCAGAGTGCTGAGCTGGCAGTGGTGTGGCACAGCCTGAGCAGGTTGTGCTCCTGCTGGCTTGGGCTGGCATTGCCACCATGAGCAGAAAGGGACTGCCAGCTTTGGGTTGCTGCTTAAAGTCACTTTAATGGCTGAGGATTGTTTTATCATTTTTAACACCCCTAAAATGAAACACACCTCAAAAAAAATTAAAAAAATTAGCAAATCCTGGATCCATTAACCAGGGGTGAGCAGCACCTGCAGGGGTGGGTGAGTTGGGGTGGACAGCCACATCCCTGGGCTTTACATTCCTGTTTAGGATAGGCCTGCCCCAAGTGATGCTATGGCTGTTGCTAAGCAACAAGTGATGCCTGCTGTAGCCAATATTGCCCTCTTAAAGGTGTGTTTGCAAGGAGCCATCTGCTGCCTGCATGACATCAGTTTGCAGGTGCATGGATTTGTATTAGTTAGTGGCAGTAAACTTTGGCAATGCTTCAGAGTGGTGTTTAAATGGAATACAGTGTGCCATGAAGATCTTGTGCAGCAAAAAAGCATTAAGCCCTCCCCTTTGTTTAATTGGAACTTAAAGCTGGGATATCTTACTCACCAAGATAAATTAACAGTAAATCAGGTTGCAGAATAAATGAACAAAATAAATTGGGTTAGTTGGAAGGTTTTAGAAGGAGGAGCATTTGTGAGCTGCTGGCATTACAAACAGTTACAAAATCTTGAGCTGGAAGGGAAGGCTCACACAGAAATCTGTGACTGTCCCAGTGCTGCTTTGATTTCCAGTCTTTATCAGGAAAAGACTGGACCTGCTCTAACCATGAATTAGCACCCACATCAAGAAAGGCTTTTGGCTGCTCGTCTCCTTCTGGTTTTGTGGCTAGTTGCCAGAGATTTGCAGAGGATAGGGCTCCTTTCATGGGCCATCCCAAAGTCCCTTTTTCATCTTCTTGTGCTTCTTTTCCTTCTCTTGCTTTGCTCCACCAGCCAGCACCTCACTTGGCCTCCTGTGCCTGCAGAAGATGCTCTGCTCCCCAGGGATGTACCCCTGGCCCTGCCTGTGGATGCAGGGTCTCTCCTCACCCCACGGCCTGGGTGGTGACTTTGGACATGCACAGAGCCACTTGCAAGGCAGGGCTGAGGTGCTGCTGGCTCTCAGGATGCCCAGGAGGGGCTGGCCTGATGGTCTCACCGAGCCACAGAACTTCCCTGTGCTCCTTCACTCACCCAGGGCTCCTCTGCAGGGCACAGGAAACTCTCATCTGAGGGCAGCAGTGAGAAGGGGAACTGTGGCAAAGTATTTTAACTGTATTACTTTCAGGTGGTTGCCACATCTTTTCTAATTAAAATAAAATCATCTTAGGACTCCTGAAATGAATATTTGGTATAATGGATTCAGAAAGTGATGAAAATGTTTTCATTAAATAGTGAGAGAGGGAGAGAGACCCTGCGAGGCACAGCATTTTATCTCAACTCTCTAATAACATTAATAAACTCTTTAATCTCTGTCACGTTTATGGCTTAATGGCAATCCTTAAAGACATGACAGACAAGTTAGAGCTGCCAGGTTCCTTTAACCTATAAGCATTCATATCCTTCTCAGGGTTTTGATTAAGTGGAAAATTCCTCTGCAAGGGGCTTTTTTCTCCTTGTAAACCTGCGCTCTGCAGTCGTGCCAGTGGCAGGGGAAGCTCAGCTGGGGCCTGGCCGTGCTGTGGCATGGGGCTGTCACCTCCCTCACTGCCAGGGGAGCACCAGGGGTGCTTAGTGGTGTGACCAGCCCTGGCTGTTCCCCTGCTCCCACCTGGTACTGTTCCCCTGCTGCTGGCCCCTCCTGTCACCCAGGGGACTTTGGCTCTGCTCTCCGTGACAGCTGTGCTCAGAGTGCTTGGTGGCCAGCTGTGTGCTGAGCTCCCTGCTCCCTCTGGGCTGCAGGGCCCTGAGAATCCCTGCCCCTGTGCCCCTGCTCACACACAGGGGCTGGGGCACTCTGCTTTCAGACAAGTCATGCTTGCTGGGGAGCAGTGTTTGGGGGCAAGGTCAACACCCCAGCTGTGGGTGCTGAGAGCTGCCAAGCCCAGGCTTCCCTCTGCCCCAGCGTGCCATGGGATCTGTGTGGTCCAAAGCAGCAGATATCCAGGGGGAAAACAGTCTGGATCATGTAATTATGGAGCTGCACAACAAGACAGGCACAGCTGGGGGCTGACTCCAGCCTTGGGATTTTCTTTTTTATTTTTCTCAGCAATCTGGCAGTTTCTAACCATCAAGTTCCTGACTGGAAAAGCTAATTGATATTCCTTTAACGTAAGGTTTTTGCATTTATTCTCCTTTATTTGTTTTGTTTTGTTAATGTTACATGAAAGTGCAGCCTTTTTTCCCTCTGCTGCTGGGGCTTGGACCCAGAACATCCATTTTGGCAGCTGCCCCCCCTCTGGAGGGATGCTCCAGTGGTGGGGTGAGTGCAGAAGGGGGTCATCAGTGGCAGCTTGGTCCCTCCTGGGGACCCTGCACCCTTGGGAGGGCTGTGACAGCTGCATCCCTTCTCCAACCCAAGGACCTCCAGGTGGGACAGGTGTTATTTCATCTACATTTGGTTCACTGTTATCTGCTGCACACACAAGTAGCAGCTCGGTGAATTCACTCTTGCAAATAAGCTGGAGCCTCTTTGGTTGTTTCTCAGTCACGTGCCAGCAATGAAATGAAGAATCTCCCCTCTTTTATTTGCATCAATTTGATGCTGTCAAAAGAAAGAGACAATACTCATGTAGCATAAGGAGAATTTTTAAATAGAAGCATTACATTTTAAACCCCTAATAAAGATAAAAGCAAAATAAACACTGGAATTTGAATTTAGAGAATGAGAGAAAAAAGATTCAGGAAGAGCTGGGCTGGTGGAGTAATGAAGGTAGTGGCTGGTAACAATTTTTAATAGCACATTAATGCTGAATTACTTTGGAATTTCTGCAGGAGTCGGGATGACATCCACATAAACACCAAATGAATTCCAAATGGTTGGTATTATCATAAAGAGCACCAAATGAATTAATAATGATGGAACACTTAAACTAAAACGTTATCTTCCCTAATCTGTTTTCTCTTTTACGCACTGCGCAATTCATTTTTAGCCAACTATGACCCTTTCTTTCATTTGTCTTTTCATTTAAAAACATATATATTTATTTCTGCATGGATGTTCTGCTCCTGCACTGCTTGAAGTGGGACTTGGGCTAGTCCATCTTCACAGCAGTTTTGCGTCGGCCTCAGAAAATTTAAGCAATGGATGGGAAGACATCTGGACATGAGATGGGAAAATGACTATGACTAATAAGAACAATAATAATAACCATTCCCTCTTGATGGTCCCACATGTGCACAGACCTCAGGGCACCCTTAACAGCGTTTAATAAGCTAAATGGCTCACTTTACAGCAAGGCAGTATGTCTCCCCCTCCCATGGAGGAGCCCAGCAGGAGAGGAAGCTGAGCCCGCAGCCTGTGTGCCTGAGATCAGTGAGCAGGAGTCTGGGGCTGGTTTGGGTGTCCCAGGGAGGAGCTGAGCCCCAGCACTGCTGCCACACACGTGTGGCACTTTGGGGTCCCCCATGGGGCTCCCTGGCACAGCCTGGGCAGGGGCAGCAGCCCAGCAGGGCTGGCCCAGCCGGGCGGGGTGTGCCCGCTGACATATTAGCAGTCAAATGACATTTAGAGAGCACAAGTCTCACTCTCTCCTGCAGGCCAAGTAAATATCATTAGTAATGATATTAAATCTCAAATTGTGCTGCTGCACTATGGCAACCACTCAGCAATTTGCTATTGCAGCTTGTTCCTAACAATTACTTTCATCATAGACTTTATTTCTTGGAAAACTATTACTGACCATAATCTTCTACATGGCATGCTATGAAAAGAAATAATAATAATAATAAATTAATTAAAGGAAAAAAGTCAACCCAGCTTCCAGAGTGAGGGTGCAATGCTGCCACGAGGCTGGCATGGCAGGTTTTGGTTTTTTTAGGAAGCTGGCAGTGCTGGGAGCTTGGCAGGGCACAGCTCTTCTGCCCCGTTATTCTTTGTGGCTTTGGTGCAGGAAGTGGTGCAGGGAAGTCGGGTGGCTCTTCTCTACAGTATCCATCAAACAAATACAATTTCATTTTTCTATACCAAGTTAAGTTTTTGTATGTGCACGTGTATTTATTAGATCTATGAGCATGTAGGCATATCCCTGTGTGTCTATAGGGTACGTGCATGAACACACACACATAGATGCATACATATTTCTCCATCTATGTACTGATGCATCCATTTGTACATTTATACATCCCAGGCTGTCCATACCAGTGTGTGCTCACACAGAGCAGCTCCTGGCTGCTCCTTCCTGCAGCAGTGCTGGCTGGGCTGTGCCCCTGGCAGCCCGCCGGCCCCACACACGTGCCGAGCTCCTGTGACAGAAGCAATATATAATTATGTTACAAATTAACTTGCAAATGCTGGCGGTGATGTACTCCACTGGAAAAAAAAAAAAAAATAAAATCATCGGTTTCGTCTTCTCTGGTGTCTTGTAGCTGGTCCCTCCAGCACGCTCTGCATCTGTCAGGATCCACGCCCTGGGAGCACTAATCACTTTTATTAACCATTAAACAAGAGTATCCTTTTTATTGGAGAATGTCAAACACGCGGGAAGCACTACCCACAGCCGCTAATTCAGGTCACATTAGCCGGCTGTGCCTCACCTCTGCGCTCATCCCCGCCCGCCGCAAGCAGCGCTGCCGTCGGGGCCGCTCCCCGCTTTGCATTTCCACCCGCATCCTTCCCCCAGTAACTGCACTCCTTCTCCCAGTGACCCCATGAACACCAAGCCCCTTTTAAAGCTTCTCTCGGGCAGGTTTATGAGGCGTTACTGCATTTTCTTATCATCCTCCGCCTCCCGGTGGTTTCTCCTTCGGGCGGGGCGTGCGAGGCGGCGGCGCCGCGGTCCCCGCAGAGCGGGTGGCGCTGGCCGGGTCCCCTCCGTGTCCGGGGGACCGCGGTGACACCCCCAGCGCTGGACCACGGCTCCCAGAGCCCGGGGAAAATCAAACCAGGAGAAGGACTGACCCCACGGCTCCTCCCTGGGTGTGGGAACGACCCCCGTTCTGTTGGCGGTGCCACCTCGTTAGCATCGCAGAGCGGGCTCCTCACATGCTTTTTTTCCATTCTGCAGCTTGGCTGCTGCTGTGTGAGACTGCGGAATATTTTACTGCCTTGTGGCTCGCATTCAATACGGCAAATAAAAAGAAAAAAAAAAAAAAGAGGAAAAGTTGACAAAAATCCTGCCTTTTTTTTTTTTCTTCTTCTTGCGTGTATCTCTGTTTTTAACAGCCCTCCTGCTGTGACAAAACTGTTAATTAAACTGAAACTAATATAAATTAAGGTCACCTAATATGACAAGTATTTGAAAGCAAAGCATCAGCTGAAGGGCTGGCAGGGCAGGAGCTGCTGTGGCTGTTCCTTGTGCCCCTTCTGCTTGCAGGTGCCATTGTTGGCACTGTCAGGGTGCAGCATTCCAGATGCTGTGTGTGTGTGTGGGGCAAAAAAATGAGATTTTTGGCTTCCATATCTGACGGAGCATAGTGTAGGAGGCTCCATCAGCCCGGATGTGGCCTGTCGAAATACAGCTAAAATATTTGTATTATTCATATTATTAATTATAACAGTTTTAAATTACTCTAAAAACTTAATGTGTGATGACCCAGTGTTTCTCCGTCTCCCTTCAAGTTCAACTGAGGTTGTTGATCATTCTGGAAAAGCCCCACCAGCTGTGCTAGACACCCTCAGCTTGCCTTACAAACCTGTGGGGGCTGCAGCTGCCTCACCAGCAGAGCTGCAGCCTGGCCATGCACCCATAAATTAAAGAGAGGGCCAGGCTGGCCGAGGCACAGCGCTGGCTTTGATGTGCAGTAATGAACCTCGCTTTTAATTCGGGGCTGTAACTTCCGTGCCGACGCAAAACCGGGAGCCGGGAAAAGCCGCATGCATAATGAGGGTGAAAGCGAGGATGCGGCGTGCCATGTGTCTGATGTCGGATGAGAGGCAAGATAGCCTTTAATCATTTTGTTTTCAAAGGAGCTTTAGAGAGCTCTTTGAAGATGAGGCTTTTTTTGAGGGCTGCTTCAGGAGAACGGGGGGGGGGGGGGGGGGACCTGCCCGCTGGGTTAACCTGTGTGCGGGACACACCTGGGCAGCCCTGCCTCCAGCACAGCTGGCACAGGGAATCTCTGCAAAACCACAGCTGCTCGTGCTGGTGACACCCTGATGGAGCAGGAACACATGTATTCAGAGCAGTTGGAATAGGGTGTCCGGCATCCCTTCGTTAATTATAATATTTTTGTAATGGTAATGTTCTGTAAATCGTGTCTTATTCTCTTTGGATGAAAGGGACTGATAATGAACATCTGACTGGACTTTTAAGGAGAAGCACCGTGGTGGTGAGGTGTCCTGTGATGCAGCATTTGGGGTGGTGAAAGGTTAGGCCTGTGTCACACATGCCTCCACAACACAGGCAGTCAGGCTGGTAGCTGCAGGTGAGCTCCTTACGGGCTGGGATCCAGCCCAGCATCCCAAGGCTGGTGTTGGACCCATCTGACCACCCCAGGCTGGGGAGGGTGAGGGGCTCTGCCAATAGCATGCCTGGCTTTATTTTGAGGACTGAGGTCAGGATGCTCTTGTGATAAATGCATCACATACAAAATAAGAACACGTTTTCTTGCTCCAGGAATGTTACAGGCTGTTCCTTAGGGAATGGGTGTGCCAACAGTCCTATTTTTACCACTTAATTCTACCTTTTATACCTTTCAGCGTGGTTTGTGGTAAAACAACAGCCAGGAAGTATCTGCAGGCTGTTGGGCCATGTGTGTTGCCCCACAGCCATCACATTGAGTGTGATATTTTCAGTGCTTTTTGCACATTTGGTCATTTAGTGTGGTTTTTAAAGCAGGTGAATGCTGGTAGTTGAGGTTATTTGCAGTTGCCATTGTGCCACGCAAAGAAAGCCTGTGAAACAACCCCAAAGAGATGAATTACTGCCCTCCCCAAGGGCTGAGTCTGTCTCCATGGGCATCACAAGGCATCTCGCTCAGTGCTCAGTGCTGCTGAAGTGTGCACTGAGACGAGGACAAACACATTTTCACCCCCCTGTGTGACTCCAGGTAGAGGAGCTGGGCTCTGCCTCATCCTCACAGCCATGGCTTTGCCCATGTGCCCAGCCCACCTCCCTGCATCTTCTGTCAAACTGCATAGACATTGCCACGGCTCGAGTTCTGGCCAGCATGGGGATCTAACAAACACACATTTTCCAAACCCTTCAGAAAAGGAAAAGTCCACATCTCCAAATTTGCTGGGTTTTCTAGTTCCTGCAAATGTCTTTGGTGGAAATCTCTGTTCCTGTACACACAACCCCAAGGCACTGTTACTGTCAGACTGTGTGCCCATGCCAGCGTGTTGAAGGTTAAGTTTGAAAGACCAAAAGAGGTGGGACCTGCCCCGTGTGTTAAAATAAAAATCCCTTTCTCCTCTCTGCCCTCCTGCCTCAGCAGGTATTTAAACACTGGCCTTGCTGGGGAGGTGTGAGCCTTTGTGACAGGCCCTGCAGCTGGGGAGGCAGCTAATGACACCTGGCAAATGCTGTTTGGGGATTAAATGTGCCACTGCTCCGTGAAAGGCAGGCTCATAACGTTGGGAAGTTTGGAGACAGTGTGTCAGACTCCTGTTTTCACTCCTAAGCAATGCTGGGCTATTTTTGTCCAGGCCAAACTTTGCCTTTTTTAATTAGGTTTATTGCTGTAGCTCCACGGCAGTGTGTATGGGCTAATGTTGGATTTTTGTATTTAATGGAAGCTACCAACATAAACAATGCAGGGAGCCCATAGTCCCAGTGGGGGGACTGACACTGACAATTGGAATTGGCTCAGAATAGGTGGTTTTGATGCTTGTTAGACTCCAACTCTTTGCTCAGGAAGCACAAAGTACAAAGGGGGGGTGTCTGAAGGGTAGGGCTACGTTTGCCTCTTTCAGCCTAGTCCTCAACCTGCTGCTGAAGGAGCTCCTGCAGAGGAGGGACATTGTAATGCCACTTGGGCATGAGTTTCAGAGCCTGCAAAGTCTCCCCAGAGGGGGTCTTGTGCCATCAGACCTGTGCAGTGCAGCGCTGCTGTGCCTGCCCTGCACTCCTTGCCAGAGCACCCCGGCTGAGCTGAGCGTGGGACACAAAACCTGCAAGGGCTGGCACAGAGAGGAGCATCCTGCAGTGGGTGTGAGCCTGGAAACGCCCCTGTGGTGCAGCCAGCCAGGGTCACATCTGCTCTCAGCCTCTGCTGTGCACTCCTGCCCCACTCTAGCACTCTTCCAATCTGAAAGCAAGGATCCGATATTGGAGAGCTGGGGTGAGGGCTCGGGAGCAGGGGGTTGCTGGACAGCCCCCTCTCCTTCTGCCTTGGCCCAGCCTACAGTTCCAGGGAGCAGAAGGTCTCTGTGGGGCCAGCACCCCAGAGAGCTGCCCTGTGTCATCATCTGCCCCTCTGCCTGTGCAAGCACCACTCCCACTCCCATCAATCAGCACAGACCAGGTGTCTGGAAGCATCTCTTGCCAATCACCTTTTATTACCTTTAAAAAGCCAAGAAACCCAGAACAAGACAGAAACTGAGACCGTGTGAACATCATGCAATGGATTCACTTTAAAGCAGGCTGGGGTAGGGAGGGGAAGACCAAAGTTGTGTTAGAGCAGCAGTACCACTGCACCCGTGTCTGAGGGCCAGGCCAGGTGGGCTGTCACTGGTGGGCTTGGTGGTGACTGCTGTGAGTGACCAGGTGGATGCTGAAGCAGGAAATGGAAACACACTCATGAGACATCATCCCAGGTAACCCCAGGTCTGACTCTGACGTGGTGATGACAGTGAGAAATACTCCTAACTCTTGTCTTGGGCACGTCCTGCCTGGGCAAAGTCTCTTTGGAGAGGAGCAGCACAGTGACTGCTGTTACAGGGCTCTCTAGTTCAGCTCTGCCCCTCAGTGGCACTGAGCCTGGGCACTCAGTGCAGAGGGTTATCCAGCAGCAGTGATGTTACCCCACTCTGCTGTCCTCAAAATTCACAGCACAAACTAGAGCAGAATTACCTTCTGGAAAGGATGTGCTTTGGAGAGTTTCAGCTATCACAGAAATAACTTTGCATCTTGTCCATCATGTGGATGTGACAAAACACATGCCCTTATTTTCCTGAGGTATAGCCAACATTCGGGTTCATTACATTTAATGGAGTGGGGTCACCCATAAAGTTATTCATAAGGTATTTTCTGAGTGTTTTTCACCTTCTCTTTGAAAAAATAAATTATATCAGCATGTTCACGAGGTGCAAATGGGACTGGCATTTCAGCTGTTATTATGTTATTAACTTTTTTAACCTAATAATTTTCAATCAAGAGTGAGAAGCAATTTTCACTCACTCCAGTGACCAGAGTTGGAGATTCTGCCAAGTGTTCTTGTAGGGTTCACCTTGACAGCCACCTAATTCCATCCCAAATGGAAATGTTACCCCCGACACTCTCCTTGCGGTTACCGAGAATTTCCATTTCCCCTTCGGTTAGGATTTAATTTAGAAGGCAAAGACTTCCTAAGCTATGGGAGAGTAAAGATAGATGGCATGGGAGAAGAAGGCTGATGAAATGTAGTTGACTCCGGATCTGAAATATTTTATCCCTCCTCAATGTAGGTTAAATTATTCTTCACCTTTCCCACATCCATAATTGTCGCTGATCTTGGACCAACTCAAAACCCTACTACTGAGTTCAGTAGACTCAAAATTGCCACTAGAACTGGAAAAAGAAAGAAAAAGAGACTTGTTAGTGTCCATACACAATATCCCAAGACTATACACAGCTATGAGATACAGCAAATTTAAGAAAGGCAATTTTTTTCTCATCACTGAGTATTTATTATATATAACAAATACATGAAAAAGAAAAAACTATATTGTGTGATATAAATAGTTTATTTACATTACAGAAAAACATCAAGACAATGTATACTATTTCAAATATATCCATACATAATCAAATATAGCTGTAGTACATGTTCTCATTGGTGTAGATTACCACAAATGCAAGGCAACATGTGTAGATCTTGTCTTAATCTTTTGTCTAGAATACTGTATTTTGTAGTCCAAGCTCTCTGCAGTTAGTTTTGCCATTGTGGAAACATGCGCTCTTTAAATTAACCTTGTCGATGCTCTTGTTGTGTTGTCTGAACTGTAGTGCCCTGTGTTTTGCTTCTGTCTGTGGATTCTGTTGCTCCTGGGACATTTCCTGGAAAAGAGAGTTGTGAGAATACACGGCTCTTAGCAACACATCTGCTCCAGAGGTGGCAGGGATGTGAGGGCAAGAGGGGCATCCTGCAGCCCTCAGTGTGCTTCCTCCTCAGTGAAATGAAACCAGCTGGCTAATGGCAATGGCACCACAAAAAAAAAAAAAAAAAAAAAAGAAAAAAGCCACCACAACCCCCCCAAAAAAATACTGTGAACAAAATGATGGCAAGGGAGATGTTTGGATTCCTGAACCCTGGACAGTCCTGCTGCGTTGCAATGATCCCAAGCACACCGCGTTGTTCAGCTTTAAATAATGGGTTTATTTTGAGCGAGGTGTAGGTGGAAGATCCAGGATGGCCCCATGCTCACCTGGCCAGTGTCCCAGTCTGTGAAGTGCTTACACAGTGGCTAAAGGGGCTGCCTTTGCAAGGCCCTAAGTGCCTGCAGCCCCCCTTAGTCTCCATGGCAGTGCTCCATCAGCAAACAGCCACTTCACCTACAGGTGCCTGCACCGTGCCACGGCTGCTTGGCTTGCTCTGGAAAGCCCCAGATCTGATGTTCCTTTGGACAGCTGCAGGGGCAAACCCCTCGTGTCTCAGGAGCTCCAGTGTTCCTCAGCAAGGGCACCTTTCAGCCTTTCACCTGCAGCAGCACCTGCTGTGGGGATGCTGCCATTTCTCCCTAATGGAAAGCTAATGGTGTGTTTCTGCTTTCCTCTCATGGGAAGGCACCCTCAGGCAGAAAGCATGGAGAAGTTTAATCCCAGGTGTAGGCCACAGGATGTTATAATCAGCTGGAAGCCTAAAAACTGTGGGCAGCTGTACAACAGAGACTGAAACACTCTCTTGGAGTGCCATGAGAAGGGGTCCCACAATACTCCAGATGACACTGGCATGGAAAAAAGATTCCCTTTGTATGGGGAATGACTTGTTCTTCTGTTACAGGAGGGCTTTCAGCAGCATTAGGTAAAACCCTGTGGCTTATGCACTGGGGAGAGCCCACCTCAGTGCAGTGAGAGCTTAAAGCACTTGCCTGCAGCTCTGTGTCAGGTAACTAAGAGCAGAACAGAGTGAAATAAAATAACAAAGGTAATTTTCCCCCCCTGTTGAATGGGAGTGATGTTATAGTTTTGTGATGTCAACTGAAGGGCTAAACAGGAGCATAAGAACTTAGGAAACATTTTAAAAGATGCTGGAATACAATTATGTAAGTGTCTAGCAAAATATGGGTCAGACTGTCCTGACTCGCCTCACTTTTAAGCCACCAGGACCACCCCCTCATGAGAAGCTGTGTGGCTGTGGGCTATATTTTGCCTGGTTCCTTCCTGGGAAGCAGTGAAGTAGGCTGCTGTCATTATCCAGGAAAAGCCAGTCTGCCTCTCCTGGGCTCTCGGGGGTCACGGCAGAGCTTTCATTACGGAGCCGAGGCAGCCTTCAGCCGGTCTGTGATCTCATGACAAACTCATTATCCAGCTGTGAGTTCCCTGGAAAGGCCACCAGCCTTTGGGAGGGAGGCAGGGAGCTGCTGTTGGCAGGCACAGGCTGGTTCCCTGAGCATCACGGGCGCACCGAGAGCCCCCGGCCGCTGTCCCCGCACGGCCCCTCCTGCCCTCTGCTGCTCTGCAAGGCACGGTCAGGGACAGCCCCATGGGCTGAGACAGCCCCAACAACACCCAGGGCTCCTCTCCGAGCCCCCAGCATCTGCATTTACAGCCCTGCTTTGCCCCAGCACTCAGCCACGGGAAGCAGGGTTAGGGAGCCAGGGCACAGTGGGCACTACCAGACTGATTTTCTATGAGATGTGGAGGAGCCAGGTGGCTGGGGGATGATGAGGATGGTCAGCAATCCCAGGGGATGCAGCTGTGCATGGTGGATACCAACTGCTCCTGCTATCCAGGAGATGAACATCTCATAGGCACTCTCCCCAGCCAATGCTGACAGTATCTACGTGGCTGCTTCAAGCTCGAGAGAAATCAATTCAAATGTAGAGATTACTCCGATTAATGATGAAAAAGCATCTTTGAACCAAAAACGCCTGTGTTCCAATTGTACATTACCCATGGCTGGGAGCCTGGGAAGGCCCCAGGCTGCTTACACACAATGCTACAGCATTTACAGGTGAGTTGTGTCTGAAGTGCAGCAGGGGTTCATAAGGGGAGCATTGGCGTTTAACCAGCTTTTGAGACTTAATCATCTGCTAAAACTGACTGATAGGTTTTCCTTGGTTCTTAACTCTTTAATCAAAAGTCCTTTGTAGTGCTCTGTGTGGGGGGTGCATTCATTTAGGAGCACAGCAGTTACATCGATGTAAACCGAGTACTGGAGCACAGGCTGCCCTCCCTCCCTCCCTCCACTGAAGCTTTGCTCCCGAGCTCCAGTTACTCACAATGTGATTCATAGCAGGTAAAACACGTTATGCATTCATTTTTAATCAAGTTATTTCTTCACATAAATAAGCTGCTGTGACTAAACATTAGGGAAGCACTAAAAATGCAAAGCTGCAAAGAAAACTGCTGAGAATCATTACGACACTAGGCCATACCTGCATTATTTGCCATCCTCCTTCACTTTAATCACTGCTTCTGGTTTTGCTTTATCTCTAAGCTAAAAGTCCGTGGGCAGACTATGCCTCACTGTGCCTCTTGGCCTCTGGTTCCCCACTCTTCCACCTCAGAAGCTTATTCCCATTGCTGGCACTAGTGATGAATAGCCAAGCACCAACTTAAACCCCAGTCATCATCACTTCTGTTGGTTATATTTTCAGCTGAGTCCATCCTCTGACTCTGTTGATTGTGTGGCTGCAGAAATGGTAATGGGGGCAACTTGGGGGGCCAAGTGCCCAGGAGGCAGAGGAAGGGGCAAACCTCATCCCTCAGCAGCCTGTTAATTCAGATTAAAGTGTCTGTGCAACAACAGCCCTAAAAGTCGCCAGGATTTGCTGAGAGCTTTCCAGCAATGGGGGACACCCCCAGAGATTTGCACCACTGTCCAGGTAAAATTTTAAGAGCAACAGTAGTAATTATAGCTGGAAGATTACAGTGGTAGTTTCGTGAGGCTCACATGGATGCAGTGCACCAAACTTGATTAATTAATTAGCTGACGTTGCACTGAGATAAGCAGCAAAGAATTTGGCTGCAATGCCCTCTGAGTGAAGTCTCCCTTCCTTCTCCCAGGAGCCTGGCAAGGTGGTTTCAGTACTTTCAAGAATTCAGGGTTTCAGTGCTTTCAAGAATTCTGGAGCTCAAACCAGTACAGTCAGGTTCTCCAAAGCAGAGAACTTCAAGAACTCAATTGCTCATGCACATGCTGCCACAACTCTCTCTTGCCATGTGGATTTCTCTTAGGCCACTTAAGAGCACACTTCTGCAAATGTACCTCAAATCATTATGCTGGGATGGAGGATGCTCTGCAGTAATTACATGCATTACAGAAAAAAGTCAAAAGATCATGAATTGACTTGGTTACAAAGTGTGGGGGGAAAGGCACTGTCTCTGTATGAAAACAGCGTGACAGGTAATTTGCATTACAGTACCCGATCACTCAGAGCTCCCTGTCCTCATTCTTCACTATGAAGTACTTTGCTCACTGCATCAAGGTGACAAAACCAGACTCACTTGACAAAACAATACACATTTATTCCATTATCAGTTCCTACACCACTTTCTTTCTCTCACTACACGCTGTATTTTTGGTTGTTTGAACTACCTCTGTGAACACCACCTCCTCTAATTTATTCCCTCATTTGGTAGTTGCCATTCAGGTGATGAACTCTGGCTAAAAAAGGTTTTGTTTTGTGCCTTTAGGCCAGAGAAGGATTTATGAATTTTTTTTTTTTTTTTGGTCTTTTCCAGGAACAAATGCTCTACACTTGTCTTCCAGCCAGGTAGTGCAACACAGGGACTGAAATAGAGATTTTATTATATATGGAGGTATGATACCTGAATTCTTTTTTAATTTTAAAAAGAAAATAATTTTTAAAAGAGGGATTTATCAGTGCTGCTAGCTGAATTAATTTAACCTTGTGATTTCTAAGAGAAGCCTGTAGGTGTTTGACCTTCAGAACTTACCCCAAGCCCTCCCAGAGACAGTAACACAGTCAAGTGGGGAGTAGAGCAGCACATGGAGGGGAAGGATTGCATTTACCCCTCTCATTCTGAACTACCCTGGGGCTTTTTCTATTCACACAACCCTCTGCTCCTCACTAAAGGGAAAAACCCTGAGTACATCATAAATGGAAGACCCTAAAACATGAGCAGTGCCTTTGAACATGCACTCAAGCCTAATGAAATCATTTAATCAGCAGGGTTGCAAACAGGCTTCAAAGTCTGTGTGCTTTGCCTGATTAGGACTAAGGGAATGGGCCCTTAAGGAAACCAGATGGAGATATGATTAGTTTTATTAAGTGTTGATCCAGCTGCTGTATTTATATTTCCCCTATTTATATGAACAATATTTGTCCAAGCATCTGAATACAAAATAGAGAACTTCACTTGCTCTAGGCACCGTTGCTACCTAAGTTTGATTAAGATGGAAGTGAAAATCCAGTCATAATAATGAAGGAGCACTGGCTGGCTCCTTCATCTGGACCAGATGATATCTTCTGTTTGTTGGTGAATTAAATAGCATTTGTTATCAGTGGTGTCACTGCAGAAACCGGTATAATCAGCGCACATTGCAGGAAAAACAAAAGTCTTTTCTCCTTCTACTGTAAAATAGCAGAGATACTGACCTTGTAATACAAAGGACTACAACACAGATGATAGCAATCTGGATGGTTCCAATCACAGCTGCTATTAAGACATACTGAAATCGTACTGGACCTGGAACCACGTATAAAACGCTGTAGTCCTTTTTTTCACAGTGTTGTCCAGTGTAGCCGGCATCACATCTGAAATAAAACGTATTTTTTTCCTCATTATAGCTGCTGCTTTCAAAGAATGCTGGAAAAATTGTATGTAGAAGAAAAAAAAAAAAGTGGCTGAAGCACAAGCTTATGTGGTTTTTGGGTTTTTTGCAGAATGGACTCCCACAGAGAGAGAATCAGTGAGTGCTCAGCCTCTCAGAGGGAAGACCTGTGGTCCTCAGTGTCACCAAGGTCTGTGAGAGTGAACAACTCTGTGAGAGTGCCAGGAGGGGCCCAGGGGACCAAGACATAACTGGCCTCGAGTAGAACTACTTGCACATTGTGATGAGAACCCATTTAGTTCCTTGCACAACATCCTTTAGATTTCTCCTTTCCATTGGGGAGGTGGGGGAGGGTGAAAAGCCACCGAGCTGTGGTTCCTTATGCAGATTACCCCTAGGGAGGTGATAAGCAATCATCCAGGCTCCATATGAAATGTGATTAAATGTTCCTGAAAGTGGATACATCATTTACATTTCGTCTGGTTGCTATAAAAAACCCCTCTATTGATGCTGCAGCCATCCACCCCGATGCTGCCTGCTGCACTGCTCACCAGTCCCCCTGCTGCAGCCTGACATCTCCACTTTGCTCTGTGATTTTGCTTTTACAGTTCTAGCTCCTGCCCTGTTTCCCCTTAACTGCCCAAGCAAGATGTGAAAATCCAGGTCAATGGCAGCAGCAACTGCCAGGGACTGAGACAGATGGCTTGGGCTCCTCTCAGGTGTGCTAGTGGAGCACTAACCCTGATGGGTTAAGCCTCGTGCTTCCTTGCTTTTCCTCCCCTGCATTCCCACAGCTGCCAGCACCTTGAGGAAATGACATTTTTCAGCTGAATGGAGCACCTAAAATACAGAAGCTGCAAAGAGCAAAATGTGTCCTGGCTGTTTGTGTGAGCTGGGAGGAGCTGGTTTGAGGTTCTGCCCTGGGGAGAGTCTGGTGTGTACCTTTGTGCTCCTATCCCAGCTCCCAGGAAAATGGTGCTTCATGTATAACAGGCATTTTCCAGCCACCTGGCCACTGTGTGGACTTCAGAATGTGAAAAATGCTTATTTTATGATTGACTTTTTGCCAATATTAAAATGAATATTAGATGTGTTGTGTTAGAAAGTAACACTGTATTAATTCTCTTAAGTGGTGTGTTAAATATAGTTTTAGGTTATAACAAAATGTTAAAATAGAAACTATGCTATGTAAGATACTTTTTTTAAAGAAAGGACTTGCAGGGAGATAGCAGCCACAAGACACCTCAATCTTTCAGAGAAAAAGAATTTCTTCCTGCCTTAAAGGCACTGTTAGGGTTAGGAGGAAGAAGGTGACACTGCCCAGACAGAATCCTTTGTTTGAATGGAATTTATGCATCATGTATGAGGTGCAACAGGCTGTTGTTTTTAAGGGTTAATCCTCTGTTAACTGTGTCCTTTTCCGGGCTCGTGCTGCCCAGAAAAGGTACCTGGACTGTCTGTAACTCTTTGTTTGTATTGTCTCATATTGTCTTAATTCAAATTGTCCAAATTATTATTACTCTAATTATATTACTATTTTTATAGCTATTTTATTACTGTTAAAGCTTTAAAATTTTAAAACCAAGTGACTGGCATTTTTCACAAGAAGCAATATCTGCCCCTGTGCAGGGAGGCATTCACTGCAGGAGCACTACAGTGCTTTCACTATATTCCTCCTCCCTGCCCAAACCTCCCCCAAAATCACCTCCTGCTGAAGCAGCCAGCTGCCCCACCAGCACCACTCCTGCCCCAGCAGGGACACACACTGGTGGCACTCCTCTCCCTCAGGCTCAGGAGGGCACCCAGTGAGGTCTCAGTGCTTTGTGAAGGGCTTTTAAAAACACATCTAAATATAACTGAAGGTTATTGGATGGCTTTACAGTCAATTAACACTGTTCATAACTCAATACACTTTTGGGACTTCGCTGAATAATTTAAGTCTGATGGATTGTGTAGCACAAAGGGCCATGGTTGCCAGTATTTTCCATAGCTGATCCAGATTAAGTGTTTCTGTAAGTCAGTGTTTCCATGTGTGTAGCCTTCCCTTGCTGGTAGGAGAAGGGTTACCTGCAGGACGGTTCCAGCATGTTTGTGGAGTGCTCACACTTGCCATGCATGCAGAAGCCGTTGTAATGCTCTGGACAAGGGATGTGGATCCCTCTTGCACTTTCTTCCAGTTTATTTGCATTCTCTGTGAACACAGGTGAAGGGGAAAGTTAACCTGACCACGTAGGATGATGGGAAGAACTCAACATATGAAAGAAAGGAAAACCAGAAGAACAAGATGTGAAAGATGGTGTTCATGGGAAGCAGGAGCAAGGTTTGCCCCTTCAAACAGCTTGGCTGATTTTGCCCCTTCAAACAGGTTGGTGAGATTTGCAAGGGTTTATTTCAGTGTTTTATAAATCCTGTCAAGTTACAGTGAATGAGACACCTCAGAAAATAACGTGACTATTCAAAATCTGATGACAGAATAGCACATGCAAAATACCTGATTATTTCTGTTTTACTTTACTTGTCTCCTCAAACTGAGACAAGGTTGGGAAAAAGACTCTGGATATTTGCATGTAATATACATTCTAAATTTTTTAATTCAACAGAACATATACAGAAAGACAATTTTATGGCTGAAGTAGAGCAGGAGTCCAGAGCTGAAGTTTATCATCAGTGCTGCACAGCCATGCCCCAAAGCCCAGTGGCCTCCTCCACATCCCACAGCATTGAGCACTTTAAACCACTCTGATGTTCTGAGTTTACTTCTACAGCAGTCAAAGAGTCACTGAGACTGCACATCCTGGGAAATCCCTTCATGCAGCCAGGAAAATGAAGGCTTCATTTAGTTTTGAAACAGGTATGTGCTCAACTTCACAGGCTGAAACACAGAGTGTCACCACCACAAACTCACATGAATTTTGTAGGCCACCAAGGTATTCATTAATCTGGGTAACTTTGGCAAATTCTTCCATTTAACCAATACTTATGATATCTCAAATGCTACCACTCCTTTTTTCTGTGATAGTGTCTTCAAGCCATGATTAATTAAAAACAGAAGAATAAATCTCATGATGGATGTCTGAGGAAATGTAGCTCGCACGCAAATAAGCTGAAGCATTTTTATCTTCCAGAGGAAGTCCCCGAGTCTTATAAAACAATTGCAATTTGTGTTCTGCCTCCAAGCCAGTCATGCCAGCAGCAGGCATGCTTAGGTATTATCCCACCTCTGGGAACAGTGTGTGCAGCAGATCCAAGATTCAGATTTTCATAATGAATTTCTTTTCTGTCGCTGCTGTCTGAGGAGAGTTGTAAGAGTCTCAAACCACTTGCACTAATAAAGTTGGTTATATTGTCCTCATGTGAAAACAGGCAAGGACCAGCTCCCAGCAAATGAGAATTACAGGCAACCTCGTGTCCCTGCTGACAGCATTAGCTTCTCTTTCATCCTTAGGCTTTTCAGCACCTCTGCACTCTGGACCATTATTGCAGCTTTTCAAATGCACAAACGCTGATCACAAGCCCGTGTGCCCCTCCCTGTTCCCTGATTGCAGTGGGATACCTGGGTGAGGCTGCTGGGGACTCTGACACTGTTCACAGGGGACCCAGGATGAGGAAAGAGATGAGAAAGTTGACTCCATGTTCAGAAGGCTTGATTTATTATTTTATGATATATATTATATTAAAACTATACTAAAAGAATAGAAGAAAGGATTTCATCAGAAGGCTGGCTAAGAATAGAAAAGGAATGAATAACAAAGGTTTGTCTGTGACCCAGACAGCCTGGACAGCTGGGCTGGGATTGGCCATTAATGAGAAACAACCAGGTGAGACCAATCCCAGACCCACCTGGTGCATTCCACAGCAGCAGATAATCATTGTTTGCATTTTGTTCCTGAGGCCTCTCAGCTTCTCAAGAGAAAAAATCCCAAGGAAAGGATTTTTCATAAAAGATGTTGGTGACAGGGGACCATGCAGTGCAGGGGCAGGGGGGCACTGAGGACTCCTGGGCTGGGGGCTGGCAGCTGTCTCTGGGACAGCACACACAGGATGTGCTGACATGTTGCAGGGATGCTATAACCTCCTTTGACAGCTTGCTCAGGAATTTCTGCTGCCTGAAAAAGGTGGGAACACAAGGTCCATTTGGGCTGGCACTAACCATTTCTGGCTACCTATCACCCTCTAAGTGAGACACTGAAATATACACACAAAGGCATGTTCCTTTCTGTCCTGGAGATCCCCTCAGCCAGAATAAATGTGTGTGATGTGTCAGCTATCAATGGACTTGCCCATGGCACACGTGGAGATCTCAATGTGCTCAGGACCTGTGGGATTCCATACACATGTAATGATCACTGTGCCTGATGGGTTCTGGGTGTGCTTCACCTCTGCTATGGCCCACATTCAAATCTATTTCTGTCCAGGAAACTGCAGCAAGAAGTATGGGATCCTTATTAATACACTTTTTTTTACCATGGTGGAAAACATAATGCCATTTCCTTCAAGTCCTCCATTACCAGAGGAAGTTTGCTTCCTCTCTGAAGAGCAGGAGACTGCTCTGTGTGTGTGGATCTCTGATTGTTCCTTCTCAGGTGCTGAGGTACCTCTGCCACGTCTGTGCACCACCACTCAGTGCAAGAATCCCTCCTCTCTCAGATCAGCCAGCAGTGCGATTAAGATTGTATGAAATCCTTTGGTTTAACTTTTATTTTTTTAAAGGCTCACTTCAAGATGGGGGGAAATTGTAACTTTCAGGACAGACTCACCTGGGACTTGAAAGGGGGACCAGGACCTGTCTGGATGTGCAGATGCCCTCCCTGTGTGTGGGCTGTAGGGCTGGCAGTCAGGTGGGCAGAAACCATGCTTTCTTTAACAAGGTCTCTAGCACACTTTAAAGTAAATCCAGGATCATGCAGAACTTGTAATTACACCTCTAAACATAATGTTGTGATGGAAAATGCTTGACTGAATCTAAAATGAGATGGCTCAAGCTTTGCTAGCATTTGTAGGATAAACACTTCATAGGGTAAACACTTCACACAGGAACACTTGTCACCTGTCTCAGAAGAGCCCACAAAACTTAGACACAAATTATCTGTATCTCATTTTCACTGATGACTCCTCCAAAAGAGTCAGGGATTTATATAAAGGCAGAGAGAGGGAAAAACACATTTTTAGTTTACCTGAAATACAGACCACAATAAAAACATCATTTCGTTCAGACTGAGAATTTCCCTGCCTCAAAGCAGGTTATTTTTCTCACTTCAAAATCCTTCTTTTTGGAGCCAGTGTAGAGACCCAAGCACCCAGACATGCTCTAAAAGTCCCTTCATGTTCAAACTGACTGCTCCCATTCCTGGGAGGACCTGAGCACTTTTCAGCAATCCAGCTGTTGATGAGACACTAACTCTTATGAGTGCATCACAGGCTTTCCATCACCATGAACAAGAACTATAAACTGACTCTAAAAAGAGAGGATATAAACAAAAACCATGCTGAGGTTATGAAGCAAACAAGAACTGTACATATCTTAAAAAAAAATTAAACCCAAATGAAATAAATTAAGACTTCTACCCTAATAAAAACTTGGGGTTATTTATAAATTCTGAATTGGATGCAATTTGTACAGGATCACTACAGTAAGGAGCCCCTCTACCACACCAAGCTCACACACACAGAGAGCTAAGCTGAATACAAACCCACTTTTTTCCAAGCACAGCAGATCTGTATGCATGCAGCAATGACACAGACCAAATTCAAAGTCACTCAGGTTTCAGTAATGTTAAATCCAGTAGCTCCTCTTCACACACCAGACTTGCTGCGTTGTTATTGGCAACAATGTGGGCAAGTTTTATTTGTGCCAGAAGGACAGACCTTGTACCTTTTTGTGATGGACAGGACTTGAGGCAGAAGCCAGCTGCAAAGACTAGAAGCAAAGACTGGACTGACTGGATCAGTCTCTCCTATCTCTGGACAAAAGAAATTCCTGCCACGTTTCTCAGAATTCAAAAAAAGAAATGCATCCTCCCCCTCCAGATCAATTGTATTCAAGAATCTTTTTCTTGAAGCACTTTTGTGATCGAAAAAGTCACTCTGATGAAGCCAACATCTTTTGCATTTCTGCAGCATTTTTTTCATCTTTAGCCTAACATGACATTTCATATTGTTCCCATCCCTTGCTAGTGCCAGCACATGACATGATAGCCTATCAAACAAGACACACTAGTCAAAACACGTTATTTTTAAGTGCATGGAGGCCAGATGCTACTTTGTGTAGCTTGAAACAGCTTATCATCTCTCACTGGAGAGCTCTCCCAGGTGAACCCTTGCTCTCCAACCTCTCTGGATGGCAGGGAGATGCTGAGATGATGAGCTATTTCTCTGGGATAAACTGGATACTGAAAAGATACCCAGCGTGGCTGACCACCCTCTCAGTGATCTTGCTTTCCCTGATGGATTGTCCTCTGAAATGTTAAATAAATTATTTAAAGCTATCTTGTCTAAATTCCTTAATATCCGTGCCTGTTCCTGTCTTTCATCAAGACGGCGCAGAAGAATGATTTCAAATATATTTTGGATCATTTTAATTTTAATTTCTGGCTCAGCTATATGGCTTCCCTTCAGTCTTTGGAAGTTGAATGTATACCCCTGAGGTTCTCAGGTAACTGTTTCAGTGAAAGCTGAAATTCAAAAGCTGGAGCAGCCTGCCTGGTGGCAGGATGTGACTCTGCAAGGGATGAAAACAAGGCAGCCAGACTCTTCTCTGGGCAGCCCTCACTGGTCCCCAGCTCCCATCTTTCTGTTCCACAACCAGACACGTGCACTAGTGCTGCTGACAAAGGAATAAATCCATTAGTGCCCTTGATGAGGATTATATGAAGTGCTGTCTGGAGTGCCCAGAAAATTCTTTCCAGACATAAGGTCCTACGATCCACTTTAGAGAAATTAAAATAAGAATCTAGGCAAAAATAGCATTCTTGTATCCAAGAACTGACTGCCAGGCACTTAACAATTAGTTCTGCAGGGCTGATAAATCTGTCATTCTTCATGTGTGAATCAGTGAGACTTTCTAGGGGATTTCAAGCAAGCAAAGTAGAATATACACAGTCCATAAATTCTGATGTTAGCATTTTGGCTGATGTACAGAAGGTAATGTTGGAGGTTTGGAAATAATAAGTATTAGGCTATGCCCATATGAGAAAATATTGGCTCACATACAATGTTAACACCTAGGGTGCAGTCATGTCTGGACCAAGGGAAGACCTGAAAATACATATAGACACATATATTTCATCAAATAAGGGATGAGACAGTAAATGATGTGCAGCAGAAGCTCTTTTGACACCCATCTCCTTGGAAAAAGTGGTTAAGGAGAATTGACTTACATAATAATAATTTAATCTTTTAATACTGCTGAGGTCAGTCAAATTTGCAGATGGAAGCTCTGGCTGTTATTGAAGTAGTGACTCCTTACACATCACATTATCAGAGGACACATGAAGGAAAAAAGGGATTTTTGGGTCAAATGTATGTCTTTAACCTTCTCAACCTCTTTTGGAAGCATATTCCTCTCGTACCTCCCAAAGAGATGCTGCAGAGCACAGCACTGGGAACCTTCTTAAGAAATCTCTTCTGCTCTGCATGAAAGACACTTCTTGTGTAATTGAAATCCAAACAAACATGCAGAGAGTATCCACCTGTGGAGCAAAGGCAGGGATGCTCTGAATTTTGGGAAAGAGCTTCAGTTGATGGGAATCTGAACCCGGTGGATGAGCGTAGGGATGTTTACGTTACTCATCTTCAGTCTTCACAGAGTCAACAATTGCTGCTCTTTGGATGTAAAAGGGAACTTTCTCAGGCCAGGAACACCTGCAGGAATGGTTCAAAGAAGCATGGTAATGGTGCTGCTTCCTCTGAAAATGCAGAATTGCTTTGGCAGGTTTGCTGGTACTTCCCAGGCTCATTGCGTCAGGCTCAAACCATGAGATTCCCCCCCTGTTCAACAGCACCCAACAGGAGGTGAGATCCCACAGCAATTTAGGGATGACGTCCTTAGGCAGGCTCTCATTTCTGCCATGATCAATCCCAGCTCAGACCCAGCTCCAGAGCTTCCTCCTGGGTCTTTGCTGACCAGCTCCAAGGCACACTGTCCTTGGCAAACCTGCCCTGCTGCCCTCTGCCAGCTGCTCAGGGCCAGCCTGGGGAGCACCTTCCCCCTCACGTGCCCTTGTCCTGAAACCTGCCTCTTACCATTACAGAGTGCCTCTTCACAATGAGGGAAATGTGTGCAAGCAACCCGCCTGAAAATCACTCTGTGGGTGGGCGTTGGGTGAGGATTCCGAGGGAAGCGCTTGCTGCTGCTCAAGAGGGAGCTCACCAGCCCACTCTCCCTGAGAGCAAGAGGAAAATGAGGCACCAAATGTCAGCTGAAAACGTCTGGCACCACTGTGTTGCAGCCTGAGCCTAAATTCCTCCTGCAGCCACTCCAAGTACAAACTTGAAGCTAGTTTTTCTATATAAACTGCACAAAAAATACCCTTCCCATATTAGCTGCTTCACCGAGGGGAAAAAAAGAAATGGAACATGGTGAAATAAATTACATTCACTTCTTTTCTCAGGCACAAAATAGGCTTGCTGAACACAGTAATTTATTAATTTTAAATGTCCCTATGCAAATCAGTTCCCTGGAATAAGATAAAATCCATTTTCCTTTTTAAAAATAATCTAGGGCTTTTTATGTTGGAGATGATGGCAAGATGTCCTAGTGCACTTCGAAAAAAAATATTGTGCTCTGTCTTTGCAGCAATGCATCGTAATTATTCAGCCTGCTGCCATAATTAATAATAGAAACCAATGAATTAAGACACTAATAATCCCCAGATGTTCAAATGAAGAACAGAATACTTTCAGCTTGTCAGCATATATATGGGGGCTATGCTATATATGTTAAAGCTGCTGCTGAACTTTGGAAATCAAGAAGCACTTTTATTTACAACATCTGTGAATATAGTTTCCTTCTTTGAGAAAAGTGATTGAAATCAAGCAACTTGTTAATCATTTTCCTGCATACGTAACAAGACCATTTGTCTACTCAAAACTAAACCAGGGCTGCTTTTCTATTTTTTTGTACCCTTCTTTTTCACAGTGTCTGTTGTCCCCTTGAATTCACAGATGCCTTACCCTAGAGACTGTACAGGCCCCTAAAAGCCAAGGCTCCTGCATGTAAAAGAAGGTTCTACCAAGCAGGTACTGCAATATGAGGTGCAATACAACCCAAAGTTGCACAGTGATGTGGGCACATGGCAGCAACCACTGCTCACATCTCTGAACAGGAACACCCAGCAATATAAGCTAAACTGGAATGTCACTGACATGTTCTATGAAAAATCCTTTCCTTAGGATTTTTTCCTCCTGAGTTGCTGAGAGGCCTCAGGAACAAACTGCAAACAATGATTCTCTGCTGCTGTGGAATGCAACAGGTGGGTCTGGGATTGGTCTCACCTGGTTGTTTCTCATTAATGGCCAATCCCAGCCCAGCTGTCCAGACTGTCTGGGTCACAGACAAACCTTTGTCATTCATTCCTTTTCTATTCTTAGCCAGCCTTCTGCAGAAATCCTTTCTTCTGTTCTAGTATAGTTTTAATATAATATATATCATAAAATAATAAATCAGCCTTCTGAAGATGGAGTCAACTTTCTCCTCTCTTCCCTCATCCTGGGACCCCTGTGAGCACTGTCACACTGGAAGAGAGAAAAAACACCACATGGGCCAATGTGTTGCTCCAAAGCAGCATCTTCTCCATGTCCAGGTGCTCACATTAGGCTCAGCTCCTCCCTGGGATGATTGTTTCATTCAGGGAGGCAAAGCAGGCTGCTGCCTCACCTTGTTTGACCTCCTCTGCTTCTCTGCCACATTTCAGCCTCTCACCCTGACCGAGGCCACCCCTAAAGCAGCAGTCACTGCTTTTTGATGCTGCACTCCACCCCTGATTCCAGGACATCCAGAGGAGGCTGATGCACTGAGCTCTCCCTCTCAATCCACCCTTGATTCCAGGACATCCAGAGGAGGCAGATGCACTGAGCTCTCCCTCTCAACCCACCCCTGATTCCAGGACATCCAGAGGAGGCAGATGCACTGAGCTCTCCCTCTCAATCCACCCCTGATTCCAGGACATCCAGAGGAGGCTGATGCACTGAGCTCTCCCTCTCAACCCACCCGTGATTCCAGGACATCCAGAGGAGGCTGATGCACTGAGCTCTCCCTCTCAATCCACCCTTGATTCCAGGACATCCAGAGGAGGCAGATGCACTGAGCTCTCCCTCTCAATCCACCCCTGATTCCAGGACATCCAGAGGAGGCTGATGCACTGAGCTCTCCCTGCAGCAGCTCCACAGAGCTGCTTGTCCCCGTGTGTCAGTGGCACCTGCCCCTTCCCAGGCCAGCAGACTGGCAATGTCCCTGGCTCCCCGTGTCACCTGTGTGTCAGCTGTCCCCAAGCCATCTCCCCACACTTCTGTGGATGAAGTAACACAGACAAGCTCTTTAAGGCAGCCACTGCCAGGGCCATTCTTGAGGGCTGCAATCATTGCTAGGTTGTGGTTTTATGATGCAGGGCTGTATTGTGGGTTTCTCAAAGCCCTAGGTAAAGAAGCCCTTATAGTTTGTGCTGCCTTCTTTTGTGTCAGGATTGAATAAATCTGTGTTAACCCCATTCTTAGAACAGATTAAATCCCTCTTCGTGCTAACTCAGCTTCTCTTTGTTTTTGGCAAGCTGCTGACGTTCCCTCACTCAGATTCTCCTGCCTAAGAGAGATGCCACCAGCCCTGTGGGAGCAGCATCCTCCCCCTTCAGAAACCAGCAGTGTTAAGAAATAAAGTTTATCTCCTTGCACATGATCTCCTTAGGCAGCTGATGACAGAGCCCTTAGAGGATGAGTTAACCTTATTATTATTGTAATTCTGTGTTGAAGAAGAGTTGGTGTCAGTTCAGAGATTGGTGAGGTTCCCTCCAATTAGGCTGCGTGCCTGAAGGCAGAGGGGCGAGCCCTGGATCCATCACAGGGACTGCAGGAGCAGAGTGGGTGTGAGAAATTCCTCCCAACAGCTGAGCCCAGGGCTTGTTTTCTCTCCCATCCACCTCTCCTCCAGCTACTCATTACCACCAGTGTTGGAGGGGGTAAAAAATGGACAGGAACACCCAGATCAGGGCTCCTCTCTATGTCCTCCCCTCTGAAAAAGTAAGCCTGAGAGTTTCAATTTACTGCTTAATACCAGATTAAACAGAGATGGAAACACCACCCCAGTATGTGGATGGTAACAGCAGAAGATGCTTCTTTCAGTCAAATTGTGTCTCCTTCAGAGAAAGCAGGCCTGGATCTGCAGAGGATGGCTAGGAGGGATGCTGCCAGAGGAATAGCTACGTTTAGCATTGTCTTTTGGGGCACAGCATCCCTGCAGCACAGCCCCAGCAGCACACAGACATGATTCTCACTAACCAGCAGCTCTTCACAACCCTTCCCAGACTAGCACTGCAGTGACACAGCACTATTAGTTAACTTTGTTATGTGATGATTAAGGAACAAAACTCCCTGAACTTGACCGAGTGGCATCCTGCTGTTTCTGCTTTGTGTGCTACTATGCAATTTCTATATCAAAGCAGCCTGGCTAGTGCAGCACTCCAGAGCAGCTTATTTATATGTAGATGTGGCTATATGACATTTCCAAATGCCATACATTTGCATATGAAGGTTCCACTTTTTTTCCCCCAACTTCAAGTAAACAGAGTCTGCTGCGATTCCAAAGCAGTGCTTTCCCTCACTTGGAGCTGACTGAGAACCATCCTCCTGAAGCAGTTAAAAAAACCCTTGAATTGCCTAATTTTCACAATTCAGCAACCTTAGCTATCAATAGTGTCTCTGGGTGGGTCTTGTGATTTATAGCTGTACCTTTGATACCAAACCAAGCAGAGCACAGAGAGCAAAACTGCAAGACCTTAGGATTTCCTATGAAATGGCTGCAGATAATCTGAAATACCCATCAATATTTACAAATAGGCCTCAGACATATGATGGAAGCTTGTGGTCATCCTAAAAAAGCCTGTGGGTCACATTCATTATAGCTATGAAGATGGTATTGATTTTTGTCACTGATTTTCCACTTGAAAACAAGAGCAGGAGCAGGAGCCGCTGAGGAGCTCTGAAACTGCAAACCTAACACAAAAACCACAACCTTATGTAACACCAGGAAAGCCAAGTGGACATTATATATTCAGCTTTCTTGTCAAAGAAGATAAGGCTGAAGCAGATGGTATGTGGGCAAAGTTTCAACCTGAATACATTGCCTTCTAAAAACCAAGAGTGCTATGAAAACAGCCGGATTTTGTGGCAGGAGGCCGACGAACACGGCACCTGCACATGGAAGAGCTCAGGCCTCGAGGTGTGTGCTGTGGAGGAGTTTCCTGTTGGCCACGTGTGCATGGCAAAACACGACTCTCAGCACTTCTCCTGTGTCACCTTGCATGAGCAGCATGAATTATGTGTGACCGAGCCTCCTGCACGCTGCAGCTGGGATGCACAGCCAGGGTGTGTGCTGAGGGAAGCACTCCTTGGGCATCACCGGGCAGTGTGGGAGGGCTGGTGGGCAGTAGAGCCCACGGTGGTCACCAGACATCAGCTGTCCTCCTCTCCCACAGCTCAGCCCTGCTCCCAGCCTGAGCTCCCTGCTCCCCCCACATCCCCCTGGGCTGGGAAACACCGAGGTGGGGATGAGCTGCTGCCGTGAGCCCCGGGGCTCTGCCTGCTCTCAGAAGACCATGGCAGGCACTTCTTGACTGTGACAACAGGCACAACAGCTCCCAGGAGTCACCTTTGCTGTGGTCTCAGCTTAGGGAGTCTCACCCACCATCCACTGCATTTCCAGAGCACCTCATCCTCCACTGCCAACTGGTAGATAGCATCAACTATGACAAATGGGATGAGGTGCCAGAAAGCTGATAAATACTTTTGATATGGCTCTAAAAATAGTGAAGGGATATTTGTATCCTTCTGACACTTTCTGAAGAGTAGATGGATATGCATGACCTAAGTTTGAAGACGGGTGTCAGGAATATGGATGTGTGGAAGCAGCAGGATCGTTTGGCTGGCGGTGCCCTGGGGGACAGTTGCATGACTGATGATGGCTCCATCTCCCAGCTGAGGTGTGCTTGGGGGGGGCTCCAGCAGAAAAATGGGAGGGAGCCCATCCAGAAAAAAACCAGGATTCATCTTGCCCACCTAGGACATAGTGTTTCCTTGATGGGTATGATGGAACAGGAGAAATGGGGTGTAAGTCCTCTCGGAGCAGCACTGCTGTGCCCTAAGTTGTGCCCTTGCAATTCCTGCCACATTAACTCCTGGGCCACGTATGATTGAGCCTGGCATGTTCCCAGGATCACACCTGTAAATTTTACCTGGTATTTCCAAACCCCTTCTAGAAATGTGGAAGACAAATACAGTTTCTTCCTTTTCCCTCCAATGTCTAGAACAATGTAGACTCCAGTTCACACATCCAAGCCCAGATGTCCTGAAGTTTCCCCTTCTTTGGCACCTAGGCAGGAATTCAAGTAGTGGTGCAAGCAGCAGCTCTTCCAGATTGTAAGGATACACTGATAGAAATTTCTTTTAAGCAATTAAACTGTGGATTGACAAAGCATGCTTCCAGTTTGTGTGGAGATGCACTTAGAACCTGTATCCTCCTGATCATCTCAGAGAACAGGCACATCTTACATTTTCCATCCATCCTCACCCCTTCACCTGCCTGCATGGCTTTTACTGGCAGATCAGGCAGGCAATCAATGAAACAAAGCAGGAACTTCCTCTTGAGAAACTGCTGCACATAAAAGCACACCCTAATCCAATTACCAGGCTGCTCCCTAATTTCCAATAGGAACTCCAGGTCTGAATGGATTGTTTTCCACAGAGAAGCGGTGCTTGTAAAGGTCTCTGACTTATATTTAGGTCTGCCAGCATGGTGTTATGAGACTTTACTTTCTGGTTTCACACTTCAAACAATCTCAAAAAATTACAGTTGAAAGCAAGTATGAATGGCAAAATTGTCAGAGGCTT
Source organism: Haemorhous mexicanus (assembly GCF_027477595.1). Taxonomy (NCBI): domain Eukaryota; kingdom Metazoa; phylum Chordata; class Aves; order Passeriformes; family Fringillidae; genus Haemorhous; species Haemorhous mexicanus. The sequence goes on along the minus strand of NC_082348.1, from coordinate 29,844,066 downwards.
GATGGAAGGCACGGATAAGAAAAGGTTACCCAGGTAGGTGACAGCAAGGACAAGTAGGTCAGGGATGTCATTTTGGCTACAAGGCCTTTCCTTCAGTCCTTTTGACACTCTGAAGGTTTTACAGTCCTAGTTTTGCACTGATTTCATATTCAGCTTTGATTACTAAAAGCAGCCCTTTTTTCTCTTTTCCTTTTTTTTTGGGGCACATGTTGGCAAGATGCTGCCAAGCTGAAGTGTAACACCCACTTGGCTCCCTTCCCTCTTTTCTTTTTTTCCAAGGTAGCATCTGTGCTTGTAAAAACATGCTGCCTGAGAGGATTCGTCCAGGAAACTAAAGAAAGAGCTGCAGAATTTTGGGGGAAGTGTGTGTGAGAAAATAGGAGACTGAAATAAAAATACTTGACTCCTATATGTGGTATTTTTGTACACTTCCTGGATCACATGCCTGGCAAATCCCTTGTGAATATCCTGGTAATTTTAGTTGCCAGAGCATGACCCTGAATGGCCTGTGACTACTCAGAGATATGCCTGTTGTTGGCTAAAAGCATGTGTTCAGCCATACTTCTCACTGCTTTTGTTCAGGCTATTCAGAAAGTTTTGTTATGCTCAGAAACATTTTGTTGGCATGTTGCAAACACGTGATCACTCCTCCATTCAAGTCAAACCTGAGGGATGAACCCTACGTGGTTTGATGCTATTTTTACTCACCCCTTTGCCCTGAGTCCTGCATTGTAAAACTGTGATGGCAGTGGATCCACACAGTCTACAACCTTGCTTTTTGTATCAGCCCAGCTGCATTGTTAAAATCTTTTGTGGCTGCCCAGAGGGCTGGCTTTCAGCAGACTGTGTGTTTGACATTCCCACTTGGTAAACAGGAGCACACCAAGCAGTGTGCATCCTTTCCCATGCCTGCAGCTGGAGAGATATCCCTTACCAGTCCCACTTTGAAGTGTAGGAGAAAATGGATAAAACAATATAAAGTCACTGCAGCAAAACCTGCTATTTCACCAAAGATACACTCCTTCCCATCTGTCATGAAACCCTGCAATGGGGAGAGAGCCAAAACCTTTGCATCTTCTTGGGTTTGCATCAAAAGGCTCCAAGGTCACCACACAAATTGAAGCTTTTTGCCCATTACTCCAGCACCACAGGTCTATCAGGCAGCAGCTGATCTCTGAGACGCAGAGAGGAGCCCACCCAAGGCTGCAGAACACACTTTGTGCCTCTCAGAGCCTGAGGGGCTGCTGGAGACCCCTCCAAGGCACACGGAAGCCACCACTACGGAGCTGTCACCTCCCCTTGCCCGCTGACCGCAAACTCTTCCAGTGTCCTCAAGCTCGCTTCCCCAGGGACCCAGCCCAGACTCTGCCTGCTCAAACACACCAACAGCAGGCAGCACCTGGTGGCCCATCTCCCACCAAACCCTTCCATCCAGAGCCCTGGCCATCCCTGTGTGATGGGACAGGAAACAAGCGCAGAGCTCGCCCTGCAATTTCCGTCCATAAATCTCTACGCCCCAGAGATTCATCACTGGTCACACAGCTCATCTTGAGGCACAGACAGAAAAGTCTGGTAAGAACACCTTTTTTTAAAATAAATGAATACCTGCATTTACTATTTTTATCCACCTGTTATTACTGTCTTGCAGCAGTGCCACAGAAGCGAGCTGTAAAGATGGCATTTGTGAAAATAAAGGGTTTGGTATTTTAACTCTGTGCCCACTCCTAGAGCTAATACTGAAAGCAGGAGAAGCTGAATGGAAAAGAAAGGGCAATTCTATGAAATGGAAAATTTACTAAGAATGAAAATGGACAAAAAAGCCATAGAGAAATCCCAAAGACACTCAACTCAATGGCCATTCTCCCACTACTTTCAGCAAGGCTGGAATTTTACCTACTGCCTCTTTAAATCTCGTAACAGTATTTTAAACCAAACAGCTGACATCCTTCTGCCCAGCCAAGGCCTTTTAAATCACTGAAATGCAGGATGGAAAAAAAAAATCTGCAGTGCCAGGTGTGTCTAAAAACAGTCACAGTTCTTGTTGAGGCAATCTGCAGAGGAAAATGGTTAGCATTTATCATGCCTGACAAAACACTAATAGTTTATCAGTTTTGATATTATAGACTAATAACAAGCTTTTCCATGGCTACTTCATTTGCAGAGCATGGAGACAGGCTGAACTACTGTTACTTGATTTTAGAACAGTGCTTTTTATTTAATCCTTTCCCATCCTAGCTGGATGGAAGCACACTTCCATTATTAAATGAAATTGTAAACTAAATACTCTAGGGAAGGGGTGTTTTTGATGTATACCTGACACAGTTTTAAGCCACAGATAAAATAAGAGGGAGATTAAAACCATAGGGAGAGAGTTTTAATTTATTTTCCCCCCCTAATAAATATTTGTAATGCTGTCTAAAATGGCTAAGGCTTGTGCTAACAGCAGTAGGCAAAGCAGTGCATTTTGATTCAGTGCTGATAATATTCTGACATGCACTGCCACAGGTACTCTAATAGCACATTTTGTTTACAGCTGTTGTATTTCCAAGAAGAGAGTTTCACAGCCACTTAACACTCATGGGGACAAGGTAAAATGACAGCCCAAGTGTGTAAGAAGTCACCTTTCTAGGCAGGTAAGTATTGCTCTTCAAACCTCAGTTATTAAGAGCACTTCTGCTTGCTGGGTGGTGCAGAGGTGCTCCTCAAACTGCCAAGGCTGGGTTTATCCTGAATGCAGAGGAATGTTTGTATGGACAGAAGCATGGGAGAGGGCACAGCTTAGATTTAAACTGCTGCATCTCCCAGTGGCATTCATACTTCTTCTAAATCATTTCGCTTTTCCTTCAGAAACAAGCTCCTGTCACTTGTGGTTTCGTACTTTTAAATGTGAATATGGAAAGAATAATTATGTTGCATTGCTTGAAAAATCAGTGCAGGGTCTGGTTTTTAGCAGGTGTGTTCAGTGGGGAAGGTAAACTCACATTTTGACAGGTGTGTGCAATGGGGAAGGCAAATGCACCTTTCAGCAGGTGTGTGCAATGGGGAAGGTGTGTGCAATGGGGAAGGGAAATGCACCTTTCAGCAGGTGTGTGCAATGGGGAAGGTAAATGCACCTTTCAGCAGGTGTGTGCAATGGGGAAGGCAAATACACCTTTCAGCAGGTGTGTGCAATGGAAAAGGTAAATGCACCTTTCAGCAGGTGTGTGCAATGGGGAAGGCAAATACACCTTTCAGCAGGTGTGTGCAATGGGGAAGGCAAATACACCTTTCAGCAGGTGTGTGCAATGGAAAAGGTAAATGCACCTTTCAGCAGGTGTGTGCAATGGGGAAGGCAAATGCACCTTTCAGCAGGTGTGTGCAATGGAAAAGGCAAATGCACCTTTCAGCAGGTGTGTGCAATGGAAAAGGTAAATGCACCTTTCAGCAGGTGTGTGCAATGGAAAAGGTAAATGCACCTTTCAGCAGGTGTGTGCAATGGGGAAGAAGTGGAACCACCAGCCAAGTGAAACTGTTGTGGCAGAACATTTGTTTTTACTTTCTTTACCCAAATCTATTACACCAGGCAAAATTTGCCACTTGTCTCCATCTAGTCTGATTCTGAAGGTCTACTGAAAATAAATATACCAGCTCCTTCTTTTCTTCTCCAGCTGCATTTCCTTCAACTCCACCAGATGCACTTATACTCCTGAATCCAGGTGAAACAAGGCTCAGGTTACCACTGCACGTGTCTAAATGATCAAATTATCTCGTGTTTGTATTGCAATTTGACATGATGATACTCCTTCTACAAAAGAGGATGTTTCAGTCAGTTCTAAGTAGCAACTTTCCTTATGGTTACAATTTATTTATTACAACTGTCATATGCTTTCATCTTGTGGTATTTTGATATCTAACATTTCATAAAGAATGCCAAAACATCCCATGAAACAAAATTCTGAGGAAATTCAGTTCTATGAATATTTCAAAATAATTTTTTTTCAACATTTCAGACTAGATCAAACACAAATATTTAAATGTTGATGTTTCCTCAAAATGGATATTCTAGCATCTCATTATAACTTTAACTCTCAAATCCTTGGGAAGGCAAGGATTCCTAACAGCAAATTCACAGAAATTTGGCCTAAAATAGAGCTGCTGGGCATAAAAATACACTGTGGTACTCCTTAATATCTATTTAACTGATTCAAATTAGTGTAGTGGATGGCAAACAGCTGCTGTGCACCATTTTGAACAGAATCCTTCAAGGATGACTCTTGAGATGATCAAAGTGCCTGGAGCCCAGAGGAAGGATGGAACCGAGGGTGAGGGAAATTCCTCCCCAAATCCAGAAAACAGGGTTAATTTCCCAGTGTGTTCCTTGAGGAAGATTGATAGAATCTTGTCTCAGATGCCCTTTTTTTTTTTTTTTTTAACTTTCTTTTCTTGTAGGGGAAGCAGGGGAGTTGAGAAAGGAAAGAAGATTCTATCAAGAGGGAAATGCCTTCAGGGTGCCAGAATGCCAAAGGCAGCATCTACTGTGCTCCTGGCACCTGGATGGAGTGCTGGGGCTGCAGACTGATACCTCCAACAGCAGCAGAGTGTGAAACCCAGGCACGCCAGCAGAGTCCCCCAGGAGTCACAGGTGACCCTGCATCACCCCAGTGTCAGACTGTTGGTCCCACAGAGGAACTGGGCTGCACACTCCTTCTAGACCCCAAAGGGAGAAGAACTTCAGCTGCCCTGTGACTTGTGGTGTGTGCAGCAGGTCTGGGGCTGTCTGCAGGAAATTTAGGTACAGGTCTGTGAAGCCACTTCATGGCCTGCATGGTTAGGTGGAGCTCATACAGAGCTCTGCTGTTTAATGCTGGTCTATCTCAAAGGAGGGGCCTGGAAATGGTGAAGATGCAGTATCAACTACCTGCTACAAAGTGATTTAGTCAGATATAAAAAGATCTTTTTGGTTAACTGTAAATCCCTTCACAATGGCAGTGCTGTAGCCAGGAATTATGGTGCATATTCCATATGTCCATGGCAGCTGAACACTGGCTCTAGATTGTGCTGTTTCATTCCCATAAACCTCAGACAACAAAGGTTTGGAAAAACAAATTTTGGGAGTAGCTGTAAGTAGAGCATAAAAACTAGCATGACTGCAAACCATAAATGTAATTTTTTGAGGGTGCCTACCCTTGCCATTACCATTAGAGGTCCTGTTTAGGAAGTTGGTATGTGGTTAAAGAAAACTTGAGAAATCAGGCACAATTCAGCTTGTGTTGAGTTTTGGGATCACATTTTTATGTGTAAGCAGGAAGGTATCTCTCTTTTGTGCAAGCTTCACCTTCCTTTCAGCTTACCCATTCCTCTGATCAAAACACAGACACTGAGCAGAGGACCAGAGGATCAGCACTCCATGGCTCACAGCTGTCAGTGCTGCTCACAGCTGTGCCCACTGGGGGTGAGGCTGGGCCACAGCCCCATGCCAGCCACCACAAACTGTGCCTACACCCAGCCATGTGTAAATGGAACCCTGCCTGCTTCTGGACTGGGACACAAATGGAAGGATCTGTGGAAATGCCTTCATCAACTCAGGTCTGCTCATCTCTATTGCACACAGAATTTCTGTTTTTATCCATAACCTTTAAGAGAACAAAATGTTACAGAAGACTGCTAACATGATAGCAGAAGGGGAAAATCAACAAGTAAAGGCACACAGCAAGAGAGTCTTGGGCAAGCAGAAGAAGTGTTTGGAGCAAGTTTCATGAATTTCTCACAGTTCTGATGGAAACCCCACATAAAAAAACATACTTGGATTACAAACTCCACCCTCACCCCACAGAGCATTTACACCTGAATTCACTTCCAGGAGTTAAATGCTTCAGAGATGCTGACAACAGTAAAATAGCCTGGTCTGGTTTTGTATTTTTTTAGGCTGCCCATGCTAATACAGCTGTTAAAAGTTGGAATTTTTTTCCCTGTTTGTTTTTTACAGATCAGATTCTGAGCCTGGATTTATTGAATTTTCAGGTTCCCAAGCTTTAATGCAAATCAAAAAGCTTTCTTTATAATGTTCACTCACAACAATACTGAATTTGTTTATTATGAGAAAAAAGCACAAACGAATTCTGCAACTTTTGATTTCCACTCATTAGTGACTGAATTAAGGGCTAAGCTTTGGAGGCACAAATGGAAATGTTCTTCCTCCTTGAGCTACATCAGTCTAAGGCAAAGAGATGTCTAGCAGTTCACCCGAGACCTAATTTAAGTTTTAATGCTAACAATTACAGGTTCCATGAGCATGACACTGGGAAATTGTAAGTAATGAAAAAGGCACAATTTATCTCATTATAAAACCAAAAAGCCCCCAGAAATCCAAAAGAACAAAGCACATTTTACCAAGCTTAGCATGTGCAATACAAAGTTAGAGGAGAACTCCCATAAAAAGTGAGGTATTCTCTCGAGGCTGGCAGATTAAATGAGCAATATTTCTCTTTTTTAAAATCTCCACAAGCCTGTTTTTATTTTGCATGCTCCTCAGGAAGAGACTGTTAGGAGTAAGTGCTGTTAAATCACATGGCACAGTGCTCTGGAGTGCTGCAGTTTCCTTCCTGGCAGGGGGCTTGTTTGTGAGGCTGTTATGTGACCCCTACGACAGCGTGTCTGTCTCCCATTCCAAAAAAATTATGTAGATTTCAGCAAGATAGAGCCAAGCAGCATCTGAAGGTAAATTTGAGAGGGTTCTACAGAAGAAAAGCACTGTGTTGCAGTGCCCACAGCAAGACAACTGCATTATTGCCCCAGCCTTTCCTACTTTAGAAATAAAACTTCCAGTCTTCCTTAATGACTCAGGAGATGCTTGAGTGGGACTTTCCACACTCCACCTTTCACAGCCCTGGAGTTAAATCACAAAAGAAGTAGCTGCAGGTTTTTATTTCAAAAACACCCAGGACAAGTGGAGGTTTGGGGGCCAGGAGAGGTGTTGGGACTGGCTCTGTTGCCTACTCAGACTCGAGCTCAGAAGTAGCTGGCAGTAAGATTTACTGACCCAGTGGCTGGTATCTATCATTGCCTTTCAGATTTTCCTCTGGATACCAACAACCCTGGAGGAGCTGCAAGGCAACAGAAGGGCTGGAGACCACCAGGCTACAGGGATCTCTCTTGTGTTTGAAATCCTTGCAGAAGGAACTGGGTTTTTTTTCCTGTGTTTTGCAGAGCTCATCTACCACCTTTTTGAGAACTTTCACTGTGCAGAAAACTTAAGTACATTTTCGTAAAACCTTGCAAAAAAAAAAAAAAAATTGCAAATAGCAATTTGTAAATGCAAGCAACAATTCAAGCAACATTTTAAGGCTTTCAGTTTTTAAATAATGTATCAATTGTACCATTCTTGTTCTTCCACAGGTTGGAGTGTGTGTGTGAGCACAGGTGGAGGCTGCAGCTAGACAGCATTCATGCTGCCACACAGCTGTCAAAATATTAAAATCTAGGTTTTTTTTTCACTTTTAAGTGATTTGATGGACTAGCAGGAAGGCTTTCTATATAATCTATTTATTGAGTGTGAGAACCTCTGAGTCTGAGGAGTCGAAAGGCAAGCAAATCTGCATGTGCAAATCTGCATGTGCAAGGATGTAATTTCCCTCACATTTTTACAAAGCTGCAGAGGAGAAATAGTTTCTCTCTAGCTGTGATGGTTGCAAAGTATCCAGCTTTGTGTCTCACTTGCTAATTCCATTAAGAAGAAAGGAAAGCCTGGTTCACAAAGGGAAAGCAAAAATGCACCACAGTTTACATCCCATAGCTAAGCTCTGGGGCTTTATTATTCTTCAGCAGTTCAGCAAATGGCTGACACACTAGTAGACACAAAATTTAATTTAAAAGGACAATGTCAAGTGGTTTATACTCCAAACTTAACCTCCTTTGAAAATGTTATGATCTGGAGAAGGAATCTAGTCTGAAGTTCTCGTATTTTAGTCTGGGGTGGGGAACATTAAAAATTGTGACTACAGAAATTCAGCACTGCTGTTCTGATTCCTGGCTACTCTCCAGGCCTGTTACAGACAACGAAGACGACTGTGACTGAATTGTATTTATTTTGGAGTCCAAGACTCTTGGACTTTTGAAGGGACTCACTGAAGAGTCTGAGACTCCTCTTTATCCTTGTAATGTGCAAAGGCTGCCATGGCCTTCGAGCCCACAGCCCTGCCCCAGCCAAGAGAAGATGCTGTGTTGACACAGATGGATTTTGCCCTTTTTGGTGGAGCTGTGAGTTTGCTTGGGCAACACATCCATCTGCTGGATTACTCGCCCGAGCAGCCCTGGGAGTGCCAGGAAGCGCTCTGAAAAAGATCCAAGGCTGTCATGCAGGTTTGAAATCCCACGGGGAGCCAGCAGGGTGAGCAGGGAACAGAGCAGCCACGAGCAGACATGCAGCATTTTGTGCTCCTTATTGGTTTTGGGCACAGCAACAGCGCTGGCAAGACAGGCCAAGGCACTGCCTGCAGGAGAGTCCCAGCACTCCCCAAAAACCCAGAAGGCACCACCTGAGGCTGCTGCCAAGGGAGACTTTACTGCCCTCGAGGAACCCAAAAATACAGCTCAAACTGACCACTTGTGGATGCACATTTTTCACCAGGGGAGACTATTAGGGCTGAAAATGCCTTCTTCCCCCTTCCATCCCTTTCTCTGCGCTGCTGGCATTCAGCTGCTGGGACTTGATCTAATCAATGCTCATATGGGAAGGTTTGTCTGGCCTGGAAGATGATATTATGGAATAGGTCTATCAAATTTGTCAGTGTCTTCGCCGACAATTTTCATGAATATATAACACTGAAATATGGCACATCCAGACTGACTTATTCCTTATGGTGCTCAAAATGGCTTGGAAAAAACCCCTCTGTAATTTGATAATGAGAAAGGATAAAGTCATTAGGGGGATAATTGCTAATATCCAGATCTTAAGAAGAGACTGTAAATACTGAAGAATACAAATAAATAGGCAAATGGATGAACAAGATGAGAACTCCTTGATTGCCTGGCCTCTGAATTCCAAAATGCCACCAAAACAGCCTTATTCATGCATATAATGGGGAAATTCAAGACAACATCCATCATGGGGCTTTCAGCTCAGACACTACATTCTAAAACATACATTACACTTCAAATGCTTCAAAATGCTCTCTCATGGAAATTGCAAGATAAAGTGTGTTTCTATTGGATTTGAGGGAAAAATAGCACCCATTCATTTATTCAGTAAAACCAAATCTCACTGCACAAACTTGATCAAGGTCAATGATCTGCCATTGGTTGAGGAGAGTGAAAGTCTCCCCAAGTCTGATAAATACCTTGGGGGTGCAGAAAGAGGAGAGGCCAGAAGTGCACAGAGGCACAAATGCACAAGTGTACAGACACCGTGTTGACACGGATGGCACAGGCAGCTGTGGAATGGTGACTCTGGAGAGGCAGGACAGGGCCTCCTACAGCTGACTCTTCTCAGGTTTGCTTAGTTGTAAAAGGGGGTACTGCTTTTCTGGTGATACTGGTCTGGCACTTAAGAGTGCTGGCATAAATCCTGCCTGTGTAAAGCAAGAGCCCTTAGACACCGAGGCGATGCAAACCTACGGCGAAGATTGCCCCCCAAAGGAACGAGTACCCCTGGCTTTGCAAACCAAAAACTGGTGTGCTAGTGCTGAGCATCAGCGGGCTGGCAAGAACAGGAGGGAGCAGGGATGCTGACGGAACAGACAGTTTGAAGAGTTGGATATGGAAGAGCTCAGCTGGGTGTTGGGACTTGTGGCTGTTGGCAGCGCTGCTGCCTTTGTGAGCCCCTGCGGTGGAAAAACCCGCGCTGCTCAGCCACCACGGTCCCTGCAAAGAGCACGTGGCTGCATTAGCATAATTGACAACATCAATTATTGTAGCCCACTGCTACACTCTCCCCTGGGAAAGGCTGTCCATACAAGCCGATGTTTTTAAAAGCATGCGGTGCTGACGGTCTCGGCGATTTTAAGCGCCGTTAAATGGCAGAGAACAAAGGTATTCTGTGGAAAGCTGCACGCCTGGGGAAACTGCTTCAGAGGCTGAGGAACTGTTGCTTTTTTCACACAAAGCTCCCCGTGGTTAGGGCAGCATTTCCTGTCTGAGGTGGTACAAAGGTGGGGAAAAAGTAGCACACACCACGTTCTTATCACAGCCATCACCATCAAATGTTTCTGCAGCTGAAAGAACACGAGGATGGCACAGAGCTTCCTGTCTGGCAGATGCTGATGCATGAATCTTCACTGAGCCTCAGTTCTACACTGCTGCCTTCCTTTTCCCTGGTTATTTCTGGAAGGCTGGAGCTGTTGCAGCTTTTTGATACAGCAGTCCCTTTCCCCTAAGGTCTCCTGACGGGGTTATGCCCCAGACATTTGGGGACACTGGAGGCAAGTGGATTGCCCTGCATAAACTAGCAATTTTCAACCTACATGCTGTTACAGTATGTAAAAATGAAAAATGTAAGCCAGAGGAACAGGTGCACACGAAATTTATCCTTAGCTAGCTAGGCAATTGTGGCTGAGGTTAAATCAGTGGATGGAACCTGGTGAGACCTGCCCAGGGAACACAGCCACCACCCTTGAGAAGCCCACTGGGGCCTGAGCCACACCAGAAGCTCCAAGAAGAGGCTTTCTAAGAGGCAACAGTGGTGTCTTCCTATGCCCGAGGTGCCTCCTGGACTTCACTGCTGATTCAGGATGCCACCTTCACTCCCAAGGCTGTAGGGGAGGAAGGTGCTGTGTGTCCTTTCCACAGCTCTCTGTCATCTCTCACTGGACCATCTGTTCCCACACTCTTTCTCACCTGCTGGTGCTTGGAGACCATCTCCACTACAGACCTGCTCCTCTGTGCCTTGGCTCTGCCCTCCTCCCTGTCAGGTAACCCAGATTCCTCCCTCCTTGGCTCCCAACCCCTGACAACACCTTGCTGCACTCAATTTTCTTCTACCCACCACCTCTCCTCTTGAATGTGGGCTGAAACATCATCTCTCCTAAGCAGGAGCTGCTCTCTTCCTCCTGCTCACCTGAGCTCAAGGTGCCATGACATGGCTTTCTTTTGTCACCACTGCCATCTCCTCCTCCCTAATCCCCAACCTGCCTTTCCCTCCCTTCTTGTTACAACTCTGTCTCCCCTCTAGCTGATGTGGGTCCCTGCCATCCTACAGGAAACCCAGCAGGCAGCAGCAGTGTAGGACAGGCTGCACACTGAAAAGAGACTGCAGGACTTCATCTCGGCTTCTTGGGGAAGCCAGGGCTCTCCTCAGCTCTCCAGCAAGAAAGAGAAAGGATTTAAGATCAAATAATGTTGTCTTAAATCCTAACTTAAAATAAATCATTTTGGCCTACTTGGCCTTATCTCCTGTCCCCACAGGACACAATATCAGCCTTTCCAGCCTTTTAAGAAAACTGACTGCTACCTCCCACAAAAAGCTGAGGTTAATCAAGAGTTCAGAGGAAAGACACTGAAGACTTTTTTCTTTGCATGTCCCTGTCTTCACCAATGGAAGGGCTCCTTGGCACTAGGAAACACCTGGACCATGGCTCACCCTTGATCTTTTAGAAATTCATCCCAGCATTTTCTTTCCATAGCAACTTCTACCCTCCCTGCTCGTGCTGCAGCAACCCCCAATGCCCCGCACTGCTCTGCCTCACCGAGACATCATTTATTCAGAGCTCTATGTTTTAATCATCACACACTGTTTTAAGTAGGAACAGAACAATCATTTCTAAGGCTGGGTACCCCACTGTCACAGGGGTGGCACAGGAGATGACCAGCTGGATTAAACACTGCCTCAGCACTCTCCCAGCAGGAAATGTTCACACCTGTGAAACCGTCACCTGGGTTTCACCCGAGCCATGCAGCTCAGGCAAACCCAGCCATCCACACCTACTCTCTCCAAGCACTTCAAAAACCACAGAAATGTCAGGAAACTGAAGCAATGAGTGCATCACCTGACCCATTTTCACCAGACCTTCCCAGAGGCTTTCGTTCTCCGTGTGAGCTGGGAACGTTTGCATGCACGTGCGCCCGCACAGACATTCCATCTCTAAATCAATCCTCCCAGGCAAAGGGTGTAAAAAATGTCTCCCAAACCTCACGAGTATTTACATGTTTTTAATTTCAAGTGCCATATAGGGCTATTCAGCCATTATATTTTACTAGAGCTTCTAAATAAATTAAACCCATTTATCACTTAACCCCCCCCACATTTTAAGAACCTTATTAACTTTGTGGTTAAATGCAGACAGGTAATATCTATTATGGCAGCGTTCCATGGTATCCCAGCAGTGCTATGAGCTGGATTTTCACTCCCTTAAACCTGTATATCATGACAAAAATGTGCATAATCTAGTGCACCGATTCTGTAATTTTCAATAACGTCTGCTAATTCTGGCAAATAATTTACAGTACTCATTTCCTCTGTCAAAACAGGTGTTTTATGGCCAGAAGTAGTTGTAGGTTGACAAAAATAGAAGCAGCCCATTTATTAAGAAGAGAGTTTGTAGCAAAAGAAAGAGTAATGAAAAGACAGTGTTTTCTTAAAGTAAAGCAGGAAAACCATACGAGAAGATGAGGACATTTCACCCCAGCAAAGGAAGGAGAAAAGAGACTTACACAGACACTGTGAATTGTGATTCTCACAGAATAGGAACAGTACCTGCATAATCTGTCCTTGCATAATGCCCATCTTCTGATTTTGTGGTTGTTGTAGTATTGTCTGCGTGAAAAGAAAGGTGTTGAGTTGCCCGGGGAGCCTGGAGTCCCACAGCCCGTGCCCCCTCCAGAGTGCCCAGGCAGAGCCAACTTCCCTTGCACACACATCATCTCTGCTGGCTGCAAGGCTCTCCTGGGCCTGCCAGGTGAAAACAGCAGGATCTTTCTTCTAACAATATGTGATAACAGATTGCAGCTGGGATAAATATATCAGTCTGAAGCAGGAGTCGTCATTTCTGCTCTACTTGGAGTAATTGGGGAGTTTTAATATGTACCCTGAAATGAACTGCCACTTAGGGTGGTTAACTTTAAAGAGACAGGAGTAAACTGGAATGTATTTAATACACCTGTATACTATGGCCTTGTAAGTAGATGTACTGAGGATTTATGGGTCAGAAGCTAAGGAAAAAAGCTATTGAGAGTCTGAGCCTCAGCAGACACTTCATTTACTGGAGCTATTGAAAGGCAAATTCTCTTCATTTTCATTTTAGAGAAAAACGTGTTTTTGAAGTCAGCTCGAGGGTTACAGGTGATGTAGCAGCCCAAGAGATGGGCACAGAGAAGCACTGTCTTTATGGAGGAACAGAGCCAGGATTGGAAAACTTCCTTGCAGGCATCCTGGGCCCCAGCAGGGGTCACCTGAAGAACCAGCCCAAGCTCTGTGTTTGGGAGCACCTCTGCAGAGAGCCTCCTGCGACTGCCTCGTGCTGCTCCAGGTAAGGGAGCACCAGAGGGTCCATCCTGGGTGGCAGAATGCATCTGAGGGGCATTCCCACTGTCCTGCTGCAGCTGCTGCCTGGCAGACAGGGCTCTGGGCAAGCTGCTGGGGCAGGAGACTGGTGGCTGATGCAGAAGCCAGTGCAGGGCTGGGCAGTGCCCTGCTGCTGCTCTGGGCAGGGGTAGGAGTGGTGCTCCCCTCTCATGCCTCGCTGTGTCTGCATCATGGAGGGCTCTGCCTCTCACCACAGCCTGTGCTCTACAGTACCAACTGCAGTCTAATGGAAATATAACAACTACCAAATAAGAAGCCAGCCCTGGTTCTGTTTCTATTTTTCTCCCTGAGCAAAAATTGAAAACATTCTTTGAAATGAGTTTTGTTACGAGAGTTACCTTGACATCGACCCAAAGACATGACTTCAATTTTCTCCTGTTTCTGGCATGATGCCTCTTTGATTTGACATGCATTATCATAAGATTTCCCATCGGAAGCACAAAGAGGATTGAAGTTGGTTTGAGAACAGTCAATGTTGCACACACACCTGAAAAGAGATAGAAAGAGAAAAAAGAAGAGGCTAATATGAGAAACATTTTTCAAGACATCATAAATACATCTCAGAAATATAAGTGTTTGTATTGTCCTGACTGTACAATGCAAATCAACATAATGAAAGTGGAAAGTTCTGTCAAGAGGTCATTTGTATTTCTTGATGGGAATGAGATGCAGGGAGAGGGAAGAGGCGCACGAAAGCAAGCAAAAAGAAAGATAAAGGAAGTGTGTTTTACATGGAAAACTGTACCACAGCATTACCACTTGTAATCCCCTGTAAACCAAAGAGATGCACAGATAAAGCAAGCTGCTGATCCCTCCTGCAAACTACAGAGCCACAAAATTCTCCTCTGTTCAGGTGCCATCCATGGTATGGAATACCATAGATGTGGGTTTATATTGATTTATGATTTAATTCTGTAAATAATTACAGCACCTAGAGGCACTCTCATTGAAACAGATGTGAAACTGAAGCCTCACTTCACCCCACTGGGTTAAATCCACCTGCCAAGACTGAGACTGGAGCAGGGATGTGACTGCACTCTGTGCCTCGGGCTGGTGGGATCTCCCCAGCTCCTGGACACAGAGAGGCTACTCACTATTAAAAGCAGGAGAGTGCTGGTTTAGGGAAGACTTGGTGCCCAAGCACTTTCTGAAGCACTTGGATAACTCAGCAAGCAAAAAGCCTGATGCAGGTGTTACCCAGGAAGGTCTCCTGAGCTGGTGTGTCAGGATCCTGACCTCTGTCAGGGGTGTCCAAGAGCACAGTGTGGGCACACGCAGGCAGGGCAGTGGTGGCCCATCCTCAGATTGCTTAGGCCACCTCCAGAGACTCCAGAACCCGGTTTGTGAGCTCCTGGGCTGCCCTGTGATGTGAACCAGAGCACAGGGTGTTATTGCCTTCCAGAGTCTGCTCTGGATCTGAACTAACACATGGACACATCCCGATCCCAGCAAGCCTGGCCACTGCTTCCAAGATGGAGAAACCAAATTATTTCCATTGACAGCAGGCTGCAGACTCTTTTCTTTGGGTTTCTCCTCTTTCATTATCATTAGCAACATCAGACAGCCTTGGGCATCGCAGGGGAAAGCCAAGCTAATCTCCTGTCCCCCAACTGTGCCATTAACAGACAGCTCAGCCTCAGCACACCCAACGTCATCTTGCTTGGGGACAAAGCCAGAGGTCTAACCTGGCAGCTGCTCCAGCTCTTCTGAGCACGTAATTGTGCACATGCTGCTATCCAAACTCTTCCTGGCTCCTTCTGACATTAAGGCAGAGCCACGAGATAGATGCTCTGTCTCCAGCCCACTGGTTGTGCTGGAGCTGGCAGTGCCAGCTCCACAGCTCTCCCTTTGCAGAGCTAAGGAATGGAAATGTCAAGCCTCCAGCCTCGCTGCTTGATTTAAGAAAGTGTTTAAAAGTCAGTCCACCTCCCATCTGCAGCAGACATCTGGACACCTTTGACTACTGGAGGTGTAAAGGGATATACACAAAACTTGGGTGGGAAGAGGAAGAAGGAAATCGGAGGGTTTGGGTCAGATGTCTTCATCACCCCATTTGGCTTCTGGCCTCCAGGAATGTGCCCAGGGTGATGGAAAACAGTGGAACCAGCAGTTGTCTTTTAGAAGTTTTTTTTTACACTGGGTAGGTCTGTTTACCCCAAACGTTCACTAAATACAGAAAACTCCAGTTTAAAAAGAGGCCAGTGGTGAAAAGCTGTGGTTATAAATTAAATTACATGATTTCATAACTCGAAGAAAAGCGTCTAGCTCCCTGTGTGTAGAAATTTCCCCACACTGATAAACACACAGAATATAAGAAAAAAAAAATCCAGTGCATTTCCCAAGAATCTCCTTATCAGCAAAATAAGAATGTTCTGCTCCACTGAAATATTAACCATCATCATTTCTTCCTGCAGCCATTTCCAGCTTCCCACCTTAGTCAAACTCACTTCATTAGGAAACATTTACTGCTCAAGTAATAGCAATTCTTTCCACGTAGCTCCACCATTTGCATTTCAGATGGGACACAATCAGCCATATGCTCCTTTTTTTTGTAATAAACCAGCTAAAGAACAGCTTCACTTCTCTACATTTTGCTACAGAAAAATGAGTGAAGGTTAATATATATTATGTTTCAAGTCAAGAGAAAATGAAGCCAATGGGAAAATTACAACAAAAGGGTGCTCTTTAGGGGAAATCTCAGCAACTTTGGATGCAGTTTCAAGAGCACCTAGGGGATGCAGGAACCTAGGCTCAGAGTTAGACACTTTAGAGATATATTTTTAAAGGTGTTTAAATGCTTAAAAATGCATGCAAACACTTTGTGTGGGATTTCTGATATCTCAGAGACCTATTTCCCACTGATTTCAAAGACTGCTTCAGAGCCCACTAGGCATTTATTTACATCTCCTGATACCTTCCAAAACACAAAGACCCAAAATTACTTTCCTGACCTCTTCCAGCACAACTGAGCAGAGAACCAAGGTTTTTCTGAGCCCCATTCTAGAATTTCAGCCGTGACACCAGCCCTTGTCTCCAAGCAAACCTCTGCAGCGGTCGCACGAAGAGGACACACCGCGTGAGCACCACGAGCTGCTTCTGCTGGGGTCAGATCACTCTGAAGCAGAAAAGGACTCCCCCAGGATGACACCATATGCTCCAAAGCC
The DNA here is from genome assembly GCF_027477595.1 of Haemorhous mexicanus. Classification (NCBI taxonomy): domain Eukaryota; kingdom Metazoa; phylum Chordata; class Aves; order Passeriformes; family Fringillidae; genus Haemorhous; species Haemorhous mexicanus. The sequence goes on along the minus strand of NC_082348.1, from coordinate 29,827,410 downwards.
TTACAGGATCCCCTGTGTGAAGCCTGATTTTCAGAGCCAGCTAGAGGGAGGCTGAAAACACACCAAACTTGCCACCCTGATCTCCGTGCTGCAAGGATCCTTGCACACTTTTCAGCAGACTTTTCTAGCTTGCCTCCACAGTTTATTACTGCTTTTGCACTCAGACACTCAAATCCTGCTTTAAGGCTGCACAATTAGGTCGACATCAAATATATGTCAGGAAGGGCAAAAGGCAGGATTGCATCAGGAAGATTAATGTGCCTGTGTTGCTGGCTCTTTTTAATTTATAGTGCTCCTCTTATCAGGGAAAATTATGGCATTCCCACACATTTTTTCAAACTGGGGGAAGCAAAAGTCTGCCCATTTGGACCATGCTGCCAAACTCCAAAAGGGCAAATTGCAGTGCAAAAGGTGAGGCATGTACCCCAAACGTGTGTGCCCAGGCAAATGCAGCCTCTGAGAACAGCTCAGACTTCAGGGGGATCCACCAGTGAGGCAATAAACACACGCTGAACAGCACTGAATGCATTTGACTGGCTGAAAACCTGTGAAGGTGCCTTCACTTCTTGGAGCCTTATAAAATGCAAGAGTGGGACTCTCTTGTGTTGAACAAGAACCAAGCTGTGACATCCCTGCTTGGCTCAGGCTGTGTGTTAGGTGACAGTACCCATGGTGTTATTTTCTGGGCACGGAGGGTACACTCTTCAGCTCTTGTGGGACACAGAAAGCCCCTGCCCTGAACACTGCACAGGGCTGGCAGCACCCATGCCACTGCCAAGGGTGTGTCCAATGGCTGGCTGGCTGCCTGCAGCTTCCCAGCCCCTGAGGCACTCCAGTTTGCCTTGAATTTTAAGTCCTTGGCTCATCTGACCATGTTATCACCCTGCCTATGACTTCTGATTATAGTTCTATCAATAAATCTATTTGCTTGCTGTGTTCCTAAGTGTAGCACTGAAGAAAGCCTGGCAATAGAAGGGCTGACTGAGCACTCCTGGTGCTCAAGACACTGTGGGAAGGTCAGTGAGGTCTCCTAGGGGGTCACAGAATGAAACTGTACCCCAGAGCATACACAGAATAAATGTGTAAGATTTAACCATGCCTTCTGCAGCTTTAAAAGCCTCTGTGAGGAAGGAGAGCCTCCAAGATGTCAGCAGATACTCTGCAGCTCCTCTGAGAAAGGAAGGAATGCTGTTCCACTTTGCATCTTCAAGTAATGGGCTCATATGTTAACAGATTAAAATTTGGGCTGCCACCATAAAAAAAATCATTAAACAAGCCTCATTTTATGTCTTTTCTTCCAGGTCATTGTGAGAGTCTCCAGTGCATTCCCTTTCTTTTATACACTTTATTTCATTCCATTTCCTTTCACATGATGACAATCCTGGAGGAGCTGAACATCCAGCAATCTGTGTGGTCACTTTGGTGATCATGGAAGCCAAAACCACCAAAGCAAACTAAAAAGATTGTTGAAGGGGCAAGCCTGGGCACCTCCTGAGAGTATTTTGGGCTACCTCCCCATGGTGGATCTTGCAACACTGCTCGAGGACGTTGCTGGATCCTGCCATGAGAATGTCACACCTAGGATGAACCAGAAAGTGTCTGCAGGCAGAGGTGCAGCTCTGCAGAGAAGGTGCAGGAGAGGCCCAGGAGGATGCCTGGGGGAGAGCTGGCAGAGCTGAGCTTAGCCTGAGGCAGGTGAGATGCTGACAGGCACCTCCTGGTGCCTCCCTGCCAACCTGTGGGGCGTGTGCTGCTGCACTGTGGTCTGTGAGCTTTGGCAGCTTCCATCAAGGCAGGAACTGCAAAGAGGCTGCTCAGCAGCATGAGGGAACCCACGGGCATTTTGGGATTTCACCTGTTTACTGTGCTTCTTCCCTCCCCAGGGAAATGAGAGAGGAGCACAAAGAACTCCTTCCCAGCCTGGATCCTGCCCAGCCCTCAGCCTGGTCCACATGCCAGCAGGGATGGGGAGCTGCTGCACCAGGCTGCTTGGCCAAGCTGGAGCAGCCAACTTGGCTTCCTGTTGAATCAGTCTCCATAAAAAGGAATGGGGTCAATAAACCAGGCATGGGTGAGTGCACAGTCTCCTGACACCCCACGTTTCTGCAAATAGCATATGGTAATATTTTCTGGGCACAGAGAGCACCTGTGCCTGCAGAGAGCAAGCTACTGAAGGGAGGATTCATGGCTGTGAAGGGCTGTCCCTGGAAGGAGGAGCTGCATTTTAAGGAGGAGTCTCAATAAAATGAGAGAATGGTTCTTTGCCCATGAAGGGTAGGAGAATACTATAATTCTGTTTCCTTAGTTCATGAATAGAATATAATCATTCGTGACACGGTGATGACAAAAAGAAACCCACTCCATGCTTTATCTTTACTCCTAAGACAACTCTTCAGTCTTTTGTTTCCAGCAATGTATTACTGAAAAATGATTTTAAAAAAATGCCTGTGCAGTATCTGCACGTAGCATGAGACAGGTTTCCTGTGTAGCTCTGATGGGAAGCAAGGAGGATAAATGAGACAATGCTTCCAAAGGAGTGGTTTCACTGGGAACAGATGCAGGCACATTTCTGTCAGAACGAGATGGCAATGGCAGCTCTTTCCCATTCAGCATCTTTTAATTAGCCCTCTGCTGTTTGGAAACCTGAGAGCATTGTTGGTACTACCTCTGTTTATTAAAGATTCATATTCAGACTTTGCTGGCCATGGGTCATTTGCTTTTTGGAACCAGAGCAACAGAAAATTGTGCCTGAGATATCTGAGAGAGAAGTACTTAATGAAATGACTAACGTCTTCAGCCAAGTGTCTAGCTGATTACAGGGTCTAAACAGCAGAACAGCAATAAACCTGCCACAAAGAGAATTGTCAGTCAAGAAAAAAGGCATAAAACCAAAGAGACAAGGAGGCAAGAGCTAAAAATGAGAACATGCAAATCTAGTGTTATTTTTACTAGTCAGAGCTCTGATATTTGAGCACATATGCTAATTTGGTCAAGTGTGAGATCCCACCATGTCTCAGAGAGCAGTGTTTTACAGGGAAGGTGAAGTTCCATTCTGCAATTATATATTTTCTCCAGGCACACACAGGGGGGGAAAAAAAAAAAGCAATGAAAACCCCAGCAAAATTTTGCAGCATAAAAAAGCCTAAAGCCCTTTGCCACAAAAGAGTGTATAAATAATAACACAGTTGTTGTACATTTAGGATAGTTCGACCAGAGACATTTCTTATTTTCCTCTGCTCTGACCAGAACATGGTGATCAGAACCCCAAATTTCTGGATGTCAGCACAGACCTCTCCAAGCCCCCTGCCCCTCTGAGCAGGACATTAAATGCCCATTTAAAGCAAACCTGGCAGTGTATATGCCTGCATAAAGAACCTGGCAACCAGTCCCAAATGCCTTTATCATCAAGGTGTTTCTTTCTGGTACACAGGGCATCTTTGTTGACATTACCAGCAGGCCAGCTGAACTGAAGCCAGGCTTAGCATTACACCTGGACTCTGGAACAGGCATTGCAGCACAGCTCAGCCCTGTGTCAGGAGGCTGGTGGGAGCTCTCCTTGACCCAGGCACCTCTGGGGGTGTTTCATGTCTCAACACAACATCATGCAGAGACTTCTGAATGAGCTCCAGGCAGGGACTGGGCCAGGAGAAGCTCTGGGAGCTCAGGGAGCTTGCTCAGACACACAGTGTGTGACAGCCCTTCACTGGGGAGCAGGGACAGGTCACCTCTGTACCCACCTTGGCACATCACCCACCCACAAAGCCACCTGCACACACTGGCAGCAAAACTGGATTGCTCCAGGCTGCTTGGACACACCTGTGTTTTGATGTGGCAAAAGGAGCACACAAATCTGAGCTTCTGACCCTCAGCCCATCTCCAAGCACACGTGAGAGCTTCACAGTGGTCCCAGACAGCCCTGCAGCAGCCATGGGCTGGCACCATGGTACCCCTAAGGCAGAGACACCTCAGAGCAGAGTCACCAGGGACCTTTGGCAGCCTGGCCAAACTCAGGTACCCCACAGTGGTCTCTGCAGCACGTGCAGCACAGCCCGAGAGGATGGCACCCAAAACTGCCTGGCATCACTGCCTGCTTTGGCATGCACTGAACATCAGATATCCACTGACACACATATACATAAAATATCTTCAGAGTGCACACTGGCACACAACGTTTTACACTTCCCATGAATCATACCCTACAACCTGTCTGTGCTTGCCAGGAGACTGAAATCCTATCACTGCACTCTTAAGAACATCATTAAGAGGCTTAAAGAATAGAGACTCTGCATGTCTCCTTCAAAACAAATTTTGCTGTAATTTTTGAGGTTGATGCAAAACTTTAGCTGCAGTGCAGAACAATAAACAATGCATATTTTATAATGGCAGCACAAAAATAGCAAGCAGTATTGCTTTCCTGGGCCTGCTGGTGCTTCTCTTCTGCTATAAGATCACAAGAGAAGGAAAGCATGGCTTATTTTGAGTGCCTTCCATTCAATGTTTGTTACTTACTTATTTATTTATCTAATTTATTTTTCCTTTTTGTCCTTTGCAGCCCTGCTTCTGCACCAAGGGCTTTAGCATGCCTACTTTGCACGGCGGCTTCCCTGGGATATTTTACTTATTTCAACTGTTCAAATGTTTATCTTCACCAGGAGCAAAAGGAGACAAGCTTGATCCCCTCAGGGTGATGCAATGTTTCTGCATGGCATTTCAATAGCATCCTGTTATTCAAACAATTAGAAATCACAGAGACCATGCATGGAATTATCAGCATACTGCATGGAGATTTTTATTATTATGTAGTGCATAATGAAAATGATTTGAAGGACCCCAAAGCATCATAACAGAAGGAAGCGCTGAATAATCAGGTGATTTTTTTTTTTTTTTTTAACTGCAAGGGCCCAAAATATTGTTTACTGGACATATGTCAAGCTAAAATGCACTAAAGTGGTGAATGTATTTACTGATGGCCTTCCTTGGAAACCAAAGGCAACACATTCTGGGAGTGTAGCTGCAGACAGAGCCAGGAGCTTGGGCTACAGCTGCCACACTGCTGCTGCTGCATGGCAGGGATGGACTGGCAGTGCTTCCAAATACCCATGGGTTTTTCAGAGCCTGCTTTGCATGGCAGCTCAGGGAGGATGTCCCAAACCCATGGGCTGCTCCTGGAGACACCCTGCTGAAGAGAGTCCCTGGGCACTGGCTGCTCCCCGAGCTCACTGACGAGCTGGGCCCATGCTCCTCCAGCTTTCAAGAAGTCATCCTGGAGACTGCAGCTCATTTTATCTGCAGTGCAACTTGAGTCCTAATTCCCCTTTAATTTTTGACCTGCAACTTCTTTACTAAATTTTTGACAAAAAAAAATTACAAACTTCACCTTTGCTTCCTTTTCACAATTCACAGCACCAATTATAGCATGACCTTCACCTGCCTTCCCAATGCCTCTGGTGCCCTCAACAGTACATTGAATTGTAGGCTAGCAGCTTTAGGGCAAAATAAATGTGTCCCTCTCTCTCTTTTTTTGTCCTTCTAAATATCACTCTTATTTTAAAGATACTAAGTTGTATAAAGTGATCTTTGCTACACTGGATGCTTTAAAGCCAAACAGAGAATCACAAGGCTGATGACTGGGTTTGAAGAGTCATGGAAAAGCCTTTGTGCTAGCTGTGTGACCAGAGAAAAAAAATTCTAATTCTGTGCACATGCCAATTCAAGTGTCTGCAGGTATCTAACGTGTAAAGTTTATTTAGAACTCACAGAATAAAATAAATGCCTCTCTGTGGTTTGCCTGCCCCTGGTGTCCTTCAGGTCTCTGTGGGCTGTGCTAAAACAAAGCTTTGCTAACTGTTCCTCTCTCTGTAAACATCTGAGGCTGTCCTTCATGGACAGTCTACTGCTGTGTGCCTCAGATTGCTGCTGCTGTTCACTCCTGTCTTGAAGCCAGCAGAATAATGAAAATTGTTTCCCCAAATCCCCCGGTTTCACCCCGGACTGAACAGCCAGTGGGAATATTGCAACATCCAGTGGGAAGCATGGGACACTATCTAGCTGCAGGTCCTGGCATGGGCCTTGCCATGCAGGAAGGATCCATCTGCTCACAGAGAGCTGCAGCTCTGTCTGGGACCCACCACAAATTTCTGCTTAAACTTCTGTTAACACTAGAAGTTACTCCTGAAAGTGGAAATGGACTCTGATTTATCAGTGAAAGCAAAGGGATGATGATGGCTCTTGGCTAGCAGAGAGCAGCGTGCTGCCAGCCCCAGCCCTTGCTCACATGAGCTGTCCATTGCTGGTGGGAAGTGGAGACCTTCCTAAAATGAGCAAAAACTGTGGTAAAGGAATTCCTCCATGGGAAGTGTGCCTCCACATGTGCAGCAAGCCCAGCCCAGCTCTCCCCATAAACCCCTCTGTGTCCTTCAACACGTGTGCCTCTCATTTCCTCAGGGATTCACAGAGCCCTGAGGTGGAAGAGACCCACAAGGATCATCTTAAGTAAAACAGCCCATGCAGGGGCTGGACCCACAACCTTGGTGTCATCAGCACCACACCCTAACCAGGGGTACCTGCCTGAGGCAGCACCATCTGAACTGGCCACACATTCCAGGATCCCCTGCTTGGTCACCTGTCTTCAACTACAAAACAAAATCCAGCCTGCTAGGCAATGAAATTTTAGGAGGATCCTTCCAGGCTTTCCTTCGGGCGTTGTTTGCACCTCCTGCACAGGCAGAAAGGTTGTCTGTGCACAGGATCACCTCACATTACCTCAGCCCACAGGTATGAGCCTGCCACCCAAGCAAATCACTGCATTTGCAAGGAGAGGGTACAGTGGTAACCCTCTTTTCCTCAGAGCCTTCAGGGCTGCAGGTAAAAGCTGCTGCACAAAGGCAGGCATTATTCCTGCTGGCTGGGGACCTGCCCTTGCTGCCTCTGATGACCACGGGCTGGCTGCTTTGGGGACCAAGCCCCAAGGGACAGAGCTGCTGCTGGGGAAAGGAAGACAGAGGAATGACTGCAATGTGCCACCTCAAGGACACGTCCTTGCCAGCAAACAGTGGGATGAGAGCAATCTCCTTCAGGGCTGGCACCCAGATCAGTGGATTCCACCTGCAGCTCCTTGAAAGGAGCAAGTGCTGTGCACTGGCCAGGGCAGGTGTCCCTGGGGCACCTGTGCTGTTCCACAGGGGAGAGCTCCATCACCAAACGGGCAGGCTGAGACACAGCAATTAAATCTGAACGTCTGGGGACACCTCACACAGGCTTTTAGCTGCAGCCCACACGTGGGAAGGGACTGGGGCAGGAGATGGGCTCTGTGAGGAAGGGACACCTGCCACTCTGCAGGGGCTGTGAGAGCTGAGGTCAGCCCCGCACATCAGCTCCCACGGAGTTTTCCTCAGGCTCATATTTAATGCATGGGATGTATTTTTAATGGTTTAGATGTGTGAACAAACCGTGGCCTCGATGTTCCTACACGGGTGTGTGAAGGAGCCTCCGACCTTCTGCAACGGATGCAGTTCTATTTTAATAGTTAACATAAAGTGGGATGGAAGAGATGAAGCATTCCATTAAGACATTTGATAATAAATTGGTAAGTGCTTTCCCAGTGTTTTACATAGTTATTCTCTCTCTTGATCTATTTAGCCAACACATGTAATTCCGAGCTACAAAGTTGTATTCCTGCTTTCGTAAACACACTTACATAAAACTCAATAACAACACAGTCTATTTATTGCTAAAACGCTAGTAGGAAATTGGAAAAGGTATAAATACAATTCATTGCTGGTGATCTCCTGCCCCCTGAAGGCACTGTAAGGCTCCAAATCTTGCTCAGTTCACAGCACCATAAAACCAAAGCAATAAATGTCACTCTTCTCTTGATTGCGCATTAGGCCAATCGGCTTTTTATTGCGCCTAAATAGGCCGCCAGGAAGGCACCGCTCTCTTTACTGCTGGGGGATGACTTTGCCTAAATGGGGGGCCAGGGAGGAAGGAGAGCTTACTTTTAAATAACAAGGCTAAGAGAGAACGGGGGGGAAGAAAGGTGCAAAAGCACGCTGCTCTGGAAGGCCCTTGCACTTGCTCTTTCATGCTGTAATGCCTTGATGTACGCGGACGATAACGTGTCAATGCACATTAATATCTGATGTGCATTACCATATTATCATCCCTTATGTGCACTTTCACAGCCTGGTGAGCCCAGGCTCTCCCAGCCATGGGCTTACACAACCAACATCGCCCTGGGGGCACAAACCGAGCCTCTCACAGCTCCGGGCAGCACCCGTGCATGGCACTGCCCTTGCAGGGCACAAAGGGACCCTCCTGTGTCCCTGTCACAAAGCAGCGGGAGCTGGGTGATCCTTACAGCACCCTCTACTACAGCAGGAGCACAAGACACACAGCCAAAGCCATTCCTCCCAATGCAGATCAAGGGATGTGCTCACAAGGGCACAAAGGGACCCTCCTGTGTCCCTGTCACAAAGCAGCGGGAGCTGGGTGATCCTTACAGCACCCTCTACTACAGCAGGAGCACAAGACACACTGCCAAAGCCATTCCTCCCAATGCAGATCAAGGGATGTGCTCAGAAGGCTGGGACGCTTTCCTACCCAGGACTGAAAACTCTGGTCACAGCTGGTGGCAGAGGAGTAAAAAAACCCCCAAACTCTGAGTTCATTTGCTCCCCTGTTGATCTGGACACATGAAATGGTGGCTCTCCACCATGCTGCCACATGCATATGTTGTACCTAGACACTGCCTGAAAAGAGAGAGGGATGCTGTTGCTGCCTCACACGATGCTGAGCCACACACGTGCACCCTTGTAATGGGTATGGGGCAGGGCAGTGCTAACACAGTGCCACAGCCACAGCACCTCGATGGTGGCATCCTCCAGCTGCCCCTGGCACAGCAACCTTAAATTCACCTGCTCGTGCTGGGTGAGCCACTCCAGCCCCCCAGCCAGGCAGAGGGAAGGCAGGAGAGGACAATCTCCCTTCCCCCCTTGGGTAGTGTCCCCAAAACCCTCCCCAAGCTGTGACGGTGATTGCAGGGGTCCCAGGATGAGGGAAGAGATGAGAAAGTTGACTCCATGTTTCAGAAGGCTTGATTTATTATTTTATGATATATATTATATTAAAACGATACTAAAAGAACAGAAGAAAGGATTTCAGCAGAAGGTTGGCTAAGAATAGAAAAGGAATGAATAACAAAAGCTTGTGACTGACTGAAACAGTCCGAGACAGCTGGGCTGGGATTGGCCATTAATTAGAAACAACCAGGTGAGACCAATCCCAGATCCCCCTGTTGCATTCCACAGCAGTAGATAATCATTGTTTGCATTTTGTTCCTGAGGCCTCTCAGCTTCTCAGGAGGAAAAAATCCTAAGGAAAGGATTTTTCATAAAATATCATGGCTACACCCAAGCCCCTTAAGGTGGGCAGCCACTGCAGCTCCTCCCCACTCTGCAGCAAACAGCCAGCTGGACTAACTGCAAGTTGGCTTTACATTTCCTCCCTGCTGACCACCCACCTCTCCACGTGTCCCATCCACACACAGAGATAGGCACCTTGGCCATGGAAACCTAACAGGAAAATTGGTCTGTGCTGAGCCACACTTTTGAAATTACTGCAGCTTTTTTTCCCCAGCTCTAATGTTGACAGACTACTAATTGCAAAGACAAATGATGACTGTGTCTCTTACAAGCCTTCCTCCCCTTGAATTTCAGAAGAATTTGTGTTTTGCTCCTACGAGAGCATGGTATGGTAAGACATGAAAACCTCCCAAAATCTCAGAAATTATTTTTGGCTTTTCACAAATCAATATTTCCTCTGAAGCAACTGAAGCAGTCAGTAAGGCAAATTCTGCTTTTATCATCGCAATTTCCAAGTTATTCCTTTGCACTGTAAGACTGCCAGAGCACTCACACTACAACTCAGTTTGTTCTCCCTTCTACCAGCAAAAGGCTCCACAGGCCACTGAGAAGTTACTCCATAGTTATCCAACAGGGAGAGAACTTTTGTTTCACTGAAGTCAGTGGGGTAACTTCCACTGACTTCCTTAGGCTGGAAGTTCACCTTCTGAACTGAAAACCAAGTTTGGGTGAGCATCTGAAAAGAGGAGCAAAAGGGGAAAAAAAAGATCTATAAGCTTTATGATTGTGTGGAGTATTATTCCCTGGACACACAGCAGGTTTTGCTGTAATTGCAAAAGATAAAAAATGCCATTTTTATTACAAACCCAAATGTTAGAGATTCTAGTTTTTGGATAAGAGATGGATGTGTCATACAGGGTCCTTAAAAACCTGCTTGGGTGAGTAGTACAGATGGAGTACAATGTGGGCTTGCATTTATCTGAGAACATTTAGAGCCATGATATATAGTCTGCACGACAGACTTCCTCGATGTATAGAGAAAATATAGCCAATTTCTTTGTGTAGGCTGAATTATTTACCAGAGTGTTCCAAAGTGTATTGGTAATAAAACACTATGAAGTATAAGTAACTCCAGACAATCTTGGCTATGTTAAAACAAGTTTGGGGTTTTTTTTAAGCATGTTATTAAGAAAATAAATCCTGAGAATCTGGAAAGGCAGGACTTACTCAAATGAACACATGTCTCTGAAGGATTGTGTTGACTCAACAGAGAGAAAGTTCAAATTCTCCCAACCATCATCTTACAGGAGTTGAGAATCAGTCTCACTTCAAAATTAAATAGGCTATTTGGGCACAGGATGAAGGATGCAGAGATGGTAAAGTGATTCTATGAAACTCACCTGACTGGGAAAAATGGCTGGTTTTAACTAAAGCCAGAAAATATATATATAGAGTACAACAATTTCACCAGCTGGCCAAACAAGCCATCATTTTTCCAAGCACTACCTTTCTAGTCAGGCCACTAGTAGTGCAATCACTTTAGAAACACAAGGTGCTCATTTCCTCCTCCTCCTCCTCCTCCTCTGGAGATCTGGACAATGGCTTTTCTCAGGGCTGCTGAAGATAAAGCCAACTGCTTTTTCCATACCTTTCCTGGCTCCTTCTGAGAAAGAGGAAAACCACCTAATTTTGGCTTGATTTAGGGTATTTCTGAAGGCTGTGGGGATCTTTCCCTGTTTATGTTTGGGAACAAAGTCACTTTCACACCTAGGGCAGTTTAGGTTGAGACTGCCCTCTGAAAGAGTCCTACAATATCTCAGCAGCTTGCCAGAGAGAAACCTGACAGGAACCATGGCATTCATGCAATGCTCACCTGGGGACCTTATTTTCTGACCCTAACATGATGTCTAGACACTGGTTTCCAAGAAGCCAAACCTTTCACCAAGCTGGAGCTGCTGCAATGCTTTTCTTGTATGTGCTGTGGACAGCAATTCAAGCTACAATTTTGTATTTTGCTAGTTTTCCCCCTTTTGTGTCTGTTCACGTGGCATTTTTTTCCCCAAGTCCCAAACAAAGAAACATGGCTGGGGTCTCCCTTCAGCTCTCATACTCCAGGCAGCAGGATCTGGCTGACCAGCCTCCTAGAAAAGCCATCTGTCTCTTTCTTAGAGCTGCCTTTGTAATTAAAAAATAACATACAGATGTGAGGCATCATCTTGCTTTTTCTAATATCCCTCATGTTTTTCCCTTTCATTGCAAGTGCTTCATTGACTAATTTCCAGTTGCTTAGGCTACCTTTTTTTCCAGTACTGCTGACTCTTAGCCCACTGAATGGTGTCCCTACACTTATCTCAACAGTTCTTCTGGAAGTCAGCGGCTTCCCTTTTATTTCAAAATCTTTAAAGCACAGAACACACACCAAATGAAACATTGCCAGGTAACAGAGACAGAAGTGGGCTGATTTCTGGGCAGGCACTGGAGGTAGCCCTGCCACCAGGTTGGGGCTAAGATAAGTGACCTGGGTGTGAGAGGGTGCACCCTGCTTGGTCATCTGCTGCTGTGCAATGCAGAGATTGTGCTCCAGTGCCTTTCATTCCCTCTGCAGACCCTTGCCTGGACTCTTATTAGACATGACTACTAATCTCCATGTGAAGATTTATGCAGCAGCAGGACTTCGGGCCTTAGGTATGATCTCAAGTTAAGCAGAAATGTAAGTTTTTGCAGAATTGCACATTTTAAATGATTTTATTCCATTCCTGTGCTTATCTGAGCACAAGTCCAACATGTATGTGTAAGTGCTATGCCCAGCTCTGAACACAGATCTATATTTTCACTGGAAGAGAAGGAAAAGCAACAGAAAACAGCACTGTATCTACTGTATAATGCCTGGGACATTGCAGATGTTAGAGCAGCTCGTTGTTTCTGCATCTGGAACAAGTAGGTCACACACAGTTATTATACACACTGCTGAACATGAAGCAGCCAATACCCATGTAATATATGTGAGACTTCAAACCACCTTTTAGTACTTGATAGCAGCACAGCATCTTGTTTGCAAATGCTCTGCTTGAGAGCAACTGATGGAAGGGGGAAGGGACCCAAAGCTGACTGACCTAATTGCTGCGTGGATCCAGAATCTGGCAAAATCATTAGTTTCTTTTATGTTTTCTTTCTATGCAATAATAAAGATAAATATTGATTGCTGGGGCAGTATTGATTGCAGGGGTCGCTGCAGATGGCAGCTGCATGATTTGCACAGATAGCTCCCATGTACAGAGCCACTAATTTGCATGAGAATGTGGTTTCACCCTCCTCATGTGCTTCTGGCTGTTTGCTTGCCTTATAGGAGCATTTACCCAAACTACATGCACCAGTGATTAGCAGTAAAATATCAAACAGGGGACTGAAAGAGCTCATCTCAGAAATACCTTTTGTGTATTGCCTGTCTGCTGTGGGTGAGTTTATTGTCCCAGCCATGTGGACAGAGGCACAGGGCGCAGGGACCTGCTGTAATTATGCTGCAGTGTCACTGCCTCACCTGGGAATGCCCCTCGGGAATGCCACCCAGGGGCTCAGCAGGCCTGGGACCAGCCCTCCTTCCTTCCCCACTGACCCACACGCTGAACAAGCCCAGCTCCTTCCTTCAGGCCTGGATGCCTCCCTCCAAGTCCCAGCCTGGGGTCATCAGTGACCCTCAGGAATGGCTTCAGAATATTCTCCTGAGCTGAGCCTGTCCAGCGGGATCCTTGCCCACTTGCAAGGAATGGAAAAGGCTCCTCCAGTGTGGGCTTGTGAGGAGGGAAGAAAGTTCCCTAGCACAGTGCACAGTGCCTCCTGCAGAGCATGACACTCCACTCCCAGGCAAGGAGAAGTCCTTGGGGTGAGCAGGAAGCAGCAGGGGCATTTAGGCACCTTTTTATCTCTGGTACCAACCCTTGAGTGGCCCATGCCAAGGTTAGGGAGTGCTGCCTCTCTCCTCCACCTGCAGCCTCCCGAGGGAGCAAGGGCAGGCAGAGGAGCACTCTGGAGGAGGCCTCTGTAAGAGCCTAAATGAGGGATGTGGGACTCCAGGCAGCTCCCCAAAATGCAGTTTGTTGTATCCAAGGTGTTACAGCAGTGCAGGGCTGTGGGTGACAGAGCTGTGCCCACAGCTGTCAGCTCCAGCTGCAGGCAGGCCTGGAGACCCTTTGGCTTTGGTTACAGTGCATTATTTACTTTTCTTTGCTGAGCATCTTCACACAGCAGAACCAATCCATACCTGAACTATTCTCTATGGCCTATCATAACTGCTGTAATTACCACATTCATGTTACTGTTCTCCAATCACCCACAGTCTGTACATTACAGTTTAAGCTGGAAGTTGTTTTTCAGTTTTCTTGCAGAGGAAAATTCTGAGACCTTTTTTCTACTTGCCACATCAGCAGGCTTGTTTGCCTGTGCTTTCTTCTTGCTTGGTAAAAACATCTTGTTTGGGTGGGTTTATCCTTTGCTCTAAGCCATAAAACCCCCTCTAAGTAACACACCCTTTGCCTCCTTGGTTATCTGTGAGACTGGCTCAGCAATTCTTTTCTTCTAGATCAAAACTTTATTCCATCTCTATTCCTTCATCAGACTCCACATTTAAAACTCTTTCTGCTAAGCATCCATATCTGTGAGACTTCCTTGTCAAACTTGCATCCTTCCCAAGAGGCCTCCTCACCTCCTTGCACAAGCCAGGCTGCAGGGGAAGCTCTCTCTGAGCACACTGCTGTGTGCCTGCCTTGCAGCTAGCATCCTGCATCTTACCATGGGCACTGCAGCACCTCCACTCTGCTGCTGGCTGACCTGCTGGTATTGGAATGCAAAGGGAAAGTTTGCATACTTAACCCCAATTCATCATTTTGATTTTGATTAACTCTGCAAGTCAGAGGTTTGCAGGCTTTAATCTCGTTTTAAGAAAATATTCCTGTCCTCTCTATTGTCAGCATTTTCCAACTGGAAACTCAACCAAAGGATCTTTCTTGTTCTTTATCTCCTTCCAATCCAAACCATGCCTTGTCCAGTGCAGGGAGTGCTGGTATTTCCTCAGTGGCTCACAAGAAGGAGATCAATGCTGGAGCCCAGGTTTCTGACGTGGTTCTGCACTGACCCTAAGCCACCCCAGCAGAGAGCAGGCATTCCATTTGGTGAGCACTGCTCATGTACACTGAGTGTTTCACAGATGCTTTTTGGAAGAGCTGAGCAATCCACCATGGCTCACAACGTTACGCCTCATTCTTCAATTCCTTTTAAGTGTATCTCTCAGGGTGTTCTGTTGAGTAGGCCTGTCTTACAAAATCAATTATTCCTTAGCCAGCTCAGAAATAAAAGCCAAAGCAAGCAACACCAAATGTCAGATTTACCAATAGATTGCAGCCCCGTGCTAAAGAGCGTGGCCACTGCCCTGCTTTAAATATTCATGAAGCCCACTGGTGCAAAATGCATTAAAGGTGGGAATAATGCCAGTAATACACAATCCTCTTAGTGACAAGAAGCTTTCACATATTAAAGCAGCAAGATGTTAAAGACTTTCAAGTGAACAGTCTTTGTTTTTAACTTAGAGAAGGAGATTCACTAATGGAATGCCAAATTGCATTCACTCTCATGATACTTGACTGCAGAATGGGATAATAACACATGTGTGCTTCTGCATGCCATGGAAAACCTGTTATTACAGAGGTTTCTCTCCTGCCTTTCCTCTGTACTTTCCAGAAAATGTTCACACAAATCTTACCCCTTCAAGAAATCTTCTGTGTGCCAAACCCCCATTAGAATCCCAGGAGTCTAGCCATTAACAGATTGGTTTTTCACAAATAAAAAGAAGTAAAAATAATGGGGACAGAGTACAATAGCACAATTTAGATGAGTGACAACTGGCAATGAATAACCAAAAAAAAAAAAAAAAGAGTTAAACCAGAGAAATCGCTCTGCAAAATATAGGCTGTGACAATGCTGAAGAATGTCAATTGTCACTTTAAATCATCAGCAGCCCAACCACATCTGCTATCACACCTGTGCTCCCTTTCCTGATCTACTCTGGCACCCTGGAAATAGTAGGCAAACATCCAGCCTTGCATCAGCTCTCTGAAGTCTGGCTCTGCTACCAGCCTGTGCTCCTCTCACCTGGGGCAGATCAGGCACTGCCCCTGCACCCTCAGAGTGCTCCTGACTGACAGGGATTTGCTGCTGGTGCTGGGACTGACATCCTGTAATAGCAGGTCCCAGGACCACCAGGAACTGCTGGCCTGGTTTGGATTTTACAAACCTCACCAGTCAGGTGACAGAGCTCAAGGAGCCCTGCTCACAGCTGATACTTGATCCACAAAAAAAAAGGGAACAAATAATAAATTGACGTTTCTCAGCAAGGGGAGTGGGGCAACAAGTGCCTCTGGTGCCAAACATGAAAATTCAGCTAACATATATTGGAAAGAGGGATCTACAACCTCCATACATAGTCCACTTTTATTCTAGAATTAAAAATAATGAGAAGGCTCATTGTATGGGAAGATGCTTATCCAAGACTAACCAGGGGGGGCAAGGACAGGAAAATAGATCTCAGTTTTGGCTTGTGAAGTTGCTTACTTCAAAGCAGACCTTTCACAGGCTTTAGATGGGGTTTGGGTTTTTGGATGGGAATTGGCTTTCCTGCCTCCTAACAGTTTGTCTGGGAGCATCTTCCCAGAGCCAGCCCTTCCCTGCTTCCTGCCCCCAGAAGCACCTTCCCCTGCAGAAAGAGTGCCTGAGGCTGAGCACCTCAGCTCCTGCCATCATCCTGCTGCTCTGTAAAAGCCAGCTTGTTTCAAAGGGGAGGAATCAGACTGTGCCAAAGCTGCAGTGGGAACACTGGGGTAAGTTGGATCAGGCAGTTTTAGCAAGCTATTTCTGGAAAAAAATAAACACTGCTACTCAGTGCTTATGATTAATAATGTTATCTTGTAGCTAATTTTATTCCTTGCCCCTCTCTTCTCCTGCCTTCCAATTTGGAAGCACACTTAATTATGAAAACATGAGCACTAGACTGTGAATTTTGATATATTAATTTCACCGTGGTTTTGTTTCTACACTGCACCACCAAAGCTCTCAAGGACAAGCAGTCAAGGAGACAATGAAAATCATAACACCTGGGGTAATTTTCTTAAGCAAAGTCAACATTAGGCAATTTCTTACTCACAAATTTCATTACATTACTGAAACCTATAACCATGATGCACCTTGCTCCTGTTTTTCAACACCACAATTTCCTTTGGTGACCGAAGCCAGAGCAAGGACTCTGTTTTTTTGCTCCAGGTTTTTTTAAGGACTAGAACCAGAGATTACTAAGAGGCTGGCAAGACAAAACCAAAAAGAGCACAGATGGATAACCATGACCATATTCCTGAGCTCCTTCACTCAACAGGAGAACTGTTCCTAATGTGATGCCTGACCAAGGGTGCACAGATGCCTTGCCTGGCTGGGGTCAGCTGCCAACACTGCTCAGCTATCATGTTCACCATTCATTTATGGACTGCTCTCTGCTCCAGTCTGGCTCTCCACACCAGAGCTCTGGCCTCAGTGCTTTACTGACACCTCACTGCCCAGTTTGTGTAGCCATCCTTCAGCCACCACTGGCCCACAGCCTCAGAGGCACCATCCACACAGCAGCTCTGACATTTGCATGGTTGTTTTGTTGTCTCCCTAAATCTGTTTTAGTTAAGAGTGTGGCATTAGGGCAGTGTTAGAAATATAGCTCTGTGAATAGTGACCTTTTTGATCTATTGGCTGTTCCAAAATCACAATGAAATTATTAGCTCAGAGTTGGCTTAATGCAAGCTTGCATATATCCTAGGCAAAATGAAAAATAACAGTCTGAGTTGAGAGAATTATTTCCCTTCAGCTTTTGTAATTAAGGTTTAAAACAAAAAAAAAAAAATCTGAATAATTTTGAAACTCCTTTTAAAAACTAAAAATTAAAACCATTTCCATTGAGAAAATGTCTAAATGCACACTCTCATTTTTTCAAGCAATTGAGAGCAAGGTTTTCAACTCCAACAAAATAGGAAAAAGTGAGACAGATTTCCCAGCCTTTCTAATGCCACACATGAATTAACATGATGATAATACTAATGACACTTTTTAACTGGAAAAGCTTTAGGTCAATTATTTTTCCCAATTCTATTTTTTACTGAAGTATGAAGCTATAAAACCCCAGATGGAACAACATAAGTTATAATGGCAACAAAATGGATAACTGTGTTTCTAAACTTGGTCTAAATCGTGCGTGTTCCAAAATTATAAACCAGAGTGTTTTATCCATTTTTTCAGAGTGATAACCACCTCAGTCACTTTGAGATGAATCTCTGTGTGCAGAAAACAGAGTATCTAACATTTGTAATGCTTTCTAAAGCATAGTACCTTTAAATAATACAACTAAACTTGGTCTAAATCGTGCGTGTTCCAAAATTACAAACCAGAGTGTTTCATCCATTTTTTCAGAGTGATAACCACCTCTGTCGCTTTGAGATGAATCTCTGTGTGCAGAAAAGAGTATCTAACATTTGTAATGCTTTCTAAAGCATAGTACCTTTAAATAATACAACTAAACTTGGTCTAAATCGTGCGTGTTCCAAAATTACAAACCAGAGTGTTTCATCCATTTTTTCAGAGTGATAACCACCTCAGTCACTTTGAGATGAATCTCTGTGTGCAGAAAACAGAGTATCTAACATTTGTAATGCTTTCTAAAGCATAGTACCTTTAAATAATACAACTAAACTTGGTCTAAATCGTGCGTGTTCCAAAATTACAAACCAGAGTGTTTTATCCATTTTTTCAGAGTGATAACCACCTCAGTCACTTTGAGATGAATCTCTGTGTGCAGAAAACAGAGTATCTAACATTTGTAATGCTTTCTAAAGCATAGTACCTTTAAATAATACAACATTCATGAAAATAGAAGAGTAGAGCAAATTACTGTACCAAACATCCTCTGCATCTTCATCGCACTCCGCCCCAAACTGGCAAATGTCACAGGTCGATGTCTCTTTTTGATTGGTTTCACCTGAGCCTTCATTGACTGTTTGATGGAAAGCAGAAGAGTACACATTAGTAAAGACAGCCCTGTAGCAAAGCACTTCTCTCTCTCTCTCTAGAAAAATCTATTCACTGCATCAGCCCAATGTGCTGCTCACAAAGCTGCAGGCTGGCCAGCACTGCTCCTGAGCGGGCCAACAACACGCAGATTTCCATGCTGGCCTGTGACAAACCCCTCAATTACACAGTTCAAAGGAAAACCAGAGAAAAACCCTTCCTCTCCCCTCTCCCCTTAATCAATGACCTCTTCAAGCTGCAGCCCAGGAAGGTCGTGTCCACGCTGAGCCTGCTGCTTTCTTCCCTGGGAAAATAATGGAGGGCACTGAGAGCATCACATGGTGCCTCGTGTCCTTTGCCCATGAAGGCCTTGAGGTGGCCCCAAGGGGATCCTTTCCTTGAAAATGTTTTGAAATTACCTGCTGCGTGGTGCAATCTAGCCCACTCCAAAGGCAAAACATTTTTCTCTGCAGAAGCACAGCTATGAGCCCCAAGGACTAGTTATCTCTGGCAGGGAAGATTTAGTGCTGTCCAGAGGAGAGGACAATCTCCAGCAGAGGTTAAATCTGAAACCAGGGGAAAGTCAATGCTCATGTCTGCAATTGTGTAAGGTGTGTACCTGGCCCCCTAAGCCAAAAACAAGAAGGGACTAAAGGAAAAATCATAATTTGGGTATAAGAGGACTGCAAAAAAAAAAAAAAAAATTGATGGCTGAGTGCTGAAAGACAGAAAGAGACCACTGAGGAAGGTACCAAGAAGAAAGTTTGCTAAAAGATCCAAAAGAAACATTATCTATGTTTCTACTGAAGTGTTACACACCCTTTGGTACCTTCTGAAAGATGCCACACTCCAGCGAGACACTGTACCTAGAGATATCCTTCTGCCAGCTGCAGAGTTATTAAACCAACACAGACTTTAAGCATCAATCACCTCTGCTCAGACTGATGTTGTTATCTGCACCACCGACCTCTGCAGTGCCACCTCTCCTGCATTTGCAGTCAGCACTGTGGTGGTGCAGCCTTCTGCACACCTGGGTGCAGCCCACCAAGGCTGGGGTGTGCTGGCAGCCCCAGTGGCACCCACAGGACAAATCATCTGCCTGATGTGCATCCAGGGTGTTACCAGAGGCTGCTGTGGCAGGGGGCTCTGACTTTGAGAAAGCTGCTTTTGTTATTTACTCAAAAAAGTCTGGGGTTCTCGTCCGTCCTCAAAGCTGTTTGAGGAGAAAGGGCTGCTGCCCCTCCAAGAGCAAGGGTGACTCCAATGCCTGTTTTTCAACAAATTTGCTTCCCTGTCCTGGACAAGTTACATAACCTCTGCCATGCTTCCCACTATGTGATAACAGGAATAATATCATTTCCTCCCAACAGAGAATGTGGAAACAAGTATATTAAAATATGGTGATAAGCTTAGATACTATAGTGATGGAAATCACAGCAATAGCAAAGGTAGATCTTATCTAAAATGCTTTTTTCCTGAGCCTTAATATAGTCAAAGGAAGTGTTGGTATTTTTAGGTATGGACTGTGCTGCATTAATTTTCTATCAGTCATGCTTGAATTTAGACTATATTAGACTGGAAAAAAAAATCACCTATGAAAAGCATTCTGATTATCTGATTATCCCAAAAGGAAAAAAAAAAAAAAAAGGTAGTTTTGCTCTATTTGTACAAATTTGCTCACCTTTATATCCATAAAATTCATGTACAAAAAAACAAAGGGGAAACCAGGAAAAACACACTCTGGATTTTTGTTCTACTGTGTTGTCAGGCTTTGCAGGGAAGGTCTGAGCTCTGGTTTTTCTGTTTCCTTGAATGACTGAGAAACTCTGGGGGCTCACACGTTATAAAGGCCAAGGTATGAGGGGGGACAAGGAGTCCAGGTGCCACATCCTCACTCCATCAGCATCCCCACCTGCTGCCCGTGTGACTCTGGCCCCACAGCATCACGGGGCTCAGGTGAGATCCTCCCCACCTCCCTGCAGCTGCATCCCTGCAATGTTTCATTTACATTTTAAACAAAGAAATCTCTCTTGCTGAGGAGCTAACTCTGACAGCCAACTGTGGCAGGGGATTTCCAGTGGTTAAGATATTAGGCAGGACATGTAACAAGTGTCCTGGCACCTATGGGCAGATGACTTCTTCCAACAGCCAAGCATTCCTCACCTATCAGAAACACGACAATTGCTCCAGTTCAGGAGGGTGACAATACATACTTTATGGAATGGAGCTTTAATTTCTTTATTTTGTAATTCTGCAAATCACTTCCCTTGCATTTCCTTTTAATTTAAAACATATGCCCTGCTCTCTTCCTCCCTGCAATGCTTCCCTTCATCACTGCCCAGCCCGTGTCGCTTGGCCAGGGACCTCACACAGCTCCACATCACAGAGCAAGTGAAACAGCTACTTAAACCCCTAAAAAAGGCATTTGAAAGACTGAGCATGCTGAAGAGCAGTAACTGATTTGGAGAAGACCATCCACTCTACAGCACACTGCAGTTCTGCATTTCTATTTGAAAATAATAGGTCACTCCTTCATATTTTTCTGGAGAAGCCCAGTGACCAGCTTTCCACAGTCAATGTGCATGTTGTCATTAAATGTGCAAATGTGCAGCAGTCCTTACTAAAACAGACAGCTGTTTATCTCCTGCTTATGCTCCTTCTGTTGTCAGTAATACAGATAACATGATTCTTTACATTTCTTACAGGTGTGTTTTCTCTCCCTACACAAACATACCCACTGGCATATGCACCCACACCCAGAACTGACACACACAGGGTTGTTTTCTCCATGCTGTGCAGATAACTGCTTTGATAAATCAGACATCTTACAACGAGTTATTTTCCCAATATTTCCTGCTGCTTTCTAGCTTGAGGACTAGTGGATGCTTATTTGCTAAGGTGACTCTTTTTTCTTTTTTCCCCCTCACTGCACTTGCTGATTTGCACTTCTTTTCTAACCCAACTGGAGAAAATTGTTAGCAAAAAATAACCTAGTTTCTGGATTCCTCTTCTAAATCAGAGAATAAGTCTCCTTCTCATGCATGTTAGGTAGTTTTCATATTAGCAACTACTGAGGTTTTAACACCAAGACCCTGCAGGAACATAGTAGGGCTCCAGGAAGGCTAATCACTGAAGGCCACCACTCATTACTCACACAACTGAGAAATTTTAAGCAATATTATCAACTTGGAGTCCAAAGAAATGTGCTAACAAGGGTTAGAAGGTCACTAACATTACTTGGAAGTCACTTCAGAGACTATGTCAATCTCCTAAGCAATATAAATTCTCAGCTGTGAAGGCACCACACACAATTTACAGAGTCAATGGACTGTGGGAACCACAACAGCTCCTGTTTTAATCATTTGGTCCTTCTCTGGCATTCTCACAGTGCTCTGATGAGATAGCTGTGATTTCAAGAATGTCTGTATTGTTTGCAGGTCCCACAAGAAAGAAACAATTTCTGAGGCATTTTACTCTGTCTCCCTAGCTGAAAAAAAACCAGATTGAAAGTATCATCAGTAGATTGGTTTGACCCTGTGCTTATTTCCTGTAACATCAGGAGAAAACTAAAAGCCCCAAAAATGCCCACTGCCACTGTAGCCACCTCTAATTTCTCTCTACATTCTTTGAATCAAGTCTTCTGGAGGTACAGACCTACAAAATAGTTGTAGCTACAGCCCCAAAAAATCATGCTAGGACTTGACCCACACAGCTTCCCAGACTCATGCTCTATTAGGGGCTGGATCAGTGGTTTAGAGGTTTTAAAACATAGATGTGAAAAACGCCAATCACTTGTTTTTAAAATGTTAAAGGTTTAATAGTAATAAAATAGCTATAAACACAGTAATACAATTACAGTAATAATAATTTAGACAATTTGAATTAAGACAATATGAGACAATAGAAACAAAGAGTTAAGGACAGTCCAGGTACCTTTTCTGGGCAGCACAAGCCCGAAAAAGGACACAGTTAACAGAGGATTAACCCTTAAAAACAACAGCCTGTTGCACATTCATACACCTCATACATGATGCATCAATTCCATTCAAACACAGGATTCTGTCTGGGCATCCTCAGCTTCTTCCTCCTAACCCTAACAGCGACTTCGAGGTGGGAAGAAGTTCTTTTCTTCTGATAATGGAACAATAAATTCTTTTTCTCTGAAAGATTGAGGTGTCCTGTGGCTGCTATCTCCCTGCAAGTCCTTTCTTTATAAAAAGTATCCTACATAGCATAGTTTCTATTTTAACATTTTTTTAAAATAACCTAAAACTATATTTAACACACTACTGAAGAGAATTAATGCAGCATCACTTTCTAACACAACACATCTAATATTCATTTTAATATTTGCAAAAAGCCAATCATAAAATACGCATTTTTCACAATAGACATCAAAATCTCAGAGCTTGAGCTGCTGAATAACCCTTGCTCAGTGTCTTCCCAAGGTGCTTGATGAGTGGCAAAGTAAGGGTGGTAATGAATTCCTTGCAATTTCCAGAAAAGCAGCTGCAGGGGGATGGTTAGGAGTGTGCACAGCATCTTGGTCTGGCACACAAAGTGCCACGGGGGACATGCAGGTACCGTGCCCCACAGACCATACTGTGAGGAGTGAAGGGGTGTGGGGAGAGTTGTCACTGACATGTTTTTTGAAAAATCCTTTCCTTGGGATTTTCCCTTCTGAGAAGCTGAGAGGCCTCAGGAACAAACTGCAAACAATGATTCTCTGCTGCTGTGGGATGCACCAGGTGGGTCTGGGATTGGTCTCATCTGGTTGTTTCTCATTAATGGCCAATTCCAGCCCAGCTGTCCAGACTGTCTGGGTCACAGACAAACCTTTGTTATTCATTCCTTTTCTATTCTTAGCCAGCCTTCTGCTGAAATCCTTTCTTCTATTCTTTTAGTATAGTAGTAATATAATATATATCATAAAATAATAAATCAAGCCTTCTAAACATGGAGTCAACTTTCTCCTCTCTCCCCTCATCCTGGGACCCCTGTGAACAGTGTCACAAAGAGCAGCTGGGGAGCCACAGGAGTGAGGGACCATCAGGTGGCAACGTTGGCTGGACACAGATCCCTGAACCTCTCTTTGCTAACACGACTCTGAAGGTAACAGGGCAAACTCTAGAAAGCCTCAGCTCAGGCTTCACGCAGCTTTTTAGGACTATTACAACAATCCTTGTTCGATATATTTCAACTACACAGGAGAACACAACAAAGAAACAATATAAAACATCACCACATGCTTGAATATACAAAATATGACTATAATGAATTATGAATTATGACTACTCTGATGTAGTTTTCCTTTGATCGATGTGATCAGACACGTGCTTATCACAACCCCTGCTTCTGACTTGACTCCTCAGAGTGGGATATTGTTGAAAGAAAAACTTCAAAAAAAGGCTTGCTCTAGCTCGTCCTAACAGGATCCATGCTTGTTTTCAGCTAGAAAATCTAGGTAAAGACAAAGGTCACGTGGAGATGAGAGCTGATGGCCCTTTTTGTATTGCAGAATGAAAGACAATGTGCAAATTAAAATGGAGTGGAGGAGGATGATCTTCAGACCAGCTGAGGTGATCTTGCCACGTGCTTCAGTCCTAACAGGAGTGCTCTGGGCAGGTGAGAAGGTGAGTAGATAAAGTGAGAAGGGTCTAAGCAAGGAAGCCAGCAAGAATTTACTAAATGTGTGAGAACAAGCACTACCAGACAGCTAACAACACCTCACAAACTGCACCAATAAAAGCCCAGATGCTGCAAGCGACTTCACTCTAATCAATAAGCCTTTTTTCCTGAAAGCATTAGCTCAGTCAAAACCTGCAAAGTGAGAAAAATGAAGGGTGCAAAGCAGGGGATCAACTCGCCAATGGCTCTGCCCTCCAAGTCTGGCAGAGGCTCAGAGCGGCATTACCGTCACAAGGAAAGGAAAATGGCCTACAGGATTGGTGATAAATTCCAACTCTGATGTGCCTTGCCCTGCTTTACTCCTGCCAGCTGGCTCCATCTCAATAAATACAAATTTGCCCTCTCTCACACCCATAAACTCTCTGGGGAAATCACTCATTGCAGGGGAAAACGGCGTCTGTGCCCAGCTGGGGACCCAGAGCAGAACTCCTCAATATTGAAATGAAATATTCTCCTTCACACCAACGTGCCTTTGATGGTTCCTTCACAGCAGTGTGAGTCCTTGAAACCCCCTCTCTGCTATATGGGTGATTTAAACAGCATGGGAGGCTGTGCCATACCTGAGCTGGCTGCCTGGGAAATCAGAGCCCCTTTCTCAGGGTTTACACTGCCCCAGGTCCCATCCTAGGATACCTCTGCCTTGCCATCCTCAGCCAAGGGCTGGAAAAGGTTAATGGGATGACTTTGGCAGGATGCAAATACCTAGCAGTGCTTTTGAGGAAGAAGGAGATGCAGCCAGCCAGCTCAGATTGCTGATAAAATGTGCTCTTATCTTATTGCTAAAGACCATGCAGATAGAGCCTGGCACTGCTTTGATGCCAGTCAGACTCAATTTGCAGTGCTTTTCAGCTCTTGTATTTCTACTGTGATTCTCAGCTTATGGTCTTTTTTTTCTTAAAAATCATAACCAGTGGATTATCTGAATGCATAAGGATCTCAGCTTCCATGTATATATTTGTTTTGAAAGGTATGCCTAAGCTTTAGAGCAGTGGAGAAAATGCTCGTGAGTACAACAAACACCAGAAACTCTCACGTTTATTATTTTTAAAAACTACTTTTGCAGGGCTGATTCATGACTTTTTGCTTCCAATGCTGAGTTGATGTCAGACAGGAAAGCAGCACTTCTGGAGCAGCTCACCTCGTGCACAGGGGTTCACCCCCACCTTGTGGATGAAGGCTGTGCTTCTGCCCTGGATATGGAGTCCTGTAGTGCAAGAAAACTGCCTGGGAGTGCCCTGAGTTTGGGGAATAACAAGCACAAAATTTGTTTCACACTATCACTGAGCACTGCTGCTCTGTCTTTACTTTGTACCTCCTGTCTTCCTTCCTGGCACGCCTTCTAACTCTCTTGGGTCTTCTTTCCTTTTCCCACCACCCCCAGTTTTCCAGCAGCATTTTCCCAAACACCTGGAGCAGCTCTGTCAGCCCAGCTGGCCCCTTGCTCAGCCCAGACCAACATCTCTGGAACCTCAGGAGCCTTCTCCAGCTGTCACCTGGCCTGGGGGCTCAAGGCAGCATTCCCACCCTGTACACCTCACTTCTTGTGGCTGAAAGTGGCTGGGATGGGAAAGTGGCTGGGATGGGAAAGTGGCTGGGATGGGAATGGTTTCCCAGGAACAGCTCTGCTCCTCTGCACCTGTGTGCCTGCAGCTCTCTCCTTTCAGCAGGTGCTCCTGCAGCATCCCTGGCTGAAGCCAGGCCACGACCTCCACAGAGCTCTGCAGGGACATGTCTGCATTTCTGCAGCCAGGGCCAGGAGGGAATGGACTCGATTCTGACTCAGAGTGTGTTTATTCTAAACAAACACCACTTGCTTGTTGCTGTCTCATGCATATTCCTGCAGCTCCCACAGTGCATGTGATAAAAAATTAAAAGCGACTCGTCGAGGCCAGTTTCTCCCAGCAAATAACTCCAATGGTGTCACAAAAGGAATGGCTCACTGAGTAAAACCCTGCTGGAAGCTTTCTGAAAGCTGACATGAAGCAGCTGTGCTTATTGCACCACTGTGTGGTCCCCCTACAAAATGTGATGTTTGCCTGGTGGCTGTGGGCTGCCAGCAGCGCAGCTTTAGGTGCCAGCACCTTTATGAAGGTGTACAATGACCAGCACTGACAGTGCTTGCCAGCATGAGGAAGAGTAGGCTCATTTAATTGTGCCAAGAGCCTCCCCTCATAAACAGCTTCGAGTAAAAAGCCAAAATAGCACATAGGGACTATTCATCTCTGCCTTGCATTAATTTAAAGAGAAGCCTCACTTCCTTGGAGGAGAGTTTTCAAGAAATAGGTACATCTTTTTGGAAAAACGTGCCTGCAATACTGCCAGAGCTTTGGTGGCATCAGTCCCTGCTTTTATGTCCTTCAATATGTACAACAGGATGAACAGAATAAGCAAGTGGACATGGCCACAGCTTGGAGGATGCAAAGCCACGGGTCACCAATCAAGGCAATTATTAAAGAGCCTGGAAGGAAATTACTGCAGCCCAAATTGCAAGGACCAGAAGATTTTTCAGGATCAAGGAGAACGAAAAAAAGATGATGTCTGATTCCTCCCTCAGGTTGACTTGCCTGGCCACACAGATCATTAACCTCAGCTCTGTGCCAAAGCAGGTAGGAAGCTGCAGCCCAGGAAAGTGCCCAATGTCTTAATGCTTCTCTTCTTTGTCAGAAAATGGCCATCACAGCCTCCCCTGGAGCAGGGGCACGTGTGAGCTGCTTCTGGCTGGCTGGTCTTGTGTGCCAGAAATTCTATAGATGGGATGTATGGGCCCCATACATGCTGGAACAACACAAATTCCGTGAAGAAATACGGCATGGGGTGCAGGCTCAGTGAGAGGAACACGAGGCAGCGCTGCCTTCCTCTGGAGAAGGTGTTACACTTGGACACAAACCACAGAAATCACCCATCTGTGCTTTCCCTGGCCTCTGCCAAGAATTCACAGCCCACCTGAGGTTCTGAGCATTTTCATTCATTCTAGGCAGAGAGAAACCCCTATCACCAAATTTACAGAAATTCAGTGAAAAAAAATAGAATATCCAAAGCCGTGCTTTCACAAAGCCTAAAATAAGCACGTCCCAAACAGATGATGTGACTTTCCAGGGCTTTCCACAGTGAAAGGATGCTTTTGCCAGCTTTCTACCTGGTGGAAAGATTAACAGGAGTCTTAAATGTGAACCCTTACAGCTACTCATCTTTCAAGGAACAGAATGAAAGGAACAAAGATAAAACCTAAAAGAGCTGTCTGGCATCCACTTGGTGACTACTTCAGTTTTAAGATCTTTGTCACTTTGCTGTTGATTTAAGTCTGTGTATCCTTTTGAATATTAGTATGGCTAGCAAGATAGCAACATCATACATAAAAATGTTCTTTATTCCAGAACAGATGAAACTCCCAGTGGTAAAAGAAGATTTAGGTATCTCTGAAGATTTCTTATCGCTGTGCAACATAACTCTCTAATGGTTCAGTGCCTTGGAGGGTCATCTGAGATCACTTATCACATAAATCAAATAGGTGGCAGGCTATAAGAATGGAAGCCTATAGCAATTTCATGTCTTTGCTTGCAGACATCAAATCTATCTTTTAGGCAGACTATAGAGGAGATAATATTCCACTCCATTTAAGCCAGTGAAGAAACTCAAATCTGGGTATTAACCAATTTTTGGGAAGCTGCTTCTGGTCTCGACTGCACCACAATTATCTTGGGAAATGACTGGTTTTAAATCCTAAAACATGGATGGCAGACACTGGTCCTGGTTTTAATTTAGACTAAAGCTGCTGTAAAATCACTCTGGCAATGGAAGGGAGTGGCAGAGCAAGTGAAAGTCCAATTTAGTTGATGCCCATTTACATAATCAGTGGTGTGTAAAGTGGATCCACTGTAAAAATGCCTTGGATCTACCTTGGATGCAACAAGAAGAACAAAGTTTTCTTCTCCCTCTCCACTTTTCTTCCATGTAATACTCCTTTCTCTTGATTTCTGCGGTGTTAATTCAGGTTCCACATGTAACAGAGAGCTGGAGCTGCCTTGGGGCTGGGGAGCATCAAGCTTGTGTGCCAAGCTCATTCCTAGTAGTGGGATCTGAGAAGGGGACTCTCTAGTGGTGTGCCAAAACTGACAGTCACAACCCATGCCCAGCCAGGCTGTCACCTCATCACTGGGAGCCAGGAGAGATGGCTCCTTTGCTCCTCCATCAGCTCAGTGCATCCCCAAGCCACCTTCACAGCTCCTGCCACTGAGTTTGGTCCTTCTGCAGCAGCACTGCCTGGTCTGAGCCTCTGAACCGTACAGCCAGGGCTCATCCCTGAGATTGCTCCTTCCCTGTGAGAACTCCCTCTAGAAACAGAAAGCCAAAATGCATCTCAGAGCTAGTTGTTCAGACCTGTGAAGATATTTCTGCCTTCCCAAGGCTGTAGGCAGGGACCCCTTGGGTCTCTGCTGCAGCTCGGGGTGCACAGCGGTGCTGGCACCTCAAGAACTTGCCAGAAGCTGAGACGAGGGCAGCTGCAAAGCCTCCAAGTCTTGCTGGAGGAGATACAATATTTATGCAACACCGATCATGTCTTTTACATAACCCTGCTCTTCAACAAACAAACATGAAAACATATGGCATCCGTTAATTGCATGAAAAGATTTGGTAGGAAGACAATCTTTCGGGACAAACGGGGAAAAAACCCAATCAAGCCATTTTCCCCCTTTTATTCCCATTATTAGTGAGCAGGCTGAGGCAGTGCACGAGCACTGGCTTAAAGCACTCCTTGGTTTATGGTTTAGGCACTGAAATAGTTGTGTCCAGCACAATATCCATGAGAAATACTGGCAGCACTGCTGATAACCTAGGCAGAAAGGCGAGGAGCTCCTTGCCTGAGCAGCACAGCCACTGCTGCAAGGGTGGCCAGCACTTAGGAGCCTCCATGAACCAGGTCTGTGAATAAACAGGGGATCTAATTTTGTGCTGTCACACAGAATTTACATAACTGGAAGAAAAAGCCTCCCAGACCTGCCCTAAAAGGACAAATAGGCTGAGTGTGACACTTCAAACTCAGCCTTGAGTTTGAAGCAGCAGAGAAGCGTGGATCTGAATCCATTTACACCAGAACAATGCTGCCCTTCTGAGTATAATTTTACAGACGTGTTTATGATATAGGGGGAGCCACATGGCACAAAAGGTTTAAGCATTTAATCTCACTTAGCTTCAATACACTGCATATACAGAAAACTGGAAGCCCAGCAGGGAAATGCCAGATTTCATTCCCACTTAGTTGTGATTAACCTTTGTGAGCTCGCCCAGAGTTCTGCCACCTGTGAAGGCACTCGGGGCATGCAGGCTGCAGAAGCCCTGGCTTGCTGCTTTGGCCAGGGGACCACAGCTGCCACAGGAGAGCTTGAGCTCTGCTGCCCCAAATGGGGGCACTGCCCTGCCCCAAACAGCAGTGCACCCTGCCCCTGCATCCCCCAAGTATGGGAAGTGTAGGGAATGAATGACCTGGAAGGGACTCTCCCCTTTTTCTTCCTGCAGCTGAGCCTCCTTGGCTGAGCTGGGTCCAGTTGAGAGCAGCCTTAGCCCAGCAGACAGACACAAGGCAAACAGCTGATACACATCACACTTTGCAAATATGCTCTTTCTCATTAATACTGATTCCCACACACAAACACTTTAGCTATATTCACTGATTGCATTACCATTGCAGAAGTGTAATTAACAAATTAAAAGGGAGGATTGTGATTCAGTTTAATTTGGGGGAAATCTTTAAATAAATAAAATAAAAAAAGGAGTCTGATGAGTCTGATGTTTGAGGATCGTTATCCTCTGCTATTTGCTTTAATTCTTTGGACATGCTCTAAGAGAAATGCTTTCCTTGGAACAAACATGCCTGAGCAAGCTGCAGTGGTGGCTACACGGTTACTTAAAGAAAAAAACAATGACAAAAAACCCACAGAAAATAAAGAAATCCTGACAGATGCTAGATCCAGATACCAGATTGCAAATGAAGGTGGTGATAATGGAGGGAAGAAAGGGGGGAATGCCAGCTGCAAAGGTGGTCAGACTGATCTGAGACTGACAGCTTATTCACCCAAATTTATGGAAAGCAACACAAAACATGCACGCTGCCTGCCCACAAGTATTTGTGGAAGAAGGGAAAGCAGAAAATCCCCCATACTTGCTGCCCTTCCAGATCTTTGTATGACAAAACAAGCCAGTTCCACGGAGTAAATCAATGCTTGTGAGAGCAGTCAAAACTCCTGAGCTAAAGTTAGACTGAATTTCTCTCCTAACACCAACTGAGCACTCCTGGAAGAACAGCTGCAAAATGATACATACTGCCCCTCACATTTCTGCCAAAAACACCTTTCAGGTGATCTAATATTATGAGAAACCATAATCATTAAGGATTGATCATGCTAATATAATTTTCTGGATGGCTTATTAACCTACTAAGACATGTTTTTCTCTACTTCCCTTCATTAGCAACAGCGATAATTAGGTAAGGACAGAGTAGCAAAATTGATCATATGCTACTGCCAAGGGGGACAGAGAATGTATCGTGGACATTCAGCATAATGCTCTCCAAACTTGAGGTGCATTAATTTTAGTTAGTACCATAGCTATTTTTCTGCCTTTGATGCAAGGGACCTGTTAATGTGGATATTGCATAACACGAGCTGATTTCTCTCATATGCCAAAACAGAATTTCCTTTTTCCTTCAAAGATCTTAGCACAAAATGAGATGAGACAGGAACACATCCCCTCTCTGTCACAGCATATGTCACAGACAAGATGGCCATGAGTAGCACTATACCATAGAGAGGAGCACTATACCATAGAGAGGAGCACTATACCATTTCAGAAGGCTTTAAGCATCTGCCCTGCTTGTTCTTCAGCCCAACCTTTTATCCCCCCTCCTGTTGATGCCTGGCACCTGTGTGCCCTCTGTTCCCTGTGGTGGTTGCTCAGTGCCCCTGGGCACTCCATGGCTCATTGCTGTCAGGGCTGCTCACAGCTGTGCCCACTGGGGATGGGGCTGGGCCACAGCTCCATCCCAACCACCACAAACTGTGTGCCTACCCCTCTCAAGTTGTCCTCTCCTTATCTCAGTCTTCTCATGAAAGCAGAGCAGCTGCAGAGCCGTGGCTGGGAGGCAAAGGAGTGAGTTACACTGTCCCCTCCTGGGCAGTAGCCCCCAGAGCTCCAGCAGACCTGCAGCACCAACTTTCCCCCACCATCCCAGTGATGCAGCAAGCTCCTGTAAAACCCGAGAGACAAAGGCATCTCAGCCATGGTAAACTTTAAAATGTTGCTCTAAAAATGTGAGCAACTGGCTTTCCCTGAGCTCCCCCGCAATGTGAGCAAGAGGCAGCTTTCTGTAGATAAATTGCATTACAAGGAGCTGAAAAGAGTTGACATTACAAACTTGGCTCTCTGATGGTGTCCTGTACGAACAGGGAAAGGGAGGATCTGCAAAAGCGAGAGCCAGACTTAATACAAAAAGCATCAACCCAGCACATTGACCTTATTTAAGCTCAAACAGCACAACACTAGAGTATTTAATGCAAAAATGTAATAAATATTCTTTATTCACCATGCACATTAATGTTTTCTTTAAATATGCAATTCACTTGATATCTGCAATCCCCACCCTTCTTCAGATGCAAAATCCAAAATAATGATTGTATCAGTCATTGCTTAATACATTCAACTGTGGCCCTGATTTTCATGCATTAATGGTCATTTACATATCATTACCCATCATGCCATCCACTCAGATTTTTCTTCCTAAACAGAGTAATACATTTAAAGTTATCATTTTAAAACAAAAATGCTTAAAAAAGGGACTTCCATTTCTCGTTATCTTATCTGTGCTCTTAGCAGCTAATAGAGTGGAATATTAAAACAGAAAATTCTCAGTGTGTGTGACAACTGTCACAGTGAGATCTTAGAGAAGAGGCAATTACCAAGGGATTTTTCTCAAATTTGGAAACACCGATAAATAGGAACAGAAAAGCCGAAGCAAACCGAGCAGAAGCAAAACAGTAATTATAGTACATTCTTCTATTTCCCTAACACAAGTCCTTGTTAGGGGCAAAGCAAAATCCACGCTAGCAAAATCACTGCGGACATGAGGCGCAGTTAGAAGCATCAAATGAATAAATTACAATTTTGCAATTAATACTGCCCATGCTCACGACACAGGAAGGTTCCCCCCCCCAACCTCGCTACTTTTAAAGTAATTTTCTGCTATGTTTAATTAGGAAATTCCTCTACAGAAGGCAATGTGATAGGAGATTAATTCTCTATTTTCTCGCCCGCTGTGTCAGTAGACTCCAGTGGACACTACAAACCCCAGTTAAATACGGCGAGGATGATCGAGCACGGGGCTCCTTTGGAGAGACCACGTCTGCAGACTGTGGAGCTCATCTCAGCCCAACAGAAAGGAGTCAGGAAATGGTGTCTCTCCGTGCTGCAGCACCACGAGGAGCCATCCCAAGAGCTCCATGGTGTGAGGGCTCACCATGCTGGCTGAGAGGGTTTGCTGTCGTGGCTAATGGCACCGAGCAGCCCCGGCTGAGAAACGGCACTGCTGCAGCTGGCTTGGCTCTGCTGCTCCCCCTCGCCACTAACAACTATTCCTCCAGCAGGCCCACCCTGTTTTACATCTTTTATGCCAAGTATGAAACAGCAGTTAAACAATAAATAATGAAATATTCACTGGTGGGCAGCAGAGTAAAATTTGGTTTGGTTTTTTTTTTGTTGTTTTTGTTTGAAGGGAAGAGACAAAGGGTGCAAACTGTATTTATTCTTAATGAACAATGCAGGGAATGAGCTATTTACCCACAGGACATAAACCCCATGAATGGGCTCTTGCTGCCAATGCTGATTAAATATCAGGTTAAGGCTTTTTTAAATTGAAATCCAAGGCAGAGTAAGAACAATTCCTTAGAGGAAACTCAGACCTACGAGATGCAGAAACGTGCAAGATGTTACCCTTTGAAGGAGAGGGTAAGCAATTTTCTCAGAAGTTTCACTAGTGGAATGGCTGAACACCAAAACAGAGAAAGCATGAATGATTTAGAGGAGGAAACACAGACATGTAGCTGAGTAGAGACCGAAAGCTTTGTGCATTGATTCACCAGGACCAGATTGTTATCATACAATAGAAATTGCCAGTACAAACCTCCTGGGGACAGGAAAGGTCACAACAGGACAACTGGCAGAGAAAATATGAAATGCAGAAGAAATTTAGAAGCTTCAATTCCAGTTTCATTCTGAGCTTAAAAAAAAAAAAAAAAATCAGTATTTTGGCTAGTCTGATGCCTATTTATTCCTGCACATTTTGACACATTTATAAGGCATTCTTATCCCACTCTGCTTGATGCTGCTCTGGTTTCATGTAGAGAAATGCTCCAGCAGAGCATTTAAGAAGGGACAGCCACCTTTGCAGAGTCCAAGGGAGAGCTGCAAGGATGACAAGGTTTAGGAAACACAGTTCCGTGGTGAGCTTAGGGGAATGGAAATTTTTTACTTTGGAAAAAAGAAGACTGAAAGAAGACTACTTGTCTGATACAAAAAGGAATGTAAAAAAGGCTGCTATAAAAAGAAGGATAGTCCATTGTTCTCCACATCCATTATTCCCAAGACAAGAAATAATTGACATAATTTACAGCAAAGGAGATTTAAGTTAGATATTAGGAGATTTTGTCCCCTCAACCTCTAATAATTGCTGTGGGCTGGAACAGGCTGCACTGAGATGAAGCTGATGTGCTCAGAGGTGGCTTCTGAGACCTTCCATGCAAGGTGTGAGCGAGGGACAGCCTAACTGTAGTTGTTCCCATCAGATTGAGGAGGATGGATGAGATGATCAGTTGAAGCTACTTCCAGAACTACGTGCCTGTGACTGCACCTTTCCTGCAAGCCAGGGAATGGCTGGGCTCCACACTGCTCACTACTCAAATCTTCACCTGCACAAATCCCCACTGAAATCATGGCACACTTTTTGGTAACATAATTAAAACATCTTCGTGGCATTTGGGGGTGTGATGAATGCCCATGTATGGGGCCAGCATAAATTTCTGCATAATCTCTGAAAGTTTCTGACTCCTGCAAATACAGAGGATTTGGTCACACCCAAGACCTTGTGGTCAAGAATTCAGTTCATCTAATCCTCAAGAGTTAGGGGAGCCAACCACATCTTCCTCTCTCAGGAGGGAAGTATATTCCCTTACACACAGTGATTTGAATATATCTGTTCCACTTGACCAAGATTTTGTTCCGTTATAATAAAACACCTTTTAGAGAAGAGGCATAGACCTCTTTAAAACGAAGACACTTCAAAAAAATTGTGAAATGGACTGCAAAATCTGCGTTAATACAGAAACACAGGTAATGCATTTCCCAGAGTTTCCAGTGTTAGCACTCAGCTCGTCACCCTCACGCCAAAATGATGCTGCCTGTGGTGACTGTGCCCTGATGCGGAGATCAGGAGGGACAGAAGCACTGAAGCTCCTAATGCCAGCTCCAAATCTGAGGACAGGAAAGCTGGGAACCCCAGGGAGCTCCATTTCCAACCAGGGCAGTGCCTGAATGCGTGTCAGGAGCCTGGGTGGGCTGCACGAGAGCTCACAGAGGGCTCACAGGGGCCTTTGCTCCCTGTGCCCTGGGGCTGCACTTTCTGCAGCACACCTGCCAGAGGCACAGCACAAAGTCTGTCCCCTCTGCTCCTGCTTCCAAGCACTGAGCAGCTGTTCCAGATTGCAAGGCAGGATGTATTCTGTTACCATCTGTATGGCAGTTGTCTGGGGTCAAGTGGGCAATTCCCCTTATCTCTCTCCCTGAGAGATCACAATCACTCCTCCCTCAGCAGGGGACATCTGCTGATAACAGGATATTGAATGTCACTGCATGGCTGATAAGAACTGTAACATCCCATTGTGAGATGCTCTGCCCAGAGGGAGGAGCCAAGCATTGCTACCCAGATATAATCTGGAGATTCTGACACACCAGCACAGCTTCTCCACTGGATTCCCCAGAGGAACAGCAGCTGCTTCTACTTCCATGGATCTGCAGAGGAAGAATACACCCTTTTTTCTACAGGACCCCCTGCTCCAACAGAACCACACCTGACACTTCAGGAGAGCTGCAGCCACTTTTCCAACTGGACTGCTGCCAGCACCCTGACCAACAGGGTGTCAGGTTGAGTTCTGACCCTGTCAGGGTTGTTCCAGTGTATTGCATTGTTTTATTTTATCCTTTTATTTATTTTTTCCCTTCCCTATTAAAGAACTGTTATTTCCTGCTCCCATATTTTTTGCCTGAGAGCCCCTTAATTTAAAATTCATAGCAATTTGGAGGGGTGGGGAGGGTTTGCATTCTCCATTTCAGGGGAGGCTCCTGCCTTCTTTAGTAGGCACCTGTCTTTCCAAACCAAGACAGCAGCCCTTCCACAGCCAAGGCATCCTCTGGTGGCTCCTCAGCCTCAGGTGCCCACTCCACGTAGCTGCTGGGGTCACACAGGGTGTGCTTTTGTTCCCCTCCTTTTCCTTGGAGAGCAGTCAGGCCCAGGGCAGGATTCCAGTTCATTTGCACAGTGATAACACAGCCTTCCAGAAAGGAAATCCAAAACAGTGGATTGGGTGCAGGCACATCCATCTGTCATCTCCAAAAAGCACACGGGCTGTGAATGCCTGGTCACTCCTGTAATTACCTGTTAAAGCTGAATGGGCAATTTTTAGCTCGAAATGTGTGAATATTTTAATGATGCACAAAACAATTAAGAATATTACATGCATGGCTCCTGATCACCTTGAGATTTTCTCTCTGCTTAGTGCTGGGGAAACTCAACCTCTATAACCCTGCTGGAGCAAGAGGGCACAGCTAGAATCAGGAAACAGTGAGCAGAATAAATTGCAGCAAGGCAGGAACTTTTTAAAATGCAACTTTTCCTTCCACAAACTCTTAGATAATGATGAAAAAATGTCCACAATGAATTCTGATATAAGAAAAAAAAAAAGAAAAAAAAAAAAAGAAAGGCCAGAACAATAAATGTGTCCCATGTGACAGCCAGGAAAAATGAAGGGTCTGATTCAGGTCCTGTTCTAATCAACGGGACTCTCTCCATTACCTCTGCTAACAATCCCACTAAACCCTTTATGTCTGGTTGAGTAGATAGAGCACAGAGGTAAGGAGAAAGGAAGCCCAGCCACAGAAATGGCAGCTAAGCATCAGGCAAGGCAGTCAGATTCTCCATGCACAGCCAAGCAATGTTAACATAGCTAAGCAGTGCAATTCGATGTGTACACACAGATAGGCAGAAAAAAAGGATCTGGCCCAGTGTGGTAGGGAAAAGTCTTCAGTGATCACACTTAAGTATTTGCTATAGAAGATGCAATGATGTTCTTGCTCAAGACACTGTGAAAATATGGCTTGAGGAAAAGCCCTGGGGATAAATTCTACCTGGTATGTGCCTGCCTAAAATGCAGGAACTGCTGTGGCCCCAGGCACACAGCAGGAATAAGGAGCAGGATGTGCCCCCTAGCTCATGGATGGGAGGTGAGCTTTCAGCTCCTCTCAGGTGGGTGCCCATCAGACTTCAGGGGAGCAGAGCTGCTTTCTAACATGTTGGGGCCAAGCCCTGTGTGTTGACTATGAAAATTTCTCAGGAAAAGCTGCTTAGCATATGAGAGATGTGGGTACATTTCTTTTCAAATCCTGTTCAGAGTGAAAGAAGCGTAAACATCACCTAACCCAACCATTGCTTTCAAGTACCTTATTTTCACACCGAGTTGCTATAAACTATCCCCGTAGAATTTTGTTGTAATTACATGCAGTAAAAGGAACAACCAGGTAATTACCTCAGACTCTGCAATAACATTTCTACATTAAAATGTAAGTGCAAGGTGCATAGCTTGTATCCATGTTTCAACCATAGGAAAAACAGAAAACTACTCATTTGAGGGGAAAGGCACACATTAAAAAGCCCTCTGGCAGCTACCAGCACTGTCCCAGTTCAGGCTGCTCATAACCCCCCTGACAGCAGTGCATGGTTTTGAAAACAACCATGTGTGTTTCCAAGGGGTGTTTTATCCTCCTTGGGAGCCTGGCACCCTGAAGCATACACAGGAAAGCTTAAAAGAGTCCATTTATATGTGGAGAGAGGTACTGGAGAAATCAGCTTTCTGACCCTGGTCCCTGAGCCTGCCATGGGCTGGATTAACAGGGGCTGCCAGCTCCTTGCACTGCTCTCAGGCAGCACTCAAAATCACTGGGGGCAAGGTGGTGTTGGATTAGCCACATTTCACCTCCACAGGCTTGTCTTCCACGTTGAAGAATTTTCTGTCTTTCATGAGCTTTTGTGCTTCATTTAAGCCCTAAATAAAGCACAAATAGCCTACAGGAGTAAACTTTACTCTCTACCTGTCAGAATAATTTCCTACCTGAATTAACTTGTGAATACACCTTAAAAAAAAAGCCAGACACATTCTTCTCTGTAGCCTGATTATGTGCCTGCCTTATTTTCCAAATGCCTTCTTTAAGCTGCTTTCCCATTTTGGGTGCAAGTGGAATCATGTTAATGCACAGAGTGAAGAGCAAACACATGCTTGGATTTTCTGTGGTGTGCATGATCTGGTTTATACACTGGTTTATACCCCAGGCACGACTCACCCCCTAACAGCAGTCACATGGGCTCTGCACCTGCCCACAGTCCTAGCACCTGAATGTTTTGAAGACCTCCTGCTATGAGCTCTCATCATGGGGGTTGAGAATGTTCTCATCCTTTTGCATCAGCAACAAAAAGCTCCCCCAAAAAGTCTGGCCTGGCTGAGTGGGAGGAGGAAGTTTGCTGAGTGGGAGGAAGGGATGCCCCATCACAAATCTCAGGAAGACACTTCAAAGAGCAAAAATGAAGGAAGAAAAAGAAAAATCGTTGGTTAAATATCACTAGTCGAAATGCCAGCAGCCCCGATGAGCTGCAGCCCTCCGGACAGAGGTGATCCATAAAAGACCTGCCATCTGATAAGGCCTTCTTTCAGCTTAACAAAACTTGGTGTCTGCATCCCATCTCTTATTCTG
The DNA here is from genome assembly GCF_027477595.1 of Haemorhous mexicanus. Taxonomy (NCBI): domain Eukaryota; kingdom Metazoa; phylum Chordata; class Aves; order Passeriformes; family Fringillidae; genus Haemorhous; species Haemorhous mexicanus. The sequence goes on along the minus strand of NC_082348.1, from coordinate 29,789,215 downwards.
GCATTTCAAACAGGCAGGCCCTGCTGCTGGCTCCTCCTGCCCATTCCGTGGGGCTGGCATTGTGGCTCCTGCAGTGCTGTGAGAAGGTGGTGGCAAAGCCCTGGTGCCTGCCCCCAGCTCTGGGCAGCGCCGCCTTCCTCATCACACTGCCCCAACAAACCAGAAACAACTACCAGCTTTGATTTCTGCTTCCAGGTTTCTTTTGAATCAGAACTCATGGAGGACAGCACAGGCTTTTGCATCACTGCCCAGAATGTGGGCAGGCCATAAAATCCCAGCTGTCCAAGCCAGAGCTGGCAGCCCTTTCTTTCCTAAGATAACCGTGGTTGTAGGAAGTTCACTAATGCTCTTGCTTTCTGGCAGAGCAGAACTCATCCTCTGCCCTCCAGCGTTTGGTGGGAGCATCAGTGGCACGCCATGGACAGCTGCAGAAGTCAGGGGAGGGCTGGAAGAAGTCAGGGTGGGTAGCAGGAGTCCATCTGAGGGGATCCCAGCTGCACCACACAACCAGCACCCACCAGATGCTCTGCCTAGCTCCCAGTCACCACTTTATTAACAAAAACACAGATTCCCTTTTCTGGTTGTTGTGGTTTGAGAGGAAATGAAGTTTTTTTGAGATGGTGTGGTCACGCCAATCGGTGTTCAGATTTTAATACTGGCACCTGGTTTGTCCACTGAGGGCATGGATACATCTCTGAGAACACAGGGGGTTAAAAGCTGTGAACTCCCAGGGGAAACTCCTTTTGAGTTCCGGTCTTGGAAGAGAGCAGAGCGCCAGGCTCAAACCATGACACTGGTCTTACTATCACAGGTAGTTTAATCAAAGAGCTAATGAAGCAAGTGGGAAAAACACAGCCATGCATTGTGCTGGCTACAAGGAAGATGCTTTGGAGGAACAGAAACCTCCAGTGACCTGAGCTGGCTGCAAAGCGGGCGACCCAGCTCTGCCAGCACAATGGATCACTTCCAGGAGCTAAGCCTGCAAAGAGCTCCAAGTGCCCGCCAGCACATCCAAAACCCTGCAGCAGAGCACAAAACACAGTTCTCTCTTATCTCAAAGAACCTGGTATTTTATTATCACTCTTAAATCAGGCACAGCCTTCTTCATCACATCCTTATCTGGATATGGGCTCACTTCACTATTTCCCATCTCAGAGCCCTCGCTGACAAAAGCACCACATCTGCCCCTGCACGGTTTTGGTCTGCACACAAGGAATGGCTCTTCTCAAAGACCCCAACCCAACCTGCAAATTTCCACTTCTTTCTTAGTTCATACATCTAAAATGGGATTATTTTATGGGAATCATCTCCCTAATGTCTGAGCAGCTTCGTGGCCTTACACTGTGCCTCTCTGATTCATTAATGCTGTTGTTTTCCTAACAATATTTCCGTGCTAAAATGAAATTCACACACTTTGCATCCCATGAACATTAAAGACTTTTCAGGGAATAAATATAATTGCTCAGCGCATCAAGTATGATTGATCCCTCTGCATTTCCTGGTAATTACCCTCAAGAACAGTGTGCATTAGACACTCTCAGCTATCAGAAGTAGTGTCTAGAGACTTGTGGTCAGGTTTACTAAAATACTCCCTGCAGTATGTGACCTATAAGACATATATGCATATCCTACTTAAGTGGATTCCATTTTGCTCTTGGACCTGCATCCGGCCAAAGGAAAAACATCCATTAAGCTATTCTACCAAACTACCCTTATTTGAAACAAAGAAGAAAAAATGCAATCACTGAATCACAGAATGCTCTGAGCTGGAAGGGACCCACAAGGATCATTGAGTCCAGCTCTTAAGTGAATGGCCCATACAGGGATCAGTCCCACAACCCTGGTGTTATTAGCATCCTGCTCTGACCATCTGAGCTCATCTCAGTGGCATATGCACCATTATGTTTTTCTATCAGCTTCTACATTTTTTTTTCTTACTTATTTAATTCCTGCCCTTTACAAAATACATTTGCAAACAGAACTCCAAACTTAGACTGGACTCTGGATATTAACATGCACAGATCATCTATATTCCCTCTGGAAGCAAAAGATTTTGTGCTGATTTTGGCTGAGGTACTGTTAATTTTCCTCACAGTGACTCATAGAGGGCTGTATTTTGACTGGCTGGGGTTAAACCCCTACTGCTCTTTCAATGGCTACTTTTTATTTCCAGTATAAACAGATTACCAGAAGTTATGCACCATCAGAAGCTTCATCTCAGCCTGTGGTCACACATGCCTGTGGGACAGGTACCTGTTTTTTCCCTGACTGCCACTGCCTCCCTGACAGGTCAGAATAGGCTCTTGTTCTATTTAAACACTGATGCTGAAATACACTCCTCCTTACCAAGCAGTACTATAGCTTTGGCTTTGAATCATGTTATTTCTCATGCTTCTAAAACAGTGGCAAATCTAAGCATCTGAGTAAATGCTATCCCAAATAATTTGTGGTCTTTCAGCACTGCCAAGGTGAAATGGTGCACCTGCTATATGCTCACTTCTCCAGTGTTTGGTTCAGAACCCTTTCAAAGCCAATGAGGACATTAAGCAGTTGAAAAACATTATAGCCAGCTTCAAAAATCCTTGCCAGGGTCATAAACACCTTGTCTCTGTGAGCTACTCTTCTCTCTTGCTACCCGTATCCAAATGGATGGATCCAAATAGTCCAACTAGCTGAGCTCTAAATCACATCAAAGGTATCATTAACAAATGGAAAAAATGATAGGGGTCACTCTTGGAGACATTCAATTTCCTGCAGCCTATCTGCATTCCTTCTTCATATTCCTTTGGCTTGAGATCCCTGAGACTTAATCAGAGCTCAATGATTTATTTCCAGGGAGCCTTTGGTAACACTGTTCCCTTTTTTATTTATCTTCTGCAAATGGTCTGGTGCCAGCAGACATTCCCCAGCACCTATATAATATTTCAGTGCACTCCCCAGCACCTATACAATATTTCAGTGCACTCCCCAGCACCTATATAATATTTCAGTGGATTCCCCAGCACCTATATAATATTTCAGTGGATTCCCCAGCACCTGTATAATATTTCAGTGCACTCCCAGCACCTGTATAATATTTCAGTGGATTCCCCAGCACCTGTATAATATTTCAGTGGATTCCCCAGCACCTGTATAATATTTCAGTGCACTCTCTAGCACCTGTATAGTATTTCAGTGCACTCCCCAGCACCTATATAGTGTTTCAGAACACTGTTCCCAGGTGTGTACTTTGCAAAAGGCCAAACCTCCTTGCTATTCCTCCCTTCCATGCTGCTCTGGCTGAGCCTGTTTTTCCACACTGTCCAGCTGGCCCATAAACCAGTCCTGAAATCCTGGACAGGCCCCATGACACCAGGGCTTTTTCCTTAATTGCTTCCACAAATTTTGAATGTCACTAGTGCCTCTTACTTTGGAGTTAGATGGGAAGGAGGGAAGCATAACCCTTGCTGTCTACTCAGATCATTGTATCATTGCAGATCTGTTTTTTCAAACCTTTTAAGTACACTTGAATTCCTAGCAATTTTGCACCCTGCTCCACTGAAAAGGCTGAGGGGTGCAGGTGATGCTTTCAGACTATTGCTGATACATTTTTCTTATCTCTAGATGCTCTAGCACCCATCCTCATGCTTTAATTTGGTTTGCTGTTTTAGGTGTTGAAATTATTGTTCCATGTAGCCATCTGTAAGCTTCAAAGCTAACCTCTCTGCTGCTAGATGAAGAATCTGCTAGAAAAATTCTGCTAGAAGAGAAACAAAGACATCACCTTTTGATCACATGACAGCAAATCCCACCATTAGTATACAAGAAATAAGTGCTACCTAAAAAACCCCCATCAAAAGTCTCACCCTCTGATGAGCTCAGGGAGCTTTGGTCTGGTGAGATGACTACAGTAACAAAAATACAGCTACCACAGCCTCATCTACCTGTCCCCTGCTCTCCAATCTGTGGAATGCCCCAGAAAAACTCATCAGTATCATCCTGGAAACCCCTATTCCCAGCACAGATTACCTGCAGGAGCAGCATATGAGTCCTGAGCTAGAGAAAAGGGGTGGCTTTGCACAGGAGATTGGATGTTTGCACAGTTGATGGATGCTGAAGGCACAGAAGTGGGCAGGATGGTTTTGATGGCCATTTGCAGTGTCTCACAGGTCTTAGTTGCCCTTTTTAGACCCTAGCTTTCTTTTGCAAGGAGTCTGTATCTGCATGGAACATTTCCTAGAGAGAAAACCACTGTCCACACATCACCTGGAGAGACCTAAGCACGGAGGCTGTGCTGGGGCTGCTCACAGTGTGGGCACTGCAGAGCTGTGTGCTCCCACTGCCTGGCAGAGCTGGACTCACTCTGGGGCCACACCACTGGATTTTCTCACTTTGCACACGCTGAGGGTGGGAGCTGGGATTGTGCACTGTGTGCCTTCCTTGTACAGGACCAGAACACAGCCAGAGTCTTTGGGAATCGAGTCTGAGCTCAACTTGGCAGAAGCCCAGGCTAACATTCTCACTGCCAGTCACTGCTCCTCTGGAAGCATCCCTCTGTGGAGCAGAAGGCTTTGAAGGCTTTGAAGAAGACAGGGCTTGTGGCAATGAAACAGGGTAGACATTCCACAGGCAGGTGAGAAGAAATTACTATGGCAACACCACCCTTTGTTAGAGGTGGAAGAGCTGTTTCCAGTAGAGCACTGTGTTCCATAAGGCCTAGTGTAAACTTGTCTTCACAGCTGGAGAATACCTGGGAACAATAACTGGGTAAGGAGGTAACCAGAAATTCAGCCTGTACTGCCAGAACACATGGAAAAGCACAGAATAAAATGACAAAGAATACCAGGGCTCCCATCACCAGGCTTTGGAGGAGCAATGCTAACCACATCAACATTTGAGCCTTGCCCAACTAAATAGGACCATACATCTTCAGCTGTTCAAACTGCCAACTCATTAACTTCAACTATAAAGTTCATATTTCTATGAATTTTGCATTTCTAAGGGAATCCAGACTACCAGCAGCAATTTAATAAATTTATAATAAGCACATCCAGGCCTACTGTAGCAACAATGTCTGGGTAGCAGTTCTGCATGCTCTGAATACAAGTGGATATTAAGAGAGCCAAGAGCAAGGGTTAATCATGGTATTTAAAAAACAAAACCACCCCTGCCTATGATTCATTTCACAGACTTCAGTGTTTCATGAAGCGAGGCACGTAGATGAGTAAATAATCCTTGTGGGCTCAATTTGAACCATTTGTAGAAATGAAGAAGGGTGGGTACAGTGTTTCCTTGGGTAGGGAAGGAAAGTCATCACATTAAGGAAGGGGGCTGGCTCTGTGTGAATAAAACCCGGCTGCTACTGAATGTATTGAAACATGATCTGAAATCAGATTTGCAGTCAGGCTGCCAGGAGACTGAAGAGGTCAGCTGTTTGTTTTATAAACTGGCAGTGTTTTCCCCTCTCCCTGCCTGCTCCAGTCTCACCGGGAAGCAGCGTGATGGATGGGAGAAGGTCTCCCTGCTCCCAAAAACCCCTGCAACAGAGGCTGTAGGCAGGCTGTCACCTCTGCCTGCCACTTCTGCCAGGACAAGGAGCTACAAAATATGCTTGGTGCCAAGGGTCCCTGCTTAGCCCCACATTCAGCACAAAGCCATCGTTAGCCTTCCTCCTTGGGCCATAATTGTTACACCCACGGCCCTCTGATGACATTTATAAGCTGTGTCTCAGATAATATAGCACTGCCTGTTGAGTGGCAGTGCTGCACAGGACAGGAGACAGCCCTGGCTGGAAAATGCCTGTCCCTTCTGCAGGCAGCAGCTCTGCTGGGCTCTGTGAGCCCCACAGAAAGATGCTCTGCTCAGACACATCAAGCACCAGGCAGCTTATCAGCCCATGATAACCTGGCTCCCAGCAGAAAAGGGAAAGAAACTTCCCCAGTCTGAGCACATGAAAGCCTGAAAACTTTTAGGCTTTTTGGATGAAAGGTGGCTTTAAGCATCTCCCCTCTGAAGAGACTGGCAGAATAAAGACACTGTTGGAGCACTTGAGCTTTCTGCTCTCAAACTCGCTGAAGTCCACAGGGAGCATTGTGTTGCCTTTGGTCAGCATTGGATCAAGCCACAGATGCCAGCAAAAGCCATCCCAAGAGCAGAATTTCCTGTGCTGGTGTGGTCTGCCTGCATCCCACAGGAAAAAAAAAAAAAAACCAAGAAGAAATACAGAGAATTATCTGAAGGGAAAATAATCCTGAATTTACACTTGGGCAAAGCACAAAGCTTTGTCTTTATTACCTCTCTCCCTAGGCAGATTTTTTATTTCCTCTTTCATGTTCACCCTTGAATTCTCTGCTTGCTTTCTGGGGACATGGGCAGGTTTTGACTCTCACAGTAGATACTACCAGGAGAACAATAAACAGGTGATTTTCACCTTCAGGTGCCTGAAACTTCCTTTAATGTTTCATTACAAGCACATACAGCGGGCCAGCAGTGCACACAGTGCAACTTGAAAAGAACTGCGGGTCGAAGTATCTCGCAGCAGAATATTACTGTGGATTTAGCACTAATTCCAGCTTTATTCCTCTCCTAATTCCTGTATCACATAGCCTTATCTACAGAGATAAAGTCCCTTGAAGTGCAATTGCTTTGATGCATGGATGGAAGACTTTTGTCAAAAATATTGTAAGATTTGCTCAGAAAACAATCACCACTGTGTTTAGACCACAGTCCACTCCAAACTCCCCTGACAGGTCTTGTGCAAACAAGCAAAAAATCTTCCCCTGGCTGCCTACAAAAGTCCCATTTCAGACAAGGCTGTAGCACACAGGACATTGACCTCTTGCAGTGTTTGGAGCATGGCCATGCTCTCCTAAAGCTGAGACCATCACAGCATGTGCACACTGTGAAAAATGCGTATTTTATGATTGGCTTTTCGCAAATATTAAAATGAATATTAGATGTGTTGTGTCAGAAAGTGATGCTGCATTAATTCTCTTCAGTAGTGTGTTAAATATAGTTTTAGGTTATAAAAATGTTAAAATAGAAACTGTGCTATGTGGGATACTTTTTATAAAGAAAGGACTTGCAGTGAGATAGCAGCCACAGGACACCTCAATATTTCAGAGAAAAAGAATTTATTGCTCCATTATCAGAAGAAAAGAACTTCTTCCTGCTTGGAAGGCACTGTTAGGATCAGGAGGAAGAAGTTGAGGATGACCAGACAGAATCCTGTGTTTGAATGGAATTGATGCATCACATATGAGGTGTATGAATATGCAACAGGCTGTTGTTTTTAAGGGTTAATCCTCTGTTAACTGTGTCCTTTTTCGGGCTTGTGCTGCCCAGCAAAGGTACCTGGACTGTCCTTAACTCTTTGCTTCTATTGTCTCATATTGTCTTAATTCAAATTGTCTAAATTATTATTACTCTAATTGTATTACTATTTTTATAACTATTTTATTACTATTAAATATTTAAAATTTTAAAAAACAAGCGATTGTTGCTTTTCACACACACCATGCAGCTAATTCCCTGAGTGCCTGGGAGTATCAGTGTCCCTGAAGGGCACACTATTGATCCACAGGTAGATTATGTTACTTGCTGGGCTTTGGCATCCTCGCAGCAAAGGGCTGTGTTTAATGCACACTCTGCCTGGGCTTTCAGGAGCTCTTCAGCTCAAATCATAGTGGTGCAAGGCATGGATCTTTTGATGTCAAATCCTGTATGATTTTACAGCTGGCAACAAAGAAAATTTACATTTACAGCTGACAGCAAGTTTCAGCCAGAAGGATTTCAAAGCACTTTTAAGAGCTATCATTCAAAACAAATAATGCTGAATTAAGATGTTTCTGGGTTGAAATATAGAAAATATTGAACAGAACTACTCAGCAGCTTGGGGTAAAAGGTGAAGAATACGCTACCCAATTGAATGAGTGCAATGCAATTTTAGTTAGGCAGGATGCAATTACAAAAGCTGGAATCTGGCCAAACCACCAAGGTTAACTACTCTACTTTTTCTAAAAGTATCATGGGATTTTTCTAATGATCATAAGTTAATGATGTTGTGTCTGAAAGTCAGCACCTCTCCCCTCACAGCGGCCTTTACAATCATTTAATAGCAATGGCCCAATATCAGATCCAGTGAGAAAACCCCAAATCACCATTCCTACCATCTCAGAAATGTGCTTATCTTAGAAAATTGGGTTTGGAAGGGACCCAGTGAGACACTAGGTCCAGTTTGCTAGAATCTCAATAAAGATCACAGATATAATCATATCACTGATAGGGAGCCTAGAAAGTTTGATAAACCTTTAAGATTTACCTCCAAGTTATGAACACCATAATCTTAGCACCTATCACAAAAGGAGCACACACACAACTCAAAGAGGACTGTTAGAAAATCAGGCATGACAAGCCAAATATGGGCATTAACACAACAGAAACTTTATGTTGTTTGAACCAATTTTCCTATCTTCAGATATCGATGTTGGTGTACAGGTCTTTGGCTGAAAAAGGTGGCAAATAAATAAAATACAGTTTTTAGTTTGCCACGCATGCTTTTGGATTTATCTTGGTCAATCCATTTCTTTTAAATGAATTTTAGGCCATTCATTCAGTCAGGAGGTAGCCTGTGTTTTCAAGTGCTTGCTAGATAAATCATTAAAAAAAAAGTGCAGAATTTAACTGTGATTGCAAATGAAATGGAAAGACTAGGAATAAAAAAGTCCTTTATAATGTTTCATTCAAATCTAGGGTATGATCTACCAAAATCAACAGAGGTTTTAGGTTGGTTTCTCTGTGCTTTGACCCTCACGTAGCAGATCAGAACAGCTTACCAGCTGCAGAACAGCATTTGCACAGCTCGTTGGCTCACACCCCTTTGTGGAGTGTTGATCTGATTAGGTAAATGAGATATTATAACTGTCCTTCTAGGAAGTTTTGGCTGATGCTTTTCCTGTGCAGGATGCAAGATAAAGAAATCATAATAGCCTGTGATTGCCTGGCCTCAAAAATAATGGTATTCTAAATCAAACCAAAGCAAAACAAATCCAGCTCAGAGAAGTCAGGGCAATTTCTCAGAGAGCAGCTCTGCCAGCCATGAAGATCTCCACTGCCATCAGTGAACTGAGCACCTATCCTAGAGGATCTCTATTGTGCTCATTCATTAAATTCTGAGCAAACCACACAACAGCTAAGTGTTATTTTGAACTCTTAGCCCATTGTACCATCATTTGCCAACAGTTACTCTTCCTTGATGCTAACAACTAACTCGAAGGCCTAGTGAGAACTTAATGGGACTGAGACTCACATCAAGTTTGCCAGAAAATCCAGGTTCTGACACATTTTAAGGTTGCTGGTAGACAGTTCTTTGAGTTCTCACTCCTTTAACTGTTTACAGGTGAAACAGCAAACCTGATCTTTGCTCTTACACTAGCTGGAAGTGAGCATACATTTGTGAGTATCTGGTGAGAATTTTTCATCTGAGATTACATTTCCTGTAGATGAAAAAGCTATCTTCTGGTCCTAACACTCTGATCTTTATTTGATTAAAAGGATTCATTCTGATTTCTTTCCCTGTGATTCTGCATAGTATCACAGTGCCCTGTCTCTTTTGTGAGATCTCTTCAGAGGTCACTGCTTGGCCCTTCTCTGAGTCCCTCACCCCAAAAGTACCACTGTAGGCACAGGGCTGATTTTGCTCAGTCTTGAAATATGTGAAGGTGTTTAAGCATGCAGGCAATGCAGCCAAGCTATATTCAAAGGTCTCTCCTGTCATCTGAACTGAGAATCTAAAACCTGGTGTTAATGTTAATCAAAAGTGGTTTATGAACGCAAGCTCCCGCTGAAAACAGAGGGATGTGCACATTCTCTTGGCTTGGATCAGACCTCTGATGGCTGAAGTATTTTTCAGCTGGAGATGCCAAACAGAAACAAAAAGACACAGAAGAAAACGTGGCTGCTACAGTGCCTTTTCTCTCAGCTAGGAGGGTTTTATAGCTGTGCATTTGGAGAAGGAAAAAACCCAAACCCCACAACGTTTATGTACCCTGGTATGAGTGCAATAACTCAGTAATAACCCAGCACATAAAAAGGAGCACAGAAAAGGCTCCAGGTGAAACTCTCTGCTGTGCAGATTGCTTGTCTGCTTTGCTGGGTCACCCTCCAGCTCTCTGCAAGGCCTGGCAGAGGGAAGGGGTCTCACTCAGGCTCTGCCCACTAAAAGCAGCACTGACAGCTGTCTTCAGACACAGCTCTCTGTGCTCAAACCCAGAGCTGAACCAGCCACCCAAGGCAGCACAGACACAGCTCATGTGCTGGATGGATGGATGGATGGATGGATGGATGGATGGATGGATGGATGGATGGATGGATGAAAAATGAAACCATAAGAAACTAAATTTCACTGAAAACTTAACGTTTCTCCAGTAAAAAACATCCTTAACCCAACTGTGGCATTCAGTGCAAAGTTTCTGCTTTCAATAAAAACTTTTGGATTTTTTTGTGCAAGAACTCAAGCTTATATTCTTATTTTGGTGACTCTAGCTGTACATTACAGCGTGGTGCAGGCTCACTACAAACACCTGATTTTACAGGGGCTCTCCTCGGGGGCAGCAGACCCTGCCATCCATCCCCAGCTGCTACTGCACATTTATTCTGAGCTCAGAGCAGGTAAACAGGCATAAGCTGCAATCCACTGGGCATTTTTCTTCTATTAGAGACATCTGGGATCCAATTCTGTGCTGCATATTATCCTAGTGTGGCAATGCCAGTAGGGCTGGTGCTCCTGTATCTCTACAGACTGTGAAGGTGAAGGAGTATTTACGCTCTAAAAAAGAATAAAATTACAGAGCTGTGAAGAAGAGCAAGGCAGAGGAATAAAAGTCTTTGCATTAAAAAACTAAAACTATCTGGGGATGGCTGAGAACCCATGTTTGTTAAGAATATTAAATATAAAACCAGTTTTTTTGTGACCAAGGCACTGGAATAATTTTTTAAAAATGAAAACAATACCAAAAGTCAAAGTGTAACTTTACATCTGGAAAATAGTTTTTTCTTTCCCATTTTTTTTTCCTAAGCTATAGACTCTCACATTTGTGGAAGCCTTGCTTAGCAGAGCTTTCTAGGAATCACAGATTGTTCTGCTTCTGATTGTATCATAAACATTTTTTTCCCTGTTTTTTTTTTTCCTTAATTTTGGCATGAAAGCAGACGATCTTAACAGTGAAGTGGTTTTGGCAGCACAGGTTTTAAACCTCTTAGCAAACAAAATATTTTTGTCACTGCATCTCCCTACAGAGGTGGCTGGAATTGATGTGGCCCACATCCTCACATCCTGAGCAGTCATTCAAAGTGTGTGCACCTTACATTCATGTGTATAAAGTGAGATTAAGGTGCCAAAATGCCAACTGAGCCACCCTTAACATGAAGAGCATGCAATCACAAAAGGAGCTGTCAGTTGGCTCAACAGTTCTTCAGACAGAAGAAATTCTCTGTACTCTCTTAAGAGTACAGAGAATTTAATAAATCCCAGGGATGTCTCTTCCCCAGAGGGAACAAAGCAAGCCCAAGCCCACCACTGAGCTCTCCTTGTCTTGGATCACACAGTGGGGACCTTCCTCCACCTCCATTTCTTGCTTCTAGAAGTTATCTGCCTGATTTGATCCTTTCCATGCTCTCTTAGAGCCTGTCTCACCTGGCAAACACACACAGGACTCTCTGCCTGTAAAAACATTCTCAGAACATGTTTTGACCAGCCTTTCTCTCTTCAGGAGTGCAGTATTGCTTTAATATTACATCTCCTCCAGCAGTACAACACTTTTCCCTGGCTCCCTCCCACTGTGTTTCCATCCCTGGCACCTTCCTGGTGTCCATCCCATCTCTGTGGCTCTTCCAAACACTACAAACCCACACATCCATTTCTTTCTTGCTTTCATAGAAGACCTAGAAAGTATATAAACCTTCATGACACCTTCCTGATGATCATTTTCTGTACCATACTTGACAAGGGAAACAAAATCAGCATAAAAGGAAGAGGGAAGTTACTACACTAAGGTGTGACCACAAACAATTTTTACAGCTCTGCTTGCTTTCTGTAGTCTTTCTGCAAAATCAGTCTCTACTTATTCACCTTTCTGCTTGAAGAACTTGAACTCTCAAGGTCTTCTTTTTCCACCAGGAGGATTTTAACCCAGCATGGATATTATCACAGTACATAATAAAACAGTCATCTGGACAAGTAGACAAGCCCAGATCCTTTCCAGGTGCTCCTAAAGAGCATTTCTTCTTTAACTCTGGATTGGGGTTTACCTAATAATGCAAGCTCTGATCCACAGACACCACCATTTAATGGGAGTTTAACAGTCTGGTGCATTATTTGATTTCCAGATGCAGTCAGCACCAGCCCATCATTAGAATCAAGGCACTAATGTGGCCCCAGGGAACACTTCTCCCTAGGCCCTAGTAATCACCACTGGCCCTTAAATTCATGCCAAAGTGTTAGTTCATTCAACATCTTACTCTTTTTTTGTTACAGCTTAAAGAGAAGAACGGAGGGTAATTTCATACACAAATGTACAAGAGATTTGGTGCTCATCTGGTGTGAAGAAGGTAATTTAAAAGCTCTTCTATTTAGAAAATCTAAATATAAGAAACTTTGGCCTTCATTTATTGAGATTCTGAATCAGGTCTAGAGACCAATAATAGTTCAGCTCACAAACCATAAAGAGATGCAAGCCCCACTAATTTCATGCTCCTTTAATCTGCTTTCATCAACTGTGTGGATTTTGTAAAAGCACTCAAAAATTAGATGTTACCATTTAGTGAAAGCATTGACTGATTTCTAAAGGGTTAGCTTGCAGCTACTGAAAACATTAGTGACATGGCAAATAATCCAGTGCTATGAGCTCCCCTGCACTACATGGGTTTTGCTCTAGCAATGTATATATAATTGTATGAAAGCTACTCCATGCTCTTAATAAGGAGAGAGAAAAAAGGCTTGGCCTGGATGTTGATCTGATTCCAATGAGGTTATAAATAAACTGTTACTTGTAGTCCCCAAGACAAACAGTCTGGATGTGCTCAAACATCATATTCATTAGCATGGATTGTATTTACACAAACGGAAAAGAAAGTGAGCGAGGCCATTGATTTCATTGTAACGAGCAATGCAAAGCAACTGAATGCTGTTAATCAACAGTGTGAGCAATATTGCCTTTACCAGCTTTTTAGTAAGGCTTTTCAACATGTATTTTCCTCACTTCTCTGATCATTGTTATAAATAATTGCATTAAGAGTGATGTTTCATCAAATTGTCTTACAACTGCAATAACCTTTCATGAAGATTTCTAGGACAACATTACTGTGAGTACAGAGAGGGCTGAGTCCTGAGGAAAAACTCAACCAGCTTAGTGCAAATGAAAACACTTTGTGTGCAGTGGATCCTGGCACTGTGCTGTGCAGTTACAGAGAGCATTAATGGAGAACAAGCCTGGTGCCATCCAGCTCATCAACTATCATCAGCTTCTTGACTAGAAAAACCAACATCATCTCCATCCTTCTACTCCGAGTCAGCAAAATGCTGAAAAAGCTCCTGTGAGCAACAGCCACAGTGTACATCAAAGCACAGACTCTGTTTGTGTTATCCACCAGGAAGTGCCTGTGACAAAGTGACCCCCACGCCTGACCTGCATTCCTTGCCTCCTTGGAGAAGAGTGATGCAGAAGACAACTTGCCATGAGCTGAAGTGGTAGATGGGCACTAAAAAAGTATCTGAGCATAAAAACCTCTCCAGGAAACTAACAGGAAAGTCACTTCCAGCATCAGCTTCCAGTGATATCCCAGCATTCAGACTTTGGAGTGAAGTTTAGATGGCAGCAGCAATGACCAGAACTCCTTTAGTCATGAGAAACACTGCAGATAGAGCAACACCACAGGGGCAAGAAGGCAGTGATGGACAGACCCTAAGATCTGATGCCACCATGAGAAAGGCAAAACCACCTTAACCTCTGAGATGACATGTTCTCACCACCAAGGAAGTGCCATTCCTGTCCCTGGAGTGCTGTGCTAAGCTCCAGTGGCCATGCTGAATGAATTCTAATTTCTCAACCTAGTTTCTGTGCATAAGGGGAAATAGGAAAGGTACACAGGCTTTGGCTTGTTTGGCTTAAGGCAGAAGCTGAGAAGTGCAATGGCTATGACAGGATACTGCTGGTCTGGAGAGAGAGGACACGTGTCAGGAAGTGGAAAGAACTGGGATCAGTGGGCCACTGGGTCTGGGATCAGTGGGCCATTGGGTCTGGGATCAGTGGGCCACTGGGTCTGGGATCAATGGGCTATTTGGTCTGGGATCAGTGGGCCATTGGGTCTGGGATCAATGGGCTATTTGGTCTGGGATCAATGGGCCATTGGGTCTGGGATCAATGGGCTATTTGGTCTGGGATCAATGGGCCATTGGGTCTGGGATCAGTGGGCCATTGGGTCTGGGATCAATGGGCCATTGGGTCTGGGATCAATGGGCCATTGGGTCTGGGATCAGTGGGCCATTGGGTCTGGGATCAATGAGCTATTTGGTCTGGGATCAGTGGGCCATTTGGTCTGGGATCAGTGGGCCATTGGGTCTGGGATCAGTGGGCCATTGGGTCTGGGATCAATGGGCCATTGGGTCTGGGATCAGTGGGCCATTGGGTCTGGGATCAGTGGGCCATTGGGTCTCTGCCCCTTCTGTGTGTAGCTACTCAGCTGGCTCTCATCAGAGGAAATCTGCACTGTGAGCCTGGACAACTTCTCTCCTGATGGAAGATCTACACACAGGAATTACCATGAGATCCAACTATTCTGCTGGAATTTACATGTTAAACTTTTCACCTCTATGGAAAAAGTGACAGCATTTTTGTAAGGTTTTAAAAATGGGGTGAAAATAAAGCACAAGAGGGAAGGAATGCACATGGAAGTATCATTCCTTAGCTAAATCAATGGATACTGGTTTTGATAACATGACACTGTGTTTATCATGTCCCCTTCCCTCCTCCCAAATGCAGCTGGTGAAATTCTGACATGAACCCAGCTCTGATCACTCTAGGATCTCAGCAAACCCGGGCTGTGTTAATGTTTTCAAAGGAAATGGAAGGTGTTTCATAATTTTAACTCAAAGGCTTCTGTGAAAATTCAGTAGTATGTTCATTCTGATTACTTTGGTGTTCAGCACAGACCGGCTCTGGTGATTTTATCACAGTCCTGGTATGGCTGAAACTCACTGGAAAGAAAAATCACCCATTTCACTGCTCCTTCGAGAATCAACTGGTAAAGCCCTTTATCAACAGAAAGCAGGGGAGGTGAGCTGAAGCACTGCTTGTATTTGTTCAAAGTACAAAACGTGCAAGTCAGATCTAAGGAAAAATTATATGACAACTGGGTTAGAACTATGCAAGGCCAACCTTTTCTGTACTGTCTAGAGATCCCTTGTTCATAACCTCAGGCTACTATCAGCACTGTGATGCTTGCAACAAAGTACTATGAGCACACCAGTACTTGATGAACTGAATGAATAAATGTTAAATCCCAAAGCATGATGTTCCTTGTGATCTCTGTTAAAAGCCTGCAACCCTTTAAAACAAGAGCCTTAACTTCATAATCTCTGTGGCATCTAAATCATCCTGAGGAAGGAGTTCATTTTCCATACACCGTGTTCTGCCAAGCGCAGTTATTTTTCCAAACACTTATGTAACTGTTCAAGGGGAAAGGCAAGGCTGGAGCTCACCCCGAGAGTGCTCCGTGCTCAGCTCGGGCTGATGCTAACTGGAGCAAGCTCTTCCTCAGGTCCCTGACTCCTTTGGCTCATCATCTCCCTTGTGCTCTCTTGTCAAAGTGCTGGCAGAGGCCCTGAGCAATGAGCAGCTCATCCACAGCCCGGGCAGCCCTGGAACAACTGCCTTGTACTGGCAACCTGCTGTTTATTCCCAGAGATCCATTCATGTCAGAGTGCTTTATCAAGGTTCAGACTCAAAGCACAGCAACAGCACATCTGTGTTCGGGGTCTGATCTGCAATTAAAAGATTTCTGTTCAGCTGGGTATTTGGACTGAATCCTGGAGCTGCCTTTCCACCCTCTTCTCCACTTTAATCACAGGTTTTCTTCAGGCCTCCTTTGTGTTTTCACTCTTTGTAGTTACCTTGGATGACTGTAAACTGGGCGAACAGGATAAAACACCTCAATACCCAGCACTGCTAAGAGGAGTGAGAAAGCAAAGCAGCATGGCTGCAGAGCAAGGGCTCAGCAAACAAGGACGAGCATTCCAACTGATGAGAGAGGACCCAGGAACCATGAATCCAGCTCAAAAAATACCTTTCATCAAAAATGATCAATCTGAAGCACACCTTCTCCTCCCCCTTTGGTTTCTAGACTGCATTGCCAGCTTGCTTTCTACCCCAGAGTGACGAGACAAACTCCTTGAAAGCAATCAAAGAAATCTCAGATCTTCAATAAATCACATTTAGAGGATCCTAAGCTTGTGTATAAATTCAAAAGACCACAGAGCCCAAGATGAAACCACAAAACTTGGCAGCAAATGCCACCCCTTGCTACGCACAGTTGGGAAAGGAACCATCTTGCCAAAGTGTTTATTTACAACTCTCTTGACAATATTTAGCTATACAGGGAGCCATTAAGCCAATACCAGCATTTCCAATGCTTTTAATGACCTCCAGAGCAGCCCTCTAGAGACAGGCAGCCTGTGAGCCATGGAAGAGAGAACCAGCAGTGTGGAGATGAAGGTTTTCTTAGGCCCCAGGGACAAGATGTGTGGCAGCTCCCAACGGGTTTGATTTCCCTGCTGCAGACCCAGAAGGAAGCCTGTGCTCAGACTGGACCAGTCAGACTGAAAGCAAGCTCTGATTCTGGCATAAATCAAGAGGAGACAGCACAAGGCCTATGGGGAGCAAAGCAAAGATGGAATCAGGAAACCACAATTCATCATTTATCTTCCCAGCATCCTGCTCACAACGGAAACTTCCAAACTAATGACTATTTGAATGCAGCCTCACATGCAATGCATCATCCCTGAGCAGGGCTTTGAAACATCAAATAGAGAGTTCTGAGATTAACAGGAAGTTTACAGATAATTATTAGGAGGTGATTGCCTTATTTTGGTCTATTGTTTGGTGTATTTACATTCTTATATTCAAACATATCTGTACTTTGCAATATTTACATATCTCTAGTTTGAGGCTTCACACAGTAGTACTATAAAAATGCTGATTTACTACTTATGCAGACACGGTACACATTTTACTGTGCTGCCAATGCAATTTGCCAAGCTGTTTCATTCCTCCCTTTGTAGTTGTATGATTAAATATTTTGATTTTTCTCTATTTAGTTTGCTTAATAAACTTTCATGTATTTTGTTCAACAAATACTACAAAGTTTGGCTCTCGCTAAAAAAAAAAAAATATAATTTCAAAAAGGAAAAAAAAAATTAGGTTTTTCCCATATCAGTCTTTAGGTTTACCACTTGACCGAAATATTATCCCATATACAATGAGAATTACTGTGCTGAGCATTCAGTTTTGACCAAAGAAGAGCATTAATAAACACCAATGCTCTCTACTTCATTGTAGGGAATAGTTAGAAACCAAGTTCCAGGTACAAAGGATGACATCTCTGAAAGCCAGGTACAAAAGATGACATCTCTGAAAGCACCAGTCTGGGGTGGTTATGGATGTTTTCTTGCACACACCCAGTGCTTTCTGTTTTCTCTGTTCTTGCATAAATCTTTCTCCATTAGCTGATTTGATCAGATTTATGAGAGATGAACTGGCTCTCTCAAAGCTCCATCTACGATCTCAGTAAAACTATTATGCTTATTTATATCTCAATTGCTTATTTGTAAAATAACTGTACTCTTCCCAGAGAGGAACGTAGCTTCATCACAAGAAGACACACACTGACTGCAAACACTGTAATATTCTTCTTTAAGCTGTAATAATGCTGACACTTCTCTAGTGTTTTGTTCTTCCCCTCTTAGAACTGTTAGAGCTAAAACCCAGTGCTTCACACCACACACTGAAGTGCCAAGGGAGAGTATGATATAAATATACAGATATGAAACAGCATTTGGAAATGATGAGTTTGATCTTTCAAAAGACAAATCACTAATCTCTGGCTCTAATAAGATATGGGATGATAAAGGTCACACTGAGTAAAGGACTAAGCTGACGGATCAGCCCCAAAGTTTCAAAGCTGATATTGCTGTTCTTTTCCCATTGGGGGAAAAAAGCAATCCTTTGTGTGACCTGCAGCAGTGTTACAGACACGTTGCAGAGACCCTTTCACTGTGCTTAACACAAGGGCAATTTTAAACTCACCCAAGGATGTGCAGGCTGAAGCGTGGCACAGTGGTATTTTAAATGCCACAAAATTATTCCATTTATTCTTTCAAAAGACACTTTCAGTCTGAAACTGGTAAAAGCTCTTTCCCCTCTGCACATCTTTATGAGGGTGATTAATGTGATTCAGTAGAAGTTGCCAGGTGACTGTGAAAGGACCTTTGGTCAACAGTTACTTGAATTAGCTGCTGACATGAAAAAGGAATTGCAGAGTGACACGGCTTTATTCAATTTGGGGCTTAATGTAAATCTGATCCACAACTGCCAGCAAATAAGAGCCTCAGCAGAGCACTACCAAAATCCCTGATTTACACCTTACATCCCCAAGAGTGAGGATTTCATGGTTACTCCCACTGGGGTGATAAGTGGTGTCTGCACTCTGCAGAGCTCTGCAAAGCGTGGAGCTCCATTTCACTGGCTGACTTTTCTTTGATTTCTTTTGCTCAGGTGAACTGGGTGTTTGTCTTGTAAAACCCAGCCCCTGGTGCTTGTCTCTACACTAAGAGCAGCAAAGATCTGTGGCCTCTCACAGCCACAGAAGCTGTTACAAAAATGCTGGACTTCCCCTGCTGCTCTTCTACCAAGTCACCAGGGAACTGGCTTGTCCATTGCTTTCAAGATCTTTGAGGAAAGCTAATGTCCTAACACTAAAGAAGCAAGGATCTGAGAAAACAGACTTTTTCCATTGAGAAGTTTATTCCTCTACGTCCCCAGATGAACAAACAAACAGCTGTAAGGTGTAGCTGGAAAAGTGAAAAGTTCTCTCCTTTCCTTTCAGAAGCCACTTTGCACTTATTCTGGGTTGAATTTGCAACTGTGCTCTCAGGTAAAGATCAGGTTGTGCTACACTGATCAGGTTCAGCAGACAAGGAGCAAGAGAAGGCAGAGAGAGGAGGAAGAGGAGAAAAGAAAATGAGGGTACAGTTTTGGGAAAGCTGTGAAATGGGGCAACTTCACTCTTGTGTTTTCTCTGCCACCCAAGTGAGCTCATTAATGCCTGAAGAATTTGAGGGAGATTGATTAATTGCATAAGGGCCCAGAAAGGACATGGTTATTGTCATTAATTCTAAATAAACACAGTATCATACAAATTGCATCTAAGGGGAACAAAAAAATCTTTTGTCCCTCTCAGCAGTGAGGAAAATACTAAGTAAACAGTGCTAATTATAGAAACAAAGGGATGGAGTCAGGCACAAAGCTTTTAGGTCACTGACTCCATTCATAGAAGGGGGAAAGAAAAAAGGGTAAGGTACAATCTAACCTAATTATAGCTTTGTAAAAATTATTTTCGAGCCATTAACTGAGATTTGGCCTACTTAGATAGCAAACTTCTAGGGGCAAAGACTTGCTTTTGTCAGTACTTGCCTATCTGGCAAAATGCAGGCTGTGTCCCTGACCAGAGCTCCTGCACCCCAGTATATTAATGCCCCAAGCCATGAAGGTGAGCCAGCCTTGGGTGGACATGTGCCAGGAGCTGTGCTGCTGCTGAAGGACTTCTGGAGCTCTCACTTGAAATTAGCAGCTGGCAAAATGTGGTTTGAGATTTATGAGCTAGAGTGGAAAGAAGAGAGAAAGGCTGTTCAATCTAACACTCAAGTCAACCCATCAAAGTCAGAATAGGCAACCATCCTCTCCATGCCCAGAAGCCAGGCCAGGAGAAGCTTTTCCTGAGAGCTCAGGGATATACCTACAGTCCTCACCAGAACCAGTTATCCAGAATCTGGGTCAGTGTAAAAAAGAATTGGAAGAGTTACAGAGCTGAGTGGGAGAGGAGCACTCCAGGACTGATCCCAAGTACCTTTCAGGCTGAAAGCACTGTTCACTGAGAATGAGCACATTACTTTTGATTTTCTATTTCTTCCAGGTCAGTGCTGGCATAACCTGCTATCTGCAGAGAGCCACCTATAGTCAGGGCTCTGCTGTGGTATGTATGATACCTCCTGGTTTTGCTCAGGCCTTGGGTGCTGGGACCAAGCAAACACAGAAGTGATTCCGTGGATTGGGTGGGGGAATGTTTGAGGAGATGTACTGCCCAACTCTATGACTGCAGAGGAAAAAACCCTTGAAAAATAAGTGCACTATTAAAGATCCTGAAACCGAAATGCAGTAACAGAATGGAAACATTTTTTTAAAACAAGAATCATTCCTGATTTTAACACCAGGGGTGGCACAGGGTAGAAATTCTGTGCTCTTGAATGGCCCCCACCTCCCAGCACCCCGGCGATTACTTTTCAATGGCAGGTGAAGAAGTCCCACGGTGTAATTTACCAGTCACCTCCAATCTGAGGAAAGCCCTGATAGATTACAGGTAAAAGCGTTCGCTCCTTACACAGCAATCAGCAGATGTCAGGAGTACAAGTGCTGCTATTCACCCTCATGCATAGGTTTGAAAAACACGTGCAGAAGAGCTGGCCAGAAGCATTATTTTTTAATTAAGAGGGAGAAAAAAAATCTTTACAAAGCACCTTAAACTGACAAGGTGAGGTGTGTGGAGTGACCTAAGACAGACAGGCACTGATTGAAAGCCATTGAGGTAATTCCCAAAGTAATTAGATCTTTGGACAACAAAGTGATGAAACAGGACAAATGACCTTTTCTCATTCGCACACCACCAGCTTATTTTTCTGATTTGTTCCACTCTCCAGGAACAGTATTTCTTTTAAATACTATCAGAAGAAAAAAATATGGCTACGGCACGGAGCTAGGATGCAGAGTATCTGGATTCAGCGCCTGGCTCTGCTGCAGATTTCCAATATGACCTTGGGCACATCCATTAATCTCTTGCATCTCAGTTCTTTAGCAGTAAAATGGAAGGAGAGCTACTACTTTTTCCTTGCCCGCTTGCTTGTCTGCTCTGCGGAGCCCGTGAGCGTTTTCAGAGCAGAGTTTCCTGGCGCAACCACCTCTATAAATTTAGCAGAGGCCATGAAAGTCAAATGCTGCGCTAAAAGTCAGGCAGAGGGAGGCCAAAGGCAGGATTTGGAAGCGCTCCCTGGTCCCTGCACTGCCTGTACCTGTGTCTTGGCTCTATCTGGGACACTCCCAGGCTGCTCCCTGCCCAGTGCTGGCGTGGGCAGGAGACGAGCCCCTGCTGCCCACTGACCTGCCCACCACAGGTAACCCAGCAGCCATGCATTTGTGAGGCGGCTCCCTTGACCTCAAAACCCCACTTGAAACACAGAACTTACTTTTAGAGCACAGGAGGATGACAGATTTTAGCCTGAGCCACATGGAAACTTTTATCTATAACACTGCATCAGAGAATTACATGTTGGTCTCACAAAGTTATTGGGAAAATCCACCTTTTTTTGGCATCTAATCACCTCTTTGCTGCAGGTGTGAGAGAGCAAACACATAAATATGCACCCGGACAATGCCATACAAGTTCTGCCTGCATCACATGCAGATACCTATGTGTGTGTATGAATGGACATAACACACCCATTTCATCCCAGAGAGCAATGTCAGAGTTGGTTTGCCATCACAGTAAACATCCAGCTTGACACATTTTTCAAAAGACCTCTGTGAATTCCTCATAATTACATTTTTGAGGATGTATTTTGCCAATGTGCCAGATAATGCCAGAAGCACAGCTTTGAGTTGACTGCATTCTTACTCCCACCAGTGTCCTGGCTATGACAGTTTTGATACAAACAGTGTGTATTAGATCATTAGTACAGAGACAGCCCTCTCTCCCTGACACGCTTTTGAAGCTCAGGCTGATGAATGGGAACTTGCTACTTCTGTGTGCAGCTTGGCCAATACATCACAAAGCTGCACCCAGGGAAAGACATCTAGATTGCCTCTGGCCACGCTGCTGGGGTGTTCCCAATCAGCAGAAACAAGCAAACAGAAACACACAACACGCCTGCAATCAATCAAGATATAATTTTCTGTAAGCACACGGAAGGTCACTTACTGACTAATAAGGCAGCCAATTATCCAAGGCCCATTAAGAAGTATGAGCACCCAAACCTTTCCCTGCTCATGAGAGATTTCTCAGTGCCCTGTTTGCAGTCCCTCTTAAAAAGGTGAAATAGGTCTAACTTATGGAAATGTGCAAAGAATAATAGGTCTAAGATTTCTGTGAATGAACCAGGAACGAGGGCAGGCTTTTTAATTTTTTTTTTGTGTGTGTTTGTTTATTTTTAATTTTAAACATAAACTACTTCAAAAGACGAAACTTGTAGAATCTCTCCCTGACCTGGAAGACCATGAAATGACCTGGAAGAGGTGGCAGTAATTACAATCAGAAGTAGCCCACTGATCCAGCCTTACGCTCTGCATCACCCTTTTGCTAATCAAGTGGCTGTATTGATCCCCTCTCCTTGGATGCTTTCCCTGTCACCCCGGGGCCCATGCAGTGCTCTGCACACGGGCTGCAGCTTGAGCTTTCACAGCTCTGTTATAGCCAGGCATCGACTCTGATTTGGAACAGAGTGGGGCAGCCCTGCACTGCAAATACAAAAATGTTTTAGCTCTTCTGTAGTTAAATCCGCCCTCCAGAGATCACATGCCACTTTCCATCGCTGCTAGAGAAGCACAATAACTTTTTTCATTTTTCTCTTTCCGTCAGTCTCTGCATGACTCCCACAACTTTTGGATCAGATTTTAAAAGAGTACTAATTCCCCACAAGCCTCAGGAGAATAGGCAGCCTCATTCAGATGAGATACCCAGCCGGAGCTCCCACTGATGGAAAGGCTGTGCTAGAAATCATGCTGCATTAAGGACCTTTGCAGGAGAGAGCTGCTGTGAACCCAAACCACAGGAACTGGCTTTATACATTCTTCTGACCATGACAGCCTTCAGAAATCTGAATTTTGGCTATTTTTGCAAAAAGCAAAAAAGGAAGGTCTCCTTACATCCATATTTATGGACTCTGTTATTTTTCATTTTTGTTCAAGATCAAATCCTGGCATAAACCAGCTCTTCTCTGTTGACTTTGCAATTACACACAAGGCTCTCACTGGGCTCTGCATTGACCCTGCTGATCCTCCTTGTCATTTCTTCCTGATGTGCTCCTGTACAATCTCTCCTCTGAATACCACAGTGATGATCAGTTACCTCTTAGAATCAGTAACCGGTCTAAAAAGACTTATTCCAACTTTTTCATTAAAAAGACAGTTATTACAGTCATGTTTGAAATTCAGCTCTTAAAAAAAACCCCAACAAAACAAAAAACCAACCAAAAAAACTACATGCAGTTTCTTTCCCTCTATACTGATAAAATGGAAAACTTCTGCTGGAAAATTCTAAAGATAGTGTTGTACACTTGGATTTCAAGACACACTAAGTTTAGAACAAGATAATGTGGCGTTTTAATTTTGGTTTTTCTATTTATACATTTCCTATGTGGCACAAGCCCCCTTTAATGAAAGCATGTTTTGGAGTAGCTTCAACACCCAGCGTTATTACAAGTTTTTGAAAGCACCAGAAGCTTATCAGCTAAAATATGCTAATTTCTCTAATAGGGTAATGAAGTCTAAATACTTTCAGGAAGACACTGCTATGATAATGGGTCTACTTAAAACACAACATTAGAAGAACCTTGATTACAGGTTGCTCAGTAGTTTCTGACTTCCTTAGGAACCAGAGTTTGTTCCATTGCTAATTTGCTGCAAGAGCTGCTGGGAAGGAAGCTCATTTCCATTTCCTTAGTCAATCACCTTCAACAACAAAACCAGAGCTAGATTCTTAGGAAAACTGCTCATACAACTGCATTACCAAGGCTTCAAGACTGACTTTGAGCTGCAAAGGCTTTGATGATGAAGTGAATCCAGGAGACCAAGTGGATGGTGTGGTGGTGGCACATAGCTCAGAAGCTGATGGACAGCCAAAATGAAGTGACAGGGTTGATGAGATGAGAAAAAGGCAGGGGAAGGGTGGTGAAGGTGGTAAAAAGGTGGTAAGCCCACGAAGGAACCACCTGGCTGAGGTCTGTGCACCTCTCTGGAACAAGCCTCTGCATTTCTACTCGTGCAGTGCTTGGTAACTTGGCAAGTCCCTCATCAGAGCCTCAAGACACTTGTGTTCCCTGATAGGGGAGCTCCTCTTGGCTTTATAAACCTGGTGATTTCCCAAGACTTGAGCCTTATCAACATGTTTCTTTCACTTTCAACACACAGAGGCAGCCCTCAGTGCTAGCTCTCAAATTCCCCTGTATTTCAGACCCATGGGGAGCAGGATAACATCACACACCTCTTCTTGAGCCCAGGAAGGTGCAGGAGCAGAGCTGTGGTATCTGCTTTGTGTCCCCCAGTCAAAAGCACCACTCCTCAAAGCCCTGGACATCCCAACCCTGCACTTGTCCCTGCCTCACTTCAGAGCTGCAGGATGCAATACTCCCACATCCATGGCATTTCCTGCACCACTGAGGCCTGTTCTCCTGAGAGCACCCTGGGTTTGCCAGGCTGCCAGTGGCCTGGCCTGACTACAAACACACACTACAAACACTTCTTTATTTCCCCACGTATCCTCCCAGCTGCAGGATCAGCCCACTACAGCATCAGCCCAGCCAGCAATGATTCAGCTTCTTGTGGAGGAAGAACAGGTACGTGGTGTGTACCCTGATGCATCTTCTCAAGCAGCAACCCATGTACAAGCCAGCAAGCCCATACTGAAAATAAAATAAAAAACCTACTAACAAAAGAGACACTTCTGTAACTTAACCATCACACCAAGTTCTGGCCCCAGACATCACATCTGATTTCCATTACAGGAAAATCATGAAAGTCTGACTGTGTCATACAGGTAGACTCCTTGAAAGGAAGAGGGCTTGGTATTTGTCTCCATGAGTTCAGCTGGGATTGTGCTCTCCCTGTTGTGGAAACAAATGGTGCTGTAAATCCAGCAGTATTGAGCTCAGAGTGATCTAAGTGAACTAAACAGTCTAGCTTGATATTTGCATTTCCTTTTTTATCAAAACAAATAGTAATCCACTCATTAAATCCAGTATTTCTGTAATTAATTTGCAGTCATTACAAATCACCTTTAATTGGATTAGCTATAATTACTATAAAATAATTTCCTGAAATCATGTTATATTTGTGGGATTTCTTTTTTTTAAGTCTTATTTTTAGAGACATGAACTTAGGTGAACAAAATGAGAGATGAGAAACACTTCAGAAGTGAATATCAGAACTCCCTCTACTCTTTTTTTGCCGAGCTCATCTGCATATTGCTCCTTTTGTCCCCAATTTTGTACTTAACTTGACAGACCCCAATTAGCCAAAACAGTGACACAATGCTGCTTCTCTGTTGCCCCACTGGCCTCCTCAGGAGTCTGGTGCCCACTAGGACTCTCCTTTTCCATTTCCAGTCTGTCCCTGGCATAAATCACCTCCTGATGCAGAGGGATCAAAGCCATGCCCATGTTTTAAAAGCAGACAGGCATTTTCCTTGGCACAGCATGACTTTAGGGAGCCAGTTCCTCTGAAACCTTACATTTCTTTGGTGAAACAGAATGCCTCAAGTCAGAGATCCACAAACTATTTACCATGCTCTGGGATCACCTCTGTGCTAATAACCCAGCCCTGTGCTGTCTCTGCTGTGCACAGTGCCACGGGTTTGGTGTCCCCCTTTTGGCAGGAGCTATTTCCCAGCCAAGAGTGCTTCAAGTCCTCATCTCCTGGGTCATGTTCCTCCACTGCTGACCTATGCTAACACAGCTCCAGTGACTTCAGTCAACAGTGGCTGAAGGTGTGGAGCACACCTCACACAAAAGGGTTGTTCTTGTGCGCTGTACACGATTTTACAGCTGCAGAAGCCACCTAGGCTTCCTGTGCTCATCTCCTGAGATGAAATCAAATGTTGTGTAAGGAAGAAATCAAACATAAAGGGGCCGACGACCTGTGGGCATAGCTGACCCTAGACAAATGGAATAAATTTGCTGGAAATAGAGGGTTCTCATTCAAGACCTTTCATTCTTAAAGTAAAATTACATGGCACATTGGCAGGAGTTCTGGCACTGCTCTAACACCAGTCACAATTTCACATTTAATACATGCTGTAAAAATAGCACATTCGATTCACATGAGCATGTCACGTCACATAACTGTAGCACTGAGCTGCAAGTTACATTTTCTACCCCTCCTATGAGTGTGCTGCCTTCCTTTCCCACACTCCAGCTCTCACAGCTCCCTGTGAGCAGAAGTCCAGCAAGATTTAATCAGGCTGAGCAATCTCTAAACTCATTTTTCAAATAGGTGGAGTCAAACCGGCTACTACTGCACGAAACAAAGTCCTCTTGAAAAAAAAAGAGGGAGTACAACCAGGTGTTATATTAAAACAAAAAACAACCACCAAAACTCATAAATGCTGCTCATTTTATACAACCTGACTTTACCTAAGTGTTTCTGTTTCAGTAATCCCTTAAACAGAGTGCAGCTCTAGGGCTTTCAACAGCACCTCCTCTTCCACTGTGGCTGCTAATACACACACCTCTGGCCAGACCTGCCTCCTGCCCCCTTTTTCCACAACAGGCACTCTCGAAAGGTGCAGAGCACTGCGACCCTGAGATGCATGCAAGGTCTCTGTTTCAGTCTGCACGTTCAAGGGATGAGTCAAATTCTTCAGTTTTCAGTCTCAGAATTGTTTATTGTATCTTATCTATTAAAAATTTTTCCCCTGCCCTGCCGAGGTCCATCCAGCAGGACAGTTCCAGGCACTCTGCCTGCCCCCGGGGCAGTGTTATCTCTTTATACTAAAAACTACATACAACATGGTTACAGTTACTTGCCAGTACCTATCACCTGTGAGTTGTGAAACTCACCAGTGAGTTTCTACTCTAAACCAATCACTAAAAGTGCCAACATCACAGCAGAAGATGGAGGTGGAAAAGAAGAAAGGTTGGACACACCCAAATCCCTCCATCTTGCCCCCAAAACCCCTATTCTAAAAATCCCAAAAATCGACTTTTGCACCCAGTGATAATTTTATTATGACACTCCTTACACTGCTGTGGCTTGCAGATCTTCATACAAAGCTGGCAGTTTGCTCCAGGGGTCATAATCGAACCCACAGGTGTTCTGGGCTGTGTGCCAGGGTCTCTGAGCCCCCTGGCAGGGGTCTCAGCAACTCTGGACACCCAGAGGGATGTCCTGAGCTCCGAGAAGGCCCTTGCTCCTTTTAAAAAGTGAATTCTTCCATAAGGAGAGAGCAGTGGGACTGACAGCCAGGCTCCTTGCTCACCACTCCAACCACGTAGCATCACACACAGGTTCACCCTCCCTGGCTCCTCTGCTGAGCCCCGGCACTGCAGCAGTGGGCAGAGGACAAAGCTGTGGGCACAGGAGCCCTTTCCTGCTGGGGGCTGTCCTGAGAGGGGCTGGGAAAGCACCAGGCCAGCAAAAGGCAGGGCAGGACCTGGGCTGAGCCGGGACTGCTGCGCTCGGCAAAACAGCCGGATCAACATGGGAAGGAGAAAGAGGGTAGGCAAAGAGCACTTACAATGAGATGGAACTTTCCTCAGTTTCTCTTTGAGCTCCAAGGCCCATCATGGCATAAATGATGCAGAGCTCACATATTTAGCATCTTTGTTGAAGACACTGCGTGGCCCAAGTAATTTTGCTCACTGTTTATATACTTGTTGAAAATCTCTGACTTGATGCTCAGACATTAGGCAGACATTAAGTATGTTAATATTGCAGTTGTAATTAC
This sequence comes from Haemorhous mexicanus, assembly GCF_027477595.1. Lineage (NCBI taxonomy): Eukaryota > Metazoa > Chordata > Aves > Passeriformes > Fringillidae > Haemorhous > Haemorhous mexicanus. The sequence goes on along the minus strand of NC_082348.1, from coordinate 29,761,201 downwards.
ATGTTTTTTTCCTTCTAATTTTGGAAGGATAACTCTTTGAAATAATTACACAGAGGGTGAGTTAAGTTCTGGGAAATGGTTGAGTCACCAAGAGTCACATCTGCACTCATGCAGAAAGGCTCAATGAAATCCTAAACATTTTTATCCCTTATAATTAAAGAGCTGGGAAAAGCAAAAAAGTTGGTTTATGCCTTTTAGGAGAAACACACAAAGTCTATTTGAGAGATGCTATAGGGATTTCCTCTAAGAGAAACAGCGTGGCTGCTATGACCAATTTCTGCCTTTAGACTTGCTGAAGATTTTCCACTTCACAATTAGAACAGTGTTTTATGTTTATCCAGCACCTCCATACTTAAAGAGCACACGGCCAAACTACAAATAACATCTCTCAAATCTTAAAAGATTCCCACACAGAACTCCCACCTAGAGCCAAAGATGAAATGGAAGAGGACATGCAATCCACTGTACACAGACAACTCCAGTTTGCAGTATAGTCACTGCATAATAGGACACTAAAATACTCCCAAAAGGACTGAAGAAGGAAATTACATACAACTGAAACAGCCATTTAAATGTCAGGCTTGCAGAATTCTAACTCTGAAGCTGCTTATTTTGGAGCAACCAAGGACCGAGGGGAAAAAAAAAAAAACAACCAAAAACCAAATGAAAAGCAAATGGAACTTTTCAGTGTTCAAAAATGGGGTTTTAAAACCTGAAGGTCTAACATTTTAACAAATTCATCATCAGTAAAAGTAAGTTCAAGTGGACCTGCTGCACCTTATTATCCTCTTTCCTTGCCCAGCTGTAATGCAGATTTATTTCAGCAGCCCTGGGTCTCTCAGCAGTGTTTGTGTGCTACCCACAGGTCTGTAGTCCTCTATTCATCCACATTATTTAAATAATAATACATATGTATAATCCTCCTTCCTTCTGTAACTGTTCTACTTGAAGAACCAATTAATTCCATTTGTTACTTCCTGGTGTATTATTTCTTCTCTACAAGCTGGAATCCCTTTAGGAGCCCTGTCTTGCCCTTGACTACTGATTATTTCCTTGGCTTTTCAATCATCAGAGCCTCTTCCTGTGGATTTTAGAGCATTATTGTGATTGTCAATTTTAATAATGCAGGTTTCCATAGTCTGTGCCTGCTGCAGGCCTTTTTAAAAAAGACAGAAAAAAGGACAATCCTGCTTTAAAAATAAATGAACCAATCATTTTGATTTTTAAAAAATGCAAGTAACTTGGTCTCGCTTATTATATGCCCATATATTATGTGCTGCATATGCAAACACTGACAGACACACAGCTCTTCTCTCCTTCTGTTCTGGTCTAAGAAATAGCCACAAAATGCCTTCATGTTTAGAGAAAGTGAGCTTCCAGAAGAACAAAGCAGGAAAAGGATCACCTATTTAAATGCCTTGAAGCAGAAGGCACAGAACTCAGACCTTTGAATCCTGACCCCCTTGAGGAATGGCACAAGCCATTGGATCTGCTGAGGTTACTTTTTTTCAAGACATTATAGTTGAAAAACATTTAACACATTCTCAGGAATTTATCTGTTTTGTAAGCATCTGACTGCATGATCCTTAAGTGCTTGAATAAATACTTGCACTTAGACAATTCAGAAACAAAGGCATTTCCTGAGGCATCAGACTTCAGGAAGCAAAGCTGCAGATCACCTGTACTTCCTTCTGCACTATTACATGATTAGGGGAAGCATTAAATGCCTCCACACACTGCTGTGGCTGGTTTAATTTAGCTATCAGGCTTCAGGCAGAGCTACACCACCTCCAGATTCACTCCTCCAGCTGCAGCCTTGGAAATTACAGATCTCCAGCCAAAGTCACTGGTCATCTCTATTTGCCTGCACCCAGACTGCTCTGGCATGGAGTGCACAAAGGGAATTAAACCTCTCCCCATCCATCTGCCAAAATGAACAGCACAATAACGCCTCCAGTTTCAGCAGGGGCTTCTGCTGATGGTTTTAATAGCTGAATTAAAACCATAAATAGAAAACAACCCTTCATCTTAACACTCTGCTCTGCGCTGCTACCACCACCTGAAGTGGAGCTGAGAGCAGGAGAGGAGTCAGTGGCAAGTTCCTGGGATGTTACCTTGGCCAAGCTCACAGGATGGGTCTCCTGTCTGCTGCCTGGGTGATGGCAAGGTGCCCATTTTAGAGTTATTTTAGAACTCTTCACTGTGGCAGAGCAAAATCAGGCGTAGATCTGAGCTTCCAGTTACATCTGTCTGTAAATAAACAGCACATCTGCTCTCTGAGCTGCACGGGCACCGAGAGGCTGATGTCTGTGAGGTTATTCAGGACCAGCTGAGATGCAGCTCTGCCCCAGTTTTGTCCAAAGAATGATTTCCAAATTAAACCCACCAGAAGGCTGCTGATGAGAGCAAGCCAAAGCTCACAGCCGTACTGTATCCATGAGCTTTCAAATGCTGCCTCTGCATCTTCCTTTTAGTTACTGATCAACATAAGCACAAGCTCATCTGGTTTGAAAGAAGGGCTGTGAGAAATACAACAAACCAGTTATGTCAGGCTGCAGGAACACACCACAGCCAATCACCCAACAATTAGTAACAGTACTCTACACAGGTATAGCTAGTAAAGACCTATTAGCACCAGGAGCAGTGTGCAAAAAGCACAGGGGGGAAATGGACAAGCTGAAATGCTGGGAAAGGAAGCGTTCCCAAGAGGAGCAGTGCTCCCAAAAGAAACACCTGTCTTTTACCAAGGAGTTAGAGCTAAGAGGAGCAGACAGAGGCAAACAAAGTAAGGAGCAGCACAGGGAAAGGTCCTCAACAGCTGGAAGGCTCTTGTGTTCAGCTCTCAGAAATCCAAGGAAAACAGAACATCCAGAGAAATTGGTTTCATTCCAACCAAGGGATCACTATTAAGATCATTATCATACCACCAGACCTCAGCATTTAGGTTTATTCGCAGCTGGTTCTCACACACAAACTCATTTTTTGCATGAGACCATTCATGTTCACATTTACACTCCCATCTTGTGGCACAAGCCAAACATTTGTTGGTGGTTTCCAGAGAGCCATTTCCCACTAGGGTAGCTCAAGGATGAAGCCTTCACCTTCTTTGGAAACAGCTGCTCCTGGCTATCTGCAGTGACATGATTTGGAAATACACTGACCCCAGTCTGATTCATGATGAATATGCACATAGAAACATAAAAATTGTGAGCATGCATTTATGCAGAATAATGCACACAAAATATGCATTAGGCTCCCTTGTCGTGCTCATACCAACAAAAGGTTAAACAGCCCTCAGTGAGAGAGAGATATTGAAATGGACCTTTTTATAATGGCAAACAATAATGCATTCTGGTTACCTTCTGACATGGCTTGCTTCCAGTCAGCATTAAGGAAAATTACTACCTGATTTCAATACATCTTGGTTCAATTTCATGCAAGCTTATTGTCTTCTAATTATCAACACAGCAATTTGATCTGCATCCAGATAAAGGCACTGCCCTGACTTCTAACACCAGAGCAATGCCCGTGGTGCTGTGCTGATTTCTCAAGCAGTAAGCAGTTTGCTGCTGTCTCACATCCCCAAGGCACACATAAGCAGATGCTGCATTAAAGCTTGTTTCACAAAACTGCTTCAGTTGTGGTATACATTTTTAATATAATATACTGAGTGCAGTACAGCAAAAACTTCCAGGGCCAATAAAAACCTACAAATTCATTAGCAAAACCAGCTCCTCAGTTAAATCTAGCTGAAGATCTAGTTGAAAATGACTGTCCAGGAGAAGCTGAAATGAGTGAAAAGCTTGATTGTGCTTGCTCCATGTGAGCATGGCTCAGTTTACCACCCCACTTTTCTGAATGTCAGGTGGGATTGCTTAACATCAAGGACAGGCTTCACTAACCGTTCTCTTCTTTTTCTCACAAGGACACTGTGGTTGGCCTAAAAACTCACCTTTTTTTGACAACATTGCAATTCTGAGTGTAAAAGCAGAGGCACAGCTTTTCACAGTCAGAATGGCTTCCACACAGAAGGCACTAGCAGGGAAATGTGCTGGGGCATGCCATGGCATCCTTTCATTCCTGGGTGGGTTTAAAGGATCAGAAATTATTACACTCTGTTTTTGAAAGACAAGCCAAAGGAAAAAGCAACATTTTCACTCTCCTTGGCTTATTTGCATTTCTTACCTGCATTCTGCTCCCTCAGATGACACTGTCAGCTGCAGGATGACAAGGGAAGAGCACCTCTGGAGTACTCTCAAGCTAATCCTCCACAATGCCTGCAAACTGCCCAGTGAGTTGGTGCTCACAACAGGAGCTCCTGAAAAGCACACAGTCTGCCCCTCCTCCAGAGGGGAATCTTTGTTGAGCTCTCTGAAGAAACCCAAGCTAGGAGAGGATTATTATTCTCAAAGTATTTTTTTAATGGCCGTGTAACACAAAATACTCCAAAAATTAGCCTGGCCAGCAGCAGCCTAAGGGTTAGATAAATCATCTGGTGGCTGCCTCTGGTAGATGTGACATTTGTCCCAATGGTGTTTATGGCATTACTGGCTGCTATTGCTGAGAGCAGCCTTGTGTGACCACCTGCCTTAAAGGAAGACAAGTTCTGTAACACAGCCTGCAGGATTACTGCCTTTTATGAAACCCTCTGGCATGAAATCTTTCCAGACAATAACAGTGCAACCACAGCAAGGAGGATGAGATAGATAGCAGAAGAGCTTTCCCTTCCTCACCACTTATTTCTTCTGTGCTTCACCACATTCCCTCCCCACCTCTCCTGGATGTATTCAGCACGTGTCCCAAAGGGCCACAAGGCCAGGGTGCTCTGCAGTGTCCCCTCCCACCCCTCTTTACGCACAAACACAACTAGGAGAGTGTGCTTGCTTTTGTCTCCATGAGATGATGCCACCTTCACCACAATTTTTCCCCCCCACGGGACGTAAGGAAGATCAGGGCTGCTAAAACTGCTTATAAGCTCAGCTGAGACATCAAGCTCATCAAGCTGAACCAGTCCAACCCCTGAGGAATAACACTAGAAGTTAAATCCTAAAAACCAGAAAGACTCTCGCTGCCTGCCCCACTCTGAGACACTGCCAGTGGACAAGTGACATGACCAATGAATGCTCCGTGCCATTGACTGAGGACTGGAATTTGCAGGGGTTTCTGTGGTGACACTTGTATCACACATGCTGGCACCAGCCACCACTGTACCAGTACCTGGGCACTAATTTAACCTGGCCTTAGCAACTTGGCAGTGCAGTTCACTGCAGTCAGAGCAGTCTGCTGGGGATCCTGGGCTCCTTCCACATGCCTCCAAATCAGTGGCACTCCATCAGCCAGTTCTACAGAGCCATTAACACAGAAAATGCAGAGGTGACAGAGATGGCCCTGATCCTGAAGGCACAGCACTTTTATGGGAAGGGAGCAAACTCAGATTATGTGCACAGCCACCACGTGTTGTTTAAAACAAATGGGGGTATGTATTCCTAATTACACAGATTGCACCAGTAATCTCCTCAAGAAAGAAGATACATCTCCTATAATACCATCAAAGATTGATTGCTTGTGCCACCATCTTTCCTGCCCCTAGCAGCTGCTTAATTCTCTAGTTAAGACAAAGCAAAATCTCTCCTTCCTGTGAAGCTGAAAAGCAATCTAGCAGGAAAATCTAGAGATGAAGACAGGAAAACATGGTGAAGTAGCCTGGTGAATTCACAGGATACTATGAGTAGAAGTTTCTTCCCATTTGTTTATTAACTTTAAACCTTCTTGTACTCTGCATTTATAATTGTTTGCAGACCACTGAAATGCTCTAGAAGGTTACTTCAGAGATTCTTTCCAATGCATAAATCACTGACAGATTTTCTCAGCATTATTTCCAAATTAAGGGTACTTGCTTGTACTGGCTTGAGACTGTATCAAGCCATGGATTGTCCTCAGTGTAGCTGATCTCTGTAAATCACATCTACCTGACCATAACTGCCCATGGAAATCAGCAGGTTCTCTTTTAACCAACAAATGTTGTAGCACAGGAGTTGAGATGGAATGGAAATACCTAAATCTCAGGTACAGCTCAGATGGACAGGCACAAAGGAAAACAGAAAATGCTGTGAAAGACAGCCCAGTGCCAGCTCATGCCTGTTAAAACCACTCTTTTCAAGTAAGAATGAATGCCTTACACCCAAAACTTTTCACTTCCTATGTATTATTGTCAATTCAAAAGTGGCTCATGGTAGCGTTTTCAAATAAAAAGGGAATCCAAGAAAATCCTCCTGACAATAGAAGGAAAATTTCAGCCTAAAAGCAGCTGTTATGCAGCTAAAGGCGTCCAGAAAAGAGTTCCTAATAGCAGAGGTGCTGTGAATGCTGCACCTTTGTATCCTGAGCCCTTAAGTAGCACTAATGGGTTCAGATCCAGATTTACTCCACTGGTTTAAGAGAGTTCCTCTCTGTGTAAAATGCTCTCATTTCAACAAAACCCCAAAATTACTGCTGCTGCCTGTAGACACTGCTTAGTCATATGTCATCCTCACCTTGAGCAGATTGATGAAGCATTGGGATCCAGGGCCTCAGATTTGATGAAACACATTTTCCAGGATGCCACAGCACAGGAAAGATGCAACCTTTCCCTGCTGACACAAGGGAACCTGGTCTGGCTCAAACAACACCCCAGCAAGGGGGCAAGAGGAGAAAAACCCCAGGAGGAAACCAGAAAGAACTCCAACAGCAAGGATGGAGCCAGGGATGGGCTGGGCATGGGCCCAGCCCCTGGGATCTCGTGGTGTGACTGTGTAACCTGCTGAGTGCCCCAGCTCCCCTCTCCTTCTGGGAGATGTAAGGGGTCCAAGAGTACCTATGGGCAGTGTCCAAGGGAGCTGGGTCAGGAGGGGCTTGTGATGACAAAGGGGCTGGCTGCTGTCACCAAGTCATCTGCTGAGCCTCTCCAGTGCCTGCAAAGGCTTCCCAGGGCACTCAAGCCCTGTGAAGCCAGCTTTCAGAGGTCCCCTGCTGCTGTTTCTGGGCCACCTGAGGGATGGCAGGACCCTGCCCCTGAAGTTCTGAGCACTTTGTTGAGCTTTCACTTCCAGCACAGACACACAGGTGCATAACCAGAGATCCTGGGAAAAGAGGACACCAGGACACTCCTTGCACAAATGGGGAGGGGGGACTCATCCACAGCCCATGATGTCCTGTATGGTGGGGCTGATGTCCAGCTGAGAGGGGACAGCACTGCTGTGCCATGTCACGGAATGCTGGAGGCAGGAGCCAGGTGACAGCACCCAAAACTCACAGTTTTGGAAACACTCAAATGCTCATTTCTGGGGATTGCTATACAAGGGCAGGGGATTGCTCTGCACATCCCTAGCAAAAGCTTCCAGAGAGCCAAGGAAAAAAAGAAAAGACTAGCAAAAACTTTCAAAAATATTTGAGAAAACCTGTGCCAAAATCTCCTTGGATGTGTATCCATGACTAAGCACGAGAAGTGAATTGCTGCTGCTGTGCAGAGGGTGCTGCTCACTGGTCACAGTCTAAAAGCACTGATGCAGCAATAAGCACAGCTTAATTGCCAAGAAGCTTCCAAATTAATAGCAGAATTTTTGGTCAAAAACATGTGAAAGCCTGTAGGCTTTGGAGCAGTAAAATAGAACTGGGGCCGTATGGTGGCAGAACAAAGTCTGCTGAAGAATGTTGTATTTTCTGCCTCTGATAGGGACTTTCCAGAGCTGTCAGCTGTGCTGCAGAATTAGAAACCTGACATTGCAGCAATCAGTTTTTAGATTTCAAGCTGTTGAAATGACTTGTCTGCAGGGAGGGCTATGCAGCATGCAGCAATCAGCAGTGGAACAGGTAAAGATGCCAGGGTACAAGGGCAGCCCCAGCGCCACGCCCCAGCCAGCCAGGCACACCTGCCAGAAAGGAGCCCTGGGAGAGGATGGCAGCACAACTTGCTCTCTCTCTCTCTCTGAAGCAGTACCAGAGAGGTGCTGCAGACAATTCAGTACATTTGTGAGATTGCAGCTTGATTATATTTGCTTCCCCCTTAGAGACAGATCTTCCACACGCCCTCAGCTCACACTATGCCAGTGCTCCAAGGCACTTGCTGGAGGGATTATAAAAGAGCTATTTTATCATAAGCTCACCTCTGAATGCATTACAGGTGACACCGCTTAATTTTAGCCAATCTGAACAGCTAATTAGATGTAAACAGATTGAAAAATTGTACACACGGGACAACTCATTTTTCAAAAGGCCACTAATCTAAACAAACCTGAGTCCATCCATTCACTTCAACGTTTGTCTAAATGAATTATGGCACAGACCTGTCCTGCACTGGCCTTGTGATTCATGTAAGAGGCTTCCTCCTCTTTTGATGAACATTTCAGGCACTGTACAAAAGAAGAAGTTATTTATTTATCAAGGCCCGATTATAACAAATATGAAGATGGTCTCTGAGTCTAGTAGACAATGTGTATGAGCCAAAGCAATTCCAGCCTACTCTGGTACTTTCTCTCTTGCCTCCCAAACACATCACACACACCACATCAAACACAGGGAGGCTCTCTTGTAGCAACAGATAAAAATCAAATTATATTTAGTCACGACCAGTACTGGTGAGAATACTGGTTCAGAACTCCTTGGGTGTGATTCTCCCCTGGAGAAATGAAAGGGAAAACAATCCTGGACAGATCCTCCAGAGACATCTAGGGATCCTCCTCCCCTTCAGGACTCCCTCCAAGCACCAGCTGGAATAGACCAGTAAATGCACTGGGAATCAGGGAACCAGTGCAGGGCAGAGAGAAGCTCCAAGGCGCCTGTCACAACTCAGATGAGATCAGAGCTACTGAAGTTACCCAGCACTGGCAGCACAGAGAAGTGTTAGGATGCAATGCACTGCAGTCTGGCCTATTTTTTAACACAGAGCAATTAGCAGAGCATTATGCATGAAGTTTTCCACTTGCTACTAAAGCCCACATTGCTTCCCTACGTGCAGATGTAAATGTACACAGTCAGATGGGAGAGGGCAGGGAGAAACACGCTTGTGTGGATTCTGAAATGAACAAATATATCCACATCATCAATCCCTTTCTGGACTGCTTAGCACAGCAACCTTGCTGAACAAAATAAGCTATACTCTGCCCAATTCATGTGAAAACTAATTTATGGTACCTAGAACTAAGAGCTGCTGAGCATCTGTTGTGATCTTCCACGAGAGTTTCAAATTCATCCCCACTTGAGCAGAGCAATCCTGACACCCAAGGGTCAAAACCCCAGGCGCTGCAGAATCCCACCTAACTTTTAATCACTGACTTCATTGTGCTATTGCCTTCATTTACAAACACACATAAACTTCACTCGGAGTTTGTCTAGCTTTAATTGCCAGCCCAGCATCTCATTAGACCTTTGTCTGTCAGCATCAAGAGCCTGCTGCTCGTTTGTGTTCCCCACACTGGTATTTACTGGTGGTGACCTGAGCAACCCTCTCCTTTCCTGGACAAAGCCTAAGGCATCAAAGCTTTTGTCCTCGGCTGCACACAGCCTCTCCCCTGCTTCTCAGGGCCTTTGGGGCTGCAGTCACCTCCTCTGGGGAAGGTGGAGGTAATCTGACATCCTTACTCCTGCTCCAGAGCCTGATTCTTCAACACACCAGTGGCCCTTGGCCCTGCTGTGTGTGCAGAGCACTCTCACTCCAGCCCACTACCAAAACTCAGCTTTCTCTGGAGCATCACTGTTTCCAGCACTGCTCCCCACCCACTTTCTGCTTTCCTGTCCTTGCTCTCTGGTTGTGGCTTTATGTTTGGCCACATTAAAGGACCTGCTTTGGCAGAGTACCACGTAAATCAGAGTGGGTTGTCACAGTGAGCCACTCATTTCTTCGTTCCCCAGATGTGAAAAATGCTTATTTTATGACTGGCTTTTGCAAATATTAAAATGAATATTAGATGTGTTGTGTTAGAAAGTAATGTTGTGCATTAATTCTCTTCAGTAGTGCGTTAAATATAGTTTTAGGTTATAACAAAATGTTAAAATGGTAACTATGCTATGTAGGATACTTTTTATAAAGAAAGGACTTACATGAGATAGCAGCCACAGGACACCTCAATCTTTCAGAGAAAAAGAATTTATTGCCCTCTTATCAGAAGAAACGAACTTCATGACCAGAAAGGATCCTGTGTTTGAATGGAATTGATGCATCATGTATGAGGTGTATGAATGTGCAACAAGCTGTTGTTTTTAAGGGTTAATCCTCTGTTAACTGTGTCCTTTTTTGGGCTTGTGCTGCCCAGAAAAAGGTACCTGGATGTCCATAACTCTTTGTTTTTATTGTCACATATTGTCCTAATTCAAATTGGCTAAATTATTATTACTCTAATTGTATTACTATTTTTATAGCTATTTTATTACTATTAAACCTTACAAATTTTAAAAACAAGTGATTGGCATTTTTCACACCAGATATGACTTTCGAGAGAACCTGATCAGTGAGAACAGTATGTGCCCACCTAGGCCACTGTAAAACAAACAAATAAATAAAGAGCACAGGGCAGATCCTTTTGCTGCCTATCTAACAATGATGAATCCACTTATAATTACATCCTGAAGGCAGTTTTTACTCCCCTAATTGCACACCACGTCAATTTTGCACGATTCTTGCTCCTTAATCAGTGTCATGTAGCAGCATGCCAAACGCTTCACTGACATCCACGTACACTGTATCAACCAAACTTGTAGCTTCATAAATAACATTTCAATTAGTTGACAGAATCTATTACATCAGCCCACACTGCTCAGCATTAATTCTCATTTATTTCTTTATTGAGCAGGTCCGGGACTGCATGTCCTGTTCTACCTCAATCAATGTCAGATTGACAGGCCTCTAAATATCTGATTTTTTCCCCCCCCTTACCCTTTTTAATACCTACACATCTACATTCTCTCAGACCTTTAGAACTTTCCCATGTTCTTACCTTTATGGAAAACCAACACTAAAATTCCTCAACCAGCTCTCTTTACACTGCTACCTGCAAGATATTTGGGGCTGCAGCAGTTAAAAGAGCCCTGCTTTGATATCTGCATTTTCAATGAGCTTAAATAAGCACCATCAGGATCTAACTCCCATGCAGCTAGAAGAAATGGTATTAACAAGTCCAAGGCATTAAAAAAATTCATGTGAAATAACATGGAATGGTTTTGACCTCTCCTTCCCCGAGCTGTGATATTTTCAAACTGCAGTTTAGAGATCTCCCTGTTGTTGAACACTTTGGGCTTCTATTCAAGTATTCTCCTGAGCAACGAGCTGTGTGCTTGTTTTAAAGTAGAAACTAAGCATGTTCTATAAAGCTATTCAAAAACCTGGGCTAGAAGACTCATGGCAACATCTTAAGAACTGGTAGTGCTCTCCCATAAAAATCTAACTCGTCTGGATTTGATTATGAATCGCTCTGGATTCCTGGGCTTGCACCACACTCATGAAACTTGTCCTGTGTGTGCATTTACATAAAGGAGGAGGCTGTGTCTCCAGTTTGCCAAGTGTCTAGGAATCAGTTGTGCCCTTCCTGAAGATGAACTCCCACTGACTTCAAATATAGCAGGCAAAATTTCTGGTTTCATTTCCCAATCTCTGAAAGGAAAGAAAACCTCTTAGACAAAAGGGAATTTAAACATCAAGTGCAGAATATATTAACTTTGCCAGATGCAGCTGAGATCTGAAATGCAGGAGTTAGAGAAAGCGAATGCACAAAGCTTTAGAGAGACTTGGCAGTTTTCATCCCATTTGTTCTTTTTAAGATCTCATGAGAGCATCTAAGAAAATCCTATGTCACACCAAAACCTGCTCAAAGCAAGTGGACAGTGAATCAGCTTCCTCCACCACTAAACCACAGAATACATAATGACAAGATGCATGAGGATCTGAAACAGTTCAGGTCACTCCCAGTCTGCCTCAGATCCCACTTGTGCAAGACATCCCCATTCAGAAGAGAAATTTAAAAGTCAGTGGCTTTTAAGCATGTGATAAAAACGAAGCATGAACTTGAACACATGCTCTTGCCCCATGATGGAAGGTGTTTGTAGCAAGCTTGGAAGAGCCATTTGAAAGCTTAAAAACCATTCTTTTCCTCTGTGGAAGAACTTCCTGCACAAAAAAGCAAAACAGGGGGCTAGATTTGCCTCTCACTGTCATCACGGCTTATCTCTAGTGACTCCACAGTTGGCACAAGGAAAATTAATCCAGGTTTACAGAGATGTAGCAGACAAATCTAGACCACTACATCTCTCTCTTGCTGTGTTTACAATAGCAGACCAATAAATGAGCGTTTGTGATCGGGTACTGCTTTTTTAATCTGTTTGCTGGAGTATCATAGGATTTGTTTGATGATTTGATGACTTAGTTATTAGTGGATTTACAGATTGCATGTGATTAGCCAGCATATTTTCGATTTTTTTTCCTCTGTTTCTATGCAGAGAAGCAATTTTGACTTCCAAAGCAAAACCAGGGCATCCTCAGTAGTTTTAATGTAGGTGAACATCTTCCATTCATAGAATCCCTGTGTGGCTCTGAACTACTTACACAAAGTGCCAAAAACCTAAAGGATTGCATAATGCAGGAAAGAGGCTATGAATGAACGTCATTCATACTTCTTGCCTACACAAGCCTGTGCATCTTCATGGCATCTCCTATTCATTCCCTTCAGTTTTGCATGAACGGCTGAAAACGGGCCACAAATCATTCACTGCCCGTCAAAACTCCTCCCCGTGGCATTTCTCAGGGCCTGCTTGATGGGACCAGGAGCACAGCAAGGACTGCTGCCCATCAATAACACAGGTAGAAAACACAGCACTTTTCACTGGATGCTTGCATTGCAGCTTCAGAAGCAGCAAGCAAAACACAGGCAAGATCCAGGCAACGAAATCCAAGCCCACCATCTCCCAGGGCTGGTACTTCAGAGCCCTGGGGAGCTTCCAGGAGCTATGGGGATTTGCTCCAGCATTTCAGCCCAGCAGGGTGGATGAGCTCAGTACACTTAGCTTAAATGAGAGCCCAAGAGGAGTCCAAAACTGGCATTCCTGTCATCTCCACACTTCCTAGGATTTTCCAAAATGGCTAATAAATCCTACCCAGCACAAAATGCCCTGGCAGGCGTCTAGGAGTCCGGCACCTGCGAATGCCCAAGTGCTTCTCTTCTGGTCAACAAAAACACATGGGAACTTCATCCTTTCCTAATTTTTAAAGGCCAAAAGGAGACATGAGCAGCCTTTCCCTGACCTAACTCTTATACAGGTCAGATGAGCAGCAGCCCTGAACTGGAAGCCATGTAATCATGTTAGGACAACGAAGAGGCTGAGCTAACAAACCCGGCCTCTCCAAGAGCTGATTGGTTTGGGCTCAGTGCCATGCTGAGGTTAACAAGGTAAAAACCCGTTTAACAAAGGAGACATATTTGACCAGCCACAGCCAGGTCAATCATTTCAGACTTAAACATTCCCTCCAGAGGCATTTACCCAGTTGGTGCACGTTGCTGTAGTTGATTCTGTACCTTCTGATGCTGCTTTAAATTATATCTCCCAAATCAAATTAGAGTAGAAGAAGCTTTCCTATTTCCTTATTGCAGTTGACAATCGCACGTGGGGTCAGCAGATCTTCTGAATTCACATGAGAGAAGCTTGAATTACCTATTACTCCCAGGAAAAGAATCTGTAGCTCAAAACATGAATTCCCTTTCTTTCCAAGGTTAAACTAGAACACGTGTGTGTGTGTGTGTTTATCAGCACTGCATTTTATACCCTGCTTCATTCAAACCAATATACACTCCAGGTTTTATGGTGTACTTTGGCTCAAGTGTGATAGCTAGGACAGTGTTTACAGCAATATTCAGCGTGTTCTGCATAGCCCTGCCCATCAATCAACACTGTAATAAAGCAGAAAGGGAATCACTGCAAAAGCAGCAGAGCTGCTGAATTCAAGTAAACCACTCAAAACTAGTACAGAGAAAATGCAGAGGCATTTGGGTCAGAGCAGCCATTTACCTGTTGCTTAAAGGAAAAACAAAAAAGCATATACATGCTGCATTATGGTTTGCCTTAAAAAAATAACATGGGCTCCAAAGTGTTAATTTTTTTCCAGCCTGTTTTCTCTGGGTTAGTGTTTCAAGATGACTGCTGCTCCATATAGATTTATAATATGTATGTGTTTATTCACACATCTCTAAGTCAACAGGAAAGGCAGACCAGAATACCAAATCTATCATTAAATCTACATGTTGGCACCTACAAAAAGCTGCAGGGCTTCTTTTTTTTTCCTGGCTAAGACTGAAGGGATAAATTGAGAGAATGAACAAACAAACAAGGCATGCTCATCCTTAAAATACACACACGAAGCAAGAGAGGCAGAGAGAGGGGGAAAAGAAGGTGTCTTGTAAGGTAGTTGCCTTTCAGGTTTGTCTAACAGCTCAGGAATAAGTTTAAGAGCAGTATAATCTCTGATTCTTTCAGGATTTCACATGGGCTTGCTGACAAACACTGGGGCTCAAAAGCCCCAGCACTGGGCTGGCTCTGAGTGCTATTCCCAATTCAGACACTGGAATGTGATGCAGCTTCCAGCCCTTGCCCAGCTGGAACACCCAGGCACTGCTTCACAGTTTTTATTCTCTCCCCTGCTGTGAAGAACTGCTTCACAGTGTCAGGGTGTACCACCCTGGAGCCCTACTCTTGGAATTAGCACCTGTAGATGCTACTGTGAAATAAATGGTGATGATGAGATTGATGAATTATCACTCGTTTGGTTGGTTTATTTTTATCTGGCTTTAGTCTGAATCATAAAGAATGAAGATAAAAATCAAACTAGGATGAGATGTGTGTACCCAAGGCCCCACAGAATTCCCACTGAAGCCATTAGGACTTGAATGGAAATTGAAGAAGGCTCTGAAAGGAATTCAAGGTAGGTGCTTGTGCACTGCCCTGCTGGGGGTCACAGCAGCACCCAGGGTGACAGTCACCTTCAGTGAATCCAGCAGAGTGTGAATGCAAGCCAATCCACAGAGCTGGGAGTGCAGACAATGCAGGCAGGGCAAAGGAGTGCTCAGCGTGAAAATGAAACGAGGAGAGATGTTCTTAGCCCATTAGGAGCTATAATGAAATACTGCATCTTGAGTTTGTTGCTGTTAGAAGGAAGCCAGGAAACGAGCAAGAATTCATTATAAAGCTGCTCAAGACCAAAACATGAATCATTGGGTTCTAAAAAAACCCAGTTGTCTAGAGAACGGCATAGATGAAAATGAATGGAATCTCTTTAAATTACTCTCTGTATAAAGTCTTTCACATTCATCCTTTCTGGCTTTCTGATTAGTATCTTTCTGGGATGTGGGTTTTTAAATAATTCCACACCACACTCCCAGCTTCTGCAATCAAAACACTGAAATGGCTCTTGATTCTGCATTTTTCATCTTCATTTACAGGGAAAAACGTCTTCTGCAGTAAGAAATTTGAACACCTACTGTCCTACCCATCTACTGGATATCCCCAAAAGTGTATGCTGAAGGCTCAGTAATCAAATGAGATTAAGATTCCCTCATCACTTTACAAATAAGAGGACTTTTGTATGTTATTGCTGCATAAAGGAGGATTAAATCACCTCTGGAAAGCCCTCAAGATCATTGAAGTGCTGAAAAGCTGAGACCCCTCTGATCTCAGCATCCATGACAGAAAAGCAAAAAAACCCCAAATCCTACATAGTGAATTGAGAAGACTTCCCTGCAAACCCAGATGGGAGCACCTGAAAGGAAAACCTAGCAGCAAAACACAGTCCCTGACTCTTTTGTTCATGCTCTGGCCAGTTTCCTGAGAAAAGGAGGCTTGTATGACCACATGGTGTGCTCACCTACACCTGTCCCTCACACCAACCCCTTTCCAGCTACTTCTGAGCCCTCCAGCAAGTACAGCTTCCAGGTGACAACTCCACTGAAGGAGCAGCAGCACTGGGAGCTGAACTGGTGTCAGTCATGGGGGAAACCACCTCGGAGCTGGAAACTTGCCATGTTCTAAGAACCAGAACAACACAAGTTGAGTTCATTCCTTGCATCAGAGCAAAGAAATCCAACCAGGAGATACAAGGCTGTTGAAAATTTTGTTCCCTTATCTCACAGCTGGCTGGGACCATCCCTAAGGCAGGAGTTTTGCTAAAAAAGGATGCTGCACTGGTCATTCTGCTAACCAAGACTCCTTGGAGAAGCATAAGAAAGAAAAAAAGCAATTCAAGAAAAATCAGAAACCACAGAAGATTGCCTAAGACCTTGGGCTTCTCATAGGAACACGTCCCACTCATGACTGCTGGAGTGGATTTTACAAGACTTACTGTGATGACATCCAAAATTTATTACAGCTTTTACAACAAAAGCATGTCTAGTAAGAGTGATGTAGTGACAACATTTACTCGTCTGGATTTAGCTTCTTTGGGCACATAAATATACTTTTGTACTTCAAGAACAGCCAGAGCTGCCTACTAAATCTTGAATAACACCAGGCAGCTTTGTAGACCTTTAAACACATGTACCAACTTGGTTCTCTCTGCTTCCCAAATCTGCTTCCTTACCACCTGCACAGTCAGTCCCAAGGCCCTGCTCTGCTCATCTTCTGTCAGCCCAAGCTTCTACAATGAAAGTCTCTGGAAATCACACCTCTAAACTCCAATGCTTTCTGAGAATGAAATTCATTACTTTCAGAAAGTGGCCAACTTTGTTTTCCCATCTCCTAATCACAAAACAAACTGAAAACTTTATCTGTCTTCCTTAGTACATGCATGATGAATTTAGTGCAACTTCATTTGAAAACCAATTTATTGACCATAGCTGTGAAAACCCTATTGTACATATAAATCAAATAGTGGATTTCTAGTAAGCACTGAACAAGGCATTTTTCTGGTGTAATGGTTTAAAAAGAATCTAAAAGAACATTAGAGTAAAATAGGAATAGCTGGAAAAAACTAGCAATACTTCATGTTGCAGTTTTTGGGGGAGCCAGATTTGAAGCATCTTGAAGCATCCTGAGTTGCAGAAAGCAAAATCAGACCCCTTGAAGTGCCTCATGCTCATGCTGTTGAACACTTCACAGGTAAAAATAATGCCTTCCATACACACTGCACTCACTGATATCCTCGTTTCCAAAGTCAAACAAGGACTAGGGGATGTGATTGTATTTGAAAAACCTGGATCCAGCCAGGAGTAGCCATAAACCAGTGTCTGAGCCCAGCCCTGCTGTCCATGTCACACCAAAAGCTGGCTCAGCTCCTGGTGGCTGCCCCAGCAGCCCCCCAGCCTGATGCTGGCCTTGCCCTTCCCTGGCTCCTGGAGCTTACTCAGGGAGCTGGGGCAGAAGGGAGTGGAACTCTCCAGGACAGCCCCTTCCCAAACTACCCAGCCTAGCCCTGGCCCCCCAGAGAACCTACCAGCCCCAAATTCACACTCCCTGCCCCAAGGCAGGGCACTGCCCTTACACTTCCAAGAAGGACTGATGTCAGACAAGCAAATCCACCACGACTGCACCAAGAAATAAGGAAAAAAAAAAACCCAAAAACCAATAAAATAAGCCCCTACTTAAATGCTGGCTTGCCTGCATTTTACAGTATCCCCTGCATGCCCCAAAGGGCTCAGGCTATTTCCACGTTCAGTTTTGTTGTTGCTGTTCTTATAAAAACACATTGTTCTTTGCCTGTGACATTTCTTCATATCTTTGAAAGTATGCTTTCTTCTACCACAAAATATTTGGCTTGAATCCTCCAGTGAGGAGGAGCCAAGGGTATGGCTCATGTTTTAAAAACAAAAGTAATATTACCCTAAACATAAAACAAATGAGTGCAACTGTAACAGTAGATGGAGATAGAGCTCCTAGCACAACCTATGAATAATTCCAAGTCCTATTAGAAGTAACACAGCTTTCTGAATTTCCCAGGAAAACAGCATGTCATGATTAGGTTCCAGCTTGACTGAAATGCAAAATAACACTTTTTTCAAAGACAGAGCTGAACAAAAGACAATATGTAGTGTAACAACTTAGATTGCAAGGTATATCCACTTACAACCTGAAATTGTGGAAGACAATGTGTGCACACACAAGAACAGAGATATTAAAAGAGGGCTCTTACCTCCATCCCCAGATCCTGAGCCAGCATCTGAGAAAAGAACAGAAAGGAATTTCTATTCATGTGCTCCAGTATGTGCTGGGAGCTTGCAAAGCAAGGCTTCAGTGAAGTGTTCTACAGTGCAGCTCGCCTTTGATGGCATCCCTGGGTAAATTATAGAGATCTAATCTGAATGTAATTCACTCAAGCCATCTTGCTCATGTCTCTGTTTTATTTTTTTTTTTCTTTAAAGTCCCTCTATCAGATGAAAATAATGTAAGCCACAGAATGCTGCAGTGTCCTTAGGAGGCCCTACCTCGTTTTGTTGTACTTAGAGCAGTACATCTGTGTTCCCAACACTAGCACAAAGTTACTCCAATTGGTCACTGCTAATCCTCACCAAGGAGAAACTTTAAAACCCATTTGTAAATTTGTATCATTATCTTTGGGAAACAGGACATCTCATCAAATTCTGACTAGTTGGAGTAAACCATTAAATTACTATTATTCAAAGCCTTCAGGTAAATTATTAAAATGCCATTTTTCTCAAGGTTGTTGCTGAGTTTCAAAACTGAGTGCTTTCTTTTTCCTCTGCTCCACATTTTGTTGGCTGGAATGATGAGAGCCACAAATTTAGAAAGTGCAACATCCCAAAATTGCCAAGCCCAGAGCTCCAGCAAGAAACTTTCTAAGCAAGGCAGAGCACGGAAATGCACACACACAGGGCTACCAAAAATAATGCCTAAGAGGAGTTTCTTCTGCAGGGAAGGGAGGGAGGCTGCCATGCTATCCTCCCCCTTGGTGGAGCAGTTATGCATTGATCAGCATCAAGATTAACAGAAAGAGTTTGGAAGCTGTGCTTAGGGATGGAAGTACCCTGTGAACTGTTACTGACAGCAAGGGCTGGTGGATCTCAACTTGCACAGGCCACCACTGCTCAAAACTAAGAAAGAAAAGGAAAATCTTTGCTAAATAATTGGTTGCAAGAGTTGCTTCAAGTGATAGATTCAGCAAGGCTGCAAAGGACAGGTGCAAAAGGTGGCTGAGAAAGGGAACAGAAATAACAGTGTTTTCCCAGTGACCATGTCCTGAATTCTCCTGATGCTCCTTCCCAAATGGGCTACTGAGGAAAGAGGGAAGGAAGGTCTGCACTACAGTGCCCCCATGGCCCTGGGAAGCTTTGCTTTTCCAGATGTGCCAGATGTGCCCAGCACAGAAAAAGCAACGAGCATCTGCTATCACCTGCCTGCCACAGTGAGCTACCATGGTATGTGGCCCTCTGCAGAAAAGGACCTCGTGTCCCTCCTCCTGCCCTCCCCTTCAGGGCCCAGACCCCTGCCAGGCAGGGCTGCTCACTGGCACTGCTCCCAGAAGCCCAGGACTCTGCTGGGGGTTCTTCAGCACCCTCTCCCTCTGCCCCATCCCATAGAGAAAACCTAAAGAAAATGGCTGTTCCCTTCTCCACTGAGCTCCTCCTTGGGAAAAGGAAAAAGAAGCCAAAGACCTTGAGCAAGACTTCAGGAAAATATCTTTTTTTTTTTCCTCCTCTGTCTCTGAAATCCACAATGTGTTTCAAAGAGAACGCTGCCAACACAGTCATTGCCAGCAGGCAAATAAGTTTCAGAAAAGGTGTAGCAATGTGCTGAAATTATCTCTTTAATCAAAAAGTTTGAACCAAAAAGACCAGTTGCTGTGCTGAGAGAATTTACTAAGGTGAACAAATCCTACACCACAGTAGGTTTTGTCAGCCCGAGCTCCATTTAATACCAATTTATGGACAAAAAAATTGCAGCATATGTTTTTTTCTTCTTGAAAATTGTCAGGTAACAGCTTCAGAGAAGAACAACATTTCCAGAGAAAGGAGTTTATTTTCTCTCAGGTGTATGAAACATGAAATTACAGCACTGAAAAAAGTTTGTCTAATGTACTTTTTATTGACTCCTCCATCCTCAGCCAAGAAAAAATTCTGCTTTAAGTTTAAAGAACTCTCTCAAGAACAAAGGCTTACTCCTGCTCTTTTCAAGTTAACTTCACTGCCCACCTCTAACAGACACCGAGCACGAAAGGAAAACATCAAGAACTGCTGCACACAAGCAACTGGGTTTTCCTGACAGATTCTGCTCATTCACCTTTCTAGCTGTTTTCATGCAAGCTGAGATATAAACAGCTCACGAGGCTCAGAGTTGAGCAGAGCTGTCTCACACGTCAGTCAGTTTGCTCAAGCCCAGAACAAAACACCTGTGGCACAGACCTGCTCATGATGTGTGCTTTGGACTAAATCTAATTTCTGGTATAAATTGGCAGGACTCATTACAACCAGTGCTCTGGTGAATCATACCAGCTGGGCATCTGGCCCTACAAGGATAAGGAAAAAAACCTAAGGAACTGGATTGCAGGCAATCATGCTGCAGCTCTCTCTCTCCAGATTATGGAGAGGTTTGTGGTAATCCAGATGCCCATTTATCAGACATCTGCTCACTTAATCTGCTACCAGTTCACTTCAGAAGTGCAGGCAGGGCACGGGATGATCAGGAGTACAAGACACAAATTAAAAACCAAATCTACTCCTGTGCTGAACTCTTCCAAACAGTGCCAGGGGTACAGTGGATCAGGGAATGTGAGCCTGTAGGAAAGTACTTAAAAGCAAAGGATGGCAGGGACTTCTCCACAAAAGTTAACCAGTAATGAACTCAAAGCAAGAATGCAAATGGTTTTTGCCATCCCCAGGCCATTTTCCTGGGGGGCAGGCAGGCTGGGTGAGTTATACCTACCAGTGGCACAGGATCCCTCGGACACCAGCAGGATTTCACTCTGCTGCTTGCAGGCAGCCTGTTTCAAGTAGCACTCGTTCTGGTAGGTGTCACCATTGGAGCCACACACGGGCACGTAGTCATTGTTACACTGGAGGGGAGGGACAGAGAGCAGCAGCGTTAGTCACACCAGCACAGGGGACACAGCACCCCTTGGGGTGCCCCCACACACACACCCTGCTCCCTGCCAGCATCAAAACCCTGGGAAAACCACAGGGAGGGAGACACTGACGTTCCTCTCTCACCTTTACAGCTACTGGGGTATTTTTAAAAAGAAAAATCAGATTTGAAGGGATTAGAGGAAAGGTAATCTGAGTGGGCAAAGTGTTCAGTGAGTGCCCCAAGAGGTCTCTGACTGCCAGCAGGAGCAGGGGGCATTCCCAGGGAAGGAATAAGGCAAAGGACTCCTCACAGGGGCAGACACAGCTCCTGTGTTTCCACTGGAAGGCTCCAGACAAACAGTAATGAACAGGCTCTCTCTTCCCTGCTCCTGCCCACACACCCTGCAGTGCTACAGAGGTCTGCACACACTCGTGTGTGTCCAGCTGCTGGAGTACTGACTGGCAGAGGGAATGATTCCTGAGACACCAACCATCTAAGCCCACCCCTCTCTCTGCACAGACATTTCTGCAGCTGGGATGCTCCACAAAGGCCCAAGCTCTCCCCACGGTGGCCAGTGGGCAGGAGCAGCAGCACTGCAGCCAGCTCAGCCACTGCAGAAGTTTCTCCCACCACACACCCCTGCTTGGGCTCAAACTCCTGCTGAGCTCTGCCTGATTTCCTCTCCCACTGGAAGACAGTTTTGCCCCTTCTCCTTCGTTTAAAAAAGATAATCATTTCATTTTAGACTGAAAATTGGGCAACCTACAGGGTGCAGTTATCACAAGATAATCATGCTTGGAGGTTTAGAAATACTTGGATGTGCCCAGTACATGGCAATTATACCAGGGATATGATTATCTCGTGATTACCCTACTCCTGGTATGCCTCATTGTTTAATTAGAACAAATGGAATGATCACAATTATTATTTACAAATGCTCACCTCTGCCTAAATCCAAGTAAAAATCTAGAAGAAATCGTACATCCTATTTAGCTGTATCATGCCATTATGCATCTGAGGTGTGTTTGTTGGGCACAATGTAACACACAGAACTGAAATATCAGGGATATTACCATCAAAAATGCTTTAAACTGAATGACTACAGAAGTGATTAACACAAACAATTGCATAGATTGCATTAATTGCAGGCCTCCACACAGAGCAGCTGCCAAGAAATTATTCATAGTTGGTCAGAGTGACATTTTGATTGGGCCAAAACAAATGACATTTTCCTTTTGCATTGTATTCTCTTCAATCTTCCCAAGATGCTGCCCACCCCCAGCACCCTCTTCCTGCAGCACAAGGAAGGAGAACAGCAGCCACAACAGCAGAAGTCCTCTCCTTCTGCTCCTCACGAAGGGTTCCTCCACGCAGAGATTTTAAACTGTTGATTAAAAATGTTTCTAGGCTATTTTCACCATTATGTCCCAAATCTGAGCAACGTTTCAAGCATAAAATGCCAACTTCATCCAGCAGCTCAGCAGCAATTGCTAGAGGCTGATCTGGAATACATAACCAGGACAATTAACACAATCGTGCATGTTTTTTAAAGCATGAAGCATCAAATCATGCTTGCTCTAGGTGTAATATCCGCTTGTCACCCAAGGATTTGTGAGGAATTTGGCCTGGAGTATCTCAGCAGGCTTTCTTACATGCAGAAACAAGGTTGGATTCTTTGCCCAAGAAGCACAGAGGCAACTTTTCTGCCCGAGAAACACAAAGGCAACTCCTCAGCTGCTCTCACCCAGGGCAAGGGATGATCTTTGACACGGACTCAGCAGCAGATCTGAAAGGCCAGACAGCCCCACAGAAATGGTGAAACCCCAATCCACACAGAGCAGTGCTATGAGCTAGGCTGGAACTTCTTCCAAAGGCTGGCCAATTTTAAAATGCATTTGAGAGACATCAGGAACCCAGGAAGTATTAGTAGTCCACTCTTCCCACCAGCACCTTTGGAAAACTAGGATTCAGATGGGAAGGGCAGGAGCCATAAGGAGCAAAGGGAGGGATATCATCCATATGGATCCTGCCTTGGCTTTGAGCTGGAAACTGTAAGGGGAGTTATGCAGGAAAGAAAACAAGACCAGCAACGAGAGGGCTGTGATGTTGGTCACCAGGTGGATCCTAACCCACTACAGCCAGACTCCTGTGTTTGCCCATGCTGAATCCTGGTCTCACAGCTCATCATCATCACAAACACCTCCTGCTAGTGCTGGAGAATGTCACGTGCTACATGTCAGCCTAGTGACATATTTTTGTCACTGGTTTAGGGCTCACTAGACCCGGCCCTATATGTAGGAATGGTTGCTCATCCCCAAGGAAATTGAGCAAGGCCTCAGGGAAATCCATGTTAAAACTCCCACTGAACCAGCAGCACAGTGCCATACTGCTCACCTCTCTCTCACACATGCCAGTTTTTAACACACAGCTGTAGAGCAGGGAAATGGACTCATGCAATTCCATCAAGTGCCAGTCAAAGGCTGCCTTCCTCAGCCTTGAGTGCCCACTGTCACAGCCAGGGACAAACCATCTTTGCTTTGGGAGCCTTTGGATCACTGCTGTGCACTGAAAGCAGGTGGGGTTTGTTTCCTAAAGATGATTGTAACCTGTACAACTCCTCCTCCTGGTAAAACGTTAAAAGCTTGACCTCCTCCTACTTTCGTGGATCAACTACTCCCAAAATGCCACCCACATCTTGAACCAAGCCCCAGAAAGATATATTCTGGAAACAGAACAAGGCTGGAAGTTGGACAGGTGATGTCCAACAGGTCATCAGGACAGGTGATGTTGCAGCTCCACAAACACTGAAGCACGTGGAAGACTCAAATGCATGAAAACAGGACTCCTTCCTCCCATAAAAACCAGTGACTGCCCACAGGCTTGGTGGCTCAAGGGGAAAGACACTGATGGAAATACCTGGCACATTTTTTGATATGTTCATGAAATGTCAGAGGGAAGAGCCCAGCTGCCAGACCTATGGCTTTGGGCAAACAGCTACAGACCCCAGCAAGCCATGTCTCCAGCCCCTTGCCTGCTGGCACAGCTCTACACCCCCTCTGTTGGACCCACTGAGTGTGAGGGAAGGAAGGGCTGGTGGTTTCCCACAGGCTCAGCCCTCCTGCAGGAGCCAGCACAGTCCCAGAGCCTTCCCTCCCTGCCAGCACCGAAGTCTGGGCTTGTCCTGCCCAGGGGACATCTACATATCCTGATCAGAGTGGGACATGATGTTTTTCAACAAAATACATGTCTCACTGAGAGCTATCACAGCAGACTGTGACAAGAGAACCAGCCCATATGAGCCCCTCTCTCAGCACCTGCCTGCTGGCTCTCCAGGGTTGGAAGCCTTCTTGAGTGTTCCAGAGCAGTCTGATCAAATTCACCTTTTCAAATAAAAATAAATTCATTTTAACTCCACTTGGGCAGACATGAAGCATCTGTAATTCTGGTTTGAACAAACCCAAACAAAGACTGCAGAAGCCCTGCTCTCCACTTCCATGTTCTCAGCCCCTCAAAACACAGGCTGGTCAGCCCAGAGCTTTTCATCAGTACTGAGGCAAAATGAGCTCTCTATCCTTGTCTATTCTGCCAAATAGGAGAGGGAGACACAAAACACAGCTATAGTGATGAGGAGTCTGCTGTTGACTTGCTCACTATCACCATAGAGAGCTGTCACTGAAATGGGAGCCCTGAATTCTGATGGGGGTCCCCGTTACTCGTGACAGAAGTTACCTGGCCATCTATCTCTGTCTCACTTAGCCAGTCTCACACACCACACTAGAAATTAATTCTCTACTCCAGTGGCATATCTTTTTGGCTTGTCAGTGTCCAGTGATGTTACAAGAGCAGCTGACATCCCCCCAAGCCCTGCCTGTATCAAAGCACTCGTGTTTGACTAGAGAAGCCCCCGGCACCAGGGCGCCCTTGGCAGCGCTGGCACAGCATCAGCCACAGGTAATCTGCCCTCCAAGGTCACAGTCAGCCCTGCAGCCCCACAGAGGGCTCACAGCAAGACAGAGAGCTCTGAGGGTTTGCAGGGCCTGATCCAAAGGCCACAGAGACCAAAGACTGCTGTTGATTCCAACCCATTTCCTAGTGATCGGCCCACAGTTGCCCAACTCATTATTTTGATCTTATTTACATATTCATATACCGACTGCTTGATTTCCTTAAATCTGTTTCAACTGCCCCCTAGAGAACTGCTAAACTCAGCATACTTAGACTGTTCACCTCTCAAAGAGGGGACCACACAGCCTGGGGAGGTTTACCTAGCTCCATTTACCCCAAATGCTAATGCCAATGCCCACCAGGCATTAGCACCCTGCCTTGGGAAAGCAGGGCTCCCAATGCCTTCTGCCCTGCCAACAGCAACATCTGAGTTTGCACCCTCCAGGCTATGAGTTCACTGCTTTGTTCCAGATGGCAACACCAAACTGGGACCAAAGACAAGACCCAAGCATTCTCAGTGGCTGCTCTTAAGTTCCCGAGACTCACGGCACACCATCTGCCCTAGCTTACCATCAGGCAATGGGACAAGTCACAGACATTTCACTGCCTTACAGCTTTTTCTTAGAAAGATAAAACAGACCAGACCATAACCCTTGTATCACTGCATAGTCTGAGCCAAGGCAAATGCTCAAAACAGCATTCTCACGCTGAATTTCTGATTGCATGCAAACTCCAAATGGAATAAAAGACTCCCACAGTCAATATGAATTCCCTTCCAACATGGGAAACACAAGCATTTAAGAACTACTGTCTTGCTCTCATTAGAGAAAATTCCTTCCTTGTTTCAAATGAAGGAACTTATCACTTGGGTTTTATCTCCAAAGGCATGTTTGTCTCTAGAAATATAAATGATACTTGCAATGCTTTAACATCTATCAAAGCTCAATATTAACACAATCATTACAGATGTGCCCAGTCTTGAGCTGTTCACTATTTGGCCTGCTCTACTGCAAACACTCAAATTGGCATTGTAAGTTTCACAACTTCACCAATCCACATTAAAATGCAGAAAAACACTGGGGCATAAACACACACACAACTCTGTGCTGGTACATGCTTTAAACTCCTTTAATTTGTGCAGTTTCTATTCAGGTCATTATTTAAAGACCAGCTGTTCTGCGAGTTAGCTAAAACATTAAATGAAATCCTTCATAATGAAATCATCTGACTTTGAGAAGGGCTGAGGTTTAGATGTAGCTGAGAGAGGAAGAGAGAAGAAATAGAAGGAAAACCCCTTACTACTCAGTAATAGCTCTCCTAAAACTATATAAAACCTAAAGGAAGTTCATCATTTTGGAACAGAGGGATTGCTCCTTAATCTGATCAGCTGGGCAGATAAACAGGCAGAAGCATTGTCACTATGCAGCCCTTCCTGAAAATATTGCATAAGCACATTACAGATCCATTTCTTTAACTAGATCAGAACTCCGAATACAATAAGCCATGATCTGTATCAGAAATGAATTTAGAAAGGACTCTAAATCCTCGTTAAAAGGGCAGGGATGAAAAATCAGAAATGCACAACCTGAAACTGCAGACCCAAAGGGACATTTAAAGCCACAGCATCTACATCTTCCCAGAGAAACTTATGTCTTCTTGACACCAGTTGGTTCTCCTGCCAGCTTTTATACACACTGCCAGGTTTGCCCTCTAACTTCTCTGCACATAGAGAAATAAATTGCCAAGTGATAGGTTATAAAGGCAGTTCCTTGATTTGTATTCTCATTAGTGAATTAGAGAACGAAATATCAATCTTCTTACCTTGAACTGACAGACACAAGTCACACTGTCTCCAATCCTCAAACACTCCCCATCAAATTTACAGGTATTGGTGTCGCAGAGAAAGAGATCATTTTCTCTGTCATCGTAACCTCAAATGTAAAGAGAGGAAAAAAGAAGTCAGCTTTGGTCTAGCAAGAGGAACAATACGGGGTGATTGCATTTTAGTGCACACAGCACAATAACCTTGTTGATGAAATTGACAGAGTCCAGATTTCCTTTTGTCCTTCCCTGTCCTCGGCTTTTCACTTTTCCTCTTGTTTCTCCCTCGGTGTTTCTCTCAGCTCTTATTCCCCACTACCTCACACACTTTTTGTTCCATTTCACAGACTCGGTTTCCTCAAAAGTCACCCAGTAATTATGTTATTTCATGGCTCTGGGTTGGAAATGTCATCAACCTACCCCCATCCGATCACAAATCTGTTGGACAGAAGTCCAAATCGGAATTTCTCCAGCCCATGACACAACAAAGCCCCCAATAATAAAGACAAACAGGCTGTGTGTTTTCTGTGATGGTCTGCCTGATCCCAATGAAGATTGATGACCTCTAAGTTAACAGGAGAAGTGCCAGGTTCCCCACGAGCCGCTGAGTGAACCGAGCTCTTTGCCTTCATATTCTCCAGGAAAAACCAACAGATCTGACTGAACATTCAGTTCACGAATACAAGCATGAATTTCAGATCTCGCTAGCTGACTTCCCACTCCAACAGCGAGTGGCGAGATACTAAGCAAAACAGCTATATCAGACTCCAAACCTATTAAGATCTGAATCCATTGATTTTTTTTAAAACCACCCGAGCGCTCTTAACCGTATCGCTATATGTTTAAAACGAAGAGCTCACAGCGCAAATTCCCCCGATCTAACACGTCATGTGCGATCCACGCAGCACCCCAAATAACGCTCTTCCCCTTAGAAGGCTACCACAGTCTAATTCCCGAATTATTTTAGGCATCGGAAAAGGACCGGCTGCTGACCTGCATAGGAAACCCGTTACAAAGGTCAGCCCGACTTTAAGACACGGGCAGCGGGCTCCCGGTGTGGCGACGCCGGTACCCCGATCCGCTCTCCGTTCGGGGCGCTCGGCGGCAGCCGCCCGCAGGATGCGCACACGCGGCCCCGTCTCCCGCAGCCGCCCGCCGAGTGCCCCGTTCCAGCGCGGAGCCGCGCTCGGCGGGGCCGGGGCTCTCTCTGCCCGGGGAGCCTCCCGCACCGGCGGAGGGCGCGGCTGCCGCGCCCGGCGCCGCGGAGCAGGGGGCAAGCGGGGCCCCGGGGGCTGCGGTGGCACCGGGAACGGCGGCGAGCCCCGACGCCCGGGACTTTCAGCCTCCGCTATTCCCGTGCATTCCACGGGACGCGGCATCATCCTCTGAAGTTGCCTCCCCCGGGCTCGTCCGCGCAACTCCGAGCGCCCGGCGGGGCACGGCGGGGCCGGGCGCGGGGCGCTCCGGTGCTTACCGGAGCAGTTCCAGCCGGTGGGCGTCTGGCAGTCGCTTAAGGAGGTAGGGAAGGCCGCCAGCTTGTCGGGGCGGGCGAGGACGAGCAGCACGGCGGGCAGCAGCAGCCAGCAGCAGCAGTCGCAGAGCGTCCAGCCGCCGCCGCCGCACTGCCGGGGCGGGGAGGGCTCCCAGGGCACCATGACTTCCTAACTCAACTCTCCGGCAGCGGCGTGCCCCCCGGGCGGCGCGGCGGGCGGCAGGGACGGGCGGCGGGGCCGCTGGGCATCCCGGGGCCCCGGCCGGCGGCGGCAGCGGGTCGGCGAGCGGCGGCCGGGCGCTACGCTGGGGCGAGCGGCGGAGCCCGGCGGGGCGGCGCGGGGGTGCGGGCGGCGGCGGGGCGGGGAGCAGCTGCCATAGGGGCCGGGCGGCGGGGAGCGGGGGGAGGGCGCGGAGGGGCCGCCGCCGCGCAGCCGCCGCCGCCGCCGCCTGCCCCGCTCTGCCGCCCGCATCCCTCTGCGCGGGGGAAGCAGCAGGTCCCGGCCCGCCGCGTCACGTGCGCCGCCGCGCCGCCCCCATTGGCCGAGCGGGATGCGGGGCCCGGCGGGCGGGGCCGGCGGAGCCGCTGCGCCCCGCGGCAGCGCCCGGGGCAGGGCCGGGCCGGGCGGCGGCGGCGGCGCGGGGACGGCGCGGCTGGCGGGGCCGCGGGCGGCGCTCCGCACCCCTGCGCTCGGGGGCGCCGTCCCGCCGGCTGCGGGGATGTGCCGGCCCCGACGGGGCGCGGGCCGGGCAGCGCCGCTCCTCTCCGCGCCCCGACATGGGCGCGCACCGCCCCGGCCGGCGCCGAGCCGCAGGTGGCAAGCGCGGCCGCGGGCAGGGACATCCGTGGCACCCTCCGCGCACACACACCGCACTCGCCCGGGCGCTGCTGAAGTTGCCAACCGCGCGCCCGGGTGCCGGTGTTTAACCACGCGCGGCTGCGACGTTAGGAAAATAAAACACCGTCACGGCTGTAGGGTCTGGAGCGGGCACGGGGCCGGAGAGGTGACGAGGGGAAGAAACGAGCACTGCGGGGAAAGCAGGGAGAAGAGAGGAGAGAGGGAAGATCTTGCCCAGCCTCGGCAGGTAGCGGCCAAGGTCTTCTCGGGCTGCGGCACCATCCCACTATCCCCGCGACGGAGCCGGAGGAAAATGCACCATCACTCTAGCACAGAGAGCTGCTCTGGCCCCCACACCTAAGGCACGCTGGCGGAGCGCAGCCCCGGAGCAGCATCCCGCCGCCTCCAGCCGGCGATGTGCCACGGGGCTGCGGGTGCCGCCTCCCCCGCTGTGCCCTGCGCCGCGGATCCTCCTCCCTCCTCCCATCTGGGGCTTCAGCTTTAGCAGCCGATTGCCAGGACGGTCGGGGGGACTCCGGCGGCGGGAGCACGGCGGCGGTGTTCCCCCCACCCTCCCTCCGCGGCCGGTGCTGGCAGCCGCCGGCCCCCGCCGCAGGGCTCGGGGCGGTCCAACTTCGCCCTCTCCTCCGCGCATCTCCGGGCTCGGCGCCCGGGCGCAGCGAAGCCGGCAGACACCCGCCAGGTAAATCGGACCCTGGCTCCCGAGCGGCGCTTAACGTGCGGCCGTGCTGCCGGCGGGATGGGGCGGCCGGCGGCTTGGGCGACAAGGACGCCTTAGACTGGTGGATAATAAGAAACGATCGGATCGATTTCTGCAGATGGCAGCAGGGAAGCGCTTTCTAAAGACGGGCGCTGGACCCCGCGGCCGCCCGTGCCGGTGGGAGCCGCCGGCGGAGCAGCCGGGCCGGGCGGCACCGGGGCTCTGCGCGGATGCCGGGCGGTCGGCAGGCGGGCTGGGCTGGGCTGGGCTGGCCCTGCCCCTCCTTCGCCCCCTCCTCCGTCCATGGGGGCAGCTCGGCATCCCCGAGGGCTCCGCACGGCACGGGCGAGCTCCGAGAGCGGGGTACGGCTCCCTCTGGGCCTGAGACCCCCGAGTGTGTGCGAGGAGACCCTGCTGGAAGTTTGCTGTTCCCGAAAGTATGGCATCCTTTTCGACCCCTAAGCTGAGTGTCCGCGCAAATCCTTACACCAGTACTACTGTTTATTGTCCCTTCATATAGGGGCATGGTATGCGGGAGCCAAGGAATACTTCACGCTCAGCTAATCCCCGCCTAGCTTCTCCCTAAGCTCTAAATCAGGTTTTCTTCTGGCTCCTTTCTCCCCTGTACATCTGTGTCTGCTCCCTGTTCTGCCCACCTGCTGCTATCTGTATTGACCTCTTCTGCCCACCTGTACTCCAGAAGCCTTTGCTACAATTAAAGGGTATCAATTTGCACATTCCAATATGTTCTAAAGCTCTGATGAAGACCCACACAAATCTGTGCCTACAGTTTCCTATTTACTAATCAAGACCTAAGCAGAAAGAAAATACTAATTTTTTACTGCCTGCTAGTGGTTGTACTGAATCTTATCCTTCATCTTCTGTGGGCTTACAGAGCATCTGCCAGCTGAGCACCTGGTGCCAGATCAATTTTTTTCCTTCCTTTTATCTATTTTCATGGCTTTTTCATGCCATTCAGTTATTTCATACACTAGCACGTTCCTTTTATTCCCCCATCCCCTCTTCCTTTTTCTTTTAACTTTCTTCTTTTTTTTCCCCCTCATTTTTATTATTGCTTGTTAAAACTCAGCTCTCTGCTCGACATATCACTGAGGTGGTTAAAAATCAAAAATGTCCTGGCTGGCTACAGGTACCACAGTCACACAGCCTCACCAAGGGAATGTCCTCCTCTGCCTTCCTATCTTTTTGTTCCCCCCTTGTTTCTTCTTCCTACTTCCCTGGTTCTTCTGTGCGGTCTCCTCTCCATTCCCCTGGGTGCAAATAGCAAAGCCTGCAGTTTCTCTTTCCCTTCTTCTTCACTCTCCTCCCTTCTTCCACCCCAGCCTGCCTTCATTTCCACATAGCTACAGGTCATAAAGGCACTGCTGGCCTCATCTCTGGACCAGTTTAACCAGACCCCATGGGGGATGAAACTGCTAGGTCAGTCTTTCCCAGACGAGCAGCCAGAGCCTCTGTGACGTGTCCCTCCTGCCACAATAACTCAAGCTCCAGATGATCCCACAAGTGTACCCGGCGTACACAGAGTACCATTAAATCCTGCAGCAGAGCCTGGCTCTGGCCTGTGCTGTCCCCAGAGTGCCATGAAACACCGCAGCCACCGAGCTGCAGGCTGACTGACAATTACCCTGCTTCATTTCCAGCCACTCTCACAACAGGCCCTGCCTGGGGAGATGAAGAAGCCCCTCTGTTTGTATACTGGTTCTCAGACTTTGGGATGTGGAAGTTCCACCAGAGGTCCTGGAATTGCCACAGCACGATGAACCTGTGAACCTGAAAGTGCCTGAAGGGCAATCTCCTTATGGCAGAGTAGGACAGTTTTTAATCTGACTAGCACCAGTGTCTTCCTTTAAAAGATTTTCCTTGTTGATATGAAAACTCCACTTATAAAATCATTTTGTTAAGATAAAAAAAAAAAAAATACATCTGTCTGCTCCAAAAGGGACGGCTGGACCCACAAGCCCCTTTTTCTCAATTATGCTCTCTAGCAATTTCTTTTGAATTGTAGAGACTGAGATACAATCATTTTTTCATGTAGTTCCTAGCTCCACAGCATTCTACCCTCTTAATGCGACACTGCACACACGATCTCTCAGCAACACATTATTCCCAGCTATACTTCAA
This sequence comes from Haemorhous mexicanus, assembly GCF_027477595.1. Classification (NCBI taxonomy): domain Eukaryota; kingdom Metazoa; phylum Chordata; class Aves; order Passeriformes; family Fringillidae; genus Haemorhous; species Haemorhous mexicanus. The sequence continues at coordinate 29,729,221 of NC_082348.1, read as the reverse complement.
CACTTAGGCTAGTTGACATCTACAGTCTTGTACTCCCTGATGTGCCCATCCCATCTCACCACTGCACAAAAGCTACTGCTTGTAAACCACACAGGCAGCGCTGGGCTGGTGTGAGGAACAAATTGCAGCCAGCATCTCCTCCCTGAAACGCTGAGGTCATGCTACTGAGCCACCAGAGAGGTTCCTTGTGGCTGCATGTTTGACTCTAATGCCAAATGAGCAAAAATAATCACAACCTTCTTGGAAGAGCCCTCCTTGTACATGATGAGGGCAGACTACATCTGGAGTACTAAACCCACCTCTTGCAGAGCTTTTCTGAGGCCAGGACAGTTTTGAGATGCTTGTGCTCCAAGAAACAGGCTGATGAGTGTGTTCACAGGCAGCTGATACCAATGCAGATTTATCCAATACACGTGGCCATGCCATGTGTCCCTGGGCTCGGAGACCAGCTCCCAGCTGACAAGCAGCTGTTTGAGGACTTGCAGGCCCTCAAACCTCTCAAAGCAAGGGCAGGGTGGGTCCTGGCTGTGCACTGCACTCCTTGAGCTGGGACTGGGCAGCAGCAGCTGGCAGAGGGGGCCTGGGGCCAGACTGCACCTGATCCCAGTCCCACATAGGCATGTCAGTGAGTAATGCCTTCTGTTGCTGTGCTTGGCCAGCAGACGCTGTACTGGAGAGGAGTTACACAACCTCAGTTATTCACACTTGTATTATATCTTGGCTGTGCTGCTCTTGGGAGGCTGCAGATTCCAAAAAGTTTCCCAGAACTTGGGAGAAGCCAAATGGTACAGATGAGTGTATCAAAACCTCCTCAGCTACACAAGCTCTGGGTACACAACACCCGCTCTCTTTCTTCTCTGCCTATCTATGAAGCTATGACTATGAAGCTAACTTCAAGGATCCTTATCTTTAAAACACTTTCTGTCCTGTGTCTGATGTCTCTAAAGGCCTAGGAAGGTAACCTTGGTTAAGAATATCAATGAAAAAAGGCTTCTTACAATTCAGCTAATATTCATGAACAATGTTTTCTTTGAGCAAGCACTGGAAGTATGGGCTAACATTCTACAGCTGCTAAGTACAAGTCCCACCAAATTACAAGGGCCATTTGAGTTAGCCTCTTCCCTGTTGCCACCACATCACAGCCTGTTTATGAAACACACATTTACAGAACTGAAAAACCCCAACCAAACCCCACTCTGCACAATTCTTGAGAGAACTACAACTACTGCACTAGTTGTAGTTCCTAAAGAAAAAAAAGTGGAAAAAATCTATTTAACCTACAAGAGATTTGCCCATACATGGTCACAGCCAATCCTAAAGAAAATGGAGTGTGGGGCTCACCAATTTTCAGTGGTAATTCTTCTTGACAAAATGTGGGTCTGATTCAAAAGATCCCACCAGAAAAGGCTTGGAAGCCCAGTTGCCAGTTGAAAGACCTAAGGCAGAAGGAATGGATGTTACCTATTCCAGGAGGAGACCAGTGAAGGACACAAAACCTGCATGCACTTACGGTGTATGAAGCTGGAATTTCTCCCCTCACCACGGAAGAACAATACTTATTTCAGGTCTGTGTATTTTCAGGCCTGGTTTGACCAAAAGTTGGCATACTTAGCCTAGACACATGTTTCTGTCAGAAGTTTGTGAATCTCTAGCAGATTTTATGATCATCTATTTTTCATGTGTGCAGAAAAAGCACACATGGCTTCACTCAAGTGCACAGGCAGCAGGGAGCTCTTTGCCTACATGCAGTTTTACAGATTTTATACAACTTTCAGCTAAATCACATATCTCCATGCAAAGTATGCCACTCTTGGGTATCACATGGATTTTTAATGCTCTGAGGGATCCTTTGGGTCTATAAACAACAAGTAGATTACATTCATCTACATCATGGCAGACTTTCCTCCCCCCTTGCTTGTGAGACAAAATATGGCTCTTGTTCTTCCCTGGAACTAGCATGGAATCCAAGCACAACTCACATACAGTCATGAGAAAACCATGCCATATTTTTCATTGTAATTAACCGCTTCAGAGCAAGACTTCTCATGTATAAAGATGAAGAAAGGCCTCAGCTTTGCCTGAAAGACAACTTGCCTTTCAGTAATGTCTCACACTCTGAGTTTTGACTGAAACATTCTGCTGCTTTGGTGACCTGTTGTGCCAAAAATGCTGCCTTGTGTTACGCTTTGCTATCAGCTGAATTTGCCAGCACATGCCAAGGGACAGGACAAAGTATTGCAATTTATACTGGAACTCTATTTTGTGCTGCTCCACACATGAAATTGATGTCAGGAAAAAGTGCACAAAGGGCACGGAAAACGTAAATAAATACTGTGATCCTTTTACCTTCAGTTTTAAATAGATGGATTGAAATGCATGGATCCTAAAGATTTATGAATCCGTTTATAGTCCATTCTGGAGTTTTAACATTTCATGCAGCTTGTAGGAGGGAGTGTATTATTTATAAAAAGTCATGGTTATTCAGCTGTGTTTATTTCTGAAGAGCAACAAAATACCTTCAAGGGAGAAGAAGAAATTCATAACTCTGGTTTACTACCAGGGTTAGTCAACTTAAAAGTCTTTTCTCATGACTGATTACAAAGACCTTTGCTCTTGTGAGCATGTTTGGAACACTGGACATTTTGCTACCAGCAGTAGGAATCACCTCCATCTCTCAGGACAGACAGCACTGCAATGGATTCAAAGAGGTGGTGGTGGGAGAACCTTTTTTGTTGTGGAGATACCTGAGCTTTACTTTTGCAGCCCATTTCCCAGCACAGTATTGAATGGAAATTCAGAACTAGGGCCTGCAAGAAGAAACCCCACAACAGTTATTCACAGATATAATTTCTGTGTGACATCAGATTCTTGGCCATGTGAACAATTTCTTCTGTCTGATGAAATGTAACATCCATTTCTTGTTTTCATTTTCAATCTTTGGATTCCTTTGCCCAGAGTTGTTTTTAAGACAAAGGGCCTGAAAGGATTATAATGTAAAAGTAAGTGCAGCCTTAGCATACCTTTGGTCTTTCTAGCTACTTTACCTCATTGGAATTGCAGTGATTGCTTTTCTTCCTAGCAGGTAATAAATCAGTTTCAATGAAAAAGAAAAACAACTCAGACATAAACCAGCATTTTCAAATAGTGTTTCTCAGTCAACTTTTATCTTCACCCTCTGTGAAAGTGGAGCTTGCAGAAGTTGCATTCGGCTCACTTCAGCTGACCACTCTGTATCCCTCTAGCTATATACAATTCCTGCAAGCCACCAAGGGAAGTTCATAGTTTAACTGAAGAAATCCCAAGCAGTCTGACCTATCCCTCCTGTCTCTGAGCTGTGTCTGTCTGTAGAGCAGAGAGCCCAGCCACAGACAGATGCAGCACCGCTCATCACAGGAGCCATCTCTGGCTTGTCTCCAGCAGAGCCTCGAGGACAGGTGGATGGTGCTGCTCAGGGACAAGAGGGAGTCTCTCTGTGGTTAATAGCTCCTGATAGGTTTTATTTCCATGAATTTCCCACGAACCACATGAACATATGGCAGCCAGGAGGACCTGTGGTCACGAGCCTCACGAACCATGTGAGAAGATAACTCTCCTAAACTCGGCACCTGCTAACATCACTTGATACTCCTACTTCATGCATTATGAAACAATAAACAATCATTTTGTATTCAGCACCTTGTGCCAGCCCTTATCTGTGAGCCCTGCTCTGTGTCTTCTGATATATTGCTAAATCATTCTAACAGATAACATCCTGCCCACGCTTTCCTGTTGAGCAGGGATGGAGATCTGGCACCTGTGTCCCTACTCATAAGAGGCATCCATGGGCAGTGTCTGACCACTGCCAGCAGGAGTGTCCCTTCCATAGCCCTGAGAGTATCCCTGCTGTCCTGAGCACATGGCATGGGTGCAGTGTGTGAACCCAAAGACACTGTTACCTGTTAAACACGAGGGTTAGGGAACTAAAGGGCACCTGGACACCCCAGGAGAATATTGGGATAATTCAACTGCTCTGTGGTGGTATCATGCCAAAGTGGTGACCAGAGGGGTGGTGTGGTGCTGTGTGCTACTCAGTGAGAGCCTGGTGGACAGCCTTCAGCTGGCCTGTCTCAGCTCAGAGAGTGAAGGCTCATGGCAGCATTGCCAGCTGTTCCTGGGAATGGAGCATCAATGAAAAACAAGTATCACAGAAAAACCACTAAGGCTCTTGAAGGATTTGCATCAGAAGGATTAGCACCTGGGTCAGAAGTCAAAATCCTTGGGAATTTTTGCACACACACACACACACACACACACACACACACACACACATATGAAACATAATGCTTTGGATATTATGAAATCAGATTCCACATCTGAGAAGGGAGAGGCCTGGAAGAGCTACAGTTCTGTGAAACATCATTTGGCACTTTCCATCTTAGGATCTGAAAGGGATGTTTTGGCAACACTGACATTGTACACTGCAAGCACAGAGATGGTGCTCTAAGGAAAATTAATATTTCCCATTTGATGTATGGCACCAATACTTTCGTAGAGTTTCTTAGCAAGCCACACTAATCTTCTAACTGATTTGCAAGCTATCACATATGCATTTAACTTTACCTTAAATGAAACAAAACAGCAATACAGTGAAATATTGTTGAAACCTGAAAACAGTTCACTCCACATAATTAAATTTTAATTCAAAATGTCATAGCTTGTGTATGATAGAAACATTTTTTATGATCAGTCAGACAATTTCTACATAATAGTTACCTTTATTTGAAGGCATATTGACTCAAAACAGTAAAAAATGCAAATGAAGATTCTTCACTAGCTAAAATGATGTCAAATTATATATACAAATGGTAACATAAAAGAAAAAAAAAAGATTTGTCAAGTACATCAAGTAAAGCTGTGGAATAATACAGAACTCCTTGCTGCCTTAATCAGAAAGTTTAATAGCTCCCATTTAAAGAGGAATTAAAGGCAGAGTGCAGTCCTAAATACCACTCCCATCTACTCTGAAAATGGTGGCAGAGTAATTTTTCAAGGGTCTGTGACACACAAACAGAAAGCATCCCGGGTATTTGCTGCCCAATGCAGGAAAAGGGGATTTTACATCTAATATTGGGACACCCAAAGTGAAGGTGAGCAAGATACCCCTGCACTTGAGATATCCACAGAGTCACTCACCCCTGTCCACAACCTCTCAGCTGTGTTTTCCTCTGCTGCTGATCCATGTCTTTGCTGCCCCTGCCCTGCTCTTCCCTGTGCTGTGAGGTTTCCAGGCACAGCACACACCCTGCTGTCCCTCTGTCCCACACTGCTGGGAGAAGTGAGACCCTCTGGCTCAAGTTGTCTTGGTTCAGTGCCCACCCTCCTCCTACTGCAGCCCTGCTGGAGGATCTCAGTCCCAGATGGGTGAGGCTATGAGGGCAGGACTGGCAGAGGCTTTGGCTTCCTAAGGAAATGGCACATTCTGCCCAGAATGCACCTTCACCATTCGTTTTTCCTTTACTTCCTAAAACTTGCCCCAGCTTTGGTGCAAGGCAATCACCATGAAACTCAGTGCAGGAGAAACACACAGCAATTATGGGAAGTTCTCTGCAATCCCCTGCCCTGCATTAGCCACTGCCTCACAGCAGGCAGGGCAGGGAGGAGTCTTGTGACAGTGCTCACAGGGGTCCCAGGATGAGGGAAGAGATGAGAAAGTTGACTCCGTGTTCACAAGGCTTGATTTATTATTTTATGATATATATTGTATTAAAACTATACTAAAAGAACAGAAGAAAGGATTTCATCAGAAGGCTGGCTAAGAATAGAAAAGGAATGAATAACAAAGGTTTGTCTGTGACCCAGACAGTCTGGACAGCTGGACTGGGATTGGCCATTAATGAGAAACAACCAGGTGAGACCAATCCCAGACCCACCTGCTGCATCCCACAGCAGCAGAGAATCATTGTTTGCAGTTTGTTCCTGAGGCCTCTCAGCAACTCAGGAGGGAAAAATCCCAAGGAAAGGATTTTTCATAAAAGATGTTGGTGACAGAGTCTGGTGCAAGGACTCCAAGAGATCCCCTGCAGATGTTTCATGAGCTTAGACTGCTCTGAAATGGTTCTTACCTCCACCATAGCAGGAAGATGTAAAACCTGCTCTGTGCCAGCTCTGTAAGTGAGCAGGGTGTGTGGATGTGCTGTCTGCTGATAACAGACCAGGTGCCAGTAGATGGCTCTCAAGATATGAGGCCATTGGCTCTCACAGGGCTGAGCCACCTTGGGGAGCACTGCTGCTGCTGCATGCCAGGAACAAAACAAAATGGGCCTGGGCACAGGACAGGACAGGCATGGAACTGTGGCATCTTCTCCCCAGACATGCCTAAAAACAGCAAAGTTCTTAGCTTTGTTAGTTTTGATAATTCAAGGCAAAAATGCACTCCTCACTAAAACACGCTTGAAATCTCCTTTTAATTCTTTAAATGAGATTTGAAGGCTGTTTAAGTAGGCTGGGAAAAGCTGAGATAATGCTTCTGCAGCAGCCCTGGTAGTGTGCAAGGAGAGGTACTGCCAGTCCCAGTGGGGTTATGTAGTTAATAAGCCAGATTTTCTTAACTAAACAGTTGAGCTATGTCTATTTAGAGTTGATTTTCTCAAGCATACATGAACTAACACCCCTAAGGGGAGGGGGTCCAGGAGGAATGCTCACAGTTAGAAATTCTACAGAGGATTGAAGGGAAATTTTAGTACTGTGTAACTACAGCAGATAACATTTAATAAGAGGAAGAGAAGAGAAGAGAAGAGAAGAGAAGAGAAGAGAAGAGAAGAGAAGAGAAGAGAAGAGAAGAGAAGAGAAGAGAAGAGAAGAGAAGAGAAGAGAAGAGAAGAGAAGAGAAGAGAAGAGAAGAGAAGAGAAGAGAAGAGAAGAGAAGAGAAGAGAAGACTCTCATTCTCAGTTTGGACAGCAATTTATATTCCAAGTCTAACTTTTGTGAATTGAGTAAATATAGAGATAACAAAAGCAACCAAATTCTTGTAGCTATCCAGTCATTCTTAAAACAAGGAAGAGGGTTTGTACACCACAACTTTCTACAGACAACTGGCCATTTTGTATGTACTAGAAATTCTGCTGGAAATGTTGTTAATTTTTAAATTAAATTTGGTTTTATTGTTACTTTAAATGCAGTTTTCCACGAAGCATATCCTGAGGCCTTTGCCAGTCACCTGTGATATATTTTCCTGGTCAGCAACTCCAGCCTATATATATTACACTCCTTCTGTTTCTTGGTTTCATGTCAGGGACAGCTAGAATGATTGCTGACTAAATAATCAGTGAAGGGAACACCATCTCTGTATGTTTCTGTAGTCATTAGGTTAGCAAGAAAATAAAACTAACTTTCATGATCTCCCTATAGGTTCCTGGCACTTTCCAGGAGCAAAGTAGGGAGCAAATGTAATTGCTAAAATCTCACACATTCATTATTAGACTAATGATACCTTTTTCTCTCCATCTTGCCCCATAAAGGCATCTTCAGAAGTGGAGGTGTAGAGCTGCTGCTTCCCATTATAACAGGAGGGAGAAATGCAGGCTTGTAGTATTTCAACCCCATCAAGCAGTAGTGTAAGTATGTAGAATATTAGAGGATTATGAAATAAGGTGGAATAAGATAATAACATAATACAGCATTATTAGACAGCGTGCCCAAACCATTTCCAGCCACAAGAAAAACAAGGGTGAGGCAGGGGGCTTGCACTGGCACCAGTGAAGGTGAGGAGTCCTGAGTGAGCTGCCTTCCTTCTGTGCCCTCCAGAGGAACAACACTTCCTAATTTCCAGCTCTGCTCCCAAGTTTGTGTGTGTTCATGTCATTCCTTTTGCTTCCTCCTGCTCCAGTCCAACCACAGGCTACAGAGGGAATTTAAGGAAGGTAGCTGGGTAAGGTTTGTCAGGTAAGTTTTGCCTGAAGAGTATCTAGTATTTCAGACTATTAAAAAAAAAAAAAAAGGATGAATTTTCACTGAGAAGTTGGGCTGAGTTGAGGAAGGAACAAACTGCTTTACTTTGGTTTTCTGAACCCCAACTTTTTGCAGAAGATGAGTGTCATTTAATCCACGGCAGTCTCCAAAGCCTTGTGTGGAACTCTGCTCTCAGGTTTGAGAAGGAACTGTTGACCTCAAATGATGTTCCTGTAAGTTACATCCCTGAACTGTAGCCTTTCTGGTATTAATAGGGGTACCAAAAGCTGTGTGAGTCATGTGAAAAAAGCTTCCATTCTTATACAAGGTCATCATTTCTCTTTTCCACCCCACCCCAGATTTCTCCCATGTGAGGAGGTAGAGGCTGGCATTAGCATTGGAAGGAAGCTGGCTGACATTCTGATCCCACAGAAATAAATGTGAGTTAGTTATTTTAGTTAGCTGGAATTTTTTCCCATCAGCTTTCATGACTAATATAGTTAGTCCTTGATTTACATGCCATTATCTCCCTCTGAACTTTAGAGAATCTTGTGCTCATTTCTTTTTATTACAGCACTAGAAACTATTAAAGAAAAGCTCACCTTGAAGTGTAGAAGAAAAGGTGGTGGTTCTGCAAATGCAGGCTATCTAATGAATTCATGGCTTCCCCTACAGAACTGTTCTCCTAGTGGTGATGGGAATTTTTCAAGATAAATTTGCTAAAATGAATTTCACTTATTATGCTTCTCCTTTTATGGACCTGTGCCCTGATTCAATCTCCCAGTCTGAACATCTGGTGTGCCTTAAAAAGATTCTTCCACGTGGAGCCTGGTTCCTGATTTCCTCAGCTATTATTTATTACATCGTTTGGGCTTTAGAAGGGATTGCTGAACCAGTGTGGATAATCTAAAAAATAAACTTAATCTAAAACTAATGCAAACTGTACAGCATAGGAGATTTAGAAAAGCTTACTTAGCAGTCAAGTAAAACCCTTTTATTTATCTTGGTACTTCCTGAATCCACCTCTGAACAGATATGGGACCATGAAGGAAAAAAACCCCCAAGTACTTGCTGAGTTACCAGAAGGCAGAAATTCCTCACACACCTGAAAACAATTGTCCAAGCAATGTTTGGGATCACAGAGGTTTGAACTCCCTCTCATCTCCCCCATCTCAGTTGCCAGGTGGCATCAGGAAGTTTCAGCCCTTGTTCTGAGAGCAGTGTCTATTACCCACACTTAAGCCAAAGCATCTTTTTCAATTTAAATGAGGGCTGCCTTAAGAGCCTGCTGCCTGAAATGTTCTCTGATACTGAGGCAGAACACTTTCCAACAGTGCACAGTCAAATCTGTGGGGCCTGCTAATGCTGTGTGCTGGCAAAACCCCTCTTTGGGACATAGAAAGGTGATTATCACCTTCTAAGCTTTGTCCAAATAGAAAGCTAAAACAATCTGGATTGGACGTGAACGCTGAGCACAAAAGTCTTTAACATCCCATGTCTCCAGAGTCCAGCTCACTGCCAATGGCTTCAGCAAATGAAGCCAAATAATCCCAGATCCAAGGCCTTCAGGAGTGAGAGAGGCAGAGCTGTTGGTAGCAGCCGTGCTGCTCTCAGTGGTGTGCAAACGTGAGTGCTCAGGAGCTCATGAGCCCAGGGGAGGATTTTTAACGTGTTCTTGCAGGAACAGAGACTAGCTCTGCTCAGGGCCAGGTGACCTACTAGGGGTTGTACAAGAGACCTTCTGGCACTCTTGGGGATTTTCCACACCTCAAGCAGCAAGTTTTAGTTAGAACTTTTAAGGTTTCTTCCAGAGAAGAAGGCTTCTCTTTTTTTGTGTCAATAATACTTATTTCATACACAGATTATTTGTATATAATTTTTGTCTCTTTTCTCTCAGGCTTAACCACAGTTAAGGGTTTGTGTTGCCATAACAGTGCATTTTTCAGTGATACTGAGGGGGCAGATCCAGTCCAAACACCCCTCCCAGTCAAATTCATCTGTTCTGATACACAGGTGACATATCTGTCATTCAGAGGATGTAAAATGGCCCAGAAGATGTGGGGAGTGAGCTCTGGATTGCCTGGTCAGAGCCTCTTTACTACTGTCCAAAACACATCTGGGTTATTTTGCTGAATCAAAATTATCTGTTTCTTTGTTTGACCTTCAAGAGTACTTTTAACCAACCTGGTACCTTGAAATTTAGAGAAAACAGTTTCTTTAAAGCAGCAGTACGTGTGCACTACTACCTTTCTCTCCTAAAACCAGCATGCCAGCCAGCACTTTATTGCAGAAATTTGTTCTGTGCTGGAAAGCAGCCCCAGAACAGACTTAAAAGACAATGTCTCCCTGCCTCGTTAGCAGAGCTGCCCACCAAGGCTCCCCTGGGGCAGATTTGCTGCTTACAGCTGACCCACAGAGGTGGGGAAGGTGGCTGGAGCTGAGCTCCGGAGCACTTCCCAAATCCGCGTTCAAACGCATTTCTGACGTCCTGCCGGGGAGGAATTGAGCATGTGGCCTGTCCCTCCCTGTGCCAGCAGGTCCTGCAGCCAGCAGGGCTGGGGCTGGGGTCTGGCTGGGTGCCCAGCCCAGCAGCCACCAAGGGAAGGTGTGAGCCTGAGGAGGAGCCACGGAGCCAAGGCTGCTCATCCATTGGAGCCCTGCCCGTGAGAGATGGTGCTCCAGGGGCAAGTGCTCAACTGCACTCTGCAAAGGATACCTCTGTTAAAGACTGTCAAATGGCTTAGAAGTAAGATTTCTGGAAAATGTACAAAATGAAAACCAAATTACAGCACTGCTGTAGGTAGTGACAAAGCATGAAGATACATCAGCATTAAATAAATAGCCAGCTTGGGGTTCTCAATTGCAATTACCACACACTCTCTGTGTTTGCAATACCTAGGAGACCCACAGCACATTACAGAATTTTGTTAATTACTAAGTGAGTGAGGAAGGAGAGGAAAAAATGCTGTGACTAAAATGTATATTGTGTATTGATTTAGAGAACTGTAATTTAAAATTAATAATTTATCATTCCTTTTAACAGGCTATATTCTATTTTATAAAAAGTAATGAAACCTTTGGAATACAGAGGAAATCACTTCCCACTCTGTCATTTCATCTGTGCTGAGAAAGGAGAAGGAGTGGTTTGTCTTGCTCTGGCCACATTTATGAAATATGCAGTTTGGCAAAGAGTAGATTAGCAAGACTGCAGACCTCTCTTTGCTGTTACTTATCATGCAGTGGTGGACAAAACAGTAACTGGTGTGTGATGTTAAGAGTCTTTCCAGGTAACACCCTCGGGAAGCAATCACAGGGGCACTCAGAAGAGTGACAGTCATTGTCCCACCAGCTTCAGCAGTTCTGACCAGCTTGGCTTATTGAATGATAATGAGATCATCTCCCTCTTGCTCAAAAAGCTAAGTCACTCAGATCACAAGAAATAGAACACTGCAAGCTATTAATGAAATCACAGTTGGTTCACATCTAACTAGAGGAACAACCAAAACAAAAGTAACTTGTCATGAGAAATTATTTAACCCTGCTGCAGCTGCAACATTTGTTTTGAGTGTATGTGCCCATTTGGGCTAAATAATTTCCTACAACCACGCTGTGAAAACTTTAGGGGGAAAAAAGCTTCGTAGAGAGCTTCAAACAAACCCAAGTATTAAATTCTTATGTGTTCTTTCTTTATAGAGGCATTAATCATTTTCAGCTATTGCTCATTTTTAGTGCAGATAGCTCGTGCTCCATCCTCGCTGTTAGAGACACAAAAAGCTTCAGAGCACGGTGGGGAGGTCAGGTCCCAGCCTCCTTCCCAGGGAAACAGGGCTTATGGGATTACATTGATTATGAGCATGCAACTCTTTTCTCTCTCATCCATTATTTATTTAATTGGCTGCTTTCAACCAAACTAGAGAATCACAGATTTCTCCAAAGTAATTAAATTCCTACAAGTTTCGTTGAAGCAGACAAACAGGAAAAGGACAGAGAGCCCAGAGTGCTTGAACAGAGCTTCTTTTTAATAGACACCAAAGAACCTCGAGAGGAGATTCAACTAATGATACCAACTGCAAGAAAAATCCATGTGAAACTCTGACCCTGGTCAAGGGTCTTTAGAGACAAATTACACACTCTTAGACACAATTTTAGTGCTGGTGAATCTGTGCCAGCTGCCATCAGCTGCTGGGTGTCCCTTCCATTTGGCATGGGTGCTCAGTGTGTTGAAAGTGTAGTCCAAAGTTAGGACACTGTCCTAAAATCTGGAGAGACATTACTGCCCTGCCACACACTTCTGTGTGATTATGGATTGGGATTTGTACAATGGGGCTAAAATGAGGATGATGCCTTTGGTCTCTACAAAGATGCAGCAGGTAGTAAGGCACTCACACAATGTGGGGACACAAAGAAGGAACCTCAAAGACCCTGGAGAAAATTAGGAAGTTACCATACAGGCTTCCCTTTCTCCCACTTAATGCATAACTTGTCTTCTAGATTTTATTTTTACATATCTTGTTTCTTGTATCTTTTTTGTTCTCTGCCTGCCTATCCTCTGACACCAGTTGGCTCCTACAAGGTGGTTCAAAATCTGTAATCAGCCTGGGAAGCACTAGAGGAACAGCTCACAGCTTCAGAAGGAAGCCTCAGGAAGAGAGCCCAAGGCAGGGAAGAGGCAGCATCCCAGGACAGCTGGGATTTTCAGAGAACTGCTACTCTGCCTGCAGTTTGATCTACATGCCCTGTTGATTGCAATAATATACCCCCAGTACCTTTTCTCTTGAGACTTAATTATAAAATTAACATCCCAAATTGTAAAAATTTCAACAGGTCTCCAAAGAAAACCATCAGAAGTAGGAAAGATGCATATATGTGGCAATCAGCTATGAAGAGCCACAGGCATGGGGAATGGCATCTAATCCACTAATTCCCAGCAGCTGGAGAAAAGTCATTGCTTGTGGGCAAGGTAAGCCCTGGTGTCCTTTCAGAGCCACTCTCACTTTTATGCACTCTGTCTGCAGGGATGGGACACCACAGCAGAACAGAGGGAGCTGCTCTGTTGGGGCACACACATTACAAACCTGTATCTCCATAACTATAGTGTACAGGGGTGTTTTCTAATTTCCCATCCCAATTAATTAATTTTTCTTTCAAGCTGAAATTTTTTCAATTGGTGGAAGTTTTGTTCTACTTAGGTTCATTTCACTTTCTCTACATTTTTTGGTGGTTCTCAAAGCATCTCCCTTTCTGGGGGAGAAAAAAAAAAAACACCACCAAAAGCAACAACCATGAAAACAAAACTCCCAAATCTGACATGTCAAATGCTAAAGTAAGGTTACTTCTATTTATCTAGATGAAAAGAGAATCACCCATTTCATACACAGTAGGCACTCCAGGACAAAAACAGAAACCAAGTGGTTTGTCTTTACCTCTAGTCCTGGGTCATCTTACTGCTGTGCAGAGAATAATGAAGGATAGCAAAGGCACTCCCATACTGCCAGATCACTTGGCTTCTGTTTAAGTGCATCCTTAATGACAGAACTACCCCAAATCTCATCCCCAAGCAGGTCTAAAGAATACAGAGATGTCAAATATCTAAGCAGCTCTTAGAAGAACATCCCTGGTGTTATTCCTGGGCAACATTGTCTGTTACACTGCCAAATTAATGAGGACCAAACCAGCAAAAAATTCTGAGTGACAAAACAAAGCATATCTCCTAGCTCTAGATGGGCCACTGAATGATCATTCCTCTGCTCACAAAGTTTGGTTCCAATTACACCTCTGAATTGCTCATTCCTTGAAGACATCTGGTGTAAATTGCTTTCTGAAAAGTAGCCACAAATTTCACAAAGTTATGCAGATACAACAGCTGCTGTATATATGCTCACCCAAAAGCGAGAAGTGGCATTCTGCTTCTTCCCCATCTTGGAACAAAAACTCACTTCTTTGCATCTACTGTGCAAGCAGAATTTGGGGTTTTTGTTGTTGATGGATTTGGGGTTTTTTTGGCTTTGTTTTGTTCTGTTTTGTTGGTTTTGGTTTCTTCCCCCCCCCCCCCCCCCAATCTCCTGCTGGCTCCTTTCCTTCCACACAAACCTATGCCTGCAAATTACAAATGCTGTGTTGCTAAGTTCTGGCTTTATACCCAGAAAGCACTTCAAAATCCTGGCTGAGGTTGTGCTGAGTGCTCAGTGGCTGTTTTGGTGGCAGCTGTTTTCTCTGAGTCACCTGGAAACCAGCTGTTCTTTAGCTACCTTCTCCTTGGGTAGAGCATGCTCACTGGAGGCAATTTCTGGGATTTGTGATTCATCTGCAGGAGATTGCTGGACAAATCCTGCTTTTCCCATGTGCTGGAAGGCCACCTCTGCAAACAGCTGTGCCATTTGGAAAGGTGGGACAATGCTCTTGCTTTTGAGAGTTCGATTAATCAATATAATGTGAATTTTGTTCAAAACTGTATGGGTCCAACCTAAATTTCAGTTATCAACAGGAATACCTCTGCACACTTCACTGAGCTTTGAGTTGGATTGTGCTAAATACAGCATCTCTGTTTTCCCAGCAGATAATGGCTGGAAACAAAATTCATGTGTGTGCAGAGAGATCAGAAAAACAAAATCTATACCAAGCTCAAGCAATGAATAAACTATATCTGAGCTAGGTATGTGGTTTGATTCATCTGTCGTTTAGACTGGCTTGGTGTCAGTGTCTCCTGACCTCAGCCAAATGATTCTGGCAGTCCCCTGAAGAACAGGGACAAAACAAAGCTCCAGCCTCTTGAAACAGCATAACATGAGTTACTGTGATGGAGCTTTTAATAATATACAAGACACATACAGAATCCATGTTTGGAGTAAAATAAGGATGGCATTTACTCTGAAATGAATGTTTGACTTGGATCCTGGCCCTACAATAGTGAATGGCAAAAACATCCCCAACAAAACAACTCCACTCATATTTTTTAAACTGAAATTTTAACAGGATTCTTTTTCCTGTGAGAGATATGAAGAGGTATCTTTGCTTACATTGTTTCAAGACCTGTTTAATAAATCTACGTGAACTGTCAGTATATTTATCTGATTTGATTTTATATGATGGGAAAAGGGGAAATAAATGTGTTTAACAGAGAAAACCAAGCAGGCATCTAAAATGAAGAAATTTTTCCCAGCTTTTGCTGTGATCATCTGGTTCTGCATCCCCCCTGCTTTCACTCTTGTGTTTCTGTGCCTCTGTTCTTTCTAGATTTTATCTGTCTCTCAGACTCAGCTCCTGTCTCTGGAACAGAGATAGCACACCTGGGTTACTGCAGTCTAAGTAATGAAAAATGGCCATTAGTAGGATATTTGTTGCAGGAAGAGAAAATTTTGAAATATTCCAGCTGTATAGTAACTGCCACAGAGTGTCACACACAACACAAATGTATGCCTAGAAATGGACAAGCTCCCATGAACCTTTTCAGTTTTCCCCAGTTTCTTGGGATGGTTTTTTTTTGTTTTTTTTTTTAAACTCATCAGCCAAGATATATGCTGTCTAAATAACACAATAAGCTGTCTAAATATTTCTAGTACCAGGGGATAAGGAGACATTTAAAACACTTAATTGCAGTGAGAAGCTGAATACAGGAGCCAACACAGGCACCATTCCTCAATCCCCAAATATTAAAATAACAAATATTAATACAATGTAAAGCAAGCACAACCCCTACAAAAGCTGGATCGACCCTTCTCCCAGGGCTCTGCCAATCAGCAATTCCTGATGGAAGATGTTAAACAGGAAAATATTTCCACATGGCCTTGTGGACATGTCTGCCCCTTGCCTGGCTCAGCCTCCACACGTGAGCAATGGGCTGGTGAGCTGCTGTCCCTGCCCCCCTGCCCTCCCTGGGGTGGGACACTTTAAAGCACTGCTCCTGGCAAGGAGTTGAGGCAAAAGGAGGTGGGAGTGGAAGGGAGAGGTTGTTCTTAAGGGAAAAGGATTCTTCCAGTGGTAGAAACCAAATGTCACAGATGGGTACATGCCCAGCTCAGAATGGTTTCTGCTCTCCAACACCTACTGCTGCTTTTTTCTCTCTACATCATCAGCAAGGATCAACTCTCTGTAACAGGGATTTATTTTGGAGAAAAGGCAGAAGCTGGAGTCCTTGCAGAGAACACCAGAACTACTTCTGAATAAATTGCCCCTGTGACCACAGTCTGATACCACACAAACATGGAACTAACTCCTGTAAAGGCTGCAGGATTTGTCTTGTCTTTGTTGAACCTTAGGCTGCTGTTTCATATTCTAATAGAAATTAAAGAGCTAATTACATACAATTTAGACTACACATGAGGGACGCAGGCTCAGCTTCCAGCTGAGCTGGGAAAATTTTAATTGTTTAGTTAGAAAAGCAATCTATTTGGAGATGTTCGAAACAACTTCTGATTCTAGGTTAAAAGTCATCAGAGCAATTTATGATCTTACAACTATTAATTTCCTAATTTAGATCAAGGAATAGCAACTGTAAGGAAAAGGCAGTGACTGTGTAGATTAGATCATTAGACCCACAGTCAGCAGAACTAATGTCCATTAACCTAAGTGGCAGCATTAACACCCTTCTTCCTGGCATGGACCCACTGCCTCCCCCTAACCTGCTTTGCTGGAAGAACACCTGGCTACAACAGAGTGACACAACTCCAGGGAAAAAACCCAAAACAAACTAAGCAGAAAGGCAGCCTCCATGCTTCTTTGGCTCTGGGATTTTCCAGTGTGATATGGAGTCCATCAGTGCCGGGTGCCAGGGGAGTGTGTCTCCTCCTTCCCACCCGGCTGCTCAGGACACTAAGGACCCCAAAACCACTTTATTGGGAAAGGACTGTGGGAAACTGCAGGGCAGAAGGAAGGAAAAGCACTAGTTTTCTGGCCAGCATCAATGTCACCTGCCTCTTCTCTCCTGCCTGGTCAAGTCACCCAAAAACCTGACAGACAGCTTCCAGCAGAGACTGGCTGTAGTGCCACTGGCAACCACAGGGCATTATTACACTGAAGGAAAAAAAGAAAGAAGAAGTAGAAAAAACTCAAAGGCATTTCATTTTTATCATGATGAAAAAGTGTCCTCATGTTCCAGTAATGAATGTGAGCACACACATTTTAGGGATCTTTTAATAATATTTACTCCTTAGCTATTCTCATTTCCCAAAAGCGCCCCTTTCTGGGTCTGCCACCATCATTTCTGTGCAGTCCACAGTCAGCAAGGAATGTCATTTAAAAACTGCTAATGTGTAGGATTTAAACAGCATTTATGTGGCTGACAGATTCTGTCTTACTGTGCAGAAGGGATAAGTAACAAAAACCAACAATAAATTAGAAACTTGCGACAACAGTGAGATTTAACGAGAGCGCATTCACAGAGAGCTGCTGAGGGCAAATTAAACCAACCAGGATGGATTGCCATCTGTTTTGGGCAGTGTCACTTGGCAAGGACCTAAGGCCAGAAGGGACTGGTGTTATCTTTGCTGTCTAGGTCGCCACACCATGCTGCCTAGGATAGGCTCGAGCCATGGATTGAAAGAAGATAGTCCCCTTCAACTTCCCCTCATGCCAAAGCACCACAAAGCAAATCCATTTTGCATAACCCTTGACAAGTTATCTGCCATATTAATCTGGTGATTTGCTCAGTTGAGTCTCCAGATTTATCTGCTCTCTTTAATTGTGGCCATGATTCAGTCATCGCATCCATTTTTGCTGATATCACTGAAAGTGTACCTCATTTGTTCAGTAATATGCTCATTTTATTAAAAAGATAAGGAAGCAAATATGAAATGAAAGACATTAATAAACATTGGACTGACTCAGTACATCAAACCACCACATGAGTACTCATCATTTAAAAAAAATAATCACGTCAGTCACTGAATTAATGCAACAAAAGATCTGGGCTCTATTTTCTAGGCTCTACATGAATCTGGTATAAAAAAAGAAATACACAGCCTCTGTTTTGAGGCAAAAATATTGGGTAACTGTTTCAACACCAATCACTAAATAGATTGCCTGATGTATTGGTGGAAAGTTCAAAATTCCAGGTCCAAGAGCATCATGATACAGAATAAAACACACTGCCCCCTTCAACCCTTCCACGGCACTGACTGAACTGCCACTGAGCTCCACTGCTAGGGTGAAGATCTTCAGGTGCAAGGAATACACCTTGCCTAGAATTTTCCCTTTCCCACCCACCACGAAGAGGGCAGAGACATGGAAATCTTCAGGGTGGTGTTCCATGACCTCTGAGGCCACGTTAGAATCTATCAACAGCACTAGCAGTGAGCTCTCTTTGGAGAGAAACTTCTGGAGCTCTTGGCAGCACTGCTTAGTACTCATATAGTCCACTGACATAGACCTGTCAGGGCAATAAAAATAAGAATACTGTCTTCAATCTTTCCAGTTTCCCCAGCACAAGTGTCATAACACCATATTCCTCCTTCTCTCTTAAATAGCAGCAAAGCTGTTGTGTGTCAGAGCTTTTGTTTCTTACCAGAGAAAGAAACTTGTTGTATTGGAGTGGTTCCTTTCAGTCCTTGTTACTATAGAGTTCAGGTGCTGCCATGGGAGGGGAATATTGCTACTGGAAATATTATTTTTCTGGGCTTTGGCATGCAAAAATAAAGATGAGGCCTTTACTAGATGCATATTTTCAAGGGACATTTATGTGTTACTTTAGACCACATAGATACTGTGGTGAGAGGTGACTCTGCACAGGAGAGTGAATCCTCTTTGGATGTGAGGTCCTGATTTTGCTCTTTGTAGATGCAGAAAACTGCCCCTTCACCCAGCTTTACTGACCTCCAGCTCCAAACCAGCACGTGTCACATTGCCTAAAACCACAAGGCTGATCAAACCCCAAGATATCAATAAGCAGACAATTGCACCCTTGCTGCCTTCTGAGCCTCTAGAGAACATTTGAGTTATTTTGCAAACTTTTCTTCATATTCAAATAAAAGTCCATAGAAATACTTGCTTTAAACAAAAACAGCTTTTCACATAACCCTTAGATTCCTGAGCTCTGCCTAGAAAAACACATCCAAGTACCACAGGGTCTGAGGAAAAGAAAATATGAGAAGTCAGAGCCAGCAACACTAGCATTTTAAATGAGAACATGAATTTCTCTGACATGTGGGGATAGTCAAAGAAAAGAGAAGGTGAGAACTGTGATCAGGGCAGACAAGGGCATTGCTGGAAAGGAAGATGGACAAAGAATTTGGCAGAATTCAAGTCACAGTCTGCCTCAGCTGAAGCAGATAAAACTTGCCTTTTTCTTAGAGACCTGTTGTTATGGTTTTAAAACTTTTTTTTTTCCCCTGTCCAGCCTCCTGCCTATCTTTCTGCTGCAGATTTAAAGAAATAGGAGGCAGGTGCATTGTGAGATGAAGGACTGAAAAAAAATTGAAAAAAGCAGCAGCCCTTATCATTCTCTGCTCTCTTTCCCAAGTCTATGAAGCAGGCTGTGAAGGAGCTGCTCTTTATCCATCCGAGGAGAAAGCTCCTGCTGCAGCCTGTGCTGTGCCTGGCACCTGGCGGGGAGGAGGGTCCTGCTGTCCTGCTGTCCTGCTGTCCTGCTGTCCTGCTGTCCTGCTGTCCCATTCCACAGGGCCACGCTGGGCAGCATGCCCCTCCCCAGGCTCCATGGCACGGTGGGAAGAGGGGAAAGGCTGGCAAGGGAGCCAGGGGACAGAGTGCCAAGAGCAGGGAAAAGGAAGCAGGAACACTACCAAGACAGACAGAGTGGAGGAGGCTGGATGAGAACTCAAAGAGCCACAGCCAAAGTGCCAAGCTGAGGCAGAGCACTAAATTTAACAGAACTGCTCAGTTGAATGCTGCTGGAGAGCTCAGGTTTTGAAGGATCATAGAATTAGGGAGTAACTTTAGGTTTCGTGCTCCTTCCCCCCTCTGTGATGACCTTCACTGCTCACATCCCATTCAGTTTTAGGTAGGAACTTCCCCAGATGGCATCTTGGCACCTCTCATTTCCTGGAGTGGTTGGACACACCCAATAAACCTTTTCAAATATTATATCTTGCCCAATTTAACACCATTGTCCTGATGTAAGTGCACACCATGGAACACATTTTAAAAGCTATGTTAAATTTGGCTTCAATAAGCTTGGGGAGCACTGAGGGTTTAGCAGCAATCTAAGCTCACTTTTAAGGCACTGCTTGCAGAACCAAGGAGGATGGAGAAAGATCTTGAAGAAAAGTTCAGAAAGGGCAGTTATGTGGAATTCTGCTACTTCTCCTCACAGTTTTCTGATTGATGATCCTTTCCAACAATTGTAAAATAAGATAATTAATATTACAACATGGACTATTACAACAATGAATATATTCTGGTGGAGTTGCATGTAACTTCAGAAAACTACTCCATGTTACCAGCTTCAGCTTTAGATTCAATAGCAAAACAATGATCAAACCTTATTTGATGCCAATATACTGATTGTCCTGGTGGAATTTATATTCTTGAATATGCCTCTGCTTGGTCAAATTAGGTCACATATCAGACAATACTAAAAATTCCTGACAGAGTTGCACAAGGTTGCAGCAAAAGCCATCAAAATAAAGCAGCATGGTAGGAAATACAGCAGTTTAAACAAGGGTTCAGTATTTAATACTGTATTCAATTTTGTATTTTGAGAGGCTGGCGAGGATTAAGCTTGAAGAATTGAAATAATTTATTTCATAGGTCTTTATTCAATCCACACAGTAAGAAACACTGTCCATGGTGGCCTCAGAACCATGACACAGATGAATTGCTTCATTCTGTTTCCACACAAGGAATTGGATATTGTTTAATTAGGGAGAGATATTTTAAGAGGCCATGAGATTGACTGGAATATTTCTGAGACCTTTCTACTTTGCTGTTAGGGCTGAAACACAGCAGTGAGTGTAATGAGAACAGAACCTGCTTCTTCCCCGGGAATTTGCCGTCATGGAAATCACTCCATGTCACAGAACAATGTTCTTGTAGCTACCTGGCCTAACCAGAGTGCACTGAAGCTGGCATGTTTGGGGGCAGACTTGGCTTGTGCAAACATCAGAGCACTGGTGCATGTGCATCACCTTGCCCTGCTTGTTTGGGTGGAGCTGGGCCAGCCACAGCAGCTCGAGCACAGCCCTGTCCATCCCAGGCAGCAGGGCTGAGTGCTCAGGGCACAGATGTAACCAGCACTGTCTGGGACATGGTGCAGCTGGAGTTAACTATTATCTTCAAGACTTAATTACACTTAATGCTCCCCTGTGTCAGTGTGAGGTGGCAAGAGAGGCTCCCATAGCTGTTTGTCAACAAAAAAACCAGAGCTGATAACAGTAGTCTCTAATAAATTCCATCTTGAACTTCGGAATGTGACCAGCTGTCATCTCCTGTCCCTGCCAGCAGACAGGGACAAGCTGAGGAGCCTGAACTCCCACTATTAATTACTGGACAAGGAAGTTGCCGTGAGACAATTGTTATTCCCCTTATGTCAGTTTTTACCAAGGTTTCCAGAATACCAGGATCTGTTTTTCCATGCAGTGACAAAGGTAGAGGGTCCTTCCAACCCTGCAGTAGCCACAACCCTACTGCTGAGCTGCAGGAGACCATGCTAGCACCACACACATTTCAGCATGTGTGCACAAGAGGGAGGGTGTGCACAGAGTTTAATTCATGCTGCTTGGTTTCCATCCTGAAACACAAGGAAATGTGTTTGGGATCCATTCCTCTGTCACTTAATGGAATGCCAGACCTAATTTCCTCCTTGAACAGCAAAACGAAACAAAGCCCTCCACTTAATATTGGAAAATACAAAAGGTTTAGATTTTAAAGCTGGGTAAGGCTCCCTTGTTTCCAAATTCCACTGGATAGTCAAGAATAAAGCTGTTCTGAAATACCATGGAAAACAAGAGCTTAAGATCTGCTTTATGCCCAGGCCAGGCACAGATCTGTGAAAGGACCAAACCCCTAAGGCTCACCCAGAACAGTGGCAGTGGCATCCTAAAGACTATTGGGGTGCCAGAACATGAGTGGTGTAGGAGTGGCAGGAACTCATTCTTCCAGCATGTATTTCAGCTGTGAAACAGCATGAATTTTTTTGGAATGGAAAAGCATTCATTTAAAGGAAAGATATAGTTACCTGAGGGTTTGTGGTCAGAATATAAACATGGGCAAAACCTAATAGAGGGAGACAATGTCTGTGGACTTGTCTGACCTTCTTCCCCCCAAACAGCACCCTCAGCTCTCACCTGAACCTTGTCTTGAGCTGTTACCTGTTCCCAGAATTGAAGGGGCCATAGCACTTTTCCAAGTGATCCCCTTAGCCTCATTTTACCAAGTGAACCCTGACCCAACCCTTAACCATCCTTAGCCTGTTTCCCCCTGACACGGGGAAGAGAGCTACCTTTGGCCCTCCTGCTAAGAAGACAAAAGGAAGGAGAGCCCTGCAGAGCTGCCACCACAATTCAGCTGAGCTCAGCTAAGCCCAATACAGGGCACAGCCCAAAAGGTGTCTGAGGAGAAACCTTGGATGAGCACATCTCTAACATTCCTCCTAAGTGGAGGTGTCCAGCAGACCCCTCTCTTTGTTTCCACACTGCAGCTTGAACTGCACAGCCTCAAGGGACACTGCCTGAAGGTGGAGGTGTTTGTGGACACATGGGACACCCACCAGGGAACAGCACTCCTGGAGGAGGCAGCAGCCTCCAGCCACTGTGGTTTTGGCAAGGTGGCTCAAAGAGGTGACAGGAACACCCAGGGGTGTGAGATTGCCTGGCACTTCCTACCACTGAACAGCAGAGAGTACCTGGGCTCCCCAGTGTAGAAGACTGGAGCCCCTAAAATGCAAACCCACAGAAAGATACTCGAGCTGGAGGTGACCTGCACTTCTTACAAGAGAAGTCAGAAATCACAGACTTCCAGAGGCTGCAGGCTGTGTGCTCCACATGCAGAGGAAAGAAGAGAGAAATTTGGTACCAATAATTTTCCTACTGCTTTTTTAGGAGTATCTGCACAAGTGCTAGAAAAACTGCCTTCCCCATTCCAGTTAAATAAGACTAGCATTTTCTTCCAGTAATTTCTAGTAGGGTGCACATTTGGTTTCCTGTAAACTATAAATTCACAAAGACAAGCCCCACAAACCAGCACGAGTAGAATCATCCCAAGATTTATGTGTGTATGACACTTTCAAAAAACTCCCACAAATCATTTATATGGCAGGATGTGCTCATGCTGGCTGTGAGCAAGTAATCAGGAAACAGCAGCTCACATCCCTGGGCTGGCACTCGAGGTGGGGCCTGGAATAGAGCTGGGTGGAGAAAAGGGAATTTGTACATCTTGGGAATGTAGCAGAGCTCTCCACGCAAGACGAGACAGCAGAGTCAAGGTGAAAACAAGCCTTGCCCATGGATTTGTTGGGATGTGAGCAAGAGCTTGTGAGAGTCTGTCCAAAATATCCCTCAGCTGCCTCACGACTGTCATTGGGGGACCACTAGAGAAAAGACTCCCTTTCTAAAATCTCTGGCTCTGTAGGAGAAAGTTACACGAAGGCCCTGTGGCCTGAAAGCTTTGCAAAGCTCTTGTTTTCACAGGTGTGTTTGCTGTAGAAGAAGAAGGAGGCACTGTGCCCTTTTTGCAACAATAGCCTTGGAAGCTGTCCCACCTCTTGGCCTGGCTGGACTTCTCCTGAGTTTTGGGTGGTCCCCCACAGAAGACCCCTCTCACTCGTTTGCAACCACTGTGACAGACAAACTGAGATGACAGGAGCCTCTCCACCAGAGACATGAAACCCCCATGTGAAAAGGTCTCTCTCACCCTCCCCAAGGACTGGGACTGAAGCCCCCAGCCCAGAGGGGTGCACAGGGGGGAGGTGAGCTGACCAAAGCAAGATGGATGTTGCAGGTGTGGGCATTGGACCATGAAAACAATGGCCCTCGCCCACTGAGAGGTGGACTGTGTCTACCCTTTTCCAAATACCATTTTTTCCCCCAATACAATAGATTCTGTTTCAAAATTATTCCTTTCCCCCACTGAAAATGTGTATAATTGGAGCCCAGATGCACTGCATCTCTGAGATCTCCCCAACGTAACAGGCGGATCCTCGACGGGACTGGACCCAAGGATATTGTCTCTACGTTTGGTAGCTATATTCCCCTCTTTCTCTCTCTCTCTCTTTCTCTATCTTTTTCTCTCCCTTAATCCCTCTCTCCCATGTTTGCTGTGGTCATTCAATAAAGGCACATTTGTTTTGGTTATTACTGCAAACCCCCTTGTACTGTGTTGGTTTTTGTGCACCCTGAGATCCCCCACGAACCATCATGAAACCCGTCTGCGAGGGCAGCTCGTGACAGAGCTGCTGCACCTCCTGAGATTTCTCTCCAGGAACCCACCTGGGTCTGCTCAATGAGCTGTGCCAGGGAGGAAGGAGCATGCTGGGCTTACAGCAGACCCTCAGTGTTCTCCTGCTGACATTTCTGGACCCCCTTACTCACAGATTCCCTGGTTATTCCTCGTTGCTCTCTCTCAGTAACTTGTTACACACCCCTTGCAGTGTGTAAGAACAGAGCAGCTACTGCTGGAAGTCACAAACACCTCAGTGCTTCAGGATGCTCAGGTACCACCAGGAGAGCTGAGATTTGAAGGGAATCCTCGTAGTGCTGTCACTTATGTTTCACAAGAGCAAGCACAGCTCGTGGCTGCTCCTCTGAATACCAGGTTGATTGTGAATTCATGATTCTTGTTATTTCAGGAAATTGTCGTCACCTACTCAAAATCTGCAAAACTTTAAATGCATTTTTAGTGGGCTTGGAGAGAATTAAACACAATTTTGTGTCAAGAGTAACTAAAAGCTTGCTATCAACCTGGTTTTACTCTTAGTGGAAGGAGTCAGAGGTATAAAACCAATATCAGCCTGCAGTGAGTCTGCTGAGAAAGGAGGAGAAAAATATTCCTTCTTTTGCCAGAGTAAACCAGATTTGAAAATCAACCTGAGTAAAGAAAATCTTCAGCCACTGTGGGAAAACATAGCTGAAAAGCCAACAATTAGCCCAGAGTGAAAAGGCTGCTTGTACCTAGGGTTGCAAATTCACATTTTTAAACTCAAGGGGCTTTGCACCCACCTCACAAGAGCCTAATCAGTGGTGTCAAGATGGCCACAGTGGCCATGACTTAAACCCAGGATTAAAAAAAACAAAAATCAACTTCTCCAAGCACAGGGACTGCCTGATCTCTTTCAAGCTAGGATGAATAATACAGATATGTTTAAATTTGAAATACTCTTCTTGTGAGCTTTATCTTCCAGCAGCAAATTCCTATCCTCTTTCCCCAGCTGAGCCAAGATATTCCTGAATATTTTATAACTAAAAATCTTTTTCTCTTTGCCCTCCTATGTAGATTCTCACACCCTGCAGCCCAGCATGACAAGTTCTTCTCTTTGAAATATTGAGCCACTTTCAGTGGGTCTTGTCAATCCTTTACACCTATTTTAATTGAATATTTCAAAGTGGAGGGAGATCAGAGCACTCTGCCTGGGTGGGCACTGGCTGATGGTGTCAGGCTCTCTCTGCTCATCTCCAGCTGCAGTGATCAGATCCCTTGCCTCTCTGGGCCAAGGGGATGATGGATGTCACAGCCTAATGGGTGCAAAGTGGTGATGAGGGAGCTTGAAAAAGAGTAGATAAAACGTGCTAAATTTAGAAGCTGTTTGTTTTCAAGAATGGGTTTGAACTTTAACTCACACAAAAATTATGCCTCGCAGTTCCACTCTTCCGTGACATCTTTGTTCCTCAGCTAGGGCCACAAAATACAATATTCCTCCATTATTAATAGCCAGGCTATTGGCTTTTTCCCTCCAGCTCTCCAAGTGTGGATGCCTGGATCACAGAGGCAGATGCAGCACCCAGGTCTGCTCTAGATGCAGGACTTGGGCTTGGATGCAAACTTTGGCTGCATTCAGCCCAAGTCATTCCCAAAGAAAATTAATGGGAAACACTGGAGGCTTGGTGTTATTCATACCAGAGTCAAACCAAAGGATATGTTACCTTCCATTCTGGTACAGTATGTAAATCTTAAATAGAATCTGAACAACTAGTAAATTACTATTCAATTTCTCAAGAAGCTTATTCTTCTAGATAAAGTAGAAGGCAGCATTAAATGGGATCTCCTGTACTTGAATTACATTTCTTTGCTTACATGAAAAGCAGCCTTTTCAGAGGGAAGGACTGCAGAAGAAATGGCTGTGTGTACCCAAAAACTCTTGCCAGGACATTCTGAATATTGGGGACCATCAGTTCCATTAGCATCAGGCCACAGGTAGAGAACAAAGAGAGGCTACTGCAAGAAAAAGTCCTGAAACTGGGCACAAGCCAAAGGGGAAAAGGAGGACAGTATTTTCTTGAAAGCAAGACAGTTAAGGAAATACTGGTAAGACATTTTGATGTGAGAATTACTTTTGCTTCTTTTTTTTTTTTTTTAATCATCTGTTTGTTTCAGCTAGCAATGATACTGAGAAATTAATTATTTTTATTTGTTGTCCCAGGCAGAGTCCCCTGCAATTCCTTGATAAACTCCTATCTCATGCTCATGTCTTCATCAATTTAGAGTCTTTCCTTCCCATTAGAATTAGTTGTTTACGGTTGACAAATATTATCTGTATTTTCCTTGCTAAAATGATCATGGGGATAAAACTTCCATTTTTATATTCACAAATAAAGCTCAACAATTATATGGCTTTTGGCATAAACAGGAACATAACAAGATTTCTTTTCAAATATTTTTCCTCCCTTAAATTCTCTATTGTGGTATTTTGGATCCAATGCCCGAACATTCAGCATAATTAATTAAGCTTTTTATTCTCAAGAGTAATTTAGTGGGATTTGCCAGGAAATGTTTGGAAAATGGCTATGCACTTAATAATACGTGCACTGACTACTGCTCCAGCCCTCTGTAGGAGTGGATAGCCACCATAAGCATAAAAACTTAGTTAGGACTGGGAACTGTGTGCCTGTTAGGTAAATACAGCTTAAAAAACCAAGAGGTGAATTCTGCATTATTCCAAATGATTGATACAGTATCAGAGTGAGAACCCAGTTCCAGGTGAAATTTGCCCAGATTGCCAAGGGTAGAGAGAGACATTTTGGTCATCAAAAGGTTGGGGCAAAGGATTGAAAAGCAAAGAGTAAAGGTGTGGTGGAGCCATCTGAGGAAGCCTGAGCACTGAAAGAACAGGCTTCTGAGAGCAGAACTGCAAACCACAAACTGCCCTCTGCTGAAAGAGCCTCCAGCAGGTCTCCCCTGTTCACAGTCACTGGGTGCAACCTCTGTCTCACAAACTCTTACAGTCACTTTCTTCCTTGTGTGTTAATTCCACTGCCAGAGTCCCTGGAAACAGGGCTCATGAAAAAGTTTCAAACCCAAAGAGGAAATGCGAGGTGGCTTCACACTCTGGCCACTAAATAATTTCTTTTGGTACTCAGGGTACCTTGGATAGAGCTTACTCAGGAGTCTGAGACCTGCAGCTCAAAAAGCTTTTCCTCATCATCACTGTGAACTGAGTCTGCCTCCAAAAATCTGTTTGCATTGGAGCTGTTATGCTGTAACCTTACTGCCTACTTCCATGTCAATAGCAATGGAAAAATAATAAATCTGCTCGTTCTGCTTGCAGAGGTTTCCAGTCAATAAAGACATCTGGGTTACTGGTTTAGCAGCCCCTGAGCCTGTTTAAGGTTTCATTTTCTGGGCCCCAGCAGAGAAGAAATCAGCACTGCTTAATGCAGTACAAGAGCATTGTCTGAAGTTGCTTTGAAAGGAAAACCAAGATGCACACAGCCCTGACCCCAACTTTTCTCTCTGTTACTTATAAGGCATGATAAACTAATAATTAAAAATCTGAAATCCTTCAAGTACCATGTGTGTATTTTCAAACAGCTTTACTTCATATAATTCTTTAATCAAATGTGCAGGAAAGGGGCACGATGAAGGCTGACATGTATTTCAGCAGCAGTAAAGGGGGATCATACTGAGTTTTGATGCAAGCATATGCAGCCCTTGTAGACTGCAGCCTGACACTGATAATTGTTTTGCCCCACGAGTTTGGAACTGTTGGGAAGAGTCTACTAGCAAGATACCCTACAAAATATGGGCCTGACCCAGTGCTTACTGGAGTTAATTGGATTTTTTTTCTATGACACTGGCAGAGATGATTTTAAGCCCCTGGAGCAGAAATTGGCTGGCAATTGTCCATTTTCTCTCGTTATTCACCAAGAAGAAATTCTACTGTGCCTTTTCAAAGATGATAGCTGAGTGTTAAATTCGTGCTTTTATTTCGCTTAAGGAGAATGAATTTCTTTCAAATAAAATGTCCTTTTTCGTTCTTTTTAGCAGAGTTCTGGCACATGTTTTCAGGGTCAAGATCTAATAATAGCCCTTGCAAAACCCCCACAGTTGTGACATTCACTCTTTGGTGCAGCAAACAATGAGACTGTAATGATGATGATAATTGTGTTTATTTTTGATTCTGGACAAATGTCATCTATTCTCCATCCAGTCCCATTGTCAAAAGGCCTGAGCCATGACCTCCAGCAGGATCAGCTGACACAGTTCCACTTGGCCCAAATTTCTGACAATCTGCTGAAAATGGCAATCTTATTTTTTCTTCCTGTGCTTTTTTCGCTGCTGAAGAGATCTCCAGTAAGAAACATTACCTTTAATTTACATTAAAATATTTCACTAAAGTTAAGCCAAAATAAGGGGTGCTAATGATGCAGTTCAGATCCTCACACAGCTGAAGATCTCCTGGTGTCTCTTACAGAGGTCCTTCACCTACTCAATGAAAATCTGCCTTTAAAAATAAACACACCTGTTTGCCAGCACCTTCCCCTCCTCCATTTTTAGGGACACCATCTGCATTTAGGGTCTAAGGAAGTGATTGTAGCTTCTTCTGGGGTGTATTTCCCTGCTGCCACTAAGCTGATGTCATACTGCACCCTGGGGATGAAAGTAAAAGGAAGGACAAGAGTGAGAGGGAGAAAGGGAAATGGGGGAGAGAAAGGAGGGACTCAGAGAGATCTCAGGTATGGGATAGATTTCTTCCAAGTAATTCTGAATTTGTAAAAAAACCTAAACTCTTTGAATATCTTTTGATTGATAGTTCATTATATTTTAAATAGATAGTGGAACATATTTTTTGAATGCTGAAGTAATAAGAAAAATAAAGGATTACCAACTGCCTTGGAAGTGTATTATTAGAAGTAAATATTTGAATAGTTTTAAGTATTGCTTTGTAGTTCAGCAGTCCAGCAGAGCCCTTCTTTATCGCAGTCCTATTCTCTGTATGTTTACTTAAGAGAATTGAAGTGATTCTCTTCCTTACCTAATTTCTTGTTTTCCCCTCCTTTTTTCATTAACAGACTTTGATTTAATAGTTTTCACTGGAGACATAGTTCATCATTGTACCAAAGATGGTAGCATCCAGCAATTTATCTGTCAACCTCTCCTCAATACACCAGCAATTTTTCATAGAAGAGAGGAACTTACTGGAGCAGTGGTCTATTCTTATGGCATGTGGACCTATTAGAGCAGTAAATTTATCATTATACATGACATAAAAGATGCATTACCATCCATTAAGTTCAGGTGGAAGCAAACCATTGGATGCCTACCACTGGATCTCTCCCACACCACAATATCCTTTCCAGTAATGCCTGTGTGGTCTTTGAGGAGAGTTTCCCCTCTAAATGGTGCCCTACAATTAAACGTGCAGGGCTTTCAAATGCAAGCCAGCTGTAAGATATTGGCATCAACATTTACTGCTGTGTAATGAGGTGCACCCAGTTAAAAGTGCATCAATTATTACTTGTTTCATATGGACAGGAAGGCTGATTTTGCATTTATCTTCTGCTGCACCTTCCACACCCCTCAGATATAAATTGAAAAAAGGCTCATTATCTTTTGTTTTTTCCCCTTTCTGTTTTAATGCAGCAGTCCCAGGTAGGGAGGGGAAATCTGCACAGTCCTGTGCTCCTACAGCAGAGGAACAGCACTCCCAGGCAAAAAGCCACCATGCCCCAGAAGCACAAGGGGAGCCCCCAGAGCTTTGCTTTTAGTCTCAAACCCCCTCTATTTTCAATTAAACGATCTAAATATCAAAATTACTTTGTTCTGTCACAAACTAGGTTGCTGCCCCAAGAGAAGCATGATTTAATCTAAGTTTACACCTGTAGCTGACTCGTTACAGGAGGATAATTTGTCTATTGAGTTTTGCCTGTTTTCATTTTAATGATGCTCTTTGGCAAACCTAGATGTCTTTTTCTCTTTTTCTTCCATTCTGTCTCCAACAAGTAAAGGCCAAGACAGGATTGGAAAGGTCATTCTCCCTTATCCTTTCTCTTCTCCCCCACAGTGAGAAATGTTCCAAGACAAACACACCCCTCTACCCATTGTGCTTGGCCTCAATTCACCCCTTGAGGTCTGTTGGGGTTTCACACTAAACCTTCAAAAAGAACAGGAAACACGTAGAAGTGAAGAACATTTTCATTTAAAGGGTGATAAAATTCATCACAAATTCTCAAGACTGTTCTATAAAGATTGAGAGCTTTCAAGTAGTTTGTACTGCTGGGTCATTTTACAGATATTGCCACTACCATAAAAAGAAAAAAAAACCCCGAAACAAACCCAAAAATAGCAAGGAGAAAAAAAAAATACCAAAGAAGAGGTAGAACAGGACTAATTTTACAGGGTGATGAAATTGAGGACACCAAGAACAAGCACAGAAATCTTAGTGTCTGATCAAACTTCTGCATGCCTCCTTCCCTCCTCAGGAAAAAAAAAATAAAGAAGAGGCAATTATACTCCACACTGATAATGAGAGTAAAGTCCCAGGAAGTAGCACATCAGCAGTGGGGAGTTTTCTTTAATTATTTGTTGCATTCAAAGGCAAAAATTATTCATAGATACATTGCATCAGTGTAAGTAAGCAAGGTAAGAAAGCAAAGAGGGAGTAAAGTAACTGATATTATTTAAAACAACAACTTTGAGAAAAGATGGTGTTTGGTGGGCTTTTGCACTTGAAAATCATTGAAATGTTGGAACTCACAACATCCCTCTGGGAGTCCAGAGCTGCCAGGACTCTTGCTAGGGGGCTCAGAGACTTTGGCACACAGCTGAGAACACCTGTGGGTTCGATTATGACCCATGGAGTAAATTGCTAGCTTTATATGAAGACTTGAAAGCTACAACAGTTTAAGCAGTATAATACTAAAATTATTACTAGGTGAAAAAGTAGGCTTTGAGATTTTTGGAATAGGGGTTTTGGAGACAAGATGGAGAGACTTGGGCGTGTTTAGCTTTTCTTCTTTTCCTTCTCTACTTTTATCTTCAGTGGTGATGTTGGCACTTTTAGATTGCTTTAGAGTAGAAACTCACTGTTTAACATAGGTGATAGGTATTAGAAATGCCAAGACTGAAAAAAAAAACCACCTTCCAACAATATTCACAGTTAAGAACCATTTGTCAATCCCTCAGTCTGTGCAGAAGAGATGCACAGATCAGACCCACCAAGTGTGGACCCACATCACACACCTGCAGGGCTGCAGCCAAAGCTTTTTCAGGCTCTTTCAGCCTGAGCCGAGCACACGCAGAGGGGTGCCTTGGAGGAGTACTGGAAGCTGCCCCGGGTGTGTTCAGAATGGGTAAAGGATGTCCCATGGAGTGATCACTTAGCAGAGAAACACATAACAGCCCTCTCACAGTGTTTGCCCCGCTGGCAACCATTACAAACCAATTATTTCCTTTGGTCTCTTGAAAGGGATGGGAATATAGGCTTCCTAAGGAGTGCCATCACCCCGGAATGGCATCACACCAGCGCTTCAAAGGGAGCTGTGCTGAGCACGGAGGCGCTGCCTGCCCTGCCCTCCCACCACCGAGCCAGCCCACGAGCTGTGGCTGCAGGAATGAAAGGTGCTCCCCAGGTGCCTTGTCCTACCCACCGGTAAAGGCAGGAGAAAACTCTCTGAAATCTCAAAGACCTCAATTCAAATGTGCTTGCAGAAGCAGCTTTTTATCTATCAAATGCTTTTGGACTCCAATTAAGCAAAGTGCAGAAAGGGCTGGGATGGCCCTGAATAACCTTTGCACAAGATGATGCTTGCATGCCAAGTGCACAAAAAGCCATACAAGTCATTTAAACCTATATTTTTTTGTCCATTTGCAGTAACAGCTACCCCTGCATGCTGTGTATCAGTGGGCTGACTTGTCAGTGGCTGAAGCCTGCTATTAGCCACCGAGCAAACAAGGCTCCACGCCCTCAGACCTGGGGAAGGATTAGCTTTTGCTGTGAAACACAGACATATTGGCAACAAGGCTTTGGATGCAATTTGAAACATTACTGGAACAATCTGGTACGCTTCAAAAATTCTTGACATTCTCCCACAGTGGCAGGCCCTGTAGGGGATATTTAGCATTAAGCGTAATTATTTTGTTTTATGCAGGGAATATTTAGCATTAAGTGTAATTATTTCATTTTATGGAGCCTGTCTCAGGCTCTGGATGTCTGTACATTGTTTCTGTCTTAAGAGAAATACATACAGATTCCAATAGGCATTGATCTACACTCAAGTACCAAGGTACTGCCACTCCAGACAACATTTCCAAACCATCCTTCTCCCAGACAGCATCTCTGCTGGGGAGGACGAAGTTTTAAGCCTACTGTGCCCAATTTCACCTGAATAACAGAGGGAATAACTGGAGAGCACTTCAGAATAAGGACAACTGAACACTAGGGTGCCAATTTGCCTTTCTTGTTCCTCTCACTGCTGTGGGATCAGTGTCTTGGGCTATTGTGACAAGTCACTTCAGCACAGGTCCTACCATCCTTCTCCCTGTCAGAACTCAGGACATCCCTCTGGGTGTCCAGAGTTGCTGAGACCCCTGCCAGGGGGCTCAGAGACCCTGGCACACAGCCCAGAACACCTGTGGGTTCGATTATGACCCCTGGAGCAAACTGCCAGCTTTGTATGAAGATCTGCAAGCCACAGCAGTGTAAGGAGTGTCATAATAAAATTATCACTGGGTGCAAAAGTCGATTTTTGGGATTTTTAGAATAGGGGTTTTGGGGGCAAGATGGAGGGATTTGGGTGTGTCCAACCTTTCTTCTTTTCTACCTCCATCTTCTGCTGTGATGTTGGCACTTTTAGATTGGTTTAGAGTAGAAACTCACTGGTGAGTTTCACAACTCACAGGTGACAGGTACTGGCAAGTAACTGTAACCATGTTATACGTAGATTTTAGTATAAAGAGATAACACTGCCCCGGGGACAGGCAGAGTGCCTGGAACTGTCCTGCTGGATGGACCTCGGCAGGGCAGGGGAAAAATTTTTAATAGATAAGATACAATAAACAATTCTGAGACTGAAAACTGAAGAATTCGACTCATCCTTCTAACATGGGGCTGAAACAGAGACCTTGCATGCATCTCAGGGTCGCAGTGCTCTGCACCTTTCGAGATCTCCCCAGCTTAGCACATTCAGGTATTAAAGGTGTGATCAGAAACACTTGGGTTTTCAGCTCCACACCTTTGACTAAACTCAACAACCTGTGAATTAATCCACCCGTAATTTGTAGCACAAACACGTGAAAATCCATTTGAGTAAAAAAAGCTCTTCCTTCCCATTCTGCAGTTCATCTTTCAGCTGTATGTTGAGGACAGCAGGGCACGGGAGAGGCATTTGGGCACAGCAGCAGGAAGGCTGGCAAGAGGTGCCAGGAACCCTAGCAGAGGACACAAAGCAGTGAGCTCTTCAGCCAGAGGGCTGTGTATATTTTTGTTATTACTGTATTTTACCTCCACTCCTGTCAAGTGTCTTAGAAGGCAGTCCCTGGTACTTGTTACCAGACTGTGTCTAACCTAAAGCACTCTGGACTGAAACCTCATTAAAAAAAAAAACAAACAAAACACTTGGAATTCAACATCATGTATTACTCCAAATAAGAAAGCAGATGAGTGTTCTGCACCTCGCAGGGAAGGAGGGCCAGAGGGACACTCATCCCTTTGTTTAGAGTGCTAAATATCAGTCAGAGTTAAGGATTCATGACTGGCTCCATCACAGTCAGTTTCCTCAGGTAGTTTTTTAATTTGCTTGACCAAGAAGAGCCAGCTATTGTAACAAGGATTGCCCCTGTCAGCACTGCTCAAGGCAGTTAAACATAAGATGTTATCACTGGGGAAGAAAAGCTGGCCCTTTATTTTATGGATGGGAGAAGCAGCTGGTTACCATAGCAATGTTGCATTTTCACATGTGGAGGCTGCAGTTGAAAGGGGCAAGCAACCTCTAAATTTTAGCAGTGATGACTCTGGGACAAAATAGAGGGCAAACTATTTGCTTTTCTGTTGAAACAACATCTGCAATTTGGGGAAAAATATGCTTAAGGTATCTTGTGTGTGGTTACACCATTGCTTTGCCTCACTCTTGCCAGCAGGCACCTCATCTTGGTGTTGATTGGATAGAAATTTTAGGGCTGCTCTATCACCTGTCTTCATTATCCACGATGTTAAGAGGACATGGGTGAGAAAACAAACATGTAAAACTTCTTACTGCCAACTAATTAGCAGAGGTTTTTACGTTTATTTAAATATAGATATTTAAAAGCTTCCCTCTGGGAGAAAGGAAACCATTCCCCAGAGTGGGCTTGCATTTTAAGATCTAAAAAGCAGCATGCACTCGTGCATGTGTGCAGATATTGAACATGTACACGAGACATCTTCATCAGCTCCACGGGCATTTAGGCACCAGGTGAGGCACCATTCTTTAGGAAGGCTCATTTGGCCAATTACAAGAGGGAATTTTGCCCAATAAAATGAGGGGGGCATCAGCAAGCACGCTAAGGAAGGATTCTCCATAGTTATTGTGTCTCTGTACAGGGAATTGTACCTGAATCACCAGCACTCTGCTTTCCCTGGCTGCTAAGCACGAGCAGGAATCAGACAGAAAGAGGAGGGTGGGCACCCAGGAGCTTTAACTCACAGCTTGTTGTTTGGCAGGCAGTAATACTGAACACTGCCTCCTGGAGCGATGCATTTGAGGCTGCTGCCCATAATGGGCAGGCTCAGTCTGTCCAGAGTGGGAAAACCCAGAGTGTTTTGGTGTGGAGTTTGGTGATTCAGAATGCAAGCTGGACAGCAGCCACTGGTGGAAGCTATGGAGGAAGGAAAGAGGGAAGTAAGGATGATACAAGAAGTTCTTTCACTGTAGTCTAAGAAAGAGCTTATTCCACAAAGACTCAGATGTCTTTTAAAGCTTTCTATTCTGAAAAAGTATTTAAAATATTATTAATACTTCAACCACTTTCATGGCTTTTATTAAATTTCTAGCTAGAATGAAATCATGTGGCACTGACTTTCACAGCATAGCTCACATCTTATGAAAGACTCATTGCCATCCAACCTTTAGTTGCCACTTTCCAGTTTAACTGAATTTAACAAAGACTCCTGTGTTCTCTCAGTCACTTAAGGAGTGGGGGAGAAAATTCCTCAGGCAGCTTTTTTTCTTTGCTTCCTCTCTTTACACTCCATCCAAAAGAAATCAAAACTTCCAGATACAAAACATTAAGATTTTTTTTTTTTTTTCTCTTTTTAAAGAGAGCTGGTCCAAGGCAAACAGCATTGCTTGAAATGTTGGTCATGAAAATCTCTTGCATAGTGAATTACCCATCTGTGAGCTTGGAACAGAAACAATGCAGGCTTCGTACTTGGACTCCTGTTGGTATTTAATGCTCTTCCCAATATATCATTCATAAAATCCATGGATAGAGATGATTCCAGTCATTCTGCTTCTTCTAGCACATCTGTCTTGGGAAGTCAGTCCCACATCTTTAGCAAGAGGTGTGCAGAAGGGCAGGGAGGGACCTGCAGCGAGCTGGGGCCCACGCTCTTCTCTGCAGCTATCCCACTGCAGCAGACAAACAGGCAGGGATGCAATTGCTGACAGAGCTTTTGATGGTTTTCCATTTCCCTTCATCTCCAAAACACGGATCCTAAGAAAACAGACAGCACTGTGGGCTCAGCATTCCTTCTCATGCCTTTGCAGGAAGTGGGAGCCATGCCACTGCTTTCAGCAAGAACAGAGATGGATCCAAAGGAGAGCTGGATGAGACTGATCTCCCACATTTCTGTGGGCCCTAATTTCTAGCTGTTCTCATCATTGCTGTCCCTTTCCTCCACCCTCACCTGCCCTCATTGTTCCTCCTAGAGACAAGGTAACTGAGCTTTGGCCAGAAAGATCTAATAAGAGCAAGGCTGCTTTAATTGTGGTTTTAAAAAAGAGACTTTTCCCTGTTTGAGGGAAAATGTCCAACTAATGGCTTCAAGTAAACAGAAGCCAATACCTTTCCAACATGCTTCCATTTAAGAAGATTATCTGAGAGGGAAAATTTAGGAGGATGCTTGAATAGCTTCAGGAAAGGACAGGTCTCAGGTAATTTGCAAGATCATGCATCCCAGCATGCCCATGACATGAGAAATAACCCTAAAGGTGCACAGGCACCTAAGTAGTAGTGGGCAAGATTTTCTTTCTGATGCCTTGGGTGAATTTTAGTACAAAGCACTATTATGGTTCTGTGCCTACATCCACTGAACTTACTTGGTCTTGGGACCATCAGTGATTTAATGAAGAGAAGCTGGAGACCCTGAGTCACATCTGAAAAGCCACAGTGCTCCTATAAGGGAGCTGTCACTGTCAGGTATCCCCTTGCCTCTCCATCACTTCCACTGTGTCAGGTAACAGCTTATTCAGGAATTGTGCACCAATTAATTTGAAACAAAGGAAGATGGCATTGAAATCAAGTTGGCAGAAAATTTAATTTTTCCACTTTCCTTGGAGCCTAAAACAAATGGGTTGTATGACAGACGTGGATGGATAAATGGGAGATGAGAAGAATGTATTGGTAGCAGCCTTTGATCCACTTTTGAAAAGGCAGTTTTGCCACACGTCTGCTGGAGGAAGACAGAGATAAAGGACATTCTCACAAATAAACTCCTGGAGGCTATTCCAATGCTCTCCCACACAGTACACCTGCTTTTCACCACAGAGCCCATCAGATAGTTCTCATTCCTTAGACTGTTTTGCATTCCCATATGTCTCCAGAATACTTTTCTACTACTTAAAAAACAAACAACAGCCGTAACAAAGCCATCGAGGGCTTTGCTATTTGTCATGCCATATTCTTCACACACACATGCACAAAGACTCAAACCCTTTCTCCTCCCCTTAAAGCACAGCAGATTAATTTAGTTTGCCTCCATATCTGCAGAAGAGCATTGCCATGACAAAAATTTAAATGTCAGGAAGAATTCAGTACTGTATTAGAAAATGAGACATCTGCTGTGGTAGGCTTTGGCAAGGAGTGATGTTCTCTAATTGAAATGCCCAACCTCTAGTGGGTTTCCACTCAATAAACATCCCCATTGTTGGTGAAATTGTTACAGACAGAAGCTTCCAAGTTAGAGAAGCCAGCAATAAGCCCTGCTTCTCTACAGACAGAAAAAAAATCTGTCCCTCATACATGTAAGTTCATAGGATGAGGACAATGAGGGAGACAAGCAAAGACAACTGTATTTATCCAGAGAGAACGGATGAACCTCATTCTTCTCTTGAAAATCATTTCCATTTCCAGTGTAGATGTTGTCTGGGTGGTTAGATCAGAAGTGGGCTGTAGCATCTGGTTTGCAGTTATGCACAGCTACTTGAGGTTTGTAATTCTGCTTCCCTCACCAAGACTATGGTACCTTCTGGTTGCAAATCTAATCCTTGGCAATAGTATTCTTTAGTGACCTGAAATCTAAAATACAGTTTTCCCTCTAAAATACAGGTCCACAACTTTTACATTTGATATGCCATCAGTAGGAAAGCTACTACACAAGTAGCTAAACATACTTGTGGCTTTTTTCTTTTCTATATTATTCTTGTTTATTTCTAATTTTAAAAAATGTTACCTGTGCTATTCTTCCTTTTACAACAAATCCAGTGTCATGCCAAATAAAGTCTCATTTAAGAATGATGTGGAGTCATGGAAAACTAAAATTAGAGAAAAGTTGACTCTCTCATCCAGCAGCAAACACATGAGCTGCAGCACATTAAAAAAAAAGGCAACGTGGGAATGGCACAAAGAATCCACTGAAGTAGCAGACAAAACTACAGAGCTGCTCTGAGTACACAAAGGTTGGCACTTGCACAATTCACAGGTGAAACAAAGAGCGTGTTGGGATGCAGCAGTTCAGAGATGTGGCTGGTGAGTGCCCAGGGCTAATTCGAAAAGGAGGGCTGCAGATGGAGGAAGAGCAAAGCACTTGCTCTCTGACAGGGATCAGGGAACTGTTTCCAGTGAAATAGAATAAACGTTACCTGACATCAAAAGCTTAGTTCTGATCAAAACTCACCCGTGAAAGGAGGCAACAGCAGTGGAACGAGTTATTCTCCATATGCACTTTAAAAAGGGAGATGAACCAAAAGGGGAAAGTCGCTTTACATAAAAATGCAGTTTTACCACTCTACTTAAAAAGAGCAGCAGCGGAATTGGATCATACTTTGTCATCACTGACACTTCAAATATCCTTTTATTTCTTTGTAATCTCTTTCCCAATCATGTTCTGCTCATGCAGACTGACAAGAAGGGAAACTTGCTCCTGCATTCTGAGTACTTAAAGACCCGCTTCCCTGAAAAGAGAGGAAGTGCCTTTTGAGTACAAACTGAGAGATACAGATCTCAGATTAGAGAACCTATTTGTAACTCTGATATAAACTTGTTTCTCAGCACTTTTGTGCTCCTAATATCACCTTGTGTTCAGTTTAATGATCTTTTTATTCACTCAGCTGTTTTTGTTTTACTACTTAATTTGCACTTAATCACACATCATTTTATGATTAACAATATTACTGCAAGAAGAATGCTTCACGTTCCTGTGGCTCTGCTAACTCTGGAATGTTTTTAAAAACCCTATGAACACCCACCCCGTGTGACCCAGATTTTTGCTGATGAAGCAAGTAATGTACAAAAGGGTAGAAAAGGGAAAAAAGAAAGTTTGAGTTTCTGGCTACGAGTGGTGCAATTACCACAGGATTATTCTGACTTCATTGTCTTGTCTTGCATTGTCTTGCCTTGTAGTGTCCATGAATACATTTAATTTACAATCCTGTTCTGGTTGAGGGTAAGGGCTTAGGGCTTACAATTGAAGAAAGAAAGCTCAGAAATACCTTTAAGTGAAGATGTTTCACATGGAACTTCACAAGCAGCTCACACCATTTTTTTTAGGTACTACATTTTAATGGTCAGATATGTCCTTCTGATTTAACTTAAGGGAAGATACACGAGGTGACAGGAATGCTTCCAACACACTGCCTGTACAAAAGACCCTGTTAAGCAATTGCCCATCTCTGAGGAAGGTTTGACAAGGTGAGTGCCCCTCCACAACCTTAAACAGCACAGTTTTAAAAATCTCTTCTGTTTTGCAAGAGCCTTTCACAACCCATGGCAGGTACTCAAATTCAGAAAGAAAGACAAGCAGCACATTGATATAAATTATCAAGTACTTGAAACAGTGGATTTTAGATCATGAACAAGGATGTTGAACTGAGGGGGCACAAAGAACTTTAGCATTTCCAAACAAATTACACCTTAACTTTGTCATCTTTAAGTTCTTCAAACACCACCTTTTAAATTACATTCAGTGTGAGACCACAGTGGATTTGGAGACCCTCAAAGCTGCCATAGCCCATGACCTGCAGGCAGTAAGGAGAAATCTAAGTTACTGATGCATTCACAAATCCAAAGAGCAAAGTTCAGGATTCAGACCAGCTATTGCCTGGCCTTCAGAAATTCTTCATTTAAGGATAAGCTTGGTCTTGTGAAATACCAAGCTGTGTTTGGTGTCAGGTACATCCAGGCAATGTGTGTATTTGTGGTTGTGACCATGGGACAGTTATAAAGATGAATTCTAATAATGACTGAGAAAAATAAAGCATGGAAGAAGGCCTTTGAACCTACCTTGATAAGCCTTAAGTTGATTTAGGAGCATTAGAATTGAAGCTTTAAGATGTTGCTGTTTGACAAGAACTTTCTGCTGGTAGTTAAGCCTTAAAGAGTTTTGCAATAATAACCTTTTGAAGTATAATTGTAGAATATTGCTTGTAGTAAGGATCTTTGAAACTATAGCTTTGGAATGTATAGAAATGAAACCTGCTTATCTCACACCTTAACAAAACAGTGAAAGCAGCTTGAGAAAGGAAGATGGACATCAGCTCAAGGATTGATAGCCTCGGCCAAGGGAAGCTGGACATCACTGCCATGAGATTTATGGTCCTTGCAATCAAAAGGTAGACCCACATCTGGAAACTGGACCTCACCAGATGGGATACTCCTTCCTTTACCTGACCACCACCTAGGATACATCCTGAGAAAAACTAAATCACAATAGTCTATGGAATTGTGACGTAAAAATTGGGACTAGAAACTGCTGAGAAAGCTCATGGGTTCCCCTGTAAATACCTGCAAGTCCCAGCCATAGGTGTGCAGTTGGAGGGAAACTGCCCTCACTGTACCCAGCACTGTGTTGCTCATACTTTACCATATTAATTAATAAATTGGCTGCTGCTTGAATATTGGCCTAGTCAAGCTTCTCATTTGTAACAGTCTTCTGGTTATTTTGCAGTTAATATCTTGGTTTTATCTAGCTACCATTAGAAAATGGGGCAGAACTTCTTTCAACTTCATGGTATCCCCAAAGGGCCACAATGTGAGATTTATGAGACTACTTACTTCTGCTTCTATGGTTTGTCTTGAAGTAAAACAAGTAAAAAAACTTCATATGTATAGCCAGGTACACAGCAATTATTTTAAGATATGGGCACACAAAGAGGAGAAGAGGTAGAAAGAGATGGTTAAAATAAGAGGTGTCCTTGGAGGTGAGAACTGCAGAATCTAGACAACATGAATATAAAATGTAAGCATGGGGATAATAGAAAAAAATATCAAGACCTATAGAGACGTCTTGGTAAATGTCAGTGCAGAATTTGACCTTTTGGTATCTATCATACATTCACCTGTCTTTGTTTGGGGCTGGTATCTCCAATGTCATTGTGCATTGCCTTGCAAATCCTCTGATGCCTGTTCAGAAATGCTGTACAGGGAGGATCCAAGAAATAAGACAGACAACTTCAGCAACTACAGGGACAAAAGTCACATCTTCAAGTGTCTCAAAAACTGCTGTCCTTCTGCATCCAAGGTGTTGTGTGTGCATTAGCCACAATTCTATTTCGTGGTTTTGAGCATGGGGATTCCCATTGCTTGGATTCAGGTGGAAAGGAATGCCCTAACTCAGCCATGGCACTGTAAACTTCCCTTTTCTTCATCTGACTTCATTGCCTGGACTGACATGTTTTTGGCAAAAGTAAGTTGCTGTCAGCTACTCAAAAAATTCCTCTTTTTTAGATTTTTTTTTTTTTTTTAACTAGCAGTACACTGATAGTGATCCTGGGACAAACTTGTGCACTGCACCCTGCCTCTGGCCTCTATCCTCTGTCACCCTGCCCATTAAAACCACAACCTCCAGACACCAGTGAGGGCCCAGCATGGAAAAGGATGCTTCATTAGCCTTGGCTTTTCACCTGGGGACTGGAGGAAGAGGATGTGGGAAGAAGAAAGGTGAAGAGAAGTTATTCTATTAACAAAAATAGGACCCAGAGGACCTGGATGTGCCCTGATGTTGTTGTGACAGAGTACTGAAACACTGGAGTCACCAAAATCCAGCCAGATTCTACATGATCCCCTCGACAGAGCAGGTGCTGTTCAGACAAGCACTCAGATGGCACCATGTTCTCTCCCAAAATCACCAAGCTCATCCCATCCAATGTGTTTGGGACTATGTGACAATCCAAGTGAGCATTCCAGAGAGCTCTGATTCTCTGCAGGGCACCAGAACTGCAGCCTAGCTCTGCTTCTGGACTGAAAGGATTTTTTCATCCTGGTTTTTGCTTTGGCACTGAGTTTTATAGGGGTGTACTGGATTGTATAACAAAGCACCACTGAATGCTGTTGTTTCATAAAGTCGATTTTTTTTTTTTAATTGAGTTATTAAAAAGTCCTCACCCCCTTTTTTTAATTAAGAGAAAAGTGCATGACCTTCTGACACTGATGAACAGCATCCACAAAGGCACTGTTGATTTCCCCATCTGCAAGCAGATCCTATACAAACAGCAGGGAAACATTTCCAGAGAAGCCCAAATCCATTTTCCACGGGGGAATAACACCACATTCTTTTTGTTTTCTGTTCAAAGGAGTGGAGAAAGCTCTGAAGGAGACAGAAGCTGCTACAGATATGATCAGCTGAAGCTAATCTTGTCTCCAAGGAGCGAGCTGCCTGATCAGTGCCCTAAGTGGTTGGTTATTGATGCTGGAAGAAGCACCACTCCTGGAAACCTAGCAGGGCTGCAGCACTTCCCTGAGCCAGGGCCTCGGGGTACACCTTCCTGAAACCCTCTGGAGGGTGTGGGTCTAACTTTTGGGGGTGCAGTTGGCTTTGGTAGGTTTGCTTTTGCTTTATTTTGTTGCTTTGCTTTTGTGGGTCTTTTTAAATTTCCCTCCATCCAAAACAAGATATTCCTCCTAAAATGTCTGTAGGTGGAAAGTGGAAGTCTTTTTTCAAACATCTGTAATTCAGATTAATATTTGCAATTTGAATTTTCCATTTTGTTAAGATCAAACAATGAAGAGATGCCAAGAAAAGCTACCAGTTATAAATTACAGCTCCTCAATAGCAAAACCACTGCAATATTGAAACATAATAAATTTATTTCCTTTTACTTTAACAAATCCCAGGATTTTCATTTTGGAAATAACCTTGTAACAAAATGAATGCAAACCTCCCATAAAATTCCAAAGATCAGCAGACATGAGAACTATGGAGAGAAAGGAACACTGAACAGAGAGCATGGTTTGTCTTGTTCTGTCTGCCCAACATCTGCAGCCCTTACTCCTTTTTGCTTTCCACTAATTTTGCTCAGTTTAGTTTCTTTGCTCAATTT
This sequence comes from Haemorhous mexicanus, assembly GCF_027477595.1. Lineage (NCBI taxonomy): Eukaryota > Metazoa > Chordata > Aves > Passeriformes > Fringillidae > Haemorhous > Haemorhous mexicanus. The sequence goes on along the minus strand of NC_082348.1, from coordinate 29,686,246 downwards.
CCCCTTTCTCTGCCTGGATGTGTTTTACCTTTCTCAGCAGGTGATTTCCACAGGCTGTGGCTCAAACCCCGTGGCTGGCTGGCAGTGTCACCCCCGTGCCCCTCAGGACTACAACTATTGATTTATCCACTACTGAAATCCTGCAAAACACAAACCCACTTTATTCAAACACCCTGAAAACAAAATAAATATCTAAATACCCATATATTGAGGAATCTGAGGGAAGAGTGGAAGGGGATGATCAAACATGCCAACGACTTTTTTGGCAGGTAATAAATTTGGTCAGCAGCTCCAGCTGCTGCAAGAGAACCATATTTTGACTGAGAGCTTCTCCCTCCTGCAGCAATCCATCTGCAATCAATAGATTACCTGGCAGCAGGCAGCCCTGGGATGCACTGCTCAATGCCCATGTGCAAGGAGGGTTTTCTCTCTGGGCTAACTGGGGATAAATTCCTGCTGTCCACATCCACCTCTGCACCTTCTAACAACTGCCCCTTGTTCAGAGCTCTATTTACAGCACACTGACACCAATCCTCACCCCCCAGAAAGAGCTCACATGTGCTTGGCTTATATCAGCTGAAGATAAGCAAGTAATTCAGAGAAAATAAAGTGCCTTCAAATATATTTAGGTTGTTTTTCAACCTGTAAAAACAGGTGGGATGTACCCACTCTTCAAAACTATTCCTATTTAGAAATTTCCCCCCTACCTAGAGGGCTGGAACAGTTCACTCTGTATATTCTGCATCCTCATACCAATATTTGGATTAAAAATTACTAGTGGTCCAGTACTTGAAAACTACCTTGCACTTGATAGAATTTTACATTATTTTATGGGAAACAGGTGATATGTTAGGGTAAAGAAAACTTGAAAAAGCTCCAAAAGGAACAATAACAAGACTCAGGCTGACAGAGATCTCCTGATGGTAATTAGCCAAACACAAAGAGCAAATTCTTGTTTCCTGATGCCCAAGGCCACCCTCCCTCCCTCCCTCCCCCAGACTCAGAGACACTCTCTGTCAGGAGGGCCATTTCAGAGTGTTTGGCACAGACCACAGCACTTGCTTTCCTGACTCCCTCTGATTTCTCCCCTCTGTCCCTCCCTCCCCTGTGCTGCAAGGCAGAGAAAAGCATCTGCCTCCAGGACAGCTCAGGACCTTACAGTAGCACCATTCTTGCCTTTCTGGCAAGGAAGGAGAGTTAGGTGCTTCAACAACATGCCGTGCATGGGGAGTGGGAGGAGGAAGGGATGAAAGAAGGCAGTGATTTCTGACAATATGTGCCATTGGGGTGTCTATCTAACACTAATTTCAAGGTGGAATAATAAAAATTTACCACTAACACAATTTATTGTCTGTTTGCATTTCAGGATCTTAAAAATAGAGCAGACAGATCATAGTACACGATGTCCCCAGTGATTTCTGTTCCCTAATTGCACAGATAACCTGCTTGATTAGTGCTGTGCTTTGTACAACAGGACTAGCTGGAGCACAACGAGTCTATTTACTTCAGAAGTGCTCTGGATATGATTAGCAGGAGTGCATAAATGTACATTAGTGTATATTAATGCAGCAACTAATCTACACTGTGGACAGAAACAATACATATTGTATTTTCCCACCCAGTATGTTTCTGTTTGAAAATTCCTTACACAACAAGTGCCTCTGAGGTACTTACTTTAATTTTCCTAGTGCAATTTGTAATTACCTTAGATTGATATGTCTGTTTTTTGAAATAAATTGCTTTGCTGGCAAAAGTATGCCCTCTTTGTAAGCAGATGATATCTAGTGCCACACAGCACAGTTAACTTCTTTCTCATTGGGAGAGGAGGGCTTGAACTCCTCACTGTGAGGAGTTTTTTTATTTTGTTTTTAAATACATCAAGGACATTTTCTGTCCAGAAACAAAGCTGCCCTGTAAATGATGGGGATGGTTCTGATATCCATCTTCTAACTAAGAATATTTGCATTTCTGGGACTTCCACTGTGCTCTCTGCAGCAGTGAGAAGTAGCTTTTGCACACAAAAACTGGCACCAGGAGAAAGAGATGGTTTATAACTCTGTTGTCAAATCAGACACTTGTAGTGACCTTTTCTATGATGCACATGTGGATTACTCACCATGACAAATACTCACCAAGTAATATAGGAAATACAATAAATAATATTTCTGATACAATGGGAGAATCATTAAATACCAGAAAATGGAGAGGAAGCTCAGCCCTTTTGTCTGGGGTGCCTTCAGGCCCCTGCACAGCACCACAGCTGAACTGCAATCTCCAGGATACCCAGCAGCACTTGGCAGCAGAGGGACACCCCTCAGCAGGACAGATGAATTTGTGCTCCTGAGCCACAGACAGTGTGATTCTTTCAAGAGGGATGAAAACTAAACCTCTCCCCAGCACCTTATTTTCAGAATTTGCAGAGATAGATGGATTTCAGTAGCATGTTTCACTTCACACTTGAAATTGCACCACTCCCCTCAAGCCTTTGGAGGTCATGCCCTCTTCCCCAAGTTCCTTTCACCATTATCCATTGTCAATAGAAGAGCCAATGATTATTTTAAAGTTATCTTTTTTATGTAAGTCCCTGTAAGTGTTTCCATGTTTCTCCTACTGTCCAGAGAGCTCTTGGCTATGCTATTGTGACATTCAGTGATTAACAGCATTGGGATCACCTCCACTAGAATTTTCTATATAAACACACAGGACTTGAACAGTCTTCTGTTCAAAAAGCAAAGAAAGGTGACTTAAACCCCCAAATATAAATCTCAAGAAAAGGACAAGGTAGTTGCTGACTGTACAAACTGGGCAGGCAAGTTTCCTCTTCCCTCCTGTCTCAGAAGGAATGTGCTTACCCTCCTTATGCTGGCATCACAGAATATCCTGGGTTGGAAGGGACTCAACTAGGATCAAAGCCCAGCTCCTTGTTCTGCACAGAACAGCTCCAAAACCCCACCCCTTGCCCAAGAACTTTGTTCAGATGCTCTGTGAGCTCTGGCAAGGTTGGGACCCTGAGCACTTCCCTGGGGAACCTCTTCCAGTGCCCCACCATCCTCTGGGTGAAGAACCTCTTCCTAATATCCAGGCTTAACCTTCCTGACACAGCTCCAGGCCATTCCCTTGGGTCCTGTCACTGGTCACCTCCAGGCCATTCCCTCGGGTCCTGTCACTGGTCACCTCCAGGCCATTCCCTTGGGTCCTGTCACTGGTCACCTCCAGGCCATTCCCTCGGGTCCTGACCCTGGTCACTACAGAGAAGAGCTCAGTGCCTGCCCCTCTGCTTTCCCTCGTGAGGAAACTGGGATGAGAGACAGTTGTAACAAGCACACACTTGGCAAAACCACTGCGTTCCTCCTGACCTGGCTTCAGTTACTCTGTGCTGTAAATCCTCAGAGAGAGTCTCCTGTCTCTTGCTGGCCAAGTTTCACTGCTGGTGGCCAGATGGATGATGCCCAGGTTTCATGGATGTGGAGCCTGGCAGATTCCTGTTCTGCTGGGTGCCTGACCATGTCAGCCTGCAGCCTTGCCAGCACTCAGCTGAGCAGTTTCACACAGCAAAGGCTGATACCAGCTCACCAGAAGGTGACTGATCACCAAGGCTGTGTGTCCTGTGCTTTGTGTATCGCCGTGCAGGGGAAGGGGTGGTCACAGCAGCTGAGAGCAAGGAGGAGCCAGTGGAATGGGGCTGTCTCTAGAACACTGCAGCTGGCCATGCTGGTGCTCTGGAGCCTGCACACACTGCAGGTGAGCCTGCAGCTCAGCACAAAGAGCAGCCTGGGAAAAGAAGCACTCGGCCCTTGGTTTAACTGCAAGCAGATGAAAATGCCTCACCCTCTGCCTCAGAGCTGGGTAGTTAGATTAGACACTAGAAAACTGCATAGGTTTTCTGATGGGATGCTGTCTCTAGCATTTCGTTCTCAATTTCTTTCCAAGAGTTCTGGGTCAATGGCTAGAGTCAAATATAACCACTTCCTCGTGCTTATGGTAATTGCTAACTCCCACTTCATCACAGTGCCTTTTATCTGAAGTATCCCAAAGCATTTTACAAATTCAGCAACACATCAATGTTGGACCTGATCCAGAGCGCATTAGGGTTAATGAAGTTAATATACAATGTATTATATGCATGTAAACATTTCATAAATTGCTTGCAATAGCATAATTACAGTTGAGGCCATCCAAACAGCCTTAACTCTGCCCTATAGTGATGGAAACAATAAAAAAGAATGGATGAGTCTTCCAAAGACAAGCTGCATTTTTTTGCAGCTAATTTAAACTAAGACCATATTTAAATACTTACATGATAACTAATGTGTATTGGCAAAGGACTGGGTTTAGGTTCTGTATGCCACTTAGCTGAACATTCTCATTCTTGAGACTTTTACAGTTTAACTATCAGGCTGAATTTCCTAGATTGAATGCACTTTATCAGATAAATTTTGAAAGAAATTATTAGGGTAGAAGAGATGACAAACACTGGTTCAATTTTAACACCGTATTTATCTAACTAGTGATCAAAATGAGCCTAGGCACATCAGTGTGCCATCTTGACACCTTCCAGAACACTTGCTAGTGCATACTGCCCCAGGGAGACTTTAAATTGGAGGTGTGCTAGGAAAAATATCATCCTTTGCTTCTCACCTTTTTAAATGCTCTTTCCTTAAGTAGCCTCAAATGCCCACAGCTTGAAATAAGACACAAGCTGGATGGACACTTCAGCCTACCTAGTGCAGCAACAGCACTGGGAATATCACATTTTAAAACAAGCACTCTGGGCATCACACTAAAACTTTTAAAGTGTTCAAGCCAGCAAACCTATGGATCCATTTGAGCCATCCTTGCAACTTCACATATCCTAACCAAGGCCCACATTGAAATACCTCACGTCTGTCCTACAGCTGGGCTGGTGTTTTACATGTGGACACTGGTATTTTAAAGCTGCTATAAATAGTAATTGCAATTTGAAGCTTCAGTAGTTTGAAGCCCATCATTATGAGCAGCTACCTGCTGTTTGGAATTTGGCTCCCTGTCTCTTAGTGGCATTGCTGGACTTCTGCTGAGTAAATGACCTAGCAAGTCTTGTCCAGCCTGGACTTGTGTTTGCCTCAGCACTAGAAGGAAGAGAAGCTTGAGAAGAACTAAAAGAGCTGAGGGATAAATGACATTTAATAAAGCAAAGCACTCCCTTAAGTCTGCTCTGGGAGACAAAGGGACAGCACTTTAGAACACTGTGTTATGATCAGTGCAGGAGTCATTCCCTGCACTCGGTGTCTGCTCCTAAAGTGCTTCCACTAGAACAACACAATTCCCATCCTTCTTCCCAGTAACTCACTTGGAGTGTGCCTCAATTCACATGGGAGGGATTACAGGGAAATTGCAGTGCTTGTGAGGCTGGGTTGGCAGCCTTGGACACCAATGCAGACGGCATTCAGCAGAGACTCTCAAAACAGGTATAAAACAATGCAAGCAGATGTCATTTCCTCTACAGAAAGAGCTCAGCTCAGGAAAAGCTTTCCTTCTGCCTTGGATCAGCCTCCCCAGGGACAGCACAGCTTTTCTGCCAGCTGAAGCACAAACTGATGCTGTCTAACCCAGCGTGCTTTCTGTGATAACTAGACTTGGAGCACCTACTCACTGCACAGTGACAACTGCCATCAGCAGCAGCAACCTTCAGCCCCTCAGATGTCTGTTCTGGAGATACAGAACACTATCTTCTTACAGAACAATACATTAAAACATTTTGTTTGTCTGGAAAACAGCACAGCTCTTTAGTTTAGAATGGAAAATATTTTTGCAACTAAATTCTCTTCTGTGTCAAAGCAGAAAGTTTGTACTAAACCCTTCCCATTCAGATTTGTATTGATTTAATGACTAAATGTTGTCCCATCACTTTCTAACATTTTTAATGTAACAACCTAGACCAGCTTAATAAAAATGATGAAAAATTCCCTTAACTTCAAATGCTGCAGATATTCGTAAAAACTGTGAAGGTGAAAGGGATAACAGAAGCCTTTTCACCATGAAAAGACAGAGAAGGGAGACCCAGACAGGCTGTGCAGTTTCCACACTTGAAAGTTTTCAAGGTCTGCCTGGTTAATGCCCTGAGCAGCCTTGTTCCACATCTAACACTGCTTGGAGGAGGTTGGAGTAGGGGTCCCTTTGAACCTGAATTATCCCACGATCCTGTGGAAGTAATTGTCTGACATAAACACAAGACAAAATAACTTCAAAGTTAGTATGGGATTATCAAAGTATTTGATAACAAGGACATTTGACTTGGAAAAAATCTCCCTCTGCTTTTCAAGTGCAGAAGGCCAAAGACCTGACCAGTAAGGGCAAAAATAATGATACCAGCTAGCCTTTTACCATGGGATTATCTCAACTCAGGTGTTCACAACATAATTAAAGATCTTTATAATGGACACATTAATGAACTACACGATTCCTTTCTAAATGTAAAGACTGAACAGTTGTACAGCTTCTAGCAGATACAGGCACCCTCAGCAAACCAGATTTGAGGGAGTGGAGTGCTGAAGGGATCAGGTTTGATGCAGTTCAATAACGAGGCATGCACAGCTGGAAACACTTGTGAAAGTGCTGAGGGCACAAGGATTATTTCAGCAGCAAGACAGAAAAGTGAGTAGGTAAACTGGTGACAGTACAGTGCCCTGACAAACTGGCAATAATCTGAGAATATGTTTAACACAGCCATATGGAAAAAAAGTAGCCTGGCTGGAACTGTGAAATGAGTTAGAGTGTTTAAGGATCTGAGTTGGGTTGTTCAAGAGGAGCTCTTGGCTGACATTAAATTAGTGGGGCTAATGTCATCTTGAGTTGCACACCAAGGGAAATGTATTTCTAAATATTGCATTCCAATTTAGGAACCCATACTTCAGGAATATGGAAGTAACAGTAAGTCATAAAAGTGACCAAAAGAAAAAAAAGAAAAAAAATGACTGTGTGATTTTAACTACATTGCCCAGTTATTTAATTAATTCATGTGAATTTTAGTGGTAAAATTTTAGAATTTTTCTGTTTACTGTTCATAAATGCCACAAATAAAGAGCTCTCAAAGCACACCACAGAGGAAGGGTCTCCCAGCAATGTAGGCAAAGAAATAACAGGAGCCAGTGACTGGCTTACAGCAGCTTCAATTCCCAGAAACCCCATTACAACAAAAACCTCCAAGCCCCTAGAACACTCTAAAACCAAACAAATACAACAGTGGCTGTCATTTTGCATTGATGCTCATTCAAAAATAATTTTGTAAGAGGCACCTGGTGTAATTCTGGATGTAGATACCACAGGTGTGCATGTTTGGAGCTCACCACAGTTGTGCACCCACCATGCCAAGAACCAGCAACTCTCAAATATAAGGGACCCCTATTAGTAGTCATCAACTGGCAGCCGAACTCTGCTTTACCTTCCTCTGTTTGTGATTCTAAACATCTAAAATATTCAGAAGCTATAACCTCATCTGAACACTTCCACTCTTACTTCAATGGGGCTGTGACATACAGCACATAGGATATAAGTGTTAGGAGCAGGCATCTAATTCCCTCTGCCAAAGGCAGGAAAAATTTGGATTGCCTTGAATGGTTGGCATTGTGAGCGTGCACAAACCTGAAAGAGCATAATTAAGATGAACATTGGCCTGTTAAGTCTTTTCTTAAATGGTGCTAGTCATGGAGGGGAAAAAAAGAACTGCAGAATAAAAAAGTGATTAGAAGCACTAAATCTGGTCACTTGGCTCAAGTCCCACCCTGAGTCACAGTCTGGTAGGAAATACAGACACTTGATCTCTTTTTCCTCCTCTGTCCTTTCCTTTCCCAGTGAACTAAGTGTTATGCCACCCTCTGTCACCCTTCCTGTTGTGCCACTTTTCTGCAGACCTGCTTTTTCTACTCTGGCTATGTCATTATCTGCATTTTAGATTACATTATCATGACCACCCCAAAAATTTCTGTTTAACAAGGGCTGGGTACTTTGCATAAGCATTTTGAGCAGATGATTTTATAGTCACCTTCCTCGCTGCATTACAGCTTCCAAAGCTAAGGAACATGTTTCCATTTTTAACTAATTAGAGCCATCAGATGTAAAACAGTTTTAGAAAGTGACTGATCTGCAGACTGTTTGGTGGGTTTTTTAGTTGGTTGGGTTGTTTGGGAGTGGTTTTTTTTTAGGGGGGGTTGTTGTTTTAAAAGGGAGCTGTTTTTCAGTATTCCCATTGTAAACTTCTCAAAACCAAACCCCTCCTTTATATTTAAGATAAAAAGTATTAGCAATGCAGCCTAGCCAAGATTACAGCTCAAAATATCTATTCAGCCAATAAATTCACCTATTTAACTTTTCCCCAAACCCTCAAGCCTTCAGAGCATTGTTAACAATCCAAACTTTGTGCTACATCCTTCCACTTTCGGTGGCACTCCGGACAAAAAAAGAATAGAATTTAAAAAAATATTAAACATTGACCTATTATCCTTGCTAAATGGCCACCAGAAATCTCCACAGCAGTGGTGGTGTTGGAAATGGGGCTGTGGAGAAGCAAGATGATATTTTAGCATTGCAGGTGAGCGAGAGCACTTCCTTGCCAACAGCTGGGTCAAAACAACCCCCAAGGAATGGCATGTCCCAAACCTTAGAGTTCTGCCAATTGACACCAGGACCCAAATCCAGAGCATTGCAGGAAAGAAGCCCTTCCTGGCCACACCACTTGACAGCTCCTTAGGAGGAGTACAAATTCCCTGTACTTGGGGCAGGTGGTGCCAGTCCATCTTGGTGGGCAGCGCTGTGAGCTGGCCTTGCCCTCCCTGGCATGCCAGGGCAGGGAGATCCACCTCACCCCTCCCAGGTGTCACTCAGGCTGAGCAGTTCAGCAGGTGTTTTTCCTCACATTAAAGGCTCGCAAATGGCCCTGCTAATTGAATTACAAATTGACTCATTATCGGCTACAGTAAGTAATTTCTTTAAATTAAGTGGAGATTAATTAGAATAGCTGGGCAGAACCACTGAAGCAAAATGGTCCCACCCCCGTCATCAACAGCTAAACCTGTCAAATTATTCTAATCTGACCAAAATTGATTTGGGATTATCAAGCACATCTGTCAAAATACTTCAAAACTTAAGTGATTTCCCTAATATTAAAAGTTGGGTATTTGACACCTATAACCCTTGAGAGTATCCTCAAAAATAAGGAATTGTTTAGCTATTTTTCTTGAGAGAATGGACTCAAACGTTCAGGTGCTTATAAAGGGCACACCTGATAGCTGCTTTAGCAGATTAAAAATCCCAATAGAAAACAGCCCCTATTATCCTTTGGAACTTTATTATTTCTGAAATAGTTATTAGTACCAGAGTAATACTCCCTGATAGCTAATAATTGCAGTGAGCTTTCCTCAGGTTGTACAAATACGTTCATGGTCACCAGTGACACTGCAGCTCTCAAGGTTGTCCTTCAGAGCACTACACTGTGTCTGTGTGTAGAACAGAGCAAGACAATGAAAGTGCTGAAAAAATTCCCAAACCCAATATTTTTTGGAACAGAACATTCAAATACAGCAATTTTTAAAATCTGTTTCTAAAGGAGGAGAAAATGGTCAAGCATTATAAATCATTATTAGCAACTGTAACATTAAGGACAAAGCCAATTTAGAAATAATCCATCAACTGATCAAGAATTTTCTTTTCCCTCCCATATGTATAAGCAGTGCCACATGAAATCACCCAAAGCCTTACAAATAGCATTTCCACCTGCTGAAAAATAATCCATTAAAGTCTTTTCATGTGAGTCACAATAAAGTACATCATGATAAACTGGGTTTTAATTGGAGACTAGGAGAAGGAAATTAATTTCACCAATAACCTTCTGTGATAAGGAGACACATGAGTAATTTGATGCCAGCTTGGTCTTGTAACTCGAATTTCCCAAGGAAAACTGGGATTAAAACACCATCATTTATAATCCCAGGAAGGGACTGGCTAGGGTGGGCCTGAGAACCATTTGACAAACATGTAAAACATTAATTGACACCTCAAAATGTCACCTCTCCAGGAATGAACAATAACCCCGAGGACTGGGAGGGACAAGAGGGCAGTAAAAGGCAACAGCCCTGCCCAGAAGGGCTCAATTTTCTTTACAATGACCAATACAGAGCTGACAAGAGAACAGACACCATCAAAAAACTATGGGAAAAAATAAAAACAAAATCCAGAATGTTCTATGGGAAGTGCTGAGGTTATCTGGAGAAACTACAGGCAAAGGAAAGCAAGTCAGGATTCTGATATCCACCAGTGTGTCGTGCCAGGTTATGAAACAACTAACTCAAAAGGCACACCCAGAAGCTGAAAAAACACTTAAATCACACCTTAGATTAAACAGTCACCATGGCAGAACAAATGTGACAGAAGAGTTGTGGTGATAAATGATGACAAGCTTGTTTCTTTCCCTTTTAATGTGAATTAAAATGGCATAGAAACGTGAGGACTGTTTTGATGCAGCCACATCTTGGCAAGTCCTCTATGTCCTTGTGGCCTCTTTATCATTATGGAACTGGAAATATAAGGGGGACATTTGCCACCACTCTGACAGACCTGCTGATTCCCATCCCCACATCTAAGTCATGGCTGTGCTACAATGCAGGAGTAGTAAGGATAAAGTAGATAAATTGGAGTCAAACAGGAGTCCTCACTTCTGGAAAGGAATGAGGGAAGTAGGGGGTTAGAAGAGAGTTAAAAGTGCTAACTGTAAGGCAATTAAAATTCTCTGTAAAGCTATCTGTGGTACCATATTAGAAAGCAGACCATTTCCACAGCAACTAGAAGAGGTACCATAAATTAACCAAATGACACACTAAAAAGCTTAGACTTGAAATCTGCTAATCCCCTTAGACTCAGCCTCTAAGAATTTTGCAACAGGAACTGCAGCTCCTTTTGACAGAAACAGTAAATCATCCCCTCAAGCAACATATCTTACTGCAAAATAGGTATGTAAGAAACTATATCTGTCCCAGTCGGCTCAGAACAGTGTTTTAGAGCAGCTTATGATTATATTTTAGAAGAACTTTCTCCCCATTTAAAAATTACATCAGTTTTAACATTAAATCCAGAGATAAATTGGGCACTTAGAGATATTAGAGGCTTTTTCAGTAGATGTTCTAGACATTTTGCTGCCTTTCATGTTATTCTAGAGGCTAGTTAAGCTCATTTTTGAAGTCCAAAAGCTTTTGGAAATTGATGTCTAGGGCTGAGCTTAAATCTTTAAACACTTTTCAAAAGCAAGACTCATTCAGACAGCCAAACAGTCTTAGCAGTCAGCCTTTTCAACAGGACCTATTTGCAAAGATGGATCTAAAATAGATTACTTTATCTGGCTGTTCCAATGAAAGTCATTTTCGGAAAGAAATTCTCCAATACATCAGTCTGTTGTACTCACAGAAAGTAGCAGTTTCTGATTTGTCCTTCATCCAGCTGCAAGTGCAGTGAAGATCTTGAATTCTTTATCTCAGTGAAGGGGTGAAGGGTAAAGAAGGGAAATGCAGATGTAAAATACTGAACTCATTTATTTGGACAGTGGATGAAGGGACCGTGATGCGTTTATTGATTTGCTGCTCCACTAATTAACATAGTGCTTTCAGCCTTCAAGTTTTCATCAAAAGATTGAGCTGTTCAAGACAGTGTTTTCAAAGTCACTTCTCTGAGATGCCACCTTAAACCAGAGCAAAACCTCTGTAATTTCTGGTTTTAATTGGTAATGAACAGGCCAATTCTCTGAAGATTCCAATCCATGTACTCTGACATGCAGGCTTGTGCACAGCAATGTGAAAAGCAAGCCCAAACAAAATGCTGCTTATTTGTTTCTAAGTGGCAAACACATTGCAGCAGGATTCCAGAGTGGAAAACAATTCCCATCATAAATATGGAGCCAGCAGACCTGCATCCCTCACCAGACATCTCCCTCTTCCTCTATGATGCATGACTAGCAAGTTAACAAATACTTCCTCAGCAAGTATAAGAGAGGAAGCAAAAAATGGGGTCCCAGAAATTAGGAACAGATTTCCATTAAATTCTGCCATGCTTAACAAGGCAGCAGCTCATTAATTTCCTGAGATCTGCTCACTCATAGCCACAACAAACAACTACAGCTCGAACAGCAGGAATGGAGAGACAATGTTCTTCATGGTATTTTCATGTCTCCTGGCATCAAGGAGATGTTTATTAACACAAGCAGCATCTTTTATTTTTTTTTAATGACCTCTACACAAGCAGCATCTCAGAAGGCAGAAGAGGAGCGATTATGGTCTTCATGAGCCTGAAGTCCAGCTTGTTTTCTTAACTCCTGACTTTTCTCAGCAATTACTTAGAAAATTCTCTTTCATTCAGAATATCAGCACGCATCCTGACCTTTGTTCCTTGCTACATACAGATAATTAACCCACCAAAACAGTACTTTCACACCATAAAAGAAGGAAACAAAACCACTGCCTGGGAATTAATCTACTCCCTGGATGGCAGAACACACAGTCTCAGTTAACAGCCCCAAAAAGGCTTCTGAAAATATTGTCTCATTGCCAGCATTAAGTCATGATAGAGGTCTTGCCCTCACAAACACATCTACAGAAACAAGGCTCAGGGCCCTTGCAAAACTTGGAGGGTGAGGACAAAGGCAAATAGCTTGTCTTTCCCTTCCCCCTCTTTCAAGGAAAGAAAGGGGCAACAAGGATAATAAATCCACCAGGCTCTGAGGCATGTGCTGCCTCTGAAATGGTGTGGAGTCCAGGGATTTCCAAATTTGATGCCTGCTTAAAGGACATGTATCACTGCTCTTAGACAAACAGCCCTGGCACGGGCCCTCAGCTCACTGCAGGGGTGGTCCCCATGGGGGGAACCCTTCCTCTGGTTCCTGTCTCTCCTTTTGTATTTTTTCCCATTATTTCTGGCAACTGAGAGAGCTGGAGGACCTGGACATAGAGAGGTACTTTAACACTTCAGTGGATACTCACCCAGTACTGCTGTCAGGGTGCAAAACTGAGGAGCAAACCTATTCACCCTGGGCTACATGAGAATGTGCTTCAAAAGACACTGCAGAAAATCATGAGGAGCCATATGTTTAGGGGCACATATTTTAAATTCTAGGTGAGCACCTTCCACAGAAGGGTGGAACTGCTAGAGATGCCCAATACAGCTCAAATCAACTCTACAAGTTTGGGTTTTTTTCCCCCCGATGAATTCTAATCATATTTTCCTTATATTAAGAGCAAAATGAAAGCCTTTCCTTATGTGCCAAGAAGCCCATTTGCAACGAATTAATTCTCAGGGTTTTTATGCTGGTCTTTCTACTTACAATTTCACAGTTTGAAAGAATAAAATGCAATCTCTTTGATTAAAACAAAATGCAGAGCCTTTTCACTGAAAATGATGTTGTGACAAGATGGACTATAAGGGTGTTTGATAAAGTTGCAACCTCAGGTAGGATGAATATTATAAGAAGTGTATCAATATTATAAAAAGAACATGAAGAAAAAAATCATAAGGGATAAAACAAAATAGTTGTGGCCACACATTGGGATTCCACAAAAATCTCAAATAGAGCAATCACGTGGGAACTGGTCAACAAAATGATCACCTCTTCCATTTACGTGTATCTGCACTGAAATCAGAAAAAAAATCTTGCAAATCTTATTTAGAAAGGAATTCCTTGAGTTCTTTCTCTCTCATCCAGCTGGATATTTCCAAAGGAGTGGATGGGGGAGGAAGATGCAACTGCTCTTATAACCATCAAGATTTCTTAACAGATGAACAGTGACAAGTGGATTTCTTCTCTGCCCATTTCACTTTGCAGATAGCAGAGCTCAAAATGGCACCAAAAAAAAAAAATCTCCAGACACTTGAGCATTACAGAGCCTGGTCCAGCCTCTGAATGCACTGGTTTAGGAAGAGATGTCTGCAAGCAGCAGCTTCAGAGTGACACCACTGAAGACCTTGGTGGCTGCAGAGGAGCAGTGTCTTGGGGCTAGCTCAGGAACCAGAGATTTACTTGGTCTACCAAAACTTTAGCAAAAACACGTGTGAATTTGTGCCCTGGGACAAACTGATTGTGACCCATCTCCACTTTGGATCAAACTGATTGTGACCCATCTCCACTTTGGATCAAACTGATGGTGACCCATCTCCACTTTGGATCAAACTGATGGTGACCCATCTCCACTTTGGATCAAACTGATGGTGACCCATCTCCACTTTGGATCAAACTGATGGTGACCCATCTCCACTTTGGATCAAACTGATGGTGACCCATCTCCACTTTGGATCAAACTGATGGTGACCCATCTCCACTTTGGATCAAACTGATGGTGACCCATCTCCACTTTGGATCAAACTGATGGTGACCCATCTCCACTTTGGATCAATCCACAGAGCAGCCAACTGTGTCCAAAAGGCCACTCACCAAAACCTTCAAAGATGCTAGAGGATGAATTGTTCTCCAGGGAGTGAATCCTCTGCCCTGGGTGCCTCAGAGTTGACCAAACATCTCGCACTGGAACCCCCCAGAATTTTTAGGTAAGGGATTTCCTCCCCCTGCAGCACTGCAGGAACCTGGGTGCTGATCATGCCTACCCACAGAATACTCACCAAAGAGAATCTGTCCAACCACTCTGGGCTGTAAAGCAGCTTTAAATTAAGCAACTGAAAGAACTTCCTTTTGTTGGGGAATTAGGGGAAAACTCCATCCTACAGCCTCCCAGACACAGGTACCTCTAGAAGCTGCTGAGAACACTCCCAGCTGCCTATTGCAAAAGGGTTGATTTTCCACAGCACAGTTCTTTTTCAGGACATGACTGTGTGAAGATGTCAACTGTTTGTTTGTCTGTCTAGCAAACGTGTTCCTCAAGTGTCAACGTCCTTGTGGCCATGCCAAAAAGAAAAATTATTTTCCCCCTTCCCAAGTTCTGTTAGTTTTACAGGGCCAAGACAACAGCAGGCAAGGCAGATTTGAGTCCCCTCACACAACAAGGCTTGCTAGGCTGTATTTTGTCACACCTGCACAAGCACACTGAAGAGGCAGGTGTAAACAGAAGCTGTAATTTGTCCTGCTGGTGCTGATGCATGGGGAGGCAAAAAACCCAGCTTGAGCCAGAGCCCCAGTTGAATGCACAAGGCTGCCAGGTAGAAAAACAAAAGCATCTTTTCAGTCCCAACCTGCATGTATTTTATATGAAAATCACTAAGGCACAATAAATATGGAACCCCACAAAGAACTTTTTTTACAGTCAATTTTTCAGAGGAGAGCTGCAATTTCTATAATGAACATGCATTAAACCCTCCATAAAAAAGTTAATTAAGAAAATGAGTTTGTTTTTACTACTCAAAATAAGTATTTTGCTGTTTAAAAATACAGTATGTACAGTAAATATGGTTTGTTGCAGATATAGATAACAGAGTTCTTTTCCAGTGCAGCTTATAACAATTTTAGACACTCTATGCATGAAAATAAAATATGAAAAAAAAAAAAGTAGCACATGAAACACCACAAGATCATAAAAAAAGCAGAACAGAGATGTGCAGAAATGGCAGAAAACCCTTGGGAAAAAGAAAGTTCAGATATTTGCTATTAAAATGGATAACTCAGGTGGATTTTTTCCCCCACCTCACATTACAGCTAGTTTCAGTAGCAGCAGAGGACCCCACAGTTTTTCCACCAGCACTTTGGAAAAAAAAAAGTCTTTAAAGAACTGAAAGTTTCTTTTTTCAGTCACACAGATCAAGGGGAAGACTTTTGAAGCCACATTCAAACAATTCTGTATTGATAGTTTCCAAATTTTCTCTACCTTATCCAAGAAAAAAATAATGACAGTGCCCTGAAACAGAAGGCAGTAAATAAGGTGACAAAGAAAATACTGAAGTAGGTTGAGAGAAAAATGTGTGTGGTTTGACATAGAGACAACCTATATGGAAGAAGAGCTACAGATTAAAAGGGTCTTAGTTGCAAGGAGAGAAACAACAGGAGGAAGAATTCAAAGAAAAAAAAATCTATTTGTATCATTAAAAGAGGAGAAATGTAGAGCAAACCTCTAAAAGAAAAAAAATCTTAAGCTTTACAGCAGTTTATAGTTAGAAATGAAAGTATAAGTTTTGCTAAAGAGAGCAAAAAAAACCCATCATGTTGGTGGATGCTTGGTGCCAAGCCAAGAGGAGGAAAGGGAGCCACAGCCCCTCACTGAGGCTCCTGGTCACCCTCAGGAGTGGATAACTCCCCAAAGGATGGCTGAGAGCCCCCTCTCCCTGGGCAGCCAGCACTCGTGCTCTGCAGCCCAAGCAACGAGATCCTCAGTGGCAGCTTCAATGTTTGGGACAGTCTCCTTGTCAATACCTCTAGTGTATAGTAGAGATAATTCCTGCTGTGTGTGTATCTAAAATATTGTGAGATCCACCTTATGTCTTTGACCACCCTGGCTGGGAGCAGAGCCTTATTTCTATTCAACTAGTTTCTGGACATCATTAAGATAACATCAAGTCCGTTAAGGTAAGAATGAAACCTTCCCAGGCCATAAGTGCCGATTTCCCAGGAATGTCTAAGCAGTTCAGAGAACTTGCACCTGGGGAGATTGCATGTACCAACTCAAGCAGTAAGAATGAAACCTTCCCAGGCCATAAGTGCCGATTTCCCAGGAATGTCTAAGCAGTTCACGAGAACTTGCACCTGGGGAGATTGCATGTACCAACTCAAGCACCGGCAATACTCCGTTACATGCGAAAGAAGGCTATTCTGAAGAAGC
Source organism: Haemorhous mexicanus (assembly GCF_027477595.1). Lineage (NCBI taxonomy): Eukaryota > Metazoa > Chordata > Aves > Passeriformes > Fringillidae > Haemorhous > Haemorhous mexicanus. The sequence goes on along the minus strand of NC_082348.1, from coordinate 29,669,477 downwards.
CCAGACAGCCATCTGGACTGGCTTTTGTACACTTCTGCATCTGTATGGTCCCAGTTATACATGTGAAGGGACACAAAAGAACATATTCTGCCTCAGGCTGAATAAACTGTATATAAGCCAGCTGCATGAAGCAGTCAGCGTGAACCACTGGGGAGATGCTGACACTTTGTCAGCTGGATGTCAGTTCACCCAGCACCAACTTCCAGGCTTGACGCTGCTTTGGCTGTGGTGGGTCTTCAAAATTCTATTTTTTATTGCTGATCTAATAAATCTTTGTTAATTTTTTTTATAAATTTGGTTGCTGATCTGATAATTTATAACACCCATCATGTTGGTGGATGCTTGGTGCCAAGCCAAGAGGAGGAAAGGGAGCCACAGCCCCTCACTGAGGCTCCTGGTCACCCTCAGGAGTGGATAACTCCCCAAAGGATGGCTGAGAATCCCCTCTCCCCTGGGCAGCCAGCACTCGTGCTCTGCAGCACAAGCAACGAGATCCTCAGTGGCAGCTTCAATGTTTGGGACAGTCTCCTTGTCAATACCTCTAGTGTATATTAGAGATAATTCATGCTGTGTATGTATCTAAAATATTGTGAGATCCACCTTATGTCTTTGACCACCCTGGCTGGGAGCAGAGTCTTATTTCTATTCAACTAGTTTCTGGACATCGTTAAGATAACATCAAGTCCGTTAAGGTAAGAATGAAACCTTCCCAGGCCATAAGTGCCGATTTCCCAGGAATGTCTAAGCAGTTCAGAGAACTTGCACCTGGGGAGATTGCATGTACCAACTCAAGCAGTAAGAATGAAACCTTCCCAGGCCATAAGTGCCGATTTCCCAGGAATGTCTAAGCAGTTCACGAGAACTTGCACCTGGGGAGATTGCATGTACCAACTCAAGCAGCAGCAATACTCCGTTACATGCGAAAGAAGGCTATTCTGAAGAAGCCCAGACAGCCATCTGGACTGGCTTTTGTACACTTCTGCATCTGTATGGTCCCAGTTATACATGTGAAGGGACACAAAAGAACATATTCTGCCTCAGGCTGAATAAACTGTATATAAGCCAGCTGCATGAAGCAGTCAGTGTGAACCACTGGGGAGATGCTGACACTGTCAGCTGGATGTCAGTTCACCCAGCACCAACTTCCAGGCTTGACGCTGCTTTGGCTGTGGTGGGTCTTCAAAATTCTATTTTTTATTGCTGATCTAATAAATCTTTGTTAATTTTTTTTATAAATTTGGTTGCTGATCTGATCATTTATAACACCCATCATGTTGGTGGATGCTTGGTGCCAAGCCAAGAGGAGGAAAGGGAGCCACAGCCCCTCACTGAGGCTCCTGGTCACCCTCAGGAGTGGATAACTCCCCAAAGGATGGCTGAGAATCCCCTCTCCCCTGGGCAGCCACTCGTGCTCTGCAGCACAAGCAACGAGATCCTCAGTGGCAGCTTCAATGTTTGGGACAGTCTCCTTGTCAATACCTCACCCCTCAGCTGCAAGTTAAACTGATTTCCAGCCGACTCAGCAGCTAAAGGTTGGGTTTTTTCATCTGTGGTAATGGTGGGTGCATTCACCAGGACAGAAGTTCCGTTGGCACCAAAATTCTGTTCCCCAAACTGAATTTTTTTCTTTTTATGACCACTAGAGGAAGCAAAATAAGCCAGCAGCCAGCAAACATGACAAACTAAGAGTGTGGAAAGACACTTCTTTTCATAGCACCCAGTAAATGAGACATCCCCAGCTGTAGCTCAAGGAGCCCCAGTGACCAACACCCCCAGACAGGCACCAGGGGAATGACCAAACCCCAGCCTGCTGCCTGAGACCACGACACACACCATGCTCAGGAGAGCACACCACAAAGAGCAAACCCCTCTGACAGCTCCTGTACCTGCAGAGCTCACCCTTTACACCACAAGTACCCTCTCCTGCAAAGCCCACCAAACAGGCAGCACACAGATACCCACTAGCCCCTTTTCCCTTTGGTTTGTTGTGTGACTCTCCAGAGAAATGGGAGTGAGCAGAGCAGGACCCCAGCTAACACCAGGCAGGGAGACACACACTCCCCCTAAACTGGAAATATCAGTGCAACTTGGTTTAGCTGTATCATTCCACAGAGTTTCTTACCTGTTGGCAGGTGGTGAAGAAGGAGTTCCTGTTTGCTCTAATTCAATGGCTTTTTCTTCCACAGGCCAGAAACCAAGCCTGCCTGCTTCTTCCTGGGCCCACCCAGCCTTCCTGAGGCTAATTTAGAGTCCTGACCATGGCACGAAGCTGCTGGGGCAGGTGGATGCTGTGTGGTTAGCTCAGCTCCAAAAGGGACCTTGGTAGGCAAAACCCTCATTGATCATTTTGGAAATGGACAAGGGGGAAATAATTCCCTCTTAGTTTAGCTGTTTTCCTTTCCTCACCCTTACTCTCATTCCTTTACAACTTTATCTCTTAGCCTGCTTTTCTTTTTACCTCAAACATTTATAAAGCTCCAATTTCCTGAAAAGGAATAAGCTGACATGAAAACCCAAAGTCACATTTTAGACCTGAGTGAAAAATGCATGGTTTACTCTGGTAAATTGAAGCCCATATGCAGGAATGGTTGGTATCTTACCAATTGTCTTTCACAAAGCATTGGCTGAAATGAACATTTGCTCCTGAGCTAGTGGGAAAACCTTCCCATCAGTGTGCTCAGCCTAACGAGTCACGCAGCTCCTGCTAGACCAGAGCAGGAATCCAACTTGGCCACATCACCAGCCTTGCCCAGTGACAGGCTTTGGGGAACAAAACCATTTGAAATACCTTTCCCTATGCAGAGGTTGAAATCCTTACCTGTTAGAAGAGCATGTTCCATGGTGTTGGTCTCACAAAGGTGTTTTAGGGTCTTTGTGGGAGCCTTTGAGTGCCAGGGCTTCTTCAGGTGTGTGTTTATTTGAGTTTTACACATGTTAAGGTCCTAACAGAGATGTCTCTGCAAACAAGATAGTTCTTATGCAAATGTTCATAGCAAGTCATAAATAATACAAATGTGATTTAAAAAGAAGTTACTGTGTTCTGGTCTTTCTGCATGCAGTTGCTTTGTAAATGCAGGCTGACTGACTCCCCTGCGGAGAGGCACCTGAAGCAGCACTGAATTCTTCTCTGGAAAAATTAAAAGAACAGGAAAAACTTAGGCTGATATCCAAAGCAACAAGTTCAGTCCACAGATGGAAGGTGAAGCCTTCCCACTAGAGCTCTTCCCTCTCACACGTGCCTGATCTCAGTGCTGGGGTAATTAATTCTTGTGTCCTCGCAACCCATCTCCCCCCTCCTTACCAAGACTGTGATGATACTGGGTGCTGTCTTGTCTAGTCTATTAAAATGCAGATGACATGACAAAAAGACTTTCAGCATCCAGACCTGTCAGCCCAGCACATTCCAGCTCCCGCTGGTGCTGGCTGGAGTCTCCCACACGTGGGTAACTGAGTATCTGAGCAGGGATCTGTGGATCAGGACATTGTAGTCTTTAGTCATCTTTAGTCACTGCTGGCACACAAGCAAATAGAGAGACATTTTTCTTCAGTCTCTTCTGTGGTATGCTGAAGACAAAGCACCTTTACCCTCTCCTCAAGAAACTCACCATGTGCTTCACTGGAGGAAAAAAGTCAGGAATAATTAAAGAAGACATGTGCTGTCCGAACTGGCGACAGAAGCTACTTTGATAAATAATTCATCTTAAAAAGCTTGAGAGGTATGAATGAGATGGCAAACGAGGTGCTCCTCTGGAGCACACAGGCCTTCCTGGGTGACCTCCCCTGGCACATGCACTTCATAATACCCTGGAGGGGGCACAAAGAGGAAAGAGTTTTAACAAATTTGTCAGTGAAGCTGTCAAGCACAGGCATATGCTGTGATCAGGTACTTGAATACCTCACAGCAGACCCTACTGTGCAGTTCATAAAGTATCAGATAGCTTCTCACAACGAATTCCAGGAAGACAAGGGAAAACATCAGGCTCAACTCTCCCCATCAGAGCTGAAAAGCAGTGTTACACATTAACAAGGGTTTGCACAGTGTGTGTCCTTCGTGCAGGATTGCAGAGACAAATGCCCATGCAGTTACAAACGACATGACATTACACCACTGAGACCTCAGGGAGCATCCTGCCAATTTTCTGTCCATCATTTATTTTCGGATCTGGTGGTGAGCACACTTTGAGTGCTCTTAGCCAAAGGTCACATCCAGTGAAGCTTCAGCAACAAGCCATTTTCCATCGCTGGTTTTGAATTGTTTGATTTTAAATAGTTTGTTTTACTTCTGTTCAAGGCATGTGTCCATAATAACCAGAAGGGAGCTGAGTGTTCCAGCCGGGCTATTGTTTAGTTTTCTCCAGCATTTACACTTACATACATGAACTGAAACATCTGCAATATAAATTTTGCTCTTTTTAACCTTGCATCATCCTTCCTTGGATCTCCTGATCCCCAGGCTAGAGATGTTTATGACAAATGTATAAAAACCTACTTTATCTCTTGCAGTTAACAAGTAGCAATGAATAGTCTTCCTAATGGTAAAACATATAACTAAGATTTTAACAGAACCAATCTTCATAAATCAGGAGTCTCAACTGAAGGGCAGCTCTGGATGAGAATATACAGATCAAAAAGGTGCAAGTAAAAATACACATAAATGATATCTCCATATTGGGATTAGACTAGCCTATGTGGAAATTCTTAAGGAGGGAGGAGCATTGAAAAGGTACATTTCTTTGTTGAAGGTACTTGAGCTGCTCTAGTGTAAAGAAAGTATTTCAAAGAGGTATTGATATGTGACAGGCACTGCATTAATGTGAGGCTCAGCTCAGCTCTGTGCAAAGTAGGGGCTCCCACGTGGTTTGAATTTGACAAATTCAGAACAGCAGTAGGGTGGTTCATCAGGAAGTGTCAGATGGATAAGAAGAAAGAGTATCTGAGTATGGCCTGCAGCGAACAACTCCATGCTCCGATTTTGAGATCTTGAAAAAGTCCTCATAGTTTTTCTTTTTTTATCCCCATTTCTATGTTATGTGGGTCAATTACTTTAAACTTTGCATATTTTTCCATCTACTTGCCAACCACCACTTACTTAACATAAATATTGATTTTTATTTCTTTCTGTCTCAGTTAATCAGAGATCATCTGTCAGACTCTTAAGATGTCTATCTGACCCTGCCAAAGGAAAGCTCCATGCAGACTCTGTTAGATTGCCATTACTTTACTGAGGGGGCAATATTTTTATATCTGATTTTACCTTCTTTCCACTTCTGACAGAAGAGAAGTGACAAGCTGAATAAAGCTTACCTGAATGCTACAGAAGCAGGAGCAAGGGTGTGTAAGATTACTCACAACCAGTCTTAATTAGGACCCATTTTTGGGTCCTATTTGTTATTTAATAAAATAATAATTTTATTAAATTATTTATTAATTTAATAAATTAAATTAATTCATTTAATTTAACTGAATTGAAAGAAGGGAGGAAGGCAAAAATCCAACCCTTACTCAGTTCCACACAGATGTTACATACATGAGTATGTGTCAAAGTTACTCTGAGGACTGCTTTCAACTTGGAAATAGATGTTGCTTAATAGAGACTTTACAGTTTAGGAAAAAAAAATCCCCAGACATGTCAAGACACTCACAGACATTTTCTTGTGTCATGTTTGCACACTTCTGTTAGGCTGAGAAAACAAGCACGGCATTTGGGCTGCAGAAGTGTTTAACACTTTGCACATTGCTGAGAGGGATCTAAGTTTTACAAGCTCCTTTGGAAGAGCCTCCAGCACCCCAGCTGCTCTTGACTCCCTTCAGCAAGATCCCAAGAATCCTCTTTAAATGAGTGGCAAGCCTGGGAAGCCCTAAGGTGCACCTGGACAGCAACCACCCTTCTGCTGCTTTCAACTCCTTTGGATTACATGCAGTGCACCTTATTTTTAAAAGTCTAAACACAACTGTGAAATCTGATAGAAGGCCACAGCCCAGGTCCAATTTACTTTTATTTATTGGCTGACCTGGCCCATCAGTAAGATCACATTAGACAGAGATGAGCTCCCTGCTAAATAGGAGGTGATTACACAGGGTCAGTGATCAAAGCTAATGTTAAGGGAAAGTTCAAGGCTATTGACAAAGAGGCCACAACTAAGAAGCCTTTTATTGAACACCTTCTAATATTCTGAGGATTTTTTTTTTTTAAATGAGACCAGATAACCAAGCTTATGAGGGCACTACAAACTATCACTGGGTGCCATTTAAATCTTGTCATTTTGCTGACACCTGTTGTTAGAGGAAAAAATAAGGTTAAATCTGGCCCTATAAAACAAAAGCAAATATTTGTTTGCACATCAATCCACAGAAGACCTGAAGCAAAGAATTAAAAAAAAAAAAGTAAATTAAATAATGGAATGTCACAGATACCCTTCTACAAAAGTAACTCATGCAATTTATTGTCTCCCAATACGAAGTTATATCTGTGATTCAGACAGGAAGAAATCTAATTTATGTGGACATCCACATCTTAAAAATAACAATCTTGAGAACGAGCAGGAAATGCATTTTCTCAAAAGAAATTAAGTGGAAAAAGTCCACTTCTCTTATGACAATGATGAGATTGCTTTTGCACAGTTTATGTAGGTTTTTTGTTTAGTGAAAGAGGATATTCTAAACTAAAACACAATTATTTTACAATGAAACACACCCTTGTGCCCTTACAAGAATGTACCATGAACCGAGGAGCTGAATGCAGCAGACATTATTGAGCAAATAATTGTTTCCTCCAGAGAATGTCAGATTATGTGTCCTACACAATGCAACACAACTCATTTCACAGTGCATTTCCACAGAAACACCTGGCTATTCACACAAGTTCTGTAAAACCACAGCATCCCATTGTGGAGTGCTTCCATGAGAGGGAAGTGGTGTGAATGCAGGCAGATAAAAACTGAGCTGCAAAACTTTGTGTGTCAGCTCTGAGGGTACTGGGCTCAAGCTGGGAGCTGGCAATGAAGAAAAACTCTCCCACTGCAGACAGCACAAGGAATCCAAACCTCCCCAGGGCATCTCCAAAGTGGACATGAGGCAGAGAAGGGCAGAGCCTGGCAGGGTGAGGGGGAACTTCTGCAAACAGCAGAGAGGGGAGAGCAGAATCACACAACCATTTGGGCTGGAAAAGACCTCCAGGATGGCTGAGTCCAGCCTGTGACCCAACACCACCTCCTCAAGTGCTGGATTCAATGAACTCCTCCAGGGAGGGTGTCTCCAGCACCAACCTGGGCAGCCCTTTTTGAGGCTTGAAATCCCTTGCCAAGAAGAAATTCTTCCTGATGTCCAGCCTGAATCTCTCCTAGCACAACTTAAGGCTGTCCTCTCTTCCTGTCACTTTTTGCCTGGCAGAAGAGCCTGACCCCCATCTGGCTTCAACCTTCCTTCAGGCTACAACCTCCTTTCAGGGAGTTGTAGAGAGTGAGAAGGTTCCCTCTAAGCCTCTTTTTCTCTAAATACCCCCAACTCCCTCAGCTGTTCCTCAAAGGACTTACTTTAAATGGTCACTGCACCCATCAATACTGGGAGCACAAAAAATTACAAAAACATTAATTCCACTCTACACCTGCAGTGGAAATTGCAATGAAGCTTCTGGTTCTTGCACAAAATTGGTCTGGAACTTAGGATGGATTTCTGTTGTTGTTCTGGGGTTTTTTTTTTTTTTTTTTTTTCCTTCTGATCTAAAATAAAAGCAAAATTTCCTAAAAAATGAAGCTCTGACTTTTGTCCATCTCAAGAGACAGTGTTAAGGCTCAGGAATCAATTGCAGGAACAAAGGCATGGCACAGTATCAGCAGCTCAGAGGAGCAGGGTGTGCAGTGTTATGGCTGATTGTGAAGCAAGGGACACTCACTGATTTGCTGCTGCCTCCAGAATTGTTCTAAGGACAAAAGAAGTGTAATAGCACATCACACCATGATTGCATGTTGATGCCATTTCCTGAAGTGATGACACCGTGGTAGGACCATTAACCCATCTGTCACTTTCTGCATTTGTCTCAATCAAACTGACAGGAACATTGTGTAAATGTGACTTTGGGCAAGGCAAACCCAGCGTTGTGGACCTGACATAGGCAAAGGCAGCTGGCATTGAGAGGAGGCACTGACAGGACACAGACGTATGTTTGAAAGTAGGACTCTTGCTAGAGGACATTTAAATGAAAGATTTGTCATTCCTCTCGAGCAATTTGAGATGATTGCTAAGGCACCCTAAAGATCACTGTGACTTTTTGACAATCTGCCTGCACATATTATACAGAGCAGCACGCCAAGCATCAGGAAAAGCAAATTCCTCTGAGGAACAGAGGCATGCATTGAACAGCAGGCACACCTGGAAATACTGCTGCTGCACTGGTAGGTTTAGAAATACTCTTCAGGACCATTAGGGACAATGTTTGATAATACTGTTGCCCATCTCTTGGCCAAAATTTCCATTTTCACTAACTGAAATTCTGGTGGGCTGAGGAATAGAAGGCCTGGTTTGAACATGGCAAATACAGATCAGAACCAGTCTTCCCTTTCATATTTATTTCAAAAGATAGAAGTATTATTTATATGTGTTTTATCTTTTCTTTATGACATGATACATCTTTACCATATAACTGAATCTCCAAAAATGCAACAAGTGCTATTGTAACATTATTTTCTTTTTTATTAGCTAAATAAAGATAGAAATATCCAATTCCTATGTACAGATTACTGTAGAAAAATGAAATAGTAAATATATGTCTGCAAAATGTTCTCCTTCTTGCCTTTCCTTTTTTCCTAGTGGTCATGGAACACAATTTTTCTGCTGCATTCCAACAGATTTTGGTCCCTTAAATTGTCGTCCATCTTATTATGTAAAAAATGAATAAGTACAGAACAGCTTCTAGAAGTGAAGAAAAGCAGAGAACATTTTCTGGAGCCTCAAAAAAACCTACAGAACGTTTGCTAGGACACTGACATTTAGACTAGTATGTAGAAATAGGTAAAAATGAAAACTAGAATTTAAAAGACCTGAGGACTAATGACAGACTTAAGGCTGAAAACCAATAGAAATCATATTGTGTGCACTCAGTGAGAAGTGCCCTGCTTTCCTAATATTGTTTCATTAATGGAAGGAATAGAAGTGTTAAATTCTAGAACATTTCAGGATAGAGCAGATGAAAAAGCCAGCAGTTGTTTAATAATTACTAACTTAGGGGCTAGAAATAGGAACTAAAAGTCACAGAGCCTACAGTTATACTACCTTGGGGACATATTTTCCCCCCAGCCTGTAATGTCCCTCAGTGTCCCAGAGTTACTTCTCTTCCTGGGAAAAAAACCCAAACCACTATGAATTTCTCTATTTCCTGCTACCCATTTTTTATCCCGAACATCGGGACTCTTTATTTGTTGATTTTGTTGCCCAAGTACCATTTGATCAGGGCCAGTTCTGTGACCCTGGTGACAACGAGCCCATCCCCAACACCGTGGCCAGCAGGCAGAAGTGACCAGCAGCCGAGGCCATCCCGATGCCACTCAGCTCTGCTGGAATATTCATTTCCAGATCCAGACAGCTGCCTTGTCACGGCTGAGGGAACAGGGCAAGGGGGGATCAAGATGCTGAAGCAGGAGCAAGTGGAAGTTCCTGGGCAGAGGGAATCTCCCGCTAGCACTGACACCAAAAATGTGCTTCAGCCAGGGCCTCTGGGGCTGCTGCTCCCAGAAGCGCAATCCCAGCGGAAAGAACAAATTGAGAAGGTCTTGTGAAAGCTCACCTGTTTTCCTACTCTATCAATTCCCTTATAAAATTATTACCTCCCCCAAAAGCCTTGTCTAGCAAATAATACGTTCTATCTGCCAAGTTCTTTTTTTTCTTTCTTTATTTTTTTTTTTTTTTTAATGCCTCAATCATGCCGGGATAAAAAAGCCGCAACTGTATTTATTGTATTTCCCTAAGTGTAATCTCTCTCCCCAGCAGATGTGACAATTTACTGCCAAAGTAAGTTCATCACACAATTAGTGGTGTGAAAGGAAAGCCTATTGTGTGCCATAATGGTTTTTCTCGCCATTAGCAGTTCATAATTACCGACACCGGCTGCAGGGCAGGCGCTGCATCCCCATCCCTCAGCAGCTCCGGCAGCGCTCTTCTGCAAGCCTCAGGGACACGGCAAGGAGAAGGAGCTTCCCGATGGGTCCCTCTAAAAGGCAGGGGTTTATTTCCCCAGACCCAGGCGCTCAGGTTGAGCCCCTGCTGGCACCAACCCCCTGAAGCCACTTGGCTCATCTGATGCAGGCACATTTCCTCCCCATCGGTGATATTTGGGATGAGCTGGTGCTTTATGGTTACAGTAATGGCTTTCCTATAAACTTTTATCACATTCTATAATAACATTTTGTCAATATTACTGGCACAATACTTAGTACAACATTTTATTTGAAAGCCCATAAAGTAATGATAAAGATTGTCAAAACTGGACCTTTAAACTGCACAACACATTTTCATACAAATCACATTCTAGGAACTGACCCTGCCTCACTCTTTTGGTGCATTCAGCATTTCCTGTGACAGGTACATGGTGTCCCCAATGAACAACTGTCTCTGTTACCATTGCTAACCTTTCTGCCTTCTAAAATATTTGTCTGCTCTCAGGTGGTTGGGTTTTTGGGGTTTGTTCTTTGGCTTTTTTTGGAATGGGGTTGAGGGTTATTTTTTTTCCCTGAGAAATCACAGAGACTGTTGTTTTCTGGTAAAACTACAACAAAGAGCTAAAATAAACCCAAGAGAACTCCCAAAAGAGTCAATACATCAGAAATTTATGAAGAGCCAGCTAAGAGTGTAAAGTTAATGAGCATATATCGAAGCCTGTTAAACCACCATGTACAGGCTTCTCATCTGGGAGTCAGGCAGCCTTCAAACTACATTAACCTAAGAGTACTTTGCCCCAAACAAAGGCATGCACACTGTACTTTAAAGGCTTTTATTTATGCCCATTAACTTTAGTTGAGCTGTTTGCATTCTCCTGCTCTCCTCTAGGCAAGTTCTCAGACTGCTGCTTCTCTAAACCATCTTCCATCCTCAGCAGCAGTTTTCCAACCATAGGGACACAGCTGTCCCTAAACCCTACTCATCAATTCACTCCACCTGTCAATCTGTGATTTCAACAGGAGATGGGGCAGTCACCCAGGGGAGCCTGCCACATCCAGGTGCCTTTTCTGAGTTCTGCTGGAATGGGTGCTCTCCTTTCTGATTGCTGCAGTGAGAAATAAGACACATGATTTTGGTATCTGATTCAGATGCATAAGGTGGGTGTTCAAATAGCACATCCTAACTTTTGGGACATGCTGGGGAGCCGGAAGGAAAAGAAAACACTAATGAGATTATTCAGTGAGATGGGTTGAGTGCCTTGGTTGATACCTCAGGATAGCTGATAAGAACTCTTCCTCACCCAATTTAGAATTGAATAATATTCAGAAAGCATTATTGACACAACAGGAAATTATTTCTGTTTTTCAAATGCTTGAAAATACATGCTCAGTGTGAGCCAGATGCTGGCTACAAAGGCATCTGAATTCACAACAAGCAGCTTGTCACAGCCACATAACTGGCAAATCTCCGAGCAGCTTTCACTCCTCTCACAGATGCCCCATTTCTCAGACTAAGTTTGGCTACATCACAGTCAAATCTGAACTTCTTGGATGTTTTTTTTGCTGCTTCTGACTGGTGCCTCCACTCCTTGCTGGACTTTCAGCCTGCATGACTACATGTCACCTTTCCTTGGGAATGTGGATGCAGAGCTTAATTCTGTCCCTCTTCACTTACCATGGACCAGCACTCCCACCAAGTACATCTGGCCTGCTTATCCAGCTCTTATCCCTGCACCTGGGCCCTGCTGGGACCCTGGACTGCCCTGCCAGCTGGGGAGAGGCAGGGCATGAGCAATGTGCTCCAAATGTGCACGTGCATTTGTGCCCATCCCAGGCCTAAACCCTCACTGCCAGCAAAGGAAAGGCTTTTCCTTTGAGAACATTTTGTGGTCTGCCAAGAGAGACGACAGAGAAAGTTAATAAAATTGCTGTATTAGCTGTCATTATAATGGGATTGTGAGATATCACAGGTGACGGATCATTTTCCTCTGATCAAGATAACTGTTGTGCTGAGTGGATGTGAGAAAAGAGCCTCCCAAATTGTGTCCACCTTTCATCCATCTCCCAATCCTCTCTGTGTGCTCAAAAGTGCATTGCAGTGAGTGAGCAGGGAACAGCTAATCCCCTCACTTTGTAGTGGTTCAGACCAAATCCACTCTCTTGCCCTGTATCACCTCCCATAAAGCAGTCGCACCCACACCAGAGCTGTCTTCACCAGCTGCTCTCTCTGGTCCCTGTGCTCTGCCTGCCAAGCTGGTAATACTCCGTGTTCACAAAAAAAGCTGGGAGATATGGAGCAGGATTGAGGAATAACATCTCATCAGGAAGATTCATTCATCCTAGGCTATTTAGGATCTGAAATTGGCACCAGCGATTCCTCAAAAGATAGATTGCAGAGCCGCAGACAACAGGGTGGAAAAAAAAAATTGAGAGGTCATCTAATCCCATCCCATCTCCACAGGGCCATCTGTGGCACATTTGTCTGACCTGTTCTGAAAAGCCTTCCAAGACCAAGTGCCTGTGATCGATCTCTCAGGGAGCTTTCAGAGTGACAATCCCCAGGACGTGGAAAGAGGCATCTGGGGCTCCTCGCTGGCAGCGCAGCTGCACTGCACAGCTCCCACTCGTGTCTCCACGGGCTGCCAAGCGCTCTCTGGCACTGTGGGGAAGCTGGCTGCTACATTTCCCAGTGCCAGCTTCGTACAAAAGCAAAGAATCCCCTTTGGAACAAGTTCTCTCACACAGACGAGCGCTCTGAAGAGTTTTTTCTGGCTCCCAAGAGAGTCGCTGCTGAGCCTGGAGCATATTGTGCCGTGTGGGAGGATCTCGCCCCATCCTAAGCTCCCTCATAATTTCTGTGTCAATTTCAATACATCAAATTAGGGGTTTCTAGCAAAGCTGGATGGAAGTAAAAGCACTAATTCACACTTTTCTGAACGAAGAGTTACTGGCCAAGAGTTATGCATTAAGTATCATCTTTTTAAAATTTCATTTTGTAGGTTCTTCCTCCCTCACACCAACCCACCAGTGCCTGAAGAAGGAACCTCCATATTTTTTCCAGTCTTTGCACACCGTCTTATTATCTGTACAATTCCATTTGGAGATTGAAAAACAAAGCTGCAGCCACTTCCAGCTGATTTTTCCATAAAAGCAAATTGCTGTTTAATGTTTTCAGTCTTCTTGCTCCGCAGTGCATCAGATGATGACTAGGCTGCTTTTTGCTAATCTGAGCAACTAAACTTAATTGTCACTCAGAAGTAAATTCTTCTGTAACACTTCCTTCCCCTTCTGTCATCCTGGGTTTCTCATCAAACTGAAATAGCTCGTGCACAGTGATTTGTTTGTGATTTCCTCTTAAATGATGCTGATTAAAACAAAATCCCAGTCTGGTACATGCAACTTGGCAATGGCAAACTGAGAGTAGCTGTGTTCTTCTGAACATGGACTTTAACAGGAGTGAGGAACAGAAGCATTTTTGCCCTTTATTGCTCTCAGCTGGGATTTTTTTTGGCTAGTTTTGTACATATATATTTAAACACACACAGACACATGTAAAAGGCTGCACACTTCATAGCCTCTTCCCTTTTAAAACAGCAGAGTGAATCTTCTTGCAGATTCTCCACTATTAATTGTTTATAATGCATCTATCTGAAGGAAACACTTAGAATGGTATCTCAGCAAACATTTCATATTATTTATATCAGTAAGTGCTCTAGGAAGTTTGTATGAGCTGTTCCCTCATGGCTGAAATGAGCCTACTTCATACTTACCATACTTCTACTGCCTTGGGACTCAGGGCAGTAGACATACATTTTAAAGTTACATAAGATCAATTTTTTATGCCATTGAAGTGGATTGGCTTTGTAATTAACTTTGTTTTCAGTTGGATTTTTTAATTGTTAATCTAGAATGCTACTTTGTTTACATTTGCATCTGGAAGCTGAAGTATTACAGAGTATTATAATATAGAATGTGAGAGCTTCTGAAAAAATATTTCCTAAGAAAACTAAACACTCATAATTTATGGGTAATTACAAAAAAATGTTTTATAATCAAAAGGGCTCAAGAAAAGAGGAATTCTTTGTCTCCCAAATTTTTATCTGTTGATGGAAAGAGAATTCATTAAGGTAGAAATAATATCATAAGTAAGGAATAGATATGTCTCTATCTCTTCTGAGTGTGAGCACTGAATATCATATGAACTCAGTAATATTAAAAGAACAGAAGATGTGATGGCTACATTATGCATGAACCTGGTGTAGTTTGCTCCTTTAGACTTAGTCAGCTTACTTGTGCTTTTTCATTCCTCTTACTGCAGAGATCAGAGAGCAAAAGATTCCCTTGGCAGAGAAGCTAAATTGGATAATAATATATGAAGGGTAATAGGAAAGTGGAAGGGAAGAGGGAGGGTTTTCACCCAGCAGCCTCCAAAGATCATTAATGGGAAGTTAACACTGCAAATGCCAGTTGGCTTTCCCAATTCTATTTTTTAAGTGTGCCAATGGAGCAAACAACACAAGAAAATCTCTGGGGTCAATGAATTGATTTCCCTGCTAGGTAGGAATCATTCCCAAGAAAATGTTTGCTACTATCATATTTTGTTAGCTTAGAAAGTCCCAAGAAATATTTCACTTGAAATAGCAAAAATCATATTCTGCTCTGATAAAATGTATCTTTTTAATATTTATATCTCCCTGAGTGATGCTCTCCCCACATCAGGGACAGGATGGTAGGTACATAGACTGCTGCCAGCTCCTTTCCTTTCCTACTCAGGAAAGCATTCTTATTCAGAGCACCACTTAAGTAAATGTTTAAGTGCTTTGTTGAATTTAAAGCAAAATTGTCACTCTCTAGGTGATATATATTTGGCTTTTTAAAACTTTTTTTTTTTCCCCTGCTGTTCTTCCACTTTGGGTTTATTTGTTTAGTTGGCTTTTTTTTTGTTTTGTTTTTGTTTTGTTTTTCCCATGTTGCTCATCTCTAAGGCTTCTCCTTTTTTTTTGTTATCAGCATTCTGGTGAATGTGTTTCAAGAACCAAAAGAATTGTGGTCACCACTCTCATATCCACCCACTTAGTTAAAACAGTTCAAAGTTTAATTAGGTCACTTCTTGCCTTTAGACAAAAATCAAGCAGTAAGAGCATGACTTTAAAACATCTCTTATTGATACATTTCCCCTCTAAATCCTTAGGGTTGTGTCTAGATATGGAGAGTTAAAGCAAGGACAACTTTTAAAAGCCTTCTCCTTGGTTATTTAGAGTTCAGAAATTCTGACTTTTTTTGCATTCAAGCAACTTTTCTAAAGTGGTTCCTTGGCAGAAGTGAGAATCTCAAAACCGTCCGTCATTCTGAAGCCATAATTTACAAAGATACAGTATTAGATCCTCAAAAGGAGGAAGTCAGCTGCACATTGAATGCTTTGGAAACCTGTCTCAAGCATGACAATTAATGCTGCACTGTTCACTGTCAAAGTGGAACCAGGCTCCACGTGTGTCTCCAGCTCCAACGTTTGCAGTGCTGGAAAGAACTGTGTAATTGCAGTGCAGATGTACCCTCAATAACATGGATTATTGACCAGCCTCCAACACACAGCTTCTACAGCAGTATATGGAAATTGTTAAGGATTATATATAAATATACTAATCACTAACAGCCCCTGCTGAGGTCCTATGACAAAACCCCACTTGCAACAAGGTTTCAAAAAGGTTTCACCATCTAATTACACACAGGCTTCTGTATGTAAGCAGCAATCCTTGCTGGGAGAAGGAGATGAGGATTCTCTGTGGGCTTCCTATCTGCTTGTCTTGGTTTAGAAAGCCAGGTGCCTGCTAAAGAAGGCAGGAGCCTCCCCTGAAATGGAGAATGCAAACCCTCCCCACCCCTCCAAATTGCTATGAATTTTAAATTAAGGGGCTCTCAGGCAAAAAATATGGGAGCAGGAAATAACAGTTCTTTATTAGGGAAGGAAAAAAAAAAAGAATAAAATAAAACAATGCAATACACTGGAACAACCCTGACAGCGTCAGAACTCAACCTGACACCCTGTTGGTCAGGGTGTTGGTGGCAGTCCAGTTGGAAAAGTGGCTGCAGCCCTCCTGAAGTGTCAGGTGTGGTTCTGTTGGAGCAGGGGGGTCCTGTAGAAAAAGGGTGATTCTTCCTCTGCAGATCCATGGAAGTAGAAGCAGCTGCTGTTCCTCTGGGGAATCCAGTGGAGAAGCTGTGCTGGGGTGTCAGAATCTCCAGATTATATCCAGGTAGGAATGCTTGGCTCCTCCCTCTGGGCTCACATCTCCCAATGGGATGTTACAGTTCTTATCAGCCATGCAGTGACATTCAATATCCTGTTATCAGCAGATGTTCCCTGTGGAGGGAGGAGTGATTGTGATCACTCAGGGAGAGAGATAAGGGGAATTGCCCACTAGACCCCAGACAACTGCCACACAGATGGTAATAGAATACATCCTGCCTTGCAATGGAACACTGCTGTTCCCAGATCTGAGCAGGTTTGCAGCAACACACCCCAAAGTTTTCTACTCAATAGAGAATGCATGTGAAATTAACACAGCACACAAAAAACCCCCCAAACTATCCCTTCAGAAATAATACCTTGGAAATGAGAACTGGACACTTCAAATCAATTTGACCTGCACAAATAAGTGTCTTTTTAGGCAGTAATAGGGTGCCTAGACTCTCATTTCAGCTGAGGAAAGTCTGGCATCAATCTGTAGTACACATGCAGGCTGCATTCGAAGTTTCATTGGGAGAAAGAAAATGACCAGATTGTGAATTCTTTTGTTTTCAACAAAGCCAAAGCACACATGTGCTGTGCATGTCTGCATGGAGAGGGATGGCTGGGCATCACACACCAGGCAAGAGACCAGTATAGTGGCTGTAATGTGTTTAACCAAGTTGCCCAATAAATTGCTTGTAGCTGAAAAAATAGAAGGCAGTATGAAGGATTTTCTAAGTAAGGATAGTGGCTCAGAGTAGGATCCACTCCTAACTGATAAGAACCATAAGCTTTTCAGTGTTTCTGACTGGAAAATTTGTTAAAATAGTGGTACACAATTCCTAGTGACAATGATTATACAAAATAGTATAATAAATCCTAATAGGCAAAAAAGTCAGGGTGCTCTGTATTTGAAATACAATTTAGGCTAGTGAATAAAAAAGTGATCTTGTGTTTCTAAAAACTTGGTGGAAACAAACTGGATTTTAGTTGGAAAAGAAGTATGATGAAATTAAAGCTAAACAAAGAACAAGGCCTTAACAAAACTAGATGAAGTGTTTTTTAAAAAAAGTTGTTTTGCTTTTAAATTGTAAATTGAATTAAGGAGCCTATAGTTATTATATAAAGAAGATAATGACAGGAAAATATTCAGCTAGAGAAGTGCTTTAGGAGTCAGCTGGGGTATATTCTTACAGCCCATGGAGCAGAAACATTTCTTACTAGAAAGAAGGAAGATTTCTTGCTGATACACATTTTATAGAGCCACAGAAAGGCCTGGGTTGGAAGGGACCTGAAATATCAGCTAGTTCCAGTCCCCAGTCATTCCCCTTCCGTGTCACATCTACCCCTTCCACAAAAATTGTAGGTGGCAAGCATTTTCCAGCTGGCCATCAGACCTTCTCTTTCACAGCTTCCTTACTTTCACGAGCCACAAAAACAGGTTCTCCATTGTCTTAATTCACAAGGTTTTAACAAGTCAGATTTAGAGAAAAAAAGAAGGCAGACAGGACATCATCTTGGGCTTACCAAGCTGCAGTCCACTCACTCATCCCTCCCCAGTTCCATGCTGCTCTCTGTCTGAGAAACTTTGCTTTGTGAAGGAGATAAGGAAATCAGACAAATCTCTCAGAAGAGAGGCTGAACATGCTGTCTTTTGCAGGCACCAGCTTGTAAGTATTCACGCTCCAAGCCTAAATATTTGCTTCTCCATAATGGCATCTTAGCCAGATTTACAAAGCCAGGGGAGCAGCTCCTGTTTCATTAAACACTGTGTCCTTCCCTTTCTCACAATAATCTCTCCAGACTGTATTGATTCAGACAACACAATGAGTGCTGACTCAGATTAAATACAGTCTCAAAACCCACTTTTTTTTCTCATGGCAAAAAGACAGATTGAAGACCCCTATGATTTGTACTGTAGCAACATAAAAATAGAAAAGAAAATTCTGCAAACGCTTACGGAACCTTTATAGTTTATGTGAATCAAATACAAACCTGAAGTAAAGTCCTTTGGGCATCTGATAATGTGTACAGTAATTTCCAGAAATATACAAATAATTGATTTATGTTGCTTCAGAGAAGGGTCCTTGGAGCAAGGACCATTTACCCTTAGGGATTCAGAACTGCTTAGTCAGACAACCAAGTGGAAGCAGAAGTCACATTTAAACTCTGTACCCAGCAATTAAAATGAGCTACGTTTTCTTACACCTTTTGACTTCTTGGGAATAAAAACCCCCACAACATCAAAAACCCCAAACTCAGGGAAAAAACCCAACAAATGCAACAAAATACAAAACCAAAAACCACACATCTCCAAAACCCCCCAGAACTAGAAGTCTGTTGTCTCACTTGCATGGGTGGAAGCTCCCCACCACACAGATTTACTGACTTTAATAGCTTACCACAAATGCCTATTGAAAAATAATAGGCCTTTTTCTGAGGGCTCTGTCCTGTTCCCTGTTTTTCTATTGCCATGCTGACAGGAGTATTTGTGCCCTTTAGCTTTGTTTCTGCTCAAATATAAAGACCTCATGAGAACAGGGCTCCCCTGGAAGCAGCAGTCACTGTCGGTTGTCGCGTTCTCGCTTGGATGAATTCTGCCACCGAGCACAAACACTGGCCAAAAACAGCCTCCACCAAGAGGAACACTAGCCACAAAAATGACACCTTCTAGCAGGAATGACATGTACTTAGCACTGCAGCCTGGCCTGCCAAGCCTCTGGTGCTGGGAGCTCAGCTAGCAGGTCTCCCTGCACTACCAGCACAAGCGTTTTTCCTGTCAGGATTTCACTGCTTTCCCAGCTGAAGGGTACGAATGGTTTTCTGCTTCTCCTTCTCTCCACTTCAAATCAGCCTATTTTAATTTGTGCAATTCTGATTTTTTTTGTCAGTGGCTTGTCATCACGTTGTCTTTAGAATGCTTGAGAAACATTAATGAAACACAAAAATGCACCCATTTGTGAAAATAATAAGCATTTCACTTAGAAGGGAAGGAGTACGTTTATACTGGTAAAGATGCAGACAGACATCAGGCATTATCCTAGCTACCACTTCACCCAAACTGTGGTCTCCTTGCATTAAAAAAACATGAGATTCACCATCAGATTCATTATAAAATGTCCAAAGATATATTTTCATCTCCTCTGAAGGGCCTTTCTCCATTTAACCTCTTGTTCAGCCATTCAGGAAGAAGAAGTAGTGCAACCTTGCAGAGAGCTTGTAAGTTGTGGTGCAGGGACATCAGTGTGCTGTGTATGTCCAAATAAATTGCTGGAGAACATTTAAATGTTGCTCTTGCTAAATTACAGCTCAATTAAAAAAAAATGCACAGAGAAAGGAAGGAAAAGGCTGTACCAGCTACCCAGACAGGGTAGCAGATGGGAAAGAACAGAGCCTCTACAAGGTCACACAGAGCAGGTGGCTGCTTGTTTATAGACTCCTATTTTCAGGAGAATATGTATTTTGCAGTGTGAATTATGAAATATACCCTATTTATTACAAAGGAGGACTAGAACATCTCATCTCCCCGATTATGTTTCATAGAGGAACCTGTGCTTGGGTTTCAGATAGGAAATGAGTCTTTCAATTTCTGTATTCCTCAAGAAAATCTTAAAAGAAATGCCCAAGCCTGCAAATCTCCCATATCTGGAGAGATTTTCCCACCACTGTGCTGCTGGCCTTCCCCGTGTCTCAAACCCACACACATTCACTGCCAGAAACCAAGCTATTACAAACAGGAGGTTCATGAACCTGAAGCCAAAGTCTTTTAATCAGACTTCAAAATCCATCAAGTACACGGATTAATTCCTTATTAGAGTTAAAATCAGTACAGCACTAATGACTTGAGCAGAACAACTGTTCAACTAGTTCAAATTTTTATCATTTTGGGGCCAAAACAAACCAATATGTAGGTGTGTTTACCTCTTCCACAACATGGCTAGCTGAAGTGGCCCCAGGAATCCCCCACCAGGGATGAATCCAGCAGAATGTATTTCAGTGCATCTTGCAAAACTGCTTCATGAAAGTTAAAGCATCCCGATTGCAGTGATCAATCCAAATCCTGCTCAAATGCCAACTGATTTGACACAGACCAATCTTTTTTGTCTGAGAGCCAGCCAAGAAGCTTTAAATGTTGCAGTATCTGCTAATATAACAAGGGAATTATTGCACAAGTCATGTCCATGGTGAACAAAGGCAGAATGTAGCTCCACATCACTGGATTTCTCTAACACACATTGATGGAACAATCGATAGGTTATTTTGCAATTTTCCTAATGAAATATTTAATGCACAAGCAATATAGAAAAAATTTAAACTCAACACTAAACTGAGCTGCCAAATGCAAAGAAAAACACTGGACATGTGCTACATGATTGTACGTGTGCTGCTGCTGTTGTTCACAGAATGGAGCTCTCCTATCTGAACACAGCAGTCCTCCCTTGTCCTTCAGTGACTTAAAACCAAGAGCCTGGCTCTCAAAACATTCATTATTCAAAAGCCTCCACAGCCAAGTACTGTTGAGACAATTAAGACAGCAAGACTACAAAAACAGTATTTATTCCACTCAGGTCCAAGATCTATATAGGAGCAGAGAGTTCCTCATAGCCACTGTCAAAGAGAGCCTCCTTCCCTTTCATCAGCCCATTTTTCACTTCTCACCACCCCCAAACTGACATTTCCTCTCCACAGGCATGGATACAGAGCCTGCTTTACCTTCTCATTCATACTGTCTTAAAGGGATGCTCTTTAAGATTATCACTCATCTCTGGCTCCCTTTAAGGATAAATCCTCCCAGCTGACATAAACCCACACATGTTCACTGAAATCAGAGAGCCTTAGTCAGTTTAATCAGATGAGAAACTTACGCTTTCTGCCTGCTTCTTCTGCTTTGCCCAGTTAATTCATGCCTTTTAAAGGGATGGATCCACTCTGTTTTCTTTCATTCTATTTCTTAAGGAGCTTCCCAGTATTTCTTGTTACTGCTAGTTTTTCATCTGTCTCAAAACATCGTCTCCAAAGTCTGTTCATTTCATTCAATCTTCTATTCTACCAATATAAAAAAAAAAATTATTCTGAATTATGCAATCAATTTCTCTATTTTTAAATTTTTCTCTCTACTTTTTTGTCTATTTTAAAATTTTTAATCTATTTTTAAATTTTGGTCTATTAATAAATTATCATAAACACATTGTAGGAATTATATGTATAAAATTACCTCTTAAACAAAATACACAAATGGAATATAGCCTATATTGAATGTTTCCTTTCAGGGGTATTGGAGGAAGGAGAAAGGCTGCTTCTTCCTTAATGTGGGTGGTAGAACTGAAAGAAAACAAGAACTTCTCCAATCTGGAAGAAAAACTTGTTTGCCATCCTGAATGAACACTCATGCTACCAGCAGTTATTTTTACCTAGCCCATGGTTTTGTGGCTGAGAGAAGCTAACAAAATCTCCTGAGAATTTGGGCTTTGGGAGACAGGGGCTCCATACTGAAATTTTCAATACCCTGTTACGTATCCTACTTAACAGATCACGGAATATAAATTATCCTCCCTTCTGTGCCTCTGTCGGAGGTAGAACGGCAGCCTGTCAAACCAGCTCGCTGCAGAACACTTTTACAACCAGGAGCAAATTTAGTTGCACATGCTGGTGCACCCCGGGCGGGGAGCCAAGAGAGCATCCCCGGGCGCACGCGCCAGGAAGCGCGGCATTCGCGCGCGGCTCGGCGCTCATCTGGAAACACGCCCCAGCAACTCCTGCTTGGGCACCAGCTCGGAAATACTTTTAGAAGTAGTTTCTGGAAATGCAGTTGTTTCAGTAAATAGTGTGAATCGAGTGCTGTTATTTCCTAAACCACAGGAAACGGTGCCTTTTTAAGGCCTGGAGCTTAAGCTGGCACAACTACTTTGTGTAAAGATAACATTTTTAAGGATGGGGGCTTTTTGCCTGATTGTTTTCAAGGTACAGCAAGTTGTTAATTATGATGAAGGGTCTCTGTATCAGGAACCACACAATCAAAAAAAGTAAAACCTCTGAAAGTTATTTCAGCACACTGTGCTCTTCAGCTGATGCCAAACGTTTGCCGACTGTGGATTTAAAATTTGACCTACCAGAAAAACTAGCAGAGGGCAAAGCTGGTATTCACAGAGCCCCAGTGACCAGTGGCCAGCACAGCAAGGCAAGTTAGGCAGGGATAAGGATAAAAAGCAGCTCTCTCTCTCTCTTCTCTATCTGCCTGGAGGGAATGAAGACACCTACTTTTGCAGCTCCAATGTTCAAATCCTTTTTGCTTTCATGTGGTTACTGTGAATGTTCTCTGGAGTATTAAATGAGAGGAAGGCATTACAGTTTTTAACTTTGATGCTCTATTAAGATGAATATGTACCTAATGAGCTGAGAAATTACCATTGCTGCTTTTTTTTTTTATGCTGCTGTACAAGAGTAGCTAATCAGGACAGGGGCATGCTCTTTGTGTTCCTAACCCAACAGCAATGAAAGTTAGAAGATCATATTCAAACATATGTTTAATGCAGCAACAGCAAAGGCAATAATAGCTTCTGCTACGAAAGGAGGACTAAAAGGGCATTTCTTTTCTTATTTTACTTTTTTTTTATTATTTTAAGAGCTATAGTAACTATCTCTTGCAGTTTGGCATAAAAACTCTTGTTGTTTGGCATAAAACTTGAGGGATATTATCTGTAAACCAGCTATACCAATTAAAATTGTAAACACATATCTTAAGACAAACAGCAACAAAAATAACCATCAGAACTGAAACCACTGATTATTCTGGGAGAAAAAATAGTTTTAAGTTAATAGCAGCATTTGAAATCTATGAAAGCTCCTTAATGCAGAGAGTTAATCCTGTTGGAATTTGAAATATGTCCTTATTTCTCAGGTCAGGCCCCCTAAGAACGAAGCTGTATCTAATGACAACATGAGAAGATAAAGCCAATTATATTCCAGCATTATTGACTAATATTTCCTACTTGTCAACTGGAGTGTGGCAAGCCTTAGTCATACTGTGATATGTGATCATGGATATGAATCTCTGTTTCCCCCTAAGGGAAATCTTGCAACAAACAGTTGCAGTTTGCAACTGTTGCAGTTGACAGAGCAACAAACAATTTCCAAAGTACCAAATTAAAAATCTAATAAATATGATGCAAAGAAAGAATGTGAGAATTCAGGCATTTTTTAAAATGCCTAAAACAAAACACAAGTTCTCCTTCCTTTCAAAGATACCTTGGTGGAATGGCACTGCTGAATTAATGAAGGGAACACCAGCACCCTGACATCTTGCCAAGGTTCATGTCCTGGAAGGTTTCAGTTCCCTGTGACTCCCACAAATGCTTTACCAGGTATCTTTACTCAGGTGGTGAAAAGGCCTGGACTCAGTAACAGCTCTGGAGTCCTTGCACAGCTGAAAAGCAGAAGTTTGGGTAATTGCAGCTCCTTTGGCAGGCACAAAGGGCCAGGAGCTCTCTGAACCAAACCTTTATAATGGTCACACCACATTCCTGTAAACAAACCACAGGGAAGTATGATCCCTCTTCCCTCTGCTCCTGTAAGCCTTTATTCCCAGTGCTCCCAAAAGGCAAGATGGTGTTTGCTTGGGAGTTTTTTTGTGTTTTAGTAAAGAAGATGTTGCTCTTCTTATGTGCCACATTTAGCCTATGGCAGAGGTGACATAAGAAAAAATTTCCTAAAATCTCCTTTTAAAAAAATCATCAAAGTCCCAGAAGATCTGGTAACATTATAGAGAAAATAACAGTAAGGATGATTCATCCCTGGTTCTCTTTGATGCTGTTTTGCTTGTAGAAGATGCACTCCAACATTTTTCAAGAGTATTTTCCCTTTGACAGAAGTATTACTGCAAAATGTGGTCCAGAGGATTATGTTTTTAGGTGGTGCTAGGCCCCCAGTTCTTCAGTGACATTTGAGCCAGCCCTGTAATTGTAGTTTGAATTTTGGCCACGCTCAGTAATGACTCTAGCACTGGACTACCCTGCTGTACATGTAGCCACAGCACAGCCTCGTGGTGGGGTTGCTTGGGGAGAGACTTTAAAGGACATTATTTTAACCCAGATGCTTGGAAACAGGGCACCCTGAGCTCTCCTTCTACACAGTGAAGGAACAAAGCAAGCTCTGCTCATTTTGGGCTCCTGAATTCCCCTCACACCAACTTCTGCTGCTACAGCAGCACTCAAAAGGAATCCCACAGGGGAATCTGAACAGAGGGAATGATTTTCTAAAGAGAAAATGTCACACAGAAGGAATGAGCGAGGAGGAAGTGTCATTTTAGGGTTGTATTTAAGCTGTGATTCCACTTTGAAGGCAAGACCTGGTAGAATCTCACTTTCCCACAAGGCATTTGCATCCTCCACGCACTCAGTCACATCAACTGGCTGCACAGGAAAAATTAAGTGTGATTACTACTTAATTATCATGAGATCTGTGCAGCCTGGGATCAGCAATAATCCCACCTGATGCATCAAAAATACCTATTAGGATTGAAGAGTTAGGAATGATTTTCAAGGGGAATAATAATAATAATTAAAAATAAAAGAGGTGCATTTCAGATAACAAAAATCTTTTTTTTTTTTCTGATTAACTCACCTCTCTTACTTTTCCCAGTTAATGGCAAAGTAGAGCAAGGCTAGAAGTAATAGAAAAAGGAAAGAGAATTAAAAGTTTGAGGTTCTTCAGGATGTATTTAGAAGCAGCAAGTTTCAAGTGAAACATGGGGAATTTTCACAACAGTTTATCTTTTGTCTAAGCACACATTTTAATATAGCATTTCAGTGAGCAAAAATTTAGGTTCCAGCATGCATGGCTGCTGAGGAGCATGCCACAGTCACAGCTATCATCTCCTTCATGCAGGTATTGCTACAGGTGGCAGAGGAAAACAGAGCAAAACTATTTTACCCCAATTTACTGGCCTAGTGTGGAGGAGGAGAATGGGAAAAGAGGCACTTTATTCAGATAATGAGCAAAATACCTGTGAAAGTCACAAGATAAGCAGAAAAGCTCTACATCAACCACTTCCAAACCCATTCTTCTGAGTTGTAGTATGCTTTATAAATCAGCTAAAGACTTATTAAGGTTGTTTATAAATGCAAAAGGAGAAACAACAGGCTTTGAAGAAGATTGAATTATTTTACATCGCCAGTGTTACAAACTCAGGAAGGCTGGTTGGCTGCTGGGGATTTAAGAAAACCTTCTTTGTAGTAGTCAGCATGGAGAAATTCAGCAAGCACAATTTGATAAATCCAATGGAACACGAGTGTTTTGCCACCATCCTGCTCACCACAACTAGCCAGAAGGTCGGGTTCCCTTCTGCCGCTTTGTAGCGGACATGAGAGCAGAAGTGGGGCCGCGCACACTCGCGATAATGCAGGTGAAAATACCTGTGCAAGTCACAAGATAAGCAGAAAAGCTCTACATCTACCACTTCCAAACTCATTCTTCTGAGTTGTAGTATGCTTTATAAGTCAGCTAAAGACTTATTAAAGTTGTTTATGAATGCAAAAGGAGAAACAACAGGCTTTGAAGAAGACTGAATTATTTTACATCGCCAGTGTTACGAAATCGGGAAGGCTGGTTGGCTGCTGGGGATTTAAGAAAACCTTCTTTGTAGTAGTCAGCATGGAGAAATTCAGCAAGCACAATTTGATAAATCCAGTGGAACACGAGTGTTTTGCCACTATCCTGCTCACCACAAGTAGCCAGCAGGTTGGGTTCTCTTCTGCCACTTTGTAGTAGACATGAGATCAGAAGTGGGGCCCGTGATAATGCGGGTGAAAATACCTGTGAAAGTCACAAGATAAGCAGAAAAGCTCTACATCTACCACTTCCAAACTCATTCTTCTGAATTATAGTATGCTTTATAAGTCAGCTAAAGACTTATTAAAGTTGTTTATGAATGCAAAAGGAGAAACAACAGGCTTTGAAGAAGATTGAATTATTTTACATCACCAGTGTTACGAACTCAGGAAGGCTGGTTGGCTGCTGGGGATTTAGGAAAACCTTCTTTGTAGTAGTCAGCATGGAGAAATTCAGCAAGCACAATTTGATGAACAAATCCAATGGAACACGAATGTTTAGCCACCATCCTGCTCACCACAACTAGCCAGAAGGTCGGGTTCCCTTCTGCCGCTTTGTAGCGGACATGAGATCAGAAGTGGGGCCGCGCACACCCGCGATAATGCGCGGTGATTCCGCTAAGTGCCTCATCGAGAGAGGCCTTCAGGGGCCACCAGCACTCTGCTCTCCCCAGTGGCTCACTAGAAACCATCTCCTGCCCCACAGCCCAGGGCTGGAAGCTAAAATAAAAAAAAAAATGAACGCAGCAGTAATTTCCTTCCAACAGTGATTTGACACCCAGCGGATGGAAGGAGCTAAACCCTGTAACCTCTACACCTTGGGTTCTGCTGAAAGAGATTCTCTCAAAGCACCCACGGGGTTATGGATTCCTGCTAATAGCAGCAATAGGATGGATGATAAAATTATGGCGGTGTAGAAATGCTCTCACAATTAATTTCCCATCATGTTAAGGCCATTATCAGTGGATGTCATCTGGTGAAATGGAAAAGAAAAACACAAACCCAGAAGCCTTCAATACCTCTGAAAGTTTCACTCACTTAGTACATGATATAATTGCAGGGTAGAGCAGCCTCTTGAAATAGTTTACCTTCAAATAGAGCTGTAATGGTATTGATTTAAAGCATTGACAGGCCGAGCTGCTTAAAACATAAGCATAGATGGAATTAAAACGAAATGAGTACACAGCCCAGGAGGAAGACAGGCAGAGATTCATCTTTCACCCCCCCACAAAAAATGGGCTGATTCAAGATTTCTAGATGTCAACCAGAGCCTTCTTGCACCAGCTTCCACACAAAGCTCACAGACCATTGTTTTACTGGTCTTTATATTATACCATATTGTATAATGCAGCTATTTCTCTACAGGAGCTGTTTCTAGCTACAGGTCCCCTTAGCTATTATCTGCAGTTTTTCAGGGAAAGATGAGAGTTTAGAAAGGAATGGATGGGAAGAAACACAATGTATCCTCAATGGAAGGGCTCTCACATATTCACACACAGATATAGGCACACACATATTCATATATATGAAGGAACATATGCATTTATGTGTGCAGGTATATTCATATGTATACAAATGCACAGCCACATATGGTAATTAACTAGAACCTATACTTATTTTGTCAAAATGAAGACTCTTGCAAGAGAATAAAACAGGCAGGCTTTGCTCTCTTTTCTTCACAAGCTTTCTGTCTCCTCTTTGCTCACTACCTGCCAGTTTTGTCACTGCCTTCCCAATGCAGACACGGATGTGTATCAGCATGGAGCAGAGATTTTGGGATGCTGTGGGGACAGTGAGCCAAACATGTAAGAAAAGATTACTGGTGTATGGAAAGTTCCTTCTGTGTGTCGATCTGGAGACACGATTTCCCCTACTATAATTAAGGTACCAGACATATGATTAAGAATTAAAACTCAGCCTAAGAGAATCTGTGTGTGCCAGGAAGAAGTGAGCAGAAGAACATTTACAGTAAGACAGGCAGCAAGAAAGCAATGAGCCAAAGCCAGCTGGAAGGGTTAGAGACTTTCTTTAACACACCCAAAGAAAAATGTACATCCATAAGCAAGAAAGAGGACAGAATCCTCTGGGCTGTATTTTTGTCTCTCCACCTTTGAAAATGTACAGGATCTATCAGGGAGACATTTGCATTTACAATGCAATTGCAACAGTCTGGATTTGCACATGCTACTAACTATTCATTGGTACAAAGAATCCAAGACAATTCTTATTATAAAAGTCAAAATTCCTTTTGGCTGTAAGAGAAACTGCTAAAGCCTTAACATTCAA
This sequence comes from Haemorhous mexicanus, assembly GCF_027477595.1. Taxonomy (NCBI): domain Eukaryota; kingdom Metazoa; phylum Chordata; class Aves; order Passeriformes; family Fringillidae; genus Haemorhous; species Haemorhous mexicanus. Next base: position 29,641,209 of record NC_082348.1, on the reverse strand, counting down.
GGGAAAACTTGTAGGCTGATGCACATAAAAATATTTCACAGGGTACCTCAGACTGTGGTCCCATGGCTCAGTTTCAGCTGAATAGCACCAAGAGTGCTCTGTGATCAGGCAAAGAGATGACTGCTTTTAACCACACATTATCACCCCACAGAGCTTACAGCCTGCTGGGATTGTTACTGCTCCCCTCCCCTTCCCATACTGTCTCAGCAAACTGGATGGCATTGATCCTCAAGACAGGAGTTAGTAAAAACATAAAAAACCCCAAAACACTCAGACAGTCGTGTTAGGCAATCACCACACAGGCAGATCCAACAGGAAGGGGCTTCCAGCAGCAGCTGCAGTAGGGCAGCTTGGTGACATTCTGAGCATGAGGATGTCTTCCAGCATGGCTCAGAAAGCATTACCAAAGATGATTGGACTCTGATTCCAGATTTCATAGCTCTGAAGAAAAACAGGTGCCCAAATGAAAGAATGCCCTTTAGCAGTGGTTACTACTGCAAATAAGTCAGAAACTGAATCCTATATCAAAATTCAGTAGTTACATTGATTTACCTTTTCCCCCCTCCAACATTACAAGAAACAGCTCCAAGCATAGCTGGCATCTTGAGAATCAGGCAGAGAAAAGCATTGCTCTGTTTGTAGAGATCAGCAAATAACCTAAAAATCAGGAAAAAATACTTTTGGAAAGAAGTGCTTCTCAGCTTGCTGAGGTAGCAGTAGTTGCAATTATTAACAGCTCAGAAACACAGGATACAATTTGCTCTTTTATGTCTGATACCATTCCCCAAAGCAAAGCAACTGGGACAGGGCTTTGACTGACACCCCTGAGACTTGGGCTCCTTTTGCCCAGTGTGGTCCTGGCTTGGCCCTGCCACTGCACTTGCCTCATTCCAGTCTATGCCTGCCTGAAGGAATTACTCAATGGCAGCAAAATAGAAATTAACCTAATTCCATGGGCAGCTTCCTTGTTTCAGCTGCCAGCATCTATAGTGCCACTGCATTAAGGACTATCTGTTCTAATTTAAATGGGCTGCTTTACAGAGCAAAATGGAGAAATGTAGACTTTATGTCTACATCAGGGGCATCTCCAGCTTTGAAGACTGTGTAAGTCTTTTAAGCATCTCTGGATGTCAGCCATGTGAGATGTAAGTGGACATCTAGGGCATGTTAATAATTTTACTTTAAAAAATGTAACCTGTAACAATAAAGCGCCTTTTTCTTCCTCAAATGAAAGCTAGAAGAGCAAAAGCATTCAGCTACAGATCCAGCTTGGAATCACTGATAGTAAGGGAGGGGAGCCACACACTCCCCTTCAAAACCCCCTCTAGCCATCATGTCAAGCAGAAAGATGACGCAGTGAAATTTTCCCAGCAGGAGTGGATCATCACTGTGCTTCTTGCTGTAGCAATTGATGTTTAATTCCAGCTTTTTGAGAGTTAGATCACTGAAAATGCCTACAGCTGCTCTGTATCTGCTTCACTTCAATACCTATCTGGTTTGGGAACCAGCCTTTGTAGCTAGTTATGTAACTTCATTTCAATCCTCATTAGAAAACAACGCATACCACTGAACTCCTCCCTGCCCCAGTGACTTGCATGTCTCTTTGTTTCTTGGGGCAATTTCAGCCACTTCCAACAGCTTCACTTTTGACTGATACTCTTCCTCTATCTAGATTCTGTGAAGAAAGTGATGCCATTGACTTTTTGACTCAGCAGGACCTTGGCTTGAGACACAGCTGCAGGGATCACTCTGCAGTGAGTGGTTTCCCTCAGCTCTGCTGGAGCCACAGGATCTGGAGAACCTTGGTCTGTGCTGTTACTATAATAAAACACCCCAGGATTTCTGTTAAACTAAAAGTGGAAGCTTTTGATGTTTTATCCCAATTCTGAGTATACAGTTTCTGAAAACTCAGAACGTAACAGAAACTGAATTTAGTGCCCAAGCCAACACACGTGACATCATTTCAATTTAGCCTTCACTGAGTGGTCAAAGCCAGACAAAATAGAAAAAAAAGACAAAAACCAACACTGAAGGTACAATAAGAATTTTAATAAGAGCAGACTCCAGCTCACTCAGTCCCTGGTGTGCAACTGGCAGCTTTTTACATCCTCATGAGATGGGGGAGGCACAGAATTATACAAATTCCTGATAGGGTTTGACAAGTCCATTACACCTATGATGTCTTTAACCTTGTACTACTTTATTGTACTGAACTTACGTCAAAGCAAATATTCCAGAATAATTGCCTGATAGTGTTTGACTGCTGTGGCAACGCTGCAGAAGACACAGAACTGAGCTGCTCCTCCAGCTCCTGGAAAACAGAGCTCAGCTCAGCTGTGAGGAGATCGAGCAGCCAAATCAAGTAGAAGCTGATGGTGATGTTTTCCCAAAACTAAACTGAAAATATTTTAGAGTGACTAATAGTGGAAATGACTTTTGATCTGCTAATTTCAGTTATTGCTTGCTTCTGTTTGCCAGTCCTGATAGCAAAGGGAAACAAAGAATATAAAATAGCTGGAAGCATTACCTCTATTTCTGCTTTCATTAGGGACAGAAATTACTGAAATTTTCCAAACACCTTCTAATGCCCCTTTTTAAACTTCCTGGACAAAAAAGTGTTTTGTTGTGGAGCAGCTGTGTTCAGTTGCTGCACAGTGCCTTTCACCCAGGGTGGCAGACTGGGGTGGTTCCATGGGTTTGGATCACAAACACCACCTGGGTATGATAAGAGTAACAAAGCCCTGAGGAAGATAAGAGGAGCAGTGGCTATTGTGGTGCTTGCCAAGAGCTGCTAAAAGGTGGATCTGTGGGAGGGCTGTTTAAAAAGCTAGAGGCATAGGCAGGTTGTTATAAAGTGAGCTGTCTGCTACCACAGACGAATCCCTACTCATCAGGAGTCACTGCCATGCACTGCAGATTGCTTGTTTTAAACAGCAAGAAGAGTTATTCACTCTCTACAAGTCTTTTATTTCTTTAATTAGTAGCAGGATAACCAAGAAGATGCCAAACTTGAGTCCCTGGCATATACCAAACTTGAGTCCTTAGATGACCTCTTTTTTCCTCCCTAACATCCTGAATAATTGAAATGGGATAAACCTCACTACAAACCCACAGACATGCCCTGAATAAACACCATAACACATACAAAGTACAAGTAAGATCACATATTCTATGTTACATAAATGTTCATAGTTGAAATACTTTAAATGGTAAAACATGATGACAATTTCCCTGAAAAAGAGTCAATAAAAATTGGTACCAAATAGGGAAACTTACTTGAAGAAATTAAATTAAATTGGAGGGAGGTGATGGAATATTTCAGCCCTAACTATTTTTTTTAAGATCTTGGTACACTGTTTTATAATGATATTGTCACTCAAAGCTGAAGATCTCAAAGGCTTGTGTGCACCACAGAAATACAGGATTTGAAAGACCTGTATTGTTTTGAGGCAGGAAAGTATTAAAATGGTCTACATACAAAAGGTAACACCACTGAAAGATAGAGGAGAGAAGACAAAATCCAAGCTGGACTCTAACTTTCCTATGTGTTTCTCAGAAATCCCATGTCCAGCCACAGAGGATTTATTCAAATCAAAGGAAGAGGAACAAAGAGCAAGCAGAGAGTTCTCCTGAATCCCAGGTCTCTGCTCTAATTACTGACCCATGCCCTTCAGCACCAATTTGCTCTCACACAGTTTAATCCATTTTTAGGCCTTGATTAAAAAAATAAATAAAATAATACAAAATCTTTAAACCATTCATCCCCAGCCTTCATATATTACATCTAACACACATCAAGTGTGGTTATTTTGTGTTATCTGAATGTGCAGTGGTGCTTTCACATCTCTCAGACTGTGCCATTGCTGAATTCAACTTTGTGTACAAAAATCAGAGCCAAAGGCAAGCAACCAGTACTGCACTTACCCATCCTGGATCACAAAAACCTTAAATAATTTGCCTGGCAATGCTGAAGTGTATAGAAAAAGGATTTAGTGCAGCGACAAGACATGAAATAAACATCTGTATTCAGTCTTGAAATGCTTCAATTTGCCATACATCTCCTAGTTCCAAACACACACCCTGCCAAAGGCCTTTCTGATTAATAGCTTGGAATCTCCTTCCATGGCTCCAGGGAAAGGGGAGTGGATGTACTAATCAGTTATCCACCTGTCTTTGTATTATGTAATACAACACTTATTTTATCCAGGAAGATTAATCACTATTGACACCATAATAATCACAGCTGAAATTGCATACCAATGAACTCTCAATGCTAGCCCTATCTCAGCCTGCTAACTAGAGCTGAATCAGGCTTGTCTGTCAAAAGCTAACCAGGAAATCTCTAATTATTTCCTAAATAAAACAAAATGGTTATTAGTGCATAGTGAAGCTAAACAGTTAGACTAAAAATAACCAGCTAAAAAGAAAAAAAAAAAAATCTTCTGCTATGCAACTGAGCACAGTAAATACAAATAAACAAAATGTATTCATCCTTCACAAACAAATGCACTTTTATAGAAATTAACAATATGTCTGTTTTTAATAAGACATCACTGGAAGATTAGCCCTGCTTACATTGGTGCAGAATCAGATCTGCCACGAGTCCAGTGAAAGATGATGTAAAAGGACAATAATTGTGATCAGGGTTACATATTAAGGACCAGGAAGGGTTTGAATTAGAACAAGCTCAGACTCTGGGGTGTGTTAGATTGTATAAAAGACTCCAAAAACCTCTTTGTTGTATGGGAATGAGGGGGAGGTTTTTTCACAGCACCTCAGATCACTTTGTCCACTCCCAAAGGGAGAAGAAATCTCTGCAGTTGTGAGGTCCTTTCTGTTATAAAGAGAAGTCTTTGAAGGAGTGACTTCCAGTGACACACATTTCAGGATTGAAAAGTCTTAGACTCAGGTGCCTTTCATTCATTTGTGGGTAAGCTCTGTCTGCCTTTGGCTTCTGAAAGGAAACATGGGCTGACGACTGCAATGGTTTCTGTTATTTTAAACACTTTGCCTTAAAGTAAAAGTCTTTTGCAAATTCAGAAGTATATTTGTGCCACAACCAATTTTCCCTGCTGCAGGAACATATCTGTTCATGTTCATTGCACTATTTCCTGTTATTTTAAACACTTTACCTTAAAGTAAAAGACTTCTGCATATTCAGAAGAATATTTGTGCCACAACCAATTTTCCCTGCTGCAGGAACATATCTGTTCATGTTCAAATCATGCATAATTGGCAGCTTTTGACCATTTTTTACCCAAGAAAAATTCCCCTAATACACACATGGGCTAGGGAGAAAGTATCCCATCTGCTGACTGGCTCTGCAGGCATCTGGTGAATCCTGTCTTTTCCTGTTCTTAATGAGCTGCAGAAGCTGGCATGGCCATCACAACACAAGATAATGTTAGTGTTCAGAGAAATCCTCCTTGGTTCTTGCTCAGTTGTCCTGGTTTAGGGCAAATTTGGGAGAGAATCCCCAAAAAGGGGGCCCCTGCAGAAAGCAAACCCACACAGTCCCTCCCCCCAATTGGTTTGGGAAGGATTCCTGGGAGAGAAGAGGAAAGAACCTGTTTATTTAACAGGCACAGCACCCCCAGCACACACAATGAACAATACCAGGTGACAGCACTCTGTCACTGCTCTGAAAAAGATGACAAATTCAGAAAGTCTCTCCTGGGGTGGTTGCTGTTATCAGTCCCTCCGGCGCTGGGGCAGCTGCTGCAGCCTCAAGGTGCAAACTCTCTCTTGGTGTTCCCAGGTCCCAGTCCAGAGCAGGTTTGAGCAGGTCCAAACAGGAAAGGGGAAACAGTCCAGAAAGAAATTTGGACTGTTTAGCTAAATTAACTAATGAGAAGAGGGGAAAAAGCAAGAGCAAGCAAAAGCAAAGCAGAAGCAAGAGCAGGGCAAAAAGCAAAACCAGCACTGTGTACTGTGCTATCTGTATGTCCTGCTGGCTGAGGGCAGTGGCTGATAAGAGGCCCAAAACAAAACTTTCACTCTGCAGAGCCAGTCTTGAAGGCACAGAACATAATATCCAGCATAAATAACACACACGAGTGGGGATACCAGCATCCTAACGTCACCCTAGGACATTAGTCACTTCAGCACAGGCAATGAGAGCACACCTGTCCTGCAGCCCTGGCACCAGAGGTCAGCTCTCTATGGCTGGGGATCCCGTCTGCAAGTTCAGTTTGGCAAAAAGGACATCCTGACTTCATTCAAACACACACTACAAGTCCTGTAAAACGCCAATCTACCAAAGAAGGCTGCCAAGAGTGTTGAGTTCTCTCTGATGAGTCTGGGATCTTTGGGATGGTGTAACCCTCTCTTTCTTTACTGAGCATCACCATCACTGATGAAGGTATCAAAGCTGCATTATTTGGAGGGAGCTCCATCTTAGAGTGATCTTCCAGACTGAACACCAGCAGCAGGCCCGTTGCACATTTGAGAAAGAGCATGTGGAACTTGCACTCCAAGAGATGAACTTGTTTCCTGGAGTTTGATCTCGATAATTGGTGAGCACTGAGAGATTGTCAGAAGTCCTGGGCCCAGTTTTGTATTTGGAGGCAGCAGGTGCAACTTCCCACTGAAATGAGAGACCTGACTTCAATAGAAAAACCATTTTCATGACTCTGAAATAGTTTTCTTTGGTCCACTAAACCTAGTTTTCAGCTGCTACAAAAAAATCCAGCACTAAAACCACTTGCTGCAAATTTTTCTCAGGTTTTTGTTGTGTGAAACTGAATACTGTTTCTAGGTGGTATCTCAGGCCAGGGAAAAAGTGATTTAAAGCTTCATTAAGTAAAAGATATACCATCATATCACTGATATTTTGACAAATTTTAGATATTCTAAAGATACTCCTTAGATTCTGGAAAACATTCAATGCTCAGGAGACAAGTGAAATAAATTGAGATGATCAATAAGTAGACAGAAAATGTCTCAGTGTGGTATGAGCAGAAAATCTTCCAGCATCTTCTATGTCCCTGATTACCAGTGGGCTAAAAATATCTCAATATCAGATTCCTTCAGCAGGACTACACACATCCACTGGCATCTGACATTCAAATTCCCAGTGAAGACCAAATGTGTCTCTAGTTGCAAACACCCCATTCCTTAAAGTGATATTTATACCCATGCCTGAGTTTGCTCTGGTGTGAGGAAGAGATTTTTAAAAAAAGAATAAAATAGTGCCAAAATTCTGTTTCTTCTCTCCCTCCACCCCAACCAGCACACGAACATGGTGCAAGCTGCACACCACCATGAATTGATGCTGGTGTTTCTGAGCACACAGGATTTCTTGCTGCTGAACTACACACCAGTGACTGTCCTGGACCATGTTGCTTCAGGTACCCCCACACAGGGGTCAAAAAGATCACTGCTCCCAAAGCATATGGTTTTCTTCCTCATATGAACAGCAACCACTGTAGCTGTGAAAAAACTGTTGGGGGAGTGAGGAAAGAAGTCAAAGAGAGATATTTTTGCTCTAGAAGTAAATTTCTGGTTTGTAGAGCTAATAAAATGCATGAAAATTTGGATTGTTTATTATTATTTACTGTCCTGATATTTGACTTCCTTCTAGACCACTAAGTTAACATTAATAATGTATACATGTGCTTGTGACTTTATGCCCAAAATGGCACTGGGGGAGTTATTCTGAAGGTTTTGTCTAGAGATGTCTGTATTTGTAGTACAGCAATAACATCCTTATGGCAAATTATGTCATACTGGGAACAAATAATAGAAGCTGAACCAGGAGAACCTTCATTTCTTTTACTGCACTTGTGGACAGAGGAACTTCCTCCCAAAGTAACCACAGTTCAGCAACAGTCCACTCAATGACAAGTCAGAGGTCTAAATCCATCTTTTCTCTGAGATGGACCAAAGGTTTGAACCTGTTCCTCATTAACCAAATATCCCAGACAAAAGGCTCCCTATAGCAGGTCTGCTTCTGCATGGCATTGACTTTAACCAAAGCTGGAAAGGAATACTGCATGGTCCAAACCCTCATGGTTGGTTTACAGGAGCCATTTCCCATCCCATTCTTTTTTTTTAATGGGCAATGGCAGCATGCCCCTACAAGTTAACTCAAAGCTAATATGTGTTACCTACAGTTATACCCAGTGTATACTCATAAATTAACTCCTTAGGAAGAGGCATTTCCTTCACCTGAAGATGTCACTTTGCCTATCACAGCTCCAACAATTACTTCTGATTACATTTTCAGCAGTAACCTGAAAAAATGTTACATTTTCTATGCAGGATATGGTGCAGTTACTTGCCTTCAGTCTATTTTTTTTAAGATCACAGAAGTAATTAGAGCAATTAGAGAGGTTATTTGATGTGTTTCTGTTAGAGGCTGTCAAGTCTAGCCCTTTCTAGCAGAAAGAAAGCATTCCCTGAATCCATAAAACATACAAATATCTGTGTTCTGGTTGAGTTTTAAAAGTCTGTTCCTGTGTGCAGTTTATGATCTCTCAACTCATATCAGTCACCTGGACCTGAAGGAACATTTTGCAGTGTTTTATCATCAAGTCCAAACTGTCAGCAGGACATACTGCTTGTTCTCTACAGTCAGATCACACTCCAGCTGTAGTACTACAGCAGGAGAATTTCCTGTTTGCTTGACAACAGGGATCCTACAAACTCATTTTGAATGTAGCAGCTCCACCTAAGCCTAGCAGCATCCCTTGATGTGGAACATTATTGCCAGTTATGTTCAAGGAGCTGAGCAAATGCCCTGAGAATGAAAGTGCATGTTACTGCCTCTCATGAAACATTTGTCAGCAAATTTGGATACTGGTATGTGCAGGGAGGCTGCTCAGATACCATTTGCCATTTTGGACACACTTCCCAAAAAATAGTGCAGTTCACAAAGGCACTTCCTCAGGGAGTTTTCCACCTGAGGGGTTTGAGTGCATCCTCCTGTAGCAAAGCACATGGTGTTCTCCTCACCCTGCATCCTTCCCCTGCCCCACCCCAAGGGGGATGCACACTGCTGCTCATTGCAGAGAGAACAGATCCTGGCACACATCAGACCACCATTAGCAGATTTTCTGCCACCTAATGAGAAGATGTAGGACAGGGCTCTAAGATCTTTTAGTGAGAAAGATGCAGCCTGTATTTCGGGTGAAGCTAAGAGCTATCAAATGAGATCAAAGTCCTCCTCCACTGTCTAAATAGAAACTTCCTCAATTTTCTCTTTTCAGAGCTTCCTGCTCACAGTTAAGTTTTCCAGTCCTTTGTCCACTGCTGCTCTGAAGGTTGATAAAGTCGTGTTTGCCACTCTACAAAAACTCAGATTGAGAAAAATAGTGCCAAGATTAGGACCATGGTTTGCTGAGAAGCAGCAGCATTAGCCTAATGAGATTTCTTGGGAGTTTTCCTTCTAACCTTCAAATAGTTCTAGACATGTGCCAGGATGCAGACAAGGACTTGTAAGTTATTTTTTCTCTGTGTCCTCAACTGGTCTGTTTAGCTGGCAAATGCTACAGAGTTAATTACACAGCATGGGGATTTTTGTCTGCAGAATTAGCAAGGCTTTTCACACACATTTCACCTATAGCCTCAAAGGCTGGAAACTTGATATTAATAAAATTAAACTAAAACAATTTCTGAGGGATTTGTGATGCGGGCTCCTCAGCTCCAGGTCAGCCTTTGCCTGGGGCTTTTTGTGAGTTTGCTGTTCTATTGCCTGTTTTGACCACTGCTGCTGGGCTCTCCTGCTTTATCTGAGCACAGAGCAGCCCAGTCAAAGAGCTGCTGCCCTGTTTGTCAACCTGCCCTCTGCCCAGCCCTCCAGGCCCCCAAAAATTCACACTCAGCACACTGAGTTCTATCTGCTAGCTCAAACACTCTCCAACCTTTAAAGCATTGTGCAAGAATGATGCCCCAACTCTTCTATTTTCATCAGAAATATGACCCTCATCTTCACTGTCTGGAAAAGCTGAAGTGTCTTCAAACATTTCTTCCTACACAATCGCCCTTCAGTGAGGGGAAAGTAATAATGTACTAAAGAGCCTAATCTGTTTTTGTCTGTTACAGGAGAGTACCTTCTCTTCCCCAGAGCCTGCTTCTTCAGATCTGCCCTTTTCCAGAGGCGTGTTTAACCTAAATGAAATTAAGGGCTCCTCTTCTGCCATGAACAATATTTTCACTTAAAAAGATAAAGCAAAATACATGCCATCAGGGAAAGATTTAATCAAAGTGGGAAAAAATATAAATTACTTTCTATTTCAGAAAGCGATTCTTGGAAGCTGTCAAATCTAAATTGGTTTTGTTTGGCTTCTGACCTTTCCTGCATCAAAGCACCTGAATTCAGAGGCCAGTCCAGTATTGTGTGTACAAGTGGAAAAGTTGACATGTGTACCCTCCAAGCACTCTACAATCAACTCTTGTGATCTCCAGAGAACAGAATAGGCACAAGATGCAGATTGCACCAGCTAGACAACCCAGACCAGAACCGAAGCCTTAGATCTGACAGACTTTTTAAAGGCTATAAAGAGGACTAAGAGGCACCAAGGATTTGGGAGAGTGTGTGGATTTTTGTTTTTTTGTTCCAGAGAACTGTGGGAAGCTGTGCCCATTAGAGCACTGGCAAGACCTTTACACTCAGAGCTCCTCAGGCTGTTGGGATAAGCTGTGCTTATGCCAAGCTCTAGATAAAATCAATGCTCTGGAAAATTCATGGCACATTATGGGAAGAGTTCCTGCACCTTGTGCAAACAGCATTATGTTTGATGCCAAGCACTTCAGAGCATCTCAAACTGAGGCACAGGGAGGTAGGAGAAAGCACACACAGCCACATGCACACTGCTGTAATTCTGAGGCTGCAAGATATTCCACACTCAGAATATTCTGCAGTTTCAGTAATTCAGGACAGTATCTCTTTTATGCAGGGTCATTTAAGTCTGTTTCATTAATGAAAGAAGATGGTAACAAATCTAATTTTTTCAGTTAAAATCTTTGGTTAGTCCTCTAGAAGCAGGTCCTGACCTCTTTTTAATTGTGAAATGGTAAATTTCAATGCATGTATATACATAGATATATGTACATATATAAATTTATATATCTGTGCCCTAAGTGCTGAAATTCCTAATCTCTTTATATTTGCATGGAAATAAAATATCTCAGAATACTGCAGGTTCCATAGATTTGTCTAAATTCTAATACATTTCTTAGAAAAGAAAAAGAAATATAGGAAAGAACCTTTATTTCACTGAACTAACTATAGATGCAGAGCCAGAACCTCTAAGCATAAATCAGCATAAAACTGTTGCAGATAGTGCTAATGGAAATAGTGATTTATACCAGCTGAAGTACCACCCCATATAATTTAGAATTGTTTGCAAAGACTTTCTGTGTCAAACACTGCCTACATTTATTTGCTGAAGCAGTCCTACTAACTTTAATTGAATCAATTCCTTAAATTGAGCAGAGTTTAGCCTGTCTTCTTGTATAACTTATGTATAATGATACAAATGTTCTGCAAATTCACCAAATAACAAAATAAACAGTGATCAATGGGAACAGAAACATGTATTTGTTTAATTCTGGAGCCAGGTACTTTGCAGTTTACATCACCTGCCCTTTCTAGTTTATATGATAGTACTTTTGTATGTACAAGCTTTTGCTAATGTCTGAGAGATTGGGTGATTTGGGAAGGAGAATATTTAAAAATGCAAACATCCACAACTTCTCTTCATTTCTACACATTTTCTTCTGAAGTGATTCACACTTCCTCTTTTAAACTAAACTGTTTAGTTTATGCACATTTCTTTAGCAAGGCTGAGCTCCTACAGCTATATTGTTTTTGAAGTTTTACCTTCTTATTTCAGAAAAAGGCTCATTAGCCACACAGAAAATCTTGCTGCTCAGAGCTTGTTTCCCAACAGCATCCACAGTTTCAGGGCAATAACCTAAATAATCTTTTAAACTCCACTGTTCCTGTCTCTCAGCTCCTTTCAAATTTGAGTTGTGTTGTGCATTTTTATTCTTAGGATATTAACCTCGAATTGTAGGCCTGAACCAAAACAGAGGCACCTAAAAATGCTTCTTAATTTCTTTAGACTTTGATAGTCCACTAAATTTAGAATTTAGTTGTCAGCTCCAAGCAGCCTGGATCAGAACCTGCACATTTGCCCTGGGCACAGGTTAGAGGTATGAAATATGAAAATTGCTTTCACACCACACTTGTGCTGAACAAAACCCAAGGACCTCCAAACCCCACTTTTCCTACCCAAACATCTGGAGTTGTGCATGCATTTGGCAGCTATCCTCTAAACAGGAAAACCCCTTTGGATCAGGTTTGTCACAGGCAGTTTGGATGGGCAGCAGGAATTCACTCAGGATCTGTTGCAATTTTGAGTGAGTGCTGTAGGAGTAGGTGGAGGTTTTTAATAAGAAAATACACTTACATCTAGACAGTCACAAAAGATGGCTTTGGCTATTCAGAAAGTTAAGATATGTCTCAAAAGTTACAGCAAATTTATGAGCCCAAATTGACACCTTAATACTGTTATTATTTGTTCAACATAACAATAAATCAGACTGACTGAAACTCATATGAACAAAACTAATAGAAGACAGACAAGCCAGAAACAGACATATTTATACACACATTGGGGTTTACTCTCAAAATCAATTTTTAAAAGCGTCCCCAAAAGACTTTTTTTCAGTGTATCACTGTTAGCCTCAATCTCTTTTCCTACCTATTAGAACTGGAGTGGAGAACAACTGAGAAACCCTCTTCAATCACTCTGGTATCTCTTTTGGGGAGCATCCACATCTATACAGCATGATAGCTGCAACCATGACCCTCAACAGTAATATATTCTCTGTGTTAAATTCTTATTTCTGGCCTTTATTGACAGTCCTTGGGAGACTGAGTTTCTCAGGCAGCTGTTGTGTGGCACAAAAGCTGGGATGATAGCACTTTATTCCCTTCCAGAGGAAATGCTTAATAAAAATTATACAGCAAACTTTTTTCTTACTGTCTTAGCACAGCATCACTTTAACTCCATTAATATTCCCAAAAATATTCTCTTGATATATCTTAGCAAAACCCAAGACTCTGAACTTAGATAAATAAATAATAATTAAATAATGAAATAGACTGATTTCCTGGATAAGGAAGGTGGTGTATCCTCAAAGTTGTAGCTGACCTTTCTGGTGACCTGAGAAAGGTCATCCCATTGCTTTCATCATTTTCTCATCCTGCTTTTGTCTGTCTGTCTCTTACCCTGCTTTTATACAGTGCTGGTTGCACTGCTGTTTCTGTTTACTAGACATAAAAAAAAAAAAAAAGAAAACAAAATTCAAGCCTGTTTGAAAACTAGAAGAGATACAAAGCTGACCTTTTCACTGCTTCCTCCAGCTCGTGTGCAGCACCCTGGACTACAGGGTTGTGATCTATCTGTGTACATTAGTCTAACAATCAAATATCCCAATTCCATGCCCACGAGAGCCGTGGGCTCACAACAGCCCATTGATCAGGCCCTATTGTAAATCTGATATGACACACAGTGCAGATCAATGTTCTGCTGTGCCTGCTACTACAATGCAGAGCGGGAGCAAATCATTATTTTTAGTTCTTAATAACTATGGGAGCTTAATTTCATCATTTTAAAGGCGAAGAGAGGTGTTTGAAAAACAGCCCCATTAGTGGCCACTGTGTGAGCCCCAGTCAGTGTGGGGATGGAGCAGACCACAGCCACACACAGGCACTGCACCAGCCCATTTTCTGTTCCTGAGCCCAAGGCAGGGCCCCTGCTCTGCTCCCCCTGTGCAGCCACTCTCTGCAAAGGCACAAGTGCCTTTTCTGCCAGGATTTCCAGAGCCTCAGGGTGTTTGGGGAAGGCTGAGTGTGGGTTTGCACTTGCACCACGGTGCATTTCCCCCTTCCCCCAGGGCAGGCTGGGGGCAGTCCCTGCCCTGATGTGCTGCATTCCATACACAGAGCCTGGATGAATTTCTTCTCTATGGAGTTGCAGCCAAGATGACACAGGAACAGCTCAGAGTGCAAAGAGACCCAAACTTGCTCCAAACAATTCCCTGCTCTTTCTCTGAACAAATCCCATTTTCATCCTCTCCTTCCCAAAACTGAGAAAACTCAATTAAACTGACACGGACTCCATGAACTGAGTTTTTCCCCTCAAGGACAACAAATCTAAGAAATGAACAAACCAGCAATTTATGAAACAGAGAAAACAAAAAAGCAAACCAGCAAGCTAACCAAGATTTAAAAAAAAAACCCAAAAAAACCCAAAAACATAAAATCAACAACTTCAGTAACACTTATGAAACCTTTCCTAAAGAACAACTACCAGAACAAGTTTTTTCTCTTTGATGATGTTACCTCCCTTGAAATCTGAGAATGCCAAGGCCCTGGTCATGTTTCTGAGGCTGACCATCATGGCCTTATCCACACTTGCATCCAAACCCAGCTGCCCAAGCTGCCAGTGGTTCACTCAAAAATTCATGAGCACAGAAATGATCACCTGTAAATGTCCTTTTAGATGTAGATGCCACTGATTTTATTTAGTTAAAATTGGCCTCAGGTGATTGTCTTTTCTGTTTTCCTAAACATTAATTTCTGGTGTTTGAACTTCATTTCCAATGTTCTAACTTCAGTAATTGCTGCTTTAATCTTTTGCAGCTTCACGTGTTCTTGGTAATAGAGAATAATAAATGTAAATGTAACATTTAGGCCATCAGTAATTTATCCTGGGAGAGCAGTTCAAAGGGAGCATCAGCTTGAAACTATTGGTTCGTTTGTGAAGTTTGAAGCAGGAGACCATACTGTCATTTGACTTCAAGGAGCCTTTGTAGGGGACTAATTATAAGACAAAGCCACTGGACCCGTACTGATTAGTTATTTATATTTTTGATGAAGTTATCTGCAGTTATTTTTTGATCTCTAATTAGAGGTGACCTCTAAAGCATGGGTTTGCTTCATTTTCCAGAAGAACAGCTCAGGAATCATTCTATCATTCACTTAAAATAAATACCACGGTGAGCTCAAGACTCCCCAGAGCTGGTTCTTAGTTACCAAGAGAAGAAAAACATCTGATTAAGCTCCCAGAGCTGGCCCTCTGAGTGGCCGAGGACTTTTTTAAAATATGTCACACAGATGGAAAATGTTTTCTAGTAGTATTTACAGCGAGCCACGACACTCTCTTTTAGATCCTTCATAATTTGTGAGACAGAATTAACAGCTGTTTTTAAAGTAAAATATAACCCATGGGAAATAGGAGGAGAGGATGAATCCTGATGCTTCACTTTCTGACATTCTCAGACCAGGAAAGGAAAGGTTTCATTTTTGTCATTTAAATGCTAATATAATTTCATGACCACCTGTCACACCATAAAATGTTTTCCGTTGCCTTAATCACATCCTGCTCTCCTCAGCAGAAAATTAGCTGATGCTAAAATACCAAAAGATTATTAGGAAACTTTTACTTTTATGGGTAGATAGTTTGGTACATAAGAATGATCTACTTTGGGCAATCTCTTAATCAAATGCTGATGTGTGCAGCAGTCACTCTCCAATACTGGGGAGAACAAACTGATGTGCTTGATGGCCTCGAGGTGCACTGGGGGAGTTTTAGATTAGATATTGGGAAAAATTTCTTCACAGAAAGGATTGTCAATCATTGGAACAGGCTGCCCAGGGAAGTGGGATCACCATCCTTGGAAGTGTTCAAAGAACGTGTGGATGTAGAGTATGAGGACATAGTGGTGAACATGGAGGTGGGACTGGGTTAACAGTTGGACTTCATGGTCTTGGAGGGATTTTCTAACCTTAATGATCCCATGGCCTGCACCAAGAGCGTATCTACAGCTCTCCATCCCTAGCTCCTGCTGCTTTCAGTAGTGTGGAATGCCACATCCATGGGATAGAGCAATATTCCTTTGCTGCAGTGGGTGAGATGACTGTAGAAGCTTCCCCAGAAGTGAAGCAGCTTTCTTGCATTTTGGGGACATGGCAGACACAAGCTGCCTTCTCCATGTCTTTCTTCTGATTATAAATAAAGTATATTTTCAGCTGTTTTGACTAGACACTGTTTTCAAGTAATTAAGAAGGAAAAAAATCAAGGGGCCTGGCAATATCTTCTTAAAAAATAGGAAATAGCAAAGACACTAAAACATTCTTGGAAGGAAGCAAGGGATGAAAAACTGGAAGGAGCAGTCCAGCAGGTATTGAACAGGTCTGCTTTTAGAAGACAGCAGAAAGGTTTGGTCTGATAAACGCTGATGAGTGGTTCCAGCCACAGCAGTTCATGAATTAGAGCAAAACTGCTGTGCTCTGCCTTATTGCTTCCCTGATTTCTTCCCACCTGAGTACCTTATTCAAGGAAATATTTGCTACCAAATCTTTGCTTATGGTAGATGTTAATAAAATCCTCCAACAACCTACATTTTTGCAATTGCAGAATGCTCTGGATATTATTTCCTACTCCTCTTATGTGAGGATGTAGCATGGGAAAGTGCTTTTACCTTCATCATCTTAGGAGATAACATACAGTTCTTAGTATGGTAGGAAAATTATAGAATATTATCATTATTTTTAGCAGAAAAAATGATGCATTCAAATTTAGTAATATAACCAGAAATTTAGTCATATTCTCCCAGTGAGCTCACTAGCTGGAGAGGCCAAATATAACTAAATGGATTAAGTAAATGCTGGTAAATTTATTTTATCATTGAGACTAGCCATATACTGGTAACATGGTTCACTTTAATCTATTAACACATATCAAATGTTATTTTCCTAATGTATATTAATAACAATGGTTTTTTTAACCTCATACCTAAGATGATGCTCTTTCCTGGAACAGAGGAACTCAAAGGCTGAAAATCTAGCTCTCAGATTTTCATTCTCCTCTTTTTATTCTTCCTACAAGTCTTAGCTAAGAATGAGTCTTCAGTCTCCCACAGAGGTTTTTTCTGCAGACCCAAGTGGCATTAAACAGTCTCTATCAACCACTGACAGCAGACTTGCCCAAATTCCTCCTAACTCTATTACTGTCTTTAATGGAGCAGCACAGCTCAAGCAGTTGTGACTGCAGCCAGCACAGGCTCTACTCTAGTCTGGGATTTGATCTCTAACAATTTGATGATCTGGCCTTATTACCAATTCAACAAATTCTAGCTCCTTTTAATCTAAAGCCTACTCCATTAGAGTTGACTCAGTTATTATTTCTCAAATAAAAGGAAAATAAAAAAATAAGGCCTTCAGAAAGACTGGATTTTTTATATTTTTTTCTAAATTCCTACTCCAGTGCTTAAAGATGCAAAATGTTCCCAGATATTTCTGAACAGACCCACAGTTTTAACTGTAACTGATTATTAGGAGTACATTTAAAAATGGCTTGTAATTTTTATTCAGGTATTTTCAGAGGAACCCTGCACCCAAAGTGCAAAAACTGAAGTAATTTTCCAGGCTCCTTTGGACTTTCATTACTATTGATTTGTCTCCATCACTGCTACAATGAATATGAATTTTTCAATGGAAACTACCCTTTCAAAGCACAGCTAACTATTTTTAACAAAAAGCCCTGATTATGCAAGATAGATGGGGTGTTTGTGTTTTGGTGGAGCTTTTCTAAGCATGTTCCAAGTCTTACATTAAAACATTATTAGAAAAAGCTAATGGCTCAAATTTTTCAGTTGAATTGAACTGTGTTCTTGAACAAGGCTACATGATTCTTGCAACAGGAGCCACACTGACTTTGGAGTTAATATTTGTTTTGAAGCCAGTGTGACAGCATTTTGACAGTCCCTTTGACACGCTGCAGTTTTTCATTCTAAGACCTCAAAACAAAACACAAGAAGCCACTGAGTGGTGCAGAACCTTGCACTTGCAGTTTCAGCAAATGTCACAGACAGTTTCATCGGTGTCTTTCACACCAGCAGGAAACAAACAAAGCCTCCTCCATTGATAAGGCAAGAGTAGGTTAGGTTACATGGAACTTCTGGATCCTTTGGCAAAGATTCTGCAAGTCTAAGATGAAGATAGCATGGTGCTAGCTGTGTGACAACAAATTTTCCCAAGCTATAAGACAGTGTTGTTCACAATGTGCAACTTCTCAGTATCAGGGTGATGGTTCCACTTTGTTATTTACGTTTGCTGCAGCACTTCCAATCCTTGGGAATGGGCTGGTAGCAACAGAACGTGCACATAAATCACTCAGGTGTCACAGTGGTAGATATTGAAAAGTCAAGGCTTGCCACAGCACTGGAATAGTTATGTCCTATTTTTAAAATACTGGTGCCAGTCTTCTCCCTTATGTGACTGCTGAAGTGTAACCTTCAGCAATTCTGGACCATAACTGTAATTGTAAATTTAAAAAAAATTGTTCAGTATACTTTGAGCAGGTATTTATTATGCAGACCACACACACTTCTATATGTGATGGTGTTGCACATGAAGTATTCATAACGGGGAGTGTCTGATGGCTGCAATGTGTGAAATCACTCAGTTGTACATTATATTAAAAAAATCAACATAACCTATTTCATAATAATCTAAAGCAACTTTTCCTTCCCTAAAAAAGAAGCTACAGGACACTGTCCAGACTTTTAGCCTCAGAGATAGTACTTGATTGCACCAAGGCCTCTGCCACTTCCCTTTTTACAGTATCAAGCAGAAAAAACCTGTCAGAACAAGGCTGAGCTGAGCATGAGATTGGAGACAAACTGTTGCCTGATTTTTCTCCATCCAAATGGCAATCTGAGGACAGCATGGTTTTAGTATTTGCATACTAAACAGATGTTGGTATTAATTATTTGGTGAATCCTGAGAGACATCAGCAGCATACAAAGAAGTCAACATATTTACACTGTCAGAAACAACCCTGAAAGAGAAGACAGTAAACACAGATTAAATTAATCTGAGAGGTCCATCCACGGTAGGCAAACACAACTGACAATTGGAATGGGAATGCCTAATTGAGCACTATCAAACAATCCAGTTTTGCATTTAATTTTTTAAAGACCATCATATATACCAGTGTTGGCAGATACACAAAAGCAGTGCTAGACCAAGAGACTGGGGCAACCACCTGGATGATCAAGGAAGAGGAATCAGGGCTCAAAGCTTCTGTCACAGCTTGGGGTTAGATTTTCTGAGCCACATTTTTCAAGCTGAGTCTTTTGCTGAACCTTTGTTGGGAGGTCCAGCAGACTTCTAATTGAGGCTGTGAGAAGTTTTTCCTGGGTTGGCAATTAAAATCACATTAATTAAAACCAAGTTCAAAGTTTGAATGATGGAGAATGAAGAAAGAAATTGATATTTGTTTCACATAATCTACAATAAGGGTTTGTATTTTACTTCCCCACTGAAGACACTGCTATCTTTTAATTGGCTTGACTGATCATCAGAGAAGTAGCCAAGTTTGGAAATTGTGAGCAAAGCCTACTCTAAAATGCAGAAAACCCCCCAAACATGTGAAACAGTCCCAGATCAAAGGTCCAACTAGCACAGGCAATTCTGACAGTATCCAAAAGTGGATACCAAGGGCACAGGGAAAAGCTCACACCATCACCTTTCCTCCAGCATCCAAACATTTCCTCTTCAGGGGCTTTTTTAGCCAGGTACAGTTTCTATGAATTGAGTAATTCTCTATGGGTTTATTTTCCCCTGAACTGTCTTGAAACCATGCAAACTACTGGCACTCCTGGTATCCTTTTGTGGCTCCCTAAACTCAGATGCTTTCAACAGGAAGAATAGTCTTCATCTGGTATTGTAAATCAACAGTGACTCCGACGTTGGTGAGGGGAGAGAGAATGGTGCATCTGACTCCATCATCAGAAGGCTGATGAATTACTTTATTATACCATGTGCATTGTATCTAAAGTGAATCTGCCAGGCACTCACTCTTGCTCTCAACAGCACTCATCTCTGATTCTCTCCTGACTGTCCTGTGACAGTCCCACACACACACACTTGGCCCTGATAGGCCAAGGGAACAAAACATCCTCACTTTGGGTAAACAATCTCCATATTGCATTCTACTTTAGCACAACACAGGCACAGCAAGAGAGATAAGAGTTGTGTTTTCCTTCTTCTCTGCTTGTCTCACAGCTTCTCTCTGTTCAGAGGGCATGTGAATACCACAATCTGGTCTGAGCACAGCTGCAGGATCACTGAGGGGCTCCAATTTTGTATTGGAAGTGGGAATGCTATCCTGCTTCTCCAAATGGCTCACCACTCTGTAAACTTCCTTCACTTCCCCAGTGGTTTCTTTTCCAGACAGATTTGCCCAATCAATCATTCTTTAGGCTGAAGGCAGCCTCAGGTCCCCAGTACAAGTGACTCACCTTTGATGTGCAAAGCAAGATCAGAGGACAGACCTTCCTGTTCTAAATTCCTCCAAAAAACCAGTCTGGATCATTATATCCTGAGCTGCTTGTCTGCTGTGAGGCACTGGCTTGACAACCTTTGCTTTCACATGACTCCAAGCACACAGTCCTCACACCTGGCCTGGCCATTTCACCCTGCTGAAACCAGGAGGGACTGACTCCCACAGAACTCCCATTTGCACTGGCAGAAATGATTTACAAATGTCCCTGTGTGCTGTGCTACCAAGCTGTGACAAACATTTTTCTACCCCTCTGCAGACCGTATTTCTATATTCCACTGAGCTGAATGCTTCTGCACCAGGACCTTCAGCCACAGCTCACTGACAGAACTTTGGCTGCTGCCCTCTGTGCTTCTCCAGAGTTGTACTGGCAATGGAACTCCCTGCTCTGCTTTTGCCTCTGTCCCTAGGAGACTCTGGAACTGACCCCAGAGCTGCTGCTGGGGCTTGTGTGCAGAGGGAAGTCACCACACTTGACCCAGAGGTCTTCACTCTAAAGTGTGCTGGGACATAAATGTGTCCTGTGTTTGCCTGCTGCCCTCCCCAGTGACAGGAGCCAATAATGGGGCATTTGGGACAAGGCTTTGTATTGACTATAAATATTCCAGGTGATGCAATTTTCTTGAAGTTGCCAAATTCTTGTTCTGAACTCAGAAAGGCCATTCTGCATCCGCAACAGGCAGCTGTATGTGTAAAAAAAAGAAGATTCTGGTGGAAAATACCTTGGATTCATTAGAGCATCTGCATGGGAAGCCATTAATGAATCACGTTCCTCACACGTGGAATTCTACAATTCCAGCTGTTAATTAAATCACTATATTCTCAATTTAAGCTATCTTAGCATAACTGACTCATACTTTTAGTGTGCAAAGAAAGATCAGAGGACAGATTGCCTACTCTCAATTCCTTTGAAAAACTAATTCAAATCATAATATCCTAGACTGCTTCTCTCCTGTGAGGCACTCACTTAACAATCTATTCTTTTACACAAGTCAAAGAGCAATTCAATTTTAAAATCATAGACCTTGAAATTTTACAACCAGCCCAATTATCATTTTAAAAACTGATGATTTAACCATTGAAATATACCTAATTAGAAGTATCATATGTGCCTAATTTATATAAATGCTACTTAAATTACAATGAAATGGATTAGTTTTCAAGATAATTATATGTAAAATATAACTTAATAATTTCAAATACTGAAGTTTATCCCTATAACTCTCTCTATTTGTCCTCCTTTCCTGGGATGGAATACAAGTTGGTCATATTTCACTAATGACAGGGTTGAAGTGCAGTATTAATGGAAATTTAACCCAAAATTTCTGAAACACAGCAATGGGAAGATGCTCTGAAGCATATCTGTCCTGAAGGACAGACCCAGCCCATCACCACGCCCAATACCATTATCAATATTGGTTTTTCCACAGAAACAGAGGGCAGAGAGACACCATTTCCAAGACACACAGCGAGGACAGACTCACAGAAATCTATGAATATCATATTTTTCCTTTACAGTAAAAGAACCTGCCTGGTTTTTGCTCTGTGCTCAACTGACTACATTGATAGCTTCAGTTTGCAGGTATTTGAATGCTAAAACATACCACATCATTTTGCTGCCTTTAAAATAACATTTATTACAGATAGCATTGAAAAACATTTTTTATTGTCATGAACAAAAGTGTTAAGATGCCTTCACAATTACTGTGTAATAACATAGCATTTATTCTGCCCTGGGTGATGAATTTGTTCTTTCATGTAATGAGCTGTCATGATTTTCTTTATTATTATTTTTTTTTACTGAGCAAGAAGTTGCAATCGAGTAGGAGTCTAGGTTAGCTTGTCCCCAGAGCTGTATTTGATATGCAAAATGCAACTTATTAGTTTTCAATTTGCCACTAGCTTAGTTAAAAGATGCAGTTAAAATTCCTCAGCAGCAGGTAACACTTCTGCATTGTGAAATGGTGTTGCAAGTGATGCGTGAAGAAAAAACATGATGCAAATTTAGCTTCAGCAGGTTTCACCCAACTTGCAGTTTATATCACTCATGAAAGACAGCAGGAACAATGCAATTTACCTGCAACTCCAACACCCAGCTGTAAAGGCCAGGACAGTTTATTGTCAGCACATTTAACTTGCCCCAAGGGGTGCAGTGGCAGTGAGTAAAAAGATGAATTTTTGGTACATCGGTCCTTTCTTATTGGACAGTAATGAAGAGGCACAAGGTGAGGATGGCTGCTAAGAAAATGAAGATTCAGAAGTGAAGGCATGTCCATTACAACCTGAATATATTACAGACATTATTTAATGTGCTGCATCAAATAAAATGCCTGGGAATGAAAGTCAGAGGTTCAAAGGTTTAAATTGAGAAACTGGAAAAAAACCAGATTAAGGCAGAGGAAGGGATTGTCCAGTGGGTGAACAAGCTTACTCCAGAACGAGGAGGGAAAATGAAGCTCAGCCTTTAGGCACTCAGAAAGTTTTCTTCTATAAGATGTGGATCCATCAATTAGAAATTATAGAAGAAAGGGAAAAAAGACAGCAGATTATACACAATCACAATGACCCTCAAAACCCAAGCGAATTCACTTCTGAAATTACTTTGTCAAGATGTTTCTGATGGACATAAAGGAGTGTTACCATACTGGATACAAATAGTCTCTGTCATCCTAGAATAGATAAATGCAAACTGGGGTAAAAAACAGAAGAGTTTCCATGACAAAGAGGGAATGAAGAGGATATTTCATGAGAACACATTAAAAGAGCTTGCTGAGAACAGTTGAAAAGGATTTGCCTTGTTTAGCCAAGCAGAAAGCTCAGAATGCTAGAGTTGGTCTCTGAGAATAAGATAAGAATGTTAAAACCAAGGTAGTAAGAGAAATTATTGAATCTTGAAATAGAATGGTAGTTGGAGAACAAATTGTTAAAACAGATCACGAAGAATCTTCAATTAGAAATTAATGATAAAGGACCATCACCAAAGTATGGTTTTGAAAGAGGATATGCCAGCAAACTTACAGTGGCTGGGGGTTTGATACTGGATTTGGTTCTTGCAAATCACCTTTAAAGAGAAAGATATAGCTCAGCTGAATTCCTGAGAATTTTCTTGAAAAAAAGCATGATTTGATTTTCTCTGGTGCTAACACTTCAATAACCTTCATGAGACAAAACCTTTCTATAATTATAGAAAAAACTAGCAAAATACCAATAAAAGCACACCAAAACCATCTTTGGTGTAACCACGTTCAACAACCCTTAACTTCTGCCAAGAGGGAGGCAGATTTCCATGCTGACCCCGCCATGCTGTTTGGTTTAGAGCAAAATGCTGATTTCCCCCATGCCCAGGTGCTACCAGGAGCGACTTGATGACATCAGTGTCCTCCCTAAATGTCACAGAATATTCTGAGTTGGAAGGGACCCACAAGGATCACTGAGTCCAGCTCTTAAGTGAATGACCTAGACAGGGATCAAGCCCACAACCCTGGCATTGTTAGCCCCAACTAAGCTGATCTCAGTGGCAGCTATCTTGAGGTCAATGCCTATTCCTAGCATGCAAAATAATTCCAGAGCCTTTGAGATTATGCCCAATACACCTGCTGGTCATAGATATATCCTGACCTGTGGGGCTGAGTCCATGTGCAGGTATGCAGCATGACTTTTGTTTAAATGATGACAAAATAAGACAATGATGGTAAGATGAAATGATGCCAAATGTTCCATAAAGTCAATAGGCTTGAAAGTGGAAAAAATATGACTGGAGTGAATGACTGTAAGGCACAGTAAATACATTCGTTTTATTAGTTGTTTACAGTCGTGGCAATAACATGGGTATGCTATAATGGTGTATGTGTTTATTTGCTGCATGGAAGATGTATTGCCACAAGCTATTTGCAGCTGACAGTGCCAACAAAACAACATTTGTAATGCAAAATCAGCATATAAGGGGCTTATCCTCATTAAGCATGCAACAAGGCATAACAACTCAATAAAATATAGGGATGCTCTCAGCAAATGTCAGATCTGTCTGCCTCTTGACTGATTATGATCTCTACTCTTACATGCTTGGGCACCTGTACTGGGTTATTTTCTTTAATGGTTTCACTCTCTGACCCGTGTTTTGCAGGTGATTTGGCTCAGAGGGTTAAACCTAAGAAGAGGAGAAAGGACATTCTAAGAAGGACTATTGGCTGAATTTGTTTTATTTCTTTTTTGCCATGCTGTGCAAAAGAGACTTTACTCTGAAGCACTTCATGCATCAAACTAAACAATTAAGTGAACAACACAGATCTTTCCTCTAATACAACAATGAACCATTTATTAGGTGCTTTTTACCTTACTCTATAATCTCTAGGCCTGAGTGAGGAGTGAATTATTTGCAGAAAGTGATTCAGTAAGTCAGTGCTGGAACCAGATGGAGGATAAGACAATCATCATTAATAAGTTACAATTACAATCACTACACACCAGACACCTAACAGGAACATGTTACAGTTTGTGCAATGAGGACAGTAGCCCTAAATTCTAAGCTTGCTCTGGTGGGAATTCTTGGATAGTCCCACCCTAAAAGGAGTATTCACATATTTGGAGCACCAGGGACAGAACTTCTCAAAAAAACACTGATCCAGAATTGCCTTGCTTGATTTCAGGTCATTCTTCTCTTCAGCCACACGATCAGTTGCTGTGATTTGCAATAATCTATAGGTGTTTGCACTAGCACTTCTATTGCAGGTCTTACTTTCCATCTGTCTTAACACCAAATATCACAACTATAATGCACATTGGGAGAAAGTCTGGAAAGAGACCAGGGGACACAGATATGGCCTTGCTCCTGAGGGATTCCCACCACAGTTACCCTTGGGCTTCCAAATAAAAGCAGAGATGACCTCTGACCTGACCAGACTCACTTCTTATTACTACATCTATTTTTTCTGAGGGAAATTTAAGTTAAAACTAATTCCTCACAGACTAAATTGGCTTTTTCATTTTGTACATCCCATTTTCACTGAACTTTTCTGCCTTGCCCAAACTCTGCCTTTTGCTCATCATTACTCATAACTTCAGCTATTTAACCTTTTGTTTCCTTCCTAAGGACCTAAAAACTTACCTCTGGAGGTTGTGGCTTTGCTATAGAAGCCTGACACCTGAAATTTGAGGAAGTATTGTCACCTATTTCTACACATGGAAAATCTGGCAGAGGACAACAGACACTTGGCAATCTTTCCTCCATTCTGTTCACTGAGGAATAAAGCAGCATGCTTAGCCTTGGAGCCATCAAATTGGTGATGGCCATTCCTTCATGTTTAGAGTCCCCAAATAACTCCAGGCAGCAAAAATCTCCAATAAAATGGAAGTCCTCACAAGGAGAAATTGTCCCAAGCAATTTCCAGACGTATTTCAACTGTTTAGATCAAAATAGAAAAAAATAGTAAAGAATGGATTCAATGATATGGTAGAGCTCTCTTGATCCCAGGGTCTTTATTCACTGGGTAAGAATAACAAGAACCAATTTATTGGCAAAAATCCTACTTCACAGTACTAGTGGAAAGGGCTTGAAGGAATATCTTGTTAGAAACTATTAGACCAGATATTTTCTCCAGCTGATCCTGGAGACTGTCCAAAAGAAAGGCTCTGACAACAAATATCTGATTCTAGAAATCAGATGCACAACGTTCATCCCACAAAACAGCCAGCATGTGCTTGGAGTGATAAAACATGGAATTAGTTTGAACTACTACTTCACAATTTGTGGTCCCTGAATAGCTGATGGAATCATCTTTAAATAATCACTTTATACAAGTCATTAAGAATGTAAGATTTTGCTGAAAAAACCACAAGCCTTCCAAAGGTGACCATGATATTTTAATTTTACTTACACACACGTGAGATTGAAGGTAGCAGTCTCATGCCCTGTTGTTAGTTATTTTGATTATGTATCATATACTTTGGAGCATTTTCTGATTGACTTTTCTTTGCAAGGAGATGCAGTTGGTAGAACAGAGGGTTTTTTTTTTTTTTTTTAATCTCACTGCAATTTCCTTTTAATTATTAACACTGGGAACTCTATGTAATATCCTGGCATTTATTATTTTTCTTTTTGGTATGGGAAATTAAATTGTATATGAGATCACATAAAAGCAAATGTGAATTTTAGAAATAAGAGTGCTGCAATGACTACACACAAAGTTGCATGTAGTTAATTAGGTAACTGGGAGTGTCTTACTGATTTAGAGGTGCACTGGAAAGTGCTCCTGTACACATGCCTCTTCCAAGGCACAACCTAATTATCAGTGACAATACAAGTGGAGGAAAAGGGAGAGAAGAGGTTGTTTCCTTTTGATTCAGGTTTTGATTGCAGTTTTTTTTCCTTAAAAGCTCAGACAATTCTTCCTTCTCACCTTACTAAGGATACTACATTTTTAAGAGCTTACAGTGGATGTTAAACACCAAAATCCTCTAGAAAATTAAGTCAGTAATCAATCTGTGTTATTCTATTCAAGCAAAGAACAGAGTGTGAAGGATTGAACACATGAGTTACACCCTATTTCAAAGAAATTTGGTATTTTTATTGTCATATCTTTCAATTAAAGTGGTATCTTTCCATAAGGAATTAGATGTATTAGCAATTTGGCTTGTGATCTTATTTCCTACCCTCTTTCTTCTGCTTTTGATATTAGCTGCTGTACTGATGAGTATTACACTTCTAAAATGATGTGACATGGATCCTACCACTCCATTCCTTCAGAGGAGCAGAACCTGAGCCAGCCTTCTCACGGCTAAAAGTAAGAAATGGCTTTTACACTAAATTCATTAAACTGGTGTGACAAGCACCTATTTAACCAACTGTGGTGGCTGGCTGCAGTGGAGAAGCCTTTAGAATAGATAAGCTGGATGAGTTATATTTTTAATGGGCTGCTGCACGGCTAAAATGATCTGTAACACAGAACTGGGAAAAATCTATTCTCCACTGCATCGGCTCTAATTTGAAAGACCCTCCTAGCTAACACCCTGGATTTGTGTCTCTGAATATGTGTGAATGCTGACACGTGAAAATGAGCTCAGGTTAGGTTCATTGCTGCACAAGGGCTCACAGCAGGGCTTCATCCCATGGAGAGGAGACCCACGAGCAGCCCCACAGCAGGGCTGCTCTCAAACAGCCATTAACTACAGCTCCCACATAGAAAGGACTGACAGGGATCACAAATTGGGACTGAAAGTATGTCAGTCACACTCCCTGGCTTTTAAAATTGCAGTTAGGAAAATGCCAGTGGGATGGCATTTCTGTGTATGAGAGCCTTATCCAGGCTCTCCTAACCCTGGAGGGTCAAAATGCACTGCTGTTCTTGGCTTTTCCATGGGTTAGGACACAGCTTCACTCTGCCACCTGAATCAGAGATAGGGTTTGAAAGGCTCTTGCTGTTTGCCACACCAAACCACTCATTTTTGGCTGTATGGAACAGCTGAGATAATCTGCAATAATTTGACTATTTTTCAGCTTCACTGCAACACAAGGTGTGAAATGACCCATGTTAAAAAAAAAACCCTAAACAACAAAAATCCACCCACACATAAAAAAACTCAAACCATCAAAAAACACTTTGTTTTTTAACTTTTACCTGCCACTTCACCAGCTGTTAAATTGTGACATACACACCCCACTGCCCAGCAGTCTCAAGAGTTTTAACCTGAACCAGAAATACGCCTGTCCTTTACACAAAAGACAATAAGCAAGAATGTTTCACTGAGAGAAACAGCCTAAAACTCCATTAGCTGCCTTCTCTTCTACTTTCTCAGCAGCTAATTACTTGCACAGTCAATAGTCCTCACAACTCCGTTAGCACCCTGTTTGCAGAGTCACTAATTGAGGAGAAGGCAGCGAGCAATCCCCCACTCTGTAAGGTCACATTTATGGGGGAGTGGTAAGGGATTAGCAGCACTCCCGGGGTACCTGCACACTCCCCCCGAGCCAGAGCAGACAGCTGGGG
Organism: Haemorhous mexicanus; assembly: GCF_027477595.1. Taxonomy (NCBI): domain Eukaryota; kingdom Metazoa; phylum Chordata; class Aves; order Passeriformes; family Fringillidae; genus Haemorhous; species Haemorhous mexicanus. The sequence goes on along the minus strand of NC_082348.1, from coordinate 29,612,864 downwards.
CTACCAAGGCACCACGTGAAGCTTGGCTCACCAAACTTCAGCTTTGACCTTGATCCTGCAGGAATAAATTTGGCATTCTGCTCTCAACACTTGCATTCTTTGGGGGAATCTCCAACTAAAACATTTGAAACCTGCAGAGGAACTCAAGCCAGAATGACAGATAGGTATTAAAACATGAACTTACTAATTTCTGCATTTGCTAAAGTTTTGGGTTAAGTGATTTGATACAGTGGATAAAACAATCCTTACATTTCCCAAAGACCTAGGAAGAGTCTGCATTAAAATATATCTGTGGAGCACTAACTGCTACTGATGCTTGGAGAAAGATGCTGAGATCAACAAAAGCTCATGATATTTTTTCAGGACTTCACAGTGAGTATTGATATTCCCAGATGTGCCAGGAATAAGCACCAACTCAAGACACTTAAAGTTGATTGTTTTATCTTGAGCTGCACAAAAAGACTTCTTCTGATACAGAGAATATATGTAACTGGAATGACAAAGTGTAAATCTGCTTTGTCTTTTCTCCAGAATCTTTTCATGGCCTGTGGAATTCTAGCCACTGGAGACGTTCTGGTGCTCATTTTAAGTCCCTGCAGCCAGGCACCCCTTACTTTGAGCTTCAAAAACTGTTATGGCCACAGACCTGCTGTGATTGCTTGCTCAAGGGTGCACAAACTCCCATTATTCTGTTGTTCTGCATGTCAGCAAGAGAGAAGTAGGAGCTGACACCACGTTACTCAGGAGAAATGGCTCCTGTAACGATCAGCAGCAGTGCTGGGGGTGCCTAGGGATGCTTGAAAGGGAGAGAAAAAGGAAAAGGAAACTGCAGTGTAGAGGCCATCATCCCACACAGGTCAGAGAAAGCAATACTGATCTGATTGAAATCTTCCAACACAGTGACACAGTCTCATGGGACACAGAAACATTAGAGGAGTCTGATGGAAAAAACCCAGCAGTACAAGAAGGGGTGGAGATGAGGAAAGCCTAAACTCCACAGGGAGCTGATCAGGGGAATGAAGGAGAAAACCAAAACCTCAGGTTGTTGCACATTTTTGAGAGATAAAAAAATCCCAGTGATGTGCAGAGGGTTCAGTGAGATGCAGAGACAGAGCCAAGAAAGCAGAGAAATTCAGGTATGAAAGACATAGCATAGGTTTGAGTGAGAAATGGGGGGGGAAACAAGGAGAAATAAAAAAAGAAAGCAAGAAAAAGACTCTTGAAGGATTAAGGAGGCATTATTAAAACATAAGGTGGCTGGAAGGGGAAAATAAAGAAAAGCCCTACTAAATCATCCAGAACAACAACAGAGGTGCAGCTGTCCTAAACAAACTGTGCTGGGAAGAAGCAAGGTGGCTCTCCAGTTTGCTGTGTCAGACTTTCTCCTTTTTGCTCAAACTGCAACCACCTTACATAATTTCTCAGCTCTTTCTCTTTTAGCAGACTCCGTAACCACTTGGAAATAAGCTTTCAAAGTAAATACATGCTTATAATTCAACTTTAGAAACTCACTTTTTAAAGTACCATAAATTATTCCAATAGAATATTTTGGTATTTTGCCAAATGAAATGCTGTTTCTAAAGCAATCCATAGGCAGAATTTAAAAGAGTCATCCCTGACACTTGGCTGAGCTGTATGGAGCATTGCCTGCACTTCCAGTGCTGGAGGAGAAAGGACATCTCTGTGGCTGCCAGTCCTGGTGCTACAGTAAATTATGCTGGCTCACACGTGACTCCAAGGCCAGGCTTTGCTGAAAGAAATTAATGATTATCAGCAGTTTTCAATTCTCACCTTAGCCTGTGAGAAGGAATACATGCATTGCCAGGAAGCCAGCGAAGAAGGAAGTGAGAACAAGGAGGTGATGCCTCCTTGGTTTCATACCAGTTACAAAAAGCTCAAAATGAAGAAATCATAAAAAATTTTGTGAATTGAGGATTCATATTGCAAGATACCAAAATCCAAAGAGAAGAAGCAGAGAGGGAGAAGACAAAAGCTGCAGGAGAAGGATTATCCCCTTCCGAGACCCCAGCGGTTCCACTGGCCCTTGCCACTGGATGGAAGACTGTGGCCAGCAGGGACTCACATGATGATGGCACCTAAAGTGTGATCTTATTTAATGCACAACTGGACAACCTGTCTGATTCAGGCCACAAATCTGTGCTGTAGATCAATAACTGTGTGTTCAAAGTTTTTGTGTACGTATGACCTTGCTCCAAAATGTCCAAGCCTGGTAGAAGACTCCCTGAGAGAGTGAGATGAAGATTTGAGGGCTAATTTATGGGAGCCATGCACCAATCTGTGCTTTACTCAAATTTTTTGATTATTTTAACAACAATAACTTTTTTTTTTTTTGCATGAGGATAGGTGAAAACCTGATTTGTAAAAATTCAATTGAATATTGTTTAAAAGACCCCTTTGTAGCTGGCAATAAAAAATAAACTTGGACAAGAGAAATTGTGTCTGAAATTTTAAGAATAAAGACTTTTTTCTCTTTTAAACTTTTTCCTTATGTTTAGCTTTTTAACTTTTTCCTTATGTTCTGCTTATCTTCAGCAGACAGAGTAAATTTTAAAATAAATAGGCCTTGAATTGAAGATCATTGCTGTATTCCCATATGTATGCACCCTTCCTTACATACAGTGCAATTTAATTCTCCTTCCTTTCAGCACCTATTCTATATCCAACCTATGCCTGTCATAGCCTAGAAATCTAAAGACATTCTAATTCCCAGATGGACCCAGTAGGGCAACAGATTTTGTTGCCTCCTGTTCTCCTGTGCAATCACATAAATGGTAGTTGGAGCCCAAGAAACATAACTGCCAACTGCACACTTGGCTGTGGAATTCCAAGAAGCACTTACACGTTTGGGAAATAGCTCAAGTTTGAAGAAAAAAGCTAGAACAGAATTCCCTCCCTGGAGATTTTGGCCTTATGCTCGTATAAGGACAGGCAGAAAATGTTTCAGCACTATTTTGTAGTGATAAAATACAATAAAACCATTTTGCTTTTCACTTAAATATTTACATGTATGGATAGTGCCTGAGAAGGTTTTTGAATTTTCATCAGGAATGTTAAGCTGCAACACTTACAACGTACAGCATCATTGAGCTGGATGTGCTATCATAATCCATGAGCAAACAAAGTTATGAGGCTGCAAATAAGGAACTTCTTAAATCCCTTGCCAGTCCTTTTCTTACTAAGTAGAGAACTGTGCACTCAGAAAGAGTAAAGAGCAGAAAAGAGCAACGGGTACTGTGTTGGCTTTTCAAAGAAAACAGTTTGAGATCTACAGATGGCACAAACTTCAAAAAATATCAAAATTAAAGGGGATTTTTAAAAGTTCCTAGTGGTCAAAGAGTTAAAGTGCATCACGACAGATGTTGCTTCCTCCCACAACTCATACAAAAACATGCTTAGAAATACTGGGTGGAAGGCCAATAGTCTGCCAGCATTACACCCACCCTTTGCAATATGATTCTCAGGTATTCTAAAAGCTTTTTGAGCCATTGTCCTTTTTAAATTTTTTTTTTCCCTTTTACTTTTCCATTTTTATAATCCACCCTCAGACCAGATCATAAAAGATTTTGGTTCTACATTTTTATAGCCTCCTTGTAACAAGGTATTATTCAACTTAATCCCCAAACCTGGCTCCCCAAACAACAGCACTGAAGAACAGTTTGAGTGAGATAACCTGGCCTGACACAAAGAGGTGTAACAGTGCTGGGATTATGCCACCCAGGACCTTTTTAAAAAGTGGAGGTACAACATGGCAAAGACTGATACTCTGCCCATGAAGGAGTTTTGGGAGGAGTTGGCTTATCTTTCAAATGGAAACATGGCCATAAGTGTGTAACTTCATTGTGCTCACTGGCACATTGTTAGGGAAGAAATGGAACTGCTGAGAAGGAGTGGATTACCTCCTCTCTGACACCAGTGACATCAACAGCAGAGACTGGCTTTAGCAAACTTGAGGAAATAGGAACCTATTCCCACTATAAGAACTTTTCCCTCTTGGTTAATCTATCAGTTACACTACAGAGCCATCAAAATGAGTGAGTCAAACTCATGATTCCCATTAACTGAGATCTTGGACTGTAGCTGGTAGGAGAACTGGGAGAGAAACATCAAATTAGAAGGAAAAGTCAATGGAGAACTCCAAGAAATACCCATGAATGCAGCAAGTCACTGAAACAAGTTCAAGAAAGAATTTTATATTTATATATATAAGAAATAGGAAAACTGAGCTGCTGAAATGAAAGATGAGAAAAAAAGATACCAGTTTATTTTAATCTTACAAGTTAGTGGTACTGACTTTGAGCAATCTCTATTTTAAAAGCTAAGTGAGGAACACCAGTTATCAGATGAAGACTAAGTTATCAGTTACAGAAATTTATAGAATGTTACACTCCTAAAAATAATACATCTCTTGGAAATTATCTGCTTCGTATGAAAAACCAAGAGCAAGAAGATTTAATAGATTTCATTATGCTGAGGCAAACATGTTGTTTTAAACAATTTGTGGAATTACTCTCCAAGGCCAGATGGCAAAGGGGATCACAGACTCCTAACTTAAAAAGAGCCCCAGACAGCTTAAACTTATAGAAAGCTATTAAAATGTGAAAAAGACAGAATAAAACTGGAGCAGATTGACAGTTTTGAAAATGCAACAACAGAATGTAACATTAGTCTGGGTTAGGAGGGAAAAAATTAAGGCGAAATCTGCATAATTAAATCAGACGAAATTTGAGGCAAGACAAATAGAAGCAGATGAAGACCAAAGCAATGTCCTGTCTTTGGAAACTTCCAGAAGCTCAAGCAGCAACTCAGTTTTGCCAAAACCTACAGGAGAAGTAGAGCTTTTTATAGAGAAAAGGATGTATGCCTGCTCTGTGCAGTGAAAAGGACTTTCTTCCATTGGCTCTGAAGCCTGCTGTGATATTTCTGCTCCCTGCTCCTAACAGTTTCCAAACCTTTGGATTCATTGCAGATGTGCTCCTTTCTCTCCTACTCCAACTCCTAGTCTGGAAAAGCCTCTCCTGGCTGAGCTTTTCCTTTGCTGAAAGCAACTGAGCACTCCCTCCAGAAGGTCTGCACGACCCAGTGTGACAGCCAGAACCAGTTGGCTTCCTCCTTGGCTGTGCAGTCACACATTTAAAAAAACATGAGACTGTAGCACACAGCACATAGTGAGCAAGTAGAACATGTGCACCATCCATGAAAATAACATAAAGGGTAGGAGACAGGTCCCCAAGGAGTTAACATATCTTATGAAAATGATTATTTTTTCTGATATGCGTATGGAGTCAGAACTGAGAACAAGGATTATGACTACACAGTTGAAGAGCCCCAAAAGAATGCAGGTTTGTTTTTATATACCAGAAAATGAGGTGAATTTTGGTTAAAAATTACCAGTTCCAATATCTAGTGCAACTTTATTAGAGAATAGAGTTACTGGACATTTAATTTCAGAAATAAAACCCTCTCTTTGGAAGATACAACATGCCAGTTAAGACTGTCAGGCAATATCATAATTTGCCTGTAAAGAATGTAAAATATTAGCAAGAGAACATGATTCTTAGTTTTTCTTAAGTTCATGGCATCCACAGTGTTTTAGCCTATGGAAAATAGTGGTCAAAATCTGTTAAAAAACACTTATAAACTTGGTGATTTTCACTTAAAACCAACAATGAATGTCTATGCAGCTTGGTTATAAATGAGAGTATCATCATCAGAACAAAAACTGTCAGATGTGAAAAGTTGTTTAATAGCAAGTTTAGAATTTTGGACTCAGTAATTGGGTGTTTTGCTCAACTATAAGGCTACTGAGGCAAACACAGCAGGCTTGAAATGTCTTTAAATACCTTACAAAATTCAACCCCACATCTTGATACACTGGCCTTACAACCCAGTGAGGATCTATCTCCAATTGCAGAAAAAGGGGTGAAACAGCTGCACCACCACAGCTGTTTTATTGACTTGAGTGTTAATCAAAGACATCCCTGTAAAAAGTTAGGAGACACCTTTTTTTTCCACTTTTGAGAAATTAAAACCTGAGAAATATTCTGAACTTCCAAGGTCTAATACAAAACAGAGTGTTGAAAAGCAAGTACATTGGAAACTACCAAGGGAATGGAGCACTGCAGGGGGAACTTGAAAAGCCTGACAGCTTTTGATACAGGTGTGTATTGTCAGGGGGCTGATTTTTTCCCTCCCATGAGAAAGAGAGAATTACTGGCCTTTTAAGAAGCCTGCCACCTCCCTTGGACAGTCTAGCTCAAACCAGTTGCTATGGAGTAGTGCTGTTGTAAAGGGAGACAGAACTCCCCATTCCCACATATTTTCCTTTTAGGGGTTGTTATCCTCCTTGTTGTGTGAAAGGCTCCATCTCTCACTAATAGCTCCACATTTACATTACACTGTGATGAGGGAAGAAGGCACTACACCTTCCAGCCAGAGAAATGGAAACACCTCTGTAAAACCAGACAAAACCAGATTTTCCTCAAGGCAGAATTGAGGGTGACTGTCACCTCCTCGGAATACAAAGAGTAATAGAAATATTTATATTTTTATATAAATAAAACAGCTGAACACTCAATACTGCTCCTGGTTTTAGTAACTAACCTTTTGATTGCCTGAGTGACCTCTGTTGACCATAAATGAGTAATTTACCTCAGGTTGACAGCCTTAGTCAATTTAGAGGTAAAATGTATGTACTTGGATTTATGCTTTAAGCAGATTTTTGAGTGTTGCCATAGCTAATGATGAGTAACACTTTCGAAGAGAGAAAACACTCCTGTTCCAGGATTTTCACTGAACTGTGGCAAAAGTGATCAGGATGAGGAAGGTATGGGGTGTGCATCCTTCTGGGATTTATCTGGAGCTGCCCACTGCTGAATGGCACTTCTTATGGTCACAGCTTTCTACAAAAATAACTATGGCTGAACAAGAGTTCATTCTCAAGCAAAGGGCAATAAACCTGCTGAAAATCATTCTTATTCTTCAAATTTGGGATTTGTCTATACAGTGTGAATACAAATAAAGCTGGTTTTTTTTTTTTTTCAGATCTTTCTTAATGCACGTATAATATATGGACTTTTAACAATGGGTTTCCAAAATTTAAAAACTTATTTTCACATTTCTATTAAATCTTCCTCAGTAGGTGATAATGGTTTGTCTACACAGTACAGTATTAATTTTATTTTTTAACAGCTTCCTAGTTTTAAAAGATTTACAGTTCCCTTTTCTTTCTTTGCCATGACCTTTTCTCCTGCCTTTCAAATAGCTCTTTATTGTTTCGAAGTCTGGTCTTTCTGCTCCTTCTCTCCCATTTCCTCCTCATTTTTTAAATTTGTTTTTTAATATTGACAATGAGGTTAACATTTAATTAGGGTTTAAAAGAGAGAAAAAAATCCCAATGATTTGACTTGAACTTAGCCAAAACTTATTCATTTGCTCCAAAGTGGTACAGGACAGCAAACCTTTATAAGTAAATCAGGGTCTTCTGAATGGTTCCCTCCCCTCCTTCAGTGTTGCTTTCCTTTAAGACTGCTAATGTAACCTCTTGAAATATAATTTCAGCTTCCATAGGCAACTAATTCTTAAGGAAAGTCAACCAAGTCATACATCTGACATTATCACCAGAGCTTCTTGATTCACATAAATTACTCCAAAATCACACATAAGAATAGTTTCCTAAAGTAATTTAAGAGTCATTTCTGCCATAGATTGTCAGAGACAGCTGAAACACAAAATTGAAATATTTTCTCCTTAGACTTTTAAGCATTTTTAATGCATAATGTGGAAATGTACATCCACAGATGGGACAGGAGCAAAATCTCCTGGTGCTGCACCTGGCCCAGGTCTCCAGACTTGGTTAGACCCAGAGTCTGCCAGAGCTCCACCACATCCTACTTCCAACAGTTTATCACAACTGAAATACCCATTCTATGCCCCAGCACCAGCCAGAAAACATTCCCAGTATCCTTGATAACTGACCCCTGGGAAAAGCATGGCTCATGTAAGAGCTCTGTTTCAGAGCTTTTGTCTCCCAGCTTCCATTATTTCACTGCCAGTATTGTCATCATCACTAAGAGACAGAGACCTTTCTAAAACAATCTGAATGACCTCTGTCTCCAATTCTTCTTTAGAACACAATGTATTCATCTCATTTTTTAACATCTTTTCAGTTTTTAGCTAAGTATTCATTTAAAATGTGTGTACTGTCTGGAATTAAATTAGAGAGAGAAAAGGGCATTTAGAGATGACTGAAAACGTACCTCTCAAGCTATTTCTTTTTCTATTTCCCAGCTAGTCTTGCTGAAAACATGGTTAGAAGATCTTATTCTATAGGCAAACACTATTTTTTTCTATTTCTGTACAGTTCTTTGTGTGTCTATCACGCTACATTTGGAGAGCTGGAGGAGATTCAGAGCTGCACTTCAGCACAGGTGATCTGGGTGTGCAATGGACAGAATGTTCTCTATGTTTATTTGTATTTTTACTAATTATTCTGTAGTAGGTGCAGATTGCCCTGTGGAAGTGGCTGCAGCTAACAAAGCATCTTTCACTATGGAGCACACAAGCAGGATTCCCAAGGGGGAAAGCCAGGCCAGTGCTCCAGTCCCTGGTGGGATCAGGAGAACAGACCAGGCAGGACCTCAAACTACTTATTAGGAGACACACAGAGTTAAACTGATGTGCCTCAATATCTGTGCATTGCAGGGATTTTTATTCTGGAATTAACCTAATCTAAACCAGGGTTGTCTATGGGGCCTGGCACAACCACTGAGCTTGGTTGGAAGTCCAAAGCTGGCTGTGTTTCCCAGTAATTTTCCAAGCCTTCTCTACTACAGCCTTGCTTTTCCTCCTGCAAACAAGACCTGATCTTCTGGATGTGCACATCATGAAGCTGCTCTCCCAGGGACTTCATCTTTGCTCCAGAATTACTTGAGAATTTTACACTTTTGCAGGGCTGTTGAACAAAATATTAGCAGCAGGACAGGCTGGGTGCAGGGCAGCATTGAACAAAGTCAGTGTGGGAAATAGGACTAAAAGGGGAGATTTAATTTGCCTGTAGATGTAAAGCACTATTTCTACAGTAGTGAGGCAGCAAAGCAAGCAGTACTCCCGAGGCACCATTCCATGACACATTTGGAAAGCTTTTGCTGAAATATCCTGCACCATCAAAGTTAAAATATTTTCACTCCCATAAATCTCTTCACAAAAGGTAATACCAATAAGGCTTGCTTGACTTGCAGCAATCCAGGATGACACATCATGCCCTAGATCAGGCAAGAATTTCAACATCTCCCAGAGCTCAAGTCAAAATCTCAGTCTCCAGGTTATAATCACACATACACAGACTTCTATTCTTCCTGAGCACTGTTCTTCACCTGGAAATACTGTCAGCTTCAGCAGGCTCTAGAGATAAGCCAGTTCTATCGAGTAGGGACTGACATCTCAGGAATACCCTAATTAGAACAAGGTTTTGCATGTTATATTTAAGAGACATTTTTGTATAATCATTTACTAGTTAAGACAATAAGGAATATAATTAATAGCTATATGGCAAGATTTCTGCAATTTGTAATTCCCTAATTGCTATTTTGGATTTCTAACTGAACATCAAAATGTCATAATCTAGTGGCACCAAACACAGAACACTTAAAATGTCAGTGAGCAAAGAAAATGACTTCAGAGAATGGGGTTCAAGAAGTGCAGATCTGTGTTTTAAAATGTACAGTTCCTGATGGCATGAATTACATTATGCAGAAACAGCTCTTCTAAGTGCTGTATACTCAGGATTAGAGACTGCAAAACGCCTTTTTCAGAATCACAGCTCTCCACTTCCCCTGCTGAGATGTCAGATAGGCTCGGGCTAAATTTGATGGCAAGTGTTCCAGGTCCCGTCTGTCAGGTTCTCCCATGCTTAATGAGCAGCACACTGATGAAAATAGCGTGTAAACAATGAAACAGCTCATCAAAGAGGTGTAAATGAACTTGCTTCTGCAGGATTTTCAGGCAGAGCAGGGTTTGGGACTCCAAGGCAGGCCTGCAAAGCCCTGCTGCATCCCTAGAACATAATTGTCTCCTGAGAGCAGCAGCACCTAGGAGGCACAGTAAAGCAGTTTAGGAAGGTCTTTCCATAAACTTTCTACAAATGCAACTCATTGATTTTCATATGTGGCCTGTGGTTCCAGTGGGTGGGCTGTAAGAAAGAGCTGGCCAAGCCCTTGCTCTCTTGATTTCCTGTAAGTAACTGCTGGTACGGTGCTCGACTGCTTTGGACAAAAGAACACACAAAGACCACCAAATGTTCTTTTGTGTGTGGATGTATAGCTGTCTCCTAAATCTCCATTCCCCAAAATCACCACCCAGAAGGACAGGTGCAGCACAAAGGCTCCAAAGCAGTGAAGAAGGGAACCCCACAGCTCTTGGAAAGATTGCATTTTCAAGAATGCTGACAGGTTGATCAGCTGGTAGAATTCCTGGGCCACCCTTCCAGGCTTCAGTGACTTGGTGCACCTCATGAGTTATGGATTTTAAGTTGTTTTGCAGCTTTACAGCAGCTGGGTTAGTCCCTGGCTTCCCAGCTGAGGCTCCCATCAACACAAAACAATGGCAATTTGTGATCCAGGCAGGCAGTGCTCCTTTGTGCTGCCCCCAGCACCCATCCATGCACTGTGCCAGGGAGCCTTCACAGGTACCACTGTTTCTATCCAGGGGCTCAAGTCACACTGTTTATTGTGCTGAAGTAGGTTTTAATGGACACTACTACAGCACAAATCACTTTTCCATTACTATGCCTATTTATATTAGTCTAGGAGAGAGATCACTGGGTTTGCTTTATGAAATGTACAGTGTAGGACATGATTTCACTGCTGAAGAGGCTTACCATACATTTCAGAGAGTTGTCCTCTAGATTATTAAGGAATAGGTCAATGCAGTGCCCAGATTAAATGCTTTAAAAATAGTGTTCAAATAGAAGCTACAGGGGAAAAAAAAACCCCGACATTTACTTTGGGAAAACAAAAGAAAAAAGAGTAAACAGCACAGATTTATTTCTAGCTAATGTCTTTAGTTTAATTAGCATTGACATTAGAACCATGGATAAATAGCAAAAAGATTTAAGTTCTGGAATGACAGATCAGTCAATCAAAATTAACTGAAAAGAAAACAAAATTTTCTTAGTAAATAAACACATCACCTAGGAGAGTATGCTACCACTTCAAAGATTACAGATGCTTCCAGCAAGACAATTAGCCCAGCTGTTTTTCTGTTCAGATCACTGCCTTTTCTATGACTGTACACATTGCAAGTGGTCAGGGAGGAATCCCAGGGCACCTGCTCTGCAGCTATTTTTGCATTGTTTCAGCCTCATCCATAAGAAGGAAAATTGGTCTCATCATAGTCCTTTTCTGTTTGAAAGGATCGTCTTTCACTGTGGGGAAAAATCTCTCTTGTTGAATAAGAGCATCCATCATAGTTTAAACAGAATTTCAGGAATGACAGGTACCTTATTTAGATAAGGTGACACATTACTGCTTCCTCTTTCTTCCTTTTTCTTATACAGTAAGATCTATATGGAGAGTAAATTACTCTATCACACCAAGTAAGTATCAAAGTCAAGCTCCATTTTCTGAGTTTCCTATTCCACATCCCTTGAATTGCTCATCTAGCTGTTTGAAGGACATCTGAAGTGGATTTCTGGTTCCACTGCTCTTAGTATCAAATATTTCTGTTGGCTATGCTGAGTGATAAAGCTTACTAAAATCCTTTTTCCTAGGAGAAGGTTACTGGCAGGAACTGGATTGCTACTGAATTGCTGTTACTGCCTGTTAAGAATGGGGACTTCAAAAAAAAAATGAAACAGCTATAAATATCACCAGTTTAAAATACTTTTTACATGCCTTCCAGATTGCTTTAAATTGTTTTCTTTAAAACTGAAAAAGATTAATGCACTGAATAGAAATTAAGGCATTCAGATTTCTTTGAAGCCCTTATTGCCATGACCAGTGCACTGTGAGGCAAAGGCCACCTCAGCCATGGATTTAGTCCCAAAGTAGGGCAGTGCAGCACCAGCTGCAGAACCTCCTTCTTCTCAAACCTGACACCTCTTTGTCATCTCTCTACTTTTACACCTGCTTTGGAGGTGAACTTCTGAACATAACCTAGATGGGCAATACTGGAAATCTCAGAAGGAGAGGCTTTCACTGTTGAATGGGGCCAATTATATGGCCATCCTTTTGTATGGGAAAGCTGAGAATTACCTGGACCCTGATGGGAAAGGCCTGACCTGACAGGCTTCACAGGCAATGTGTGACCTCTCCTGGGTAACTTGGCCCTATTTGCTACAATGGGTACTACTAATGTGTGACTCAGTAAGCTTGGAAATGTAAACAGGAAAAGCACAGTGAAATTAACTTTACCAGGAAATGGACTCAGCATTATACACAATCAAAAAAATCTGAACGGTTCCACTCATTGGCCCTCCACAAAAATCAAAGTTATTCCAGTATGGAAAGGCTGGACTGAAACAGAAATGCATCTGTTCCATAAAGCTTTGATGAAAGACTCACTCATGATCCCTGGAGGTGATTTATGGAGGATACATGGGGATGGGGAGAAGACTGAGAATTAAACACTACCACAAACAAGGATTTAGCTGCAGAGTGAGCACACCTGAAGTAAGTGCCATGCCAGCTTAGAGAAGTAACACACTGATGTAAAGCCCCTTGGCCCCTATTATTGGAGTCCACTGCACCTTCTCATCTGGCTTATCTTCTGCAAACCTACAGGAAAGCCTTAAGAGCTGTGCAAAACACCTCTCAATGGTCCTTGGGTGCTTTCCACAAAAATCCTTCATACATCCTGTAGGAGCAATTCCTTTCATCCAAGTACAATTTACTCACAGAACAAAAATCAATTTTTATCAGTACTCTGCAAAGGGGCACATGGGCTGGGAAGGAGATAAGACAGATACATGGCAGATCCAGGGAAGCAGAGGTAGGAGAAATATTTAGATGAAAAATCAAGGCTTTGCATCTCATTGACAGTGTCTAAAGTGCAGAGGCAGGGAGCACAGTCACAGTGCACATGCCATTATGGGAAAGGAGCAGACACTCATCATGGGCAGGATGGAAAGCACATGGATCCAAAATGCTGGATTGACAGAGAGCACAAGTCAGCAAGTTTCAGAGAAGGAAAGATGAGGTACCTGAGTCACAATTTCAGCTGTGGAATGAATCATGACTTACAATAAAGGATCTGATGGACTGAGTAAGCTTGCAGGAGCTTAGGGAAGGAGCAGAGGGAGGCACCTGCTTTGTTGTTTTCCTAGCTGCTCAAATGATTTTCTCATATGATGTTGTGACCATCCTGAATCCATGTACTGGCAAGGATGACCAACATGTATGTGGATGTCTAAGGCCTGGGGATGGAAACATTTGCAGCTGTATTTAAATGGAAGGAAATAAGCCAAATGTGAGCCTTCTGTACCTTTTGCAAGTATTTGCATACTTTGTTTTTTTCTGCTTATATGTGCACTGCAGGCTTGACTGTAATGGGTCCTAAACCAGGCTAAATTGTCTTGTCATGGTTTAGTTTCTGCCCCAGAAACTAGGAAATGAATAATGCAGGACATGTCAGGAGCTCCTTGAGCCTTTGGCCACAGCAGGATGCACTGGGCAGGTGAGGAGGGCAGTTACAGACTGGGTGGAATTGGGAACATTTGGCAGCAGGGGGAACCAGAAGTGACTTGATAGCAAAGGAAAGAAGGATATCAATGGATACAGAAGTACAAATTTTCTCAGGAAGCCTTTAGCACGTCAATTATAGCTGACAATTAACACCCCTACTCAGCCAGCCAACCTACAGGGATTTCACAAGCTGCCCCCATTTGTGGCAGGATAAAAGGAAAAGACAAATAAAGGAATAGGCAGTGAATTATTTTTGCACCCATTGCTGTTTGACCTTTGCATGGTTTATCATCAATCTTAACAGAGAAAGAGAGGTTGCCGTAAGAATCCTAATTCCAACAAATGTTTTAAATTATTTACATAAATAATTTTAATTCATGTTCATCATGCTTCCTCGCTGGAAAGATATGAGGGTTTCAGGACACCTCAAAAAATGAACTCTAAGACTTTTCTATAAATGACATTTCTATAAATCCAGCTCAAGAGCAGAGAGAGGTAATAAACAGTTAAGGAGTCTGGCTCACAGGGCTTCTTCTATGTTTCATTCCCCAAAAATACTCACCATTAAAATGTTTTAGCTGAGATTTTCAAAGCAGTGTGGGCAAATTCTCTGCACATCTCACATTAATTAACAGCAAGTGTGTGGGTAATTCCCTGTAGTACTTTGATAATGTCAGCTTTTTTTTTATACCCATTTAGCATATCCACGTGGAATAGGATGGAGGAAATGTGTACAGTGGCTCCAAACTGCACCTCAATAAAAATTGCTGTTTTGTTCTGACCTTATGAGCCTCTGAACTGTTCCAACAGAGGGAATCTATTTTGGGCAAACCCAAAACCAGGAAATAAATGTGCCCCATTATCATGGTGATCTGTGCCTAGTCAAGTATCTCATAAAAATATTTTTCTGTTTAGAGGGCTTGGGGGAAGGTGAGGGGAGTAAACCTTTCTGTTTACTCTTAGCTTTGGAAAAATCCACTGGGAGGGGCTGCATAATTAACATATTAATGAAGGCTGGCCTCAGATGTGATGCCTGAAAGCAATTATGGGCAAATTAAGAATGTAAATGCAAGATAACAAACTCATGCCTGTTTGGGACAGAAGGAACATAAGCTGCTCAGCACTGAAACAAGACTATACATTTTTCCTTTTCCACGGGGAAGGAATCCTATCTTGGCTTGGAAAAGGCAGCACTGGTGATGTTCACCATACCAACTGCAAAAGACCAATATTACTGTGATACCTCTGCTGGTTTGTACAATGAGTGCTGAGCTGGATGTTAAAGTTCAGACACTCAAAACCTGGAAGTGTGGAGAGCCTGAAAGTCTCTACTCAGCTAAAGTGGAGGAAATAGGTAATTTTCCCATCTTGATCTCTGTACATTGACATGACTGAATTGAATTGTATGGCCATAATTTTTTCTGTGGGTTTTTTTTTGGATTTTTTTGTTTGTTTGGTTGGGTTTTTTTTGTTTTTTGGTGGGGGGAATATCAGTCACAAACAATAACTGTTTTTACATTAAGTCTTAAATGCATTAATGGTGATACAGAATATCAAACTGAAGAGGGTGTAAACGCCTCCAGCACAAAAGACTGATTTTCAATTCCTCATTAGCACCAGGTGAATGCTGCAAAAGAACTGGCTGGAAAGCAGAATTTCCATTCATGGCTGATTTTGTTTTACTCTTCTAGGTTACAGTCCAATTCAGGCCAAAAACTAACATGTGCTAAATTCCCCAGGCCCTGCAACCACTTAGTGATATTGATGTTCCTGTCAGCTTTCATGACCAGAGTGAAGATGACAATTTTGCTGAGGAGCAACAGGAAATGATGGCTCTCAGGCTCCAGCAGCAGAAGACTGGCCAAAGTCTGAAGCCCTGGTAACTCTCTGCATCCATAGCCCTTAAGACAAACCTTCAGAAACACAGGCACTCTTCACCTGGCACCCTGCTCCAGGCTTGGCAAGTGCTTTCACCATGGACATCACAAACAAAATATTTGGGGCTCAACAAAACAGCATTTTTATATGAAAATATTCAGCCAGCTCTGTCATCAAAAGCCTTTACAACTAAAAACAAAGCCAAATTAAAAAAAACAGAACTGGAGGCAGGGAAAGCACATTTTTGAACACTTAGACATTTCAACACACATGAATGAAAGCCATCAAACAGTGCCACAGGAGATGCATTTTTAGAAAGCAAAGGCAGTGGAAAGTTGCCTTCCCAGCCCAGTAAAGCAAAATAAGGTAGAATTAAATGAACTAGCTTAGTTATTAACAGCATCACTAGTATTTCCCTGACTAGATGTAGAACATCTAGTTCTATTGTTGCTTATTCTTATTGCCTATAGCTGTCTATTCTTGTTGCTTTCTGCTGAAAAAGACAAGGAGCAAGCTTGCAGAAGCCTCCTTCCTTGAGATCAGTTCTTGCAAAACAGCTAAAAGATGAGCCTCTAGATTTGTCCCTCATGCTCTGGGGTTAGGGCAGGAACAGTGAGAGGCAGGATTGTAGCAAAGGCAAAGAAGGCTTTATTCAAAAGAACCACGTGGTTTTTATAGAGAGGTACCATAGATTCTGTTCTATTGGCTAACTAACAGAAACATCTGTCTCACTCACTGTCCTTGAGGGCAACAGAAAAATAAAGTAGAAAAACAGCACCTGCACATTGTTTGTAGTCAATGGTTATCACATCTTTCCAGCTCCCTAAAATTTCTCACCAGCCGCTGTGAGAAACGCTTGCCTTTTCTCTCTCCCTGTCCCGTGGCATCCACATAGATTAATGTGGGATTTTAAATTATTTCTCTGTTTTAAACTCCTGTAAACAATGTACCTTAAAGACCAGGTAACTGTGGTATCTATTGGCCCTTCATGTATTTTGCCAAAGCTAAACCTACAAGCCCAGGAACTCCTTTGCTGAGCTCTGACAGCCTTGGCCCTATTCCTCCAACGCTCCTTTGGGGAATGATCACATGCTTGGCCACCATGGAATGCATTCCCAGCAGGGGCTTCTGGTCAGCCCCAAACCTGCCTGCTAACAGCCCCCTGCTTGGCTCCCACATCCTTGTACAGCTAACAACAGACAACACTCTTGGCATTTTTGCCAGTGAAGGCTTAATGTTTTCTTTGCCAGTGTCCCTACCTGTGATTTTTCACTGAGACACAAAATCTTGTTTTCCAATATACCTGCTATTGACACTAGCAAGTCAAATAGATTCTCTTCTGTGCAGGGTTACTGAGATACCTTTTTTTAAGTTACTACATCTTATTTTTGCCAGCAGAGATTCCAGCATTTCTCTTCCTGCTGCCGTGCAGCCTGTGAATCAGAATTGCCAACAGGGTCTCTGCTCCCTACTGGTTTGCTCAAAGATCTCCACAGCCAGGAGAAACCCCCTGATGCTGAGGTAGTTTTCTCTGCAAGTGTAACACAGCCTCCCACTGGATGGCTGCTGGGGAGCCTGGGAGCACAGCATCAAGGAGCCAAAGCATGTCTCTAATCTGGAGATCCAGAGGCAGACAGCTCACTCAAAAAATCTTATTGCCTCTGACAGGCTGCAGAACTATTTGATTCATTTGTTTGGAGCTTTTGGCATGTGCTGCACGTTTTGCCTTCAGGTATAAAAAGGTGCAGCCAGGCAATGGGGAGGAATCTGCCTGCTCACCTCAGATGCTCTGGGTCAGGCAGTGCCTTCCAGAGGGAGGAGAGACTGTCTATCCCAAGAGCAACACACAAACACAGTGGGGAAACACAGGCAGGGATGAGCCAAGTGACTCAAAAAATGGGATTGCACTGAGGGAAGCAAAAAACATGCCAAAACATTCCTGAGAAGCAAGAGGGAGACACTTTCTTAGCATGCTGGAGGCTGTAACCTTCCCTGCAGGGGCCCAGCTACATGTGAAGCAGCCCACAACTTGCATAACCTGGGCTCAAACTTCCCAGGAACCAGCTGTTGTAAAGTATGCAGACAAAAGTCTTTAAAAAGTCAGCCAGGAAGAGGTAAAACTTCAGGCAGAGATTAGATTGTTGAGACAGGGATGGATTGCAGTTCAAGACAGAAAAACACTGATGTGAACAATTATGAAGTCCTATCGAAAAAAAAAATAAATTGAAGAATGGTGATTTATTAATCCTGAAGACAGTTCCTTGAAGGGAGCCACAGATTTTGACAATTTTTAGCCTGACCAATAAAGACATCTAAGGTGGTAAGCAAATTAAGGCCCATCTTTTAGTTATCTGTTAGATATATCAGTTCATATTATCTGTTTCTTCTGTGTTTTTAGCTACTACATTGCCTACCTTTGCCCATGGTAAAAGGTGCCCAGGGTGATTCAAAGTCTTAAAAAGTCATTTGGCCAGAAAACAGGGCCAGAGGCAAGGCCATGACCAGCCATGACTCAGTGAGGAAAGAACATGGTCCTTGTTAAAATTTATTGCATCTGCAGAGCAAAGTGTCTGATTTTTCTCTATATAAACATCCTCTTTAAATATATTGTTCAGGTTTTGTTTTGGTCTGCTGAGACTCCATTTTATTAATTGGAGGCATCTGATGTCTCTTAGTTTTCTCCCTGAAAAAAAAGGGAGGTGGGACCATTTCACCTCAAGGCTTTGGCAACACCAAGCTTCTGTGGCACAGCTGCCAAGTTTTTGCCTTTTTCCCCCCTTGCATGTGAATGTAGGGACTTGGTGCTTCTCACAGGTCTGCTGCCACTTAGTTTTGTGATAACCCCACAACTAAAGAAAAATACAGTGCCAGGGTAGAATCTGACTGGCTCAAATCACTTCAGGTCCACTGGCAGCTTCCTGTGAAATTCTGTGCTTTAGCAGAGCAGGAGCAGAGCTGTCTGTAAGTTTTTCCATACTGAAAATGCTCCTATGCATCAAATAAATCACTGGAGTTATGAAAGAAAACCAAGAATGTATTTGCAATGACAGGTAAATACATATATTTATATAAATGAAGCAGAAAAATAGAAACAACCTTAGCAAGCAGCTCTATTCCGTGGTTGTGTACAAAGCACTGTATATTCAGGCTTTGGAGCTGAGAAAAAAAGTGGTTTGCATCCAAATTTCCTACAACTGTGGATTATAATTGTGCATGATAATACGAGTTACTAGCATCAGCCAGCATGGTTTGTTTCCTTTTTTCTTGCATCAGGAGGAAATGAACAATTGCTGTATTTGCTACCAATTTAGGAGCAGTAGGTAAGTAATTATGTCTCAGCAGCTTATTGATTCACCCTTTGGGGACACACAGAGAAGACTCTGGGCCTGGCATCTGTCAGAAGGAGCTTTCAAGGGAATGGCAGAAGGCAGCACTTGAGCCTCTTCTCCCCAGGACCCCCAGGAGGTGACACAGCACATCCCTCCCTGTCCCCTTCCTGTCCCCTGTTGTGCCAACAGCATGTTCACACAGCTCCAGGGAGAGGAGCTGCCTCTGCTGCTGTGGGGCTGCTCCTCAGCTGGGGCTGTCTTCACAGCACAGGATGGGAACTGAGGGGTTTTCTTCTCCCTTAGGCACCCTGGGTTCCTACTAACACTGACTTGCTAAAAGCCCCTCTCCCAAAGCCATCTCATCCCTCTTCCTTCTTCTGCTGCAGCACAGTCTGAGAGGGCAAACAGCCTGACAAGGGATATACCCCTTACCTCCTGCTCACACATGGCTTGTTTATGAGGAAGACTGAAGAAAAAGTATGAAAAAATATTTTTTTTTTATGAAAAAATCCCCCAAACTTTTCCTAGCACATGGGAGTGAAAAGCCACTGATGTAGTTCTGAGGAGCAGTAATTTTGGAGTAGGTCAGTAAGGCTTAGAGATAAACTCCTTGCCTGTTGTAAGATATATATCTGTTTATTAAAAACCACAATATATTGTTAATCTCCCCACTGAAATAAGTTCTAAAGCATTTTAAGTACCTGCATGCTGAAATCCAGGGTGGCCAAAGGCAATGCTGGGGTTAGTCCTGCTCCTATCAAGTCTTAAACCTCACTGAGATGTTTGAGAAATCTTGTGCTGATCTGAAGCCCTGCCAATCCCAGCAGTTGTTATAGCAGATGGGACACACAAGCCATGGTCCCAGGAAGAGCTCTGGGACTGTCAGAATCAGAACATTTGAACTCAGAGGGCCTTGTAGCTCTCAGTGCCTGAATGTGCCCCAGCTTCCCAAAGAAATCTGGTCCCTGAATTGTGCAGAGAATTAAAATATTTTAATGACATAATTGTCTCTCTCTAACCTAAAAGTGGCCATTTATCACAGTACACAAATACAAACTTACATGAGGTAGCAAGCTCTTACATCATTAAACATAAAAATTATAAAGAACCAGCTCACTGACATTAACATTTCCTTATCCCCATACATTTTTGCCCCAGCACAGATCTTCGAAAGGGTAAATGACAGCAGAGGTGTTTGCAGTAAAATAAAATGTATATTTAAGAGTGATACAGGTACTAAACTACTGGATCAAGCAAAAATACAGTTAATTTTAAAGCAACTTTCATCCAAAAGTGATGATAAGTCTAGAGTTAAGGAATTTACACACTTAATTTAAAATATATTTTTCATCTTCAAAAATATAAAAAATATATGTATATGCATAAAAATTATTTTTATATGTATAAAAATTCTTGACTTAATTTATATCTGGTCTGGATGAAAGTTATTTCACATTTATATTGTAATTTTCAGCTGGTGGCAATACTTTCAATGGAAAAAGACAAAGAAAACACAAAGGGTTGTTGATGAAAAAGGTGACTGCAGGAATTACAGCCTTCATGAGAAGGTTGAAGAGATCTGGTCTGTCTGTAGCTTCTTGGTACAAGTAAGAGACAAAAGAAGAGTGTAAGAATGCATGTTCCCAACTGTCTGTCATCTGGGTTTACTTCCAGTGGTGAAGAAAATAAATTGTCTTTGTGCTTTGGGGCATCATTTGTCATGGGCTGTTATCTAAAGAAACATTTCCTGCTTCAGGAACACCTTAATGCAGAGTAAAGGTCTTTAAAAAAAATAAAAAACAAATTGAGAGAAATGTCTGTAATGAGCAAACTGAAAAAAAAACCCAAAAAAACTAAACACTATTGACATTATTAAAAATCTCTGAAAAAACCCCACAATGCAAGCTTGATACTGGCTGAAACTGCCAAAGCTCACAAATTTGAAAAACTGCATGAAAGGAGCTGAGTTCCTCAGACACATTTGGTGCTCCTTACATGATTCACTGTGTTGTTACTGAAACCATTCCTGATGGAGTTATCAATGTGCAGCTCCTCAAATGGAGCCACGTGGGATATGTGAAACACAGGAACACCCCTTAATCATGATGGACAAATACTGACATCACTGATCCTCTGCCACTTGTGCACTTTCTGGTTTTCAAAGGCAAGTCAAGATGTTCAGTGGGGGGGGAAAAGGCAAACTTGATTTGGTCCCTGGAGTAGCTGGTGAATGGAGAAGGAGGATGGGCTCTCCTGTGAGGGAGCACAAGCAGTGCTCAGGGAACACAGGGAAGCCAAAGGGCAGTGCCAGTGCTAAATTCACTTCCTCTCTGCAGCACCCTTCAGAATCTGCCAGTAGCCCCAGATTCCCCATCAAGCTGAGAGTCACCACAGATCAGGGTGAAAAGGTGGAAAATGTAATCAGAGCACAAGTGACAGGCTCACTTTTGTTTCCAGTTCTGTTCAGTGAAGTGGGAAGTGATCACAGTCTTCTCCAAGCTCCCATGTGGAAAGGTGTTGACTTGTCCCTTGGCAGTTCTGCTTTATCTTTTTCCAAGGTAGAGCTCTTCATGGTGATTTTGGATCTGAAGGTGCAGATTGCTTTGGGAATAACTTGTGGCCATGGAGACCAGTCAATTAACTTGCTTGCACATCCCAATGAACTGAGAATGCATAAGAAAAACAAACTGAAATCTACCCTTTTTAATATTTGTGAAAAGTGTTAAAGGCAGTGCAAATTATAAATCACAAAGGAAAGGGGAAAAAAAATTCCAACTACTACATCCCTCCTTAGAAAGAAGTTTAAAGTTCATCCCTACATAACTACTGATTGTGATGGATGAGATATGTACATATGAATATTTGGGCACTGAATTTAATTGATACTATACTGACAGTGAAAAATCAGAGTTGGATCAGGGGTCCAATTTTCACAGAGATATTTTGCCACCTGGCTTCACAAGAGAGGGAAAAAAGCTTTTGATAGAACTGTCAGGTGATGATGAACTCGAGTTCAAATCCAACAAAGCGTAGCTTAGCAACTTTCTGTGATGAAGGAATGAATTTAGTCTGGTGTCTGACTGAACCCTTACCACATTTCTCTGCAAGAGTGGCTTTCTCTGCCTTATTCACCGCTGAAAATAAGTAAACCAGACTTTTAACTGAAGCTTACCAATATCTCAAATGACAAAAAGCAACTGTGGAGCAAGCACACGCTTCCTGCCAGTGCCAGCCTTTGATTTCCCCAGGTGCTACTTTAAATCATAGCTTTTCTCTTCATTTGAATTTTGTCAAGAGTGAGCAAGGTGAACTTTGGTGTCTGCTCACCAATAGAACACTGAAGAATGGGCAGGAAGCTCAAAACAAATTAAAGAACTTGAAAACGCAAATCATTGTTGCAGCTCAGCAGCATAGTGCAAGAGAGCAAGCCATTTATAGCATTTTGATTGTTTCTTATAATTTAAAGCAACTTGGAAAGCATTAATAATAATGCTTGCTTCATTGAGATTCCCTTTGATATATTGTCTTGTACCTGCAATGTTTAATAAGGATGTTATAAATTGAACAGTTTAGGCTTTCTCTGGCACTTATTTTAGTAGAGAGCATGGAAGCCCAAGTCTGATAAAGGCATAAAAGTGAAAGGAAATGAGAGACAAGTTTCAAGGAGACAGAACAAAGCAAGAAAGTTTGGGGGCTGCTCCTTTAGAAGACATTCCTTACCCTTTATGACTCACTCCAGCTCTTTCATTTCACATTTAATACCAGAATGGGAAAAGGCAGAATACCTAATTTTTTCTTGTATTTTGAACAGGGTCTGGCTAAAAGGGTTGGATTCTAATTCTTCACATACACAAGGGGTGTCAAAACAGCCAGATGTTTAGGCAACAAGGAATATGCAATTAATTATACCAGCAAGGAGGAACCCCCACGCTAACCCTGCCTGGAAAACTGCCTTAAGGGGGGACACATCCAGGTGTTTCTGCTGCAGGAGGGGCCATTTGCAGGGGTAGCTGCCATCCCACCCCTTGGCCTGAGCACAGAGCAGGAGCTGCAACCACAAGCCACAGAACTCAGCTCAGAGAGGGTCAGCTGGGGTACAGGGAATGGTGCCTTCCTTGAGGGAGGGTTTGAACACATGATGTGTGAAATGCCAAGCTGTGTTTGGTGTCAGGTACATCCAGGCAATGTGTGTGTTTGTGATTGGGATATGTGTGGAGACTGACCATGGGACAGTTATAAAGATGAATTCTAATAATGACTGAGAAAAGTAAAGCATGGAAGAAGGCCTTTGAACCTATCCTTGGTTTGCAATTCACCTTGATAAGCCTTAAGTTGATTTAGGAGCATTTGAATTAAAGCTTTAAGATGTTGCTGTTTGACAAGAACTTTCTGCTTGTAGTTAAGCCTTAAAGAGTTTTGCAATAATAACCTTTTGAAGTATAATTGTAGAATATTGCTTGTAGTAAGGATCTTTGAAACTATAGCTTTGGAATGTATAGAAAGGAAACCTGCTTATCTCACACCTTAAGAAAACAGTGAAAGCAGCTTGAGAAAGGAAGATGGACATCAGCTCAAGGATTGATAGCCTTGAGGAAGGGAAGCTGGACATCACTGCCATGAGATTTATGGTCCTTGCAATCAAAAGGTGGACCCACATCTGGAAACTGGACCTCACCAGATGGGATACTCCTTCCTTTACCTGACCACCACCTAGGATACATTCTGAGAAAAACTAAATCACAATAGTCTATGGAATTGTGACGTAAAAATTGGGACTAGAAACTGCTGAGAAAGCTCATGGGTTCCCCTGTAAATACCTGCAAGCCCCAGCCATAGGTGTGCAGTTGGAGGGAAACTGCCCCCACTGTACCCAGCACTGTGTTGCTCATACTTTACCATATTAATTAATAAATTGGCTGCTGCTTGAATATTGGCCTAGTCAAGCTTCTCATTTATAACATATGGAATAACATTATGTTTTAAAACATTATGGAATAACTCTCTATTACAATGGTTACCTGCTGGCAGATGCAGCAAGTGATGCTGCAGAGGCAACTAAAATTATCTCTTCTTACAGCTTTTGCTATTGTGATAAATCTTCTTCCTTGGGCTTTTAAAGAAATTTCAGATCCAAAGACAGACACCAGGGAGGAAGGAACCAGAACTAGATTTTCATTTAGGTTTGGTGTCCATTTTTGACCAGACAGTGTTTCAAATTAGGAAAGAGTGAATAGGAAAAAGCAGGACCATGAAAACAGAAAGGTATTAAATTGTTTGTACTGGAAAAATGTCTGTCAGCTGCTGAAGAGGTGAGGAAGCCCTTTAAAAGTAGGTCTGCCAAAACAAAAGTAAAGTTCAGCCCAGACAGTGTAAGGAAAATTTCTCTTGGGGAAATAGGAAGGAAAAAAAGACAGGAAAGACCTAATTAAAGGTGAAGGTCTTGCAGTAAATAAATTATTAAACTTGCTTCAGAAGTGTGTAGAAACATGATTCTCTGAGAAGAATGCTAGAGTTACAGTGTAGGAAAAATCCCCCACAAAATTGTTAATTTTTTGGGTTTTTTAATGGAGAGTAGTAGCAAAATCCTACTGTTTTAGAAACAGAGCATTAAAGCACAGAAATGCCTGCCTAATCAGTTACATTAGAATCCCCATGGCTTTCAGGAGACACCTATATTAGTCTGGATTAAAAAAATAAAATCCAATAAAAACAAGTTTATTATTTCCATTTCGGAGGTATCTTCTCTTTCTGCAGTAAGGAAACTGCATGGCTTTCATTTCAGAAGGGATTTTACATGCAAACCACAGGATTGAATCAGTATCATATTAAAACCCATGAATAAAAGTACCAGTGGGAAACCAAATTAAGCCAGCACTTAAATGCTTTCTTAAATTATATTTCCTATTGCAATTTCCCTACTCCACTAAGTTGACTTGAAAGTTCTGAACAAGCATTTATTCTGTGGGGTACCCAGCTAGGCTGAATAGAAACCCCAAGTATATTGAGTTCCCTCTTGAGGAAACTTAAGAGTGACAGGAAAAAATATGGAGTGGGAGGCTACAAAAATACAATTCCAAGAACACAAAGAAAAAAAAAAGTCACAGATGAAAATGTAAATTAATACGTAGGCATCTTAAGAAAATAGTTACAATTAGGTAAGGAAGAAGGAGCAGAGGAACCAAGTTTTTTGTTTCGTTTTGTGGATTTTTGAAGGCTTATAATTATATGAAAAGCATAGTTGATATTTAATGAGTTGCAACCGGTTGCATTATTTTAATTAGTTTATGGCGATAAGGATGAATCCAGAGCAGACAGCTGTGAAAATTTGTTATTTTAATTAGCTAAGCAGACAGGAAAACCAAGAAGAGTCTTGATCCACCACAGCAGACTCTGTTCAGCAGGGCCATGAGGGAAAAGAACCTCAGCAGCAGCACACCACGGCTTCTGTACTAGAAGAGGGGCTTGTTGGCTGTTCTAGACAGGGAAAACACTCCAAATAAATAGCATCCACTTCACACCAGCAAAGCATTTCTGAGAGGCCAAAACAATAAGCATGACAAAGAACTGCAAAGACCAGAGTTATCAAGATTATTCCAGCCCAGCAGGTAGCTGGACATGCTTGCAGTGTGTTATGTACAGATTTATAACCTAAATATAGAGTATAATTATTGATTAAAGCCTTACCTGATTTGTTTTGGGGCTTAGGGATAAAATAGGTATTCTTCAGTCAAAAAAGTTTAGAGCTTTTGAGAAGTAAATTGGATTAAGGGTAAGAATAACCAGCTCCTTTTAAAAAGCTGCTGAGTATTTTCAAACCAGTCATATGGACAGATCAATTAATGAAAGAAAATTATGTCAGAATTCAAAATGTTGTAAGCAAGAATACAGCTGTTGGTATCTCTGGAAACTAAATTAGACATGAGAAAAGGTTTCTTTTGCATCATTTATCACCTTCTCTTTGTTCTTGACTGGATCTGCTGGGAGAAATGCACCTGGATTTATCTTGTCCTGACCAATAACCTAAAAATTTGTTCTCTGACAGCTGCTGGGCCACTTGTAACATTCTGAGTGACTTTGTGCCTGGCACAGTGACCTACAGGTAGGCAAAAGTCTGACCTCTCAAGCTAAGCCCAGGTTCACACCTTGTCCCCAGGTCTGAAAATAACCATTTTATTTCTGACTCTGTTCACATTCCCCACATACATTTTCAATCCCACTTAAAGATAAGTTATTACTATACACAAATTACAGCACATAGACTTATGAGTTAATAATTTACTTGTCTAGCTAGGGAATTTTCCTTTTAGTACATTATAGATGAACCACAGACAAATTCAGTACTTTCTTGAATTAAGCTCATCTAGCCAATCTAATTCTGAATACATTGAGCAGTGCTCTTCTCTGTGGGGACAATTTAGGATGAAGTGTGCTTCGGTATAAGGAAGATTGTCAAGTATTACCCTTGATTGAAGAGAAATTTATAAAAAATGCCAACACCAAGAGTAGCAGGGTTTGGATTACTAATCTTTGCTTTTTCACAACAAATATTATTGGGTTTTTTGGCCAAAACATTATTGGGTTTTTTTGGCTGCTACAAAAAGATCATTGGTCCTTCACAGAAATTAAGGAGCATCTGTAAAATAAAAATGTTTAAATAAGAGTCAACACAGGCAGCTTTAAACTAAGCCATTCTTTCCTTATATTGAGGGATTAGTCAATCAACAATTAGATGATTTAAGACTGACAAAGGCACACAAACACTTTCCTTCCTGGAGGGTGTTTAAGTTAACAATGCGTGATTGTAGGCACCGGGCAGCCTTGCTAATGTGCTCTGTATCTCCACCTTCAGAAGTAAAGGAACTTCTTCCATTGAGAACATCTAGGCTTAAAGAGTTTAATACAGCTGGTTCCAAGAGCCTGGGGTGTAAATAAAGCCTACAGGTGCCAACAGGGAATACTGAGTGGATTTTGAATTAGCCATCAAATTGGTAAGAGACAAATTACACAGGGCACTAGACTCTCCCTATGACAATGACAGCAAATATCACTAGAAAAATACAGAAGCTTATAAAGTAATTTTCCCTCATCTTGGAACATTCTGAATTTGGCACTTAAAAGCTACTGAATATGAAGAGTCAGGCCCACAGTGTGTTTCCCCTCTGAATAGAGCATCCTTTGTACTCCTCAAAACCCCATGTCACTTCTGTCTCCCCTTCCTTTTTGAATCTCAGCAATGCTGAAGCCATTTATTGTTGCTAATTGTCCTTCATTAGTTACCTTGCAGTTTTGATTGGTTTGACTCTTCACCCTAATTGATTTGCTACTGTAATTGACTTTCCCCTCCACTGATTTGCCTTGTGTGTTTTATCATTTTAAAATGTAGAAGAAACACAGAATGGAATTAAATTCCCAGTAATTGCTTATTACCATCTTGTGGTCATTTCATTTCCCCCCCCCTAAAACAACCACACATAGCTTCAAATTTGTGTGCTGTGCCATTTTTATTACCAGCATCCATTATGTTTCTGAAATATCATTCTGTGTCTTCTGTCTTCATCCTTTCCTTTTGCTGTTCACTCCTGACATTGAGACCTTACTGTAGCTCCTCACCACTTCCCTGAAGCCCATCCTAAATTCATTAATATCCATAACCTTTCCTCCACCTCTTCTGCTTGGCCTTCTCTATTGTGGAAGCAATGAGGGTTTCACAGGGTACATAATAATCCACTCATGCAAAAACCCTGCCAAGTTTAAATCCTCTGCAGCACAAATAGACTGTGGACTCTCAAGCTATAAATCAACAGAATTTTCCCACATGCTTGTTGCAATATTTTGATAGGGTGAAGAGAGGAGCCTCTCTTTTTCTGGCATGACATCTTCAATCTGTAACCATGTGTTTCTGTTTCCAGAACAGAAATACACTAAAGAAAGACTAAATTACACCCGACTTGAAGAGAAGATAAGCAGTGTCATTAGGGGAGGCACCCATCTGGTCTCCCCCATTCCAGAACCAATGCACCACTAGGGCTGGGTGGGCAGTGTTTCCCTGAGTCCTATGAAAAGGAGAGCAAGGGGAATCATTCAATGCACTGTTCTTAGTTCCATTTCATCACCTTCTCCTGCTTCTCCATTAAAATCCTTTCTATCCAATTTTTGCAACATTGCGTCCTCGCTCCAACTCCTTGCACGACTGCTTTTCATCCTCACTCACAGTTTTGTCACCTTCTTTAACTGCAGCTTTAACACTTCCCCTTCACTTTCTTCCCTTCTTTGCTTCCACCTCCAGTTCAGAAGTACTGCCTGCTGACTCCTTAAATCTGCTCCCTTGCTCCCAGCTCTTTTAACCTCCTACCAACCACTCTCTTCCTCCTCACCCTTAACTCATCTGGGTCTTTGCATCTATACTTGTTACAAAACAATTATATTGTCTTGCTTTTTTTTTTCCCCCCTACCTTAATGTAGGCAATCTTGTTCCCTCCTCCCTCTCCTTTCACTGCCTCCTTCTGTGATTATAGAATTGCTTTATTTTCATGTAGATGTGGACTCTAAAATGCCTTGTGAAGATGCAGAGGCAACATTCCTGCTCCCAAAACAACAGTGAGTTCATTGTACTGATGTTCCTCCTACTGAGCTACACCACTGCTTAGCAAGTGGTGTAAAACTTACACGTACAGCCACACAGATGTATATATAAAAATAAAAGAACTAAAACCAACCTGAGCACAGCCACAGCCATGGGTATCAATGAACTGAAAAAAGGGGCATGTTATTAGCTATGAAGGGAGAGACTGCCTTAGCTCCATGTAAGTTAAATTGTGCATGGAGAGAAGGGAGCAGAGTGAGTGAACAGCTGGAGGAAATACTGATTCAGACTCGACCTGGTCAGAAACAGCTCTCTTGAGCTATAAAAATTTCAGTTTGTAAAATAAGCTATTCTGACATGCACTGGGACACACCCAAACTCCTTCAAAAGTTTTTTCTTTGACATGGAAAAATTGGTTTTAACTTTCTAACCCTTTCTTCTTTAATGAAGAGAGGGTTAGAAAGTTCTTCATTAGTGCAATTACTCATTCTGTGTACTCTGGGGAAATCACCCCTTTGCAGCAGAAGTTAATTTTTGCTGTCCTGTTAATACCTGAATGACAACACACCTGAGTCACAAGCAGTTGTTAAGGCACCTTATTAACTGCAGGAGTTCAGCCCATAGAACTTCCCTAACATTATATTTTTTACTGAAATAGGAGCACCTACAAGCAAAAGGCCCAGGGAAATGGGTCCTAAAATAAACACAAAGTGGTGAAGAGTGTGTTAAGGAGCTACACTGAGTTCCAGGCTTCTTATCTAATTCAAAAAGCATACAGGTCTCCCCTTGTGGAGATGGCCTTTCTCAACTGTCTCTTGCAGGAAATCTTGGATGGAGAGATCCTAAGAACATTTCTGGGCCTCTGCAGTTTTCAATTTACAAAATAATTTTTGGAAAAAATTTGGGAACACCTCTTCTTCACACTCTCGACTGGTAAAATCCCAGCACCACCAGTTTGATCTAGGCCAGTATGTACTGCTCAAAGATCCCACAAAAGCTTACAAACCTTCCCTCTAAAAAAAATGTTCTCTTGTACAAAATGTTCTGAATTCATTTATTGCTTTGGCCAATTTATATCCAGTCCCTCTTTGCAGAATTTGATACCAGTTTATAGTGGACATCAGCAAGCTTGGTCAGCACACTGAATTAATAAAAATTTAAATTCCATGAAACAGGGCAAATACCACAGATTCTTTTTCAATTAATTGCATAGAACTATTCTCTTATGGACCCCACAAATAGCTACTTTGTCAGTTTCTTATTTTTATTACAAGTTCATAATTTTCTACATGAGTTTTAGTATCCCTTTCTTGTATACTGTATTTTTGGAGCTTCATTTACATTGTTCTGCTGTGCATATTATTTGAAAAGCAAAAATGACAATTTATGAAGAGTCTCAATTTTAACTGCATTTTTTTGTTTTTTTCTTTTTCCTAATTAGAAGCTTGTTAATTGAGAGTTTGCAAAAGGAGAGCCAAGGCATTTTTACAGTATTCAATATCTCTTAACAAACATTTCACTCTATTTATGCTGTGGACTTATGAAAACAGCAAAACAGCAATAAGAAATATACTTCAGTTTAGAGTAAATTGATGTTTTCAGTGAAACATAATTAGAGTTACTATGCAAAATGGGATAAATAAGTCATTCTGGTGCTCACAATACCCAGCATAACATATTTGCATCTTATATACATGGGAAACAAATTTGTAGGGCAGCATAGCATAGTACTTTTCCCCCAGTTGCTCTGCACAGGACCTGTATTTCCCAAAGAAAATTTTATTTTAGATACTCACGCTTACTTTTCTTCATAGCCTCTCTTCATTTGTTTCACAGTCACCACAGAACTAGGTAACAGCAGTGGGAAATGTTTTTAAAAATTCTCAAACTAGATAATTTTCTCAGGAGAAACATGGATTTGGGCTATTTTTTCTGCAGAGCCCAAGAATGTCTGCAGATTAATTTTTCATGAGATCTAGCCTGTACACTACAGCACATGGCAGATTTTGCTGCAACATGATTAATACGAAGCTCTGTGCTAAGCACTTGTTAGGCATGAAATGCTTTCCAGAGTCCACATCAGTCTCTCTGCTGGATTGTTTGGAACCTGACCCAGAGCCAGGTCATTGCAACAGGGATTGCTTGCTCTGAAAACTACAGGACATTGCACAACATCCTTGTGTGTGTGGAGAGATAGACAGACAGACAGATACACGTGTGTATCTCGATACAGGTATGCACAGACATGAGACCTGGACACTGGTATTCCCTGTAAAAGACAGGACACCAAACTGGCTCTCTGGATTCCATCCTAGGACCTGCTAGATGCAAAGGGCAAATGCAAAGTGCCTCAGCTTTCAGCATGTAAGAAAGATACATAATTCCTCCGAGTAGCTTAACTATTTCTATGGTTTGAACTCAATTCCATCCTTGGTGGCTTGGGCTGCTTTCTGCTTTATGAAGACCTGGAGCCCCCAACATGATGCAAGGTGCTTGAGAGGAGGCAGATGGGCTGCAGAGCCATGGACTGCTCTTGTCTCCCAGCTGGCTTTTTTGGACACATAAGCCTGACCTCATTGACTGCTTGCAAAGCCTGCTGGTAATTTCATGCTGCTGAGAACTGCATTCCACAATGACAGCTCATGACAAGGTCTCTCAAAAGGAAACAGCAAAGAGACTGCAAACCATTAGGGAGACAGCCTAACAAATATCACTGGAGGACCATACTAAAGAAGCACTATAAAGAGAGAGGCAGGAAAAATAAACAGCAGGAGACATTTCAATATAAACATTTCATTTAACAGTGTAGTAACAACCCAAATTTATCTCTCCGATAAACTACCTCTACTCAATTTTTACCCACGTGTGTTGTGTAAATAACTGCTGACACTGCTCATGGGCTATGCAGTCCACAAGGTTTTGTATCCCAAAGGATCATACTTAAATGCTTTCATTTAAATTAAAGGTGTCATCAATGCTGGCCATTCATGGCTCATCGAGGTTTTGACTTGACCTTGCACATAAAGCAGAATAAATGTTTGGAGAGTAAGTCAAGCCTGGAAATGTATAGATCAGTAATTTTTTAACCTAAAAACCAGATGGGTGCTTGGGAAATGCCCAGCCTTCTGACAATATTCACACCAGATTATCAGTGTCAGCCTAATCCTGAATGGCCACAAGCCTTCCACCCCATGATGATGATGATTATTCCCTTGAACTGCAGCCCGGCTCACACAACTGATTTCATGCAGACTGTTAAATACAGAGAGAAAATCCTCTCCAGTGGGAAGCTTTGCTTCATAGCAACATAAAAGACTAATGTGTTGCCTTGCTTTGACCCAGATGGGATTGCTTACAAGCAAACAGCAAATCCTTGATGTTGGATTAATTTCCTTTTCAATCTCTGATGAGGGAATCTTTCCCTTCACCGCCCCACTACACTTATGGGAAGTTTCACATTTTCAAACACTTGGGTTCTTTACTTGCTTGTGTTGCTATTGCAGCATTACATGACTGCTACAAGTGAGAGCTGAATAATTTTTATGCATATTTTTTTTCTACCTGAAGATAATGGCACGAGGCCTGCAGAGATGGCAACCAAACACATCGGGCATGCGACCAAGGCCACTTTACAACACTCATCTTCTCTCGTGAATTTCACATTTCCACTCACCCTCTCAATCAATCTGTTGTTATTCTATTTGCCTTATGTTCTAACTCAACATGTCATCACTGTTCAAAATACATCACTTCTACCCTGGCACACTACTTTTGCCTGTCAGCTGTCACGGAGAGCTTGTGACCAATCCGTATTTTGCTTTTTCTTCTAGGGACCACTTAAAACATCCTCAATCACTTCTCAACAAACTTTGTCTCTTGTTAAAGTAAGTCACCACATCAGCTACCTGTGTTCTCACATGCCATCTATGAGCCTTAATCAGAGTTACAGAGTTGGCTTCACTAAGGGTGAAAATCAGAAGGGTTCTGTATGCTGGTTACATACACTTCATGTGAACTAAACACCAACTTGCCTGACTAAAAGATAGAATTTGATAAAAACAGAGTGCTAGCAACATCTGCTGCACTAACTAGTAGCCACCTATTCTGAAACACAACAGTTGGTGCACACAATCCATAGAATATGCTGGGTATGGGATCCATAGAATAAGTGTTGCATACAAAATGAGGCATTGCTAACAGCATTTGTGTCTTGGCTACAAAATTATTAAAATTAAGGGACCCTTAAGGAAACACCTATTTCAACCTCTTTGTCAAAGCATGGCCAGTTAGAGAAGGTTGCCAGGGCCTTGTTTATATTATTATTTCCAACCAGTGCTCTTAAAGTATTGTCACTCTTCTTCCTCAGTAAAGAAAAGTTAAGTAACAATTCTGTTGTAGCTTTGGGCCCTCTTATGGAGGCTTCACAGCACACACAGATTGAAGCCTTGCATTGCAAGGCTTCACTGTCATCACAAACCTCCTTAGCACCAGGAATTTTTAGCACTGCCTCTCTTAGGCCTGGATTTCTCTCCAGTTTCATACCTCCACAGAAGGAATGCCAGAGCTACTGTCTTGTGGCTCCTGTGTTTACTTGCAAGTAGAGTCAGCTGCATTATCCAAGGGATAGGACACTGAGTGATGGCAGGTAATTGGTCTGCTACTGAGCTGGGCTCCAGCCAGCTCAGCAGCCTCTCCCCTTGCTCACTGCTCTGGGAGAGTTTATTTGCAGAGGCACCAGAGCACGTCCTGGTGCACATCCAGCAAGGCTGGCACCAGCCTGAAGCCAATGAGCCCTGCTGAACTCAGCCAAGCTCTGTTGAGGGGCTGACTCTCCATCTTCCCACTCTGCTCCCCTCACTCCTGGTTCTGGGAATGCAGCCCAGACCCACCTGAGCAGGCTCTGTGCACTGCCAGGCTTGCTTGGGAAAACAAGCAGCCTGCTTCTGGGCCTCAGTTGGATCTGAAAGCCACTTACCCATATTTGTATTATGTTGCACCTGCCAGACCCAGACTGGAGGGTGAGCCAATACAAAACCCACCCAGCTGGCTGTGTCCATGGCATTGCTCACACAACAGGGATCCTGAGCCTATGGAAAACAGCCTGCTATTTATAATGATTTGTTACTGAGCATGTTTGTCCTTAAAACAATAATGAGCTCACAACTCTAAAAGAAATCAATCAAAATATTCCTAGTTTACATTACCTGATTACAAACATAATAGTGAGCTTTACTCATTTGACTGACGTGGAGATGCTGCAGAACATAATGTAGCTCTTTTCTAGTTTCATTAATATTGTGAAATGCACAGAAAGATGCTCTGACCTGTCCAAATTAACATTAACAATGTTTCCCCTTCTGTGTTGATCAAGCACATCTAAATGATGGCTAAGAGTTGACCAACAAAAGGTAATTGATTTTTCTGACATTTATTTGCTTACATCCAATAACCTCATTCCTCAAAGTAAATTCACCAGTATGCTGAAAAACAAGCTCTAACTTCTGGTATTTGAAAGCTTGAATGGCTGCTGCTCAATCTTATAAAGCTGGGAAAAGCTAGAAATAGAAGTATTCTGCATGGAGGAGAAAGATAGGAATGACTGCCCAGCACAGCAGCAGAGATACAGAGAATTCAATCAGTTACACCCCCACCATCTTCATTAAACATCAGTTTTCAATCTGGTGTAGCTTCAGCTTATTAAGTGCTTTTCACATTTAAAAGGGGTTAACTTTAAAGAACCAAACTATTGACATATTTGTACAATTTACCACGCAGTACATCTGTAATACAGTGGCAATGTCCTGCATCATTTGACTGTCACTGCTGGGAGAGGCTGCACTCACCTGCTGCACACTGCACCTGCATTCCAGCACAGATTTTAAACAACCCAGCTTGCTCTTTGGAAATATCCTCTTTAGGGCATTCAAGTGCATCCAAAACAGAAATGAGCTCAGATGATTCAAACAGTTAAAATAATGGCAAACACACTGGCTTTGCCAGGGAGATATACAAAACACTGGGACATTTTTACATTAGTGGCTGTTTCTTGACTGCCTTCCAGGTTGTGTAAAAATGCCCACAGATATCACAAGAGAATCACTTTTAATTTTTTTTTTTTTTTTTTTTTTTATGTAGGAAATTAGGCTAAAAGCACTGAAAGGTGTGGATCAAACACCTTCAAGAACTTGCTCAGAATGACAAGGCAGCAAATTCATTTGCTGGAAGGCCCAGTTTGAGACCTTCTCTTTAACCCAAGTGTAACAGATTTATGCACAATTCAGATACCAAATTCCAGGGCCACTTTTTTGCTTTTCATGCAGGTTGTTTAGTTTCATGTCCATCATTCTTTGGACACAGCTATAAGCCTCATTATTCATTTCTAGCAATCAAGGCACCCTCAAAACCTGATTTTTGCAGGTTGTTGTTTCTGAGTCCCCTCATGATTTATAGAAAAAATCAGTTTGTATTTATACGATGTGAACTTCTCTCTGAAAAAAAAAAATATTTTCAGCTATTTTTCACTGATAATTTACAAGGTTTTTCCACTTAGCAAGCAGCTAAGGTGTCTTCATTCATCAGTTATAAACAACATGAAACTATTTTACCCTTGATAAATTCTGGATTTTAGGGATCCTCTTGCAGCAGGTCAGGAACATGGCCAATATGATGCAGCCAGAGGAGTGAAATGTTTTTTGACATGCATTTTTTGCATAAATACAGACTCCAGAAAGCAACTGGTTAACTTGCAGGCTACAAGGACACAGCATTCCAATTTGAAATGTTCATTACAAGCTTGTAGTTTAGAAAATACTGGATAAATCTCTTCAATTTACTCAGTATTTAGCCTAAGTGACTTCATACCCAGGAGTAATTACACTGAGCATGCTCTTCCAGACAGGAATGCTGGGATGCTCTGCATTACAGAGCTGTAAGTGAGTTCCTTCCTACCTGAGCCTTGGCAAGCTAAAGTAGCCACAATTTCAGTAGGATCCTTTAGCTGCCTGAAACAAAACACATCATTGATCCTTTGCCAGAGGAGGGTAAGAGTGGTTGTGTTCCTCTTCTCACTCCTTTCCTGGTTTTTGTTTAGACAGATTTGAAGCCTAAGAATGACAATCCCTCAACATTTGTGAAGTAAAAGATGCACGTGACTTCATGTAAATGCAGAAGGTGTGTTATCCTCAAATGAAACCTTTGATTCAACAATTCTAAACACACTGGCTCTTGCAAAGTGCTAGAGATTCATTCCCATGGCTGTGAATTGATTTATCTCTTACTGATTTGGCTACATTGATTATTCTGATGCCTTCTTAACTGGCTTAACTTTGGATGTCATTTTTAGTATATGTGCTTACTATACTCCTCTCATTGGATTAAATTAGAGCTGTGAATCAATTTTCTGTGCCATACAACTGAATTTTCAGATATGGTTTCACTTCATTTATACGAGGTTATTTAGCCCCCCAGCCCAGACTGTTTCAATAAATGTGTATTCCTTCTACAGGGTTGCAAATGGAAACAGTATTTTACTTTTACTAATTTTAATAGTGAGGCTCATGGGTAAATCTCACTCAGCATCACAGAAGGGATACATTTGCTAACCTATGA
Organism: Haemorhous mexicanus; assembly: GCF_027477595.1. Taxonomy (NCBI): domain Eukaryota; kingdom Metazoa; phylum Chordata; class Aves; order Passeriformes; family Fringillidae; genus Haemorhous; species Haemorhous mexicanus. The sequence goes on along the minus strand of NC_082348.1, from coordinate 29,576,769 downwards.
TATCTTTCCAACTTAAACTTCTCAGCTTCTTTTTGGAATGAAATCCCTGCAAACTGAGGCAAATTTCTCATCAGTGATTCTGGAAACTGGTGGATACTTGACAAGATGTGAATACAAAAACAGTGCAGTGGTTTCTCCTCATGTTTATATTTACCCTCAACTCCTCCTTTCCTAGTCTTTTTTTTTTCTTTTTGTTTGTTTCATACCCCACAGCAAGAAGAGTAAAGAGATTTTTAGATGTCAACAACTGAAAAAATAAAACCATTAAAAGACCATTAAAAGATTTTTGCAACCAAGAGGAACAGTCATTGTAAAATGGCCCCAAGACTGGTTTTGCACCACAGTAGGGGATAGAGAGTCCCATCAATGGGCACACAATACTGTAAACTACAGTGTAGCTGCAGATGCAGCCCTATCCAGGGTAAATGCCACTTCTTGGAATCTCTATACATCCTAAAACCCAACTCTTCCTTTTCCACTGTCTCAATTGCAGGTTTTAAGCAATTATTTTATAATATTGTTGAAGTGTAAGACTTTTCTGTAAAATCTTTTATTCAAGACCCAGTAAAAGGGATGAGGGCTATGCAAAGGAGTGCAGCATAGAGTGCTTTCATTTTCTGTGAAACTTCCATAAATAGGAAACACTCATGTCCAAGTGATTCATTACTATACAAGGGATGCTTTTCTCAACTTGAGGAAGAGGAATTAGACAGAAACTGGATCTTAGAATCATGTACCTGCATATACTGCTGCTCTTGACTGTGAATAATTCAATGAATTCTTCTCACCTCTATGTCTATTTCTAGAGCTTTTTTGAGGGAACTTCCTCTGAATACATCACAATATAAACTCAAAGGTATGAGCATTTTTTATATGATGCTCAATAAATTATATTGATCCTCTGTGATTAGGCTCTACATTTGTTTTAAAGATGGTTTGAACCTTCACAGGAAAGGAAACTGAGTCCATTGCCTTCTGTTGATCAAGTCTGCTATTTTTCTTCTGTAATGTAAGTCTCCCTCCTTCACTGCAACTCTGGATTTTTACATAGTTCTGTGCATGATCATTATGGAAATAAATGGTTTAGAGTTCAAGAGAGGTACAGTACAAAGGCAGTCACAGAAAGATGGAAATACTTTACAAGATGTTTTATCTTGCACAATACCACAATACCAAAAGCCATGGGTTTTAAGGTCTTGACTGAACTTCCCTATAACCCTCAACTTTTATTCCACATTCTACCTTCTTCCCAAGCACTGCCCCTTACAGATTCTGCAGTCAGAACTTTCTGTGTAGTCAGCCTTTGTTCTGATTGAGACTGAGGGCAGTAGGGCACGCACATATGTTGACAGAGAGGCCTGAGAGTAGCTTCTAAACCAAAATACATCACCTTCACAACAGCAAAACTTCCTCAAAATCATTTACAGCCATCTTAGACATGATTACAACACAGTCATCCTTTACTTGGGTTTTCTTTGTAAGTATATAGCCCTTTGTCATTCTGATCAATGAAGGGAAATATTTCAATACACTTGCAGTGCATGCATTTTCATTCCTCATATTAAATCTAATTTACTATTTTCACAAGCTATCTGATGCTAATTACACAATAGACAATAGGAATTACAGAATAGACAATAGGAATTACACTACAAGAAACAATAGGAACTATGTTAAGCAAGAGTTATTGCTTTTTAAGAATACAGTTTGATAGTCAGAAACCAAAATTCTGCTCTGATAGCATGATGCCACTGTATTTGTTTTTTTGCTTTGGGAAAAGTGTAAAACACCTAACACCTCTGACCTCAATACCCTTCTTGCCATCACAAATTCATACCTAAATATAGTTCTTAAGAAAATCAATTGCATTTTAAATGATATGTATCTTTTCCCCACACACACCTCCTTCAATTCTCCTCAGGTCTTTAGTCTGCACTGAAAGGCCTGAATTAAGTAGCTATTGGGGGGACTCACTGGGATCAATGGCATCCTAATGGTTTTTAACTGGCAGGAACCTTCCAGTTCCATTAAAGCCAATGTGTAGGCACAGTGTGCTCATGGTGCTTATTTCCATCTCACTCTTTCCCCAGCCCTGCTGCTGGCAGGTGCAGAGTGGCAGGGAATGAGCTGGCTCTGCTGGGAGTTAAAGGGTTCTGGCAGGGACAGGTCCCTCTGCCACCAAGCCCAGAGCCAGCCCCACCAGCCCTTGCCCCGGGCTGTGACGTGTGGCTTGGGACACGCTGACCTCCATGGCTAAGGGCTGCACAGGGGCAGCTCTCACTGCTGGGCATCCCTTACTTTGGCAGGCATCCTGAGCCCTGTTCCCTCCAGGCACCTTGGATTCAGCATTTTGAGAGCTCTAACCTTAACCTAAATCCCTTGGAGAGTCCCAGGAGCTCAGCCCCATGTCCTGACTGATGATGAGGGGTGAATTCCACCAGCAGCCCCCATATCTCCCATGAAGCACACTCTTAGTACATGACTAAACTACAGCTTTCTCCTTCTTTGAACAGGAACAGGCACTGGGATGTTTTGCCAGTCCTGGTGCCAAATCACACAGAAATTCTGGCTGTGTACTTTCACTTTTCCCTATCCCAGTTAACCAAACCACTGCTAATCAAGTTAAGCAGCCCTATGCTAAAGATCTGTTCACAGATTCTCAGAGAAAATGTTAACTGCACATGTTTACTGCAAGCTGGAGCACTTAAACCACCCTGACAATTCATGCTCAGGGCAGGTGACAGCAACAGAATGAGATGTAGACACAGTCCTCAAGGCAGAGGCCAAGGAATTAGGATTTCCAAATACACTGTGATGGGAACTTGCCCTGTGTTTCAGATGAACTGCCAGGGCACAAAAGCTCTCAGCTCACCTTGGCTGATGTTATGGTAGTTGTGAGCTGTTACAAAAAAAGCTAGAGGAGTACTGGCCATGAAGATACCTGAACAGAGCTGAAAGAACACAACAGTCCCTACAGTACAGCCATGACAAAGACAATGTCCTCTGCAAATACATTTGTTCAGTTCCAGGGAAGCTGTGGATGCCTCATCCCCAGATGTGCTCAAGGCCAGGCTGGATGGGGATTTGAGTAACCTGGGGGAGTAGAAGGTATCCCTGCCCATGGCAGATCACTAGGTGATCTTTAATGTCCTTCCAAACCCAAACCACTCCATCATTCCATGAACTCAGAGCAAATACTGTCCTCAAGATGATGCCATTCAGGCAACAAATGCTGCTACTTGAGGTGCTCAGCTCTAAAACCTAGAGGAAGAATTAAACCTATTGCAAGCTTTCTGTTTCAACTTTGTTATGTCCATATTCTATTTTATGAAAAATAAACAGGGATGGAACAAAGGTGCCATATTACTACATATTTACGATTGATCAACCTGTTAATGAATTGCCTGTGTTTTCTCTTGTACCTGCCATCCCTATGCTGTGCTGTAGAGCACATGGATGTGTTTTTACCATCAGGCAGATCATCTTCAGGGGCTGCCTTTTCTTCGTTTGTCATGCTTTGTACACCTCTGCTGGGAATGCTGAGCTGGCTGCTGAGCACAGAGCCAAGAGGTCTAGATATTGGCTTCCTTCCTTTTAATTATCATCTCACATGTAAAGGAGACTGTTTTATCTTTCAGAGCACAAGGGTCATATAAATAGTCTTTAGTACAGAAAAGAGCTAGACAGTTTCATGGTTATAATTTAGAATGTAGTTCCACTTCAGTTATTCAGTCTTGAAGCCAAATGAAGCAGAGAAATGTGAGTTTTTATGATATTATCTCTTTCAAAAATATTGTTTTGATCTTATTCATATCTTTCTTCCTGATAAGCCAAAGACACTTTGTTGAGATTAGCATTTTTTATAAAAGAGAAAATGAAACATTCCAGCAACTTCCCATGCCCAGATGGAAAGAAATGAGGCCATGTGTTTTCTGTTCACTTGTTTCCCCTCCCCGAAAGCTACATTAATAAAACAAATTCATCAAAAAATGTAGCTACAGTGTAAGTATCTTCATTTAAACACATGCCATCACTGTTTGAACGGAACCTTGACTGTTTCTTTTGTTTTAGATTAGATTCATTTGAGGAATTTCACTAGGTAGATGTATTATAGACTTTTCTAAGTCCTAGACTGAGCATAGCGTGACATTCTGATTAAAAGATCAGCACTGTGCTGCATCAGTAGAACACATTTTAAATGGATTAGGAACCAATGACTGGACAGATCTCACAACAGAGATAGTTACTATTCAGAGAAATAAGGGGATTTCTTAAGCCATAGAACTGCAAAATGGAGCTAAGAGTCATAGCCAGAGACCTGCACAGAATTTTTTCTTGCTCTGTATTTTGAAACAGAAAAAGCTGGAAGAATATATAAACATATTTGCATCTAGTTCCCATTAAAAACAGCCAGGTGGGCCTTAATACAAAATATTGCCTGCATGAAACTCCAAGAAGATGATTCTCCTTTAATGTGCTTCCATTCTGGTGTGACAAGGCAGAGACAGCACCACCTCTCAGAGCATTTCAGCAATGACTCCATTTACCATGTCTGCCTCAAACAGGCCTGCTTCATAACAGAGCCAGTCTGATCCCATTGCAGTCTCCAGAACTCTGCAAAGACCTTCCTGAAAAAGAGCCAAGACATTCAGGAACAATTCCCAGTTTGGTTCCACCATCACTAAACCCTGCAGGACTATGAGCACAGTTGTAGCTGTGCAAGCTGCTCCTGTTTGCACTACTGACACACGGGGGGTGATAACTTGCCTGAGCACTCACAAGTCAGGGAATTCCCCTGCTCCCACTTAACTTGCCTGAGCACTCACAAGTCAGGGAATTCCCCTGCTCCCACTTCAGAGGGGTGCAGTTACAAGACATGTGTTTTTAAACAGCTGATGCATGGCTCTCAGCAAAGTTTTCAAATACAATCACAACTGAAATACCTTGTCTCACAACATGGTACTCTCCTGGCCAACAAAGAAAGACACAGGTCCTAAACATCCTTCATTCGTTTTCAGAGGATGAAGGAAAGAAACCCTAGGGCAGCCATGCTTATGAATCTTGATTTGTAAAGAGCTTGGATTAAACAGGGTCGAAGAAGAGGGTTAAAAGAAAGAGATAAAGCAGATTTCTCATCTCAGATGAGGCTGAGTAAGGGAGGAAGGAATCTACAGAATGTGCCTAAGCAGAACTTTAAATCTTACAGACCTTTTTGCTGTGTGTGTAACAAGGCTTTAACTAAGCCCTCTTCATTAGATAAGATTCTGTGAACCACCTTCAAACAAGTAGCTTGCCATTTTTGAAGGCAGCTTAAAAGCTTTTAGTGCTTCATTGTGAAGTCTTAAAAAAACTTTTGGGGGCTGGAAAAACTGCTACTTTTGATTCTAATCAAAGAAACACTTCCTTGTCTTTAAGTGTGTGGGAACATGGGATCACTATTCCCACCAAAGCAGGCATGTTGGTAAGAGATGATGTGGAGAACAGCAGAAGCATTTGGCTTTTCCAGCAGCTGGAAATGAGGAAATTGTCACAGACTGGCATCTCCCTCCAGCACATTCCCTCTGCTTTCAAAGGGAAGGAAGAAGACAGGCCTAAAGTCACCAATAAGTTTCCACCTCCCTTTCTGCAGGAAGGTGACAAGAGTACATTACACTTCATGATATTAGAGTATTCTTGCTTGACAAAGTTTGAAATTTAGAAAAAAGAGCTGTCTACTTAAATAAATACAACGAATCCCCTCATAATGCCACCACCAAAAATTATTTGTCTCTTGGCAAACACATTTTCCTACCCTGATAAAACTTATCAGAATAATGTGGATCTGCTTCTGTCTTCTCTGTATGTGCAGTCAGGTAAATAAGCATGCACTAAGGCATTGAGACAATCCACCTTGGTTGTCCTTTTGGGTGCCATTTTTGTTTTCCCTCCATCATTACTCATTCTCTTTCTGCAGCATAGTGTCACTTGTAAGCACACATCTGGAAAACCAAAAGAATTCTTTGTGTTCTTCATCCTCCTAGCCAAGGTTGATTTATCTTAGCATCAGCTATCAAACCTGAAATAGAAACATTTCTTTCCCTGACACAAGGAATTATCATAGTCATAGAATATCCTGAATTGAATGGGACCCACAAAGAATAATAGGATTTATAGCTGTTCTTGGTTAGGGGGAAAAAATAAAAACAAATTCACAGGATTCACTTCTTAGGTGACTATACCTCATGGATGCAAAAATCACATGACCAAACCTCCCCCCAGCTATTTAGTTTGCTGACACCTACTGTAAAGTGACTTATGTTTGATCATGCAATAGTCTAATGAATCAATCAAAATCAGCCTTTCAGTCCAGGCAGCACAGAGCATAATAATCAAAATTACAAACAGAACCGTTGCATTGATTTTTGTTAATCTAATCTCTCCCTTAGCACCAGCCTATCATTAGATCCTTACACCTCCCCAGCTCCTGCCTGGCAGCAGTGACAGCTGGGGCTGGAGCTGTATTGACAGCATTCTCATTAAATAAAGCCAGCCATTATCAAAGTACACTCATCAAAAAGTGTGACAACTGCCCCTCGTGACTCAAGGATTGTACAACCATAATGCAACTCTCCTTCTAATACTGCCATAAAATAGTAAATAAGAGCTCTGCACAAAGCAGGGAGATACTTATTAACTTCACTTTTTGTACCACTTAATATACCATTGTTTTAATTGTGTTCATTTGTTATATCTCTGCTCTACAGAAAGCTGCTGGAGTGGTTTGTAAATCCCATTGTGTCAAAAGACAAACAACTGACTCAGCCTGCAGTGCAGGAACAGGCAACAGAAAATCACTTAATCCCCAGGTGGTTTAGTTCTACCCCACTGACTGTGATAAAGGTGTAGACACAGGAAAGCAGATTTAGTAAAAATATCAAAAGCAAGGCTCAAATCCTAGGTCCCAACTGGCCTCTTAGTGTACCTGTGAAATTCAAGGGTTGGGATAAGAAGGCTGCTTCAAACAGTCCACAAGCATTTCCTTCCATATAAACCAGCCCTTTATTAGGCTGGGAAAACAGTGGCCACAGCATTGCTCCTGACCCTAAAGGACATTATAAGGTCAAAAAGTGTGCTGAGAGCTGCACCACCCTTTAATTAATGCTCTCATCCACAAGTAATACATGGAATTCTACATAATTTGTTATCCCAGAAAAGGAAAACAATGTTGCTCCAGTTTGCCTCCTGGAGGATCCTCTCTTTCATCATTATCAGGACTGTAAATAAATTAACTTCCTTATTTAGTGCCTAATGTTTAATGATGTGAAAACTCCTATGTGTCACTGAGTAAAATGGACAAGAGGAAGAACTGAGCATCTTTCAGGAGCAAAACTGAAGCGAAGTTCTTTGGCAAAAAGAGATTTTTAAATTAAAAAAAAAAAAACCAAGAAAAAAAACCCAAAACAAACAACCAAAACACAACAAACCCAAACAACCAAACAAAAACCTCCCAAGATTCAAACTACAACAAAAATGGTCAGTTCCACAAATTATTTGACCTCTGGTTGCCTTGCATGAAAAAATCTACTCTAGCTCTTCAGTCTTTGTGTGCTCTATGCTGCATACATAATTAAAGCCTACCATTTTTTATTACAGAGAACAAGTGGCTAGATTTTTACCAGCCATATAAAAATAACATGACATTTGCTTTGGAACGCTAGTAAAATTTTTGTGATCAAATGCAAGGTGTTTTATGGAAGCTTCCTTTCTCTATCATTATCTGTCATTTTCAGTCAAAACACAGCTAATATTGGACAAGTGGGAGAAAGGCTGCTTTTGCAGGCTCTGCTTCATGAGCAGAATATGGCAAATAACAGAATATTTTCAAGTTTTTCCCCTTTGTGGTCAGAAATAAAAAGCATAATAAATGTGTTAAAAAGGGCTAATGAGTCCCAAGCAGCAAGATCTTCATCTTTCAAAGACTTTTATGAACCATAATTATCTAATTGCTGTTAATTAGTTGAGTGGGATGAGGGAGTGCTATGGGTGTGGGAGGGCATGCATTGTGCTGCACACTCGGAACTTATCCCACCACCACTGGGTGTAATACACAACTTGCTCAGGAAAAACAACAATTTACATGAAAAGTTTTTTGATTGAATTTGCAGGTTTCATCTGTGGTTTAAAAACTATTGCTGATTCTTCATAGCCTGTGCATGCTAAGTTAGAAAAGTTGGTGGGCTTCCTCCCATACCCCTGAGATCTAGAAAAATCAATAGAATATACATTTTTATTCTATTTTTTTACAAAAACACCTTCACTCTAAAAATTGCACACTGCAGCCCTGAAGTAACCCTGAAGCAAATAATTTTTTGCATCCTGAATCCCAGACACAAAGCAAAGGGCTAACTCTAAGGTAATATGCCAAAATGGATTCTGGGAACCCTCACGAAGGCTTAAAAATTTCTGAAAATAGGAGTTTTGGCTCATGGTGGTGCCACTCTGGTTTTGTACATATGATTTTAATTACCTCTAAAACACTGCTAAATGGTCACCACCAGTCAGGATTGTGGCTTGCTGTCTCAAGGATCAGCCCCTCTTCAAGCAGTTTAATGGGGGTGAAATGATCAGAAAAGCACAGGTTATGCACAATAATGCAGTTTTTGATACTCAACTTTGTGCCAGAACACTTCTGCAGGTATGATTATTAAAATCTCATCTAAGCTCTATGCAACATGAAGAGCAAAATTATGTGCTTAACTAATTGCTACTCTGATCTAGCAGAACTTTGAATGAGGGGCCACACTTTGAAGAGGGCTGTGGAGGGTCAGGCCTTTTTCTCTAGAAATTTAGAACAAAACTAACTCACAATCCTAGACAACTGGAATACCTGAACTAATATCTTGATCTTTGGTCAAATGCTTTCCTCTTCTGAGAAAACAGAAAGTATTTTCAGATTTCTGATGAGTTCTGAAAAGAAATGGAAGGGAAAACAAATGGGAGCACCAGTGTCTGGCACACATCATTACCTGCTCACCCGGGTGGGCAAGGCACAAACTGAGCCTAATAGCCCTCCTTTGTCTTCTAAAGCACAGCCCAGGGCCCTAAACACATTACTTACTGTCCAGAAATCAGTGTTTCATTAAACAGCCACTTTGCTTATTAACACCTACTGCAGTGACAGTTCTGTGGTGACAGTGCACACAGACAGCAGCATCACTGTCACTGCAAGATTAACAGGCGTGTCAGAGTTTGAAGAGCAGCCCAGATCTGTTGAATCAGGGAAGGACAGACACATCATTGCTGCCTACTCCTCATATCTCAAGTAATTGAGCCAGTAAAGTGTTGTCCCTGAGATGCTGGAAATGCACTGGCTCCTTCAGTAGTGGGTGCCTCTGCCCAGTTAGGAAAATGCTGGCAAGGAGGAGCAGAAGTCTTTTTTAAAAAAAGGCAGCAAGGTATGCTTGGTGTGGAGGAGCTCCATGAGGAGAGTGAGACCTCTCACTGAGAGAAATGAGAAGGGCAATCTGAACACAGAACAAATGTTGCTGTCTGCACTTACATCACACTGATATTTTGCAACCCACTGTAGTTGTGAAAATAGCCACTGCTTTTATTCTGTTTAGCTTCCTAGAAAAACTGAGATTAAGTGCCCTTTGGAAGAACATTTCCACTTAACTACAAAAACACTGCTCTCACTATATTACTGCACTACTTCATGCTCTACGTTTCAGACAAAATGCTATGCCCAAAATAGTTACTCTCATATTGTGTTTTGCAATATTATTTGCCCAGAATTTCTGTTAGAGGCTGGTTGTGTTTCAATGAAAGAAAAACTCCCACGTGCAACTGGAGCAGAGGTGTTAAACAATGTGTATGGGTCCAGAGCCTCAGTGGTGCTTCTCAGAACTTTGAGAGATTCAAACTGTGCATACCCTTCATAGCCTGGCCTTGATCAAACAACTCTGACTCTTGTGTGGCCAGGAGAGGCCATTCCAGGATCCATTACAGCACACAGCCAGCTATAACTTCTGTTCACCCAGCCTCAGCCTCTTTTGGTATTGGAGTGGAAGAACATCGAGTGATGAATTTGGGATTTTGCTCAGCAACATGATAAACACCCATCCTTCCAATGCTGTTTAGAAACAGTAAAAACAACTTTAAAAGTAGCTTGAATAGCACTTAAATTTGTGTTCCAAACTTTCTCTGTCAGTCTCACACCATAATAGCCCAGCATTCTACAGTGAAGAGCACAGACATACAATTGCAAGCTGTACAAACTGTTCCACTTCCTCCATGTCTTGTAAAAGCTTGGCCTGAATTTTTCAATAAATTGAACACTTGTTCTCATTCTATGTACCAACCTAAACAAATCTGTGAGAATTTCATGATCTTTCTACTCTTTTCTTTGCTGTCTCAGTGTTGACACCAGATTTATCACAAGACTTTCTAACCACCCATGATTAATTTTGTAAGCAGCACTATAGGACCATCAACAACACATTCTCTTAATTTTACATCTGATCATCCAGCAAACATCATTTTCTCCTGAAGTGTTTTCCACAAAGAAATTTAGAAGTAGGAATTAATGTGGTCTTGAATTAATTTCTCTCATCAACCAGATGGTTTAATTACTGGAAATGAAAGAGCCAAAAAGGAAGAGTCCTTGTTCCAAATTCAAAGGGCTATAGAAAATAGCATCCCTTGTTTATTTAAGTCTCAGTGAAACTCAGAGTATTAAAACATGTGTGGAGAAATTTCACTTAAAATCACAACACTTTTTCTGCTCTCCTAAATTAAAAAGTCTTTTTAAAAATTAGCTCTTTTCTACAGGGTGAATACAATTGAATGTACAGACTTTTTCCAATGCAAGCTTTAAGTGGGAGAGCAATGATAAAAGACAATGTAAATATCACTCCAGTGCCCCTTTCCATCTGTGACTCACACTGTTATGTGCTTATGAGCTCCACATCTTGATATCCTGGGAAGCCTGCAGGTATTCTTCATTTTTTTTACATCTGAGGAGTCAAATTGTGGTTTTCCTTTGTTTCTTTTCCCCCCTATTTCTTCTTTTCTTTTTTTTTTTTTTAATGAAATCAGTTTTTAAATAAGCAAAGGTTTGATGTTTAAGTGTGAAATTAGGATTTTTGACTTGTCTGTTGACAATATTCCAGCCCTTTGGGGTCCACTGAAATGCACCACAGCTGCACAATCTTTTCTGGGTTGCACTGCAGGACTACAACTTACATAAACGTGTGATACTGAAAATACAAGTTAAAAATACTACCTGCAACTTGACTTTTTTCTTCTAGTGGGTTTGAAATCACAAATGCATATTTGTTTTAATCTCTGTGACTTTCTGGCACATTAAAAGCACAGCAAAAGGATCACGAGTCAACTCAGTTACTATGGCACTGTCTGAATTTCAGGGAACAGGCTAAGCCTTCTCTACCTTGCCCTCTTGCTTCTTCCTAATTTGCTCTTCTGGTCTGACCAGATCTTGCCTGGACTATGTGGGAAGGGTGGCCTCATGCCCAGGGCTGCTGTGGTGTAACTGCTCTGACAATTGTGCTGTTGTCCCTTTTTGGAGTAAAGCAAAAACATTTTCAGTCTTAGTCTCTGCATCCCATTTCCTGGATAATGCACCTCAGTGTGCTGGGAGTTTTGATTAACATGTAGAGCTCTGAGACTCTTTTCCAAAGGCAGCAGGGCAGAACAGTGTTTTCCAAATTGCATTGCAGGGGGAAGCTCATTAGATCTGCAATAAAGCTACCTGATCATCAAAGGCAACAGCTCCCATTGGCTTCTGTGGATTGAGCTGTAGCCCTGAATGAGCACAACCTCATTTATTAAGTCCTTGTTCATCACCTCATAGTATTTCTCTCTGGCTAGTGATTTGCTCTGGTTCTTTTTCTGATATGCTCCTTAGCAGAAACATTCTCACAGAGATACAACATAGTACCTCCCCAAATGAAAACATCCCAGAGAAGTCACCTTTTATGGCCGTGACTTGAGAGGAAGTGTTTCATGATTGACCTCAATCTCCAAAAGCTCTGCTGAACCTTCCTGCACTAACAAAGTTGCCTATAACTTTCACATTATCAAATAGGTTACAGTACTGTACCTTTCACCTTTACCCTATTCAGAAATAGTAGACAGTGAAATCTTTCAGAGTGAAGTTCATCTGGGCATTTCAAGGATCATATATTCAATGAAGTTAAATGTTTCCCTCAGGTATCTCTGGAGGAATGGGCTAAAAGCTTTATTGATATTCAGAAGATTCCTATTTCTCAGAACAAATATTGCTTTAATTGAGTGTGGAGATTCAACTACTGGGTGCAGGAACAGTGACATGGAAACCACCAAAAGAACAAGTCCCAAGTGTAGTAACCAGCAGCACAAATTCCATCTGGAGCCTGCTCCCTGGTGTTGTGCTCCAGAGACTGGTAGTGAGGCCAAATTAACGTCTCCACTGGTGTTGTGGATGATGGAACAGCAAATATTCTCAGCAAATGTTCAGGAATCTACTCTGAGGAGTGACTGATGCAGTGGATGACTGAGGTGCCATTCAAAGAGATCTCAACAGATTAAAGAAATGAGCAGGCAGGAACATAAAGGAATTCAATGGAAAGTGCAAAGCTCTGCATCTGGAAAGGAATAACCCCAAGCAGAACTACAGGCTTGACACCAACTGTCTAGAAAGCAGCTTTGCAGAAAAAGACCTGGAGGTCCTGGTGGTCAGCGAGCTGAGCAGAGCCAGTGGTGCACCTTTGTGGCATTGAAGGTTGAGACCATCTGAGGCTGAATTAGGAAGAGCATTGCCAGCAGATCACGATGGGAGGGGGATCCTTCCCCTCTACCCTGCCTTGGTGAGATACATCTGAGTGCTGTGTCCAGTTCTGGCTTCCCAGTGTGAGGCAGACATGAGCATGTGCTGCAGGGAGCCAAAGAAAAGGAGACAAAGGTGAAGGGATCAGAGCATCTGGCACATAAGGGGTGGCTGGCACTGCTGGACTGATCACCCTGGAGAAGAGAGGGCTCAGGGAAGATCTCACTCACATCTATAAATAGCCAGGAGAGCAAAGATGAAGTCAGACCCTTCTCAGCACTATCCAATATCAGAAAGAGAAGTAATGAACACATAAAAATACAAGACATGGCATTGAAACAATAAGGAAAAAACACCTGACTGTGAGAGTGGTCAAACAATGGTGCTGATTTACCCCAGAGCCTGTGGAGTTTCTGTCCTGGAGAATGTCCAACACCCAGATACAATCCTGAGCAATCTGACCCAGCTGACCTTCCTTGAGCAGTAGGTTGTACTAAACCAACTCCAGAGGCTTCTGATGACATCTTGTAAACCTATGACACAATTTGTTTTGGTTTCCATCACACAATATTAAAAAACACAGCAATTCCTTCTGTTGCAACAAATGTGTTTAATTTAAAAGATTAAAACTACTTATATTCTAATCTCTAAATCATAATTTTCTTTGCAAAATAGAATAAACTGAAGATTAGAATGACTCCACAAGTAAAGCTTATGTACTTCCACAAAGATGAAAGAATATTTGCTACTAAATTTTACTGTGACATGGCACTTCCTGGGTATAGACAGAATGGATTCACTATCTCTGAATGTTAAAGACAAGGAGAGAAAAACCCCAAACAGCCAAAATTGTTTTCCTATCCCCTCTCTTTTTGTTTTTTCCTCTGAAAATGTTAATCCATACACTCATTTTGTGTTCATAACTCCATCCCACTCTCTCTCCTCTAATCTTTTGTTTGCTTTTTTTTCATGAAAAATCTTTGTTAGGACATACCTAGACTGATGGGCAAGAAGCAAATCAAGACACTTTATCTCTGAGCTCTGGCATTCACTTTAGTTAATTGAAATCTTTCAGGTCTAGCAAATCCACTTTTATTTCTCAAGCTAGCTAGGAGAGAGTGACAAAAGCATATTGGCACAACAAAAAGAAAAGAGCTAAACGTTATTTCTGACAGGATTTGCAATGAACTTTTGTTACAAAAGGGAAAAAACAGTGAAGAAGTTTATAGAAGCCTCCAAATATGAACGTGCCATATTCTTAGCCAAGGAGTACTTAATGCTGTTTTGTACAAATACATTGCCCTGGAGAGATGGAGTCTCCTTTATTATGTAGCTAAACCTCACACCTTCCATTGCAACAGACAGTTTTCACTACAGCAATATCCTTCTGTCACAAAGAAACTTTCTACTGTACAGCAAGATTCTCTGAATTTGCACTCTCTTTGAATTAGTTTATCCCTATTGGTTCATCTCTTTATTAGCTTATCTCTAGTTTACAAAGGTTCTCACAGAACTTCAACCTTGGCACATCATCTTTTTAGCAGAACAACTTCTAAGCTTTGGCTGCTCTGGTCTACCTCCAGTTGGAGATATGGAAATTGAGGATATCAACAACAAAAAGAGGTAGAAAATGGCAATGCTAAAATTCAAACTTTCACCTACTTATTTCAAATTTCTGCCTGACCAAAGGCTTCTGTGAAAGAAACTGGAATCTTTGCTCAAATAAAAATAAATAATTTTTTTAAAAGTTATTGCTATAAAGCTGAATGCTTTATGAGATTCAGGTTGCTGAAACATGTTGTGTTAGATATCACAAGTTCTAGCATCATCATAGCACAAGGATTTTGTGTTGTTAAAGCTTCATACTGTCTTGATGCTCCTCACAGGCAGCTCCTCTACACACTGACTGCTCCAGGTCCTTGCAGTAGCAATCTGACTCCTCTCACTCCTCTTTCCTTGCTCTTGTATATCACTAGTTCTTTTTGCTTACAGGTGTGGCCTGTCAAGATCAGGCCCACCTCCAATCTTCAGCAACTGGTCCAGCTGCCACTCATTGGGGGCCAAGTTCACCCTCTACAGAAACAGCTAATAGCCAGTCAACCAGAAAACAATAACAAACCTCTGGCATGCAACTGGCAGTGGTTGCCTCTTTGACATAGCTCAGAGCTCAGGTACTCACTAGTCTTACCCCACTACCCTCTCTCCCCTCCAACAGAACAGCTTTTGGTGCCTTCTCTTTTCTTCCAGGTTTTTTCTTTCACAGGGGAAGGAAAAGGATTTTCTCCTTTGCTAGGAGAACTGTGCCAATGAAATTGTAGTTTTTTGCTCAACTATCAGCTTTTGACTAAGCAAATGAAACTGAGCTTCCCATTGACCAAGTGGACAGAGAGTAAGATACCAACAACCTTACTGTAGTTAACTAAAGACAAACAAGTGAGATTTAACCTGTTCTTTTCTATGGCAATGAGCAGCATTCAATATGTTTTCCCCTACTGAGTAGCTGTTGTAATAAGTCTTGTACTTGGACTTCTGCACTTATGGCTTTTTCAACCACTGACTTTCTTCTAATCACTTTGCTACCAACTATTAAGATTTTTAAAGTCATAAGGTCTGAAAGTTTCTGTCCTAGGGTTCCCACAATTGTATAAGCCCTAGGTTTCTTTTTCTAAAAAGTAGAAATTTAGTTGCAGAGAAAACTTTGAAAAAATAACGTGAAAAAATCTAAAAGAATAATTAGAAAAGTGTGTCACAAGAGAGTTTCTTTAAAAATCACTATTTTTAAGCAAGTCTCAGCATTTTGAATATCTGGCTTTAACAATATTGCTTAGCTGTACAGCATAAGAAAATTGTATTTCTGTAGGACCAACTCAATAGTTCGTGTTTCAACACATCTTAATAATTAACCAGCATGGTTTGGGAACATAGGTCAGCCAGGCTTCTCATTTCTTTTGAGCAAAAATGCCATATATGAGGTTGTGATATGCCTAACATAAAAATCAAGCCTTGTCCCTATGCAGTAATTATTTCAGGAAGTTTTTGGCTGAAGCAACAAGGACCTGTGTGACTGCTGAACATGCACACCCACCCGCTGCAGGGTGCAGAATTCCCGTGGTGCTCCCCATTTCGGGCACAGCCCAGGAGGGAAGGGACAGCTTGGGTTCTGGCTGGGCGCTGTTCGTGGTGCTGAAAGGAGACTCCCGGGCACGGGCTGTACCTGCAGCTGCGATTTGTGCTCGCAGGTTGCATTTGAATGACATCAAACAGACTTCTAAACACATTTGCTCAAGAGACACTGATTTAAAAATAACTGTTCCATGACACAAGTGTGCAGATCTAAAACTAACGGATGTATATTCATGGATCACCCTTGGATGACTCCATGCTACAGCAACTTTTTGTTCTAAGAAATAGACACAGGGTTTTTTTCTTGTAGACGACTGGCTGAATAATGTGACTAACTGAACCCACATAAGTACTATCAGGATTGTGGACTTTCTGCATACCTAAGAACCAAGTGACAGTTTTCTGACACCACTGATGGAATTTAATCTTTCTAAATGCAGGGCACCAATCAGTTTGCTGAATGAGGGGCTCTGGTTTCTGAGCTTTTTCAGCACTATGCAGGAAAAAAATTGCAAAAAAAGGTGAAGCTTTTTTTGGTTGGTTGTTTAAAAACCCTTGGTGTTTTGTTCTTCTTTGTTAGGAGAGCTGTCAAGTAAACTGGAACAATGCAAGACTTCAGAATCTTAGTAACACTATCATGAACAGAGTCTCAAAAAATTTCTGCAAAACTGCATACCTAAAAAAAAAAAAAGCGATACAAAATATTTTATTAAAAAAAGATTTTCTTTTTGATAGCCAGTAGCCATAAACATCAGGCATAGCTACAGATAAAGGTGTATTTTGGTTTCACAGCTAAAAAACTTAGAAATACAAATATCAGAATTTTATATTGTCCCTGGGAAGAGAAAGATCATTAAAAAACCACTCCCCCTGAGCATCCTGTCTATTGCTCAACCTGCCCCAACATTCACTGAGCTTCAAATGAAACAGCATTTCTGTTTACAGAGAGGGCTTCTTAGTAAGTTCCCTCTTGTCAGAACATCTTTGTGAGAAGATGGAATCAGAAGCCCAGTGGGAAGTCACTGATTTCCAGTGGTGTTTTTACAACCCTTTTGGGCTTGGTTTTTTTCAAGCACAGGATTCAAAATTGAGTTCTTCCCTGTGTTGCACCATTCCCTAGGCAGATGAGGTCCATCTGTCAGACTCCAAGACATCCTCTATCAGCAGGCATATTTGAGCTGACAAAAGGGTCAAGGCTCACGGGCAGAGCACGCTCACTGAGGGAATGTGGCTCAGGACTTGCAGGTCCTTAAGGAAAAGTTCTGGTGTCAAAGACTTGTATTGCTGTCACTGTGGCCAAACTAATGAGGAAAAATATTGAAAGATATTCCATTCTCCAGGCTCTCCTATGCATCCAGTTCTGTGTCTCCTGCAGCAGCCTTTGTCAGCACATGAATAATTATTGTTAATAGTCTCATCAACTTCAGAGCATAGTGCAAGACTCATTGAGCAAATGTTGGTTGGGCTTGTCCTGCCTCATGAAGTCTTTTCTTTCTCATAAGAGATCCCACAGAAGTAAAGATGTGTTCTCCTTCCTTGGTGTTCCTTGAATAGGCAAATGTATCAATAAGAATTGTGTGATATCTCCTGCTATGTAGATGTGGCCAGATTTTCTAATAAATGGGAACATTTAGTGAATATCTAACACAACCCTGTTTGAAAAAAAGCTGGTTTTACTTTAATCTCTTTAAATCCAGCCACAAGATTATTTTTGTTGTTTTAGCATCACATGGTCTTATAATATCATGGTTACATTGTGTTAGCCAGGATTACTTCATAAATTTTACATGAAAAAAATAAAAAAAGGCAGTGAAACTGTTTCAGTCACAAACTCTTTCTTACACACTCCCCAAATGGGTTTGTCCACTGAAGATGTCAGCACAAAACAGATGAGTGAGGAGAACCTAAGAGATCCCTTATGGCTCACTATTCCTGTAAGTAGAGACACAACCTCTCACTACTGCCCCATATTTTTCCTATTTTTAATCCCTTCTCAAATCCATGATGGGAAATTGGAGTTACAATGAGTCTTCCCTTTTTGGCTGTGACTGTAAATGGGGCATGGATAAAGCAAGCACCAAATCCTACCTTTGATAAACAGATTGCCAAGTTAGGTTGCAAGGTGCAAATGGCACAAATAAAAGAGGTTCAGTGAGATGCATCTGGTTTCTAAATCACAGCATGCTTTCCTCCAGGGTGGAATACAACTGTGGTAAGCAGGAACATCCCAGGTTCCATTTAAGATATATTTTATGAAAATGTGAGAAATGGTAGAATATCACTACAGTTGAATAAAATGCCATATTATTAACCAAACCACTGCAAATTATGACCATTTATCTTATTAGAAAAAAAAAAAAGACAAAGAAGATGTCAAAATAGGCCATCAGGAGTTTCAAAGAGTCTGACTCACATAAAATAACCTCTCAAAAGAAATCTCTTTTTAAATCTGCCAAGAACCAGTAAAGTCACTCTTGACCACAATAAGAATGCACAGATAATAAATTGCCCAAGTCTCCAGAACCTGAAAATGCAAGTAATTTAATTTTAAAACCACAGATGTTTTAAAATAAACAAATATAATATGAATCCATTGATGAAACATACTTAATATGTTGTGTCTTAATTTTTTAATTTTAGCATAAGCATAACAACACGATCTCTAGGTGTTAGGACACCATTAAAAATGTTTATAAAAAACTGTGCATTTTGAAAGCAATCTGTACTACTGGCAGTGCTTTTCAAGTACGAGTACATTCTTCACTGTTGAATGGATCAAGAAAACTTCTGGTGCTGATTTGTAATGAGTCTAAACTCAGAGAAAAGGAGCAAAACAATCAGATCAGAAGGCTACTGGCTGTAGTAAAAAGGAGTAAATTCAGTAGAACTGGAGGAAATGGCACATCAGGACTGGTTTTTTAATAAACTGGAGCACACTTTGCAGTAAGACACATAAACATCAGCCTGGGCATGTGCTTCAATCTGCTCCTGAACTTTAGACCTCAGTCAGGATCTTTGAATGTTGTGACCATTCAGGCAGGGGAAGGAAGAATGAGACAGAACCAGCCTGCTGCTGGGCAGCATTGCTGTGTGAAACAGCTCCCTGCAGGCTGCAACAGCTCCCAGAGGTGGTTGGCTTGTCACTGTCCCCAGAACAGGACAACAGCCCAAGCTCCCCCCTCCAAGTGTGCTGTGATTCCCTTATTGACAGTCTGCTGTCCAACCTCAACAAGTGTTGTGCTGGCTTGAGTTGCTTCTTTCCTCCATCCCAGTACATAAATAAAAACCAGCCCATTGTACAACTCTCCACACATTTTGGTAACTTGTTTTTCTGGTAGGTTTTAGTTGAGAAAACTTGAATTGGCTTAAAAGTACAAAAAAGAAACCCGAGAGGCAGACCTGCAAATATATTGAAATTCACTTTGCCTGCTTAGTATATAATGAACAATGACAGCACTGGCTTTAAGGAGATAATTATTTTCATAGTCCATAAGAGTGAATATTTACTGGAGACACTTAGAAGAATTCCTTTGCATGAGTGAACTAATAAATTTTAATGAAGACAAGTGCGATATTTGGGGTTATACAATTAAAAGCAAACATATAACATATTTAGCAAATTGAAAACTTACTAGCTGCATGTATAAAATCCACATCTGTTTTAGCAGTTCTTTGTCATTTTTAAAAATTATGTATTCACATCTACTTTTCATTAAAGTTCTAAACTTTTTTCCATGTTTAATACCAGTACCCATAGCACCCAAAAAATAGATACTACAAATATGAAACAACTTGTTAAACAGCCTAAATAAACTGCAATTTAGAAATGAACTCTAGCTTTGCCCGTAAACAAACATCAACACAAAACCAAACCCCACCACCCACAATCCAATATCTCATTAAACAGAAGGCAACATTGAAAGTTAAAATAAAGGGACTTCAAAGCAGGGGGGGAAGAGGAATGGTGCCTTGTGGACTGGGCCATGAAAGTGAACTGTCTGTTTTATATTTGAAATGCAATAACTAAAATCTGTGGTCATACTTTCAGCTGCCTGCACCTGCTTGTAGGAGATATGAGATCTTTATTTTTGCTACTTATGCCACCCACAGCACTGTGATCTAGTGAACTCTGCCAGTCCCACACGGTGACTTTGAAAATGTCTAAGCAAACAGATGACTCTCCACTCTGACTCCTAGAACAATATGTTTGCTTTAACACTCCTGCAAACACACAGGCCCTGATAACTAATAAAATAAGTCTTAAAAAGGTCTTAAAACAGAGAACATTGGCAGCACACCGGTCCTGTAGCTTCCCTTGTGTTTTCCCACAGCAGCCAAGCCCAGGGTGTAATACCCATCTTCAATATACAGATGGTTTCTGCAGCCCAGCAGACCCTTTGCCAGCCCAAAGCAGCCCCACAAACTGCACTTATTTCCCTTTCATTTCCTGGCATTACAAAGTAAGTGCCAGACTGTCAAGAGTTCCCCTCTAAAGAGAGGATTTTCCTCTGAAATCCCATTTATTTAGATAAGCAGTAAAAGTGACATGGCAGCAGAAAGAGAAGAAAAATGATGCTAATTGGGTATGTGGAAAAACCTCCACGCTGAGAACCAGGACTTCATTATCCCAGAGCACTTTTGGAGTGTCAAAAGATACTATGCAGTATTCAAACACAACATGGTGACAGTCCAGGCAGGTCTGGGAGAAAGGAGGAAAAACAGCCAAGTAGGGAACAGCACAGTTAGACAAATCCAGAGCAGATGGGTAACACAAACAGCAAAAGGAAGAATAGATAGAATAAATATAGAAAGAAAATGCTAGACATAGAAAGAAAATGCTGTAGCACCCTAATTCTATCCAAGTGCAAACCTCCTGTCTGTGCCCTGTCAGAACACTTACAGAATTCCAGTACAAATTTCCTAAAACACTGGTATAAATGTCAGCACTTCCCCCCTATATTAAACTCTCTCACATTACCTACTTCTGCAAGCCCACATGTACCTACTCCAGTCTGGAAGATATACAGCCATCTCAGGAGAAATCCCTAGTCACATGTAATTCAGCAAGGCTATCAATAATTCTAAAGTCCTGTGTGTTAATTTTGCATAGAATTGAAAGTGATTCCATGTCAGGCATGTGGGGTTTTAAGCAGTTAGCCTGAAAGCATTTGATATTTCCTCATGAAAAGCTGCTCAAGCAATGTTGATTTTGGGCTTGTACTTTGTGCCATGTAATAAGCAAAATGCTTCAAAGCCCATGTAACAGCATGGCTGTTGTGGGTTATTCATTTTGATATTTTTCATAAACCACCAATTGTGTCTGCCCAGATAATGCTAAGCCCTGTATGCTCTTTTTTGGCGAGCCTACTGCATTCAACCTACCAGATTAATGACACTTATAAATAAATAAAAGCCTACAATTTACTGTTAATAGAAGACCAGCTGGCATCCTACAGTGGAGCTGAAGGTGCAGCATGCACTGACAGAGATTGGTGAGAGGTTGCTGACTCATTTTTCATTTATTTTATGGGTGTTTTTCAGCACAAGGAGCTTACAAACTATGATGCAGCTATCTCCGGCCAAGTTCTATCTCGACCTCATAACAGAAATCAGTAATTAAAGTTTAATATGCAGCATTGAGACTGTCTGCATCTCTCAAGGGGCCACTAGAAGGAAATCAGCAAAGAACGATGCAAGTTTGCTAAAAGGATTTGATAGCCAATTTTAAATTCATCTGCTTTGATTGGAAAATGGAAAATGCACCTCTGGGGAACCAGTTGTGTCCTTCCTGCAAGTTTCACATCCAAATAAACACAGCAAACTTAGAACTAGCCCCATGTAAACCCCTGCCCCTGCCTTGGATTTGTGCTGCAGAAGCTCCCTAACCTATCCTGATAACCCAAACTCCCCAGCATAAAGCACTGCCACGCAGAGCCGGGCGGAAGGAGAGCAGACAGACAACTGAAATTAGATGCTGATGAGATGCCAAGAGAAGATTGCTTCTAATGCTGTGCCACACCAGCAACTGATAAGATGAAGCCTTTTTAGCTGAAGCAAGAATCAGCTTGTAGCGCCTTTAGTTTGTGCAAGAGAAAGGGTTTTTGGAAAGGTTATTCAAAAGGTTTAAGTGTTTTGAAAGGTTGTGGGCTTCTAGAAAGCTCCTAAGTTTCAAGAATTCTTTACCACTCTGAGTTCTCATTCAGTTCAAGTGAAAGCAGTTCCTTACCTGCATTATTTATGCTTTGCACTCCCACCAAACCACCCTTCTTTATGCAAACCAAGCAATGCCAGCAAATTCCCTCTGTGCCCAAGATGACTTCTTCCCACATTTTCCAGTGCTCTAGGCTGCAGAGAGTAATCAAGGGGAATTATTTCTACGTCCTGGGTTATAGAATAGGTACTTCAGAGATGTATTTCACAGAAGATTTTCTAGCCTGGTTAGCAAAAGAACAGGAAGGCTTGTTTAGCCTGCTCTACACTTCCATCTCTTCTAGATCAGCCTCTATTAAAACTCTGCTGTGCATGGCTGCAAGTGGCCATTTACTAGCAAAAGCCTCCTCTGTATAATTTCAAAAGCAGCTTTTTGGCATGGCATCAAAGGGAGGCAGCATAGGATCTTTAGGCTGGAAACTCTTTCACTGAGTTTTCTTCTCTGCAAGGAGAAGTTTTGCACATAAGATTTTTGTTCCCTGCTTCCCTGTATTTCAGGAAAAAATGAAATCCAGCTCTATTGATTTCAAGCATGCTGCAATGATACTTGGAATATGGAGTAAAAAGCTGCACTAAAAGAGTGCAAGACACATGTAAGACACAGGACTGACGTGCAGTGTCGAGCAGGCATTGCTCTCCCCTGCATCAGCTTCTAGAAAATAAACTTTCCTGCTGCTGGCCAGAGCAGTAGTTGAAAGATTGCCTGGTTTGGAAAGGAGCTTGTACTCGTTGAGATGCAGATCCCTGGCTATGAGAAAACAATTGCTAGTTTGAGTCAAGTAGCTCAAATAAAGGAGAGTCAGGTATCAGCTGCTAATCTAAGTAAATCAATGTCATTTTGATGAGTGCAGTGGGAATTTGAAGAAAAATTGCCACGTTCACAAATTCACTTTTCTTTTGAAAGTCCCCATGTGTACAAGCTTATGTAAGCTTAATTGAAGTCAGTGAAGTGCAACTTTTTAAAAACAATTTAAGTGCCTTTTATAGGTGTCTAATTAATGATTATAGTCACCAGGGTAAGTTGTCTAACAAAAAGAGAAAGACAGAGAGGTTTATGCCTTTGTTTAGAGTTTGGAAAACAAGTAACGACCCAGAGAGAAAGTTTTTTTTTATTTAACACATACAGCTTCTAATGAGTAAAGTTTGGACTCTATTAGAGTCACTAATTTTCATTTCAAATATAAAAGGCATATGTCAACATTATTAAGATTAAACATTCCAGAGAAGTAGATTAACAAGATTTTAATTTTTTAAATTTTTTTTTTAATAAGGATAAAAGCATGCAGATTTCCTTGTTCTGGGAAATGATTCACTTTTTCCAAAGTATTCTGTCTGTAATACAGTTTGATACAAAGGAAGGAAGAGAGAGGAAGAGGATAAAGTTTAAAAACAGAGGACTTTTCTCCGCTGAAGAACTCCTGTAAAAAGTGTCTGAACTTCAACAGAGTTTAAAATAAGTAATTTTCTTCCAAACCCATGACTTATTTTGAGGAAGAATATGCTGCCTAACAGAAGCAAAGTGCAAGGAAGACATCACACTGATCTGATTCCATTTGTCTAAACAAGTTAGCCCATGTATCTAACCAGTGAAACTCAAGGGTTCAAGGAAAAAATCGTCCCCTACTGTACCAGGCTGCAGGATTGTCCAGAGGCCCTAAGAACCCTCATCAACATCCTTAGAGCATCAACAGCCATGATGGCAGCAGTAAGTAATAAACACATGAAGAGTTCCAAAAGACAAGCTTAGTGTCCTGGTTTAGGGCAAATTTAGGAGAAAACCTCTGAAAGGGGGTCTCGCCAGAAAGCAAACTCACACGGCTCTTCTGCTTCGGGAAGGATTCCTCGCAGAGAAGTGGAAAGAACCTGTTTATTTACCAGGCACAGCACCCCCAGCACACACAATGAACAATACCTGGTGACAGCACTCTGTCACCGCTCTGAAAAAGATGACAAATTCAGAAAGTCTCTCCTGGGGTGGTTGCTGTTATCAGTCCCTCCGGCGCTGGGGCAGCTGCTGCAGCCACAAGGTGCAAACTCTGGGTGTTTGCCAGGTCCCAGTCCAGAGCAGGTTTGAGTAGGTCTAAAAAGGAAAGGAGAAAGAGTCCAGGAAGACATTTGGACTGTTTAGCTAAACTAACTAATGAACAGAAGCAAAAAAGCAAGAGCAAGCAGAAGCAAAGCAGAAGCAAGAGTGAGAGCAAAGCGAAAAGCAGGGCAAAAAGCAAAAGCAGCACTATGTACTGTCCCATCTCTGTGTCCCACCAGCCGTGGGGGAGCAGCTGATAAGAAACCAAACCAAAGCTTTCACTCTTCAGAGCCAGTCTTGAAGGCACAGAACATAATATCCAGCATAAACAGCTCACACAAATGGGGATACCAGCATCAGAACGTCATCCCAGAACACTTAGCTTATCTTCTCTCCATGTCTTTGTATGTCCCCCATCTCACTGGTGGGGTTTTATTAATTTTTACTGCATATCCTCCACTTTAGTCCCACAATTTAACTCTGCACCACAGAGCAGAGACCAACACTGTCATTCATACAGCTGGAGGAAAAAGCCAGGAAATTGTGATTTCTTTTCCCCCTTGGGGCTTCACTTGACAGGAACATATTTAGGACATTTCTACCCTCAAATTCTCCACCTTCTCTCTTATATCTGCATAATAATTTTTAATCTGACTCTGTTAACCCAACATAACAAAAATTTTGCATTACATTGTTCTTTCCTATCTTTGTCTAAATGCTCTAAAAATGATAGCATGATGTATTTGCTATCATTACATGTTTGCCAGCTGGCAGAGCTAAGTGGCACCTTGAGGGGGATGGCAAACTTCACCAAACCTGCTTGGGCACCCAGTGGTCTGACCATGGTCTGGCGTGTGCTCTGCTTGCAGCTGGCAGACACGTTTCATAGTTTTCTGTCTAAATATTTGGATCCTTCAAATTAATTTTTCTTCCCCCTCCCCACCAGCTTAACAGAATATTTTGAACAGATGATGCACCAGAAATGATGTGTGTTCACTTCTTATAAATAATTTTGTTTAAAAATATTAGCCTCATTGCTCTGAGAACCCAGCTAATCATTACACAGATTTATTTACACTGCGAGCCTTCAAGCTACTGTAATTGTCTCATCCTCCACATTTGTATCATTATTGCCTTCAGTATTGCCACTGAAGGCAATAAAAGAGTATGCAATAAGTGTCTTTTCCACAAATTTTTTGAACTTTTCTTGTCAAAATATTAGAGTGTCTATGAGGGGGTAATTTTGTTGCTATCTGATTCAAGGACAATTTTCTAAAGGTGAAAACCTCCATATCCAGAAGAGTTCACCATTGGTGCAGACACACTATTTAAATAGCAACCTTATAATGATCCAAAGCTTGCCATTTCATATTTTTACTTAATGTTTGTCGATATAAGCTAGTAAAGATTAGTGCAAAGTTGTTTTGTAATGAGCAAGAGCACCTTTTGTGTTTATAGCCGATCAATAACAACTTGAGATGAGAACTGTGATGCAAAACCTGTCTTATTTCCTGCTAATTTAACAGTGAATAGGGAGGGGCTGTACCACTGCCTCACACTGAACAAACAGGCTTATTGCTATTATTAATAGTGTTTGAAATAGAACCCCGAAAGTTTGTTCTGAAATCTTGCTTAAGTAAAGCTGAAGTTACAACATAAAGTCACTTGAAACTGCCAAAAGCCTATATAGATTAAAAAAAATAAAATTCCTTAAGACTGAGCACAAATGGAATTTCATATTGCTTGGGAAGCTTTGTCTTGTTTTTAGACTCTCATAACAAAAAGCTCTTCATGTGTACGCCAGTAGCTGAAGACACATACAGAACCAAATTCTCTCCCACTTACAGCATTACATGCATCAGGCCAAAATAATCTGGTTCTGACAATGCAGAGCCATCAGCAAGGCAGATCACACGAGAGAACCCAACCCACTGCCACTAATATTGTGTTGCCCATGGACAGCTCTGATGCAGCATCGTTATGCTGCTGTCTAATTGCTTCCTCCTGCAGTCACCTGCGGGTCCTTCCAGAAAAGCAACCAGCCCTGCTGCTACAGGAGACTGGCTGAATTCTGCACCGAGCTCAAAGTCAGGTTCATTGCCTAATAAAAAGCTTAGCCTTTTCTGCACAAACAGGGAAATAAAGCCTTTGCAAGCCTCCTGCTGCCGGGCACCATTTTGTGGAGATGGCAACATGTGAGGTGTTGGAATAGCGAGGGCCTGGCAGAAGGGCTGACAATGAGCCACCATACTGTGGGTGTCAGGAGCCTCACGTCAGCAAAACAGCATTCACCAGCTGGAGGCCCACAAGTGCCAGTTTTAATTATAAACTTTATTTTCAAATAGAGCTCACAGTTTGTTCAGGGTACACTTCATGCCATCAGAGCATTTGAGCACTGCACCAGCCAAATTGGTGGCTTGCTATGTTCTTAGAAAAGAACTGTAGACCTAAAATACTAGTGTTCATTCAGAAGAACAATAATCTTTTCCAGTCAGTTTGTCAAGGACTGTGTTATCCAGATGTACAAGTAAAATACCTAATGATTTCAGTACACAGAATTATTGTCTGCTCTCCTTTCACCTTTAGACTCATGATTATTCCTTTTATGTTTTTTATTTCATAGGAAGTCAATTTTCTTAGTTCTACAAATTTAGTACATGTACATTCACCTAAATGTTGATTTAAATGTTTATTTTGCATTTGCCAGGGAGATTGTTGCTCAGTTTTGCATACCTTGATTCCATTGTACTCATGCCACAACTCAGGAGGCAGAAAATATGCACATGAAAAGAATTGGTCAGTCAGTTTGTGATTTCACCCGTGCTTTCCAGTGTTCATTTGGCACAAATGTAACATTTCACTGCTGCTCTAGACTTCATTCTTCATTCTTTTGTTTTATAACCATCCCTCTTTTTCCAACCACTGCTGTAGTACATTTAATTAAGGACTCCATTCTAAACTTTCTGTATTAACATCAGGAAGGTCTTAAAATGTTCATTTCTTCATATACTTATACAGAGCCTTATGAGTATCTATACCTACTTATGCATACATACATAACATCAATCATACATTGTTTTGAATCATCTTGGTATCACGATAATAGACCTTTGGAAACAATAAATATGAGTTTTAAAGGTATAATTTTTCCAGTGTATTCCAAACAATTCTGATCCACCAGAAAAATATCAGGCCAAATTTTGTTATCACAAATTATATCCATTCCTCCTTGCTACTCTAAGCTAGTCTGAAACAGGTTTCAGGTAAGGAACTCTCCTGACAAAAGCTGCTTCATAATACTTTTAGAAACTAGGATCTGATGTAAGGAATGTTGCACACGGTTTATTCCATAAGCTGAAGAATGATGAGGTGTTGATTGCCTGTGGTGAACATTTCATGCATTAATTACTGCTTTCTAAACTGTCCATTTAGATTAATGGAGAAAATTCTGCTAGAGATGAAAACTGTCTCGCTACAAAATAAAGCATCTGAGTGACAGACTGGTAATCTGCATTAAAAAAAAAATGGAGGAGATATGAATGAAAGGACAGAGACATATCAGATATATGCTGTCAAAAATCTCTTCTAGAACTTGCTTCACTTAATTCCTTTATACCACACTGACAGGGATGATGTATCATTTAGTACTTTAAAAGATTCTCCAGTAAGCCAGAAAAGTGATGAGCAGATCTTGTGACCCTGGCACCCAGAATAATTATGATTATCTGCACTATTTAGCCTGAAAGGAAACGGACAGTGTTCATGGCCTGTTAGCTCAGCTATGATGTTTGATAATCTGTACACACAAGTCATTGGAGGTCACTCAGCCTTGGAGCACTTCAAGCACACTTAGTTAGCCTTTACTGAATGGTGAAGTGCCAGTGCCCCATTTCCATCGCTATGACACTGTTGGAAGACTGGAACTGCTGAAGGATGAAAATAATTTCATTTTATGTCTGCTATGTAGAAAGATTTGAATACACTCAGTTGTTTGGTTGGACTGTAAATATGAAAAGCCTGCTAGGATGTCAAGAGAAGTGAAAACCAAGCAGATGGAAAATGAAGCTGAAGAAAATTAAGCTGATTCTGTGCAACTGGTTAGAAGTGTTACCAGAATCTTCTCCTTCACCCAAACACAGACAAAATCCCCAGCTGTATAAGCATTCTTTAGCTACAAGTTAGCCTGAATTGAATAACAAAAGCATAACAATGGTTCTGTATATGTGTTTTCCAAAAACTAAATACAAAAGTAGCTTTTTGCTTGCATGATTAATGTTTTTATATTAAATTGAAGTCACATTGGAATTTTACCGACTTATTAGGATTTGAAGAGGTGTTATTAAAAGCAAGTGTAATATAAAAAATGGACCACCATACCACTAGCTTATGTTTAAACATAAAACCATTTAAATTTTAAAAACAAAGTGGGTAAGCTACCTCTGTAGACCGACTCCACAGATTTTTGGCCTCAAGGGGAACAGTCATGGCATCATCACACAGGACAAAAAAAAAAAAAGAGGTATGTCCAAAGAGGTCCTTTCCAAAGAGAAAGGGCCATTTAATAGATCTATGCTCACTGAAATCTATGCTGCATTTTCTCACCACTTTGGGGAGCAGATCCACTAGATCTTTCAGAGATAATGCCTTTTGCACTGTTTCACGCAGACAGAAAGCATCAGAAGGAGTGGGCACAAGTATATTTTTCCAAGACCAATTTTACATTCTAGATTTGAAAAGATACAATTCAGAACAAAAGTTAAAAGATTACACATAGGTATCCAGCTGCTCCGGAAAGTTTTCCAACTTTTCCAGGGATCCATATTCTCACACTGATACAAAATTAAGAGTGTGGAGACTTGGCCCTCGGTATTGATTCAAGACATCTCTATGACTTGACTGTGGTGTAAGAGTAAAAACTTCCCAAAAGTGCACTGTAACTCTTTAGGACAGTGTATTCTGTGATAGTCCTCACTGTTGCAAATTCTGCTTCTATGGCAGAAAAACCCTCCAAGCACAAAAACAAAAGCCCCAAAACCAGAATAGTAAAGCTGCAGACTGTGTGTGATTCTGTGAGACCTCCCTAACTCCCTGGGTACTTTTCTGATGCTGCAATTCCTTCTTTGCAATCCACCTTTACTACATGCACAATGTTTTTGCAGTATTTTTCACCCTCACAAGCTGTGTGAACCATTGCTGAGAGGAGAACAAGGCTCTTTGTACCCCTCATGGGTCATCTCTCACTGCTTTGCTTACCAAGAGGTAACTACTGAGCCCAAGCCAGGCACAGCAAAGATTTCACAAAAACTCATTCTGGGTAAGCTAGAAATGCCTCTAAGAACAGTCTGAAGATGTTTTTCCTTCTCCCCAAAGCTTGAAACCAGCAGCAGTTTGATATTTCTTTGTTTTATGTTTCCTGCCCACCACCCTTCATATGTTATGTTTATAAGAATCTCAGTCTTAGGACAAAAGCCTGAGCTAACTTTTTTTTCCTAAATTTGCTTCCTGAAATAACCTCATTCTCAATATTTGTTGTAAAATTATTACTTATAAATAACCAAACTAAACACACACAGAATTCTGCTGAAGTTTTATGGTGGCAAGATGGTGTATTTAAATCAGAGGCTGAAAAAAGATCAATACACAATTATTTTTAAATACATCTATGTTATTCTGTTTTTCTTTGGATATCTCTATTAATCTTGAATTAATTTTCTTTCTGCAATAGTTATAATGCCATTACTGGGTTTTGTATCTAAAATACTTTAAAATAGAAAGAGCACCAAGTATTTTAATATATTATAAGGGAATCTATATCCAGGTAACAGATCAAAGCTGTATATTTCACTTTTACAACCAAATAAAATTGCATATTCCTTAGTTTAGCACAAATAATTCATGCTGTGGCAAAGAATGGTATAAAGAGCTGTCAGGTAAGGATGCAGGTATTCCTTTTTTTCTTCTATTTAAAGCAGTACATTTTCTGTTCTAGCAAGTACCTGTGATCACTAAGAAAAATATTAATACCTCAACATTTATCCCACAGTGGCCATGCTCACTGTGCCTGCATTTCTATTAATGAAAACTCTTTCACTGAGCTCCACATCTGTAGTAGAGCCTGCTCTTGTGAGTTCCAGCCTAGACATGTGCTCAGGACAATTTCCCAGTCAACACCCCCAGAATGGTGTAGGAAAAAGAGGTTATGCACCTTCACCAAGCTCTCCTTTTCATCATACAAGCCAGCTTGTTGGGTTTGTTTGGGTCTTTTTCATGGTAGAATAAGGAAGGGAAAAGTTTGACAGCAACTGCTTTTCAAGAATTGGTCTCCTCACTACTGGCCATAATACAGCTCCAGTGTTTGATGAATAGCTCATGAACATATTGAGTTTTCTTATATTGTGGATTTTCTTGATTTTGAAGGGTTTCTCATCTGGCACAGCAATTTGTCCCACCCCAGGTTTCAGTGACTGCAAATTAAGAACACAAATTGTAATGTGCTTAAGGGCTAAAAGACTTTCTCCCTAAACTCGGAATGAACAAAGTATGACAAAAGTAATTTCAAGATAAATCTTGATACTTCTTTCCCCTCCTCAGTCTTCCTCATTAACTCTCTCCCATAAAGTTTATTTAAGCCAAGGAATGATAAAAAGTCAAATGTAAGATATTAAAAACTAAAGTACACCTCAGCACAAAGACAATTAAACTACCCTTGTACTCATCAAAATTCAAATCAGCTTGAGATTTAAGCAGTGTCACTTTCTCATTCTTACTTTCCCCTCACATTATATTATCCTGGTTCATCAAGCACCCCTCTCAGTTTTCAGATGTTTAGACAAAAATTGTTATTTCTCATAGGTCCTAGAAGCTCCCTTATGGTACCAGGAAGCACAGTAGGATAACAACAAGCTTGCTCAGCATCTTTCTCTTCCACTGCCCTCAAAGGATGAGCAAAAGGGTGCAGAAAGAAGTTATGGCAGCCAGAGAAAATAGGGTGATGTTTATCATTCAAGGGAGCAGGAGACAATTTTGCTTAATCATAGCTTTGTTCAAGTAGCATCAAACTCTTCATGCAATGCTACAAACCTCTAATTGCTCCATTGCCTTACTTTCCAAGGAAACTTCAGCTTGAATATCACCAAACTCCACTTGGTGACAGAGAAGTGAGAGTGATTAGGAGCATAAATAAAATTAACTATGAGGGGGAAAAGTAAATTAGAAATTGAGTCACTGTTGATGCTAAATAGGGCTGTCAGCAGTAGAGACAAAAAACCCCAGAGCCTAACCCAGAGAGAAGAGCTCAGATTTGTAAGGCTTTGGTGCAGCAGGTACTATGAAAGAGTTCAGATTTATGGAGAGAACTTAATTTACAATCACAAATAGAGAAGGTCCATAGACACAATGGAGAACAAAGCTACTGGATAGAACACAGACATCTTTAGTTCAGGTTCCAGGCCATTCAGTTACCATCCTATACAGAGTATAATTTTTTATGATTAAGGGTATGCTTTTTCTTGTTACTGTGATGGTCTAAATGAGGCAGATTTTTTAAAATAAAAATCAGATAACATATCATAATCTAAGGAAAAAAGCAACGAGAGGCTTTTGGACACAAGCCTTCCTAACTTCCTACATAATCAATCATAATTTTAAAACATATGACCCTCCAAGCAAAATGCATCAATACTCTTCTTCAAGAGTGACAAAACTGGCAAAAAAGCAGCTTTTGATATATTTGCTATTTCACCCACATAAGAGCAAATCTCAGTTTATTTCTGTCTTACTGCTGATGTCCTTGTCAGCTGTTACTGGTCATTAGCATCTTAGCTCATTCAAATAACTTTGCCATTCAATCCCTTCCTCACCCTTCACAACAATACTCCATGTGGCTTATTACTGGAATTAATGATCACTTTTAAAAAAAGAATTTGGCAATTGCTTGTGACTTTTGAGTTTTGACTAGGCAGCCAGCAAGCAATAAGGCTGAACTCAGACTTTAGGGCAGTCACATATTTATCATTAAATTTCACAGAATACCAGGTTGGAAGGGACCTGAAGGATCATCTAGTCCAACCTTTCTTGGCAAAAGCACAGTCTAGACAAGATGGCTCAGCACCCTGTCCAGCAGCATCTTGAAAGTGTCCAATGTTGTGGAATGTACCACTTTCCTGGGAAGATGATTCCAGGGGCTGAATGCTGTGAAAAGTTTTCCTCCTGCATCTAATTGGAATCTCCCCAGATTTATCAAGATTTATTCTGATATGGGCAATCTGCCACTGGTCCTGTGTCCAGACATTTTAGACAACTTTTTAGGCAATATTGGTATCTTGAATTACAGACAATAAATAAATAGCATAACAGAGGATCCTATATACACGTTTGAGGTCCACAACAGAAAATCCTCCTCTTCCTTTGCCTCTTCTCCTTGATTACCAATGATATCAGAAAAATTCAAAATCAAAAGATGATTCCAGTGGCTGAATGCTGTGAAAAGTTTCCTCCTGCATCTAATTGGAATCTCCCCAGAAGCCTGATTTATCAAGATTTATTCTGATATGGGCAATCTGCCACTGGTCCTGTGTCCAGACATTTTAGACAACTTTTTAGGCAGTATTGGTATCTTGAATTACAACAGACAATAAATAAATAGCATAACAGAGGATCCTATATACACGTTTGAGGTCCACAACAGAAAATCCTCCTCTTCCTTTGCCTCTTCTCCTTGATTACCAATGATATCAGAAAAATTCAAAATCAAAAGATGATTCCAGTGGCTGAATGCTGTGAAAAGTTTTCCTCCTGCATCTAATTGGAATCTCTCCAGAAGCCTGATTTATCAAGATTTATTCTGATATGGGCAATCTGCCACTGGTCCTGTGTCCAGACATTTTAGACAACTTTTTAGGCAATATTGGTATCTTGAATTACAACAGACAGTAAATAAATAGCATAACAGAGGATCCTATATACACGTTTGAGGTCCACAACAGAAAATCCTCCTCTTCCTTTGCCTCTTCTCCTTGATTACCAATGATATCAGAAAAATTCAAAATCTTGATCTAGCCTTACCCTGCAACAATTTGTCCCCCACAAACAGGCAGCTTAGGTACACTGCACCATTTCACTATCAGAGCTGCTTTATACCCAGCACATTTTCCCTTATTCTCTCAAACCCAAGGCAGGATGTCCTGTGGTTTTAAGGCAAAGCCCCTTTCAGCTGGCATTTGTGGCTAACAAAAGACTGTCTCCATGCACAGTATCACAGAAAACTTGTTTTGCTTTTGCCCTGCAGAAGTGTTAGCTATGAACCCTGTCAACAAAAACTGCCTGGTGTTTGCTAGCAGCACAGCCAGGCTCGGGTTTCACTTTGCTGCGGGCTTTGCCACATTCCAGCAGAACTGTACTGGGGCTTGTTTGTGCCGGCAGGGGGAAGGAGGTCTGCCACACCACATGGCACTTGGAGCTGCTGCCACACACAATGAGCCAGTCACATTCTGCTTGAGAGCTTCCAAGTTAGGCTGTGTGTTACTGCAAACATAAACGCAGGGCTTTGGGTTTGTTCTTCTGCAGCTAGCACAGATTACAGCAGGCACCTTGCAACCAAAATCAAGTCACCATAAAGATACAGAGCCCTTGAGGGAAGTTGCAATGCCACAGGGGAAGAGCTTGCATTTAACCCCAAAGACAGAGCATGCTTTGGAGCATTACTTCAGGTAGAAAACACATGGACTATGGTCCAAATATCTTCTGTGTGATATGGAAGTAAGCAGGCATCTCTCAATGCTTTCATCATCATTCTGATAAACCAGCACTTCAAAATTCTTGCAGGTGCCTTATGAAAACTCCTACTGGCATTCCCTGATTGTAATAATAATAATAACAACAACAATAATATTGTTAAGACCCACTCACCTACTGCAAATGTTATTTTGGTAATTGGCAATACATAAGAAATCTCATCAGCCAATGCATGTGTATTATTTACCACCTATAGGGTAATCCCAGTTTGCAGGTTAAGAAAAATAAGCTAGCTCAGTACTACTGAAATCCTCCCCAAGATGTGGAGAATCAAGTAGCTCCCTGAGATCACATGGCAATAATAATTTACAATCATTATCATGTTCATGGGAGTTTATTATATCCCAAGTGCTTTATTTTACACATGCATGTGTCACACACTTGCTACATTAGAGGAAAAACAAAACAAAACAAAAAACAAACCCCGAAAATCTTGCAGGCAGGATGACTTGTTTCCTGAACTTTGCCCCAAACCCACATTGTGCTGGCTTTTTCAACCCAGTTGTGTCAAGAGACATGAGTCAGGTAAGCCACCACAAATTTCCATCCTTACAGACAAACTGTAAAACAGAGTTTCAGCCCCTTACTAATGGCTTTGTGACTTAGGAAATTTGGTTCCTTCTCTTGATTGATCCCATGCAGACCAAGAACAGCAAAGTGGAGTCAGGAATGCTTGGGCTATGGCAGTGTGGCAGCCGTGCCATTTTTCTCACAGCAGCACACACCTGCAATTTTTTAAGCCCCTGATGGCTGCAGAAGGTGTATGGAAGATTCCCCTGCTTTCTCTGGCCAAAATAATAAGACCTTAAAAATGAACAAAAGCTTTTGGGAAAAAAATCCTGTTCTATATCTTTCTAGGTTGATTAATCAATATTTAATTATTTAGAAGCCCTAAATGGCTATCTTTGGCTGGCATGGGTACAAAACATGTTATCATCTGTCAATAGAGGCCAGGAAATCAGATCTTAAGCATGTAGCAGGGCAGTGCTCAGCAGAGAAAGTGTTTACTCCATTTGCTGCACTTTAGCATTTCATTTCATCAAAGGTGTTTATGTCACACTTAATGAGATAAGGGACAGCAGAGGCCTCAATTGCAGGTCTTAGCACTGTCTGATAACTGCAGCAATCTGGGAATAAACACTGCTTTGCAGAAACCATTTTTTAGAGCCCTAATAAAGTAATCGTAGGCCTTAGTAGAAATTGGTTAATTGGATCATCTATGTTTTGTTCTGGGAGTAAAATGTGTATTACTATGATTAATTCATTAGAGAGTGTTCTTACTGGAGTTAATTTGATAGTTCTGAACCAAGGCATCACACTGTTGAGTGGCTATTGTGCTTCTGCAGAATTTATGCACTAAAGCCTAAGAACATTTCTGCCTTGCTAAAGGTGCCAGAATTTTTCTGATCCTCTGGACATAATGAGGTTCTCCTTGATTCAGCTTGTGGCCAGCACAGCCACTGCTCCCCAGAGCTCAGAGTTAATTCACAGCAGTTCTGTCAATGTGAAGAAATGGGAGCACCCAGTGTATCCAAAATGGCCTGCCAAATTTTTACAGTTCTTTTTACATCTCCCCAGGCTGTGGATAAGCTTTCTTCCATATTCACCACAACCTGAAAGGCTCAGAGAAATGGGGGCACTGGCCTCCATCCAGTCAGTAGCTACCAAAGGGGATGTGCCCCACAACTGCTTGACAAGCTCAGATAGCTGACAGAGTCCAGAAGTTTTTGAGCTCTTTTGGGTGCAGCTTTTTAGCAACTGATCTGCCCTGATGGTCTCAGCTGCGAGTGAACCCCTCGACAGTCTCATATACATATTTCTGCTCTTGACAGATATATCTTGAGCAAATACTGTTGAAGTGCCCATGTATGAGAAATTAGCTACTCATCAGCTGTGAGGATGCCTATAGACAGTAGGGAATTGTCATACAAACAAGAGGGAGCTTCCAATTGCATTCCACTGAGGCAAAGAAATCTTTTACTGTCCATCTCAAACAAGATTATGTTACCCTTTCAAGAAAGCAGTCTCAGAACCTTATTCAGAACCTTCTGATAACTCAAGGTAAAAGTTACTAAATATTGATATTGGTTATAATGTAATATTACTCAAAGATTCTCACAGTAGAAAGAAATAGAAAATAATTTTTTGCCTGGAATAATGGTTGGTAGACTGGGAAATCAACACACTCAGATAGAAGGATGAAGCAATCTTAGTGACTTCTCTCATCAACACTATTCTAGCATTAACATGTTCCATCTAAGCCATAAATCTTTAACCCTATAAAGTAGAGGGAAGCAAGGACTAAACTGAATTATTTATTAATCCTTAAGTCAAATTAGAATATTCTACATATCTTCCATTCTTGGGATTTGACATGTTCTGAACAAGGAAAAGTTCTCTTTTACAGACAGGAAAACTTTCCACTGCTCTCAAAGTTTATGTGCTTGTTAAATAGGCTGTAATAATGAAATGCATACACATGCTTGAATGATAAATTTTAGTAATAAGTGCACTGGGACTTACCATGACCTTATCAAGTGGGGCTAGCCAGTCATTAATTCAGATAAGGCAATTTATTATCATAATCTTTCGCTTATACTATTGTAGGGCATACGATTTATCCTAATTTGCATATGCAGATTGAGATGCAATCATTTCATTAATTTTAATGCTTTTTCTTAATCCCATCAAGATTAACACTTTGTCTCAAAGTTCTGTACAGCATACTTGTAACTGCCCATTAATGTGTTATCCTAATATTAGTATGGGTGAATTATAATGAACAAAGTACCTTAATTTGAATGTGCTAGTTCCAGATGAGAAACTGCACCAACAGGGCACATACAAAATCATCTTTTTTTACATATAGGTAGTGCATAGGGTGGGAACTCTGCAGTTCCTGTACACACTGTGGGCATTGCTTCAGGCAGGAATTTGGGGTCCATCTCTGACCCTCTCTGACCCCACCACTGTCAGAGATACCACGTGGCATCTTACACATCACCACCAAATACCTGACTTTCCTGTATCTCAGTAAGACACACAGTGGCAGAGTCAGCCACTCATTAATACTTGAGAAGTGAAGACTCGGATAAAGCAGATGTTTGAATTTTTGTTTACTAACTACAAATTAGGAATAGATGCATCATGTTAATTCATGTGTAATGCTTGATGGAATCATTATCTTTATTCTAATATTTGCATTGATTCAACCTAAAGATATCTCCATTTTCTACACACTCAGTGTGTATCTGAGTGTAAAAATGTACTTGTTTGAATGCAGGGCAAGTAACTACATCTCACTTACAAAATCAAGAATGAATGTGCAGCAAGCAGATTTTTTAATTGCTGACAGTGAAACTCAGATCACATTAATTTGCTAAAACTGCTGAACAGACATTAGGTAGGAATTTCAGTCATCAGTGATATCAGCAGATACCAGTATAATCAAAGCAAAAGTTAAATTCAAT
Organism: Haemorhous mexicanus; assembly: GCF_027477595.1. Classification (NCBI taxonomy): domain Eukaryota; kingdom Metazoa; phylum Chordata; class Aves; order Passeriformes; family Fringillidae; genus Haemorhous; species Haemorhous mexicanus. Next base: position 29,539,343 of record NC_082348.1, on the reverse strand, counting down.
TTACCATTTTATTGAAAAGGAAGTTTGATTTTTAAGCTTATTGGCAGAAGAGAACTTAAAATTAAAAACTCTCAGAAAAATGTCTAGAGATGCTGCCTTATATTATTTTATTTAATTAAGAAAATAATAAAGTGTCAGGATGCATTGCTTGTTTTCCTACGTTGCCAGAGATTAGAAAAAGAAGCTCAAATAAAGTGTCTCATGGTGCTTTTATATTTTTAACCAGATTCAAGGTTTGACCCATTTAAGCATATGCAAGAGGAAATACATCAAGCATTGAAATGTATTAGGCATCCTAATTAGGCAGTGAGGATTCTTTCAGTGATGAGTAGGTTTTCCTCAAGCAAGTAAATATACATTATGTCCCTAGTTCTATTGAAGTTGCTTAAGGTAATAGATTTGGGCCAACATGTTTTATTCATGACTTAAATCTGATGTTATTTTCCAAAGGGAAAAAGCAGTTCTAAGTTTGAGTAATTACTATATTACTCTAACCTTTTGCTATTATTAGCCAGCTGGGATAATATTGAGGATTTTAACTTCATTCAGGCCTCTGCTGAGTTCAAAGAACTCTTTCTGCTCTCCTCATTCCTTCCCAGGCTGTTTCTAAAACTTGTCAATGCTTTCTAGCTAGGCTAAATCAGAATTTCAGTCAGCCAGGGGAACAGAGGATGTGTAGATCACTTTAACATGGATTTGAAGTACCACTGTCTGCAATTCTCACCCAAATGCATTTTTGTTAGAATTTGTTTTCAGTTTTGCTACTTTCATCAGCAGTATTTGCTTTTCATTCCAAGTTAGCATTATCCCCAAATTATTTATTTATTAACTAAGCAACCTACTGATACTGCATCCACTTCAAAGGCACACTAGGCAGACAGTGTGGTTGTGAGGTTCTGGGGAATGCATAGCAGGGGCAGCTGCATTCTCACTATAATTTTGATATATATTACATTACTATATAGAAGAAAAAACTGGGAAAAAAACCCAGTGTTGCCTTACAGAACACCTGTACTTTGGAGGTACAGGACTGCATACAAATTTAACAAAAATCTTTAATAAAAATGTCTTGTGACATCTGGAAGGAGCTTTCAACTATATGGGTATAATTTTAATTATTTCTTGCTTATTAAGAACATTCTAATGAGAGCACACAGATTTATCTGTCAGCTTTGGTACGGAAAAACTGAATTTTACATAGATTTTGCACCATGTACTAGTTAATCTTGAGTTAAGCTGTGGCTTCCTTCACTCTCTTCCATCTTTATTTTTATGAGCACCAAGTACTCCAAAGGATTCTTGTACATGCATTTCCACCAGGCACCAGCAGTTCAGTCTCCTACCAAGCGCACCGCCGGTGAGGGTAGGGCAGAGGCAGTGCAGGCACACGAGTCCCTAGCCCCTGCTCCAAACCCAGCCTCAGCCTGAGCTCAGCAGCCCCAGACCCACCTGAGCCCCCAGAGGAAGGCAGCTCAAAGCTTCCTCCTGCTGGACTCTGCCAGTGGCCACCCAAGTGATCCTGGCATCCCGGCACCCGCTCGGTGCTCACAGCGCCTCAACTACCCGTTCACATCCCATAATAAGGCTTCTTTTGCACACAAATGGTACCAAAATCCTTCCTGCTGAACCTAAAAATACAGCACGTAGCACATAATTGTGATTTTAAAAGGCAGAGGAATATTCTTTGATCTGAAGGCACGCAAGATCCCATTGATTAGCATCTTTTAGCACAAGATACAAAAAAGAAAACGGAGAACACCAAGATATAGATCAAACTCTGCCATACTGAAAGAGTATGAAAAGAACACATTATTTTACTGTAGAGTATTGATCTTTTTTTATGTTAACTACAAGCTTTAATTAAAATTTCAGGTACTAATATCATGCCACATAATTAAAAAGAAAAAACACTACTTGAGTTTAGAGAAGATACAAGTTTTATGGCTTGTTTCTTTGTTTTTAAGTAATAGCAGGGAAACCTCTTACAAGTGAAAGAACATTTCCAACCACTGGAGTGTTAGGATGTTATCCCAAAAAACCCCTAAATTTGTTCCATAACATCCAGGGTGTTAAATTTCTCAGCTTTATGTCAGGCTTACTGCAAGAAATCCAGTCTTTTCTTTCATTCCCTCAGTCAGACATGGTTACAAATGTTGGGTTTTTTCCTTATGGAACCTCAGAAGCTTACACTATCACCTTGCAGTATGTTTTATTTTTATGGCCTGACTATGGATTTTCCCACTGTTTCTCTTTTGCTAAAAAGGAGGTGAATGGAATCTGATTCTTTCTTCTGGATTCCTATCCTCACATATTCCATGGTAATGATCCAACAGCAAACACTGAGCTTTGGGTCAGACTCAGACTCTGCCACCAGCAATTAGGAGATGCTTACATCCCCTTCCTATTTTTCATTATTCCAACATGTTCAATTTGTTTCTCCACATGCTTACAACATAAACTTGCCCCTCAGCACCCATTCAGTGATCAGAAGGGTGCCAACTGGGAGTACAATAACCAAAACTTCCCGAGAGTGCTTTGGTCACCAATGATCTTTAAGTTGGAGATGTAAAAACAGTGATTCTGAGCTCATTTTCCCATGGTCACTTCTGGAGAATCTCCATCAAGCCAGCATCTTAAATGAAATGCAGATTATCTTCCACTACATTTTTAATGAAAATGTTGTGGAAGATTAGTGCTTATTTTATTTTCACTCTTTAATGGAGTTCTTTTTCCAATAATTTCTTTAGCTGTATGCATTTTCTCTTCCCAAAGCTGAGGGACCTGGTTTTTTTGAGCCAATACTGTTATTCTAGTCTCCTTTGCATGGAGATGCTGGAATAGAATTTCGTGAGTTTCTTGCAGACACTACTATTATTAATAATCTCAATAAAAATAGCAAGTTTTACCAAGCAACTCAGCAGAACAAACTGTTGCCCAGTGGAAGTGCCAATTAAAACCTGTTCAGCCAACAGGGAGAGATGGTTACTGCTAAGGGGATTTTCTTTGAAAGTCCCTACTGAGTGTCTTTGCCCTGACCATGTGCATACCCTCATCAACATGAGATAGCTCCTCTGTGCCATGACTTGCATCACCCCATAATGTGGGGATATGGCCAACAAACAGACCTTTATAACCACAGGCCTGCAGTGCACTTCACAGCAGTTTGAGAAATACGTGCACTGGAGCTTGCAGATTTAAATAATTGTGGGAGCCACGAGCACACAAGCAGGGAAAACACATTGATCCCATGTTGTAGATAAGCTATTCTAACAATTGTTTCATTACAGTTGCAGCATCTACAAACAGATGGAATGATAAGGAGTAGTAAGTGAATTTTGTATCAATTCATAGAGCTGAACTTCAGAGATAAGCTGCCAGCAATTTTGAAAATACTTTAAAGACCCTAAAGGTTTGGATATAACTTAAAAAATTCCCTCTTAAAACCAGAAACAAAAGTTTAATTTTTTTCTTTTGATCTGCAAAGATATTCATTTCTCTTTAATTCAAATGGTCTCTTTTCAACTTTGAAGGATATGCTAGTGCATGTATATACACAGAACATATAAAATATATATTAGCTTGTCTGCAGCCTTCAAAAAGAGCTTTAATTTGCTGCTGTTTCAAAAGACTGAGGGGATTGCCTTCAGTAGGATGAGAAGAGTGGCAAATGTGACAGCTGAAGGGCTCTGCAAGATGTAGAGAAAAATAAATGGACATGGGATTGAATTGCTGAAGCCATTCATGTTCTTTCCCCCAAGCCCTGGCCAGTGCAGTGACTGGGAGGATGCTGTCTGCAGTCTGCTACAGGTAAGAATCACATCAAACCTCAGCAGTGACAGGAGGCCTTCCTTGCACTGCTGTGTCAGCTCATCTCTCAGACACCCCTGCTGAGCACATTTTGGTTCCTGTTTCTGCTTGAAGTGAGCCTGCAGGCAGAAAGCACAGGCAGAGCAAGGACACAAAGGACCTCACCAGCCTGCTGTGCAGGCAGAGCAGGGCACAGAGGACCTCACCAGCTCCTTTCCCCTGGGGCAGACACTGAGCTCCACTGCCGTGGCCACCACAGCCCCTGCTCTGAACAGGAAAGAGCAGGTTGGAGACAGGATCTAGAGAGTGCACACCTCCTCCTTCCACTAACTGAGCTCAGGTGTACAGCCGGAGGATGACTGGTGTTGACTCACTCTTACTCAAATCACACAATTTTATTAAGAAGTTTTTTCAGGACTGTAAGCTCTGTGTTAGCATGACTCAAACTCCAGCCACTAAATGCCACCATTGTGTTACATCATTGGTAGTTTCAAAAGCACAGAAAGATAAAGTTCTCTGCAAACTTTGTATTGCCAAGGTCATACATTCAACATTAGTAATTATGGTTCACTGTGGGATGAAATTGCTTTATGTCAATATTTCTAACTTTTTTTTCCTTCTCTGCAGCACAAAGATTTACTCAATTATTTCACTGGCCATTAATGATAGGTGTTCTTTCAATTAAAAGAAAAGCCCACAGACCTATATAACCTATTGTGTTCCAGAGACACTGGGTAAATCATTATCTCCTGTACAAGACCATTATCACTGTGTGCCATACCAATCAGATTAATGAGGTTTTCCTCTCGCCTGCCACCAGCAATGTTTTCTGTTTACCAAGTTTCTCTATGCTGATTGTGTGTTGAAATTACAATCCATCCATTTCCCAGAGAACACTGTTTATCTCAGCAGCTGAAAAGTAGAGAAAAGGCATTTCTGTGCTAAAGACACAAGGAACATCTTGGGTGTTCTGACTTTAAGTATGTTTTTTGCCCTGACTTGGGCAAAATCATTTAAAGTTTTGGTATGTCCTGGCCATAGGGCTCGGGGTCATCATGCAAACCAGGAAAGCAGTTTTGGACCCCCCAGAGATGAACCAGGACCTTCCCCATCCACTTAAGATCCCGGCTATGTCAGATGTTCCTCTCAGTATGATGTTTCCTTTAATAGATTCATCTTTCATTAAAACATTCTGAAAAAAGGACAGCCTCACTATTTTCATCAAAACAATAATAGACTACTGTTAACTGTTATTCTTTCCTGAGCTTTTACAGGAACTGCATACTTACCCCACAAGAATGGGCAGGTAAACCATTTCCTGGATTTTAGTCACGTGGTGCTGCACCTTAAGAGCCTCATGTTCAAGGCAACATCTCAAAGCAACACTTGAGACATTATCATTATGTCACAGCCTTAAATCAGTGCCAGCTGGACCAGGATGAGGCCTCACAGGGCCCCTTTTGAGCTCCATGAACTGAGTGAACTGCAGTTTGCAGTGAAATACAAATAAGCTCAAGAGGCTTTATATTTCACAAGAAAAAAAAAAAAGTTACGGTTTTAGTAATAAGGTGAACTTTAAAAAATACCCATGACAGGATGCAATCTGAAATGCAAATACAAAGCCTGTCTTCTCCCAGAGTTTGAATACCAAGAATGACCTCAACGTTTACAGTGGTTCCCTGGAAGATATTAAGTTTATTGTTATATTAAAATTAATTGGTTGAGGTCTGAGTGTCAGGAATAGGATTTTCAAAAACTGAGCATGGCAGGGGTGCATTTCATTTTCTAAAGCTGGCTTTTGTTAGAACAGAAGATGTTTAACTTGAACGAACCAAGGCAAATTGATGGGCAGCATGTGACAAAAGATGCCAACACAAATCTTCCCTTTGCCCTCTATGCCCTTTTAAAGTACATCCCAATTTAAGTCAAGATTTGCTTTTAACACAACAGCTGGTAGGAACTTTGTGTTGCAAGGAAACAAAAAATACACTGTCCTCCCACACAGTAAAGTACAAATATCCAGCCCAAAACTCAGCTCTCATCCTCAGGCATCCAAACTAAGGGTTAACAGGGTGGGATGCTTTTGGGTTTGGTTACAGCCTTTTGGTTTGTTTAAAAAACAGTTCTCTCCTTTCTTGTCAGATTTGCATGTCCTGACTATGTGCTTGAACAAAGAGTTAATTTAATATATTTAGGATGTATTTTTGACATCTTTTGAACCATACAGGACAAGTTCATTTATATACTGTGACTGTTGTGTGGACAGACAGTAATGTAAGAGCGTGAGGACTTCTTCTGCAGCCCTCAGTATAATGTCAGATTCTGTTACCAGCAAGTAAATATATGTAATTTTGATGAATTACACCGATGACTCTTTGTAATTTCTATTCTACCCTGACTTGCATAAACAAGATTTCTAGTTTTCGGTATTATGACAGATAAGTTGCATCATCTATTGCTAATAATACTGAATAAATTGACTTAATATCTGAAAGTTCAATAAAAAAACAACCAAACAAAAAAGCTCCCACTTATTGAGGATTAAATTTGAGTTTCATGAAAACAAATAGTTTTCATTTACTCAATTTTGAGCCAGAAGTTTAGATGCAGAATAATTTCAAATTTGTTTAAAGGTACATTAATATGAAGGGAGAGCTTTTTCTTCTGAGCCTACGAGGCTGCCCAGTGAAGGTGTCTGAAATGAGTTTGGGCTCAAGAGCTGGGAAAGAATCATCTCTCATAGAGGGACTTGAAACCTCGATGTTTTGAGTTGCATAGAAATCCATGCTCAGAAACATGAGGCTGTCAGGCAGGTGAGAGTTAAGGTCAGCAGGTTAAACAAATGCACAAAGTGACTGTGCTAGAGGGTTTTACAGCCTTTCTGCTCCACACGAGGGATAAATAAGGTGTGGAATTGTTTCTAAAATTACTTTGGCTCAACAGTCTGTCCATTGCCTCTCCTCTGGGTAATCTTGAAGCCTTGCCAGGATGTTATGTTCTTTGATACAGAACATTTGTCATGATGAATAGCATTATGTAAAAGTTGTATTTTCCCCTTCTGTCTTTTGATTCGTAATATGGGAGATCATAACATGGATTTAATGTTAAGAGGTCTGAGTATTTTAAATCTTTAAAATACCTGAACAATTGAGAGCTCCATATTTACGGTGTCAAAAACACCCTTTTTAATTCCTGATATTCATACAAAGCTCTCTGATTTACAAATACAGTTTAAAAAGAAACAAAGCATTTTTCCTCACAGCAAGAAACATTTTCCCCTCAATAAATAAAAATTACTAAGCACAAAACTTCAAACATTTTTGTCTTGATTTCCCAGTCCTTCCTCAGCACTTGTACCTAACACCGGTTGCAATGCATGAAACTTCCAACATTCCCCCCTTTTTCTGCCCATTCCCTTCAGGCTCATGCTTATGCACATCTTTAACACCATGTACCAGAGGAGCTCTCCTCTCTCCTTTTTCAGTAGATAGGTAGGCTGATGAACAGCACGAGAAATGTTTTCCCCTCAATAAATAAAAATTACTAAGCACAAAACTTCAAACATTTTTGTCTTGATTTCCCAGTCCTTCCTCAGCGCTTGTACCTAACACTGGTTGCAATGCATGAAACTTCCAACATTCCCCCCTTTTTCTGCCCATTCCCTTCAGGTTCATGCTTATGCACATCTTTAACACCATGTACCAGAGGAGCTCTCCTCTCTCCTTTTTCAGTAGATAGGCAGGTAGGCTGATGAGCAGCACGCGATACAATCGCGCTGTCATTTACCACTCAGGCTGATCAAACCACAATCACCTGCAGCAGCCCTTGAGTGATAACTCTGCACTGCTCTGAGTAAGCAAGGATCACAGGCTGCGGCCAGAACAATCACACTGCTCTGGCAGCCAGGCACAGGGCTCTTGATCTCCAAGCTCCCTTTGTTCCCTCAGACTCCGTGCAGAAGTCAATTACACATTTACTGATAACGTGGCTTACCCTGCCAGAAGGGTACTTCCATTAATATTACATCTAGTATCAGAATAAATGCAGAATAAAGGCAATTCTGTGGTTAAAACCTGTGATATCTTGATGGCCACTTTCTGAAAACAACAGTAAAATGTACCTATAGCAATAACGAGGTACAGAACCACATGACAGTTCTTCAGAGAGAGCCAAAGTGCTTTGAAAAAGATCAATTACTACAAAATCATAGTGCACTGCTGTCAATCTTCTACCTTCCTTTACAGTGAGAAATGAAATATAAATAGCCTTTGGGTTGGAGTACTCCTCTATTAAGGGGAGAGTTTGCAGTGAAGTCTAAGGCCAATTCTGCTGACTTCCATGAGAAGTGCAATGTCCTATACTCCATTTTGTAAGGCAGGGAAAAATAGTCATCACAACCCTGCTACTTCCAGATGCCACTGACACTTCTTCAGTCAGTTCTAATGAGAAATCAACTCTCCATAGCCCAAATTGTTTAGGGTGCCCACGAGAAAAGTCTATGAAGAAGCCCTTTCTGACAGCCATTTAAAAGGGGAAGACTTTTATAAGGTAATCAGAAGAGTAGGAAAAGGAAGCATTTTTCTTTTTCCTTACAATGGCCACAAAGAACGTGCAAAAATAACAGAAGTCTGAGAAATAAGAAAAAGGTCATTGAGCCACCACTGCCTAAGAAAGAGATGTCTCATTTCTATTAATGTCAACTCCAAGAGGCCCAAGCGTGTCAGGCTCTGCAAATGTCACCAGTGTTATTACCTCGTTGTCGAGTATTATCAGAGTGCTAAAGGTACATATTCCTCTAGATGGCTTTATGCTGATCTGGCAGAATAAGGCCAATGAAGCATGAATAATGTGTGAATTTATACCATCATGAAAAGTGCTCATAACTACTTCTCTCCCTTGACATCTTCATAAAAAGATATTTCATTACAGGACATGGAAGATACTTTTCCAACTCAAACTTGGCTGCAAAGTAGAATACAGATTTTGTTGAGAGCAGTTTTAAACAGCAGAACTGGAGGCAAATTGCATGCAACGCTGGGATAAAATGCTGTTAACTGGAGTCACCAGTCTGAGAGATGAGAGCCCATCTTCTGGGCTGGGCTAACCACCAGAAAACAGAGCTGTGTCAGAGCTGCAAATTGGTAGCAGGGCCCCAGCAGTTTGAGAGAACAGGGCAAGCACCATAACCTGCCACCTCTGTGTTTCCATGTGCCCGAACAAGGAGAGCACAGACATATCTGAGACTATCTATCCCTGGGTTTTGTACAATTTATACTCCTTGTTCATCTCCACCTGAATGTCTTTTTCCAGTTTTATTTATAAAGCAATAATGAACTTGTATGCTGAGCAGGACAGAAAATAAGCACGGGTGGTCTCTTTAGGGTGCCAAAAACTGCTTGAGATTGATGGTATGAACTAATTTTGATTTTAACCTCCTTGTCCTCTTCAGAATTAGTTCAGAATCTCAGCAATTCTAGAAAGAATATTACAGACTGAACAAAAAGTGCTACATTTCACAACAGTAAGGCACACTAAGAAATAAGTGTAATTTTTCTCTTAAACTATCAAAGTAATTTAAAACCCTTAGTGAGTTCCTTAATAGACAAGAGCACTCTAGCTTCAAATGGGTTTTAATGGGAGGGTAACCACAAGAATAAAATCAATTAATGAGTACTATAAATAGATTAGTGAAAACTCTCAGCTCTTTTTCTTTTTCAAACATCCTCCTACCCCACCACCCATGGAACTACTTCCAGAATAATATGATAAAACAGCCCACATGCGAAATAAAATACTGCTACCATTTGGAGTTCTTTACACTGAATTTTCTAGAAAGTTTATGCAAGTTTATATTTCAAGAAAACTGGAGTGTTGTAACTACACTAACAATACATTCACATGGAAACAGAGAATACCGACATTTTTGAGATATTTTGGCTGCATTTGGAATGTCAGAAACAAGATGCCTTGAAAGTTAAGCTTTTTAGAAACTTGGTCTGTTTGATGAGATGAGCCATTTATAAGTTTTGCCAAGTTACATCCTCTAAGAGCAGTAAAGACTTTTGAAACACTTAGACATAAGGTGTCAGTTGCAATAAAGCTCAAGCAAATACTAACAACAACACAAGTGCTTCTTGTGTCTTTAGGTAAAAACAGAGAAACCGCTTGATGTGTGCATTCAGAAATGAGAGAATATACTTTCTGCTTCTCTTTAACATTTAAAGCCTGAATGAAATGCTAACAGAGGTGTAAATTCCACTGTTAACAGATACCCAGTGAGGCTGTGATTTGCTATGGAACAATGCAGAATCAATAACCAGTAACTGGGTGTTGAATCCATGTGAATGGTGTATCAAAGTCTTTCCATCAGGAAAAAGCAATGGCACAAAGATAGATCTGACCTCCTATTACTGATGGGATTGCAATTACACAGTGTCATCTGAAAAACAGCCAAAGGTCTTTCTTGGAGTACTTAACCAATGAGCCTCAGCTGTATTTCCCTTTCACAGCCTCTCAAGTGCGTTGGAGAAATCTGTAACCACACTCAACATCCTGAGGGTTGCAACATGAGAATGGAATGTGACAAAGGACAAGAGTGGTGTTGAGAGGGTGTACACGGCCAAGAATATCAGACATGAGGCTGTTATCTTCTGCTGAGCCCACACAAAACTCCCATTCATAAGAAGCAGATACGGTGGAATTCAATAAATGAGCAACCATAACAAAGCTGTTCTCAGCAAGAATTAAGCAGAAGCAGGAATTAAACACCTCTTCCTGTGTGCTGTTTAGGTAGGGATTTACTTTTCCAGCATCTATGTGACAGTAAAGTAACCATGGAAATAGCCTATGAATGTTTATACATAGAGGTTCTCTGATTGTGCATCATAGTTGTTTCATTTGTAGCTTTTAAAGAATGTGAATTAAGCTGTCCAATTAGTCCATGTTTGTTCTTTTAATTGCTTCTGTTCTGCTGCATCCTCAATGACGCAATTTGTGCCCTCTGATGTCACAGGGGGTCATGCCAGACATATAAAACCACTGACAGTGGAAAGTTCAATAAAGATTTCCACAGAACAGATTTATTCACTATTGCTGTGAAGGGTGGGAGACCTCATACAGACCCCACTGATCTACACCAGGTCAAGCTAAGATTAGATAAAGTCAGTTACAGAATTGGCTGACTTTTCTCCATGTCTCTACCAGACAAATACATTCACACATTGAGAATTTATAGTTCTTATCAGGAAGCTTGAGTAATTAATAATTTATCCATTTCAGCAATACAATTTTTCCATAAGACTTATGATGGTGAATTAGAAATCAGTTATTTCTGAGGAGGGATTTAGGCATTGCCATGAAAACTTGAATGTATGTAACGTGACAAACTGTTTAGGGACTCCTACCCCAACAGAGCAACTCTGTGACCCTTCCTCCTCCCCACTGCAATTCAACTGTTTTAAAATAAATCTGCCTCATGTACACACCAGTCATTCTCTGCCATTTCATTTTGATTCACCCCAAGGGATTGATTGACCAGAACCTCAGTTATGTTGCCTCAGAGGTCCTGACACCACCTTCCCAAGCAGCATGCCCCAGGCCCTTCAGGAATCTGAAGAGGGAAGGTCAGATTTGAAATAGCAGATGTGCCCACAGAGAAAACTGAGCTCACCAAGCTTTTGGTGATGTCTAAGTATTAAACTATTGATCCAAGAGCAAGACACCTAAATTCTGATTAGATTTAGAAAAGCTAGGACAAGAGTGCACACACCCACTGCTCCACAGGAAACCTCATTATGAAATGTTTCTAAGATAATAGAGATGAGACTCTATTGAGGCACTCCTCCACTCCCATTTCTTGCAGAAGAGATGTGAATGGCACTGGGAACATTTCCACCTGCAATGAATTCTTTGTTCTGGATATATCAGAGTAGTTTGAACAACTTCAAGCAAGCATACAGGATATAGCAGACAAAATGAGTAAGTTAAATGCTCCTAATTCAAGATCAAAATGCAGAAATAAATTCAGGAGAAGAACTTGTTTGAAAGGCTCTTGCAAATCAGACTTAATAGCAAGCCCTAGGAAATACTCAGATTTTTAAAATCATATTGAGGCATGAAGGACCAGCTTCATGAGCCTTTTGGAAAGCAAGAAATAAAAGTCTGAGCTGGTGCTTGATCTTCCTCTTAGTCACACAGTCAAGACAAAGCAAAGGGTAATCAGCAAGAAGGTCACTGGTTGTAGCACGTGTTCAAATGAGCTGGTATTCCTTCATGTGAGTACAAACTTATTTCATTTCTGTGTTCTTTAGAGTAGCTAAAGATTACTCAAGGCATCTAGCACCTGTTTGTCTCTATTCTACAGACAAACAAAAATTAAAAATCTTGCAACAACTGAGGAAACAAACACTTGGAATGAATTAAGATTGAAGTCTGATTTAACAACATTGTTTTGTCACACTGTCTGCCTAAATCACTGTAGGAAAATGCCAATTCACCCCTTCAATGTCTGTGTAACTATCCTTGGCTTACAGAGGATGTAAACTCCCAGTCAAACAGAATATGACCACCACAGAAAAAGCAAAAGTATTGTTTTAGTAATGTGATTAGTCCCATAAAAGCTGTAACCACATCCTTACAGTTAATCATGTAGCTGAGTGCTCTTCCTAGCTGAGGTCTAAACCAGCAGCTTAGTACAGAATTACACTTGCATAAGGACACAACCCATTGTCTGTACCTCTTTTCATCTGTCAAGGGCACACATTTGTACCTCTCATGTTTGTGTTTAAAGTTATTGTACATGATCAGGCATCCTAATTTTAAGAGGTCTAGATATATGAGTACATACTAAGATGCAATAAAATACTCAAAATCCATATTTATGTGGATTTGCAACTCTTTGTTGAAGAAAGACTTGACCAGGAATCAATTCATAATCACTACTCACATATTTTTATTAAGTGTAATATACACAAATGTATACACAGACATAACAAAATATATGCAGAGGGAGCAAGATGAAGTACTGAAATGATCAGTTTAGTCCAAATACACAGACATAACATGGGAAAAAAAGCACCCCTTGCTGTATTAGGAGCTGCAAAGCTTGGATGGGATGTGGTTGGTGTTTTTATTTCAGAGATGTGGGCAGGGGAGGGAAAGGACCCCTATTTTAGGGTTTTTTCCCTATTTGTTTTTATTATTGTTTTCAACACACCCTGAACCCCATCTCCCACACGGGTCAGGCTGGAGCCCCACCTATGACCTAAGGACAGGCTGCACTCCAGCAGAAACATTTGTCTGACAGCTGGCTGAACCCTCTGGGTGTCCCTCATGGATCATCATTCCAATTAAAGTGACACCTGTGCCACAAGCTTCAACCAAATCCATTGTGAAACCTGTGTCCAGAGGCCTGGACTATCTCCTGATCCTTGTCAGGGGTAGGTAGCCACAGGGTTATTATACAGTCTGTTCTAGCTTTTTATGTGGAGTACAGATTAGCATTACACCACAAAAAGGCTGACAAACACAGCACACCTGGCCTCCTTATTTAGCTGCATTTTGCTGAGCACAGGAAACAGTTTTTATTACGTGCCAGGGAAATAACTGTAAGAACAAATCTGGCTTCAAAACTGAGAATCAACTGTACTGAAGCCAAAAGCAGTGCCAATCTGGGACAGGTGTGCAGTCAGGGAGCAGGTGGAAGATAAATCCCTTTGTGGGAAGCTCAAGGATGCATATCTCACACAAAGAAGGCATGTGTCTCTGGTACTGGCTCGGTTTTTTACTGTCTGCTTCTATTGGGACTGAGTTTCTGCTCTGGACCACGCCACAGGAAAATGGGTGATCACAAAAGCAGCCTTGGAACCCTCCCCAGCTTTTCAAATTAATGACTATTTCTGAGGCAGAGCTGTCCCTTCCTTCCTAATGAGCTAAAGTAGTTCATTAGATTTCTGATCAAAAGTAGCTCCAAAGGTAAAATTAAAAAGAGTAAATATTGTGCCCTGTAGCTGGTAGAAAAACATACTTAGTGATATTATGTTGAAATAAAGATATTGCTCATTCTGACCAGAGCCAGTTAGGGAGAATCAAAGCCTGGAAACCCCAGGGTGGTCATCAGGGGTTTGCTTGGTCCAGGGTTGTGCTCCCTCCTCTAGGAATGAAATTCACATGCCACAGGGACAATCTCTGACATAATTTCTCCAGACCTGCACATTACACAGACAACAGAGGACTTGCTGAACACAAAGGACCAAGTAGTTTCAATTTTATAGCCCCTGTGCTTAGGTTGGAGTTCTGACTTTCAGTCAGCATTTTTAGCTGTCACATTTGGAAAGGAAAGAACAAAAGCAACGAAGCAGCAAGTAAAATAAGGGCAGCATGTAGCATCACAGTTTGTCTTGGTTTGGATAAGACAGGTGCCTGCTAAAGAAGGCAGGAGCTTCCCCTGAAATGGAGAATGCAAACCCTCCCCACCCCTCCAAATTGCTATGAATTTTAAATTAAGGGGCTCTCAGGCAAAAAAATATGGGAGCAGGAAATAACAGTTCTTTAATAGGGAAGTGGGGAAAAAACATAAAATGATAAAATAAAAACAATGCAGTACACTAAAATGACAGAGTCAGAACTCAACCTGACACCCTGTTGGTCAGGGTGCTGGCAGCAGTCCAATTGGAAAAGTGGCTGCAGCCCTCCTGAGGTGTCAGGTGTGGTTCTGTTGGAGCAGGGGGCCCTGTAGAAAAAAAAGGGTGATTCTTCCTCTGCAGATCCGTGGAAGTAGAGGCAGCTGCTGTTCCTCTGGTGAATCCAGTGGAGAAGCTGTGCTGGTGTGTCAGAATCTCCTGATTATATCTGGGTAGCAATGCTTGGCTCCTCCCTCTGGGCAGAGCATCTCACAATGGGATGTTACAGTTCTTATCAGCCATGCAGTGACATTCAATATCCTGTTATCAGCAGATGTCCCCTGCTGAGGGAGGAGTGATTGTGATCTCTCAGGGAGAGAGATAAGGGGAATTGCCCACTTAACACCTAGACAACTGCCACACAGATGGTAATAGAATACATCCTGCCTTGCAATCCAGAACACAGTTGAAAGGAACAGCTACACTCCAAGCTCTTTCAACATCTAGAATTCTCAGAAAGGGTAGAGTTGAATATGAAATATTCCATAAAACAGTCAAAATAAGATACAAAATTTCCCCCTACATTCAGTGCAGGCAAACAGCAAACTCCACAACACAGCCAGTCACTGCAATCAGTTTTGAACCACATATCAAGGATGTGTGCCTGTGCAGGCTGAGAGAAAGAGGCAGCAGTGAGATGGAAAAGCAGCCTGCACCCAAAATTGCTCACTGAGGTTAGAGTGCCTTCACACTTCACTAAAGTCAGGTGCAAATCTCTTACAAAATGAGTCCTCAGCCAAAGGCTGCTTTCCTTACAATTCTTGTGCTTTGCAATAAGTCTCACAAGTACAAACCTTTAGCACAGCAGTGGCTGTACTTTTTTCTTTTCTTGAAATCAATCACTTATAGATTAATTATAGAAACTTTTGTCTTTTACTGTAGATTTGTCTCAAGCAGAGATAAGCCATGAATTAAAGTGTAATCACCTTGATAGCAATTATATATGTAAGTTTCACCTCCATTGCACTTAGACATTTAATTAATTAGGGAAATTTTCATTCTGCTATGCTAAATGTAGCAACCCAGAAGTCTGGATTCCAGCTGCTCAGGACAGATGAACATCCTGCAAGATTCTTGCCTGTCTCTCACTCACCAGAGTCTCTCATTTGGAGTCCAGAAGCACACCTAGCCTGTAAAGTGACCTGCTGCAGCAGGAAGGAGATCATCCTTGCCCATGTCCATGCATTTCTTGGCCTTCCAACAGATGTCAAGTGAGTTCCAGTTCAAGATAAACATGCAGGAATGTCTGACACTCCAGGAGTGGGGCTCTGTATTAAACAGGGCCCCCACACAATTGAGCAGCAGTGGGTCCTGCACAGCACAAAGTGTCTCTCTCACCTTGGCAGGCAGCACTGCCAGGAAGCCACCAGCTCAATACAACTCATCCTGAATTAGCCATTACTTGTTAAAAGCAGGACTGGACACATAAAAATAGCAGCAATGCAAGATTATTTACTGAGTTTGAGTTTCAGGGCTGTTTAATGTCATTATAAGAAAGTGCTACCAGCTACTTTCCTGGAGGAAACTATGGCTTTCTAGAAACAAATAATGAGGGAAATGCTGCCAGTTTTCAACATTTCACAGTAATAAAACCTCAGAAAGCCCTGAAAAACCCAAAATGCCTTCTGAGTAAAAAACCCTTTACAAAGTTTGGCATCATGAAGTAGAGATTAACTCAAGGCTCAGAGGTCAGTAACACAGCTCTCAGGGAATGCTACTGAATATTTTGAATCAGGCTTCTAGAAACTTTCAGTACCTGAGTAGCACTCAAAAACTCACATGAGCTAATATTTTCTCCTATTTATAAATTCTGGGGGAAACAACATCATGCATGTGATTGAAAGTCTCAGATAAGAATTATTAAATTATGTTCTCTGCTTTTTAAAATACTATTTTATGAACTTAAAGCAGAACATTTGTTTTGAAAAGGTAAACAAGCTGGTGCCAGAACAGCTTTTTGGTGGTTTTTTTTTTTTTTTGGTTTTTTTATTTTGTCTTGGCGTTGAAAATGAGGCTTTTTGGTAGATGCAGCAATAGTACAAGCTCCTTGACCCATTGGGTATCACTGGCAACACATTATTAATATCAACCAAAAAGTAAGAGGTGTTTCATAAAGATTCCTGTGGGAATTGCTTCTGTGCACACACATGACTCATTAGATATGTTAAATAGACTGCAAAAAGATCAACTTTAATGTAATAAAACCATAACAGTTCAAAGATTTTTGCTCCACTTTTTTTCAGATTTGGAAATAAGAGTTGACAAAGAAGAAGAGGGAGAAAGGAAATGGGGCTAAGTCACCCAGATATGAATATTTGTGTAGCACCTTTTAAATAGGCTCCAAATGGTTCCTCATGCCAAGCAGGGAGTATTTAAGCCTTAGCATAGAAACTTCAAAGCCAGTTGCACTGTATTGCTCACTAGTGCTATAATCTCTTGAAAAAAAACACAGGGAGGATATAAACCCAAATCTAATGTTCTTTCATCTATTTCTTCACCATTCTAACAAACATTTACCAAATTTGCCATCGATATATTTAGACAACAAAACGAGGGCTGAGTGCTTGCAACTGCTTGTTTTG
Organism: Haemorhous mexicanus; assembly: GCF_027477595.1. Classification (NCBI taxonomy): domain Eukaryota; kingdom Metazoa; phylum Chordata; class Aves; order Passeriformes; family Fringillidae; genus Haemorhous; species Haemorhous mexicanus. Next base: position 29,522,275 of record NC_082348.1, on the reverse strand, counting down.
TATGCACAGGGAAGTGATCAGCAATCCTAGAATCTCACTTGGAGACCTGCTTGCTTTAAGTTTCCATGAAACAGAGGCATTGTTCTTCAAAAACATGTCACAGGGGTTCCTCATAAGCAATTTTTAAAAATGTCATTTTCCTATCCATACAAATGTAAGTCAAATAAAATTACTCCACAGCTGCTGGGTTTCTAGCTTTTCTAATTGTATTTATTCACGGATTTCCTTGGCATTTCAAAGTGGAACTAGAAACAAAAGCAAACAAAAAAAAAAATCCAACCCAACAAACACAATGCATACATTGATGAAACCTCCTGAGTGCTTTAACATAATCCAAGGCAATTTTCTCCAAGAAACAAAATGAATGAAATTTGCTTATGGACCCCTAAGCTTTGCAAACCCTTCAACTAGAACAAGAGAAATATGTGGCTGGAAGCCAATCGGCAGCCAAATGTGTTAGATGTGTTCCATTTATTATTAATGTGACAACATTCTATATAGCAGCAACAGGGCAGGCAAGTAAAGGGTTGCCATGGAGATAAGTTACTCAAGATGCAGCTAAAAATACTCCCTTCTTCCCTTACTGTAATAAATATTGCATTATGTGAAGGCTAACAATGATGATATCAAATGCCATCTCACAAAGGCTTCCAGCTGTGAGCATTCTGGCTAGCTAATGGATTGCCCAGTGGACATGCAGCACTTCTTGCCTGGGGATGTCAAAAGAGCCTATTTTTGCCCTTATTACATGGTTAAATGTTAGATGGCAGCTGTTGACATCATTAGGACAAAATGTTGCTCCCTACTCAGGGCAGATTTCTTACACCATTGTGACTTTGGGGGATTACAGTCATGTTCTGGGAGGAGATGTAACTGAACCTGGAAAACAAACATACAGAAATGTCCTTTGAACAAGATTATTAGGCCTTGTCTCTGAGGATGGTGGTTACACATTTCACCTCTTTGCTGCTCACCAGGTGCCTTAAGATTACCAAAGATCCTAACATTGCCTATTAATCAGAGAAAAAAAAATGTTCAGGCTTTTTGGAAGGACTCTTTCCCACCTTCAGCTTTCTTGTAATTTAGATATGTCCAAACAGAAGCAGAGAGCTTTTACAGAGTTGGAAAAAAATGTGTTGCAACATTCTTTGCCCTCCACAGGAAGTCTTTATAAGCACAAAGCTTTAATTTTTCAGTTTCACATTTTCTTCTTCAGTAAAACTTTTGAATGACTCTGATACGAAGTGAATCTTAATCAACCAATTTAGCTGGGAGATTAAAATATTTAATACCAGAGAAAAACATAATTCAGGTCTTTGCTAATGCCATAACCATTCTTACTTTTTTCTCTGCTTACGGTCTTTAAAAGATGGAATTCACATTTATTTCTCAGTTTATCATCTAATTGAACAAAGGAATTACTTTCATAGAATCCCAGATTATACAGGTGGGAAAAGATCTCATCAATCATCCAAGCTGTGTCCTTGTTCAAGTCTGCTACAGAGTAGTAGATCATGCCTGGCTTTTTTTCAGTCAGAAATTCGCCTTCAGCACAGTAACAATAGAATTTCTTGCCAATACACATGATCATGTATAAAATCCTCATATTTCCAACTCAGTTTAAATCTTTTCGTTTTGCTTAGGGTGATAGTATGCTTATTTTTCAGTAGAATAAGCTATATCTTAAAAAATAGGATAATAATTATACTTGAAAAACACAGGAATTGTTCCTAGAGAAGCAGAAGGCAGGGTGGAAGTTTTAATTTTGCCATTTCTCAAAGTGCAAGATTGTATCTGCTGTTAACAGGCAGCAAAAAGCACACATGGGAAATGCAGCCATGGAATTTAAGAAAATGGGGTAACACTACACAAAACTTCTGCCAGCGTGTCCCAGGAGCACAGAGCTCTGTGATCAGCACCATATCCCCTGCAGTGGCACACTTTATCACTTTGCTGAGAGCAGGAACCTCCCCTTGACAGCACACACAGCCACTTCCTTCAGGAACACTGTTTTTAGCTATCATTTTCCCCCTTTTTCTGTGTGTACTCTGTTCTTACCCTTGATGGCACAAAAATGAGCTCTCTAACACTACCCCCCGAGCACACTCAGCTGCTGGCTGAGTAAACACAGGAGCAAGTCTGTCCTGAACAGCAGGTGAGCCTACAGCCACAGAAATGTCTGGGTACTTACTCAAAAGAAAAGCACTCTTCAAAATAGGCCTCCCTACCACGCCTAATTCCTGCTTCTCCCCTTTACCTAAAGAGCTTACTTCATGTTAAATGCTCACCTGGGCTCAAGCCCACAGAGCCTGGAAGCATGGGCTTTGTGGGTTGTTTGCTGGCTCTAAAGGACTTAAGACACTTTTGGCACAGTATTAATGATATCCCTAGTACCACTGCATGGATAATAATTTGACTCAGATGTGCCTGTGGCTCTGTAAGCTCTCTCTATTGACTTTTCATCACCTTCCACTACTCCAGGTTGCTTAAAGCCCCATCCAACCTGTCCTCAAGTACCAACAAGGATGGGGCACTCACAGATTCTCCAGACAACCTGCTCCAAAAGGGATTTATCCCCTTAAATAGCCTGTTCCAGTTTCATGATTGCCCCTGAAACAGCATAGAACAATTTCTCTCTATTTCAAGAAGCAGGTTGATAATTCATGGCAAAGGGACTTTTTATTTGGCTTTTCATTTCTCCTCTGCTGTTATGTACATTTACCCTGTGCTAGTCTTTTTTTTTTTTCCCCCCTGTTGTTCCAAGCAAGGTGTTTGCTTTTTACAAACACCCCAGCTCTTCTGTGAGCCTCCAGCCTCCCTGCAAAGGCTCAGTGCCAGGCAGCTCCATGCAGGTGCAATCACAGTGACCTTGGATGATACATTTGCTGGACAAGCCTCCAGAGAATTGCATTATTTCTGGAGCAAGGCTTCCTGTCAGATGTTGTAATACATGGCACAGATGCCTGTTCCTAACAGACACTTCACCTGGAAAAAGCATTCTCTTGTTTTGCACATCCATTACACAGAAGAGAATTAAGAAAAAGAAAACCTGCTCTTAAGCACGACCAGATTGGGTTTGCTCCCACCAAATCTTCCACCTTTTTTTGTTTTTTGGCAAATCTTAGGGTTAACGTATGCCAATTATAACAGCATAAACAATAAAACCAACAAAAAAAACCCCAACCAAATATCAGATATATGGGAACCCTGGGGAATGGTGGTTTTAGGAAAGGATGGATTTGTACAGGAGTGTGATTACACTGCATTAATACACTTGGTGTAAGAACACTTGAGTAGTTGAGGGTGTCAAACTACAGCAGAAGGAGCTCTCAGAAGGACAATGTTTATCTTCTGTCTGCTTTAGAATCCTTGTTAGCTGAGCAGAGGGACACCAGGACAACCCTGACTTCATTTTTAAAACATTGAGAGTGTGTCACCTCTTCAAAAGGAAGGTTATTGGGGGGTTCTGAGTGGTTTGTGCATTTTTGTTTTATTGGGTTTTTTGTTGTTGGTTTTGGTGGTTTTGTCTGTAGGTTCGGATTTTTTGATGTTGTTTAGTTACAGCTTGGGAGAGGATGTGCATTTAAAAAAAAAATAAAGATTAATAAGGTTCAGATGCCAAAAACTCAAGCTGTAGAAAGCCCAGGTGGATAAGATGACCATTTCCTATCAATGAGAGCAATTAATCATCACAGCACACTCTTAAGAAAAATGGTAGATAATATACCTTGAAGACTGGATGCCTTTCAGGTAGGAATGTTCTAGCTAACCACAAGTTCTGCCTTAAAGAAAAGCTACATAAGTGTAAAAAGATTTAATGAATCTCATCATACAGGTACTGGTCTAAAATTAATGATCCTTTCCAAGTTTAAATGCAAACTGTAAAATACCCTTCATACAGTTTATGTAACTTATGGTAACACAGCCATTTCCACCTGAAATATTTCTCAGTCTAAAGAAAATAAAAAAAGCAGCTCTGTTATACACAGAGCCATACTGCTCACCTAGATCAAAAATTCATGAATGACTTCAGATGTGACATGAAGTAAACCAATGACAGCAGAGAGTCCATACTACCCATTAAGCATCTATTTAAGAGGTATTTGAAGAGAGAGCTTGAAGGCCCTTTCCACAGTCCCCTGAGGAGTCCCCTGAGAACAGTCTCCTTCAAGAGCAAGAGCACTGAGCTTAGAGGCTTTTGTTGGTTCCAGGTCACTGCTCTCCTGCTCTTGCTCTGAATATGAAGTTCTGCATTAACCCTCCATCATCACCCCTCTCTGATGCCTTTGCAGTTATTTCCACTCAGAAAACATAATGGGCTCATGTGTCTTAGAGCTAAAATGTCCTAATTGGTTGCTACCTCGCATGGTCCTGCATTCAAAGGTCACAACGACTCAGGCCAAACATGCAGAAACAATTCATTAAATAATAAGTTAAATTCGGTGTAGTTATAACTAGAGAGGGTGTCATTTCTGTTGAAATTACATATAAGAAATGACAAATTCCACCTTTGATATCCATTGATATATTTTGGTCTTAGCTTAGTTTCTCTCTTCCATATTTGAATATTTTCTAAAAACATCCATTACAACTTCAGTAATTAATCAACAAATGTCATTTTCCATTAAAGCATATTTAATCCTCACAAAAATTAGGAACAACTAACAACCAGAACCAGTATAATTACTTCTAATGCAAATGTGCTAATTTAAATTGTGGAATACTTCTTTAAGAGAAGTCTGTGTTAATTGGGGTCTGCTCATGAAAGCAAGCTGCTAATTGAGCTGGCATGTGCCAGATAGACTAGTCCAACTGAAAGAAAGACAATATTTGCAATGTAACACTGATTTTAAAAGTTAACATTTTAATGAAAAAAGCTGCTATCAGGCTCATGCCAGTTCAATTAGTCACTCCTTCCCATGAGCAGACCCCAATTAACACACTTTTCCAAAAGAAATATCCCACTGCTCAATTAAAACATGGAAGCATAGATGATTACACAAGTCTATTTTGATAATTAGTCTTACTTGATCTGTCTCAAAAGTGTTGTTTCTGAACTGCTGCATCATCAAAACTTGTGGATTATTTTCAAGCAAATGCTTTTTTATCTGCATTAAGCAGGCACTGCCTGTACAACAGAACCAAAGCAGCTCAACAATCCAGCAGTGGCAAGGAAACACCTTGGTGCCTGGTGGTAATAGCAGAGACCATAGTGTGATGGTTTTGATCAGCAGGAGAAATCAGGTGAACAGGATTTCTGTTCTCAGCGAGCTCTTGTACAACCCTATGGCAAACATGAGTAAATAAAGGCAGGGACAGGTTGATCCAAAGCCTGAGGTCAATGAGAATCTGTCTTCAGTGACTGTTGGATTAGGTCCCCATGTTCCATGGGACAAGAGGAATTATTGCAGTGCATCAAGCAGTGGGAGCTGGCAACTGGGCAAATATTGATTTGGCATGGTAACTGCTATAATATTGATTTTAAACACAACTTGAATATAGATTTATCCACCGTTCTTCAGCACCCTGTCAATGTGCAATAACGACAGCCTTTGATGCTCAGTAAAGCAACAACAGTGACAAAAAATGAAGGAAGAGTCATGATCACTGCAAATGTTCCCTCAGAAGTATCATGATACACATACCTGGGGAGCTTGTCACCTAACTGAGCTATTGAAAGGATTGGTAAGTCGTGTCTAATTAGCCAAGAGTGATGTTAATCATTAAAGTCATACAGAATTTGGGATTTTCTGCTGTATTTGGGGCTGCAGCATAAAATACAGTGGATTCCTGTGGAAGGAATTGATCTTGCCTACTACTAAGTTAAAACAATGTTTCTCACCATCGATCCCTTCAAATCAATATTAGGCTTTTTGCTTGATACCATGCAGCAGACAATTCTGAATTCACAAGTACAGATGAAGTGGAGGCAGACATGCCATCACTAAAGCAAGCAAAGTGCAATTACAGTGCCCCTGCAGTCCACTAGCAGTAACCCTGGCTTCAGCATGAGTCTTTCCTTGCATGGTTGGACCAAACTTCTGTTATTACTTCTTGTCAAAAGTAGTTATCACTATGATTCCCTGAGGAGACATTCCTACTGATCTAAAGTGTCTTTAGAGAGTGCAACACAATCATCCAGTCTGAAGGAGAACATACAAATCTATTTGCCTTAGGATATTACATGCCTGCTAACTTATCACTGCTGCATCTAATGCCATTACCTAATGTAGTATGCAGGTATTCCTGTCACCCAGAATTTATATTAAAGACAAAACTCAAAAAAATCCCCCTTAATCATGCTTTGGAAAATTATTGTGATCAAACCAAAACAGATTGTTAGGTATCCATCTCCAAAATATTGAGGGGATAGGGCAGAAAGATTCAATGGCATATGGTCTTTAACTCACATATTTACTTTCCTTGAGATAGTTGCTGTGAAACTACCACCCACATTCCTAGCATTCAGAAATAATAGCACATGTGAAATGCAAAAGAAGTTTATTCACTAAAATAGTTTCATTTTGAGGGAGAGCCTGCACTTGCTGTTGGAAGTTGGTTAATTGCTATGACCCCAGAGCACCAGGATAACCCCAGAGGCTTGACTTGACCTGGGTAACTGCACCAGACTGGTGGGTTTGCTCAAGGATCCCAGAAGCTTTGCTGCATAAGGACCTCCCCGAGGCAAAGGGCTTGAATAAAGGCTGTAGGGAGGTGGTGCAGAACAAAAGCTTCAGCCAGCACCTGGTCTGGTAGGTCAGAACCACCTTCAGATAGGTCAGTGCAAAGGACACCATTGGTGTCTTTTAAATAATTATTTTATTTTATTTTTCCTGTGGATACAGTCTGCCTTCTCCGTCTGGCATCAATTGAACAATGTTTAAGTCACAGATATGTTTTCTTATTTATGGGGTTTTTGTTTGTTTGGGGTTTCTTTGAAAAAGCTTTGAGCAGGAGGGACACAATTTATGGCATCAATTGCTTTGATGTCAGTGGAGGTGCAATGTCAGTGCAGAATTTGCCTCACTTTTTCTAATGTTTCCAAGTATGCACAGCTACTCTGAAACTTTCCTGCAGAAACTTGGCAAGAAAAAAACCAGAAAGTAGAGGTAAGTGAAAAGGAATGAGAAAAACTGGCCTTTCAGGAGGTGCTTTGCTCTTCTGCTCAGAATCCATCAGTCTGCTCCTATACACAACAGGCTCCTCTGTTCCTACCCCTGGTATTGCCACAGTTACAGCTGCCCCCTCTTTTTTTGAGCTATTTTGTTTTTTTTCTTGTTGATTATGGCACATTCACTATCACATACATTTTCATGCTATCTCAAAGTTTAAGTATTTGGCCTCTAGCAGCACAAAACATTTTTTGTTTTATTCAGAATGTGCTTGTTCCCAGTTTGGTTACAAACCACCAGAAACCTCACATTTAAATTCAGGAATTCAAATCCTTGCAATAAACTACACATTGAATGAGTTAACACAAACAGACAGGTTTTTTTTTTTTTTTCCCCTTGGGCCAGAGATAAAGACCATGTAAAATCAAAACAAAGTATTTCTGTTTTCATCAAGCATTCAAAATCCAAAAATTAATATCCTCAGTTTTAAGTATTAGGGAATCTTTTCAGTGGACTTAAAGTTTCAAGAACTTCTCCAGTTCTGGGGGTAAACCCCCCCCACATTAAAACACCAATATTTCTTATATTTCAAACCTATTTATCTCCTGGGATAGTAGAAAGAGAATTTCATGTACTGCCACAGAAATTCAGGGCTTACTTGAACCAGTAGCTCTTGATACACATTTTGAACTAAGTCCTCATTTAGGTTACCAAACAGAAAATTTGTGCTTTTCAAGCATTTCAACATAAACTTCATTTCAGGCTGAGAAAGAATACCAAGTCAAACACTCTGCATCACATGTATGAGCTAAGGATGCAAAATAAAGGCAGCCTGGGACTGCTCTAGTCAAAGAAGAACAAAAACATTTGTCTGTAACTTCAAGATACTGCAAGAGGGGTTTTTTTAACTAAAAAAAGGGAAAGAAAACAAAGAAAAAAGGAGATCTCTATGACCCAGCTGCAGAAGTAAAAGCAAAGTGCAGAATGCAGCAATAGCAGATCTAAGAAGACACTGTTTCTAAGAAAACTGAAGGATGGGGCTCAGCAGGGAGAGGAAAACATGTTCTCTATTTTGATGTTGGCATCTCTCAGGCTCTTTGCCAGAGGCTACAGGCATCCCCAGGGCCCACCCAAAGCCACTCAGGAGACTCTGCTCTATTACAGAAAGCTTCAGCTAAGCAATGCAAGTATCTCCCCATCCCCATATTTTGTATGAAGTCTTACAGCCATCAGTGTACGAGTGACATTTTTTACAATTCTGTTCCCAAGATAACCAAGGTCTGTTCCTACTGATCTAGGCTTCTTAGGCATTGACTTGAAGCTCAGGAAAGTTTCTCAGGTATAGGAGCAAATTTAGGGCAATGGGTGGTGGCAAATAAACAGGTTTCACAAGGAACTATTGGCCCTGCATACAGTGACAGTTGTTAGCACCCCAGATGTGCTTTCAGATACATGATGCACGTATTTATTTGGTCAGGCTTTGCAGAGAACCAGACTTTTTCAGGAACAGTCAGAAAATTCACTATTCAGACACAGAGGCAGAGAAATTGGGTACATCTTAAGAAGACCAACCCTCTCAAAGACTGTAGCTTACATGCCTATCTTACATAATCAGCAATTCTGCCTTCTCAACACCTCATGTTCCAGAAACCCTAAAACAGCCAGAACAACTCACGTCATCCTGGCATTTTCCAATCTTTCATCTCCTTAAGTCCCTGACTCAGGAGCGTCAGAGTCCCTTGATCTAATATACATTACAGGAAAAGACAGGTAATTCCATAAGCAGTGACTCATCCTCACAGCCTCTGCCTGGGGCACGTAGCTCCTCAAAGGATGGCTCCAGCTTTGTGTCTAACTCCTTCTCCCTAAGCCAGCACCTCTCTGAAAGAAGGCAGAGCTGGGAGCAGTGTGGAACTGGAAGGCTCCCCCAGCCCAGGCTGCCTTGTCAGCACAGATTGGTGAGAAGAGTGGAAATTTTGCAGAGTAGAAATCCATTTTGATTTAGGTGAAATGTACATATTTGAGTTGTCTGTAGCTTGCTGTTTAGTCTGACTGCCTGCTCTCTTGGAGAACCTGTGCTTAGAAGGGCCAAGGACTGCTTCAGCCAAAGGACAAGAGATAAGAGGGGAGAAGAGGAGCAGACAGAGCAGGGCAACCTGACCCAGGAGTTCTTTCTGAAGAATTAGTAGCAAGTGTCACCAAAATCAGTGAAATTAATATGTATGAACCTATTGTGAAATTGTATGCATATGTATTTGAGAGAGAGATTAAAAAAGACCTGAAGTTCCCAGAGACACAGATGTCATTTTAGGAGAACGATTTCCCCATGGGTCCAGTGCTGTAATAAACATACTGGCTTTACAACTTTCACAAAAGTTGTGGAGTTTTTGTTTATCTCTGCAAAACAATGGGAACAGCTGAGATGGCCCCACCATTAACCACCCACAGGTGCAGCTCATTAGCTCATTCCCTCCTCTCTTCCAAGGCCCACTCAGGTGCAGCAAATCCCTGGGCTTGGCTGGACAGGTGAGGCCAATTCCCACTGCCCTGCCTGCAGAATGGGCAGTGACACAGCCTTCTTCACTCTCTCCTTTCCACCAGGGGCTGGAACCACTGAGCTGCTCCATGCCTTCAGGGATATGAACTGAGATTGTTACAGTTAGCACAGTCCTTTTCACACTAAGGACAAAGCAGGACTTTCAGAGCTTTCATGGGAAATCAAGAGAGCTGCCAGACTGCAAAGGACAGTGGCCAACTTGGAACCTCCCATGGGACAGAAAACCCACAATGTCCCACCTCTGCCTTTGATGGCTGGCTAAAAGGCCACCTTGTCAGCATGGGGAAGCAGGCACTGTGTGCTGAGACTTTCACCTCTGTCAAAAAGAGAGGGGCCTAAGCCCTGACCCCTTTCCCAAGGTGTATTCAGGCTGTGCCTCCTGCACTGTCACAACAGATTGGGCTGTGACAGGTTGGTCAAGAAAACCAGAGATGTTTTTCATTTTCTGCTTGACTTGCAGTCCTTTTACCAGACTAAGGCTTGGGACAGCTTTTCCACTGGTATTTTTTATTATGCTTTAGGAGAAAAACAGGTCTGAGGTTGACACTCAGCATTACAATTTCAGTACTATGCACATAAATTTAACTACTTAATTCCTCTGAGCATTGGGTAAGTGGGGCAGCTAAACCCAGAATATTGCATGGAACATTTATCACTAACTACAGTATACAATTCCCTTTGCCATTTAGGCTTACACATTTTACAGCATTTACAACCATGCTGAATTATGCTGGAATTCCCATTTCAAAGGATTTCATGAATGTATTGCTTGAATGCTGCCAAACCCTTTTTTTTTTTTTTTTTTTTTTTTTTTTTTTGTTCATGCAGACTTTAAGGGAAAAAGAGAAGTCCTGCAAGGCTGCTTATGCACTGCTGGATCCCAAGTACTGTTGGGATGTCTGGATTTCACTGAGAAGTTGCTGGAATAAAAAGTTCAGTGGGATCTGACAAAGAGAAAACTGCTGTAATTTTTAATCCAGTGCACCATAACTGTTAGTGAATGTTGATTTCTTACTGGCATCTAATTGATATCAGTCTTTATCAGCTTTTTATGATTAGGGAAGGTCAATAGGGTCCCTCAGCCTGGCAGGAACCCCACCTCTGTGCCAGAGCAGAGTGACCCACCTTCGTGTCCCTGAGGAGGGGGCTCACAGGGCCTCAGGGGTATCTGACAGTGTCATGAGAGGGGAGCAGAAATCAGTTCTTGCCTTCAAGTGAACTCTCCTTCCTCTCAGAGCAGCTCAGCCAGCCAGGGAGCCCCACTGTTACCTTTCAAGAGGGAAAATGTACTCATTGGCTTGCAGCCATCCTCTCCTTGAAAATCTCCCAGTGTGTTTTCACAGTTTAAACCTGGCTTTCTCTGGGCTGGGAAAACAAAAGGAAGCTCTGAAACCCCCTGATTCTCACAAGACAAACCTCCCCCTTGTACAGGGGGCACTCCTGGCCTGCAACTCAATTACTTCTACCTACTAATTTGGTGGTGCAAATTTTTGGATATATAGAACACTTTCAACTGTAATCCTGGGCTGTGAGAAGTGCAGAAATACTATCCTAGGTCCCCTTAAACAGATGGCAAAATGAATCCAGATTTTCCTACCTCTCCTATGCAAATCCTGCCTATGATCTTCCAAGTTTTCTTTATGTGTCTTAAACCCTGAAGGTTTAGGAGTAATATTTCTGTAAGTCAGATACTATTAGATATTTTTAAAACTCTTCCTTCTCTTCTTTAAAAAAAAAAAAAATAGAATCAATTAAAAGAAATGTCTTCTCAGTCTGACTTCAGCTGTACTATAAAACTGTTATTAAAACTATTGTGGATGTGACAGAAATAAAGGAAGTGATGAGAAGATATTTATGATGTACAAAAAGTGTCCAGGGAGTATGTCTAATGATGTGATCAGGATTTTTTAGGCCCTTAATACAGTGATTATTAATGCCAGTCTGCTTCCATGCTTATGCAATAGGCCTGGGACATAACAAGAAATTTCCAGTCATGTTGCTTGAGAAGGGCGTGTGGGGATGTGAGGCTGTCTGAAGCCTGAAGAGACTTTCTTAATGGAGTCCAACAAGATTAGTTGCCTTTCCCCACTACATGACTCTGTAAAAAAAGCAAATAAATCACTAACAGTCTCCTAATAGACTTAGCTCTCTCCTGTCCTGAATGAATATTGCTTGGAATAAGCTCTGCTATGGCTAACTGATATTGCCACGGTAACTTGTTTTTTCAAGGCTGTGTAAAAGATTTCCTAGTTTCTGAAAATGCTGTCCCTTGTCCTGTATGCAGGAGTGTAAAAGGCTTTTTGCTGGTGGGCTGGAGCCCAGTTACTGGAATGGTTTTCACCTGATCATGTTCTCCAGCTGGATCTCTGAGGTGAAAGGGGTGACTGGAATTCCCTCCTTTCCTGTGAGTAACCCAATACATTCCTCCTCCAAGCCCGTTGTGTCAATGGATTTATTATGTACTGTGTGATATATGTATTGCTGCCTCACCCAAGGCTCAGCTCTGTCTAGTGGTGCAGCCTGATTCTGACTAGCCTGGCTGCATCAATACACAGAGCAGGGATTATTACCCCTTTTTCTTGGGTTATCACATTTTATTTACCTTTTCCACTTTTTTTTTTTTACATTCATGTTCTTATTTACATTTTATATTACCCTTCTGGATTTTTTTTTTTGGTAAATTATTTTTGTCTCTTCTGTTCACACTCAATTTTAGTAGGTTACAAGATGCTGCTCCATTCTTTTGCTAGTGATCAGTGATCCCAGCAATTCAGTATGTGTTCTGGGATGGAAAAAGTCCAAATAATCCCATGAAGTGGGAGAATAAAATTGATCAGGTAGTTGAAATGGCTGTGCTTCAGAAGTTAGGAGAGAGGGACACAGATTGCAAAGGATTAGGGCTGAAGCTGTGGCCCTTGCATGTCTCATGCCAAGGCAAGGGAATTGGGACATAAAACAAAAAGGAAAAAACCACAAACCAAAGGAAGCCATAGGAAGATGATTCCAGATAAGAAGTCAGCTCAGGATGGCAAGCCCAGCTGACTGAGGCTGGGTCTGACAAACTCCTCTTTTCCACTAATTGTGTCTGACCTGATTCACTCCCACCTTTTTTGCAAATCTGGGTGCCACAGGACATTTCTGCCATGCAGAAATGGTGATGGAATTGAGAAGCCAATTCCTCTTCCCCCGTTGACTCCCCACAAGACCCCAGAGCCTGTGTGCAGTGTCAGGTCTGGCCCTGCCTCTGACTGCAGGTGTGCAGCCCCAGGGCTGAGACTCTCCTCCTCTCCTGCAGAGCAGGCTGCCTGCTGTGAGCCACATCACTCTGCAGCACATCAGGAATTAACTAAAAGCAAGGAGGACTCTTTCATGAGAGCAATTTCCTTTCAAAGGTCTCATTCTGCAGCGAGGGTTAGCCCATTAGACATCCCTGTTTGTTCCCACTTAGTAACCCATCATCATCTCAAGCTGCATTTGTAGCAATCACCTAGAATTTCAGAAGGTTTATTAACTAGCACTTTGACAGACCCTTCCTTGATATTTTGCATGCAAGCAGCACGTTCTTGAAATGGTGGGTAGCCTTTTGCATGTATCTGGTTATAACAGTAGAGTGATAAAATGCTAAAGTAATAGAAATCAAAGTTTTTGATCATGATATAGATTGGTCTGTTCTTTGCAGGAACTGTGGACCTATATTAATGCAAGTATGAAAGACCAAAATTTGCCCTAGTTTTCCTCAAAGAGCTCTGGAGGGAGGGTGGTGTAGGGCCTTCCAAGTTGCTGTTTTGTGTGCTTATCCAAAGAAACCACTAAATAAAAATTATTGCTATTTTGATAGAAGTAACATTGCAATTGACAATCAATGACTGACTTCAGAAGTTTTATGCCTCAACTGAATCAGTGCAGATGTTTGTGATATTATGTCTTTTATTTTTTTAACAGAAAAAACTCCTTGCAAGGCAAAAAACTTACTGCAACTGTAGCAGAAGTTGAAGCTGGAAAAGTACCACAGATTTGCCACTGACTTTTGTTTTGATAAAAAGTATTTTATGTTCAGAATTCAGAACTCCATACCTCTCAAGTGGCTTGAGACATGCTTTATGCTTCAGGGGAAACTATTTCAATCAATCCCAAAACTAGAAGGGACTCACTCTAAATTCCCCTGTTAAAATAATATCAAAGTATTATTAGCTAAAGCCTTGTTACAATTGGATTAAGAGCACCCTGTTCTCAATCCATGTTCTCAAGTTTGACTTAGTTTATTTACAGATGGTTATCTAACAATGCTAAAAAAAAAAACAAATCAAAGGCTCCTCTTCTCCCCACACAATACTTCACTTCTCAAAAACTGCTATTTCCTTTTTTATATGGAAATAGAAGATTTTGTTCCTAACCTGTTAACAATAAATAATGATATTGGAAAAATCTCAGAATACAAAGTAAATTTGGATACTATACAAATGTTTGAAAAATGCAAACATACTCCACAGGGAATATGTGACAATTGGAGCTTCAGCTGGAAACAAAATGTTGCAGATTATTAGAAATATCTATTCTCACTGCAACAGAGCACTCACACAAGTCTACTTCAGTCCAATCAGTAGGAAATTTAGATTGATAGGCTAAATTTATAGCACACAGACTGACTGATCAATCTGTACCCTTAACCTATCCAACAAATGTAACACAACAAAATGGGGTTCTCACAATTCAGAGGACTGAATTAAGACACCTCCAGAGACCTGCTCCAGTAGATTTGTTTTAATTTTAGGAGAGTTAATAAAATTTTGTAAGAGCTTCTAAAACACAGCAAGGGACTACTTTTGTGAAACACCCAGCTGCCTCTGCCTCCTCAGCACTCAACAGTGCTATAAATCAAATATAATCACCAGGTTTGGGATGTAAACCCTGAGAGAGCAGATCAGGAGAAAGAAGATGCCTGTTGAGGATCCATCCCTTCCTAGTGAGAAGCTGAAATATTTCTGTTTGGTTTGCCCCCTGCAGTGTTCAATAGCAGCTGTACTGGACATTGCAGGGAATTGAAGGCACAATCAATTGAGATAGGTTTGGGGAAGTGACTGCATGAAGTATCACCTGCTACTGCTCTGGCTGCCCAGGATGGTTCCTCCCACATTTGCTTCTAGAAGCTTAATTATCAATTCATTAATTTCCTTAACTGGACCATCTAGAGCTTATGTACAGATATACAACAGCACATAACTGAAACTCCTGCCAAACTTGCAAATCTCTCAGTCATGGTTACTAATATTTTCATTGTCTCCCAAACATTATGTGGATTATAGCACACAGAAAAGAAAAACTAATATAGCAACTCTGAAATTCCAGAGTTTGGGTATGCAAATGCTAAGTGGAGATTTTGGGGACAAACCCCAGGTTTCTGACCTGAATTCTTCTTAAAGGGAAGCAGAAGTTCTTAGAAATTTCTTTAATTAGACAAGATTTTCATTTAGTAAAACAAGACTCAAATAATCAGCAGCTTTATTCTTAAGCCACACATGTACATAAAAGTGCCTGTAATATCTTCAAGTTTATTAAAGTCACAAGTGAATTTGTAAAAATCTGACATTATAATGACTACAGTAGTACTATTAATTACCTTTGTTGTCATCAGCATTGAACTTCAGAAGCTCCATGGTGCATGTGAATGACTGAGCTTTCAGTCATTTCCAGCTGAGAGTCTAGATGGAAACAAAAGCTATCTCCTCACCAAAGGGAATGTCAGTTTTGGGACACCAAGTTCCACCTCATATCCCATGTGGATGGAAACATGGATATTTAAGGGAAGAAAAACCAAAGAGAAACTGATCTATATAAAATGCATCAGCACTACAACAGCCATTTCTTTTATTTTGCACAAAACAAGGACGTTTTCTTCCTACCTTCTCAGCCAAATCTGTACAATGTAATAGGAAAGATATTTTACTTGGGTGATGTTTTGATTCTGGTTTATGTAACAACTTGAGAGGAAAATTTAAGGACATCCTCACAATTCTGCAAAGTTAACATCAGTGTAGAAGAGTTATATGACAATTGTTATCTTACATATTGGTTTTAGGCTTTATAGTACATGAGAAAAGAAAGGGGAAAATTATTTTTACATGCATGGAGTATTAAAGATGTCTAGAAATCTGAACATTGCTTGCAATACATTTATTCAAATTCAAGTGGTTTACAATTCTGACTGTAGAACAACAAGATTTATATCAGCTTTCCATAATGATAGTGTTAGGGTTGTACTAAAGAGAAAAGAAATCTTAATATGCTTGGTTTGTAGCATTCTCAGGAAGCAATTAATGCTAATAGTCCAGCAGGCTGGAAGTTGGAACATTATAAATTCCATCCTGGGCTCCAGAGTGCAGAGGCAAATGTTGAATTGACTTATACTTTTTGAAGTGATATTTCCTAAAAGTGATGTATCCAAAGCAGTTGGTTTAAATACAGTCAATATGATCAGTATAATCAGAACAAACTTGTGCCCTTTACTGGGAAATATCTGTTGATAAACAAGAGAGGCTTCCTGGGAAAGAGCAGAAGGATTTTTGTCCAGTTTTGCACTGTGTCTTTTACCTTTACTGGGAACATAGGTTGTAGTGACCTCAGCAGTCCATCACATATTTATAAATAGTGTGTATAGCTCCATTACAATACATTTTTTTCCCAAACTCAGATGTATTATTCAGTTTATCACAGCCTTACACCCTCCATCCATTGCTGGCATGGTTAGCTAAGCAGTCTCTGTCACTGCAATGATGTGGCTTTTACACCCAAAACCAAGATGCCCAAAGATACTTTTGGAGCAGGAGTATATAGCTAAAATTCTGTGATCATAAAATACAATTGTCAGCAGCAGTTGCTAAGTGACAGAAATTCCTTTGTGATACAAATAATGTCCTAAAAAACTCACAGTGCCTCTTTAGTGCTTTATTTTTTACCTTGAAAGAGATGATCTTACTAGCAGTGGCATGCCAAGGGCTAAGGACTTGTATCTGAATTGTAGACTGCAGTGCCATGTAATGATGCTGCTGAGTTGGGCTGAGACTAGCTGGGGATATGGTAATGGAGCTGGCATTTGGGGGAGCTCCTGGGCTCTCAACTGTGCAGGGAAGCATTAGTCAAACAAGGGAGAGGTCTAGAAGGCATTTTTTTATCCCTTCAACAAATAGTTGGAAGCAAGTCTGCCACATGAAAATCTCTGATGACAATGGCAACGTTTAATGAGGATAAAATTATTAGCAAAGGCAAAAATGAGAATGCACTTTGGAAGATTAACACTAGGAAGGGAAATAAAAATGTTTTACAAAGTCTCAGTTTTTCTTATAGCTTTTAGGCAAAGACATTTGCTGGCCTACAGCCTCAGAGGTCATGTGCTCATATTTTTTTCTGCAAAATTACCAGTCATTTTACATTCCCTTGTGCCAACTTGTTATTTTCTGCAATTGTCTCCAGCCCATCAAAAAACCTTATTGTTAGAGCTGCATGAGAAGATCAAATTATATTCAGAAGGTGAGGAATAGCAACAGTCTTTGGCGAGATGCAATGATTTTTAAGCCAAAGGTGAGATCATGCCTGCATGAGTTCACAATGGGGAGATTAGTTTTACAACACTAAAAAGGGATTTCAGAAATTTTTAAGTGCCACAAAACCTGCATTTGAGACTTACTTTACATCTTCATTACATCACTTGGACATTAAAGGAAGCCTGTGCAAAATTCTGAGAAGCCAATTACACTTCCAGTTAATACCGACAGGAACCAGTCCAAGGACAAACATCTAAATCATGCTGCAGCAAATTACACAGGGAGATCCTTTGGTGTCTGAGATGTGCACACACACTGACAGCTATGGTACATTCCCCTCTTCCCTCTCCTCATTTCTGCCACTCCATGGATGCTCACACACACTGAGAGGTCTGGCACATTCCCCTCTTCCCTCTCCTCATTTCTGCCACTCCATGGATGCTCACACACACTGAGAGGTCTGGCACATGCCCCTCTTCCCTCTCCTCATTTCTGCCACTCCATGGATGCTCACACACACTGAGAGGTCTGGCACATGCCCCTCTTCCCTCTCCTCATTTCTGCCACTCCATGGATGCTCACACACCCTGAGAGCTCTGGCACATTCCCCTCTTCCCTCTCCTCATTTCTGCCACTTCATGCATGCTCACATACCCTGAGAGCTATGGCATGTTCCCCTCTTCCCTCTCCTCATTTCTGCCACTCCATGGATGCTCACACACCCTGAGAGCTATGGTACATTCCCTTCTTCCCTCTCCTCATTTCTGCCACTCCATGGATGCTCACACACCCTGAGAGCTATGGCACATTCCCCTCTTCCCTCTCCTCATTTGTGCCACTCCATGGATGCTCACACACCCTGAGAGCTACGGCACATTCCCCTCTTCCCTCTCCTCATTTCTGCCACTCCATGGATGCTCACAGAACCTGAGAGCTATGGCACATTCCCCTCTTCCCTCTCCTCATTTCTGCCACTCCATGGATGCTCACACAGAGTCACTGCCATGGCCCTGCTGGTCCCCACCCCATGTGCCCTCTCAGCTGCTGTGGCTCTTTTTCCCTCCCTGTCCTTCAGCTTTGGAGGTACAAAAGGAGAGTCAGCCCTGAGGAGACTCTCCCTCACAAGTGTGTCTCTGTGATCCCAAGTCCCTAAGGACTGATCAGTGAGTGGGAAGAACTCCCAATGCTGACTCTTCACAGATGTACAGACTGAGAGCAATTTTGACCTACACCTGCTGCCTCTCTCCCCAAGCCCTGAAACACCTCAGAAAGCTGTACTGAGAACACCCACACAGCTCCAAAACCTACACATAGCATCATACCTTGTGTTTCAGTACTTTCCTCACTATATTAGAGAGCATAATCCACATGAGCAACTTGGAGCTGAGACTCTTCACCATGACTAATATTTTCCCTCTCAATGGCAGTTTTGTGAAGGCCAGGCCATAGTATTTATGTCAGGTGTCTCCATCACATATCAAATCCTTGTGTCCCATATCATTTTACACCACATGAAAAACATGGATTTAAAAACTCCCAAACCCATCATGATGACTTCAAGTTGATGATCTTTTAATAAGTCACTTTCTGACATTGTCCCTTTGCTGGAATGACACTTATCTTTATTAGATCTGTGATTTAATATTATGCACATGAGGCTGACTCAACAATCTTAAAAGCAATATGAGAGTGGCTGTAGGGAAGGCAAGAGAGTTCTTTGCCCAAAAATAAGGTAAACAGGAAAAAAAACTTTCTACAGATGCAGTTTCTGAAGATTTCTAGGAGACTGAACACCACAAGACTCCTGAAGAATGTTTCCATTTTCCTCTTAGTAAATTGCTTTTTTAATTATGAAAACAAAGCTTTAGTTTTATTTTTACCTATGTTTACACCAGAAGTATTTCAAAGAACCAAAGAGAAGATGTCCCTGTGGATACTGGTGAGGCTGCCATGGGCAAGCCAGGCTGTGGAGCACTGACCTTGGCTTTCCACCTGTGCCTAGAGACAGGATGACCTGCAAGGGTCCCCCCAGGCCTGGAGCAAAGACTGTCAATTTGCTGGCATACACAGTCTTGACTTGCTTGGAGGTGGGGGAGTGCAGACAAAGCCTTTGCTCAGAGAGAAACAATTCAGTGCAATACATCATGATACTTAAATTTTAAATTTTTTTTGAGAAAAATATTCAGAGTTGTTAATTTTCTCAACCATATCATTTGGATTTACTATGGTTAGTCACACCTAGAATTAATAACATATATACTCTTAAGTAGGTGATAACCTTTGAGTTATAGAAATAAAAACATGCCTGCAGAGAACAGCTGAATAGTCATGATATGGAATTTTACATTTCAGGTTTAGGTCTGTCCAGAAATCCCTAAATACACCTGTTACAACTGCATGTTTCCTTTTTTCAAATTGTCAAAACCCAAAAGAGCTGAAAAATCTCCTTATCCACTTCTATTGAAATATTATGAAAATCAAGTTGCTTCTGTCCTGGCATTCTTTCTAATAACAATGTAAGCTGATTCATCTTTGAGGCTAAAGTAATATTCTCGAGAAGTTTCATCTAGTATGTTCAGGAAGAAAAAAGTAAAAACTGAAACCAAAGATTCAATAATTTTTGCATAAAAAGCAAGCAGTAATAGTGATGAAACCATGATGGATGAAAGATATGAAAATAAATGAGAATATTTTTTACTATAAAATGTTAATTTCAGCAGTGATGAAGCATTTTGAGAAACTGATATCCATAATCACCCACAAAATATAAGCATTGAAGCTCCAGCTGACCTGATTCAGGGAACTCAACACACAGCACAGGGAATTACCCAGACTGCTGCCCATTTTTCTCTTTTGCACAGATAGATGAGGTGGTTTAGCTGAGTAATAGGCAAGGAAGGAGGTCTTCTTCTAAAAATGGAAATTTCAAAATAATTATTTCCACTTAATAATGCAGGCAGGCAGAGCACTACACAGAGCAGAAAGCTGGTGGGTACTTTCAAAAGCTCTTGGCTTGCTGATCCCCTATTTTGAGAGGACAACACGTCCCTGCAGGGTAACACCCAGCAATGACACCAGTGCTTTTGAGAATGCAAGGTGGATGGCAGTCATAATAATGTCCTGATTTGTCTTTATTTTGTAGCTGTATGACATAGTAAACATAAAGCTTGTAGGTACAGATAGTATCCCTTCTAGATTTAGTTTTTATAACTGTAAAAAAAAGGTGAATTTTCAGCTAATACCGAAAAATACAGTGTTACAGAAAAAAAATTAATTAGGAGTTATCATCATTTGCCCAAAAATATTTTTTTCAGGCATGATCTTAAAAATAAAACAGTAGGAATGAAGATTTTCAAGTAATTCTTCAGAAATTGAAGAAATTTTTCATCATTATTTATGACTGATGTGCCCCAGAGTATTCCATATGTCATCATTTACCAAGTACCAAGAATGTGAACATTATTGATATAAGCCTCTGTTCTTCTCAGCCACATCTGTTGCAGTTTGCATATGAAGTAACATTTTTTTTAAGATTAGACTTTAATGGTGATATTCAACATTATTCCATCGGAAATTAAAACAATGGGATAAAATATATTTTAACTAGTGTATTATATTTCATTTGATCAAAAACTATGTTTTATTTCAGGCAATATGTGTCCTGTTCATAATAAATATCATAATTTTATTTCATCTCTGTCAGTTAGTTATTCAGAATATCAGTTAGATATTCAGAATGTGCAAGGAGCAGGAAAGGGACAGGGTTTTTTTTTTTGGTTTTTTTCAATAAAAAAGAAAATTACCAGATTAATTGCCCAAAAGGAATACTACGTCAAGCTAATAAATACAGTCTTGTGTTTCTGCTACAAACGAAAACTTGTATTTTATTTCTTTGGTAATTTAATAGATTAAATAGAAATAATATTGTAGTATGCTACCAAGTAGAAATTTCCAGTGAAAAATAGCATTTCCACTGAAATCAAGAAGAGATTTTCCAAGGTAATGAATGTGGCAAAGTAACCTACTCAGCTGCAGGGATATGCTGAGAGATTTCCCAGAGTCACTTTTTTTTCTGGACCACAAGTCCACTGAAACTATTTTCTTATTCAGTACCTGCCTGCATGTACTTAGCTCATGCTCACTCCCCAGTCAGATTTCATTTCCAAGAGCTCAATATGTTTTTAAGGTAAGTAGTCAAAAGGCAAAGATATGTGTTGTGAAATTAAGGTGCTTGGAACTGGCTGTGGGCCTGGCCTTTTGAATACATCATGTATGTATTAAGAGCTTTCACTGTAATTCAGGGTAAATAACAGTGTCAGAAAGAATGAGATGGAATCAGCCACAGTGGGCATAAACTCTAGAAATAGCTTCAGCTTATTCATTACTCTTTCCTATCACATCCCAATCCAGATATACTTCCATTTAGCTTTGGTCAGAGCAGCATTTTTTTCACATTCTTGATGGAATCGGGTTTATTACAGCACTTGACCTCTCTTCCTTCTCAGGAGATGCTTAATTCTTGTTATAAGGATGGAAATGCTTACCCACTTGGGGCACACAAAACTGACTTCTATTACAAAATGTGATTTCTAAAATGAGAACCCTGGTTAAATGGGAGGTTTTAGGGGCAGGGGGGTAGTCAGGTGAAGCTTGGATGTGGCAAAGCTATTAAAGCAGTGTTAGCAACAGCATGCCCCACCAAAAAACCAGGCAGATTGAAAGATCCTATGCTGAGTGTGATCTTTCATGAATGTATTCAGATGCGTGCTTCTGCTGCAAATTCACTATAAAATACATTTAAGCAGCATGTTTTATATGCAATTCTGAATGCTTTTCTAAATTAGGGCATTTTTTTCCCCAGTTTCCTAAGATGGTATTTAATTATGGGAAATGTTTCCCGTTTATTTACTAAAAGCTCATAGCTGCAGTGGGATGGTGGGATTTGCTACTGCTCCCAATCCAATTGTGCATTCAACTCACTGAGAGCCAGATTCTGCCTGCCACTCACACAGGGGTGGGATGGAGAGTGGAGATGTGAGCAGAGAAAGGAGGGCTGCCCAGTCAGACTCGCTTTGTAGGAAACAAGAAACTTAAAAACAGGAAGAAAGCATTTAATTCTGCTCCCCAGATTCTCGGGTCAGTGAAATGGGTGGTAGCTGAGGAGAGGCCAGATCACCATGGCTGAGCAGCAGCAGGCAAATCAACAGCTTTCAGAAGGAGGCTGGGCAAGGTGATCACTACAGACCTCTTCCATCCTGAATAATCCTTCTGTTCAACACCCCTCTATACTTTCCTGGAGGGCTCAGTTACAAGCTGCTTTTTTTTCACAAAACCACACCAAGTGCTGCAATGCACAACAATGTGGGAATGACACCTGCTCCTCTCTCCAGCAGATGTGGCCCTAGACATAATTTGCACTCTGTGTTTATCTCACTCTTTCAGTTATGGGGATGTCCAAAAGATGTCAAATAGGTAAGCAACCCCCAACACCTACTACTGGCACCCTGTTTTTGCTTGTGTCCTGCCACTGCTTTAGATTTGTAGACACTCTATTAAAATATTCCTTTCCCTTGTAAGAAAGTAATATTCGGCTCTGAAAAAAAATTAAAGAAAAGCATGCTCATTTAATTTGTGCTTCCTTGCATTTGGTGTGGCACAATTACACTGAAAGATCAATTTCACCTTTAATTTTAGTGATCTTCTGACTGGTTCCTGGCACATCCTACATGCACAGGACACATCAAGAGAGTGTTTAGACCACTGTGGAACCTGTAGCAAGCTGACAGTGCACATACAAACTACTGACACTTCAATAAAGTATTAGTTTGCAAAACAGACAGGATGAAGAGAAAAAGAGCTGCCCTTAACAACAGTTTGCCCCAGCACAAATATTCATGATTAGAATGAATTCAAAATGAATGACCAGGTAGATTTGATGCCTATGATCCATTAAATGACCTCACACATCTTATGTGTCCTGTAGCCAAAGTTTAAGGTCTTCAGCTTGCTGCTATTATTTACAAGCAGCAAATATTGGTGTTATTATTTATAAGCAGCAAGTATTGGTGTCTGTGCTCTAGATCACTGAAAGCATGGTGTGCCTCAGGGCTGGGTGTGTGAAGCTCACAGGCAGGGCAGGCTGACATCACCTCCCATGATTAAGAGGCAGGGAAGAGATGTCATTTACCATACAGGCACATTTAAAGCTCACTTACTGTCAGCCTTAAACTTCAAATGATTTTATTAAGCTTTCCTCTTTGCAACAAATATTTCTGCTTCTGGGATTAAAGGAGCACTATCTTCTTTACATCACATTCTTACAGCTACATTACATTCTTACAGCTTAAAGTTGTCCCTCGTGTGTCTTTGTGTTCAGCCTCTCACAAATGAGATGCTTGTACACTGCTCCACATCCTGATCTCTCCAGCATCCAAGCACAACCCAACCCAACTCAGGATGGGCTCAGCACCTCTGTCACAGCTGCACTGGGCTTATCTGTGGGTTCTGCTACACAAAACCCACACCCCTGAGAGAGCTGCTCCTACCCAGGGATTCAAAGATGATCTGGAGCCTATGGACACAATTAGTGCATTGAAATTTGGATTTGCAAATTTCTGCAAGGGGAAAACATTGCCTTTAATTGTTCCCAGTGTGTCTGGCTAAAGAATGATTATCTCTTTTTCTTCCTGTTGGGCATTTGTTTTAGCTGAAGATGGTGAAAGTCATTACAGCAGTTAATTGTTAAACAAAGATAGGCACAGGCCCTGCACTGGGCTGAGCAGCACACAATGTTTAGCATTTCCTGCACTGCATCAGGAGCACAGTAGAAAGAAATTAGGGAAAAATTCAATCAGTAGTGAAAAAAAGAGATATCAAAGTTGGTGAAACCAGTAAATGTGGGGTTTGAAAGAAAAGACATAAGACAATATGAAGGCACCTTTGTATCCAATGGCCCTTCTCGTAGCCAAGCTCAAAATTGCATGAGGAAAGAAAGGCAGTGATCTTGAAGGTTATTATTTTCAACACAATACAAAAGAAAGCCACAAATAATACTTAGAGCACTTAGAATTATTCTCAGCTTTGGAAAACAGAGCCTAAATCCATAAGATGGACTGTCTGAACTTTAAAAATATCAAACATACAAGACAGACATCATTTCTTCTAAGTTAAAAAAATATGTCTTTGGAAACATGCTCATTATGCTCAAAGAAAGCTTTCCCCAAAATCTCTTATCCTAAATAAACTGAGTGTTATTGCCATTATTATTGAGGAATTACTAAAAACAAAAATAAAATCAAATCACATGCTTTAATCTGTAAGATGTGTATATTGTGCACTCCTGGTACCTTAATTTTTCATGGTCATTATATATGCTGTTTGTTATTTAATCTCTTCACGTTAATTAACTGACTAAATCTCTCTGTGCTTTGGTCAGACTACATAAAAAACTAAAGAACTGGAGCTTCAAGAAGGGAACTGGATGAACAATTCAGCCTTGTTTGCTGTAATACAGATGAATTTTGGCCATACACATAAAAAGTGGCTATTTCAGAGAGACAGAAAAACTTCAGTGATAGAAGCCTGCCATGAACATATATATTTTTTTTCTTTTAATTGTTTCCTGAGTATTCTGTATGAATGTGGTAATAATTTTATTAATGTATATGGGGAAAAAAAAGTGACCACATCATTTAGTTTCTCAATTACTGTAACACAAAGGAAGAAAATGTTGTAAACTCGTTGCACCTAAACCCAAGCTTCTCTGCTGTTTGAGGGTACAATATAGCAGGGAAGCCTGGATCATAAGGAAGGACTGAATAAACAACACCCATTAAACAATTTGCAGTCATTCAGTGAAGAGACTGAATTTCCCAAAGTTTTAGAAGAGCATGTCACAAGCAAGAACTGTTCATAAAGGAGCATAAAACCTTTTACACTTGTTCCTTGTCCCACCTCCCTCATCTGAATAATGTCAGAGATTTCAAACCCTGGTCTTGTGGGTTGTTTGAATTGTTTCCTTGTTCCAGTGTAGACATCACAAAGAGAAAAATCACAGTATACCATTCCAGCTAATACTTCAATTTGGGTCACAGTCAGAAACTTCAAAAAGTGTTTGTGTGTCTTTGCACCATAAAACCCCATTATAAGGGCTCCCAGGTCATCCAAATGCTTTTAAAAATCCCTTGGGTGAAATCTTAGTAACTCTGTTATTGACTGCAACGTGAACAGGATTCTACTCCTTGTTTTATGGTGTCAGTTTTATCTTTTCTGTTTTCATCCATAGCTTGACTGAAAAATGTCAATATCCACCAAATTCTGACAGCTTCTTACTGACACTTCTATTGAACCTAAAGCTTTTTGAGTCTGAGCACCTAAACTGCCAAATGAAGGGAAAAAAAATCCCCCAAAAACAGACAAAAAGGGCTTCTATTCAATTGGAGAAAATAGTTGGCTTTGTTCAATATCTGAAGACCACCACAGATCAGAGGATTCTTCTTTCTTCTGCTTTATCGCATTTTACAACAATATGGTTTCAGATAAAGATATAGATTGTTTTGCCAGATGTGAAGAAGAAGAGATATCTTTGGAAACAATAAGCTCATTGCACTGTTTTGATAGGAGTAAGGAAAGCATCTTTTACCTACGACAAAGAGCTGGAACTGATACATTCCAATATATGAAAGATTTCAGGGCACATTAACTTCTCAGACTTAAAGACTGATGATATAGTATTGGAGATAAAACTGAATCAGGACAAATCCAGCATTTCATCTAAGCTCACTCAGACCTGTCTGTACTTGTGGGCCTCTTTTGGTCTCTCATAAATCTCTCAGAGACAGGCATTCAGTGTGATGCTTTTAGAACACATCCATCTGGAACACTGAACTGACATAGCATGGTTGTGAGCAGAAAAAACCAAAGAAATGACTGGTCAAAAGGCAGGATTTAACTTCAACAACAGACAACCTCCCTTCCTAGGCAAGCTCTTGGAGTTCCAGGTCAGAGTCTCAGGGAAAAAAACTCTACTTCTCTTCAGTGTTAGGAGAGGAGTGGCTTTTCTTTGTTAAAGCATTTCTTCTCATTGTATTTAAGAAAAGAGGACAACAAGGAAAAAAAGGAAATAAGGTTGTTGACCTTGGACTTTCTAATTATTTTTTAAGAACTCAAGAAATCTCAGACACTTAAGGGCAACACCTTCTTTTAGTCTTCCTTCAGCAGAGACAGATAAAAGGATGCACACATTTATGAATATTTGGAGAAGAGAATTTGATTTGTAACTTGGTTGCAGTTCTGTAAGAAGGCAAAACTGTTGAATCCCTGCCTGTTCAAAACAGCTCAGAAGGGCATATAATTTTCAACAGTGTAATTGCTTAGATAAAGTGGTCTTCCTGTGAAATAAATCAGGGGGAGACAGTTTGGTCCATAAACAACTCAGCAATGAGAGCCACTCTTCCAGAGGATGTGGTGTGGAAGAATCCTTTCCTGGAAGGAGCAGGGTTTATCAGCATTAGCAAAGGAGTTTACAAGCTTCATACCTCAGAGTGAGATGAAATTAACAGTTCCACTCATGATTATGACAGTCTGTTTTACAAGACTAGTAAAATGTGGTCATGTACTCCAACAGATCAAATGTCAGCCATTTGTTTTCTTTTCCAACAGCCAAGAAAGAAAATTCATCTTTTTCAAAGGGGAGTTATAAAATACACTAGACATAAAACTGATTCAGAACCATTGTTTCAGAACCTGGATCAGCTTAATGCCACTGTACTTGTATTTTTAGCCAGGAAAATCAGATTTCTTCTTTTAATTCTTCCTAGGAATTTGTGAGCTAAAATAAGGCCTCCTCCCACTTTTATACCAACAATTTACAGAGAGCCAGAAATTAAACAATGTTTCTTCCAGGGACTGTAATAAAAGACACAATATTTCAATGCCATGTTTTCTCATGCACAGTACCCTCCATCTCTGATATCCTCAAGTTTCTTTAAAACCCTGCTTCATGAAACAGCTCTGAGAGAACACCCACCCTTACACAGCTCACATGCTCAGACAACCTTCTCAGAATCAGCAGCAGGGCACGAGTGAGGCACAGCTGATTTTGGAAGAGAGGAGAGACATTCAGTGTTGGAATTGGAAAAGAAGTGTTGAGAGAATGAAGTATTAGGAAAAGAATTACCAAGGGAACTCCTGATGTGGAGGGTCTTTTTTCAAAGTCTCTTTTTTCTTACTGGCACATGTGAATAACCCACATGGCTGCTATCTCTGAACATCTCTTTCAAATTGATGAAAACTCAAAAGAAACCCTTGGTTTTCTTATGTTCACATTCCTGTTTATAGAAGAAGGTAAGCATTCAGCTGGTTCACACATTTAGAGCCCCAGAGCAGAAATGCTTAAATATTTGTTGCTCTCTAGC
This sequence comes from Haemorhous mexicanus, assembly GCF_027477595.1. Classification (NCBI taxonomy): domain Eukaryota; kingdom Metazoa; phylum Chordata; class Aves; order Passeriformes; family Fringillidae; genus Haemorhous; species Haemorhous mexicanus. Next base: position 29,494,653 of record NC_082348.1, on the reverse strand, counting down.
ACAGAGGCTCTTCATTAAAACATGTGGATTTCTTTTTTTCATTTAATTTGAGGAAATATATAATGGAGGCTGCTGGCCTGACACCTGTTCTATGATTTGCTGTGTGTCTGGTGGCCAAAAGCATGTTTGAGCTCATAAAAGTCCTCTGTCACTGAGTCTTGCTGAGGATGTGAAAAGATGGTACAGAGTTGAAACATGTAAGAGTAATTTCAAGCCCTGGCTGTAAAGCCAAATCCCATTTCCAGGAGCAGTTTGAACTGAAATCCCAATAAGCAGCGACAGATACAGGTGCTGACAATAACCATAGCTGCAGCAAGCTGCTCATTAAAGATCCTGACTCAAATAAACAGACCCCACTGGGCCTCATGGAAATCACTGAATTCTGCCTCCATTTGCTCATTAGGCTCATCCTCAGCCTGCTCAGGCTTGCTGTCACTTTGCAGAGCAGCTCCTCTCTCCATGGCACTGCAAAGGCTGTCAATCCCCTTCCAATCCCCTTCCAAGCTCCAAGCACTGCTGCCTGTCTTGAAAGCAGATTTGGGGTCTTGGAAGCTCACACTAAGAAGGGTGTGTCTGTGTAAATTTTTCCTATTCCCCCTGCTAACCCCAGTGCTATTGCAGAACAGGCACTTAAGAGTGCAAGGACAGGGATTTCCATTAACTCTCCTCTGCTGATTCTTTTGGCAAGGTTCAGTGCAGCAGCAAAATGATAAAAATTCTGCTTCAAAGATAACGAACCAGTACATGAAGCAAAATGTGAAGTGAGGCAGTTTGCCTGTTTATTACTCAGGATATGAAATAACCAAGAGGAATAACAAGTTCCCTTGATTTGTATGGCAGGAATGCTGCAAAATTTGGACCAAAATTTCCTGTCTGTGTGAGGAAATGCATTTGTGAGTATGTCTGATCTGAGAAAAATGCACTGAGCATGATCCAGAGCACTCTGAAATCAGCAGAAATGGAAACAATCCTGTGGCACTCGCTGAACTTTGGACCAAGTTTTTATGATCCATATTCTCTCTCCTGTGCTATTCGTCCCTCAGCAATGTCAAAGTGACTCCTGTTCCAGGACAAGCTTCAAACCCCATTACAACTGCAGATTTAATTTGACTGAACAATTCTGAGAGCATAAAAGCATCCACCTTTGCCTGAGCCACCCTTCCAATGTAGGTACCACACTCAGTACCTTGCAAAGCCCTTCGTGGAGCCACGATAGCAGATGATAATCCTGGGGCCCTGCACATCATCCAGATAAAACTGGTGAATAATGCATGAGTATTTTGGGTATTCATTTGTATGCTTGATGGATATCTCAATTTAGCTGTCAGATATGATAATTTAAGCTACAGTTCTAGCCAAAAGACTATGTGCATTCTTTTTTTCATTATTAAACCAGAAATATAAACACATATAGGAGCTAATATTGGAGTAGAGAAAACCTACAGATACAGAGAAATAACACTCTAGAAAATAAACTTTCCATATAGCTTGTATGACAAGTATTTGCAACAAAACTCAATCTGAAGTTCCAAATAAGTCATCTGAAGTGACTTCATACACTCTGTATTTATTGTACTTTAAAAGCTCAATTCATATTGTAGGAATGTGTTGAATTTGATACACGTTTATGGATCTGTTACTGAATGGAAAGTAAATAAAATACAAATCAAAAAGTAAAAAAAATAAAAAAAAAATGGCTTTTCTTCTGTCAGTTTTCCCAGATACATTTCAACATGCTTTTTTTCTGGCCTTTGTATGCTTAATTGGCTCAATTTATGCAATTTTCAACTTTGAAATCAAATTTACCTTACATATTCACAAGTCTAAAAAGAAGTAATGAAAAAAAAAGAGACTCACAGGTGACTTGTTCTGTTTTAATCTTTTTACTCCTGCACTGTTGCATATCCCTACCTTACTGAGGGTTTTCACTGTTGCATTTCTGCCTACACCCATGCAATCATACTCACAGATATTTGTAGACAAGCAGACACAAGAATTCTAATCTTCTAGATTAGAAATGCAATTTTTAAAATTAAGCCCTCAACCTACCACCATGCAGATTTCTCTGCAGTCTTTAGGTACAGCTACAGAAACCTAAAGTTCCTGTTCTTCCTAAATCATGGTGACACCATTTTTGTCTTTGATCTTAGAATGGATTAATTCTAGGTTGGTCTAATCAGAATTATTATTTTTTAAATACATATTATTTTCTCACTAATATTTTATATTTACTCCTCCACATGCTTGTTTTGCCCATGAAGTTTGGTTTGTTTTTTTTTTTTTACTTGATCTTTTTGCAGGTAAATGTTACAAATGCACAGAATACTTTGCATTTCAGGAAAAGGAGAGAAAATAAACACCTCCCTGTTTTGTTCTTGCAAGCCACCTTAATAGATTTACTGAGAAGGACAAGGCAGTCCATCTTGAAGGCTATAATGCTATTTCACTTTGACATCTGTTCTAAGGTAATGGTATCTATCATTAACAATGTCATTAGTGACCACTCTCTGTCCATTGTTCTCAGTGTCTCAGCTGGCTATAAAGATCTCATTTTAGACACTTAGCTCTGTGCATATGCCCTTTCATGACATGGTTCTCTGGGAAAAAATTGCTTTATGACTAGTCATACTATAATAATTCATTCCATTTAAAAAACACCCTGTGGGATTTCAAACAAGGGAGACAGATAAAAAATTACAAGTTTTCTGACCATTCATTGAATATAATACTCAGCATTTTCTAATTAAGCTGTAGTGGCCAAGCATTAGATGTAAAAGCTGGAAATCAAAGGGAATAGCTGAAAATGTGTAAGCTGTTTTAAGTGAAGCTCTGTGTTTATCTTTCTGTGTTAGCTGTTTATAAACATGCATAAAGTGTATTCACTAAAAATTAAAATCTTGGGTTATGTACTCCACACCCTTCAAATATGAAATATCAGATCTACACCATCACTCAGATTTTGCAGATGTAACCCTTTTATGAGTCTTACATTACTTAATGACCAACTTCTGCTGCATTACCTGTGTGAATATACCCAAGTAAGCCTTTATAATCATTAGCAAAGCTTCCTGTCCTCATAGAGATTTAAAGTAGAATCATCAAAGACAATGCTGCTCAGTATTTCACCTCCACCTGGAACTTGGAGACTACCCTAACTGAATATTCTGAAATGAAACCTATGTACCTTGATTGAGTGCTGGGGTTTCCATCTGGTCCCATCCTTTCTCTCCCTGACACTGCAGAGGTAAGTCCTGCCCCTCCCTGCAAGCCCCTGAAGGTGTCTTGCCTTACAGGGTATCTCAAAGTCTCCTATCAGCAGCTCAAACTCCAGATGCCAGAGGAACTTCCACCTGTCTCCTGGATGCTGCTACTCTTGTGAGCATAGCCCCTCACCTTCCCATTCATTTCATTACAATCTTGTTGGCAAATGGCTTCGAAACAGTTTGCAAGAAGTTCTTTTTGTGTTATTCCTCTCTTCTGATGAAAGGTGGAGAGCCAAAGGTGGTCAGCCAAATTTGAAAGAGAAGATAAACGACACAGATGATGTGAGATCACCCCAAACAAATGAGGCATCAGCTGGAACACCTTACACTAAGAGCTGCTGATGACAATGAGCCAAAATGAACATTTTGTATATTTATATTTTGTCAGAGAAAATATAGAAGGGGAGCAAAGGCTAATGAAAAAAATAAGCTGACTTGGCATGCGAGTCAGCTTCTTTTCCACAGATTACTGGAAATTTTAGAGCATGCTTAGTCAAAACAGGAATAGGACCATCTATCTTAAAACTAATAAAAAATGACAGCCAGTGTGATGATATTTGTATGCCAACATACAGTAATGTCCTTGGTATTCTGAGCTCAAGGGATTTCCATAAAACATAAAAGCCACAAGGAGGAACTCCAGGCTACATCAGTATGAGTTTTTCTTGTAGGTTCAATGGGAGTTGATTTTAGCCTGACAACATGAATTTAAAATGATGGAACTAGAAAATTACTGACACAAACCCATACACTTATCCTGGTAGTTACGTGGCCTGTTAGACACTGGTGGCCCAGTGAAGGTCTAATTTTGCTATGCCTTTATGCCTTTATGTGTGTCCATTCTGCTATGGGCCTAAACTGGGGCTTATCAAAGCTTAATGGGACCTCTGCACTGGCTTCATTGCACCTTGGACAAGGCACATTAAATAGGAAATCTGAGTCAGCAACAGAATTTGAACAAAGACCAGAAAACTGATTGCTGTTAGGAGATGAAAAATTCTGCTATGTACTGCCTGTGTGCAGTCAAAACAGTTGGGCTGATCTTCTCTACATCTCTTATCTTCAGTTTCTGATACAGCTTTCGTGTGTGTATATACAAATAAGCTTTTTTTGTTGTTTTCTTGCATTAATGTTGCTGCCAATATTTAAACAAATAATTGTTGTAAAAGGGAGCAATTCAGAAATTGTTCATGAAAAATAACATCAATCATCCAGTATTTTTTTTTTTTGCTAATTTTGTTACTCTTCCTTCTAAAATTTACTTCATTCTGAACCATCAGTTTGTTAATATCAGTTGTTCCTACAGCAGCAGAGCACAATCCTGCAGATGGGATGTAAAGTAAGCGAAGAGAGGAAATTCATTATCTGCTGTGGTTTGCAGGTGCTCAGTTTTGAACCAGCACTGAGTTAATTTTGATGGATAAATGGGCCAGACAGCATTGACCAGATGGCTATTCAGAGATTTTGAGTGCATCTTGCTGTATTTTTTCTTTACAGTAAGCACAGCAAAAACCTGATGGGGCTTTAAATTCTACATCAGTGTTTTATCAGAGCACAAATTACAACACAGAAACAGAAAAAAATGGGGTAATGTAAATTAAGATAAAAGCCCGTGTTGAAACAAATTCTTTGCCCTGATGTGGTTTACATGGCCCATCCTTGATAATCTGTTTTTCACTCAGCATCTTAGATTGACTTTCTGGATTGCAACAAGTTCTGCTAAATCCCCTCTGGGTCTTTAAGGGGGATTTTATTTTTTCTGTCACCTCTGAGGCCAGCTAAGTGCCTGTGCCTGATTTTTCTCAGTGGTCTCCTTGCCACTTTTCACTGTCCTTTAGCTGCTCTCTGCTTTCCTGCAAGCTTTCCAGGCACACAAAGTTGCACCTGGCAAGCAAGAAGTGTACCTAACATCAGACAGCCCCAGGTGTTAACATGACTCTTCAACATGAAACTCTGCAAAGGCTCAGCTCTAAGGATTTTGAAAATGGAACTTACCACATTCTTCATTCAGCAAGAATGGCTTTGGAGAGGGAAAGTTGAAAAACTTCCACTGAATTAGGCTGGAGCAGTTGAGTTTTGTCAGCTTAAACTCACACTAAAATGAAAAGAATAGCAAATTTGGAAAGACAGAAAGTGTAGCTTGTGTTTCCAGATCCTCCTTGCAATCTCACTGCTGGGGACAGAGAGGCACAGGAGAAGAACCTGCTCTGGGGTTTCAAGATGAGCACAATCCCAGCAGCACCTTTGAGCACACACAGCCAGTCCTGGCCTCATCCAGGCACAATGTGCTTCTGGAGCAGTCACAAGAGCAGCCTCTATGGCCAGCCTTCATCAGGGAAATTAATAGAGCAACCTTCATTCCTTTCCACTCACCAATCCGTAAACCCCTTATTTTTAAGAATTTCAGAAGAGAGGAGAAGGTGGAATACCCTGACATTTTGCCCACCAGTTATGCCCAATTTCTGACAGCTGCTGGTTCATTAATTAGAAATTTAGGACCTGCTCACCTAAAGAATCACAAAGTAAGGCAGTCTTGCTAATAAGTGCATGTGGCTGAGGAGCCCTGCACCCTCACACAGACACTTCAACACAAACATGGTAGCATTTTTCTTGCTCTAGTTTTGATGCATTTGGGAGCAGAAATTATCATAAAAGTACAGGAAAGTTGTGTTTCAGCTGAATAGTTTTAAAGTTTGGATAGACTACAGCTGAATAGTCTCAAAGTTTGGATAGAATAGATAATACTGTTGACATGTTCAGTTGCTTATTCAAACTTTTTGTTGGTTATCCGAGTTTTCCCTCTGAACCAGTACTGATTGCATACTTCAAAATGATGTTTGCAAACATTCTTTTGCATTCTGAGCAGCTGCTCCATTCATTCATGTTTTTGCTGCTTTTTATTTACTATTCATGAACATCTGGACTATTAAGATTCTGTTTGCAAAAATGGCTGCAGAACTGCTGCTCCCTACATTAATACCTGTACAGCTCTCACAAAGAGTTAAGCTTTCACAGAAAAACAAAGTTTATAAGCATTTGGTGTAGTGATAGGATTATTTTTTTTTCCCTGAATATTTTACTTGTCCAACTGGGATGCAAAAACAAAAGCATGTGGTTTGAGTGGCAAATAGGAAATAATGAATGTTTCATGGATACCACATAGGTAAAAGCTTATTAGCACAAAGTTTTCATACTAAGAAATAATTAACCATTCTAAGAAGCAGCAGAAAAAGAGTTAAATCTTGGGACTGTTCATTCATGGCAAGTATATTTCATATTTCTATAATGATAAACTTTGGAGGTCTGCCTACTGCCAGCTAGCTGTGAACTTTGGTGTCTTTGAAGTATTGATAACTTCCCTCTGGGATTTATTTGTGTCTGTTCCAGGGTTTACATCCTGATGGGTGCCAGATGACAGACTCCTCCGCATTTCAGTAGGTACTTTGAGAAGAAGATGTCTTTTACTACTTCTTTTTCTTTTCTCCCCGACTCATCATTTTCCACCCTGCCTCTAAGCAGCTGTCATATGTTCCTCCCAGCTTTGTAAGCAATAAGGAGGAACGTGGGCGACTTTACAAGATTTGCACACTCATAACTTTCAGGTTCTTCTACCTAATGTCTTCTGTTTTCCTGAGGTTTTAAAATTATTTTTCTGCACTTTTTTTTTCAAATTTCCCCTACTGTACCATGAAAATACACAAAACCTGGAGCTTCTATATTGCTTTTTGAAATGGGGGACATTTAAACTGTTCTTAACATATGGAGGACACTCCTGGTATAATTAGCTATGTCTTACATGTGGTGCATGAAAAAAGGTGAATATTAAAACTGCTTCAGAGGAACATGCCCATAAATCTAAGGATTTGAGGGTAAATTTCTCCAGTCTGTATCACTGACCTATAGTCAATGTCCTTTTTCTGATAATATTAACATTTTTAATATTATTTTTTAAAAACCTCCAAAAGTCTTTTCCAGAATACACAACTGAGGGAGAAAGAGAAAGGAGACTCAGCCATCTTCCTTCCATCCAAACAATTTAATGCCTAGAATTGCAATTAAACCCCTCCCCAGAAAGGTGATGGCCAGACTGAGGTTGGAGCCCCTCAGGTGAATTTGTCAGACTCAGCACACTCATCCCAACAGACAGAAATGCCCCAGCAGAGCACGATTCAGTCACTGGAGAGACCAGGACATTGATCTCTTGGGTCCTGTGGCTGAACACCTGGTCACACACAAACCACCAATGTTTACACACAGAGCATGGAAATCCCTGGAAAATGAGGGTTGTGGGGCCTCTGTTAAGTTTTTCTGAAGTTAAATATTTAATAAAGTTACTGTGAGAGTCGTTTCCAGCACAGTGCTGTGCTGAGAGGTTTGTTGTGCTGCCCAGAGCCATGGTAACCAGGTACTTTCATGTACAGCAAGAACTTGTTTATGAAATTAAACATTCAAGCTCTCCTTGCATTACTGTGTGCAGGTTTTTTGGCATCAGACTCCCATTACTCTTGGGAGGATAATATTTTCAGAAGAGACCCTCAAGCATAGTTCTGATTGGGAACTGGAGCTAGAATAATATAAAATTTGGAATTACTAAATTTATACCTCTATCTAAATGTGCTATTGATTCAACTCCTGTTCATTCAGCAATATGCAGCTTCATTTGAAATTATTTTCTAACACATTGAAAAACATAATTGAGATGGAAGCAGGAAGCATCCAAGTCTTGCAGATAATAATAACAGTAATAATTAAAATACTAAAGAAATGCTTTGTATGTGAACACTTTAACATCTTAATCTCCATTTGGCAATCTGTAGGTTTTTGTATTTAGCAAACATTGAGATTCTCAAGATCCTTTGAAACATTTCCTCTGATGGCAAATTTTAACACATTTTAGGCTAGGTTATACTTATAGTATATCTGGTTATTGCACTGTAGAACCTCTAGAGCCATAATGCATGTAGTTACAGCCTCTGGAGACAAATTGTATTCACAAATTCAGACAAGCTTAGGTTCAAATTGTCTACATTTATTACTTGGTTTTGGAGGAAAATGTAACTTAAGGTGAGTTTGCTTTTATACCACAAGAGAAAAAGAAAAGGGGGGACTGGTGGTAGATAAAAGCTTCCAGTGGTGCTCCACCTTGACAATATCAATCAAAGACATCCTAATGTCATGGTAGCTCTGTATATCTCTCTTTATGATTTATCACATCACCTGCAATATTTGATGGATGCATTACAATTAATGACCAGATGTGATGAAAACTAGAAAAAATATGCATTTTTAAATGTAACTGTTAAAACACTTGAGATGAAATGCTGCTATGGCTTTCTCATATTTTACTTGTATCTCCTTGAACTTAAGTATAGCAATTTCAAAATCGTACTGAATTTTCCAAATACTTCCACAAAGATATTTGTTCTTGTTATACTACTAATTTAATTTGTTACTATGAAGTGTGAAATAAGTCAAAGAGATGGAAAAAACCAGTACTTTTATTTTCTGTTAATAAGCATTAGGTTTTTTTTTTCTAATTAATTTTTTAATGTTATTTTTATCTCTCATACTTTGGCAGACAAATGTTGACAGCTATTCTGCTGTCTACTCAAAGCTAGGGAAATTGCTAATCAAACCTGCAGCTGAACAATGCACCATTAATATTTGTGCTGATGATAAGTTTAGGAAGGAAGTGCTCTTTGGAGAAACCAGAATACCTCTGAAACACTAACACAGGCAAGATCAATAGCCTTCAGTTCAGTATAATATTTACTATATTATTGTGTGCACTCAGCTTGCTTACTGTAGTGCTACCTCCAGTGCAAAGCAATGTGCTCAGGATGCAGTGTGGTGGGAAAAGACAGGAATTTTGGAGCAGGAGGAGATGCTGGAGCAGCTCCCAAGGAGCAGACTCTAAGGAGGGAGCCCAGGGGGTGAGTGAAGAGGCTCTGAGCTGCCTGTGCAGAGTGAGTGCTCCCTCTCCCTAACAGCACAGCCCTGCTGTGCCTGAAGCCCGTGGCCAAATTCCTACTGCCCTCAACAGGAGCAGGAAACGTCCCTCAATCTTTGTTCATCATGAGGACAGCCATCATTAAAGGGCTGCATTCCTGGCTCTGCTCTGATTTTATTCAGGCTGCACTCTAAGAGGCAGTGTCTAATAGAGCCATTAAGGTCAGATCTCTGTAGGTACCCCCAGCTCCTATTTAGTTTAATTTCTGTAGCACTGGTAAAAAGGTGCTGCTGTTGTACCAAAGATTTGCTCACTTGCACTTTTGCCCCATTTGCAGTATTTTTTTTCTGAGAGAAATTCTCAGGGTTTTCTGCAAAAAAAGTGGGTTTTTAGTCTCTAATTATGTATGTTGTCTCATCTAACACAAAGAGCTAAGCATTGACAATAAAACAATAACCAGCCTTATTTAAAATCTGTTTTCAATATAACTGTAATTTTTTTTCTCTTAAGGCCACTTACTTCCTTGATAATTAGTTTCTGACAATTCATTGTTCTTTGCTTTCACACAAAGAAAGCACAAATATATAGATAGCAGAGATAGTAAGAAATGCTAAGTTTATCTAATCCATTTCTTGAATGTAATTTTCAAGATAACATATTTATTAGAAATATACAGATAAGAGATACAGATGCCATTTTCCATTAAGGTTTTTGCAGTATTTTTCCATGAGCTAATCACTCACTGCCAAAAATTTTTTCCTGGTATAAATATAAATTATTATTTTCTTGATTTCATCCTGTCATTCCCCACTTTTCAGATGGGTATATCCCTAAATTACTTTTTTTTTCTTTCTGATATTTAAATGTCACATTTCAAATCTTACAAATAATTAGCTTCAGCGAAAATAAAGCATACTGAAAAACATACTAAATGTACACATACTTTTAAGAGAAAAACCATCAGGATCTGCATCATTTCCTCTCCAGGTAATACTGCCTTGCAAAATCAGAAGTGGTTTTGTTGCTTGCTGTTACCTACAGGCTTATTAGAGCTGACAAGCCACATATGGGTGACCTGGTGATTCACTTCACTTCTTCTATTAGGTGTGGAAAAGGCAAGGAAGCAGTGCTGAATAGAGAACATGTGAATAATGGTGCTGGGAAAACGTGGTATTTTACTTGAATGTCAAGTGTTGTATCCTCAAGCATGTTCATATTTTTTAACCAATTGAGAGTGCATCCTTTAGAGGAATGATGAATGTACATCATAAATTGGACAAAGGAAGAAGGATGTAAAGTTTGCAATTAATTACTCAGAAGTGAAATTAAAAAATTTATCTTTTCACTGGGACTTTGTTATATAAATTTCAGCATAAACACAGCATTCCTTTCTATCCTGCAACAAATGCTTTTCCTTAATAAAACTTGACTTTGGCAAGGATCAGTTGACTAATTTGTTCTCCAGCATCCCTGGCTTGAAATCAGAAGAAGACTAATGATGCAGTCAGTAGATACTTCTCAGTTTGTACAGGTTTACCCAAGGCATTGGACATCTGTTTATGAGAGATCATGCTGAGAAAATGCCTACATAGTGTCATCTTTCATCTTAACAAGTAGTGGAAATAACAATTAACATCCTTGATGTATGGATTTTTCTTTCTCAGATTTTTGTGTAGTCTGTCAGCTATTATTTTCTTTATTATCCAGAAAGGATACTGTTCACTGGTAATTATCTTTGCTCTTGTGCTTTGAATTTGTAGCTTATTCTGACTTGTATGACAGTGTTGTAGTACAGCTAACAAGAAGCACTGCTCAATGAAAAACTAAAATGTTTTCATACACAGCTGCTAAAAAAAAGGACTTGGACAAAAATCTGCAAAATTTTATGGTGTAAATTGTTTTCTGAAATTGGCTTACAGTTTCCTTAGGTCAAAGATTTTGTGGCTTTTGGTTTGTATATTTGACATTTCTTTGACAAATGAAGTTGGCAGAGAACTGAGAAAACAAAACACTGGAAAACCATATGGCTGCTGTGAACTTTATCTTTGTTGATGCAAAAGTAGCTCAATAGGAAATGAGAACTTGCATTTTGCTTTCCTTCCAGTTCCTAAGAGTTTCTAAACCATTCATCGATTGTCTGTAAAATATAACAATGACAATGTCAGAGCTTACCATTATTCTGCTAATGATGAAGAGTTTTGTGTATTTATGAGGTATTTTGGGAAGGCACATGTGTTTCAGCCGTCAATAGCTATTGTATGCTTTCTTCTGGCAAAAAAAAAAAAAGTCCCTACATGTAGTCTGAATGTCTAAATCTTTGTTTCCTGCTTTCATTAATACAGATATTTTATATTTCCCACAAGAAAGCACAAATTGGGCCCTTTTGGCAGGTATGTAGCATACTCTGCACAGGGTTCCACTGTTTCATTCTTTCGAAATGCATGATTTCAAAATACCTAAATCAGTCCATCTGAGCTTCTCCTTGGTTTTCGGTTGCCAGATATGAAAACAGATAATAATTGCAGATAATAGTCTGATAGGGCAATAAATAATTAAATTTTGTTACACAATAAGAAGATTTTTTCACTCAAAGTAACAGGATCTAACAATATATTTGAAAACATTTTACTGATGATCATGGGGAGGAAGAAGAAAATGATGGACTTAATATTTGCATAGACAAATATTCATTTATGGGTGAAAAGAAATATGGACTACATGAGTAAAGGAAATACAGACTAAGTGAAGGCCTTAATTCTGTGAGTGAACATGAGAACATAAAAACAGACTGCAGCTTGTAACTGCTTTAGTCCCTACTTTTGTGTCTTCACGTGAATATTTCAGCAGCTATGTCAACATCTTCGTTTTCCTTCCCTCCTGAAAAAATGTTAAGCAAACTGTTCTGAATATGTTAAGCCAAGGATGACGGATTGCAAGTCCTACAAAACATGGCACAGCTCAACTGTCTCATTTTTCATTAGTTTATTTTTTATCCTCATTGCACAGTTTACCTGTTTCCCCTACAGAACTGCACTGCACCACTCTCCCTGGGTTTTTGAGACATACACCGTTAAATAACTTTCATTTAAAAAAAACTACATAGCTTTAACCATGAGTAACACTGTCTGTGCTTGTTTCTCAACAAATATATATATTTATATATTTATTTTTTTAAGTCTAAGAGACTAGATTTCTAAATGCAGGCTTCAATGCCAAAATTACTGCATATGACTCACTTAATGTACACAGATTTTACCAATGATTTTATATTCATACATATATTTGCAGAAGCAACAGATGACATATGCCAAAATAAATAAAATAGAAGAAACATTAAATGTATGGATGAAAAAGAATGCATTACTATTTCAGCACAATAGCATAAAATAATAAGGAAAAAATATTCTAATTCAATGGAATTTTTTTGGTTTATAACTGCATTCCTAGACATATGTTACACAATGCCATACACTGACAGGTACAGTGAGAGGATTGTTTGTCAGCTGTAGAGAACAGGGGACCTTATCTCTGAGAAACCAGATGACACAAAAATCTCACCAGTATCATAAGAAACTTGCAGATTTCAATAGGAGACAATCTAAACCAGTAAACTATTTCCACAATCTTAGTTTAGTGGGCCTTTCCATGATAAACACTGCATGTAAGTCAGTGAAAGGATCTTGTGTCCTGCAATCCTGACTTTGAAGGTCAAGCAAAGCTACTCAGACAAGGCACCTGTAGCTCAGAATTGTGAACTGCCTGTAGGGAATTAATTATCCCACCTTTTAATTTTTTTGTTAAATTCTGGGGGTTATTTCATCAAGTCTTTTAATTTCTTCGGAACCAGAACAATTTCTGATTGCAAATAATTTCTTCTTACATTCTCTTTTGTTTCACCATCTTTTAATGTCTTAGAAAATAAATCAAGCTCAGATTGCAAATCATGTTATCAGCTAGCATAAATTCCTAAACTTTTATGACTCTATAGATTGTGTTAGCCACACAAAAAGCACCACAGCAGAAAACAGCAATAATCTCCACATGCACAGGTGAAACAGAAGACAATGCAACAGCTCCCACAAGGAATTGCTCCAACTCCTGTTATTACTAAGGTTTTTAAAGACCAGTTTTCAGTGGCTAAAAATCTCTCTGTTCCTATTTTTAAAGAGGAGACTGGTTTTCAAAGGCTGAAAATCTCTCTGTGTCTGAGGTGTTCATGTGTGGAGCCAAACACTCAAAGCCTCAGTCCCACATGTAACTGGCAGCAGATATTTTCCCTCCTGTATTGCACCCAGGCCTGAGTGTATTGTGATCTGGCTCCTCTGCAGCAATACCACCACAAATCTTTGGGCTTGCAGAGCTAAAACACTCTCATGGTGCCAACAACAACATGGACAGAGACTGAATAACTAAATTTCCTGTTTGTCCACATTATCTATTTCTTGCAAATGTAAGCCAACCTGTGAAGAATTTTCTCTTCTCATTGAACCTCACATTTTTATTTTTCTTTTATTGTCTTTTTAGATTCACTAACCTTGCTTCACAGCATAGCTCATATTCAGACATGGGAATTTTATAGCCAACCCCCAGTTTTAATTTTAAAATGTTGTTATTTACATAAGCTGTTAAATGATTTTTTCAGTGCCCTGTTCAATTTATGAGATCCCTCAAATACCCCAGATTTTGCCTGTAGAGAAATGTCACAACCCAAGGAGTTCATCTTTCCTTTCTTCCCTCATATCTCAGACACAAGGATTACATTTTCAGTCATGACCACCATGTGTGTAATAAGTTCTCCCTTCCTTTCCTGAAGGACAGGAACAATCTCTGAGATTTTTTTATAGTGTATTTCACATTTCTTCTCTTTGGCCAGTCTCAGGTAATCTCTAAAAGTATCTACTGGTGTTTAATCTTCGATCTGGCTTATTCCACTCTTATTTTTGTGCTTTCTCTCAATCAGTATGCTGTTGCTACAAGTCAATCTCCCATTGCAGCCCTCTTCAGATTGGCATTATGCTGTAAGCCAAGGAAAGCTCCCTGGCACTTAAGCTGGGACATGACTGCAATTGAAAGTTGCTGAAGCTCAGTTAATAGCAAACACAGCACCAGAGATGCTGCCTCTGTGCCTGACAGACCACATGCAGGATCTAACAGGGAGAAGTCACACAAATAACTGTATTTACCTTGGCACGAGGCACTCCCAGGAAAGGCCACTGGGGGTGGATCAATGACAGGATCGAGGTTCAGATCTGCCTTGCTCCAGAGCTGGCTTTGACTTCCCCAGACCCTGGTGACCCGTGCAGAGGAGAGGTAATTGATGACAGCCTGTTACCAAGAGCAGGTCATAATGCTCCTCTTGTCCAGCCACACAGGCAGCCTAATTTCCTCCTGTGTCTAGGAACAGCTCACCTCAAACACCTGGCTTCACAGATTAGTGTTGCATGTGGGCTTTTTGGACACAATGATGTTTGATACTCCTAGCATGTCAATATCAAGGGTAAAGGGTATTATTACTGTTGTTATTATTACAGTATTGACTGTACAGCTTTGGCAGTGCAGGAAGATTATCTCAGTAGTCCCCTTTCTTTAGTTTATTTCTAAACAATTTTCCAATTATGCTGTAACTCTAAGCCAGTTATAAGTTTAGGGAATGAAAAATAAATTATCTTTTTTCCTGATATTATGCATGACTGGGAAACAGTAATACTTATACATTAGCCAGAGGTATAATGATTTAGTTGGGCATTTTTATCTTATTTCTTTTAGGGATGCCAATATACATTGTCCTTACTACTTTTAAAAATCTGTTCTATAATTCTGCCCTTTCTTTTTCATTTTTCTTTTTAATGTCAGGCACTGTTTCCCTCTTCTTGAAGTTTCTCCTCTCAATTATTTTTCTTGTTCTGATCACTCTTATAATGTTGTCACATTTCTAGAACTAACTGAAGTATAAAGAATTAGTTTGTAAAAAAGAGTTTGTCTTTCCATGTTTGCTTGTTTGTGGATAATCTGGCCAAAATTCTTGGAATGCATTCATTACTTCGAAATGTTTAGAAAATAGATCACCTCAATGTATTTTTGGTTACCAGCTGCCTGTATTTCTTAAGACTTTACCAAAAGAAGAGATCATTGCCACGAGAGGATCTTACAGGACATATGAGGAAGGGTAGGGGTGGACCTTGTTGAGTTTGGACGTTGAGAGACAGCAGTTTCAGCTCTCTAAGGGGTCTGCAAGAACCTGCAAAGCAAATGCACTCCATGCTGTGTCAGCATGGGCAACACATACCCAGTTAGCAGTGGCTGCCCTGCACTTGTGCTTCAATAAACTGTGAAGAACATTTTGGAACAGTCCCATGTAAATGTGCACATGGGCAACAATAGCATCTTCAAGTACAGCAGATCCCCAATAGCTAATAGTTAAGGAACTGAATGTGCACCAACAGACAAAAGAATTCTATTCACAAATCTATTACCATCCCAAAGTTGTGCCTTTTTACCTAATATCAACATATATTTATACTAAAATATTTGGTTTATATTAGCACTTTACTCAAGGCATACTGTCCTGTCTATTTGTCTCAGTTTCTCATTGGAATTAGAAAACTCTCCTGTTGATCCTTAGGTAATACAGTGTTTATATCCCCTAAATAACAACTGTGAATTTTTTACTCATATAGAAACAGGTAAGAGAGGAAATAGAAAATACAATAAATAATACACTCTCTAATAAACTAATGCAACAGGATCAC
The DNA here is from genome assembly GCF_027477595.1 of Haemorhous mexicanus. NCBI lineage: Eukaryota > Metazoa > Chordata > Aves > Passeriformes > Fringillidae > Haemorhous > Haemorhous mexicanus. Next base: position 29,478,691 of record NC_082348.1, on the reverse strand, counting down.
ATGATCCTGTGTCTGTGCATGCAAATTGAAATAGTGGAAAGTTCAAGAAGCAAATATAAATCTAATCCTGTCTTGCAAAGAAGAGTGCAATGAAGCTCTCTATTACATGTATGTGTTAGACAAATATTTTTCCCCTTATAGGATTATGATCTGTTGGGGGTGTGTAGGGGAAGAGTCCATAGAGAAATAGAGGCTTTACATTGGGTAACAGTGTTTTTGAGAACTAAACTTCACAAACTCCAATTGCATATGTAATCCTTTCTAAAGATTTCCAGATGCTGTCTGGGAATAATTAGGCTGAACGTGGCATTTAGAAAAGCAGACTTGGTATAATTTATCTGTACATGTGATCACTCCTTGCTATACCTCCTTTGACAATCTGAGCCATCCTTCTGCATTTCAAGCACATACATAACCAAAGGGGACTGAGCAAAATATCCTTCACTGATGCCCCCACCCAATTTTCCCAAAAGCTGACAGAAATACCAGGCTTAATTCTGGTGTCATCTGAACCTTGACACCTGACCCAGCAGAGGTTTCTCTCTGCTGGCCACACTCAGCACTTTCCATTGACGTGCCCATGCAGCTGAGAAAGGTTGAGCAGAACCTGTCCACTGAAACACAGCCAGGTGCATAACCCCCTTTCTCTCTCTCCCTGCTCCCCAAAAAGCCCTCAGAGAAGGATGAATGACAATTAGAACTAGCTGAATGTGCTGAATAAAAACTTCAGGGACTCATGGGAAGCCCTGGCTTTGTTATTAATGGCAGTGTCAGGAAATCAATGAAGACTGCATGTTTCACCCGATAATATCCTGGACTACATTCCTCACTGGCAGTTTTACATGCTACTCAATACAACTGGCTTCTACTTGGGTGCCATGCCAGCAAAACCAGCAAAACCCTTCAACACTACAAAAGAACATATTACCAGATGCATCATACCCTGCCATAGTCTAGAGGGCTTGAAAAAGCAGCATTCATTTTATGGGACCCCTTGCCAGCTCCCACACACACTCATGCAATCCAAGACTTTTTTTTCCTCTTTCCTTTTTTTTTTAATTGATGGATTAGCCACCAATAAATTGGAGGAAGACAATCTGCCTCTCTCATTTTCTTCCCACATGCACTTGTTACTTTAGATTTAAAAAGGAAATGAGCAATAACAAGATGTTTATCTACTGGCTTTATGTAATTAATACAGGGAAATTCCCCGTCAATGTAATTGCTATAATGAGAAACATCAGAACAGGATTACATGTTGACACTGGTTCTTGAATCCACCAGTTTGTGATATTCTTGCTCACCAATATACAGAAGGTTTGACAGAAATGGCTGGCCTATTAACTCACCCTTGGAGGGAAGTGTCTTACACTTCCCATCCTGCTTGTCAAGAGGCATTTGCAAGTCTTACAATGCGTTTAATGAATTCTCTAGTGCTTGCACATTCAATTTCCATCCTTTCTTTTTAATCTTTAGTGATTTTAGCAGCAGTGTCCTGGGAACCATTTTGGTACAAAAACTCTAATAAGGAAAAAAGCAGGGTGACATTTAATTAACAAAATTAATTAGTGCTAAATAGTGAAAGAGCATTCTCTAGCCATTTATGAGACAACAGCTGAGAATGGGGGAATGCTGGGGATGACAGCTGGAAATTGCACTCAATTAAAAATTTAAACACATTCTGAGACTATGAGAGGAAAAAAATAATTTCCACACTCAAATTTTTCATGATTTAAAACTTCTGTGATCCTGATATCATAATGGAGATTATCAACTCTTTATGTGGGGCCACCCTGACATTTTTCAGCTGCAGATATGATACCCTATATAGGGAATTTAAGGTTGCTAATAATAACCTTGCTTTTGTTTTGTGGCCCTGTAGAATATATCTGCAGGATCTCCCCTCCTCCAAGGATTTTTTGGAATGGAGTTTGATATTCTCATAATGTAATTGAATATGAAGTTCAATGAAAGTAAGAGCCAAAAAGAAACAGTTACCTCCTCCATTCCCACTAATTAAATATTGTATAGTTCTTGACCATTTTAATTTTATGAACCAACCAAAAATATGTTCTTAAATGGTAAAAAGCAGCAAATATGTTTTATAGTAGAGATTTTTTTATTATTATTTTTAACTCACTCCTGTTTATTGCTCTAAACCCTCTGTGACATAAAATCAGGGAATAAATCCCAGCTATTTAATCTTAGCTTATTTTTCTTCTTTATACTTTTAGCTCTGATGTCTAGTACTTAAAAATCTAAAGCCAATGCATTGTAAATTAAGATAAAACTGCAGTCAAACAATATATTGCCTGTAGGAAGTGGTGATAAATGATCCTAACATACATACCATGTTCTTCAAAGGCAAAGGGCTACAAAGCTGGAGGTGGAGTCTCTGCTCACACCAAACTGTTTGTGCATGTTTCTGGAAACCAGGCAAGGCAGGTTACTCAGCTGCCCTTGAGCATTCATACAACAGGCTTATCTCTTTCAAGGCAGACTCTCATTTTCTCCAGAAGATTTTCTCTTTCACAGGAAGGAATGTCCTGCCTGGCTGCATCTTTATCCCTCTGAAACTTGGGTCTCTGAGCCTTGTCCTTGGGAGGTAAAGCTGCACACAGCCTGGGCAGTCAGTCTGTTCCTGAGAACTGACATATTCTTGATATGTCCTACCAATTATTCCGTAACTTAAACCCCAATTTTCATCAGTTTGCTTTGCCCATTTCTGTTCAGGAAAGTCCACATCACCATGGAGCTCCTTCTCCTTAGAACACCTGGATCCAAAATTGCCATGCAAATTCTTGAGTATGCCTTTTACTTTTTTCTATAATCAAGATAGATAATTATTTTAAAACTCACAATCTAATTATTTTCCATTTTTTAGCTCTGTTCTACAAAAAACTCTTTTAAAAATAAACTGATTTTAATTGAAGCCTGAAGGAATTATGAAGATATTCTCTAAAGAGAGGGCACACAGTAGAATGTCTAAACAAAACTCCAGCATATCAGTAGTTGGCAAAACTATTTACAGAAGGATTTCTGAATTTATAAACCAAGGGGAAAAACACAGAAATGAGGAGTTGGGGATTTTAGAAAGCCATGTGAAATACACATGCAATATTCCAAAGAGTGAGCTCTCACCTGTTGCTGATGTGCTTTCCACTAGACAAATATAGAATCAGGGATGGGGTGCACTCAATTTAATGAAGAGTAACATTCTAAAAGGAAAATACATGTAGTTTATTATCCAGGTGACATTAAAAAATCACGGTCCAGACTAAAAGAAATGTAATCTGAAGACTCTGAGCCCAATAGTTTAAATCACATCACACTTGCTCCCTTGAAATTTATTCCCTTTTAAAAAAATTTCTTCTTTAATGCAGGATTTAGAAATATGTTCAGGACTTACATTTATTTTATGACAAATTTTGTACTTGACCTTGCACAAATTTATAAACCTGCAAAACCAGATACTTTTAGTGGAGTTGAATAATTTTACTGTTTGCAGGACAAGCACTATATGCACATTTAGATTCTTAGGTAGAGAAGTTCCTGTGACTTTCTATGTCTTCAGTGGGAAGTATTCCAAACTGAAAATACTGGTCCAGCTTGAAAAATTGTCAAAGTCAATAAAATTATATTGTGCAAGTACATAGGTTTTATGTCTATACTCTTTTACAACTCTGAGTTGTTCAAATCCTCTAAGGGGATATAAAGTCAAAATCAAATAATTACTGAAATCATTGGGGGTCTTGCCACTGCCCTCAGGAATGGACACAAAATTCAGAACTCGGGAACAGTTCTTTTGATTTGTCTTTAGATCAATAGCCTTTACTAATGTTAATAGTACACTACTTGGATTTCCTCACAGATGCTCTCACTTTTCAAATGTCTTCTGTTCTGATACTGAGAAATGACATAAAAGCTTTTTCCAGCACAAAGAAAATAATGTGAGTAGCTGTTAGTTCAGTTATCTACTGAACACTGAATCTCAGTGTAGCTACACATTCTCTTGAGAGCATTTCTTCAAAAAACAGAAGGGAAATTTTCTTAGTAAATGCCCATTTATTATTAAGTCCACACTGGAAAACTCATTAATGAATATTTGAGAAATGTTAATAATGTATCTTCCATACCTCTTTTATCTGGAAAGAAATGTTTCCTAATTAGCTACATGAGCCACCACAGTGGCCCATGTATAGTCTCCAAAGTGCTATCAAAATAATTTGGGATTTAATGCATTTTCTTGCATTTAATGCAAGGTGGTTTTTATTAAGAAGAAAAAAAAAAAAAACAACAACCAAACAAAAACAAACAAACAAAACCAAAACAAAACACAAAAAACAGAACAATAAAAAAAAACCTCCCCAAAAGATCAAGACCTGTGCTAAGGATGTGCTGTGATATGCACTGTGTTAAGGGAAGGATTTGTTCACCATCCAGGAGTGGTTTTGAGCACAGCTGATTAAACAATTTCTTATGGGTACCTGGAAACCCTCATGGAGTAGAACAATCCCACTGGGAATGCAGCACTAGGGTAGTAAAAACATATTCATTCTTTGAATTGTAGACTAGATTCTACATGTTTAAGGCTCATGAGGAAGACTGCCATCAAGCAGTATATGAAGGTGTTTTGTTCATGAACATTCCTAGGAATGATATCACACTAGAACAATGGGTAAAAAGGATAAGCACCTGTGTTTAAATTTTAAAGTATCAATTAATTTACCATACAATAAACTATTCTCATAAAAACAATAGAAATATATAAGTCCTGTCCCAGACTTAGATCAAATATCTAAATTCATACAAATCTTAATAAAAATGTAGTTTGACTGAGAAATATTGAAATTTAAAGTCCCTGAAATCATATCTGTAATCATCAGTCTTTGCCTGCAAGATGGTAAACTCCTGTCATGGCAACTGCTGATTAAAAATGATATATAATTCTGCTTGGCTTCCCCACCAGAGATGTGAGATGGAGAAATGTGACATTAAATAAGGTCTTGTGCTCACTTTCTTTTTTTCAAACCTATGAACTGAAAATTTTGTGGGATACCCTCTGTAAGATCCTGACATATATATAGTCTGATCATGTATTTCATGACAATAATGACCAGGTGTCCATTGCTGAAAATAAATGGCAATGGGACTTACATCCCAAAGGGCCTTTTCTTCCTCTCCACAGTAACCAAAGGGCTCTAAAATCTGACTCCAGCAGACTGCTTTTGTAATGAATCCTAAGTCAGCCATCTCTAATTCGGAGTTATTAGAGCTGGAAGTATTAACCTGATTCTCCTGAATTACCAATCAGTAAGTGACTGAACACCCATTTAGCAACTGTGTCTCTTGGCACCCATCAAAGGGTTCAAAGTCGCTTTGATGGTGTCATCTCTGCAGCCTGCACCTTTATCAGACAGGTTTGCAGTGGGCACAGTCTGCCACCAAAACCTATTAACCCCACCTTCTTAACCAGTTAATTACTCTGGCTTAAGACTACCTCTTGATTCTTTAGTCAAAGCTAAATTTAGCAAAATTTGGAATGTGAATATACTTTACTTTTGTTCTGTTTATCTGAATAACTCTGACTGCTCCCTTAGAGACTTATCTGAGAAGCTTTCCATCCTTCTCTGCCTTTGATCAAAGGCTGTCAGAATTTGCTTCATTTACATTTCAGACCCCTGATTAAACCATGTCCTTTGGGTTACAAAGTATTGATGGATGACAGAACTAAGACAAACTGTTCTTAACTTCCTCATGGTATTGTCTTACTTCAAGATTTTTATCACACTGTTATTATGCCTCTCCTATATCTGCATGCCTGTCTGGCAAAGGAGTTCTCTTGCTGCAGAAGTACTGATAATCTCTGGGTTTTAGGCCAATAAATGACTCTCAGTGCTATGGATATCATTACTGTTAAGAATATTAGTGTAAAGATAACCTTCTGACTACTGGGAGCATAATTCTTTTCCCAATGATCTTTGTGCACAGTATCCTATGAACAGCACACACCACCAATGACAGGTTTAATTTAGAAGGGATCAGCTCTCTGCAATTGATAGCTACAATGCCATTCAGTCCAAATAAAATCAGTAACAAGAAGACTTCTTTGCTTGGTCCTACAGCATGTTCTTTGTTTCATGCTGTTAACAATGAGCAAGGTTCATGACATGACATTTCATCAACTAAATCTGTGTCCCTTGATAACCTCTTAAAATCCCGGGCTTTCAACAGAATTCCCTTTCTCTGAGAAGGATTCAGTTAAGCTCTTATTAAACTCATACAGTGTCACAGACCACTGACAGAATAAACCTCTGAAGCCTAATTTGGCTTTGTTCTTTCCCTTTCTCTGTCTTCTGGAGCAAATGTCTTCCACTAAGAGCCTTACAGTTTTGCTGGCTTTGACAATGGATACTTTGGTACAAGATAAGCACAAGGGTGGGGAAAACACCTAAGTGCAGGCTGGTCTACAGTGCTGGGCATGCCAACTGGACCGTGGAGTGCTTGGCTAGTGTTTCATGGAATTGCTAGGAAAAAAAACAGACCTGAGATTTTGCTGCCATGACTTCTGGTGCCATGCACTGCAACTTGGTTTCTAAGACTGACTTTTTCAGGGGTCACTTAGGCACTTGATTCCTTTGTTTTCCTTCTGCCTCTGCATGAAGTTTAAGGTTATTGTAGCCAGAAAACTGCCCTGCTTCTTTTTTGCCTATTGCTCAAGGATAAATATTTATGAAAAGGAATGAGACTCAGATCTCTCTGACACCAGCATGTTCTATTTTTTTCTGGCCTTTTTTTTGTGTGCGTGTGTGAATTTTTTCCCTTCTAGATTTTTGTATCTTCCTGCTAGTAGTCATTTTTGATAGTAAAATTTTAAAATGGTTTACTTCATGTATGGGAAGTGAATACTGAAACTGTTTTTTAAGTTAAGAGAAAAGAATCCTTTCAATCACATGTCAAGAGACAGAGTGACTGATTGTCAGATTACTGTTGATTTTTCAAGACTTTTTAATGCTTTCAGCTCTTAAATAATGCTTATAAAAATCATTAGGGTTCTCTATAATGCACACTGCAGATGCAGATAAAAGCAACTGAATACAATTTTTGAATTTGCTTTTCTTGGTACTTACAAAAAGGAGAAAAAGCAAAAATGCTTTTACTACCTTTTTTGTTTGTTTATTTTTGGGAAGAGTTCAATACTTTGGAGCAATTGAAAGGCCACCTTCTTTCATTCCTTCTTTCCTTAAAATTTGAGTTTCTATATCAGAGAGAGGCAAAAGAAGCACATAAATGAATATATCTACACAATAACTATGGATAAACCATTCCAGGGTAATATTTTCATAATGATTTAAGAATTCATAAGGAAGACAATGACAAATATTATACTATGAGGCTAAGGTGCTGTCTCTAACAAGATATGCACAATTATATACCTAACTAGTTATGTCATAAGTATCATCTGATACTTGCAAGGACAGGGGGCTGTTTACAATGAATGCAAATGAGGAATGCAAATAATTATATAATTATTGTACTGTAGGCTCTAGGCAGATTAGTTTGGCTTAAATTTATTGAGCAGTAAAGTAGAATGCACTAATAAAGTTGCACTAAAGATGTAGTCTAGCCACAGCACATTAACTGTATGTATGTATGTGTCTCAGAACCCTATGGCAGAAATCACTGTTCAGATTCCAAAAGTGAGGAAAGGCTCCCTCTCAAGTTCAGAGGCAAAGACTGTGATTCTGTTCTGAGATCATCATGTGTACTCCCTGGGCTCTACACAGGTATGGACCCTTTCATGTGGGAGAGCATTTCATAATTCTTGCTCCTTCCATTTCACTTCCATATTCACCTGGAATATTTCACTCTACTGCACAGATACTTACATTATTATGGTTCCCAAAAGAAATGATAAAAGAGGGCTCTCCACAAAACTGTAAGTACATGTGTATGAACACTAATGATACCCCCTCATCCTTTCTTCATAGGCAGGGGAACAATGAACAATGTGAAAAAAATACCCAAGAGTAAGAAATAACAGCAGCTCACAAAATGGATAAAACCTCATTTAACTGAGAACATTTAAGCAGCAATGAATGCTGTCACAGAACTCCTCCAGACTAACATGCTTAAAAGTGGCACCCAAACTGCAGGCAGAGTGCAGAGGATCCTGTCAGAAGTGACCTGGATTTGGTGGGAAAGCCTCACTGCTTTTTCTCCTGAATGGGCCAAGTGGATGTGTCAAGTACAAGCAGCAGGGTATGAGGATAGCTGGTTGCACATTTTGATCATAGACAGTCAACCATTAATAATTTTTTCATTATTTTTATCTAAATTCATTTGAAAAATGACCAATGGAGTATGTCCACAGTACAGAACAGTACACAGAAATGGACTATAATAAAGCAGTAAAAAGATAGATTCACTCTAATTTATAGATTAGACCACTAAATGAGATAAATATTTACACTGCATGAACTGGCATTCTGTCTTGGTGCATACAAGTGTAAAGTAAAAGGATGTCACTACTGGAATACAGACAGATAATTTCATTTATTGTAGTCTCACAGCTTCACTGACCAATCAAAATTAACATGATACTTAATAGCCAATAATGCACAGTGACACTTATGTGAAAATTATGTTTTTTACTTTCATTTCAAACCCTTTTTCATTTTTCTTGCTATTATATTGAAAAGGAATTTAGTTAAAATTAAATCCCTGAGAACAACAATATGCTCTCTGTCTTATCAGTTGGAAAGGGTGAGGGTCTCTTGTGACTGAGTAAAGAAATGGCATTTTTTGCCTACTTCCTCACCCTGAGAATACATTCTTATTGTTTTTAAATGTTACAGAGTTTGTCTGCTTTAAAATAGCTGCTTTAAGCAGGTGATGTGTGTCAGTTCAAGAAGAAGCAAGTGAACCAAAAATCCCTGGGCAATGCAGACATTCAAGAACATGAGTAACAAACTCAAGTCACATAAGCTGTGTCAAACAGAAGGAAAGGTTTCTTGAGTTTAAAGATGTTTTCCAAAACTCTTTTGCTTCTATTTTTCAGAAAATGTTCCACTTCTCCTCTTAATTTGGTAACTAAAAAATGTAATTTTGTTTAGATTATTAAAATTGTCCTTGAGTGTCAGTACAGCTCAAGCAGGTACCAGAACATTCCAAAGCACTTCAAAAACTTCCAAGTGCCTTGCTCAATTTTCTCCTAGTAAGATTTAAGGTACAACAAAGAGTAGGGAGAATTCAAGAAAAGGACCACATTTCTGCTGTCCTGCAGATCTAGGCTCTGTTGCCTCTATTTGAGAACCAGGTTGACACTCATATGCACTTGTGCATCCTTGAGGAGCAGAGCAGACTCCTTTTGGGTGAAGACAGTGATACTGGGCATGAGAAGGAGAGGAAATGCCATTTGCCTCTCTGGAACAAGGATGGTCAAAGCTGGCACAAATTAAAAGGTTTCTCCTCCTGATGAGGTTTCCTTGGCGACAGCTGAACAATTTTTTTTCTTCGTTGAATGGACTGAATGAAGAAAAGGTGCTCCTACACTTGAAGTTCTATGATGGTTAAGGATTAGTTCTCAGTAGTAATTAACACATTCCCTTAGGTTTTGGGAACAAGGAGAGACACTTGGAGAATCTCTATGGACCTGCACCTCTCATCTACTTACAGATCTTAGTTCCTGATTAGACTGATGTTCCAGATTGCAGGGCAAGGCGTAGTCTATTACCATCTGTGTGGCAGTTGTCTGGGGTCAAGTGGGCAATTCCCCTTATCTCTCTCCCTGAGTGATCACAATCACTCCTCCCTCAGCAGGGGACATCTGCTGATAACAGGATATTGAATGTCACTGCGTGGCTGATAAGAACTGTAACATCCCATTGTGAGATGTGAGCCCAGAGGGAGGAGCCAAGCATTGCTACCCAGATATAATCTGGAGATTCTGACACCCCAGCATGGCTTCCCACTGGATTCCCCAGAGGAACAGCAGCTGCTTCTACTTCCATGGATCTGCAGAGGAAGAATACACCCTTTTTTTTACAGGACCCCCCTGCTCCAACAGAACCACACCTGACACTGCAGGAGGGCTGCAGCCACTTTTCCAACTGGACTGCTGCCAGCACCCTGACCAACAGGGTGTCAGGTTGAGTTCTGACCCTGTCAGGGTTGTTCCAGTGTATTGCATTGTTTTATTTTATCCTTTTATTTATTTTTTCCCTTCCCTATTAAAGAACTGTTATTTCCTGCTCCCATAATTTTGCCTGAGAGCCCCTTAATTTAAAATTCATAGCAAATTGGAGGGGTGGGGAGGGTTTGCATTCTCCATTTCAGGGGAGGCTCCTGCCTTCTTTAGCAGGCACCTGGCTTTCCAAACCAAGACAACTGATGGCTTTTGGCAGCTGCAGCTATGAACTGCATGGCAAGAGTCCTGGACCCGTGCATTCAACACGATGTACGCTCCAGAAACTACTTCAGAACACAAAGCTCTGGCTTGCAAACCTGTCACTGTTTCACATATTGCTGGAAATAAATAAATGACTTCTCCTGGGGTTTCCTTAATTTGCTATAAACTCCTTCCTTCAAAGAAGTTTGCAAAATAATTTTAATGGCAACTTCTGAGGATTCTTTTTAATACTAACACTAGAAAAAGTAGGCCATGTTTTATTCTGTAAAAAATTAGCAGTGTACCTCAAGTGCAAATACACCTGGTTACATGATTTAATTTCTAGTAATACTTTCTTCAGTCTCACTTGTTCAAGAACAAACACACTATTTATAATTGAGCTGTAATGGTGAAGGGATGTGCCCACTATATCCTCCAATGTACACACATAAGTTATAAAAATATGATTCTAACCTTAAGCAGATAACAATTAGAATGAAAGCAATTTATATTAAGAATGGGTGGAAAAAAAAGAATCAGAAGTAATACATTTGCTTCTATTATAAATTACTTTTCTTCAGGACATTTGAAAAGTGCTCTCCATTATATCCCTCTATTACAGAATTTTCTCAAATTTTCATTTTGTTTGCAATGCACCCTGGTAGACTGGATGTTTGGCTTTTCTTTCCCACAGTAAGGCATCTGGGAGATTGCCTCACCTCTTAGCAAAGCTTGCTCCAAGAATCCAGTGAGGTAGAGGAATGTTTTCTTTGTTAGCAGGTCTTTGCTTACAGCACTTTTTGTCTGTGAGGAGAAGTTTGCATTGAATGAAAGGAAATTTGGAAAATTGGTTTATTCAGTCTTGAAAATAAAAATGAAGACAGGTATATAATCACACACATAAAAGGTTACTCAGACAAAGCTGGTAATAAATTGCCTCCTATATTCACTGGGAAATAAAATGAAAGTGATGTGCATAAAATACAGCACTGGAGGTTTAACCTAGATGTTATGAAAGACTTAGCACTGAAAGAAGGAATTAAGAAAGTGGAGGAATCCAGATTTTTAAGGGCTGGTTAGGACAATATCAGCCAAAAATTGTTCAGCTATAACTGTTCTTGTTGTAAGGGAAATGCAGTAAAAGACAAGATAGGGTGCTTTCAGCCTTATTCTTTTACAGTCTTCTTGAAATCAAAATATTTTCATTTGAACATTTGTTAGGTTCAATGTGTTAGAAAAATATGAAATAAAACCTTTTATTTTTTTTGAGAGAGATTTCAAAATAATCAGATAGCCACATAAAAGAACCCTAATCAAGCTTTAAGCAAAGGTTTTTGGTGTGGATGAACCCTCATTTTCACACAAACAATTTTGGTTTCAGCTAGATCTGAAACCAAGTTAACTGCTCATTAATTCTTTCCCAGACAGTTTCTAAAGTCTGCATGACAAGTTTCCTTGGTAACAGCAGCCAGCATATTCCATGACACCTAGCCATTAAAGCAGACAAAAGCACGGATCCTGAACCTCCTGCCTCCATCCTGGAGAATAAAAAGAGGCTCAAGGCAAACACAATCCCTGCCCTGTACATGATCCCAAGCACACAGCTCATGTAGCTGATGTGTCCTACCACACCCTGGACACATATACAGCAGCTCTTGGATCAGCTGGCACTTGCCACTGCCTTTTCTCCTTGCTATGAGTTTGCAGAAAACTGTTTTGGAACACTGGGCAAACAGCTGTAACTTCTGAAGTAAAAAGTTTGCCCCAACTGCTTTCCCCCCCTGCAAATTCTTAATCCAGCCAGAATTTATAAGATAAAAATTCTTTGCTGTTTTTATTTTTAAACTTGATGATCCCATTGTTATTTTTGATTAAGGAACAACCCAAATATTTCAGCCATAGCAAGTACATTGTGCTAAATGGTGTTTAACAGAGATCCAAGAACAGACACAATCTAACTGTATTAACTTCAGTCCCAGATCTGGTTCTCTATTTGCTTCATCCACTCACAGTGAGAACTGACTAATTTCTTACTCTAAACCACTGTAACAGGTGTTCATGACCTGTTAGTAGAGACTGCAGCTAGAAGCAGATGGAAATCTGTTTCCTGAAAGTGAAGGAATTCAATTCCCACCATGCTGAGAAATTTTCTGAGAAAGAGTGTGCTGAATCAGCACACTGCTGCAGCTGAAGGGGATTCTCATGGTGATGGGCAAGGGCAATGCCCTCATCAATTTTAGGTAAGAACATCAGGGTGATGGAGCAGAGCCAGAACAATGGAAGCTGAACTCTGCTCAACAGTAAGGGCAGTCTTTATTATTGATAAACAGCTACATCACCAGAGAGAACCAACTGCCTCTGTAACTTTGTCCCAGAGTTAATCAAAGAAATGCAAATACTCTCTTCCCAAGGTAGTGGGACCAATATTGGGAAGTATCTCAGCTCAGTGTAAGGGTATGAAAACTGAAAAAGGAACCAATGTCTATTTTGCATTATACGTTTAACCCTACTCATGGAAAATATCTAAAAGAACATGATCAGAGGGCACTGGACTCAGAATGAGAGAAGGTCATCTTACCATGAAAGCATGGTGACCTGAAAATGAAAGAAACTCATTCAGTTTGTTCCTCCTGCCCTGCTTATGGAGCTGTAGAAATATTTGATATCAGATATCAACTCCTCTACCACACAGCTAAAAAGTTCCTGTCAAATGTTGCTTAAAACTGAAATCTTGCTGGTTTTTCTACAGAAATGTTCATTCTTAGGCAAATCTGCTCCTCTAAGACTCTTTTTGCTATGAAGCAGAACATCCTGGGATATGAAGAATGGTGTCTCCTTACTCTGATTCTTTCTGCCCTACTGATTTCAACAGCAGTATGCATGTCATTTCAACACTGTGCTTGGCAATGAAGCTAAGATGAAAAGGAATCTGCCTGATCTCCGATTACCTATATTTAAATATACACTTGACACATTGTATTAACAGGCAAATACCTGGAATTGTCAACAGCTGAAAAGCCTGATCATCAGAAAAATGCATTCCAAATTTCTTTTATGCATTTTCTGTGGGCAAAATCAGACTTCAAAGAGCAAATAAGAACTGGTGCTGGATTTTATCTCTTTTTTTTTTCTCAGATTCTTTTCCCAGATATGGCTCCTTTCATATTCAAGTTTGCACAATGAATAGCAAATTTGACTCATTATTGTCTCAGTTGCTGGGGCCCATATTATTCTTTAACTTCAAAATCATATTACCTTCTTTTCAATGGCTTTCCTAACCATGGAGACAGAATATGTCAAACTGATTTATGCCTGGACACTTACCTCAAGAGTGAGTTATTTTCCCAAGCAAATATGCAAGTATAACATGCAATCTTTTAAAATGTGGAAGCAAAAATAAACTTATTTAATTGAAATTTTTTTGCGGTGTAAGTAACATATGTTTCATATTCACATACATGCCCTAATTATGTGATCTTCACCAATATCCTCAAAGATAAAAGAGTATCAAAGAAATGCCAAAGTCAGGGAGCTTTTTTGGGGTTTTTTTTGAGTATATGCAGATCACAGCTCAGTAAATGGCATCAAACTAATAGTAGAGGCAAACATTACTCAAATTACACCAGTAATCCTGTACAAAAATGGGTTTACTCTCTGTGCTTAATTGACAAGAGATCCACGGAGAGGAATTACTGATGAGAAATATAAAACAAAGATCTTAGGAGAGAAGAACTGAGGAAGAGTGGAGACACAGTGTGTTCCCTGAAAAGGGGAGTGGATGCAGTGAAAGAAAGGGACCTTTGCCTTTCTCGTCACAACTGGTGACATTCTTGCCACATTCTAGGACTGAAGGCAAGGAAGGATCATTGTGCTCATGAGAAAACAGGGAAGAAAACCATTCCTCAGTTTCCTTGGTCAGCAGGAGGGGGTAGTTGGCTTCAGGAAGATACCAAACTTTGCCCTCCCTACTTCCCCTGGAGTAAAATGAGTCCCCAGCCACACAGATCACCCCTCCTGCTCTTGCTTTGCACCTTCACCAGTAGCTGTCCAGAAAATAATAAAATATAAAGCTGACATAGGATATTCCACAATATTTTTTCGACCAGCCTTGTCAAGCTTAGAGTAAGACCTGAGAAGAAGCTTAGCACAAATGTTAGCCCTGGAGAAATCAACACTTTGGGGTAATGCCTACCAGCTTAGTTACTAATGTAGCATTTTGTTTTGTTGAAAAGTGTATTTAAGGTAAAACTCTCATAAATAATTCCTCTGAAAAGGGATTTTAAAATGCAGGTGAGTAGGTGAGACACTCAGGGAGGGGGAGAGCGGCTGTCAGAGGTGACAGGACGAGGAAGGTCTGCACTTCTATTGGCAGGTGTGGAAAAGAGGTACTGCTGTTTAAACAATCAATTATGGTGGCCTTTTTTGATGCCTTCAAAATTAATGTACTGCAGCTGGCAGGAGACAGCTCCCTGCACTATGAAAATGGCAGATGTGAAGTTTTCAGAAGAAGCAACGTCCTTGACATTGAATTACTCTGAAGTTGTCCAAACTGTGAAAAGGCCTAGGAGGAATGAACAGAAAGCTCAGCTAGCTGACAAAACTGTCTAAAATTCTTTTCTCTTTGTGAAGAACTAGGAGGTGGGAACATGGCAACTGTCTAACCACGTATTTTATTTTTGCTTCAAAAGCAAAATGGTACTAACTTGGTCAGACCTTAAGCAAAGATTAACCTCCTGTAGTGACAGGGAGAGCCTATGCAAGAAGTGGAATTTATTGCCTGCTTCTGTTCATCTCATTGTGAGGGTCCTGAGGAAGTCCATGAGTGCTAGAAAATTGCTGCCTTTGTGGCAGCATATCATTGTATATTACAGACATGTTGGCTAATGTCTGGAATTGTTTCTGACATTTAAACAGATAGGTAACTGGTTCAATAGGCAGATAAAGCCCAGACTGTGCTTTATCCTGTGGTTATTATTTTATGAAAGCACCTTATTATATGATCTTCCATACTTGCTGACGGGAAGTGTGCAATGACTGGAGGAAGATGATGGGCAAAACTAACCTGAGTGTGAACAGGAGACAGAGGCATCCATCAGCACTGAACGAAAGCAGCAATACTGTGATTTGGAATAATTATGAAAGTACCTGAAAGGGAACTCTTGAACCACCTGGAAAGGAAGGGACTGAGGGGGGTGGGAAGTACAAAGCAGCACTGTCCACAATGGAAGAAGAGAGTTAATGTTTTCCCAGTGCACCCTGTCAGAGCTTTCCAGAAGAGATGAAGTGGTGTGTCTAGCACAGAATGACAGCACTAGTTAAAGAACCATAAAAAAATTGGAGAGATGTCATACAAGAAACTGATGGTAATTTCTAGCATTGTAAGCAAGCCAGTTTCAGTCACGTGTCCAAAACAGATAAAAACAGTAAAAAAGAACAAAGTTCTTGGATAAACCAATGGAGTTATGGGGTCTATACACATTAATAATTATATTAGGGAAGATTTGTGATTTCATTTATGTAACATTTAATCAATTCAGTATTTACATGAAACAAGTAGGTATGAAATTCCATTATTCTGCATTTATAGAAGTACTGTTTACAGCATTTACTACATTTCAGTGTCTCTGAGGCTTATCTTTGTGTCCTGAAAAATTATAGCAGGAAGATTGGTAACATATGCATCGTTTGTTAATGAATCTGAATGTGTTAAGTTTTATGATCTCTACCCTTTCATCATCAGCAGTTAGATTTCTGCAGCTAGATTATGTTCCCCTCTATGCTGCAATGGTAATGATACAACACACCTTTTCATACAATTCCATACCATAAAAGTTTTCATTTTCATTTGTTTCCATGTTTCTGCTTATCCACTTTCCCTGAAGCTCCCTAGAATCCCAAAGCTCAAATATCATTCAGGTGAATTTATCCTGCCCTCCAGCTGGCAGTGCCACTATTACTATTTATATTAAAGTACATTGAGTAGATAGAGGTTCTGCCCAGATATTTTCTGCTTTTGTAACTCACATCTGCTGTCTCGCTTGTTTGCTCAGGACAATAAAATTGCAATGGACTTTTTCACTGAATTTACATCACGTTTAAGCCATCTCCTCCTCCCCCAATGAAAAAGCTTCTAAATAAAAAAGTCTCCTTTAAATTCAAGTTTATTGATCCTCATCTATCTTTGGCCACAAATATGTAATAATATCTGAAGTAAATGTTTTTGTTTAGACCAGTTAAAGCTTCACAGCAATCTCTTTTGTCTCAACAGTCTCTTTCCTGCAGCAATCTCTCTTTGTCCTACGGTTTGTACAAAGTAAAAGGGCACCTAGTCACAGATTTGAACTAAGTGACTGCAGGCATAGTAGTTAATGACTAATATTCCTACTTGCCACAGATATACCGGATGACTATTACCCTTCCTTTCACTCCATTATTAATGGCCTGATCAGGAATGCAAATCAATGTCCACTATGTAAAATGGAAAACACAAAAATCAATTCATGTCCTGTTGCATATGGCATAGATGCAGACTTTTTCTTCATAGTGTCACAGGTCCAAAGCAAACCTTGAATACTAAATTAACTTTAGATGTTTACTTATATGTTTTTCCTGTATATTTTCTGTATTCAATTCTAATGTATTTTTGTTTAAAAAATACAGACCAGAATGAAAATATTAGATCTGTATGGGAGGCTCATAAATGCTATTTGTAAATACAGAGCACACCATTCAGAAGCAAATCAAGGGCTAGGTTGGAGAAAAACCATGATGATCCTGGTTTTAATTTATTATTTCAGTCAAAATTATAAGCCCACATCCAAAATTCTAAAGCTACTTTGTTTTTCCTGTTGATACATAAGGATCAAAGTCACTGTTGTGTCCACTGACACTTGCAGTCACTGGAGACCTGCTTTTATTTCTCAAAAATGGTCCTGAGACCATTGGAGTTGTAACTAATACTGCACAGGTCCCTTTTATTTTCTTTGATACATTTTTTTAATCACTGGGAATGACCTGAGATTAGAACCCCTTGGTAAATGACCCATAATCAAAGGGGGTGAAAACACCAACCAAAGTAATGGTCAAGATAGAGAGCTCATATCTTCCTCCAGAATTATTTTAGAGAATTCTATTTTCCATATTTTATCAGCTTTCCCTTTCTTTATTTTTGTCAAATAAAAGTCCTTGGATTTTTATATAACCATAAAATCCTTGCTGAAAATTAACTGCAATATAAATTGCATATAAATCTATAAATATATGTAAATATGTGTATGTCTCTTTTCCTCCCATTTATTTTGCTCCTAAATAGTATAGAGAACTTTTAAGGCTAAATAATGTCTTATCCAAGAGTAAAATATGTTGGCAGCTGAAATGTGGAAACGCAAGTTATCACAACATTGATCTTTTTATTTCGGTTTTTTACTGATAGTGTAAAGGAGAAAAACAGAGAAGAGACACGAGGAATAGACAAAGATAGAAAAATGAAAGAAATTACAAAGTCTCTGTGAATTACCCTGTTATGCTGTGCAATCTTTTATGGCAGTAAAATCACAGAGGAAGTCTAAGCCACAGCTATGGAATCCATCCTGTGTACCTAATGCATCCATTGTTTATCCATAGCAGTATCATTTAACAGCATATAAAATGAGGGGCTTAAAGTACAGATTTCTGGATATAAGTATTCAATTCCCTTTTGCCCTAATTTTAATAAAATCATCAGTATTACCAGTCAAAAGAGCCAAATCACTGGTAGATCTTGGTGGATATTTTATGAAGATCTGAATAAAGGATCAATCACCAAATCCAGTAGGAAAGAAATTTCATAACTGCTCTTTACTGAATAGTTAAACAAAAGTAAGCCTAATATTTTAACACAGCAAGGACAGAATGATAGCAGTCTTCACATGAACATGGGAGTTGTTTTCTCACACTTGCACATTGACAGGAGCTGCTCCTTTGGATGATTTTTTTTTTTTTGGAGATGGCAGCTGGATCACATTTTTCTCCTTTTCTCATTCTTCCCTTCATGTACCATTTTTCATTTCCCTTTTGCTTACTTTTCTGATAGCTGAGTGTGTATTGATACAATCACTACTTCACATATTAGTTTTTCAGTTGTGGAAAAAGTGTTGTACATTACTGTTTATTTTGCTTGAATAGCCTGTGCCTGGCAGTCTCACAGCCAACAAAAAAAGATATACAGAATTCCTTCCTAACTACTTGGAGATCAGGGGAAATTCCACTGGGAACCATACTGTATTTAGGAACAAACAGAATTTGCAAAGGCTTTTTACTAGACTAGCTTCATTCAGTTGCTGAAAGTAGAGTCATTCCTGGCTCCCCACCACAAGAGGAAAATGATGTCACTTGTCTAAATTCTTGGTTCCTAAAAATTAGCATTCAGGTTCTCTGTATAAGCTGTTGAGTGTACTGCAACACAACCCCTTTATTTCATGGGCTATAAAGCTTAGGAAATACAGACATCCACAAGCTATGAAGCAAAGGCTCATAAAAATGCCATGAAATGTGCAATTATCCACTAGGATGAGTCTTCAAACTATGCCTGGAATGAACTGAACTGGGGGATTTAGTTGAAAAGCCAAACTCTTCACAGATCACATTGACAGTAGACAAAAATGAAAAGATACATGAAAATCAGAGTCAGCAGAGCTCTCTGAATTTAATAAAGTAACCATGCACACTCAAGTAATTCCACGCAACTGCCTTTGGAAAAAAGTAGTTATCTTGAAACTTTCTGCTGAGTGCCAATGACTCCATAAACAATGGATTTAATTAACAAAAATTACCCCTATCAAACATGTGAAAATGGATGCTTGTCACTTCTAGCACTCCCTAATTTCCTCCCTAAAGCTAACCAAAAATATTGCTTGGAGGACATGAATGCAGTACACAACGACCTGTAAGATTATTTTCTTGTGTGTCAAAGAGTAGGTATATCATCACAGTATTTTCAAAGAGTAGAAGCTACTCATTAACTTTAAACTTTGCACAGCACTAAGACCCATAGTTTTAGTATTTTTTTATTACTATTTGACTACATATTTAAGAAAACAAGTGAAGCTTGCTTTTAAGGATTTCGATCCCCAATAGAATTTCTGTCTCTTCTACTCCATTCACCTAAATGTTCTCCCACTGTACTGTTAACTAAATAGATCCCAAAGACATGATTGTCTAGAAATTTATCTTCTTTTATCTACTCTGGATAGACCTGTCAGAATTTATCTCCACACTATTACCTATTTCTAAATTTCTCTTGGTAATAATGACTAGACAAACTTCTCTGACATTACATTATTCTGCCAGTATGTCCCTTTATATCTCACACCTTGGAAACCTTCTGTTCAACTGGAAGTAGTATATGAATGTCTCACAGAATTTCTTACATAAAGTTTTCATGTCCTCTTCATATTTTCAAGGCTGTCCCTGAAGGCTCATCTAATTAGAGGCATATAAAGCACGATTGATAAAAGCTCTATCATGTAACTCTGCATCCAACTGATAACAATGAACAGACTTTTCAGCCTTTAACAAGTGATAAAATTTCTAGAGCTGAGCAGCAGGTAGTGGGTGCCCTGTTTTCTTTTATATAGCAATTAGTAACTCAGAATGTGTATCTAAAGCACAAAGTTCAGAATGACTTTTGAATGTAACATAGTGAAATGTCCTAGGAAACATCAGCTGGCTAAATGAGGTAAACTTTACTCCCTCACTGACCTACTTTAGTTATCCCATCAGAAAATCTAATACTACAGAAGGTATAGTCCAAAATGTACTTTACAGTGCAAAGTGGCAGTTTTTCCATGCACATATTTGTACAGGTGCCTTATAAATAAATATGGAATTCTGTATCCATCCAAGTCCTTGTGCAGTTTGGTCTGCAACACAAGATTCTCCATGTGTGGAAATTTATATTAATTAGACTGTTCTGATAAATATTCCCACCTGCATATTGTACCAGAGGCTCTCTCAATGACAGCAATGATGTACTGAAATAACTGATTCATGCAGCCCAGTGCCAGCCTCATTGTCTTACCTCCACATTCTTACCTTATTACCAGCAAGCACTGCCAGCTGTTAAAGAAATGTGGATTTTATAGCCCAGAAGATAATAGTGAGAGAGAACAGGACCAAACTAAAATTCACAGAAATCAGGAAACACAAATGTCCAGTTCTAGTTAACCTCAATCACATAACACAGGAGCTCAGAAGCACAGCCAATGCTGCACACAACTCATGCTACCAGTGACTGACTGTGACTTCAGCTCAAGGAGAATGACAAAACCCGAGCAGATCTTTTTGTGGGAACACACAGGACCACATCCATGCATAGGGACAGACAGCTCCAGCCTAAGTGCCTTCCCCTCAAAAGAAAGTGGATGCATCTCCTGGATTAAAGGCAATCACAGATGCAAAATAAGATAACCCAGCACATCATGTCACTCCAATTCCTGTCCAATGGAGCATAATCTGATTTGCAGTATTTTAAACTACATCCTGATTGGATTACCAATGAAGGCTGGCAATTCTGAGGAGTTTACCAATTGCTGACAGTTTCTGTGAAGCAGCTGGGCAACTACTTTTAAATTGAGAAAGACTGTAAAATATATTTACAGCCTTTCTACAAAGATGGGCCAGATGGTCCCATAGAAATTGGAAAATGAAGGAAGCATTAATGAATCATCCAAGAAACCAGAAATCTTTTAGTGGGTGGTACAGTCCATTAAAAAGAAAAATCACCCTAAACCCAACACTACCCAACTCCTCATAAAGTGCTGTTTTGCTTACGGTAATTTAAATGCATTTATAGGCATATTGCATTTCTAAATAATTGCAGTGAAGCATGATTTTATAACAAATGAAGTTTGCTTTTGTCATGTTAATAGCATATTCCATTACCAGATGAGATTTAAAGTTGAATATCTTTTTAAAGCCCGGGAAGTCTGAAAAGGAGAGGGATTCTCAAACAGAGAAAGGTTTCTAGAAAGAGTTCTGGACTTAGTAGAAACTCTTTCTGATAATAAGTAAAACTTAGTTGCCACTGAGATACGAGCAAATCAGGACTCAAAGTTCTTTTAAACTGAATGGCAGAGAGAACTCTCTTGTGATTTCCTATTCCATGCAGCTCAATAATGCATGTTTGCTTTCTTAAAGGATCTTCTTCTCCAGGACATTTTTCAAGAACTGATCCTTCTAGTGCTAAGTGAAATCTCTGCAATACTTCACTATTGCACAACTAATTGCAGCTTGTTATTTATTTCTCCATTCTTAATTGTTTTCCATCCTTTTGTTTTTCCTTTCTCTCCAGGGAAAAGAATGAAATGCCTCTTTTAATTTATTAAGCTATCATTAAACTAGCCTGACAAAGGCAGTATCCTATTGAATAAGAATTGTACAAGTTTGAAAACAAGCTAATGAAATGAGCAGTTACCCTTGATAACACACTTACCATTACTGAAGCTCATGATGCCTCCTTAAATTAAGTGTTAATGATCAAGCCCTATGGTGCTGTTGGATTTGGTAAAAATCAAACACAAGCAATTCCTATACTTGCAGATTACAGGAGTAAAGGCTATCACTTGTAGGGCTGTAATTGCAGTGCCCATGTTATTTGAGTGATACAATTTTCATGCCTCTTTGAGACACAGCCTTAGTTTCAAGAAAGTTGATCTGTTGTTTCATGTCTAAGGGAAAAGATGGAGGGTTTTTATTTGTTCAGGTTTTCCACCTGGGGGTTTCGATTATGTGTCAAATGAGCTTTTGAGCTGAATCCAGCCTTCAGGTACAACCCAGCACAGCTCATTCCTGGACATCTGTACAACACCTTCACAGGAAACCTCTAAGTGGCCACAGCTGAGACAGGGAGTGTGTGATCCTTCCTTGCTCTGTGCCATTTTGTGCCATGCCTACCTCTTCCATCCACCTGGAACACCTGCCCTTTGCTCTAACTCTTATGCCCCATCTAAGACCAAAATAGTTCAAGGCTCTTTTTAAATAACCACTAAGCCTTTGTTTGATGCTCCTTCTACTGGAAGCCATTTGTTGCCAAATGGAAATATTATTTTTTTTAATGTGTGTTAGATCAACAGCTAATTGTTGGAACAGAATAAGGTGTGAATATCACATTAGTTTCACTATTTTTATTCCAATTACAGATATGTATTTTGGAATGTGTACCTCATAGTCTTAATAGAAAGATACTTGTTTTGGTCTCCTTAAAAGTATTTTTGTTTTGATAGATAATATATTCCCTTACAGAGTTCATTATGCCCTTTAAATTTTAGCATCTATAAAACATTATTTAAATTTTCAGTATTTATAATTTTCTTTTTTTTCTTTAATAGTGCTTAAGAATCTGACATTAATTTCTAAACCAAGGAATATTGTTATAGATGAAGAAGTGGCAAAACACATAGCAGCTGTTTCTCTTTTAAGGAACTCAGTTGATGAGAAACTGTTTTCAGGCTCTGTTAGTGAAAAAGGCAACCTTCCTAACAATGGAAAGATTTTTTTCAGGATTGATAGAATTGCATGATGGATCCCTCAGAAGATGATTGCAGAAGTTGGTCTTTATTGATAAGGTGAGCTTAATCTGTAATCAATATTCTGCACGCATTGATTCCATCTGTATTATGGAAACCTAATGCTCACACTCCATATTTTGAACATATTTCTGAACTGCCTTATCCTTGGAATATTTTCAAGAGTAGTTGTATTATATTCATTTTTTTCCCTCCAAGTTGTTTATGTTTTTCTTTTTCTCGAGTTGCCAGTCATCATCTTGAGAGTCTAGGTTTCCTACTTGAAATATGCAGCGTATGAAATCTGAAAACAGGACATGTCATATTGCATCCTAATTAGAAATACTGAGTCCTGGAGAAAAACAACCTAAGCATGAGCCTTTATTTGAATTTTGAAATTAATTTAGACTGATTTTACCCCTTGTGCTCCCTTTCCATTAATATTCCAGCAAAGGAATTTAGTGGCAGGTATAAGTGCTTAAACAGCTAAAGTTTAAGTGAACATTGAGGTTTACACAAAGAAAATTTGAAACTTATAACAACAGCCTCGGATTATTTTTTTCCTGGTGATGGGTGTGGAGCATCATGGTGTCTTTGTGTCTGCAGGTGACACCCAAGCTATCAAGAAGTGAAATCTCACACCAGGGTCAGAGCTGGCAGCTGCCTTTTACAGTAGTGTGGAGTTTCTAGCCCTGTATATTCTGTTTTGCAGAAGTTTTAGAGTAAAAAACTATTCCTGTCATAAAATGAAGAATGAACCCAGGTTGCATTTAGGTCAAGAGAAGCTTCACCTCTGACACTTCAGGAAAATTGGGGGGGATGAAATTCTGGCTAACTTGATTTTCTTTAATAGGAATGGAACAAATCTGTAATTAATTGTTATATATTATATTGTATAATTCAAATGATTATAGCATGCTTCTGGGACCCAGTGATGAGTGTAGTCATTCAGATTTCAGTAAAAATATATTACCTGTAATTAGTCTACTTCATCATTGTTGGATGCATTAAAAATGTCTCCTGTTTTAAAGAAAATTATTATTCATTGAATTTCAAAGCAAATTGAGCAGCAAACAATATCTAGTGTGATTTGTCTCCTAATTAATATACTTATTCACAGTGAAATACAGCTATATTGCCCGTTATTTTTAAATAAAGCATAACACAGTGAATTTTAAAGGCACTGGGCTATTACCCAGAACAAAATACTTCTAGCAGATCAGAGTGACATTTAGCTTTAGCACTATAAGTACCTGCCCTGGGTAAATAAAGAAAACAATTTTTGAACAAAATTGAATATTTATTTGGCAGCAGAAAATCATAAATACATTTCATAGCCAACAAGACTCAAACTATTCTTACTGCACTTAGGTAAAGGGTATGGATGCATAAAGAAAATTCATCTCAACAATATGCTTTCAGGCATAGAGAAATCTTGCCTCTTGTCTCAACCCAGTGCTTGCCCTCCTTTCCCAGTAGATTTTTTTATTTTGTAATACCAGTGCTAAAAAATTCTGAGTTTATGCCTTATGCTGTTATTGCTTTGCTTTTAGTTTGCTTGCCCCCCCTTCCACCCCTCCCCCCTTGCATTTTTTTCCCCTGTTTCTGTTTCATCAGCTTTTACTAGAGCACATCTTCCTTCTCTGTCACTTTCCCTCCCTGTCAAATCTTTCCTCACCATCACTCTCTGCAGGATTTCCTGGGGGCTCTGCTTCCTACTCGGGGTCCCTGTGCCAGCACCTCACCTGGCACCGTGGCACTTGGAGGGGGCAGTTCCATCCCCTGTCACCTGTGTCACAGCCCCTTTGCTCTTCCACCATTGCCTTTCCTCACCTGTGGTTTCTCTGCCATTAACTCCTGACCTTGTTTGTCTCCCCCCCAAAAAACTGGGCTCACACACTCTCCCAAATCCCCCAGGCAGGGGCAGCCTGGCAGGGCTGAGCTGGAGCTGCTCCTGCCAGGGGCCTGGCCTCAGGAGAGCACAGGCCCTCCAGGCTGGCAACTGGCCCCTGCAGCTCCTTCTGTCTGCCAGAATTATATATAAATTGGGAGGAACAATTTTGCCTGAGGAATTTTCTGCAAGGAATTTATGATGATTAGTGGCACAAAAGTATGCAGAAGAAAACTTTATTTTTTAAAAACTGTAATATCTTTCCCAGCATTTTAAATGTCTGAAAGTCTACCACCTTACACTCTCTATCACAACAAATTCCTGTTGCCCTCCATTTTTTTCATGTACATAGGGTAATGGCATTTTATGCAAAGAACTCCTCCAGTAACTTTAGCACTTGAAAATGTGCATTTAAAATGCATTTCAAATAAAGTAGGAGTTGCCATTCTGTATCACATTTAACAGGTTGAGAAAGGGAAAATGCAGAACTAGGATTAAATTCTGCATTAGCAGTTGAATGCTGTGAGCTGCACTTATCAGAGGCTGAAAAAACCAGGCAGTTGGGCTTTCCTTTCCTTTGAATCACAGAGCATCCATGGCTTTTCTCTCTTGTTTTCTCTATCATAAAACCATAAAATACAGGTTTTTTAAAAATTACTAGAAAATAATAAATTAAGTTTATACAGTACCCAGGCAGTACAATATATAGTGATATCAGCAGCTCAAACATTTACAAATGCCATAGTCTTGCATCCAGCACTGTAATGTGTTTGTCACTTGTGAAATAAAGAAGAACACACAACAGGAAAGAATTCCTGCCACAACATATCTCAGGCATTTTCCAATACTTTTTTAAGTATGAAATGCTAAGACTGCACATTTTGCAACTTTAAGTAATTTGAGAAGAAAGAATAGTGACTGACTTCCCCATTTTCAAACTGATAAAAAATTAAGGTGCTTACCATTCATCCTCTGGTCACTACAACTTTATTTGAATAATTGACCTTACCTGCTTTGAGCACAGGTAGAAAGATGCAGGTCTCCAAGCAACTGAGTTCCTTAGTATCTATAAATAAAAACAATAAAAATATTAAAATCCTCAGGGCCAGACAGCTTCCAGAAAAAACAATATTATATTCAGGTGTTTGCATTTGCATGTGGCTGTCATTCATATTTGTCCCAGGTTGATGGGACTGGAATTTCTTGCAATTGCTTGGCCCCTTATTGACTGAGGTGATGTCAGGGCAGTTCTCAACAGAGAAATGACCCTAAAAAGACTCCTGACACCCTGTCACCTACTGACAAAACAAGCTAAAGGGGAAAGTCATGGCCACTGATTGTCCTGCAGCAGTACTACAAAGAAAGGACTGGACATTTCAGAGGTACCGATTCAGCTCTGGGGAGGAGAAACAACTGCAAAACCTCTGTGGCCCTGAATTAATTTTTGACTGAAATGAGCAATATCAGCCTCCTTTAGTCCACCACCTGGGCAAGGCAGGCTCAGCAGGGCAAAATGCACCGTCCCTCTCGATTAGCAGCAAACAGCCATTCCACTTTGCTCTGCCCACTGCCAACACAGGTATTTTTAACCTGCAATTTATTTCTGTCTGTCAAAGGTGAAAAGCATTAGGCAATTAATTATTTGAAGTGATTTAAGAGACAGCTGGAAGCCAGGGAGACTTCAAAAAGTAGCCGATAATTATTAATTCATGTGGTATTCATTAGTGTGTCATTAATGATGCTGCTTTCATTGATATTTGATATGGAATGCCACACTATTGGAATTTTTCTGCAATTTAACAACTGTTTAAGAATATTTCCTGAAATCTGAGAGTAGTACAGATGATTTTAAGCTAACATTTAACACTTTATGCAATGCCAGGGGTATTCTGCACCAGAGTACTCAGCACACATGGAGAAATCCAGTCTCCAGCCATGACCTGACAGAATGCTTCCCTACCCTGTCCAATCAAATATCAAATACTACATCACTAACCAAAGACTTTGTCTATAAAACTCAGATCAGGAAACACCCTTCTGTTCCACCCCATAAAACTTGTGGACGCTGACATCCAACCCACCAACAAATTCCCTGGGCAAGCAAATGGTGATCCCAGGAGGATCCTTCAGCTGCAGATGTCTACAATAAAGGTACTATTACCTTCCTGCACTATACACTGTCAGCATTAACTTTGCATCTCAGGCTTTTGTAAAGTATTTATGCATCCACTACATGTTGGAGCCTTTTAACAATTCACTCTTCACAGTCCTACAGGCATACATTTACTGTATATTCTGCAATCCCCTTCCCACCAATATATTCTGTTCAATGAGGCTGAAGTTCATATACTCACTAATAGAAACCAGATTTTTTAATCTAAAGACCACGAATATATAGTACAATTCCTGGCAGAATCTTGAAACATTAAAGAAATACAGCTCTATTTTATGAAAGAGCTGCAAAGATAATTTCCTGCTCCTGGGTCTGATCCTCTGAAAGGCACCACACCCACACCTGAGGGCTCTCAGTCCCTCCCAGTATCAGGTTATTATTGACTTGCCCAAACAGAGTTCTGCAGGCTGCACCCACATGATGTCCATGGAGAGAAGCTGTTGTCCAACTTGTCTGACCACAGAGTATTGGACACTGATAAATAAACACCTCATTATCATAAACCAGATTATCAGACCAAACAATGGATAAAGAGCTCCTGCATGACAAAGGACACACAGTTACACATTGTGGGGGAGTTTACAGTTTGAAGTGCACAGGAGCTTTATTTTTTCTGGAAAGGAGACAAAAGTTGAATAAAAAGCACCATCTAAGAGAAAAGTGTTGCATTATGGCAGAGTGGGATCATTTGCAAATAATGTCTCTTAATTTTCAAAGGCCCTAAATAGGCTCCAAAATGCTCCCCTAATGTAACTTGGACCTTTCCTTGCCAAAGAAATTACAAAGATGTCTTCAGAAATCTCCCACACATCCTCACCAAAGTGAAAAACCCTCTGCAGTCTCCCCACATTTCCCAGTTGATCATGGAGAACAGAAGCATCCAAGTTCAGAGACCCAATTTCTGATGTATTTCTAGCTAATCAAAACCCCAAAGTTCTTGGGAATCTCACAAGTACATTATCTTCCACTTTAAAATATTTAGACCAATTGAAAAGTTCCCATTCCATATCTGCCTTCCTATTGCCTGCAGACAGAAGAGGAACTGGTTTAAGTACACTGTAAGATACAGCTTTATGAACACCACCACATTTCTTCTGAAATGCATTAATACCCTCACCAGTCCAACTGCATGAAAGACTTTCAGGAATTTTTTTCTTTTTTGGGGTGGGGGGAAATAGCTGGTTGACAGCTAGTGAAATGACAGGATCAACAAAATATTTAACAAAATACATTTCAGGTCCAAAGTGGAGTTTCTAAGTTGGGAGTACTTTTAGAAAGAGACCTACCAAGCCCAAATATGTCTCACAATAAAATTGGGTGTCACCGACATGTTTTATGAAATATCCCTTCCTTGGGATTTTTCCTCTTGAGAAGCTGAGAGGCTTCAAGAACAAAAGGTAAACAATGATTCTCTGCTGCTGTGGAATGCACCAGGTGGGTCTGGGATTGGTCTCACCTGGTTGTTTCTCATTAATGGCCAATCCCAGCCCAGCTGTCCAGACTGTCTCAGTCAGAGACAAACCTTTGTTATTCATTTCTTTTCTGTTCTTAGCCAGCCTTCTGCTGAAATCCTTTCTTCTATTCTTTTAGGACAGTTTTAATATAATATATATCATAAAATAATAAATCAAGCCTTCTGAAACATGGAGTCAAGATTCTCATCTCTTCCCTCACCCTAAGACCCCTGTGAGCACTGTCACAATTGGGATGAGCAAAAATGATTTAGAGAAGTAAAATAAGCAGTTTCTTTTCTGAATCTGTTGTGTTTTTCATTATACAAGTGTCTTCCATTTGAAAACCTGCTGGATGAACTTAGAAATCTTAAGATCAAACATGTTTTTCTTCTTCACGTTCCAAATAGTTTCAGCGAGAAAATTTTTTTCCGCTTCCAATCATTAAGTGAAGTATTAAAGAAGAAGAGGATACAGGTGTACAAAATTATCAGTAGTTATATTCTTATTCAAACTTATTTTCCCTGGCTCACAGATCACAGAACTGTATCAATGCAGGCCCTGATCCTTCTCCCAAAGGTCTTGCTATTGAATTTCAACTAGGACAAAACTAAGCAGTGGGGGGAAGAAAGCAGTGAAATAGGAGCAGAAAGAAGATAGGCAGCAACTGCAGTAGAGATAAGAATAGATGGTCACAGGCTAACATGGTGCATAATTTAATGGCTTTCTTGAAATGCTGAATTCCTTTTGGGGCAGATCAAGTACCTGCATAGTAACTTTCTGTGTTGTTGGAAGTGACAAGCACCTTAAAATATGCATGGAATATTGGAAGAATGAAGAAAAAGGGAAAAAAAAGTGGGTCTGCTTATTATGCCTCAGTAGCTTTTCTTCTATTTCAAGCAGATTGTATCTGACTGAATTCTTACTGTCTGAAGGCAAAAAGAATAGTCCCACCATGACCACATTTCACTTTTAGTACCACTAGATCTGGGTAGCCTAAATCTTAAGGCTTCACAAACATTTCAGATTGTACATATTACCTGTGGTACAGTTCATAAAGCACAAAAATCACTGGTGGTGTGCATCAGATTTTTTTCCATGACACAAATATGGTGCACTACTTAACCAAGATTAAGGAGCGTGTAGTTAAGTGCTCACTCATCAGGTCTGCTGTTCCAAATGCTTGCCTTACTTAGACAAAGGGGGATTTTTGCCTCTTTGAAATGGTTAATATTTGATCATTTCCTCCCATGAATAAATCACTCAGCTGTAGTTCTAAAATGGTATGCTACAAAATCTAACTCTGAAGTCAGATGAGGACCTATAAAATTTTACCCGGCAGATTATAAGGCTTTAAAATATAAGGCATCAATCAAATCTGGATCAGTCCTCCAGACCTAGTTTAAATCATGTCTGCTGCCCTTATATTCCCTTAACTACCCTGCCCAACAAAAGGACACACAGTTTGGCAAGTGTTCAGAAATGGCGTGGTGAGTGCTCTAGGAATGGCTGAAGGAAATTTTTTAGTCCTCAGGGTATAGCCCAAATTGTGAAGTGGGACATCAGTCTGATGGAAGACCTGAGAGTATGTCTATGTGTGGTTTTGTATTTGTTTTTTGGATAGGAGAGAGTCACATGCTTCAAAATATTGGAACACATGCTTAAGTAATGCAGAATAGAAACCTCAACAGTTCTATCCTTGTATTGCATCTTTATGAACTAGCACTGCTTTTGAAAATCATCTCTCACTCTTCTGTGCTGCACAGTCATGGTTTAGTCCTTCATCCTCCTTACTCTTCTGTTTTCTTTAGGATATCATTTTGAGATCCTCATATACCCCCAAAGCATATTAATATGATATAAAGTTACCTATAACAACTGCAGACCATCCTACTTCATTCCCAGAATGGTAAAACAGAGGAAGCTCAAATTGTATCACAGGTTAATAGATTGGAAATCTGGAGAAAATAAAATGCTTGTAGTTTTATCTCACGGAACTGTCTTTCCAGGAACATTTTTTTGTCAGTTTAAGTACTCTTAAATTCATTATTATTTACCATTGTATCGCAAATTAGCATGATGGGATGCTCAAGAGATACCTGCACAGAGAGGTAGCTGGGATTTCATATAACTAAATAAAGTTTATTGAATAAAGAACTAAAATATGGGCATCCACCTGCTGCAGTCTGAGGTAATCCATGGGCTGCAGGTGGATCTCTGCTCCAGTTTGAGGTAATCCATGGGCTGCAGGTGGATCTCTGCTCCAGTCTGAGGTAATCCATGGGCTGCAGGTGGATCTCCGCTCCAGTCTGAGGTAATCCATGGGCTGCAGGTGGATCTCTGCTCCAGTCTGAGGTAATCCATGGGCTGCAGGTGGATCTCTGCTCCACTGTGAGGTAATCCATGGGCTGCAGGTGGATCTCTGCTCCAGTCTGAGGTAATCCATGGGCTGCAGGTGGATGTCTGCTCCAGTCTGAGGTAATCCATGGGCTGCAGGTGGATCTCCGCTCCAGTCTGAGGTAATCCATGGGCTGCAGGTGGATCTCTGCTCCAGTCTGAGGTAATCCATGGGCTGCAGGTGGATCTCTGCTCCACTGTGAGGTAATCCATGGGCTGCAGGTGGATCTCTGCTCCAGTCTGAGGTAATCCATGGGCTGCAGGTGGATGTCCGCTCCAGTCTGAGGTAATCCATGGGCTGCAGGTGGATCTCTGCTCCAGTCTGAGGTAATCCATGGGCTGCAGGTGGATCTCTGCTCCACTGTGAGGTAATCCATGGGCTGCAGGTGGATCTCTGCTCCAGTCTGAGGTAATCCATGGGCTGCAGGTGGATGTCCGCTCCAGTCTGAGGTAATCCATGGGCTGCAGGTGGATCTCTGCTCCAGTCTGAGGTAATCCATGGGCTGCAGGTGGATCTCTGCTCCAGTCTGAGGTAATCCATGGGCTGCAGGTGGATCTCCGCTCCAGTCTGAGGTAATCCATGGGCTGCAGGTGGATCTCTGCTCCAGTCTGAGGTAATCCATGGGCTGCAGGTGGATCTCTGCTCCAGTCTGAGGTAATCCATGGGCTGCAGGTGGATGTCCGCTCCAGTCTGAGGTAATCCATGGGCTGCAGGTGGATCTCTGCTCCACTGTGAGGTAATCCATGGGCTGCAGGTGGATCTCTGCTCCAGTCTGAGGTAATCCATGGGCTGCAGGTGGATGTCCGCTCCAGTCTGAGGTAATCCATGGGCTGCAGGTGGATCTCCGCTCCAGTCTGAGGTAATCCATGGGCTGCAGGTGGATCTCTGCTCCAGTCTGAGGTAATCCATGGGCTGCAGGTGGATCTCTGCTCCAGTCTGAGGTAATCCATGGGCTGCAGGTGGATGTCCGCTCCAGTCTGAGGTAATCCATGGGCTGCAGGTGGATCTCTGCTCCAGTCTGAGGTAATCCATGGGCTGCAGGTGGATCTCTGCTCCAGTCTGAGGTAATCCATGGGCTGCAGGTGGATCTCCGCTCCAGTCTGAGGTAATCCATGGGCTGCAGGTGGATCTCTGCTCCAGTCTGAGGTAATCCATGGGCTGCAGGTGGATCTCTGCTCCACTGTGAGGTAATCCATGGGCTGCAGGTGGATCTCTGCTCCAGTCTGAGGTAATCCATGGGCTGCAGGTGGATCTCTGCTCCAGTCTGAGGTAATCCATGGGCTGCAGGTGGATCTCCGCTCCAGTCTGAGGTAATCCATGGGCTGCAGGTGGATCTCTGCTCCAGTTTGAGGTAATCCATGGGCTGCAGGTGGATCTCTGCTCCACTGTGAGGTAATCCATGGGCTGCAGGTGGATCTCTGCTCCAGTCTGAGGTAATCCATGGGCTGCAGGTGGATCTCTGCTCCACTGTGGCCCTGCACAGGCTGCAGAGGCACAGCTGCCCCACTGTGGTCTGCACACTGAGCTGCACCAGGGCCTGTGCAAATTCCACCTGAAGCATTTCTGCTTTCCAAATATGTGAAATGCTTAATAGGAGAAACTCTTAATTGGGAGACAAATGTTTACTTTACTCTCAGAATTGGATTTGCTCCTCTGTGACCTAGCAAGTCCTTCTTTAATGTGAGAAGCACATGAGGGATTATTTTGTGAACTGCATGCACTGTGTGCTCTTTTCTCTTCAAACCCACTATGACCCCACTTTCCCCTTACAGTGGAATATATTTCTTTGCTTAAATTCAAGATTAAGAATTGCATTTCACACCACTACAATAACAAATAAGCTTAGAGTATCAATGGAATTATGTTGGAATGCAGAGGTAAAATCGAAACCTGTCCTATTTTCTGAACCCATATAGTATTATCATTTATCTTGTCTTTGTGTGGAGTAATCAGGTTGCTAGTGGGTACATTATTGTAAAGCAGATGGGTAATAAAACTGTCCACAGCATCCCTCTGGAATTTCCTATTTGCATTTGGAAAAGGGAATTCTTAGCCTGCCACTTCAAGCTTGGGAGAAAAGCTCTTTCTCAGTTTCAAGCATACAGGATTATATTTACCACCTATGTTTTTTCAGTTCCAATGCTGTCACAGAATTATGGGTGGGAGGAATGCTAGTGGTGGAGTTTCATCTAAAAAAAATGGACCTTACATTGTTGATGGATGAATTTTAAACTTTTAGCTTTCAGTTCTGGTTTTATATTGCCTGTTTTGAAGATAATACAAATCTTCCTGCCCTTAGTCCTTTAGGATCTCATTCTTCATACTCATAGCCATGCATGCTGCAGCATTTTGGTCTTATGAAAGAAGTGCTAATGGATACTTTTCCCACCTCCCCATTTATTGTAATTTTAAGAGGAAAAATAACCAACATCAAGTAACAAGTGAAGGGATGAAAGGAAAAGGCCTCAAGCTGTGCCAAGGGAAGTTTTACATTGGGTATCAGGAAAAATTGCTTTGTTGAAGGGGTTGTCACTGAAACAGGCTTCCCAGGGCAGCAGAGTCACTGTGCCTGGAGGAATTAGAAAGATGTGGATGTGGCACTGAGGTTTAGTGGTGGACTCGGTGGTGCTGGGCAAACAGTCAGACTCAAAGATCTTTCGGGTCTTTTCCAACCAAAGTGATTCTGTACTTCTACAATCAAGTTTTACCAACATCTGCAATTTTTCCTGAGATCATTTTTCCCCCTGCACGGTATTGAGCTCATTTCATTTTTGCAAAGCAGGCCTCAGGCTCCTTACCTCAGCTGGTGGGTGATGGCAAGCCCAGAAGATGAATTAGCCACCACTGAGGAGACAGTGCCAGGATCCTTCAGGTACATGAAGGGGAACAGGCCCCTGGCAAAACAAACACCTGCAATAAGAAATGGCTCTTCACAAAACTGTTCATGCACTGAGAAGAGAGAAGAAATATCTTTTTATCTTTTGAGTTTGGCAAAAGGGAAGTAAGTAACCACTCCTAGAGGGCAAGTGGCCCTGGGGAGCTGCTCCAGTAGCCTGGGACAAAGATGATACTGGCATGGAGCTTAGGTTGTTTGCCATAGCATTTATAAAATCCCCTGGCAAATGTTAGTGGAGTGCTGACTTTGCTGTAATGCCCTTGGCTGCTTGGTCTCACAAACAGTCTAAATGGTCTGGGGTTTATGACAAGACATATTTATTAAACAAACAGGATAAAGAGGTGTGTGTTTCCTCTCATTTGAATTACTAGGAATTTCCATGAAAACATTTCTGGTTTAGTGTCTGTCTTCTGTTTAGCAGTTCTTAGTGACGCTATAAATGTGTGTTATAAATAGATCTGCATAACATGCTAGAAGTTTCCATCAGCCCTGGAGCACCCTTTCAACACTTTCTGCAACCATGTATTTTCAGAGTACTTCCAGTGCATTCTAAATAAAAACACCTACTTCTTACCTGTGTAATAAAATTTAATGTGTTATGGACAAATTCTTATCCATAAGGACTGACTATTTTCATCCACAAAAATGGAATAATGATAATTTATAACAGCTTAAGATGAGACAATGAATTTTGGATGTATACCTGAATTTTAGGTGTAGATAATAGGAGGACTTTTACAATAAATTTTGAATGCCATCTGTATGTAGGAATCTCAAAATATATAGGAAGCTTTGGAATAGGATGAACACTTAAGTATAATTTTATTTGAGATCTACTGATTGA
Organism: Haemorhous mexicanus; assembly: GCF_027477595.1. Lineage (NCBI taxonomy): Eukaryota > Metazoa > Chordata > Aves > Passeriformes > Fringillidae > Haemorhous > Haemorhous mexicanus. The sequence continues at coordinate 29,444,106 of NC_082348.1, read as the reverse complement.
GAAACTGCCTGTCATTTGCCTGACTATTTTTACAGAACTTGAAGGGGAAGTGAATTCACTTTTGGATAGCTGAAACATCTCTGCAAACACTTCCCCTGAAAAACACTGGTTTGATTTTGTAAGAAAAGTAATTTCACCTTTTTCATTACCCAGACCTGTACAGATGGGTTAGGGACACTCAAAATACAAAGTCACCACCCCGATCTTCCCTGGACAAGGCAAATTAGAACAGAATGGTGTCACCCACTGGAACAGATGTTTACAGCAACTGAAGAGCCTGGAGATGCAGACAGACCAGCTCTACTCCAAGATTTTGTAAGGCAGTCAAAGGTACTGCTGTTGCTTTGAGACCTCTTTGGTTCTTTTATAGTCTCTCTAAGCTGTTTCAGCAGTCATACCTTATCAAATCAAGTAATTCCTTGCTTTCAAAGCATTCCTGGCTACCTTGGAGGAAATTCTTTATGATTTTAACCCAATTCTTTGGTGCCTTATGCAGTATATTTCCTGGGAGCGTGTTCCAGACAGATGACAGACTTGCCAGATAGGATTCTGGAGAATGTGATAATTTGCATTGACTTGTACCAAGAATTTTGAAGTTCAAAGAGGCAATATAATTTCCTGTGCTAATACTGCATCTGTGCATACTAACAGGGTATTTTCTAGGACACAAACAGATGAACAGGTCAGGCAGATTTAGGCTAATGAAAACCAAATTGTTCTAGTAAGCACCCAGTCTTTGCCTAAAGGTTTATTCCTTGGATGAAAATTTCAGACTTTCAGAGGTTCTCATGATTCTGTGTGAGATTTTTTTTTTTTGTCATTTGTGATAAATTTGGTTATTTTAGTTTCTTTATTTTTATTTTTATTTAATTGTTCAAAAGTTAATCCCTTACTAACTACTGTCTGAAATAATTGAATGTTTCTTAGATAAATCTCTATTTTTCTTAATTCCATCAGGATGAAAACTATTTGTTTCCATTTGGCCCTTCCCTAGGCAGAAAGCCTCATAAGCCCAGATAACCAATCATTGACAAACAGCAAATATTAAATAAATACTTAGTTGCCTTATCACAGTAATTCCTTATTAGTGATATTTCTTATTGCTTTAGTGGATCATATAATTGTTTAATGATATGGGATTTATCCCTTGTTCATTATCCCTTATTTTTTACTATGAATTTTGTACTACTCTAGAAAATGTTTTCACTGAGAACTGATGAGACTGTCTGGGCTAGAAAGGATATGAAGACAATTTCCTGAGCCCCAGGCCAGACAAACACAGCTGCTGGAGTGGCTGCAGGGGAACAAAGCTAAGAGGAAGAGGAGATGTCCCATGCCACAGAAGAAAGTGGAGCAGTCCAAAGGTGATGAGCTACATGGAACTTATGAGGATGAGCTCAGGTGCACCAAAGAAAGGCATCTGAATGGCAATGGCACTGCCTGAAGGGACATCTGGAGCAGAGGGAGATGGCTTAGGAAAAAGAGAGAGAAAAACCTGGGGGGCAAATAAGAGGGGATAAAAGGTGTGTTTTAGACCTGTGATGGGGGGAAATGGAAAAGACAGACTGGGTGTGGGCCTGACCACAGACTGAGGCCATCAGCTGGCAAGGGTGTGGAGAAATGCCTGTGAGACAGGTGACTGAGTCACTCTTGGGACAAATGATTAGGTCAAATGTAGCTACAACACCTACCATGAACTGATTTCCTGTCTGTTCCCTCCTGAAAGAAATTTAAACAGGAGGCAAGAGGCACTCAGCGTTTGCTGAGAAATGGATGAAAAAAATTATTATTTTTCCAATCAATTCTTTGCTTGTTTTGTGTGGATTTCCAAGTGTATTATTAATAATAAACTTCTTTGAGATAGAAGTTACTTAAGAAAAGCCCAGCAACCTGCAAGGATCCAAATTTTCACAAGGAAAATTTTTTTTCAGATTGAGAAAAAGCCTGAAAAAGATATTTCAGATAGTTTGAAAGATGATGAGGAATAGGTACAGAAATACACAAGTCACATAATTCTTCAGAGCAATTTTGCTGCTTTCCTTGGCACTGGCAAGAGGAGGGTCTTCACCCCGACTGAAACTTTTTAAAATGGGTTTTTACCAAGAGGGAGAGTAGGAAGAGTTCTCTGGTGTGTACGCAGCAAACAACATTTAAATGGCTCACATGGGTCTGAGCCTTAGAGTCCTGTAAGCAATTCTCATCCTTTTGACTTTTCACAACCTTCAAATCCCAATTTTAACCTGCTGCCTGAGGGCTCCAGACTAGGAAATCTTGGAGGGAATTTTGTTACACTATCCCACTTTGTCTTTTGTGATCAGATGTGACCGTCATTCAGAAGACAAATACATCAGGATTTCCCCTCTATTCAACCACAGTAAATCCTATTTCTGATGTCAGGTACAGCCTGCATAACAATAGCACAGAATTACCCACTCTCATTTCTACTGCCTGACTTCAAGTACAAAGATACATTTTCCCCAGATTTTTTTATTCTCAGTTTACAGTCAATTGCAGCTTAGTTATTCATGCTAGGTGAGACTGAATTATTTACATTTTTTTTCCAGGAGTTCCTCTTTTATTTTTTTATTAGTCTCACCTGAAATAATTAGAAAATAGCATAGGAGGATTGTAAAAACAGTATTTAAAATTAGGTGAATTGAATTTATGCCTTGTTCTAGAATAGTGTGTATTATTGTAACGTGCAATTATATTGGTTAAAAAAGACCTCAACTCCCCCCAGGTTACAGATTGATTTCATGGTTGTTTTGTAAGCTATTGCTCTGCTTCCTGGGGTATCTCTCAGGCTCCCTTCAGCACGGAATCCATTATAAACTACACATTCAGATAGATGAAAGGTATTATAGCATGCTTAACTTTGCTGCTATTGAGTGAATAACGATTTATAATTATTCCTTTTATGATGTTGAAGTTAGCTGGGCATGTGCCTACCAACCCATTTCCTTTTGTTGCTGGAGGTGTTGCTTTTTAGCAGCGGTGGTTCCAGACATCTCTCAGACAGTAGATTTAAATGAGAGCTGCAAGCACACCCTTGCTGGTCACAGCTCTCATCTACAGATTTTTACATGTGATTTACAGTCTGTTGTACCCTATTTATTGCCTGAGTTAAAGTGAAATCATCAGCACAAAGAGACAGTCACAAAGTTGCTCTCTATTCCTTGCTGGGGCACTGATATGAGAATGAAGAACAAAGAAAAGGAAAGTGTAAAGGTGAGAAATGTACAGAAATAAACTAGAAAGTTAAAATTAAAAAATAAATAAGAAATGTAAAGAAAATAAACAAGAAGTATAAAGAAAAGAAGCAAGAAATAAAAATAAATAAACATAAAAGTTACTCATTATCTTCCTTTTTTAAAATATTACTGAATCACTTCACTGTTTAAAAGACAGGTCCCTGGCAGATGTGAAGCAGCATTGCCTTTTATCTCCAGAACATCACCTGGTCCATTGTAAGTGATAGAAGTAAAAGGTAAAGGAGCACAAACAAATATGCAGATACAGGCAGAATTTTGGTGAGCTTTAGCAAAGGCTTCTCCTTGATCTCTGGCTCTCCTTGTTTCACCTCTCCCCTGCCTTCTGTGAATCACAGTCAGATTTCTCTCTAAAGTATTTTAATCTCTTGTCAGTAGTATTTTCTGCAATTGTCAGAGACTTGCTATTCCTCTCTTCCTTCTGTTCTTGGTGTTCCTCAAAATGTGTCTCCACGTGTCTGCTTTTCTGCTGGGTGCACATCAATTTTGGTCCCTGCAGAAGAAAGGTTTTGCCACAGGACACGTGGTCCTGGCCTTACTAAGAAGTCATCTATTTTGTCTTTTTTTTCCTTCCATTAACAATGAGTGGAGAAAAATGAATGAACAGGCAAAGATGGGCAAGATTATATTTTCAGGAAATGCTGATATAATTACACTGAGATTTCAGACTGAAAACACTGACTTTGTGCAGTTCTCAACTGCTACTAATACAAAGCCAAACTGCTTTCTTCGGGAAACAAAGGTCATAACTTCATCAAGCAAAAGCAGAGTTCAATGGTAAATTCAGGATTATTAGTTCTTGCTCTGGAATCCTGGCTCCATCTAGTCTGAGTTCTTCCTGAAAGCCTTTTTAAAGATGAGAAGATATCTAAGAATAGCTCCCCTCATGAGAGACAATACCCTAAAATTATGCTGGGTTTTCAAGGTATACGCCACATTGTGGAAATAATGGGGGGGAAAAAAGTGATGAAAAGATAGGAATCATATTCCTAAAAATCTTTCATTCAAGAAATTAATATTATTCTACAGAGGAGGAAAGTATTGTAACTTATGAAGAAATGAGGCAGAGAGGTGAGCACCTCTCTTCACACAACCCAACACTGCGAAAGAGCTCTGGAGTGTGAAAGGCAGAGCGTGCTGCTGGAGCCACGAGTGCATTTCCATGCCGGGAGTAGCAAACCCCTCTCTGAGGGGAGGGTGAGCTAATAGTGTGTGAGGAGGGAAAGCCCTGGTGACTCTGAGGGGATGTGACTGCTCCTCTGTGCATTCCTGTTAAAGTGCCAGTTGTTTGTTTTGACTGCGCTTGCTTATTTCAAACAAAGGATATCAACAGCTTTAGATTCCAAAGCTTCGCCCTGCTCTGTGAACAAATAAATTGTACTACACTTAGCACATTGAAAATTCATAGAATTTGTGAAGGCAAAGGCTTAAGGCATGCTTGCCATTACTCACTGCATATTTATACAAGTTCTCTAAGCCTGGTTACAGCCGCTGGCTGCACTCAGGTCAACAGCATCACATAATAATGTTGAACTGTATTAACTGCATAAATAGGATATTTTAGCAGTGGGCTCCATTTGAAGAAGGGGTCAGCAGCGTTAAGCTAAGGGCAAAATTATTCTCAGACCTTCACTGTACATCTACATTTCTGTAATTCAGCTTCCTAATGTACTAAGAAGAAAACAAAAGTGCTGTGCTGATATGAAACAAGCAATGAACAAATCTACCTTGAAGATAGATCTGATTAATTTTTTCCTTCCCAGAGAAAACAATATCTTTTCTTTTTGAGAAAAACTGAATTTCAACGCATGTTTTTTGTTCTAAATCCATTCTTCTCTGCTGATAATATTGTATGCATTATTAATTCTGAGTGAGAGACTCCAGGCAGTCTAGAATGACATGAAATAACAGCTGTGAAGCTATAACTGAGTTATAGCTGTTCTAAGACAAATGTCCAACTGTTTTTATTCATCCCACCAAGAATGCTGATTTAGAAGTAAGGCCCTTTCAAGGCCCTTGAAACACCTTTAACTCTACTCTTTCAAGCTATTTTTTCTGTACTGAGAAACCTTCTGATTTCAAAGTGGAATGTGGCACATCTTTATTCATTGCCTAGTGGTTTCAAAAAAGAAATAATAATTGATAATATTACCTCAAATATTGTGTGCATAGTCAGCCTGAGAGTTTCTATCCAAATAATTCCTAATGTAAAACACTATGGAGATGATGGAAAAAAGGAGAAATTCTCCTAAAATCAGAATCCCTGAGATTGATGGCATGATTCTGACTAAGATGAAATAAACTGATTCCACTGACTTTTGAAGAAGAGCAAAGCTGTCTTCAAAAGACAAGTGAAAAAAAAAAAAAGACAAGAGGAAAAAAAATAGTGACACAAGTAGACATCTGATGAGATTCTTCAATTCAATACTGGCTCTGATTACAATCAGTCTTTTGATTGCAGAACTCAACTGCTTACTCTAAAGGTGATACACAAAAATAGCAAGCAACACTTTGTGGTCCATATCCTATTCATTCCCAATTATTTTTACATTAAATTATGGTGCTTGGATATAAAATACAGGTAAAACAGTCCCAGTTCTCTCTCTCTCTCTCTCTCATTCTTCTTTGTCAGTGCTTAGCCTCTCTGAAACCAAATCTACTGTGTCAGTGAACTACATAGAAGAGATCCTTCCCTTGATTTTGCTCTCTGGAGACAGAGCAAACAAGTTCCTTACATTTTTTGAAAATACTTCTTCAGCAGGGTGAGCATGGTCTGAGGAATCACTCGACTGAGCGAGGCTGACTGTCATGTCCCAGGAGAGCCCCTCAGAAGGAAGGAAAGAGACAGGTGTTTTCCATCTTCAGTGAGTGTTAGCTTAACACTTTCCCAATCACAGGCTGCAAGCTGCAGCCCTTCCTTGCCTCCCCGTGTTCTGGGCAGGAATTTTAGGAGGCAGATGTAGCAGCCTGTTAGTTTGCATTGCTGCACTCCAACTCTGTGACCTTTCTCCACCCTGCAGTTGTGGGCTCTGAGCTGCCCTCCTGGCATGTGAGGGATTCTTCATGAGGGATGAGCTGGGTGAGTGAGAAATATGTCTGGCTTTGCCAAAGCCACACATCAGCTGCAGCTGTGAGACAAGAATGGATGTAAAGTTTCATTTATCAGTGCTGCCGAAACTGAGAAACAGCAAGATCTTTTACTCTTGTATTAAGGGATTGCATGGGAAAAAAAGTACAAAGTATGTACAAAGTATGCAAGTAATTCTCTTTCCTTAGGGGGTGGGAGGTCATTAACAGCTATTTCCAAGCCTGTAATAAAGATGCTTATGTTCACCCTCTGGCTAGCACTGCTCTGGAGCTGCCCTCGATCCTTCATTGTTAGACATTATCCAATGCTTTAATGAATGATGCTCTCACACCTAGGAAGGTAAGGTATCATGGGCAAGGCACAGGTTGACACAGTTCATACCAAATTGAGTTAAAAGAGACCTGTGAAAACATATTTTATCTTTACAAGTGAGCACAATCTGCTGAAGCAAGGGATAGCCTTTTAACAGGTATTAATTTGCTAATCTGCTATTGAAATTACATCCACGGTCTCTTCAGAAACTAGGACCTCTTGCTTGTATTAGAATTCATATCTGCTGAAGATATGAAACATATGTTTAGTGATGGAGTGTAAAACCCTCTTGATTTTCAAACTGTATAAACAGGACTCGGATTATTTACACTTTCACAGGCATGGTTTTGTACTGGAGTTAATAGTAGGTTAAAATGGCATTAGATAACCACTCATTTCTCCAATTTGCTCAAGCAGAAAAACACATGGTGAAATTTTATAAGTAATGGTTTATACTAAATTAGAACCCTTTGAAAAATTCTGATCCAAACCCATGTTCTACTACTAGTAATTTAGTAATTCACAAAGCTATACACTTTCAAACCACTAATTCGTTTTATAGATCAAGCATAAATAAGGTTCCTCAAGCAGGGCTTTAAATATCAGACTGGAGACACACTTTAAAAGGTCAGAAAATAACTCTCCTAACAGCACTGATCCTGTTTGGAAAGGCAGGTTATTTCCCCTCTCCAATGACCAAGAAGTAGTTTCGTGGTAATTTACAGTGTTTCAGGAAGAAAGGGGAGCCCAAAGAAAAAATTACATCCCTGTGCCCTGCTGGTCATCAGCTCCATAAAGAGGGGACACTGGCTAAAAAGAAGAGATCTGAATGTGTGGCAGCTGCTTAATGGAGAAGGATGAACTTGGCAATTCCTTGCTGTCCCTTTCCATGGTATTAATCACTTGCCTTTGTGGGAATACCATCTCTGGGATTGCTGAGGGCAAGTACATTAGGCAAGGTTTGCTAATTAAAAAGATATTTTTGGCCTGAACTCTAAAAATATTTCCACATCCATGAACGATTTTTCTACATTTGGAATAGTACCCTCAAATTAAACTTTTTAGGTACTTTTGCAGAATTCAGAGGAATATAATTGCTGAAGTAAATACTGAATACAGAAATTGTTTCCCTTATGATTTATTGGAAAGTATGGACACTGTGAGTTTATTGAGGTCACAGAAGTTTTTTGATAAAGTTGAGCCATATAATGAGCTTAACTAAGTTTTGCTATTATATTATGGGCATAGCTAACAACTGATAAAGTTCTACAGATCATGAGAAGAAGAGGAAAATCCAGGCAGAGGCTTCTATACACACAAGTCATAATTACAGCTCACATCAACCAAAATCAGAAAAGAGGATTGGGAAACAGTACAAAAAATTCAGGCAGAATAATCAGTGGCATGACAGGAAAATTAGAAAGCAGAGAAATATATACATATATTTTTTTGCAAAGAAAAATAAATAAAAAGAAAATCAATTTAAACTAAGTTTAACTATAAATAAAGTGTGATTACCTGCAAACAGTGTTAAGTCACCTTTTAATATCTTTTGGAGATTATCTGTAACATTATTCAAATGCATGGGAATTTTCAGATTTGGATATAGATTTAGACTTGGGCAGCTGAGAGATATTGAAAAGTCTGTGTAGAGAAAGTAAAAATGTATCTTCTCTGGAAGATAGAAAATGTTGAGTTTTGAAATCTGCTTTAGTTTCCTGCAGTCTCTGTTCCTTGCCAACACCCTCTTGCCATGTCCTCATGCCCTCAAAATCCACACAGCAAATAAAACACTTAGCAAGAGGATAACCCTGTGTAAGCTTTATCTCCAGAGTTGGACTTGTGCTGCCTGGGGCTGTTGGTGCCATGTAGTAGTGATGACTTTGGCTGGGAACGTGGTCCTGGGCCTCCAGTTCTGACAGACATCACTTTTCTGAGCTCAGCAAACTCCATATCAAGGAGAGTTCCAACACAGAATTTTTAAAATTGCCTCTTAATTACTGTAGTTATGCTAAGAATAGAGAAGAGCAGCAAAACATCATTGCTAATGAAAAGTCATTGAACTAGCAAGACAGATAGATGCTTTTAATTCAACGACTTCAGATGCCAGAAGATTTTCTCATCAAGGCATCTGGGAATTAAAATCTTACCGAGCATAATTAAAGTGTTTGTCTGCCCTAACCTATAAAAGGTTTATCCACAATGCCAGTTACCATCTAATGAGAAAGGATATCTGCCAAAGAGAACAGTAGTCTATTTTTCTCCTGTATCTCTGCAAAGATGATCATCACAAGTAGTTGGAACAAATGCAAATAATCAACCTCCTATTATTATAATTGTTTGTATAAAAGGGTTGCAGTTAAAGAGTCATGATATAAATCAGCAGTCTATTTATGCTCTTAGTTATCAGGTGTGCAATTACGCACATTTATTCCCTTGAGTAATTGACCTTAGACTTAAGTGGATGCCCTCTCCATCATGTTTACTCTGCTGTTCTTTCCCATCCTCTAAACAAAATAACAGATCTATAAATCAGAGACATTAAAATAGCTCCAGAAGACTCCAGGCTGTTTGTCAGCCTTCCTGCTCTCCAGACTGCCCAGTTACAGACTGCAGGGTGACGCCTCAAGGGCTATTTATTTTACTCCCCTTTGTCTTTGCTGTGCCACCTTTTAATTGTCAGGGGTGGGTGATTTTTAGGATTACCTGGCCAAGTCCCAGATGCAGTTTCTACACCTTCTGTGATTATCTAAACCAAGAGAACTCTATTATGTACAGGCAGATCAGCTTTAATACAGCTAAAATGTCAGCACAGACTTGCCACCATTTTACCAACCATTTAAATGTGAAGGACAGGATTTGGGTAAGCAAGAAAGAATTCAAGCTGCTTCTTCAACATAACTTTCATGAGAAATTGAAACTAGAATCCTGTTATAATACCTCTATTTTCCTCATTTATGTAATATTTATATAAATGTTTATTTATGATATCAGCTTGGGAATCCTATTTTCTGGTCTTCTCTACACACCAGACAACTTACTTTACAAACTCCTGCTTCCTACTGGTGCTAAAACACTCTCTTCTTGGTTTCTATTGCATCTGTTGAATTACTCTCTTGAGAAAATCCACACAAGTAAGAATAAAGCAGAAGAATGAAGCATATTCAGCAGATGTGAGATGAGTCTATCCAGGTTGAAAGGATTCATTTCAAAGCCTTAAAAAAAATAAAATCTACCCCCATAAGCTAGCAAAGCCTGACCTTAGAAAGCTGATCTTAGCTTAGGAAACATCAAGAAAGGAAAGGAGAAAGAAGAGGAAAAGAAAATACCAGAACTTTTGCAGATTTCATTTCCCATCTTAGGCATAAGCCCCCAAATGAAACAGATTTATATATTTTCCAGTCTGACAAAAGTTACCCTTCCTAAATCAAAGGTTTCTTTCCTACTCAGCACTGTTCTCCCTGAGCACCTAATAAAAGAGTCACTAAATTTCTGCAATTTGCTTTTTTGGGCAAGGCTCTTTCAGTCTTTATAGCAATTAGGTACATCCAAGCAGTCCCTTGATCCATTTTCTGCTGGGGCTCATAATCCCATCTATCAACACCAACCACCTGCACTTGGAAAACAACAGCCCTTGCTTCAGCAGTGGCCTGGCCACTCCTTGCTCTCCTCTACTGCAACCAGGAAAAGGGTTATATCAGCAGGGCTGCCAAAGACCTGTTGATAATAAACAGTTATGTGCTTCCCTCAGAGAGTCCATATGTTTTTGATCTGCCTGAGCTGAAGCAGCCCTGTGCTTCTCTTGCAGCTATTTTGCTGCTTTGAGGGTACTATGATTGTAAGAACATCTGTCAAATGAAGTCATGACACAGGACTGTGTTTTATAGCTAATGCCTTCAGGAACAAGCAAACTGACGTGGCTGAAACTGAGTTAGACATCTAAAAGTTCCAATTGTTCCATGTTGAGATTAAAACATATTAAAAACCCAAAATCAAACACAACACTTAGGGCCAAGTCCAAAGCTGTAAACCATGCAGGGCTGGCTGTGGAGGGAGCCACACCTCACCCTCAATGTCCAGTATTAGCAGTACCTACGTGCACATCATCCTGCTCCTGAGCTCTGAGCAGAAGCTCCTTAGTCCTGAAAGGACAGAGAGGAGCTCAGATCCATCTTGGGTTTCACCCCATCCAATTTGAAGATGCTTTTCTTTAAGGCTAAACCCTCCCAGAGGTCAGATCTCAGGGAATATTCCTGTATAAAGGTGCCATATGAAATTTTGCCAAGCTTATTTTACAGAAAATACAAGCTTGTTTGGGTTTGTGTCATGAGGAGACAACTGGAAATTCCTGCTCTCATTTTGTTCTTGCAGTGCATCTAATAGGGTGCCTGTGGGACGTACATGCAACGATTTTATGGCATCAAACCAGACAGACTGTCTCTTAGTTACCTTGCAACTCCCTCTGAATGTCTATTTTTATGCTATCTTGTATATTTTACATTTGTTATTAGTTACAGCATACATGTGACACTCCAATTTTATTATTCCTTAGCTCATGTAAAGGTCAGATAAGTAACTTCATCAACAGCTATAGTGATTACACTTACTATCTGATTTACTGGGTACTCCAGTGCTGCCATGTCAATCTTCCCATCATATAGCTAGGCATAACTTTAGCTTTTATATAATTTTCCTAGGCTGAAGAACATCTCGTTTACTCCTTCAAACTGTTCTTCTAAGCCTGATCTCCTCCTTCTACTTTGCATCACTTCCCAATTTAATACATTCAAATGCCTTGATTATTATAAAAGTTTTGTCCTTCAGAAAGTCAGATGGGTTTGGTAATGTTGTTTTACAGATGATGCCAAATCCCAAGGGTTCAAACTTGACTTCTTCAAGGGAAAAGGTAATGATGTTGAAAATGATTCCATTGTGCCATCTAAGTATTACCCTTATTAATCAATCCTCAAAGCATGTAAGGAATGCTAAAATCTGCTAATACTTATTCTTTAATTAACATTACTGAATTCATGCATTGCTTTCAAACTAAAATAAATCCAAAGCTTCTCTAATATAGTGGGGTTTTTTCTGTTTGAAAATAGTCAGCTTAAAGTAATATTTGCAAATGCACATATTGCTTCATCAAAGATATTATTGTCTTTTAAAAGTAAGAATGATACATGACCTCTGTGTATGCCCTGCTTGATGTAAGCATTTCCACTGACATCTGTGGGCACTAGGTAAATCTCTGGCCATTCTGTAAATGTTAATTTTGCATTAAGCAAAAATTAGCACAACTGTTATGTTCCAAAGAGGAGAAACTGATGCTCCCTAAACAAGGCAAAAGTCCAGCTCACAGCACAGGCTGAGTGTCCTTCCCAAGCAAACAGCTACCATATTTTCATCACATCAGAAGTTAAGGCATTTTCTCTGTCATTGTCAGAAATTGACAGATCATTTCAATGGGAGGGGGAAATAAATACAAAAGAAATGTCCTCAAATAGAAATTGGGAATATAAATTTTCAGTACAAATGATTAATATTTTGCAAAATAATTAGCAAGTGAATCATCATCTTATCATCAGGTGTGTCAGGCAGTCTTAATAGTAACCTGTCAAAACAGCAGTAGAAAATAAGTGAAAAATGAGATCATATTGAAGTTGTTCAGAGAGGGATGCATTACAAAGTCATTACAGTCATCCTAGAAGCAGGTGCTTGCAACTGCAAGATTTCAATACTCAGTTATAAGACTACATATGGAAAGAGTCATTCCCTGTGGCATTTGATGTCCAAAAAAGGACAAATATTTTAATCACACACACAAGTAACAGCAGATCTATGCTGGTTAATGTACACCTCACGAGATCTTGAAATTTCTCTCCATGCTTTCAGCTTCATACCCAGATATCATAGATATACCCTGGAGGTGAATATTTGAAGAAGTTCCTCTCCATTTCTCCTCACTATTGAGCCTGAAAAAAGTCTCTCAGTGCCTTGCACCTTCAAGAAAACAACATCCCCATTACCACTGTGGAAAGCACCCCAGGACTCCTGTTTTTTCAGGAAATTTAGGGATCTGAGAATCACAGACTGAAATGTTTCATGCAAAATCCTTTAGCCCCACAAATACAGCAATGCCCCTAAGTCAAAGTTCATCACAGGTTATTTTCTGTGGAATTTAGCTCTAGTAGAGGTGAATTCAATATTCACCTCTACTAGAATCAAAGTGGAAGGTATTTTTATTAAAAGGTCAGTCTGGAGTTAACACTTTTCCTTCTGTACATGTGAACAGCTGTAATTAAGACCACTTTATTATGTAGCTAAATAACTGTACCCACATATGAGAGATCTCATCATCCCAGAGACAGTAATTGCATCCATATGTATATGTAGCTGCAATCTTACAGTCAAATTGTGGCCTGCCTAAAATTCAGCCCTGGTGAAAATGCAGCAGGCAGCTGCCTTCCCTGCTGTGAAAATATTCCTCACCAAAAAGATTTTGTCAAAAACAAACTATTGTTATGTAAGAATTGCTAAAGTCTTTGAGCAGCATCCTGGGGAGGCCACAGGACATGGTGCTGCATTTAAAGTAATTCCTACATAAATACATCATCTATTATAAACAATTAGAAACTTGTCATTAGTCACACCAGAGGTGTTCTTGCTTCCTGGCTATTGGTTAATGGCTTCAAAGTAGAACACCTTCTACAGCTCCAGGGAGAATATTCCATGCTATATTGATACACCTTAAAACAGAGCAGTTCCTCTAAAGATGGGTGCATGAAAAAGAACTTGGTGGGTTTTTATACTTTTAGAGGCCAGGAAAAACTTGCATAAGTCTTCCATGTGCTAATACAAGCCCTCTGCAAACTCTGCAACCAGGCATCCCATTTTCTTCTTAAAAAGACAATTTCTGCCAGCCAAAATAAATGATAAAAAATACAGCACATATTTGGACATATGAATATCATTACCCAAAACATACAACTGAATAAGACTGAATGAGTTTCTGACTTTTTTTCCCATTTCCACATTGCTTTAGTCTGATTATCAGAGCATACATGTACAAGGATGCTTGGAAAACAACAAGGTCTTCTTTTCCAGGTCTTCCACCTATCAAACAGGTGGATTTTGCAGGGAAGAAGCAAAGTTTGTTACACCTGTGCCACCATTCAGGGCCTAACTATATGAATACAACAGCACTTCTGATTCTTCAGGACTAAGACTAATGTTCCTCTTCTTTTCTCTGGATTCTAAAATATACCTTTTACACAAAGAAAGTCAGCCCACAGTGAAACGTGGTAAGCAATTGCTGATCTGGAAAACAGCCACTCAAAATGACTCTGCTGCTACCCACTGGCTGAGTCACTGAGGTGGGCGACTCAATGTAATTTTGAAAACATGGATTATGTTGTGGGCTCGCCATGAACATTTATTTTTCCTGCTTTTATGGAATTAGGACACATTTCAGGGACAAAATGTCTCACCATGTCTAGGAGAAAAAAGAGAAAGTGAGAGAATTCTACAAGTCTTGTAAGAGAGATCTGTGAAAAGAAACAACTGGAGTCTGAAAAAGAAAGCATCCCTTTAGATTATAACATAATAATAATGTTTATGTTAAGCCATTACAGATGAAGCAATATTTCCTAAAACAACTGAATAGGAAGAAACAGGAAAAGGTGATTGTGAAAGGTATGGGGAAAGTAATAACTGTACCTGCTCATTTACCTAATTCTGCTGCAATTTTTAAAAGGAATTTCAAGTGGAGAGAAGAAACATCTCCATCTCTTATCTGAGTGCTCCTGTGCATGTGCTCATGCAATCTTTACAGAGATATTCAGTATGTTTCCAATTAAAAAAAAAAAAAAAGAATAAATCTGATTGAAAATATCTGCAGGAAAAGAAAAAAATGGCCGTATTTCTGATTTAATTGAATACAAAAATGCATTTTTATATTTTTTCAGAAACTCTGCAGTTTTCCACTAACAGGATTTGGTTCCAAACAACTACAATAGATCAAATAGCAACTACACAAATTCGTAAGGAATGGTAATGTAAAGTATTTTTTTCTGATTTCCTTTCCAAATATCTGATATCTTTGATTAGAATGTTGCCTTCATGCAGCCTATATTTGTTGACCATGTATCTAGTAGGCAATGATTTCCCCAAGTTTCTTAAGAATAAAAGCAAAAATTGTTGTTTCAGCTAAAGTCTTAGATAAACATATAATGATGGAACCAATTCCCTAAAGAATTCACTTTTGTCCTTGACATTATGATCCAGGTTACCTCAGCCTAGCCATATTCAGGGCAAAGCAAATCTATGACCCTTTTGTAAGATGCTGTAATAATTACAGATATGATGGTATTTCATCCTTGTGAGACTTAATTTGCACCTCAATCTTTCTTGATAGTAGATACTACAAACCCAGGAAACACACACAAGATTTTTCTCAACAAATAATGGGATATATCACCCACTTCTGTGAAAGAAAAGGAAAAAAAAAGTCTGAAAGTAAAAACACTATCAGCTATATGCTGGATAGTATCCAAGGAAACTATATCAAGCTCTTTGTGTGAGTAAGGAAAAAGTCATGCATTAAGGGTCTGGTTTCTTTCATCATTCTCCACTATTACCCACCTAAGAGCAGATTCACACACAAGCACCTGACTCACAATTAGGAGACAATACAGGTGTGTTTGGAATGGGGCTGAGAATCAAACATAATGGTCACTAGCAGGGATCACAACTATGTAACAATTACTGAGATCTAGCTTATTTCTCAGGTTGTATATCTCAAAGCTGATTTACCAAGAACTTCAGACAATAAAAATACAGAATTGGTTTTGTACATTCTTCACAACTTAGGAATTTAAGGCAAGAGATTACACAAAAGATGAAGGTGTCAAAGCTGGGGTCTCACTTCATAGACATTGGATGATATCAAGGTGAGAGAGTTATTTATTTAATTTGGAGTGTTGATTTAGGTTTTCTTAATGTATTTTCATGCAGCTACATAACACCTGAAAAAATCTGAAGTTCCAAAGCCTGTCAGTTTTATACTTGTGCTGTATTTTGTCACGCTGTCAATCTGCAAGTATATTGTAATTGTCAAAACGACATTGTTGAACCTGCCATGTGACACAATAACCTTGGGTTTTGCATATGCTGCTGTCGGTTCAGGAGTGAAGCAGCTGAGCTGATCTGAGCTTTAATAAACTTCCTAAGTTCTCACAATTTACTGTTACTCAGCAGCCAGTCCTGTAGGAAGTAATAATCCAGTGACTGAACCCATTTATCTGTGAACCTTCCCGTGACAGACCTCATAATTTATATCCATGAGGTGTCCTTCAAAATGGATAAAGATTGATGGTTGAACAAGAACCATGCTATAACTGCCCTTGTGTTAAAGACTCCCTCTTTAAGCAAATCCAGGCTCTGATCTCAATTAGGCAGAGGGGATCTAAATCCCCCTCAGCACAAGCACTGCATGGATGCAGGAGCTGGGACACTGAATCATGACTGCCACGGCCAGGCTGGGTTAGGCTCACAGGGGAGGCTGAGGGCAGCTCATGCACTGCTGATCTTTGGGGAAAACCAAACTGCCCAGGATTCCTTGTTTCCCCAAAGTTCTGACTTCCACAAGATTTTAACATATGGCTTTAAACCGACCAGCTTAACTTTGGTGAATGGTGAAATCTATTAATTTCTCCCAGATAAGCATCATTAAAGGCAAAAATGCTTTCTGTAATTTCTGTACCAATGATTGCTCAGAGCTGACTATTTTGGAGGAGGTTATTTTACATCATTGATTTAGAACTAAGGCCATATCCCGGTAGTTAAAAAAGAGTAAACATTAGCTCAGTTTTCAATTTCTTTCCTGGGGTGCCCATAATTCTTTGCACTTCCAAGATTTGCACTTGCAATTCTTCTACACTTACAAGATGGCATGCCCCCCAACACAGTTATTTCCAGGGCCTGAATCACTCAAACACTAAAATTATCACTAATTTAGTCTGAAAATTCAGTATAGAGACTGATTCAGAGTGAATTGTTTGTAAAAACATCTCTCCACAGGACAACTGTGGAGTTTTCTATCTTATTTTAGACTCTTTCAAGTTAAGGATTGTGAATAATTGTAATTGTTTTAAATTTGCCAATGAGACAATGAACCACAAAGATGAAGCAATTTGCTTGGGCTCATTTCTGAAACATCATCTGAAGTACTAGGAATTTAACTTTCAATTCTTGATGAACTAGGCTGTAGGCTATAAAATTTGATCATGACAGAGGACAGTTTCTTATTCTTGAGTGCATTTTCTTATCTGTTTTGAAAATTTTTTCTATTCAATCTCTCACAACAAAGTTGGGAAGAATGCATTTTTCCAAATCACATATGCCTGAGGATTAGCAACTTTTCTCTCAGAATGATATTCACAATGTTTGGAATATCTTCAGACCCAGTACTGAAAAACACTCCTTTTGGATCTAGCCTGGAACATTCACCTGAGGGCCCAGAAACTGTAAAACCACCTGATGGCAACATCATCAAAAACACGCAAAATTATTTTTGCACTTTAATGATGCCCTGTTTAAAAAAAAAAAAAAAAAGAAAATGAAGGGCACACTTGCAGAGGTGTATGTGTTTCTGTTTTCACTTTCTTGATCTTCTTTTCTACCTTAAACATTTTAGGTGTATGTGAAAACAATAAGGCAAGAATAAAACTGGAAGCCCTGGTAGAATTGTCAGGCCTTGCAGTAGAAAGGATGATGGTCAGTTCTTGATTCCTCAGAGCAAATGCTTTACTGCTCACACAAATCTTGAGCTGGTGAAATTTCAGAGTGACTCAAGTCCCCTCTTTCTCCGTGGGGTTTCATTAAATGGGTAAAAACATGACTGAAAAATGTAAGTGCGTGCCATTAAGCAAGATTCACTGGAGCTGTTCTTTATATGCAGACTCTGGTATTTGGGTACAGTGGCATTTCAGGTAAGCTACTAAAAGAGCCTACCAGTGTAATTGTATGTAAGCACCACAGTGGGCATTGGAAAACATCTACAGTGCACAATATCCTTTCCTCCTCTTTGCTGTGTCAGCTGGCATCTGAACAGGTCTCACAGGGAAAGAGGAGAGCTGATGGCTCCACTGGCTTCAGAAAGAACTGTCCTACCTGAAGCCCAGCTTCACTGAGATGCACTCACTTTCATGGTCATCCGCAGGAAGTAAATTGAATGTTAATGTGACTGATTATAGTCCATGCTTCACTTAAAAAATGGGGCCAGGTCTCAGTTGGGAGAATTTAATTAAAGCAGCCTTCCAGCAAGATAATTATACACCTTTTTTTTTTTCCTACTGGGCCTTTCTAGTCCTTAAACTTCAGTTAATAATAGCACAATAAACAAAGATTCCTACATTTCTGGTGAACTAGCAACATGGAGAACCTGAAGAGTATCTGGATGGCTTTTCTGACTACTGAAGCTTTCAAAACCTGAAATCAACTTTGCTGGTAGATTCCCTCCTCATATTGAAAATGAGTTCTATTCCTGGCTGAACAATTAAACTACCACCAGTACAATAACTGCTTGCTCTTCTGAAGCTTTCACCCACAGGCCTGTTTATTTATTTATCTTTTTGACAAAGGATGTAAGGAGAATTACTGTAATTTACCAAGGAAAAAACAGCTGCATGAAAATCAAGGGAGAAGGAAGACTAGTCTTTAATAGGGACAGATATATCTGTGGGCTTCCATTTCCATTCAGTATTCTAGGCTGTATATTACTTATCCATGAATTTTGGATATGTAACCTGAAATGTTTTGACTTAACAGAGGTTCAAAGTTGGTGGGATATGTTTACATGTAAAATATTAGGGTTGCCCACTCTCTTACTTAGTAGAGGATTTCATTATCCACCTATTGAAAGTCAGAGGTGTCACCATATCACTTAGACATTAAAATTTCACTAGAGATTTTTTTTTTCAATTAGGAAAAACAAACAGAAAATAATATCTGTATCTCTATTAATAGGGTAATAATTAGCATTTTTTTTCTTTGTGCATCAGATACCTTATGGAATCAATTCCTAATTCATGAAGATGGTTTTGGGAAGGCAGAACTAGTCCAGATGCCACAGAGAGATATATATCTAATCTAATTTCACAGATGTGAGTTCCAAAATATGTCTTAAGAGAATAAATTTCATAATGCCCTTGAGCACAAGACGGTTATTGTCAGAATTATCTCCTATACCAGAGGAAGAGCAATAATGACAGAGTGGTTTAAGACTTGCCTTTATCAGACATGAAGATATACAAATTAGGATTGGCTGGATCTCTAATAAATAAATTATTGCTTGGGGCAATCAACCTTCAATCATCCATGCGATCACGAGCATTTCATTTAAACTAAAAAACAACATTGAAGTTCCTCAGGGAAACGACTGCTCTTCTCTGTGGCTGGGCTGCAAACTGTAATGATACCACAGATAAAACTCACATTTTTCTCTAGTACAGTCATTACTTACCATTTGGGGGAGAAAACCCCACAATGTGTCTGTCCTGTCATCTCCCCTGACCGCTTGGATTCCCATTTTTCTGCCACTTTGCTTTAGTGGAGTTCTCATCAACACCAACAACCACCACAGACCTCACCTTGTGAACTATTCCTCCTTCAACTTTTTATGGATGTTTGTGAGCTTAGTGACATTTGAGGATAACTGAGGGCCACCACATAGCTGAGAGGGAAAAGTACAAAAGAAGACAACTTAGACTACTGCACTAACACAGAACTATTTGCAAAAGCACAGAAATAATAGCAGGGTGTGGACTTAATTTTGTGCACCCTGCATTCAACAACCTGACTTCTTTCTCTTTCTTAATCAGATACCATATCTGCATCAGGAAATGGTGTTGAAATAATCTTCAGAAATTTATGCGTCACAACACAATGTTTCTCTTGAAATGCACAATTTCCTTATCCAAAAGAATAAAAATCCTTGCTGGTTTTCAGGAAGTATATTGTAAAATCTTATTTGATGTGTATTGTTCTATAAACTAGAAATGACTGCTGCTAAAATTACTTTAAAATATCAAAAATAAGATTGTATTACCTGTTAGCCTCACATAAATAGTATTTCTGTTCTTTGTGACACATGAAGGTGACAAAAAAAAAAATCATTTTCTAGGCATTCTCAGTTTTCTTCCTACCATAATGTGGCACAGAACATATTTTTACTAATAGGGGACAGAGGTTGTTTCTTAACAAAACTGTTAGGTTTGGAACCCATTATTCTGATATTTCTGTGCTGGTTTATATAACTTAGCTGTCACTAACCTGGGAATATGTAGCAAATATGTCAACAAATATGTCTTGCCTGTTGCAAGACAGCTCAGGAGACTACAGGTTCTTTTACCACAAATAACTGCAGACACAAAAGACTGGAAATATTGGAAATTGCTTTTCTTCTTATTTACAATTTTAAGTGAATTTTTATTTCCTTAAAATTTGTAGATACCCTGAGTTAACATAATGGGATTCAGGACTTTTTGTGCATCAGGATGAAACAACAGTGGATTCACCACTATTTTGAACCACATATTTTAATATTCCTCACACTGGCATCTACAATTTAGTGGGCATAACCACTCAGGAACACAAAAGATAAATTATATGCATAACTATTTCTAAATTCTGTTCTTTCAGTCTTTTACTGATTAGATAAAATTTTTGTCCTCATTAACTGTACCTCAAAATTGCAGGTAAAACAAATCAGAAATGAGAGTGACTTTACAAGAGGACACCTACCATGGGCTCTACATATTCTAAGTGGAACCTATGAACAGTTTGGTAAGGGCAAACAATCATCATCCATGCTTTGCCAGGGGACTGATTTAATAGGGTTGCTATCAACATTAAAGCAGACAAATTTTAAGAACATTTAAAAAAAATTATGTGAACACCAAAGTAGTGCTCATTCATATACATGCCTTTTGTAAAATTAAATCAATAATATTCTTGATAAAAATATAGCTTTATAAAATATGCAGTAACATTTAAAATAACTTCCAAAAGTAAATTTTACTGACAGTCAGTAAAAATTAGTGGTCAATCTGGTAAATAACTTTTCCATCTTTGCACTAAGTGAAGAACAGATCATACATTTCCTGAGGAGATTTTTCTCTCAGGCCAAAAATAGAGGAATGAGAGTTTGGGATTCACTATTTTGCAACAGACACTCCAGAGCAGAGAGAGTTTCATGAAAGGCAAATGAAATATTAAAATAATCTAAAAGCATACTAGATTAGAACAGCAAGAAACCTCAGAGCTGGTTAGGACCACGCAGCTGAGGCTTGTAAAAACAATTTTGTTCTTGTAGATGGAACATGAGTATAGATATTCTTTCAACATGATTACATAATTATCATCACTGTTTTTTTTACTGTGGTTATTTTTCTTGTTCTTTGACAGATGCGAGACCTTAGTGCTCCATAAACTCAAATGTATTTATCTTTGCTGCATCAGTTGTACTGTAGATCATTTTATTTAAATAATGAGCCATGCTTTAAATCTGATGTGTTTCTACATTGCCTATGAGTCAGCCATTCTGATTTAGACATTTTCCCCAGCATTTTTATAGCTATCTCAGTCTCTCCCAGAGGGACACACACTGCCCACAGCAACCTTATCTTCTGGTCTTGACAACCACCCAGCATACTTCTCTAACTTGTTCACACCTTCCTCATTCCAGTGAAAGTTGTTCCCTGTTGTACCACCCTCTCCCAACCCAGCTGGAAATTCAATAAAGGAGGTCTCCCACTGCAGGTTTTGAAACCTGAGTGACCACAGAATAATTTAGGTGGGAAGGAGCCCCTGAAGGAAATCTTGCTCAGCCCATCACTTAAGGCAAGCCAGTCTATCAAGGGCAGCAAACAAGAAAAGAAACCCTGCAGGACACAGCAGATGAGTCTGAACACACACAGAAAAGTCACATACCTCCTGCAATGTTAAATATAAGTGTCCATGTCTAATATAAGTGTCCTGGGGCTCTTTACCCCAAGAAATGTGCCAGGAGATGCAGTGAGAGTACTTAGGAGCCATGCATTTGTCTGCCCTTGCAATAAATATTCTCTCTTGGAGACATTGTAAGCTCAGTTTGTTGCTATCTGCAGTCTCCATGGCTCCTGCTCATCAAGGGCCAGAGATGCCCAAACCATATTGCTTTTTGTTTTCTCTAAATACCGTGCTAAAGAAGAAAAGGTGGGAAAAAATGCAATGCAAGGTGTTTAATGTATGGTATGTGTTGGCAACCCTAAAGGCAAAGGTTTATTTGCATCTCCTAAGCTATCTCTTACCACAGCACTTTTGGAAAAGTCTCAAAGAAGTGCTTCTGCACAAGACTCTCCTGTTCCCATCCATGGATATTTCCCATATGGACTATCAGCCCTTCCCCTTGGATCACGTTTCCATAGACATCCCTCAGCCCTTGGAGCTCCACAGCCTTTTCAAAAATGACTCCCATGGCTTTCACATGTGCCATTAGAGCAGAAACAAAATCCCCGTGCTACAAAAGTTTGAAGGCTTTGCTAAAAACCTTTCAAGGTGACTAATACCCAGGCTTCACTACCCACAGAGAAAGCCTTCGCTTGAAAATTGCAGCTGAATTAAGCACACCCAGTTTAGAAGCAATTAAAACAAAAAAAAATCTCAGAAATCATATGAGAAATACCTCACGGGCTGCACTTCACAAACTATTTCTCCTGGGGTGGAACAACAGCTGGTTTTGGCACCTTGGTGCTGGCCGCGTTTCCCGCCCAAAGGGCCCCTCAGGCCGCCATGGCGCCCAGGCCTCACCCGCGCGGCTCCCCTCAGGCCTCGTCCTGTCCCCGACCCTTCCAGCTCCGAGTGCCCACAGACTCCATGGCTTTCCCACTGCTCTGTCCTCACTCTGGTGTCCTCCCAGGAGCACAGTGCCAGGAGGGCCCTGTCATTGCCCAGATTGTCCCTGAAGGCGGGAGCGGTGGCCGCTGTCCCGCGCTCGGCCCCGAGCTGACCCCTGCCCGCGGCTGCTCGCCCCGTGCCCCGGCATTCCCACACCCGCCTGCTACTTGCTGCCAATAAAATACATAAAATAAATAGCCAAATTAATTCTTTTCTTATCCCTTCTTGCTGCTTAAGAGACAGAACAGAGAATAAGATCCTTCAAATGGAAAATCATATATTACCTATGATTTCCTGAATTTACCAAAGGCTGGTTTTTTAACTCCATCCTCCAACATTAAAACTCCTTTAAATTTCTTTCTTATTATTTCAATTATGTTAAGGCATTTCTTAGAGAAGTATGGGTTTTATTGCATTATTGCCATAAAAGGAATAAAAACATTCATCTATTACCTGTTCTGGACAATCACACTTGGTACAAAATTGGCTTTATTAGGAACATTATGAGGTAAATAGTTTCCTTTTCCTTATTTTCTTATTTTCCCTTTTATGAATTGCTTTTCCATCTACAGGTTCAAGAGGTTTAAGAATGATAAATTCCATGTATCTACCAATCCAATAATCAGCAATGCAATCTGTTTCAATTAAAAAATATGTCTAAAATCTAAACTATTTGCTCCATTCCAGATGAGCTAAAATTACTTAGATCCTTTATTCAGATTCCTGTTATTCCAACAATGAGAAGAAAATCTCTCTAAGAACAGAATGAGTTAGCCAGGCAGTTAAGAGTGAATTTTATTTTGCTTTCACTGCCAACTTCAGTGCTTTATGCTAAAGTTACAATTTTAACCTTGCATTTGCTTGTGTAAAAAGAAAAATAAATCTTTCTTGCTAAGATTTTAGGAGACAGAGTCAGTATTCTGGGAAAAAATAGCTGTGTTCATTAGACATGACCATTCCCTTTGGATGCCTGACAATTTACTGGTAACCAGAGCTATCTCTACATAAAGATTTACATCTTACATGACTATGCTTACTGGCTAAATGATAAACATTGAAAATGTGATAAAAATTACGAATGTGCTACATAATTCTAAGTAATGCAAAATAAATAAATGCATAAATATGCTATAATTATACTTCTTTCATTTTTATATGTGTTTCTAAGCATGTTTTTCCCAATTGGAATCAAAACAGTTAGGGTCC
This sequence comes from Haemorhous mexicanus, assembly GCF_027477595.1. Taxonomy (NCBI): domain Eukaryota; kingdom Metazoa; phylum Chordata; class Aves; order Passeriformes; family Fringillidae; genus Haemorhous; species Haemorhous mexicanus. Next base: position 29,420,298 of record NC_082348.1, on the reverse strand, counting down.
AATTGAATAAACTTTTAAGTAAAATAGGGGGGAAAAATAAAATCTCAGAAATCCAATATGCCACATGCAGTACCCTTAATTAAATAAATACAAATAAATTATGAAAGCCATGTAACAATTCTTACTTGATTTTAGGATTGCTTAACTAAATGCAATACTGTAAGTCAGCAATTAATTAGAGTTTTGTATGTCATATGTGAAATCATAATTCTAATTTTTTTCCTTCTTTTTTCTTTTTGTAGACTTTTACCTATAATCATCCTGTACCTCAGATTCCTGCTGAGCCCACAAGGATTTTTATTGGACCTGGAGTACTTGCAGGATGCTATAAAGTCTGTTTGCCTTCTCCTACCCTGCTGATGATGGGCTGCAACTCCATTAGATCCTGGCCAATACAGCTCTGCCAGTGTCTCTGGGTTGCTCTGAAATCTTGGTTTCCTTAACTGGCACCTGCTGATCCTTGGACTGGGCTGGTCAGGGAGGCAACACAGCTCAGAGGAACCAACCAGGCAAACCCTCACCTGCTACGCTGCAGGAAACAGGTCCTACCTTACAACCCATACACTGTAAAATTAGGGCAAATAAGCTAAACCAGTTTCAGTGGGTAATTGTGTGATTTCCACATAAAAGCACTGCAGTTTCTCTCTGAATCAACCCTTCTGCTGCTGCAATGTGTTTAACTCTTTCCAATGCACTGGAGGGATAGGAAATCTGGTCTGCAGTGCTGTTAAGGCCAAACTACCATGGATATCTATATTTAGTGCTCATCGAAAACAAAGAGCTCATTAAAAGGTTTTTAATTAAGTTAGAAATCTATTAGAATTTCCAAGTAAATCCTTGATTAGATATTGTCTTCCTTTGTCTTTATTACTCTCAAAGACAACCAATATTCTGTCTAGAGCACTTCAGTCCCAGGAGGAATGTTCTCACACCTCTTGCTTGTATCAGCACATGACACGTATTGGAAAGGTATTGTTGAGGATAAAATTAAATAGTAGGGTTGTAAAAAGGTTTTATCTCTTGCTAATGAGTTCATTCTTTTTTTTTTTTTTGCAATGACAGCAGATTAAGACTAGTGTGTTTAAATAACATTAAAACATCCACAACTTTAATAGGTTTTGAATAGCAAAGACATCAGCAGGTATAAAAAAGTGAACATTTCAGAGGATGGCTTGCAGGCTGTCATTTTCCAAGTCATCTGTCACAGGCTTATTTCAAGGCTGTGCTGTCAGTCTAAACTTACAAGTCTTGTTTGAATTAGTTATGGGGTTACAGGTAGGTATTGGAGGGCGTGCTATTCTGTCACAGGTAAACAAGAGTCCTTTGTTGGCTTTGTAGAACTGAGATTAAATTCTAATTAATGCCCTGTTAACAGTTATCTCCAGTTTCCTTAATCCTTCATGAAGATTTGCACCTACACTTGAATGTGTGCTTATTTGCCTCATCTGCACATACAGATTTATCTCCCTGTTGCTTTTCTTTTCCATTCAGTCTCAGCAATTATTCTTTTTTAATTGCTTCCTGATGGAATGCAAATACAGGAAATACCATTTTTGATTTAAATCTCTGTAAGTAGATAAATTTACACTGAATACCTCATGTTGCTTTGTTGCAACCATCACACATACTTGTAGAAACAAAAGTGAACTACCTGGAAAAAAGTTTGTTGCAGGGAATAATGAACAAGTGAAACATTTTTAAACTCTATGTGAAACTTTGAGTCAAACAAAACTTTTCCCATTTGGTAACAGTCCCAGTAAGAGCTCCAGTAGACCTGAAGATAATTATTGGACTATAGGCAGAGAGTAGATGTGGGTATTAAATGTACCTGAGATGTTGCTGCTAAAAAGACAGAAGGATTTTTACTGAATTCTTATCAATAAAAGACTGCTTGATACAACACTGTCAAAACATAGAAGCTCTGATTTTTCCCAACTCCACCCTGAGGGAGGAAGAAAATTATTATCTCTTACAAGAATAATGAGAAAAGAAGATTAGTATCTCTGTTCTGAGAGTCCTCAAGGAAGATTTTTCCTTCACACAGGACATCTTCATAAATGAACAAAGCACACAGAGATCTGGACAAAGACAGCATGGTACTTCTTTCCTCCCCACTCCCATCAGTCAGCAAATGTAATGAAGTTAGAAACATTTCCAAGTGCCTTTTTCTCTCCTTTGTCCTTTTCCATGTGGCTTTCTCCACTGATGGATCTACAAGGGCTGGGAAAGGCCTGATGGCTTGGGCTATAGACAAAGCATATGAGATAACAATGGCTTCAGCATCTCAGAGTGGGAATGTGGGAAAACATTGGGGCCTTCTGATGAAACCATGAACTGGGGAATTGGGCTTTAGCTTTTGACCACCGAGCTACCAGGGTAAATCAAATTCTCGCCTTTGTTTGAAAGCCTGTAAAGAAAAGTCTCCTTGCTATATTTCTTTCCCATGCAGCATTGATACACAACCTTGCTCCAGAACAAAAATTATTAGGTTTTAAGCACTTGTAGAGAAATAGTTTCTTTTTAGAGGACATAAACAAAAATGCAAGCTTCATATTTTTTTAAGCAGCATTGCCCTTGCTGGAAACCAAAAAAATACAATTTGTTTGGCACCTGCTGGAGCAGCTGAACATTTGGAGGCTATCCAGTCTCTAGGAAGGTCTGGAAATTGCATGTCCAAACTGGACAGTCATTCACAAAGTCACAAGGGCACCATTTTAATGTGCATTACTATGGGCTGTGGCAGTTCTTGCAGCACCAGGAGACACCCAGCCAGTGAAAGCAATGCTGTACAGAAAGATTTTACTTCCTAATGTCATGCAAACACCTGGCATGCCAGGAGAGCCTCAAGCTGCAATTTATATTTGGCCAGCTGTCATTAATAATGTGTAGATATATATACACACCTTTCTCCCAGAGAGTCCAAGCAGGTGTCCAAATGGCATCTAATATTCTGTGCTCACAAAATAAAAACTCTATACATCCTCAGCACAAAGTTACTCATTCCCTCAGATGTTAATTCAAAGAAAGAATATATCTGTTTCTTTAAAAAAAAACCAAAAAAACAAAAAACCACCAAAAAATTTACAAGTGGAACCTTTCTAAAGATTCAAAACTTAAAGGCAGTGTTATAGTAAGAGGGACAGTATTCAAATTTACAGCAGATGTTTCACCATTAATTAATGACATTAAGAATTGCTCCAGAACAGCACAACATGATACTTATGCACCCTTTCCACTCATTAAAAAAAAACCAACCAAAACTAATTTCCAAGTATTTGTAACACATGCAAAACTTAGATTGTTAGAATTAGGTTCTCTAATCAAAACAACCCAAAACTCCCATGAGCAGGGACACACAGCTCATACTGAGTTTATATAATTGCCTCCCCTCCAGAAGGCTTTTTGTGCCTTATTATGAAAACAACAGCTTGATAAAAAAGACTTCCAAACCTTGCTCTCCTCAAAGGAAATGGACAGACACTTGGAGAAATCACAAAGAGTGATCCTCCTAGATTGCAGGACAAACTAAATAGATCATCACACACTGGAACAGGAATTCTTGCCTAGAAACACTTCTGCTTCCACTAACAGGGGAGGCTGTTATAGCATTCCCAGCCAGCAAACAGCTAAGTGAAACTAATCCTTGCTCTTTTGGATACATAGAACACTCAAAAGACATATAACTCCTATTTTTTATAGACATTTTTCACCCTCTATAAGCCTCAAAATCACAAATCAGTCTTGCAAACTAAAGAAAATTACCCTGATCTTGTTATGAGCTAGAACAGTATGCCAGAGGAATTAAACTGAAATTCTGAAAACAAGTTTCTAAAGGTCCTTGCACTCATTTTCCATGAATGTTGGCATGATGGCTCTTGCCATGGGGATTTAAAAGTAGCAAAGCAAATCCCAGTAACTTCCAAGGAAAGGCCTCACAGGTGGTGTGTCTCAGGTGCCATCCCACATGACAGGAATTGATTGCTCAGATTCTTGGTCACAAATAGGAAGAAATCAAATGAAACAAGGCAGGATCTGATCACCTTTCATATTCAAATCATAGATGCCACACAGACAAAGTTTCTTGTAAAAAATAAAAAATACATGGTATTTCTTATCCTCAGTATAAAATGAAATACAATTTAAAAGAACTGGGTGCTAATGCACATTATTTTTCCTTGGCTGCCCAGCAGCAGAGGGCTCAGGCTGGTCCAGCTATAGATGAGAGTCTCTGTAGAAATAATAATAATTCCTACTGCTTTTTTGAATTTTGAGACAGTAAACACATATTTTGTTTCTATTTGTTCTAGTCAATTAAATTAAACAAACTAGCAAAATATGAATTTATATATAATGAATGCATCATCCAGATAGGAATTAAAAGTAGAAATATGTAAATGATGAAAAGGGAGAAGAAGCATTTTCAGAGCATAAATAAAATTGGATTTTTCCATTCTTCTGAAGAAGAATGTATAAACAGATACTGATAAATAAACACAGCTAGAGGCAAATTTGTAATAAAGCTCTTCTGCTAATAGATTTCACTGAGAGTTCAGGTGGTGCATACCCCCATACCCACTAATATGTACTGAATCTGTCTGCAAAGAGAACAGCAGTGAACCTTATCTCAGGCTTTGAGCATGGATAGAAAACTCTGGATTTCCAGTGGGATGCACTTCAGGCACTCAGAAAAAACTGTGTTGTTGTGGAGTCACCTGTATGAGTAAATGAACAGGTCATTGCTGTCTACTGATGAACAGTGTACACACATAGGTTAGCAGATAGGTAAAAAACAAACAGCAAAATCAAAAAAACCAAATCAACCCCAAACCCACCACCAACTAAAAAAAACCCCATACATATGTTCACATCCAGCTATTATAAGAAATGTGCCCTATTTGACAATCATGCTACAGTAAACAAAAGCAGGGACTAATTTCAATTCATCTTCTCCCTCCTGGCTATTGTACATAGTTTTCTATGGTCGTTTGCCCCATTCTGTAAGGGGAAAATGAAGCTGTCAGCACAAATTGTCTAGAACAGCTAGAGAAGAAGACAGTTATGCTACAAGCTCCTGAAATAAGCTTTCAATCCAGAACACAGGAGGTGACATGGTATATCTGTTCTTAGTTTGTCTTTGTTACTCTACATGAAGAGTCTCCTGTCATTACAGTATTTTGAAAACTAACAATTATTAATAAAAAATAAAAATTGTATAATGGTAGATACAGTACAGAGAATCACATTAGATTTGTACTAGAAATTAATAAAACAGAGCAATGAAATTAGTTGAGTACAGAAAGTGCTTCTAGAGCAGTTCATAAATCATACCAGCTGCTGTGGAAAGCCTGCAAGGCCCAGCATGCAGTGTGGGGTGCAAACCCACCCTTAGCAGTCCCTCTGACACTTCCCAACTGGAAAAGATAGCCTTTGGCTCTGTGCATACAAAGAATGCTCTTCAAACCTGCTTTGAAGGCACGATCTGAAGGCAAAAACGGTGGATTGGGTCTTGAGATGTGGTTTTGAGGGGCTCTTTTTGGTTGGCACTGCCTCCAGCCTAATGTTCTCTGACTGGCACTCTCCTACAGCACGTTAACATACTCTCTGGCACCAGCATCTCAACTTGCTAATTTTGAGAAATGTGTTGCTTTAAAAATTGCTGGGATTACAATGAAATGTGCAACAAAATTACGAAATCTGCAAGGGAGTGAGTGGTTGGCTATCGTAATTCATTACTGTATTTTCCCAGAGTACCCCTGAAAATGTGTTTGTTGTCAAACACGTCAAGGGATGTGTTGCTGACAAGCGCCAGTCAGAAATTTACATCATCGATCTTGGATTTTACTGGATCAATACAGTTTGTCTTTGTTGTGTGCCGCAAGCAATTCTGTGTCAAGCTATGTTTTTGGAGCTCTTAAAATTGGCAGAGAATATGCCTTGGGAAGAAGGAAGAAAGGGACAAATGGTAAAAATATAGACACACACGTATACATTTACACACATAAGAGTGATTCACACTGCCTACATTTGTCAAGATCAAATACATTTTTGAAAACACGTCTGATAGAAAACAGAGCATTGATCCATATCTTTAAACTATACTCTCTGCTGCAGTGAAGCTGATTCCAGTTTACAGCCCAAGGATACAGTAATGTTACCTACTGCATTTAATATTTGCAGTTCCTGGCTTTGGATTCAGAAACACAGCTCCATAACAAGCAGAAGGAAATGTGTAGTGTAACCCACAGATATTTATAAAATCATTAAGTCAAATCAGAAGATCCACATGGTCATTATCTAAAATCCTAATCAAACCCAAACTACAAATTTTCAAAGGCTCTAACAGATTGACTTTCCTACAAAACAATATTTTCCACGTGTGTGCCCTTAACCTCACAATCTTCCCAACAAGTCCTCACGTAGCAGGGTTCAGTACTTGTTCTCACAGCTTTGCTAACCTTGCAGAAAATACTGTGCACCATGCAGCAGCAAAGACAACTTCCAATTCTAATAAAGCAAGGGTTCAAACATTTGCAAATTTTATACAAATGATCTGCAACCAGATTTACATCTTTGGCCAGGATGGATTTCATTTGCATAAATGACAGAAGGTGACTCAATATCAGGACTCAACACCAGGATGTATCGCACTGCACCCACTGATGAACATTTTTTATTCTCTTCTATTTGCTTGGCTCCACCTCCAAGGCAGGAGATTGTGATGTCTCTTCTCAAAGAGGGACAGCATGAGCCTGACCTGGATATGCAGGATGAGCAGGAAGGCAAAGCCATTACCTCTATACCTTTTGAGCTGCAGCAAGAGGAAACTCCCATGAGAACTGTGACTTTTCTCAAAGGCTCTTGAGTGCTGCACTATCCCAGAGATATGATTCTCTCTTGCACCTACCTATGCTTAAACCCTAATCTTCTAAGAAACCACTAAACTGCAGCAGCATGGAATCTTAATGTAGCTGGTTTTTCTCCTGTAGTTTCCTTCCATTTTGCAGATTCAAATCTTGCAAATGCAAGTAGATTGTGAATCTCACACATTAACAACACATCTTAGAAGCTAATTAAAACCATCTATGTTTTAAGAATACCTTTTTAATGTGTCAAATGTGCTGTCACTTCATACAAAGATGTGCAAAGATGTTTTCCTAGTGGTAAATCTGACTCACTGTCTTGAAAAGTAAGCATCACTGTGAGTATATGTGATAGGCATATGCTGCATAAACACATCTCACAGAGATTTCAGCCCCCTTTAGACATGCTGAAAATGACAGCTCATCCGTTCTTTCCCCCACCTCCCTCCACATTAAATTGTAGTTCCCTTACAAAGCAAGAGATAAATTTATAAACTTCCAATTTGGGGCAAAGACCAAGCTGCCATTTAATGTTAGAATTAGGTTCTGATTTAGAAATAAAAAGCTCTAAGGAATGACATTCTCCTTCATGAACAGTTTACCATTGCTGAAGACACTCACAGTCTCATATTCATCCAAAACCAAAGTAAAATAGTGACCTATTTTTGGTCACTAGGCCAGTGATGCTTATAAGAGGAGCATAACATTGTCTTTTTTGTTGCTTGCTTTCCACCTAATTTCATTCAAAAAAAAATTACATATATTTATATTGTTTAGAAGATTTATCCTTCCATTAACATGTTAAACCTGTTTTGCCTCTTGGCAATTTTATCCCAACTTCTCTTTGATGCTTTCAATTAGTGATTTGTGATTTATAAAATCTATGTGAGAGTAGAATCCTCCCTCTGAAGAAAAAATGAGCAAGACATGAATTTTACTGCATATCCCAATGATCAGCAAGAAGTCAGGTGCATATATCTGTCAAAACAAAATAGTTACTAAAGAAGATAGGCAAAAGTATATATTTTTCTTCCTATTTCCTGTCAACCACAGCTTTCAAAAAAGTGATGACAGTCACTCTCTCTGATGCAGCAGACAGTTTGACATATATTTCTTTAGTCCTTATTTTATCTGAGACCATTACTTCTTGCTCTAGAACACAACCTCTGATTTCAGGAAGAATGTTTTGATTACAAAGCACTCCTTAATAATGAAAAAACTTTTAATGAAAATGTTGAAGCTGTTTAACAGTAATGTCTGCACACAACATTGGAGAGTTATTCTCCTTTTTCATTTGAGCCACCCTGATTATTTGACTGGCTGGTGATATTAATGCAGTGGTTACTCAGAAAAATGAGAATCTGACAAAGGTCAGGGTACAAGCCTGGCCTCTAGGGTCCTGCCATGAGGTCGAAAGATAACGACAGCCATGAAAAGCTACTACAATCCCTTTCTTATTTAATTAAGCCAGAGATCTCAATCTTCTTACCTGGGCTCAAAGTTAAACCCATCATTTTCTCCCCTGTTGTCAGATTTGTACTGCAGAATTTTCTGTAGGCAGAAATCCTGCATTGGCTACACAGTGCTTGTGAGGTCGACAGAGAACATCCCTGCTCCTCGAGGCAGACAGCACCAGGTGTAAGGAACACCTCCAGGAGACTTGGAGTTAATTAACTGTCCTGATGGGAAATCCCAAATGCAGGATGTGGAAAGGACTTACAAGAATTTACAATTACAGAACATGGTGCACCTATTGGGATAGCTTTAGGATTACTGGGGTTTGGAGGCGTGTGCAGCTTGAGCTGCTAAGCTCAGCTACAAGGAAAACTCAAAGGAAGGAGAAGCAGCAGTTGCATAAAATGTTTTCCTACTGAAAGGAGTACACAGATAAAACAATGCCTGAAAATGGGGGCCGTGCTCAACAGAGCTTCTTGCAAGGATCAGACAAATGTGGAACATACTCAACATGCCCCAGACATTGGAAGACTCCCCCTGGGGAGCCCTTGTCTTTTAGCTTATTGGTTCAGCATCTTACTTCTTTTCTGCTGTTGTTTTGTTTGCTTGTGTGTTTCCTTTATCATATTTCTTTCCTTGCCATGCACACCCTGCCCCAGTACAGATGCCCTGATGAGCCTTATTAGCTCATAAACTCATTATCCAGGGGCTGCAAGTCCTGAAAGGCAAGACTCTACTGCCAAGCCAGACAGGTAAAAAAGACCGACCCAGAAATGAAGCATTTCACTGGACCTGGACATAATGGGCACATTTAGGGACAGGAATTTGCCTGAGAAAAGATGAAGATGAAAAGGCAAAGGTGCTGGCAACCAGCCACCAAAGAGGGCTATCACCTCTGAAAAGCCTTTCATGATTTAGAACACGTTCTCCAGAACAGATGTTAGGATGGAGATTGCTCTGAATGATACAATCAATGAATAAGTGATAAAACGTTTCTCGTTTGTGGCAGTGATCTGAAATAATAACAAAGAGATAGCGATTTTAGTCAGAGTTTTGCTTATGTCATTAAAATTTAAACATGATTAAAATGAGCCAGTCTGGTTTTATAACCTGTCAGAATGACAAAGGGACTTTGACACATTTGTCTTCTGGCATATTATGGGGATTTACATTTTGCACCATACAATTATATCTGTATTAAAATGACTGAGCACACTGAACATGAAAAGAGTGATTCATAATAATGGCATTAAAAGCAATAAAGAGTTAAGGACACTGGGAAGGAAATTAAGCAGGAAGGTAAAAGAGGTTTTATATAAAGCAGAGTAGAAAGGAAAGACATATCTCCTTGCTCTAGCCTCTTTATTATTAGTCTAAATAAAAAAGAATGTAAATGGAAAGAGTTTCTGCCTCAAGAATCAATACAGAAATAAAAAAGCCTCCTAGAAATAGTTTTCAATCCCTTAATCTCATTTTGCACTAAACACTGGATCCTGGGGTTGACATACATTGAAGTTTGAATTCCACGTATGCCCACAATTTCTCCTGTCGGTTTGGCTTTCTGATGGGACTTTGATCTTGAAGTCAATAGAGAAAATAGGGGTGTATAAGTAATTATTTTCATCTTCTGTAAATGTTGTTGTCTTACTGGGGCACTTTTGATTCCAAACAAGATGAAAAAAAAAAGAAATCTTGGAAGAATTTAATGAAAATAATTTAAATAGAAATTATAAATTCAATCAAAACAACTGGTAGTTAATAATAATGGTCTCATTTATTTCAGGCATTATGTTGCTGTTTTTTTGTTTGGCTAAGATAGCCATTAGGCAAAATAATATTTTTAGCGTCAGAATATCACATCTCTAAAATCAATATTTTCTTTTTAAAATGTCAAAGGTTTCTTGGGGTTTTTTTTCAGACTTTGGAAAATGAAGGATTGAGTGTAAGAATCTCCCAAACTTTTGCATTTGTTTCCATAACAATAATTTCCTGCAAAAATGTATCCGTCGTGTATTGGAGGTTTTTTGTTTTGTTAATATAAAAATTTTCTTTTTTTAATGAAGAATAGTTTGGTTTGTGAAGCAACAGAGTAGAGAAAAAACTGTACCAGGAGCTGAGCCTGTCCCTATACAATGCTGTTACGGAGTCAAATACTGTGAAAAACAGAGATTTGGTTCCCATTTTGGCAATACCTGTTGTGAATCTGTCCACCTAATCTCCAGCCTCAGCAAACAAGTAATGCTATCAGATTTTGCTTATTAAAACCTTTAGTGCCATTAATCTTTAGTTTTGTCATGCCTCTGTAAGACAACAACTTAAATGTTTGTGTTTCTTTCTGTTGACATTGAGCTTACTCCTAAAACAACTGCACATTTTATTAAGAAGTAAAACCAAAGCCAACACAGCTAGAAGTTAAATAACATCATCATTATTTCTAATAATGTTTGCATGGCATTTAAAATTTAAAGTCAATGGTTTATGATTTTTCTTTTTATATAAACTCAGCACTTGAAGACAACCAACTGGAAGTAATCTGAAGATGAGTCCATTGGTCAGGAAATCACAGAGCCAGCACACTCTCAGACACATGTTTCATAAAACACAACAAAGTGAAGGGACCTATAAATAAGGAAATAAAGCCATATTCTGCCTTGAAAATCCTTGCTGCTTGCAGTACATCATTCTGCTCCTAAGTGTCTGTTGCTGGGCTAGAGTTTCTAAAATTAACATTGCAATAGCCTACATAGGCCCCAAAACACACACAAGAAAACACTGCTCCACTGGTTATTATAAGAGCTAACATATGTTTGTTATTTTTCCAACGTGTTTCTGTCCCTTGAAAATATCTATCAGGATAAAATTTTGAATTGGCTCTTTGAATAGTCAATGTACAAATGCAAAGACAGAAGTGTGTGTAGTTTTTAGTGAAAACTGAAGTACTGATGAATTTTAACAGTTTCATAGTATTTATAAGCATCATTTTTACACTTGCTAGGGTCAGCACCACTTAAAAGAGATTAATGCACATGGACCTAATAAGAATATTAGGAAAGCTTAATTGGTTTATAACCCTATGAATTTAGAAGAAAAAAAAAATTAAGTCCCATTTTTTACTTAATACAGAAATTAAAAAGGAAATGGTACCATTATATATATATACACATATATATATATATATATATATATATATATATATATAAAGTCTCAGTGTTATATATATACAAATACATACATAAGCTTCAGTATTCTATCTATAAAAAATGTGTAGCTAAAGATTCAGTATTTGATGTCCTCATGGCTATTCACTAAGTGCTACCTTTCTGTATGGCAGCTCTATATCCATGTAAATGTGTGAGGAAGGCAACGTTTGGTCCCTGGCTGATAGGGAAAGGATAAGTGGCTTCCATTAAAAACAAACCATGGAATGGCAGACAATATGACCAAGAAACAGGACAACCACCTCCCAGAGCACAGCAAGTGGCAGCAGGATCCACAGTCCTCCTTTGGTAGCTGTTGTTAGAAGCCCTTCATGGAGCTCTCTCCACTAACACCTTGTCACTCCACACCAGACATCTGAGGGACACCAGGATTTTTAATGAGCACAGCTAAACTCCTTGGGAGTGACACAAACAGAGCCCAGCCTGATGTCTGCTGGCTCTGATCTGTCCAGCAGGTTTTGGAAAACAGGCTACACTCAGCCATGACAATGGAGAAGATGAAACTGGCTGGGTACAAAGTGGTGCTGAACTTTCATTTTCATGGCAGTCCCCACAGGAGGGATCTGGGCTATGCTCCTTCCCTGTGAAGTCCATGTGCACTCCTCTCAAATGACAGCTGAGCCAACAAATATGAAATTACTTGGCTGAGGTATTCCTGTGGCTTTAGACCACTTTCTTCAGCACCTTTTTGTACTGGCTTTTAAATAAGAGATTGCACCCACAGTAGAACATTTGGGAATGTACACATTTGTTTCACAGACACAGCAAAAAAGGCCAGTTAAGCCAGATTTCAGTGATTCTATTCTGCATATACACACAGCAACAAAAGAATACTTTTCACCTCATCACCTGAGCATATTAAGACTCATCTACATCTTGAAGAACATTTAAAAAAATTAAAACAGCCAACACGCTCAGTTTAAATAAAAAAACAAAACAAAACAAAACAAAAACTTGTGAGTAGGAATTGCTGAATTGGCAATGAAAACACATTGCAATGAAGGGAGTTTGTGACCCTGGAAAAACACAGCATGTGAATGAATCAATAATTATTAGTCTGTCTTAAACAAATTTGTCAACTTATCACAGAAATGAAATTTCATAGGACAAAGTAATCACCCACATTTCCTGTTTCTGGTGGAAATGGCAAAAAATACATTTCTATCAAAAGTATCAGTTAAGAGTATGGCATACTTGCATCACTTTTTCATCCACATGTTCATTTTTATGTTGAAGTGCTATACCTTAACTGGATTTTTTTTTTTTTTTTTGAGATGCTTGTGCTGACTATTTTTCTCATGTTACAAGAGAGCTGTAACCTTGACTGCATAATACAACTCTTCTGGGTTGCATTTGGGAGAATCCAGCCATAACATGGGCTGGGCAGTCTGATGCAAAGACCAGACCAGACCAGACACACAGTTTGGCTCACTCACCACCCTCTGCATGCCAGAAGGTTTAAAAGAGTAAAAGCAGATGTGAGAGCACCTCAAGGAAAAAGAAAAATGTGATAGCTGTGCCTAAAGCAAGTTCTATATATTTCACCTTAGATACCAAACAAGAGCAGCTGGCAAGCCACAGTCTGGAATCAAAGCTATCTGCTTTGATAGTTTGCTCAGTATTTACTGGGCAGTTCTCAGTGCCTGGGCACTGGCATGCATTAGGACATCTTATTTTATCCAATATCTGAGACTCTGCTCTTTCAGAGATAACATTTGACTTATTGTGACCTTCCCAAAGCATAATACCACTTCTTTTTTTTCTTGTTTGAAGCATCAGATTGAATGTTAGATTGCAATTGCATACCTCATGGCACCCCAGTAACTATAAAAACCTTCTATCACAACCTCCTGGCTCTTCCTGGGCTATGACTGATCTTATTCTGCCTTTTAACAAGCTCCTCTCTTTACATGACTTTCAGAATATTTAGAAGCCTCTTCAACCAGGAGATGTTATAGCCTCCAGGAAAAGAGTGTAGCTCTTTCAGACCTGTCTCTGGGTGCCTTCCAGAGCTCAGAGGCAGATATGCTTCCCTCCCTGACACTTCAGGGCTGTGTTCTGCTCCATTCAGCCAGCAGATGTAATGTGTCTCCATACTATTTCCAAACCCCTCACACTTCCCAAGCCGTATCTCAAACCCTGTTTACTGCTGAAAGAAATCAAATATTGACACCTCATAATTTGCTATTTACTTAATGGACATGTTTATGAGGAAGATACAGCTAAGAAGCCATAGAGAACATCAGCATTTGAGCACTACTGGATTAGTTTGGGTCTTCCCATTTTTCCAGAAACCTTACAAATTCAGCTGAAAAAGCTTAAGCTGTTACCCAGCTAATAGGAAATGGTGTAGTTGCTGGGAGATGAATTTTCTGGAAGCCAGAAAAGACATTATTATCATTAGGAAAATGGGCACTTATCCTCCCCACAGGAGTTCTAACTGTGGCTATGGTCCAGTTTATAAGAGTCATGCTGAGCATGATAAAAACGTGTAAATGAAAGGATGGAAAGCAGCTCTCAGGTTTTATTACTACAAAATCAAGGATCATAAAGAGACCTCTCAAACTGGAAGGTACTTTTTTTTGTCTACAGAACTACCTTATAAGGGAATTAGCAAGAACATCTCTATTTTGCATAGTAGTTTTTGTATAACCTACTTAATATGGAAAAGTACAAGGCTGCAGATTACTTTTGACCTTGTTGAATACATACCAAATGAATAACTCTATGGTAACTTTGCTATTTCATAGTTTACAAACATTCACAAGTCTGGGAAGACTAAGCTTTTTGCTCTCTTATATTTATTTTCACACATAATACACCCAGAGGCTCTCTACAGAAGCTGTATATATACATAATAAAGCCCTGATTCTGAAAAACCCACAGTCTGATATGAACAGTCTAGATAAAACACCATGAGAAGACAGATAATACCATGCTGCAGATGGGAGAAATGATGGGTGGAAGCACAGGGGAAGCTGCACTGCTCAACAACTGAGTCATTTCCTCTGTGGCCCATCTGTGTCATCCCAGTTCTGGTCAAGCCCAACCACAAAGAGCATCCTGGGACACTGGGGTATGCCAGAATATGGGACTGCTGGCATTTGAGATCAGCACTGCTGGCAGGGAGCTCCCAGTGGAGACACAAATTGAAACCCAGCACTTTCCTTGGCCAGACAGTGGCTAATGCCATGGCTGCTCCAGGGAGTCTGATGGACTTTCTTGGGAGAAACTAAACCACACCTGGAGGAAGTGGTTACTCACAGCTGCTGCTCCACTCTTGTTTTCCAGAATGAGGTGATTGATTATGCTCCCCTCAGAAAATGATGCCTGGGAGCCAAACCCTCCCCTCTTCTGCAAGTACAGGTTTTCTGCACAAGCAACTAACTGAACTCAGAGATCATAACCTGCAGCTGGGAAAAAGAGGAGACTGATTACCATCACCCCAGTGAAGGGACTTCATTGTAGAGAAAACGTTTTGACCAGTGAAAGGGGGCATAAGGGCAAACACAAATCTGTAATTCAAGGTTTAGTCTCATGGCTGGGAGAATCTTGTTTTTTTATTCAATGTCATTCTGTGAGTGTTTCATGTGAAAAGCAAAGGCAGAAGCTGGGGATCTGTGCTTCCAGCTTTGTCCAGCTGTACAACACAGTGCTCAGACCAGGCCATTCTATCGTGGCTTTGAAAGTCATCAGTTCAAATCCCTCAGGACCTGGCAGCTTTTTACAAAGAGTGTTTGCCAAGGTATACAGGCAGGGGAAGATCTAGGCTCAAGCAGATATATACACTACAAATATATTAAATTTCTGAATCTGAGAAGCTGTACCAATATCCACTACCTGTAAAAGCCCTGACACTTCCCTGTCAGGCAATGGCTGAATGAAAGTTTTCAGAGCTGCAATTCAGTGCCTTCTCCCAAGGGACATGTCCGAGGTCTCCTAAGACATAACTTTCTGCCTAAAACCTGCCTTTCCACTTATTTCACTAATTCTCATTCCCTAAAAAACTGGAAATCAGCTTACTGACTTAAACCAAACACCAGAAAGCCTCCATCAGGTGGGTAAACTGATGGGTTAATTTTCAAACAGCCACAGTAACCACAGGGGTTCCACGGGAGCTGCTCACACCCCTCTCTGGTTGATTCTCTTGAGGAATCTGTTGGTGGGAGCAGAGCAGGATTTGGGGGACTGTGAACCCCTGTGCATGCACTTTGCCCCTTGCCCTCGAGGAAGATCTCAGGGAAGGAGCAGGAGGGACTGGCTGGCCCTCACTGCCAGGCACTCACTGCCCAGGAAGCCACCGGTGTCAGGGCTTGGGGTTCCCTGCCACAAGAGTGTCCTTTACCAGCAGCAATGGGGACAGGAAAGAGGACTCACCACAGGAGACACAGGGCCATGGCAGCTGGGAGAGAGGCTCGGGGGTGACAGGCACAGGACAGGCTGCACAGCTGCCAAGGGAAGGACAGACATCCACCTTGTGCAGATGACAGCACCCATGGCATGAAACTCTGTGGGTTTGGGAACGGAGGAAAACCAAGTACCAAGTCTGCTGCCTTGAGAATGTGGTAGAAAAATTCATTTCTGATCTCTGCCACCCACAGGATATGCTTAGATAAAAAGTCAGCTTCTACCAGATTACAGTTCTTTGAAACAGTGAATTAAACTTGTCCAAGCAGGGACCCTGAATTTCACAGCCCCTGATTTTTCTAAATGGCAGATGCTGTTAAGAGAGAAACCAAATGAGCAAGCACAAAATGCCTGACTTTGTACAGTACATTGTAGATATTTTCTAGCATATGCTACTGTTGTGACACTGTGCCTTGCTGTGCCAGACATCAACCAGGTCACAGCAGGCAAGGAGAGAAGTTTGAGAGAAGCCTGTTCTCAGAGTCCTTGGGGGCACAGCAAAACCCAAACCTTCCTCATTTTTGGGCTAAACAAGGCTGGAAATCTGATTTTTTCCTAATTTTGTTACTATAGGTGGTGCTAAATATCATGTGACCCTAGAGCTGAGAGAGCAGGGCTTGTAAAGTTCCTATCACTTCAGAGAGTGACTATTTCATTCAGTAATGACACTGGGTTCTCCAGATGTAATTCTTACACATGAACAGCTATTACCTTCACCTTAAATTTTCTTTCCCTGTAAACAATGCAAACTTATACAGAAATCACCTTAGTCATAAGGAAAGAAAATAAATTTTTAAAACCTTTAAGTACATTGCACTTACACTAGATGGAAAATTAGGCTTTCTGTCATTTTCTCCCCATTTTTGACAACTGGAAGCTTATTTGTCTATCTTTAAAGACTGTTCTATGCTCTGATAAATATTTCACTATCAGACATCAAATGAAACCTAATTTTCTCCTCTATTAAATGTACTTAGTATAAATGCAGATTCAATATTTTTGTGTGTGTGTAAAATTTTAATTGCTCCAATATTTATGCAAGGTCAAATTCAAGTGGCACATGTTGAAAAACGTTATGGATTATTATGACAGCCTGTAACAACAGAGATGGAACTGGTTTAACTCTTTTTTAATGCCACTGCTTCAGCTAGACAGCTAATTATTCTTCAAGTATGTCAATTTATCCTAATTCCCCACTACCACAGATGAGTGCCAGTGAGGATGTGCCAAAGAACTGCTGGAGTGCTTGTGCCAATTTTCATCTACAACAGCCTCACAGGGAGAGCAGCACCCAACAACGGGCAAGGGATTATCTAGATATAAGGAGATATTATTTCCCTGCTATTGGCATTGCTACAACAAATCAAATTGCCAGAATGGCTCAAGTACTAATAGCCATACTTCTAAAAATAAGGCCAAATGTATAAGAAGCAGAATTAAGGTAAGAAGTTACTAAAGGCAGGAAGCACATCTTCAAATGTGCAGAACCATGTGTTAATATTTGGTAATTGCCTTACAGCCTGCTTAAATGACTGGCTATTTACAAATTACCTCATCATTTTTCTTGCATACAAAGGAGGGCTGTTGCAGGCTTTCCTAAACAAGAGAATAACACACACACCCCACCCCCTTTGGCTTTTCAAGAAATGACAATTGACACTCCTAATCCTTCCTTGACGTTTTTGGAAAGTGCTTTTTGTTAGGCACCATCTCATAGAAAGCCCTGCCATACACTGGAGTCATTGTACCTCATAAGGATGAGATAAACAGCTCTTTTGAAAGAGTTAGTTATTTCTGAACCAGTCTCCTAAAAAATTCAGTCAAATAGATTGCTAAGAGGCAAATCAAACCAAGAGAAAGAAATGCATATAAAGATTTGATATTTTGTTTATTCTTCCTAAAAGGACAGAAAACACCAATCACAAAAAACCAACCAAACAAAAAAACAAAACAATCACACACACACACAAAAAAATCCCCCAAAAAGAAAACAAAATGAAACACCCCCAGCCCATAGACTCATTTATAAGTAGAAAGAGCTGCATTATTAATGTTTGTACAGTTTGTGTGATGCATCTGTTTGTCAGGTTGCCTGCTGGCCAGAAGGATCTCTAGGTGTGCTAAGATTGTCTCATTTTTTCCCCATAAATGACTACCTTCCACTGCCTCCCCCTTTCTATAGCTCTCTACACACTCACGTGAAGAATCTCAAACTAAGAACTGAGGTTCAGCTTGCTTTCTTTCACCCTTCTCTATAAGGCAAGAATAAAAGCAGGATATTTAAGCTATGAGGATTTGAAATGGGGAAGAAATCATTGCTTACATCCCAAGGTGCTAGCTGAGAAGATGAAATTGACAGCAAACACCATATGAAATGTACATGTGCCCACTCCAATAGTAGGGGAAAAAAAAAAAAAAAAAGAAAAGATTACAACAGTTTATTTCTGTCATAACATACAAGCTGTTGGCAAATTCAGACAATTCTTCCTGCTCAGTATCTCCAAGTCCAACCGTTTTTCTCACCACCCCTAGTGCTAAACCCTGTCATCTCACACACCAAATGTGGTACCCTGCTGGTCCCTTGGCTTCTCACAGCTACACCTTCCTCTCCCTTCTGGTTTGCTGACATATGAAATGCCTTGCTGTCAGAATAACTTTCCTCACTTGTTGTTGATTTTACTCCCTTTTCCAAACCCTTTCACTTCATACCCCAGTGCCTTCCACGTCAAAGGTTTTAATTTTAGCAACTGCATTGTTTTACAGATTAGGCTGCACACACCTGAAATAGTAACTCTGCCACTGGCACCAGGAAAACACCATCCTTGTGAGCACCAATAGCAGCTCCTCGGAACAAACAAGGTCTGTACAGACTGTGGAGGCTGACACAGACTGCAGAACAGAGAATTCCAAGGAGGCACCACGGAGACAACTGTAGGCAAAAGGCTGCAAAAAGATAACACACGTGCAGAACAGCTCCCTGAAATAAAGAGCTGGTGGATTTGCCAAAACAGGGACTCCTCTTGGGCTGTTATTTTGCATGTCATCCTTGATGCAAATATTTAAAGACAGATAGTTTGAAATCAAATTACTCATTTGGGAGGAAGAGATGTTTTCTCCAAAAGCAGACTGTGCTTGATTGCAATATATCTACAAAGAACACAACAGACCCTCTCTCATTTTTACAAATTCAGCTTGCTTGGAAACAGGTATATTTTTATTGGACAAAGATAAAAATAATGACTTCAAATACCTGACAGTATCTTGCATCTTCTGTAATGGATGTCCTACACCCTTTGGCAAATCTTGGTGACATTGGAAAAAGAAGACTGAGTAGCTTAAATCCTATTTCCCAAAGGTTAAAAGGTGGATTATCAGAAATTTTTATACTCAGAATATATCTGTCCTATAAAGTAGAAAGTGAAATGCTGGAATTTCCAGTGAATTTGTGCTGAAAAATGTAACTCCTCTAAGAAAAGCTCTGAGCCTAATGCTATTTACTGGTGTTATTGATGATCCTTTAAACACACTTGTGAATTATTCCAAAACCAAGAAAGAATTATGCACGTATTATTTTTTAGCCACTACAATGAGGCCAAACATGGGACTCAGGGCATTGTGAGGGAAGCAACAGAAACCATAAGTTTCACTGGCATCTCATAAGGAGAGGAGAGCACTGTGCACACACAGTGGGCTGTTGGCCTGGCCTAAACTGGATGCCAACCATCTCCCCCAAAACACATCACATCTACTTTCAGTCATGAGAAGGAGGAATTTAGGGTAAAGAGCATTATTACTCTAAGAGCTTTCAATGTGTCTTTGAAATACCACTGTTGATTTCTAAAGCTGAATGAAAAGTACTTTTTCAATGCATAAAGAACTCAGGCACTGAAAATATGTAGGCTCATATGTAGAAAGGCTTCCTTCCCTCTTTAGACTACCAGGCCTAGATTTGGTCACCTTTTTTTTGGCCATTTTGGAGACAGCATTGGAAATGTCCTTTCTATTTTGTACACCTGAGCACAGCTCCTCTGATTGGAGTTCACTCTTCCAGCTCATTCCCAAGCAATGTGTGGGAAGGCCACACGTGATTCCCAACCAGCTGAACACAGCCCCAGCACTTTGAACACTGCATCCTTACAGTGTAGGGGATGCTTTCCTTCCCAGGGGAGTGGAGGAGTCGAATTTTTCATTTCTTGAGCATGAAGAAAAAAAGGAAGAAGCCAGAACATCCGATGATGTGCTGTGTGAGGCTGCAGTTTCAGACTTGGAAGTCGCTCTGCTCTCTCTCACCGCCACCATCTGCTCTTCCAGCCTCCCCATCTGCCTCCCCCGCCACTGCTGAACACTCTCGTGACTTTCTGCAAACACTCAGCATCCCTACTCTCTGCTTCTCCCACCTCTGCACCAGGCAGAGTTTTCCAAGGCTCCTTCCAGTGTCTCTTGGTCGTCATTGTTGAACTGGACTTCTCCAAAGCACCACCATCCACCAAATTCCTTCCACTGTCCCTGGGGACCCTGGAACTCCAGCTGTCCTACCACAACCACTCAGCTCTTCCTTCAGCTAGAACTTCCCATGTTCTGCAAAATCTCAGCATGCCTGTCACCATTATTCAGCCTGGGGGATTTTCTAGCCTCCTGTTGACTTATTTCATCTGTTTAGAGGCCTCCTGGTCCTTTGGTCTGTTTCTAATCCTCCCTTTAATTTTCAGCCTTGAGAAGCGTCATTCTCTGACCCTTATCACCTGCTAGTTACAACAGGTTTGCCTACACCACACAGACTTTGTTTTTATTTTAATTTTTCAATTCAAATTAGGCCACAACTTTTCTTTCAAAAAAAAAAAAAAAATTCCCCCAATTTAAAACCAACTGGGATACTGCAAATAGCTTATTTATGCTATTGCTTGAAAAACAAACAATCACAGAACAACTTTGGTTGGAAAAGACCTTTAAGATGATGGGGTCCAACAGTAAAATAATCAATAACATTATAGTACTAGTAGTGTTTTCTGTGAGCTGTAAAACTAGGAATGTGAACAGGTCTCAGTAATATCACAAGGATAGATATTAAATTAAAATTTATGCCATATTTTAACTCTCCTCATATCTGTACATTGTTCACAAGACTTTCACTGGGTGAAATACACACAGAGAAAGCTGTCACTGCCAACCATTTATCTTGAAGCCTTTTAGTTTTTTCCCCAAAATGCCTTATTTTCTTAAGAATAACCTGCTGATTTACATTTCTGTGAATAGCTTACTTCAAGGTCTCTTTCAGTGCTATTTGTGTTACTGGGTTGCACCAGCTTTGATTTTGCTATTAAATTACAGACAGAATATCTCCATTACAGGGGTCTAAGAAGAAAGGGCATGTAGAAAATGCAGCAAGTGAGAAATAGCAAAGGCTGGTTTCTCTTAGCATGATTCACATTGGCCACTGTGTTTTGGGACAGAATTGTCCTGAAGACCAGAGGGCAGCTCCTGTGGAAATGCTCCTGGATGTAAGGACAGTTGGGAAGGCAGCCCACATTGCCATCCACTTTTGCATTAATGCCAGAACCAAAACCTCTACAGCTCAGGGACTATGAGATGCTGTGATATTGGTGGCAAGTTTTCATTTGGGTTTTAAACTGTCCTGGAAACCCAGAACAGAGACACTTGAAACTGTAAACAAGGATTGCAATGAAGGGAGTCAGAGAGGTGATGAGACACTCAATAGCAGGGACATGATTTCATTATGAGCTCAAACATCTCAGCAATTGATTTAAGGATTAATATTAATTTATAAAATTACAAAGTACAGATTATTTAAAGTCTACATCCTTTTACTTCCAAATTTCTTCTCACCACCATTAACTTCTGATCCCTAGGCCTAAACTGACCTAGTGGAGCAATTTCTCTCCAAGTTCCTAAGTGCTGAACTTTATCTCTGTGAGGTGGGGCAGCAAGAGGCTTAGTCAGCTCCTGGATTTCATTAAGGGATGGTCTCCAGCCCAGTAAACAGGGCACTGCAGTCAGTGAGGCCTCAATCCTGCCTCAAACGAGCTGGTTTGGAAACAAAAACATTCAGCCACGACATAAAACAGCTTGAAACAAGTGGGGCCCTCTGCATTTGCAGCTTGTAGACTGTGGCAGCAGCAGAATTCTGAGTGACCAAGGCAGCTGGGACATGCATCTACAGCCTGCTGCTCAAAGGCTCCTTGGAGCACTGCTCTGATGGATGGACTCACCTTCTATATGATTTCTATATATGATTTCTACCCAAGGAACACACCTTATTTCTGAACCATACTGCCAGAGCTGATGGTTTTTGACATGTTTGGCTCTAACATATTCAGGACAATGCTTTCTTCCAGTAAAATGATAACTGAAGTAAAGCTTTGGAGCTATGTGTTGGCAGTAATAACTAATGTTTTGACTGCACGGATTTAAGGGAAAAAAAGGAAAAAAAAAAAAGCATAAGAAACAATAAAACTATGAAAGAGACCTGATTTTCTATTCATGAAATTTAGATTATTTTTGTATGGCTAGAATGCTTAAAGCTTCCTAGAAACCAGAGGAAGTGGTTTAAGAACTCTGAACAGCAACAAATTGTTTATTCCCTTGCAAGTCAGACTGCTGGAGAACATGTTTAACTTACGTCATTCCCAGAGTTATCCTTTGCATCAAAGAGATGATTATTTATGCAACAAGACGTAACTGGGGAAACAGTTTTTCTGAGATAATCACACCCCTGGGACACTGCATGGCTCAGGGTTCATTACTGGTGAGAGCAAAAGCGTGTTTTGTTCTGGAGTTTTTAATTCCAGCCTGCAGTTTCAGCCAAGCAGCAGTTTCAGGTGGATTCAGGTGTCCCTTTAGGAAGCTCACCTCACCTGTCAATCACAGCATCTCACCCAACCTAAATAAAACTCTTAACCTCTTCTTTGCCACACTGCCAAAAGGTAATACCTTTTGAAAAGGAGTTTGTTGTTTTAATTTTAATGACAGGAGATGAGCAGAAGATACCCAAAGGGTATGCTGGTGTTAGTACAGAAGAGATTTGTCTGCAGGAGGTGCAGAACCAATACTGAATTAACAATATGACAAGTTTGCATATGTAACTCAATTGTTTAATAAAATGAACACTGATAAGTACCAGTACTTAAAGCCAATCACCTGAATTACAGAATGAATTATGCACATCCTCTTTGGAGCAAAGCACTTTTATAACTTGAAGGTACCCCCTTAACAGCCAGCCTGAAACAGCCATTTCCAGCACACAGCCTCCTCCAAGCTGCCAGCAGAGCATGCCACTTAACTCTCAATGAAAGTCAAATGCAATGAGAAGCTCACATGGAAAACTTTTCTGCCCTCCTGTGTAGTCTTAGAAGTAAGATGACAGAGGCCTGTTTAACCAGCTCTCTTGAGAAACAACTCCTCTGACTGATGGGTTTGAAAAGCTGGATCTCAGACAGGAGCATTCACAGCCTCTTGCAATTTGAAGCATGCATCAAAATCAACCAAGAAAACAAATGTTAAGAACCTAATGCAATACTTCAGACAGAAAGAAAATGTAACTTTCTGCCCTATTTGTTGAAATAGAAAGTGAAATAAATCTTATCAGCTGTCCACATGGATGTTCGTTCTACCCAGAGGTAGCAGATGAGAGTTCTCTATGGAAGTGACATCTAATGACTATGCACACACTGATCTTTCTCCCAGTGGGATAATTGTTTCTACTCCAGACTCTCCACACTTTCTCCTTTTTGCATGTTACAGACACAGCTTCCATCTGCTCCATCAGCCAAATTTCATTTTAAGCCTAGAGAGTGATTGGGAATTTCACTTTTCTCCTCTCCCTGCAGAAACCATGTGAAGCCACCACTGCTCTGGTCTGTCTGCTTCTGCACCATGCTTGGCCACTGGCTTAG
Source organism: Haemorhous mexicanus (assembly GCF_027477595.1). Taxonomy (NCBI): domain Eukaryota; kingdom Metazoa; phylum Chordata; class Aves; order Passeriformes; family Fringillidae; genus Haemorhous; species Haemorhous mexicanus. Next base: position 29,396,448 of record NC_082348.1, on the reverse strand, counting down.
GGCAGCATTTTGCTTTCATAAATATTCTTATGCTTTAGATATGCAGAGCTTCTTTTAGTTTAATATTTTTTTTTTTTAAATTTAGCTACTCATTCAATAACTTTATGCTTTCATTTCCCTCTTCTTCTCTTATCTGTTTCCAGCTCACCAATTTAGCTCTGGAAGATGATTTCTTTCTTATAATTTTTTTTCACCTGCACCACAAGCAATTATCATCTCTCAAATACAAGATTTGAAGGCATCTTGTAACACCCACTATGATGAATTTTATTCAAAAGTAAGTTTTTACAGAGAAGATATAATTTCTGCATGTTATATCTCTGGGTTAGTCAATTTTAAGCCTCTATATTCTTTTGCTACCATAATTAACATACTGCTTCAAAGACACAAAGGGACAAATGATCCATGGAGAACAGAACTGAGCATGAGAATTCCAGTAAGATATTTTATCTCTTGGACTCCAAGTGTATTAATCTTAGTACTAAAGAAACTTAAAATAATTGCTAAAGATAGAACAACAGAATGAATATCCTTAACTGCAACATGCTGTGCTCTCCATGCCTCTAGAAGCAGATTCATTTATTGCATCAATTAATGTATTTGTTGCCTTTGAAATATGCTGAGGTCCATGGGACAAGCTATGTAAGTTTGCACTAGCCCACTATCAAACTACTTCCTTAGATTATTAAAATACTTTGTACCCTTTAACCACCAGTTCTTTAAAAATTATTTTCCTGCAGCTTATCAAGGCAAGAGGAACAGAACTAACATCTGGTAGAAATAAGGAAAAATGTTGGTCTTCTGGCACAACAAATGTCCATTTTATGAACAGTCAAAAAGTGATTGGTCTATAGCCTTTCCTGGAGTCAGAACAAGAATATTCAGCTTCTACATCCCAGCCCCTCAAATGGCAAGTAGCTGGACTTAACAGCCAATCCAAATGCTTTCAAATTGTCTTACCCAGCTACAGTTTTTCACAATACAAGAAAATAAAAAGGCAATACAGAGGAATTGGTCCAAATAAATTATTTATCAACCTATTTCCAAAGGACTTCAGGATAGCTGGCCCTTCTCACTGGAAAAAAAAAACGAAAGAACACAAAAACCCAAAACAGCACATACACAATATGTCCAAAGGGAAGACAATCTTATTGCTATTAGCATTAGACTTCAAGCTCTTCTTGGATAGGAAGAACCTATTTCACATTATGGGTTTTTAAAGTAGAGCACAGAGGGGTCCAAGGTAGAAATCTTGCCTCTGTCCCTCTTTCCAATGATAGCTGTGCATACATTGTGTCTCTCTTTACTGAGTGTTAAAACCAAGCTGTTTACAATTAAGATAATACTGGCAGTTTATAAGAAGATATTAAAATGTGAAAAAAAACCCATCAATAATTGATTTGGAGAATGCTTCCAGATAGAAATAAAATCAGGAGAATAAACACTGAGTGCATCTCTCTAGGCCTTTGAATGAGCAACATAAAAACATGTCTGGTTCAGCAGCCTGTACTGCTTGCTGTCATCTGATTTTAAACATATTCTCCCTGTTGCCCTGCTGAGTAATCAATAAATTCATTTTCTTCATCAGTGGTTGGTTTTCTCTTTTTCCCAGCTGTCATAACACAAGAACTCCTCTAAGCAGGACTACTTGGTTATTAGATTTCACCCAACTGAGCCACATAATGCTTTTTTACAGATTGGCAATCAAGGAAATTCTCTTCATATGTAGATAATTTTAAACAAATAAAGTTGAAAGAAATCAGGTGCTTGTGCTTCTAATTTTTTTTCCCTCACATTTAAAAAGAAATAGCATGTACTAAGTTAATCTATTAGTTCAAGGGTTCTAAAATTTAGTTTATCTGATGGTATAACAGCAAGCAGTTAGTCTCCAAAGCAAAGTATAACAAAAGATTTTGGTGACTAATAACACTTATAAAGAAAAGAGCTTAAATTTGCAGAAGCCAAGGCACAGAAACAGGGGGTGGACTTCACAGTTCCTCTGAGTCACATGTGAGTTACCTCAGGTCACTACTTACAGGATGGGCAGATTTGATTATAAAGGAAGGAAGGAAGACCCAAGAACTTTCTCCTTTCAAGCAGCAGGAATGCACTCTCACCAGATGTTTGAGGCTAACCAAACAACTGCACAGAGCTCCTGGTACTGGCAGGAGAGCAAAAAAGATCCTGTTGTAAAGCAAGAGAAAATGCACCACTGAGCTGGATATATTAACATTGTGGTCACCAAGGTAGCTGGGTCCATGACAGGCTTAAAAACATGTAAATTACCTCCAAATGAAAATACAAACACAAAAGTTATATTTGCATTTCTATCTTTCAGAAGGAAAAATCTTTGAATCTAACTCCGAATTCTTGGGGCAAAATTAATTGTAGCAAACCAAAATGTCTTTTTTCTGGGTCAGCAAACCTACTTCTAGCATAATGAAATTCTTAACCTGCGTTGGGGTTGTTGGGCTTTTCTATTTTTTTGAATGATGCTTTTGATATGGTAGTCATAAAAAGAAACCCATTGCAACTCCTTTCCAAGGGAAAGTCAGAGACTAGAGCAACCACTTACTCTTCTGGGATTTGTGGTTTTAATTAGGCTTATAAGTCCTGAAATTAAATTCTCAGTTACTCCCTTTTTGAGGAATGTTTATCATATAGAAACACAGGTATTAGACACAGATATGCTTAAAAGACATGCCATATAGAAGCCCTGCTGTTTCTGTAAGTTACAGGCTGCCACAGCCACAATATGGCCAAGCCCAGAAATGTTCACTTCTTGTCTCTGTGCAGGAAAATTCTTTCTGAAATAAATGGGAAATTATTCCTATGTCTTTACTAGAAAATACCACCTGTTCAGATTTGACATAGCTTCCTGCTTTCATATTAAGAGGAATAAACAAATAACTTTAAATTAATCTTTCCTGTACAACTCTTAGCTAGTAAATTGAAGTTACTCACTGGTTCTGTTGGTGGGTGCAGGAATAAACAGACTTTATAACAGTTCAACAGCATATTTCAGTAATTAGCTGCAATGAATCCATTCAATAATACCCTAAAAATACAAGATCTAAGAAGTAAAAATGTGTCATATTAAACTGGGCTGTTTTCAGTGAACATGTATTTAACAGGAGAGAACACACTGATTTGATATTTGATTTGCTTCTTAAGTTATGGCAGATAATACAAACAATTAGTTAAATTGCTAAATTAACAGTAAAGCCTGCAGTGTGTGGGACAACTGCCTGATCATCTGGGGGTCATTGCTGAGTCTCACTTGCCTGCAGACTGACAGGACTCTACCTGCTTGTTCTACAGCACAGCAAGTGAGTCCCACAGCCAAGGAAAGACACTGAAGGAGGAGCTTCTTTGATACTGAAAATATCTCCAGTTGTCTTAAGGCTGAAATAAAAGCAAATCACAAAAATAACAAATACCCCAATAGGGTGGTTTGTCTGAAAACAGACTGGGCATTCAAACAAGAATAATAAAATGAAAGGCATGCAGGGGTTTTCTTCTTAGTTGAAAGCAGCAAGGTAAGGATCTGCATCTGATCTAGCACCACAGGTCAATAAAAAGTTGAATGAATTGAAGATATTTTGAGCATTAGAAACAACAAAACTGCCTTTGAAACTATACAGGGCAGAATGTCATCCTTCAATATGCCATTGATGGCTGGAGGAAATAAATATAACAGTTAAGATTTAAATGAAAGACTCCTGAAAATGGAGCTAAATATGTTCTGCTACTCAGTGGAAAAAAGTGCAGTAGATTTGGAATGAGTTATGTAGTATATTAAAAAAAGAACAAAAATGGACAGTTAAAAGTGTGCAGAAGCTGAGTACCTCACCAACACAGAGAATGAGGTGAAACTGAAAGAGTCTCAAACTTCAGGGTCACTCCAATCATCCCTTCAGTGGGCTTTAGATTCAACACTTCTGTACCTATATTCTGCCAATACAGAGAACTGCATGTGGCTCATTTTCTCTGGACTGCTGTGCCTGAGCAATGCTTTTCATTTTATTTCATAGTCTATGATATAGTTCATAACTTTAATAACTATCCTACCTTAATCAGTGGATATAGCTGTCAAATTGCTATAGAAAAAGAGTTGGGAGAAAAAAATAAAGTAATTTATATCCTCAGGTGTGGCTCACTTACATCCTCAGGAATTGCTGGGCATTCTGTGGGTAGATTTTGTAACTTTCTGTTTGGTTTTATTCTTGTTAGTCACAGTATAGTAAAAGTTTCTGGCAAGGCACAAAGAGCAGGATCCAGTCATTTTCCTTCTGCTAAAGACTGCCTTGCTCAAGTAGCAAGAAGAAGCAGGGTATAAAAAAAAAATAATCTGTAGATTGTGAAAATGATTGATGACAAGTGTGCTGAGCACAGAAACACCTTTATTCAGCAGGGTGCCACACTCAGAAATCCCCTTGCTGTTGAATAACAGCTCATGGCTGCTATAAGAAAGCCTCTCCCTGCTGGGAAATTTTGAAGCAAGGCAGAAAAGTTCTGTGTCTCTCTACAGAGAAAATTTATATCTGAAATGACAGCTATGACTACACCTTTGAGACAGCTTTCAGGGAAGGAAATAGAGTGCACCTGGGTGTCAGTGCATGAAATAGCATGAGAAATGGAAAGTTATTAATACAAGGTCCTAAATACTTTAATGGCAAGAAAAAAATCACCATCCATAGATGCTTGTTTCACTTTATTAAAAGCTTTATTGCTTCAAGGATGGAGGGAAACTGCCATTACTGTGTTTCAGAGGTGGTTCTCATTGTTCAGCAAGCCCATACCCAAACAGAAAGGAAACTGCCTGCTGTTCAGTTAGATAGTTGCCATTTTCATCATCTTCTAAATCTACAAATAAGTCCAGGGTAGGAACTACAGGAGCAGCTCCTTGCCTGCAGCACGGCCTTTTGATCATGTTTCACTCTAAAAAGACATTTCCTACATGAGGTTTTAACTGACATGACAATAATTTTGGCTAAACTGTGTGTGAAAAACGTTAATTCAACAAGGAGCTCTCATTTTAGCCCATCTCAGAACTTCCATAGAAAGGAAAAAGAGCACAGAGCTGGAGAAAAAGACCTTTATAAATGTGTGTGGATAATAAAATCCATGGCTAGCTTAAAGGAAAAGATGTGAGTAAAGGAAGACAGAGATGCTAAACTGGATCATATGGAACACTTCAAAAGGTACATTCTGAGGAATGTGTTCTGCCACATAAGTTGGAGAATGCACTAAATTCATCAAACAGCTATAAAAATCTTCAGTGAATTATAAAAATCTACCAGATGGAAAAAGGCTAAACAAGAAAGGTCTGAGCTGCTCAAGAGCATAAAGACTTCAAAGGAAGGAATGGCAGAATTTAAGTTAAAATTTTAAAATAAAATACCTTCTGAAGACAAGAAGATGGACTTTCATTCAGAATCAGACAAAAAAATAAAGGAAAGGCATTACCATGCTTGTAACTTCAGAGACAAAACTAAAATAAACCCCCATTTATGCAGACATGAAGGAAGGAGATTATTCTCCCTGCCAGATGGCCAATAAAAGGTCTGTGTCTCTTTCCATCCTAGAGATGAGATGAAATGTGTGTAGGCCTTGCAACACCTATCATGAGCAGAGTCAGGCAGCACAGAGCCTGCTGCCTTGCAGTGACTCAGAATGTGGCACAGCCCTGAACAGAAGGGGGGTTTTGAGCAAATCTCCTGGACCCAGAGGGGTGGGAACAGCCAGGTGTGAGCCCAGCTCTGGACACAGCCCCTCACACTTGGGTTTGCTGTTCATTAATGACATTTTCCCCCGAGCGATTCTCTCCGAGTGTACCACTAAGATGGCTTTCACTCCTCTTTCTGGGGGGGATGAAAGTTTCTCTGGAGCCCTGCTGGAGCTCTGTGAGGTGTTTGCTCCAGCCTGGGCATTGATTGAGCACATTCATCCAAAGCTGAGCCCCAGCACCGCCGGCCCCGCCGCGCTTTGTTCTTGAGCGGCGACGACATCCACTGGGGAGCAGTGGGGGATGGATGGGGCTCAAGAGGAAGCTCGAGCATTTCCCTTTGTGCATCTCTCAGGATCAGGAGCTTCCCTACTTTGCAGCAGCATGAGATGGCTTTTTCCCAAATGCACATCAGATAAAAGTATAAAGGTCACTCTTTGATGCGACTTCACAACAGCAGCAGAAAAGAGGAGAACACTGAGGGCACACAGCTTCCTTCTAGTTATTTCCAACAGCAGACCTGTACTTAGCAAAAACAGCCTGTTTTCCTTAACCATGGGAACACCCATATTTATCTCTCAGCTATGCACTTTGCACAGAAAACAAAAAAAAAACCAAAAAACCTGCAAGAGTGGATTTCAAACCACACAACATAAAGAAAGTACAAAATAACATAAAGGTATGCATCCAGTGCTTGAAAATTTTTGTCTGAAAAGAAAATCCTATACAGTGCTCTACATAAGAAATATGGATAATTAAACTGTCTACACTCAAACAGCCTATTTTGAATTCAGTATTTTCAAATATTACAGGCAATAGCAAAGTGGTAATTTTTACCTATATTTGTCACATAAGGTGTTTTATACTGTAAACTCTTTAAGATTGGAGCTTATGGATGGAAAATAGCCCTTAAGTCACTGCTCAGAAGATAACAGCAATAATTTCCACTCATCATGACAGTGGTGTTGAATGTCTGCACCCTTTTGCAATCCCTTTCACCATTTCATTATCAATCTCTTGTCCCTTATGGCTGTTGAAGGCAGCTGCTCCTGCAGCCCAATACCCATGACTGTGAAGTCCTTGCAAGAGGGACAATCTCCAATCTCTGCCTTAGTCTGTGGTTTGGTTGCCTGTCTGCAGCCCTGGGCACAATGCAGGGTCATTCTTCTGCTCCACTTACTGGGGAAAGCTTGGCAGGACAGGTAAGTCCTGCCCTGATTATGGCAGGGCTTTTACATTTTAATTTTTTCATCTTCTTTGGGAGGGGGGAAACTTGAACATTGATGGTATCAGCAGGTGGCTCTACCAAAAGTATTTTTTGAAACACAATTTCCTCTATGTCTGGTAGCTCCACTAAGAATGGAAAAGCAATTTTTAATTTATATTTTGTCTTCCATTAAGCACCAGCTCTTTCACAAGTTACATACTCCAAGTCATCTGACATCTCACAGATCTGCTAAATGTGAATGAGGACATAATTTGGCCTCTTCTTTTTAATACAATATATCTTAACAGAGTGCTCAGCTTTCAGACTACAAGCCTCAACATCACAATGGGAATTAAATTTATGTGCAGGCCAGTATGCACCAGTCAGAGAGAAATCACTGCATTGCATTGTGCTATTGAAAATGCAATGCCTGGGCAGAAATATATTTCAACTTTACCTGTTTAGCAAAAAATGAAACTCCAAACCCAATTATTTTCTTACAGATTTGCTACAGAGTCCATTCTTTGAAGCATCAAGAGCAGAATCTTGCAGAAATGACAGGTACATTAGGTCAAGGTAAATAAATTGTTTGAATTAAAGTGAAAAGCACTGAGAGAAGCTTCAAGGCAAACAGGTTTGCTTTAGAAACAATTTCTACAAGCTTAGAGATGGATTGGAACTATTAAAACCAGTACAAAATTTTAAAGATACAAAAACGAAATCAGTGAGTTTTCTTTGATTATTTTAAAACTAGAATCATGAATTATGTGCCCAGTCCCCAGCCACAGAGACCAACAGCAGAAATCTCAAAAAATTGAGGACAATTCTTTAGTTTGGATAATTCACTGAAAGTCAATTAAAAAGAATGAAAAGGGTAGGTACTCAGAAACTCACAGGAAAAGTAATTTATGCAGTACTGAATATTTCCATCTCTCTTCGTATATACAATGGGAGTTTATTGATGGCTTTTTATAGTGTAAAATTCCAGTACTTACAAATTTACTTTCTTCTATTTTAAGTTTAAGCCTATTAAGATCTTGAGTCTTTCATCCAGTTTTTCCACAAGATTTTGGTGTCTTTCAAATGCAAATCTGATTCAAATTAATCACAAGTCAGCATCATTTATTTTGTCAATTGATACCCCCTACTCAATGTATTGCTGAAGAGAAAGGAACAGCTGCAGGAATTAGAATCAAGACACTATCAACCCCTCAATTGTTGTCAAGTCAGGATTGTGCATGTGTTTTTTCTTATAGATCGTTTTCATCTGCTTTTGGGGGTATTATTTTTTTTTTCTATTTAGATATTTAAGGAGTTACATTATACACCAACAATGGCTAAATACTGTCAGCCATCTTGTGCTGCATGCTAGAGAAAATATCAGAAATCTTGTCTCAGTGCTCCCATATTTTTCAATGTGCAATCAATGCATCAGATGTTTGGCAGTGCACAAACCTGGAAACACTTTGTTGGTGCCAACACAAACATTGTGGCACCTGATGTCAAGGAGTTCTCCTTGATTTGCATCTTACCTAGCACCAGTAACACAGGAGGTTCAGGGTACCCATCACCCATAATGCTGTGATATTTCCAATTTCCATTAAGAGGACTAGTTTGGTACAACTGCAAATTTGCAAAATAAATAGCTGAGTGAAATTAGAGGGAAAAAATGTTTAACACAGTTTCAACACATAGAAGCAAGGGAAAACCTGAAGCACAACAACATTTCTGCAGCCTTATTCACAGTGTTTTGAAGATCTCTTTAGGCTCACTGAGAAAAATCAAGGTTTGTCTGCTTGCTCTAAGCCCTCACCCAGCCACCTTCCTGAGAAATCCCACCTCCTCTTTCTGACCCTTTTCCAGGGGGGAGACATGGCTTGGTCTCAGGAAGACAAGTTCACCTGTTTCCTTGTTTTTTGTTTTCACAGGCATCAGCTAAGGCTCCCAAATGTGCAATAGACTTCACTTACACTTATTTCACTTTTCTTTCCCTCCCTTCCAATGCACGATTCTCACAGCTCTACACAAATGGCAGTAAAAGACACCTCTGCCTGCAGCCTGAGCAGCCAGACATGCAAGCAAGCAGATCATCAGAAACTGGTCTCCCACTCTAATGAAAATTCAAGACACTGAAGGTGGATGGAAATGCTCCAGCTTGGCTGAGAGAGCAGAGCCCCTGAGCTTCCCCAGACCTTCATGGAACACCAAATGCAGGCAGGAACCGGCGGGGAAGCAACTGAGCACAGACGTATGAAGCAGCCAATGTGTCAGATCAGACATTTTCCTCGCTGAAAAATAAAACAGGGAGAGTGCTACAAGCAGGGATCCTGCAAGACAGATTAATCATTCTGTCTAGAACAACTGTTAACACCATTCCTGAGCAGAAGCTTTCCATGAAGGGGCCCAGCAGGGAGGAAAGCAGGGACCTGATGGCAGCGAGCTGCAGAGGAACATCAAAGAGTGTCCTTGCAATTACAGGCTGGCAACAGAGGGGCTGCTGAATGTGAAAACATCACCAGAACAGGTACACTAAATGGAGCTGGCCCACGGAACAAATCTGCTTGTTATTCAGCTCCATTATCACTCACAGAGTAATAAGGAAAATCAAATTCCATTCTGATTCATTTGGCACTCATTCCCACCTGGGTTAGAATAGCTGAAGTGGTCTCTACACCGTTCTGTTATCTCCATCACTGCAATTTCAGACTGTTCAAACATGCCCTGAACTTTTGGTGCCATGAAGTTGTCTGCCTTAAGCCAAATTGCTGAAAGTCCTGAGCAGCTGGCAACCACTAGAAAGGCTTCAGAATGCCCAAGACATTGTAAAATCACCCTGGCTTCTCTTTGGAAATGTAGGCTTGCTTGCCACTGTCTTCAATTTCTATACCTCACCTGAATGAAGCCGTGTTAGAAAGGATTATTATTTTAATTAATAGAAAGAACACATACAGATGTAAATAGCTGGTCAACTATGATCTGGATAAGTATGTATTAAAAACTTTTACTGGATATAAATTTGTTTGGATTTGTTTTTACTACATTACCACAGATTTATAACATACTAAATACTCTGGTTTTTGAGGTAGAAATCAGTAAGTCTACAGCAAAAGAGATAAATAGGTGAGTATGGTGAATTCCACATCAATGTATAACCAAATAGCTAGGGACTAGCAGAAGTTCAATAAAGTAATTTTAAACCTTTCACATAAGTTCAATGGCTTTATTTTATAGACATTTAGTAAATGACATTTAACTTTCAGCCTTTAATAAACAGGTGAAAAATTATTTAAGAAATTACATGGGGAAAATGCAGTTAAATATGTGAGGAAGATTATAATTGGTTAAAGATGACTGCAATGCCCACAAGAGTTGCTGGTGAGGCTGGAGCTGTGAGTGAGGCAAATGCTGCCCCTGACCAAGTGGGAGCTGCTCATGTCATTTATCTGCTTGTCTGTAAGAGAGCTCCAGCCTGGCATCACAGGACTGAGCAGCACAAAGCCCAGTGCTACAGCCTCAGAGGGTGGCCCCTCCTGAAAATCCATATCCATCAGTAAGCTGCAGCTCTTCAGGGAAATGAAGAGCCAGACAAGAGCTCTGTTATCCCTGGCCCTACCACAGGCCCAGAGACTCAGCCAGCTGTGGGCTTGAGACACCTTACCTCTATGAACAGCAGTCAATATGGATTTAAAGTTGAACTTCTGCATTCAACTCAATATAGTTGAAACATTTACAGTAAATACAGTCTTTATTTCTAAAGAAGGGCATCAGAGCTGGCCTCTCTGGTCTTCTGTTCATGCCCTCTTCTAACTGCTACATCCTAAATCCTGGTATTAAGATCCTTAAATTACCTCAGGATGAAGACTCCTAATCCCAGACTTTATGTACTACAGATACAGTTTTTCCACTTGTGGGATTGTTGGAGATGCAGGTTTCTGCAGAAAATATTCACCCACTGAAACAAGGTGGAGAAGAAAACTAAACTTTGAGGAATGCTTTTCAAAACCAAAGCTTGATAAAAACATTGTAGTGCACAAGAACTAATCACCATCCTTTCACTTTTCTCCCTTCCCAAGTGCAAAGCCATCCTTCCCTAAACTGTCTCCTGCTCCCCCTGGTCACAGGAACATGCCAGCGAGGCTGCAGGCTTCTGCCTCTGCACACAAAGATTCCTCTCTGCTGAACACTTCTTGTGTTCATCCACCCACAAAAAGCCACTCACTCACACACACTTTTCAGTTTAAAGCACAATAGTCCAGATAGTGTAACGCTCCATGAAATAACATGAAAAGCACAACCCTACAGATGAGACCCACCAGCTCCTGAGAAATGGCCTGAACAGCTTCAGAGATGTGGGAGCTCAGCACATCACTCCTGATGTCCAGAGCTACCGAGAGAACCCTTGGGGGGCTCGGGAGTCCTGGAATGTTGCCAAAAGCACTTGGTGGCTTGATTTTGATCCATCTAGAGATGTGCCACCGATGTATGAGGAAATGGAACATGCGAGAACCACTCAGGTGTAAATGGTGAAGGGAAGATATTATTATAGGGTGAATTACAAATTTTGGGGTTTCGGTACAGGGGGGTGGTAGAGACAAGATGGAGGAATCAGGGTGTGCCACCAGGCTTTTCCTTCTTCTTCCTGTCTTCCATCTTCTGGGGTGGTGTTGGCACTTGTGGATTGGTCTGGGATGAGGGTGTACTTAGTGACGAAGATGATAGGTATTGGGGACAAAAATGTAAATATGATATACGTAGTTTTTGTTATAAAAGATGCGGCCGCCTTGGGGGTGGGCAGAGTGCCTTTGGCTGCCGTGCTGGTCAGATCCTTCAGGCAGGGAGAGGACTTTTTAGATAAGAGATAATAAACAAACTGAAGATCGAAAAAACCTGGCGTCCAGTCTCATCCTTTGAAGCCCAGCGTGCAAGAACCATCCTGAGCGTGTCTGGGGGCAGAGACAGACAGCCGATCCCCCAGAAGAGAAACCAACAGTGGGTTTGCACAACACATCATTCTTTCTGGCTTAATTTGTATCACAGCATCCTGAGGAGAAAGCCTGATTCAATACTGCTCAGCACCTGTCATTTACATGACTATCAACTTCAAACGGTGAAAAAACAAACAAAAAAGGAGATTTTTTTACAAATACATTAAACAATATTACATTTTTAATTGCCATCACCCCATTTAAGTTCTTAAACATTAAAGCAGAGGGATATCAACACTTTTATCAACACACAGACGTTTGTGATGCATATGCAAACTGCAAAAAGAAGGTCCTAAGCAAGAGTTGAACAATACAGTAACTGAAAGACAGCTTGTTGCACCTCATTTGTTTGAAGGTGGGGAAGCACAGTGAGGAGGCAAGGTGATATTTTAGATTAGAAGTACTTTTTTTTGCAAAAGCCTTGATTTTAAACTTGCACAGTACCTGACATTGCAGGGAACTAGAAGTTCAATAAAGGAAAATGCACGCACATGGGAACATTTTCTTAATTGGACTCTTGAGCTGAAAACTCAGATGTATTTCTAGTAGATGAAATGCTTCATATTAAATGTCAAGATGTATTGAAGAAGTGACACTTAAAGTGAACTGAAGAAAGAAATAAAACGGAAGAAATTTAAGACAGCGTTTATTAGCTGAAGATATTCTATGCATAGAGCAACTCACATTTTAAAACTAATTTCTGTCTATCTGGGATAATGATTGCGTGCCAGGAGTCAGGAATACAACACAAAACCAGGATCAGAGGGAAGGAAGAAACTTCTATGGAAATAATTTGAAAACACATAACACAGCTCAGAGCAAGACCACTGTCTTCAGCAGGTCTAATTAGCACCAATTGTGCTCCATTTCTGGTCTATAAATACACCCTAGGGAATTATTTTTTTTGAAAATAGATCTCTAGAGCCTTATTCAAGCTGCAGTCCCTGCCTGGTCCAAGCACACAACCTGCAAAGCCACAGGTGCCTTTCCCCTCCTGCCCTGTGCTCCCAGCTCTCTGCCTGCCACCACTGCAGGACCTTTGGGTCCAGCTTGGAGCCCAGCTTCAGGCCCCTCCAGCCCCCAGCCTTTCCTCCTGGTTACCCTCCATTCTTCCTTGCCACTTGATGGCTTCTGGCTCCTCTCACCCTTTGCTCTGCACTTTCAGTCTTACTAAGAGCCTCCATTTTCTACAGTGACCCTGGAAGCTGAGGTATTCTGACCTCACTTTTACATCTCTTTTAAAAATTTCTTCAAAAATTTCCATCCATTCAGGGTACCATTACTCTTTTGCTCCAAGTCTCTTTCACTCTTCAATTATTTCCTTTTGCTCAATGCCTATTTCAATTCAGCTTCACCAGGTTTCTCTTTTCACCCTGTCAGACACTTTTCACATCCATCTTTCCCAGCTCTCCCTCCCTCTGTAAAATGATGGAGTTTGTCCTATCAGCTCTGACAAGCTGTCCCTCAGTTATTGACATCATGGCACCATCACAGCCCCAGCTCCAGCCCTCCTCCTGCTCCTGCTGAAGCAGGCATGAGAAAGGGCTCAGGTTTTGCTGCCTTCCCGTGCCTCACATTGATTCTCCTCTTTCTCATCTCTGCCCTTTATCTTTTGGAACAGCCCAGACTGATCCTTCTGCTGCCAGCCCTCATCACCACCACGGCTGCCTCTTACCTGCCACCCCACACTCTGCTCTCCAGACTCTTAACAACATTTCACCTGAAAAATCAGCAATCTTCTCAACGTGCCTTTCTTGATCTGTGAATTCCCTGAGGAATTCAAACTGCCTTTTATAGCCTTACCAATGCCAATTTGAAAAAACCCTCAAATTTAAAATTTGCTCACGTAGCCAAAATTTCTTTGTCTTTAATGTTCTTCTTATATCTGGTCATCAGAGCTGATGCAGCTAAATAGGCATAGGTCCTTTTTGCCAGTCCCTGATTCTTTTTTTTTCCTTTCTACTTTGAATATCTTTGGCAGCTGAGGAGTGAAATTCATCTTTTTCCTTCTTCTCAAATAAGCAGCGCTCAGAAAAGTCAAGGAAAGTCAAAACTAGAACTGTTACTTAACAAAAGATTTCTATATTACTACAGATTTACACTCCTATTTCTGGAAATTACAAAGTGCAGAAAAAAGAGTGAGGATAAAGAAAGCAAGAGAATACAAGCCAAACTGTGGGCTGCACCAAGGTCAGGGGTGGCTTTGGAGATCCAGAACCTGCAATTCCCCTGCCTGCACTGACAGTCCTGCAGTCTTTTTCTCAAGGCTGCAAAGTGCCTTTGTGGCTTTACCTATCCCTGGGTTCTGGGGGCAGCACATCCCAAATATCCCTCTCCCATTTTCCTTCTCCATTCCAGTATATCACATTTTAAAGAAGATTGAAACAGGCTCAATGGTAGTTCAGGCTCACCTGAACTTCCAAACAGAGCAGATTACTTGTACATAGAAAATAAGAAGCCACAAATTATGATGATTTATTTTAATAGTGTCCATCCCAAGCACAGGGAAGTAAAACCACTGGAATGTGTGGGTTAGCAAGATCAATGCTCCATGAGGATATTTGGCACTATTTATGCCCAGCATGGGTGGATATTAATTATGTATTTTTTTAAAGGAAGCCAACTATCAGATTTCCAGGGAAGGATTTATGCAATGCTTTTACATACAAAGATTCAGAAGAAAAAACTAAATTTAAAAAACTCAGTTCTCTCTCCTGTTCATATGAATTTTCCAACTCCATGCTGGAAGAGCAACTGGAAATCTGATGCTCACAGGAACTCTTTGTAGGATTCAAAACTGGACCTAGCACAAGAAGGTACCTACAACAGGATTTTCAGGCTCTGTGTTTTATCTTCAAGCCAAATTGAAATTCTTTTGCTGGAGATTCTTGTTGTTTGTAGACAGGAGGACACCAAAACTTCCCATAAATGTCAGTTGTGACATGCCATACACATAATTGTAATGGGAACAGTGAATCTGCTTGGCATTCACTTGAACCAAGTCACTTCTGGGTCAGTTTTGCTGGAAATATGTGATTTCAAAAGGAATCTGATCTCAACAGGAACGTTTACTCTCTTGCAAAACTCCCCCTTGACAACAAGATTTAATAAAAGGTGAAGGAACTTGCAAAATACATGGGGAAAATGCTGGGTTTGTAAAACCAAGAGACTGACACTGACAAGAAAACAGGAGAGCTCTTGTTTCTCAGGACACAGGTATCAAAGTCAATCTGAAAATGAAAGAATTCTCTCTCAAACTCTAATCAGCCAGGATCATGTAGCACCTTAGTGCAATGATTTAATTTTGTGTTTAACAGCTTTTATCAGTGCCAGAGCACGCTGGGACCACAAAACACCTCAGCTCTTGGGAGCATTGCCTGCAGCTGGCTGCTCCAAGGCTGCCTGCACAGCCTCATGGAATCCAGCCCACCCAAGGGCAAAACCTGGGGTGGGATACAGCTCTGAACCTGGCTGGGGTGGCAATCACAAAGCACTCATCTATTTCTCTGACTTGATACAAATATTTTTCTTTTAAACTCCTTTTTTTTCCTTATAGTTATGTCCTTTATAGAGGAAAATTCCTATATAAAGTACCTATATAAAGTTCTTTTCTTTAAAGGTCTTTCCAAGAGGTTTTTTTCCAGTCTGTAATAAATACTGGCCTTTGTTTTTTATTCTAAACACAAAGTTTAAACCAGCAACAATTAAAAATCTGATACATTAAGTTACAATTTTAATTGTAATAACATCTCACTTCTAAGCATATTATTTCCCCAAAGCCACTCAAGTGTAAAATATGCTCATATTCCATAACCAAAAAAAAAAAAAACCAACATTTAAAATGTGGAATTTAGGTGGAAAGTTAAGCATAATCAGTCTATACCCACGGCAAGCCACTGTGCTCTGCCCAAAATGCTGTGTGTCCTATGAAGAGACATGTGATGTGAGGAGGATTTTTTTCCAGCTCCATCCTTGTTTTGCTGTGCATCAGCAGCCATGCTTAGGCCATTTGTAGGGGTAGGCAGCGTGGGAGCTGTGGTTATAATTGCACTTCTCAGAGAGAGCCACAATGACCATTTGCATTTTCACCTGCAAGACAACACAGAAGGGAGGTCTGCCTTTGGAGAGAGCACGGGAGGAGAGTCTGCTCCTGCCTGGAGGAGGCAGAGCAGAGGTGAGGACAGATGTGTCTCTGTGCCATCCTGAGGCTGCCACCTGAAGCAGCCAGGGGGACCAGCAAGCCCCCCCAGGCTTTGGTGCCTGGCTGAGTTCAGAGGTGTGAGATAAGTGCTGCCTTCAGCCAACAAAGCACTGGCAATTTCAGAGGCTGAGGATTCCTCCTGCACCCTTGGCATCACAGGGATTGCTGAACTTTGATGCAGAGACCTTGTTTGGCTGCTTCTTCAAAAGCAAAAGGCTCACAGTCCTTTTCCTCTTCCCTTGCACATGGCTCAGAGCCTTTTGTGGGAGAAAAACCTAATTAGCTCCTTCTGCAACGCTTGGTAATTGAGATCTTTTCTGAGATGGTCCTTGAGAGTGCCCAATCATATTTCCTTCCTATTTATCAGTAACATGTTTGCTAATGCATTACATGGCACCATTAGCATCTATATACTCTGAGATTAGGCAGTGTTTCCATTAGGGAATTATAACTCATCCTTACCATTTGATTCCAGACAGAATTGTAGCTTTCAGCATCAGAGCCCAGAGTGATTTAAATAATGGAATTGGGCTATAAAATCTGTTTAGTTTCCAGTGTATATTTTATATTTGAAACGAAATGCAAAAATATTGAAAGACTTAAAATTGGGCTATTGCAAAGCACATTTAGGATGAAGTTTTACTGATATCAAAGATTGCTGCTTTTGTGCATTTATCTTTTTTTTTTTTTTTTAAATAATGGTACTCTTATGTTGAGCATTCTACAAATACTTTTCTCAAAATGAAATTTCACAAGAATACTTACAATATGGGCTTGCACATCCATCTATCACTACCCAGATAACTAATGCCATTACAGGGAGGTTGATAAAAGAATATTTTGAACATTTAATGGCTGTGAAATTCTAAAGAATGCATAGGGAGCTCTGATACTTTTCAGTCAACAGAACTAAACCATCACGTTACATCAAAGACAGCATTTTACATTCAGGAAACAGAAGAAAGATGGGAGTGCCAGGAAACTCATTTAATAAATGAACAGCAATCTTTGACCAAGGTTTTCCAAATTGTACCCTTAAATGCAAGTTTTAAATGCCCAGATACACATCATTCTTTCTACACATGATGGGAAAGACATGGCACTTGGAGGCCCAGGGAGAATCCCAGATGTTTCTGCTGCTCTTTTCAGTAAATGTTGGAATCCACAGATAAACTCTCCTCTGATTTATAATTATCTCTGATTCTATGACCTACTTAAAACAATGTACATAACACACTCCTTCCCAGTTGGGGTTATTCTTTTATTCTGGCTTATTCTAGCAAGTTTTCTAAAATTACTGGTTTATTACACCATTGAACTCAGCAAAATTCATTCATCCATCACAGAATCACAGAGTCTGGAAGGGCCTCCAGAAGTCATTTAGTCCAACCTCACGTTCCAAGCAGGATCACTTAGCTGAGGCTGCCCTGGGATGCATCCAGGCAATTGAACCCTCAAGAGCTCAACTCACCACCACCACCTCTGTGAAAAGCATCTCCCTGTACCTCAGCCCCTCATGCTGACAACATATTTTTTAAAATCTAATCAGAATTTCTTATCTCCATTGCATTTTCCCTACCACTGAGCACTCCTGGAGTGCCCTGAAATCAGAAGTGTGTCCTCCCTTATGCTCCCAAAGCTGACCAAGGCTCTCCTCAGGCATGGCATTTTTCAGATCCCTGACTGCACTGACACCCTCAGCTGGGCTCACTCACTCACATCAAAGCCCTGCTCGTACTGGGCAGCCCAAAACTGGACACAGGTCCATGGGAGTCCCAGGGGGAGTCATGGCCTACATGTGGAAAAAATGAACAGTGAATTCACTTTTCTCCTTACAGATCTACTGTAACATTTTTATAACGTGCTATTTTAAATTCATGCTTATATTTACAATATTTATAGTAAGTATTTTTCCAAAATAGAGCTTGTATTACAATTTGCTAAATGCAACACATTGATTAATATTTGCTATACACCCCTAGGAACACTGACAAGCAAAATGATTGAAGCATCTTCCAAGGGGAAATAAATGTGGCATTCTTGCTACTAAGCAATTTTAACTTAGCATTAAAAACTCTATTGTTTTAACTTTAGAAAGCAGCACTAAAGAACAGGTGTCCCCTGAACTTGTCAAGAGAAGAAAAAAAATTTATTTAAAAAATTAAAATTAAGTCCTTAATTTTTTTTTTTTAAAGTTGCTAATATTACAGTTGGGAAAGTCAAAATGTTTAATTTGTTTAGGTTTCCAAGAATTCATTACTCATTTGCCTTACAGAGCTAATCCTGTTATAAAATTTATGATTTTATGAGGTTGCAGGAGTCACACACAAACAACAAAACTGCAGAGACAGAAATTATCACCAAAGCACCACAACATTATCACCATCTGAACACGAAGGTGAAAATCCCATTATGCTGCAGGGATTATTCCTCAGCACAGGAGGAGAAAGTCCCCAAGACTTTTACAACAAAGCAAAGAGTGAGATGCAAACATGAAGAGATGTGTCATTTCCATTTGACAAAAGTAGGAGACAGGATGCCAAGCACTGAAATAAAGTGCCTAAGGCAGCAGGTGAAGATCCATGGGCTGAAACCAAACCTTCTGAAGGCCAGACAGATTTTAGGGTCATTCAAGAGCTCTGGTTTCAGTTTCTGTGCATTGATGCACCCTCTGAAAGCCACCATTCTTCCTCCTCTTAATCAAATGAGAACTTGGACTGCCTTTACCCTGCAGGGGCTGTACTTTTGGACTCTCCTGCACCCACAGAAGGTGGCAAACACCAGGAGCCCTAGGAGAAGCTCCTCACGGGCCCTGGGAGAAGCTGGAGCATGTGGTGAGGCTGCACCAGGTGAGGAAGGACATGGCACAGCATTCCTGGGTCTGGGAATGTGGAAAGGCTCCTTCCTGGGGCTGCACCAACAGGGAGACAGAGCCACCCACCTCCAAACAACAAAGAGCTCCTTAGCCTCACCTGAGCCCTGCTCCTCCTCCTGAGCCACCCAGCCAGCACCCTGGCCACTACAAAGCCACATGGCTCATCCTCTCTCCTGACCTTCTACCTACTGACTGCCCACTCAACCCACTCCCTTCTCCACAAGTGTCAAGAACTCAGGTTTTTTTCCTTCAAACATCTTTCTAAATCTCTCTAGAGCTGCTGTTAACCATGCAATATATGTACATTTCTACAAGCATACACTCATGAAGGCTACAGCATGTATGACAAGCAATACATTGGGTACAGGTATGGACAAAAGGGCTGTAGAAATATTAATTCTAGTCTGTGCTATTAAAAATGCCCATCAGATATTCTACTTTGGCGTAGTATTGTCAAACAAAAAACTCACAGATCTTCCTTTCACTGTGTTCCAGAACTTGACACAGTTCCTGAATCCACAGTTCCTATATCCTGAAACTAAGAACAGATAGAGTAAAACCTATTACTACACAATTACTCCTTTTTTAAAATTTATAGTGAGAAAGATGGAAAATTGAAAAGAAAAACAAAACCAAAACCACCAAAGACACAGATTTCAAACTGAGTATGCACATCAGTGGCTTCTATTTAGACTTCAATGTCATATTACAGAAGTTAGGTTGTTGCAGAAGGAAGCCCTGCAGACCACTTTTGTACCAAGTATGAAAGGAGAGGTAAAAAAAAAAAATTGCAATGAACAAAAGCAGCATGATGACAGCCATTAGTGCATCTGCTGTTCCACTGCTGCATGTACCATGTGGCCAAGCTCACACACAAAAACCTGTGAAGTATTCAGTGGAATTCCACTGAAAATTTTCCCCCAAATTTTCCCCCAGATCCCCCAAATCTGGCGTGTCTTTAGAACTAAAGCCATTATTGCACCCCAATGGTCTGATACTGTAATTAGAGTCCTGCAGGAAGTTACAAAATCCACCTCCATCTACAGTTAAGTCACAAAATCAGCCTCGATGTCCTGTTCTTGTCATGGCCTTGGTACCACACACACAATCACAGCTCTTACTCATTTCAGTAGCAGCAGTGGTTGTAAAATACTGAAGGACATCATGTAACTGATTTTAAGCTGATTAAAGGGAGAATACAGCATGAGCTCATTCCTTGTTTTATCTTCTTTGTGTTTTCATTTGAGCACAAGTGGAGAAAATATAATATTTTCTCTACCCATGAGAAAATAATGAAATATTCCTACTCTGTTTGTGGAAACAATGAGTACAATGTTTGCATGAGATACAGTGTTATTTTCACTCATAAATGGATTTAATTTTACCGAGTGATTTGTTAAATTTTTAAAGCTGGAGGAGGCTCTTGCCATTCCCAAACAGCATTACAGGAGGCAGCATCTCCTTTTCCATGCCTCATTCAGTGACCTGGAACACAGTGGCATTTCCAGAAGCTGATGCTGCCACAGGAGCAGGAGCATCCTCTGGGACTGCAGTCGTGCTGAGCTGGGCAGAGCTGAGCAGGACTGAGCTGGCAAGCAAAGGCACTCTGCTCTCTCCCTGTCCCCTCCCCACTGCCTGCCTTCCCTGTGCCTGGCATTTGTGGGTGCAGCCCGTGAGAAGAAGGGTTCCCAAGGAGCTCCTTGATGCCTGGCTCCATGCCTTGGGAATGCCACGGGCCTCCCGAGGCAGCCAGGCCACAGAGCAGCCACTGCACAGTTCCAGGGATGAGCAGCAGCAGAGCAGGAATGCTGACTGCTCATGGGGCACCCTGAACTCCTTCCATGCACTGGAATTCCGACAGCTTTGGGCTGCTGCAGCCTCCTCTCTCACATAACTGTGTGCCACAGCCATCCCCATGGGAGCAGAATTCACTGCTAGGAGCAGCAAGAGCAGAACATGGCAAATAAAATGCAAGTACTTTTTTTCCCCCCTCTTTAATAATGTCATACATAAAGTAATAGCATCAATCTTGTTTCTCATTGGAGGAAAGTAGGTTGCCTCCCCTTTGACAGTGTTAAACAGCCATCTCAGTCTTTTCAATTAACATTATGATAGCAGTTACCTAAAACAACTGGATACAAACAAAAAAAAAAAATTGGACAAGGACTACCAGCAATTAACAAAGTAAAATACCATATATGAAAGAAAAACTTGAACTGTGATTATACTAGTAAAGCCAATTGCTTATCAGTGTCTATGACAGATGTTCAAAGTAAATTTTACACTGTTTTTTTTTTTTTTTACACAGTTAACCAGTAATAGATATTGTAACTATTGGGCAAAAATTGCTTTATTAAATATATACCCACAAGTTTGAAGCATGTGTATATGATGCATAGCAAGATAGTGCTGATGCTGAAAGCAAAACAGATTCTACAAGGAGGTCCTAGAAGAGTAAAGAGTAGGCACATCCAAATGTGCTTTTACTCCACTCACAAATGAAGAGGAGAGATGAGACCTTTCATATTTCCAGGTAAATAACAGACAAAACGAGCCTGAAATATTCTGCTAGGTGGTAGAGTCCCCTGCATTTCAGAGGAGAGGTGAGCAAACCCCCAAAGCAGTCAGCTCCAGCACCACGTTGCTCACACTGAGGTTGTTCCATGGCACCAAACACAAACACATCAGTCACAAGATCCATGGCAAGAGCCAGACCAACTTCAAGACGTTCAGGGTTCAAGTGCCCTGGGTTTTCTGAGGTGCAAAAGTGTACTGAATTCACTCACTCAGAAACTGTGTCCTGAAAAACAACCCACCAAAGAACTGAAAATGAAAAGCCTTCCTGTCCCTTGTGCTGACCTGACACCAACACCCAGGGTTTTTTGGTGACACCTCCTTGTTTGGGCTCTCCCTACTTTTTACCTCAGTTGCCCCTTCCTTGAGAGGAGGTGAGAATTAATGACACAGTGAGAACAATTAAATACTAGCTGAAGACAGCCCAGAACATGGAAACAAGCATTAGGTGAGGCTACATTATAAATATTAGTTATAAATCATGTAGTAGTCTCTGCAGGGCACTGAGCAGGATTGAAACATGAGGCTATTTAGAACCAGAGGAATAAAAGGTAAATATTTTTTGGTCAAGAGGGACTGGTACCACAGGCCTGTACAGGCCAGGACAGTGACTCCATAATTTGATATACCCACCAGAGAATTCAAAAGACTAAGAACACCTGCAGTATTTCTTAGTGACTTCCTGTGTTTGGCTCGGCCGGTTTACAACGAAGATAAAAACAACTGAAATTATTAGTTTTGTTTGCATTCAAGTTGATAAACAAAAATTCTATTTGTATTTGAATAAATCATACATCATGAATTATGAAATGATACAGCGTTGGAATGATGAAAACCATTGATTTCTGTCTCTGCCTAAGGGCAGACAGAAAGAACAGAAAAATGAGATTTACAGCGCATTCACTAGGAATACTTCAAAAACGATGTACATTTTTCCTGTGAGAGCAGATCAATACAGTAATTTTATTTTTAAGCTAAGACATGGGTAGAGCTAGGACAGCCTTATCTCTTATCTGTCTAGTCTCACACATATGCAATGATATTCACATAATGTCTACACCAGCAAGATACAGTTTTTGAAAATATAACACTTCACTGAGCTCCTGGCAGCAGAGATCACATTTCTGCACTACATCTTGCACTTAGCACAAGCATCCTGGGGCGAAGTGACATTTGCCTTCCTCACTCCACAAAAGAAAATGCTACTTTACTTCAAACAATTAATGGCATGTTGTGAAGGACTGATTGAAAAACATACATTTTCAATTTTACACGCAATATGGAATAAGATGGAAAAGTACTTCTAAAAGGGTCTAAGCTCTTCCCTAGGAGGAAAAGGGGCATCAAAATCAATGTGTTGGGGATTTTTTGGTATGGCTTTTTTAATGGCTAATAAACAGGCCAGCAGGAGAGCCTGCCAGTAGGTCTGTCTGTCTGTGCCCAGTCCTTGGCATCCCACTGATAGTGGACACCACACTCAAACAGGGCACACACATCCCCCCTGGGACATGCAAGGCTTCAGTGGGGAAACACGCAGCATTAAGGCTAACATGGCATGAATTTGAGCTGCACATGGTCAGTGTCTTGGGAGAGGCACGAGAAGAACCTGCCAGCTTCCCTGCTGGGCACAGGATATGTCTAAGCTTATTGGTAATGCTCCTGCAGCCATCACAGCCTCAGGACAGGATTGAGCCAGAGTCTGCAGGGGAAGGGAATATCTTCCCTTAGATCAGCAAATGCAGCCGAAGAGTAGACAGGCTGTCAGATACACAAGGATTTTTCTGCACCTGTTGGGAACCAAAATCATGGACTCAGGAGCGAGATCATTCTTATGGACACTTATAACATCATCTGTTTGGTATTTTCCTCACAATCCCTTCAGCGTTCCTTAGGAGATAACTTATCAGTTTTCTCTCCTGCACAAACAATTGCTTTCCCTCTAACTTCACTTTCCTTCCCTTAATTATTCAGTTAGCAGCTCTTTTTTCTCTCTCTACCACATCCACTTAAACTCACATGCAATTTGTCCTCAGCTTCCATTAGCTACGAAGCTTAATGCTATTTTTTCATAAGAGTAGGGTGTGCCTGAAAGCTCATCCACTTTTTTCCAGGCATCCCAGACTCCAAGAGGGAAAACAGCTCCAGAGTCTGGAGATGCTTTTTCTGTTCATCCTCCTTTCCTCAGAGAAACTGTTTTTGCAAGGCACAGATACAGTAATGGTGCAGAGAGTAAATGAAATTTTAGGTCAGGAAGTTCCTAGGTAAAGTCCATACATTGTTAATCATTAATTGGCTGTTAAGGGGGGTTTACCAGTTGTTAGAAATTCTTCTTTAAAAATATCATGAGGGTCCTTAAATACAATTTATAAATAGAACAAGCAATTCAACACATACACAGAGACTATGCCTGCATCGTCTTTGAAGTCAAGGCTGCTTGGTGGAGACAGAGACTTTAATTGATTGTATTTAGGAAAGAAGGCAACATTTCTAATTGAGCACTGTGATTCACCCTTATCTTTAGTATTTACAGTCCCATATCCAATTAAAAAATTGTGCATAAATTACCATTGATGGACATGGAGATACAATCCCAGTTTTCATGCCAGTTCACAACCATCTGAACAAAATAGAGAACATATGCTTTCATAAAATACACTGAAAAAAGTTCACTTATTTCACCAGGACAAATATTAGATGTTATTTGTATTTTACATGGAACTACACATAAAAATAGACGACTCTTTTGCAAGTTTTGAGGACAGCAGTTACAATCTTAAACATAACCCACCTTTCTCAGATCTACAAAGTTAAACTTTAGTTCAGCAAAAGAACAACCCTTACATGAGTTTTGGTGTTTCCCATTTAAAATGAAAGAATACATTATGTACATTATCACATTAATAATTCTAGCAGGTATTTTGAGTTCTGAATTTCAGACTAAAATAGGATGCAAGCAATCACAGGACTTGCTCAGAATGATTAACACGATATGAAACTCCTCCTTTGAAGAACAAAGAATATTCTGCATGTGCAGCATTGTGTTTTGTACATGGCTGCATTATCACACTGTATACAACAAACACACACAATACTGTAGCACAGGAATGGTTGGAGAGCTGAGGAAGAACCAATTCAAGGAAATTCCAGACTCAGGTTACAGAGCTACAGAGGTGTGTCTGTGCAGGGTCCTGCCCTGCCACTTCCAGGGGAGGGGACAGGATGAGCCTCACCGACCCCTCTCACTGCCTTGGGGAGAGGAACCTTTCCAGACACCTGGAAGAAGAGTTCCACACTTGGCTTTTCAGAATGGAAGAAGCCATCAGCTTGCACTGAGCTTGAGCAGCCACCCAGTCTGAGCTTCCTAAATATTCCTGAGGGATGTGCTCAGCTGGCTGCATGCTCCAGCACAAAGGCACTGCATTGGCAGGACTCAGCTGGTGCCACTGACCAACCTGTGCTTTTTAGAATACAGGAAAGACAGCCAAAATAGCCATGGGGGAAAAGGTAGCAACTCCATGCATTTCCTGCTATATCCTTCCCACTTTATGATCCCAGGTTCCAGGTGATCTCACCAAGTGCAGAAAGTGGAGTGAAAACCAAATTGAATTGTGGTTATAACTGCAGACATGACAGAAGTCAGCAGGAGTATTCCAAAAAGGAATGAAGGCCTGCCTATTCCAGCACGAGCATTTCACAAACGGGGATGACAGATCATTACATATTATAGCATCTCAAAGGTAATAACAGCAATAAGAAATAATTTACAACCAGTGCCCCGTTTATGGCCTCATAATAGTATGACTTAAATGCTGCACAGACCTTGGAGTGGCCCTCAAAGAGTGAAAAGTTTTATCTTTATGAACCTTGCATGATGGCTATTTTATCTGAAGCAGTAAGCTGGTTCAAGCATGGGAGCAGGACATTTCCCCCAGGTGTCTCTCTTGCTGCATGACTGATGTGAAACCTTTTGGTTTCTATTCTATGAAAACCCACTGGGAGCTTTAGGGAGGTTTTATTGCAGAAACCTATCAGATGTCATTGCCCTTCTAGGCTGATGAGTAGCAGGTTGTTTCTCACTGGTCTCCTCTCTTCCCTCTCATGTACCCCTCCTTGAGCTAGCTTGGTGAGGCTCATGAGGCTAAATCTTGTTTCACAGGAAGATGTAGCTTGGTTTCTATAGCCTGATGTCTGTGTCACAAAGAATTACACAAGATGTCCTTAAAACTGACAGAACTGGTTGCATTGGACCTCTCTTTTCAGTTCATAAACTTCATTGATTTTTTTCAAATACAAATATGCCATTAAATTCAGAGTCAAAAGCATCTGGATATTACAGGCCTTCCGTGGAAACAAATGTTCAGATTTTTGGATGTCCTCCAGACACTTTCTTATGCTAGACTGGTAGAAAGCAGGCTTAAAGCTGGTGATGCCTGCAGGATCAATGCAGGACTTGTCTAAAACAGCTGTAAGGAATGTGTGGGAAAGCTGCAGGTTTAAGTGGTGTGTGCCTGCCCCATCCTTGGCTTCAGGGTGGCCCTTTGGTAGCAAATAAAACCCAGAGAAAGCCTCACCCTTCCACTTGCTAGCCAGACACGAGTGGAATACTTTACACCACCATGGCACAGTGTGGGACAAAGGAACAGGGCAAAGCCAAGGTCACCAACAGCCAGAGAGGGACTCGTGTGTGACAGCTCACAGTGACCACCCCAATCTCCATTTCAGCCAGCTTCAGAGCAGCCTGCTGCTGCAATGAACTTTTTTGCTAATCCATATATTCTGTCAAAAAAAAAAAAAAAAAAGAATGAATTCCTCATTCCTCTGAATTCAGGGGACAGGACATGTGGGGGACAGAATTTCACAAAACCCAAGGTCTAAAGCTCCTTGCTCTGTAGTCCAAAACTAAATCAGAAATGTAACTCCTGCCATGAAATGTTTGAATGCAAATGGTCTGTTCTGGTCATGTGCATTATTAGCTGGATGAAAATCTTTAAGATAAATTATTTGCTTAAAAAATTAAAGATGCTGCACACTCCAAGGATGCAGCTTAAGCTTGGCACAGCTTTCAGCAGTTAAAAAAAAAAAAACAAACAAGATAAGGGAACTCAAAATATTTAACATTTTTAAATGGAAATTTTCTGTTTTCTTGTTCTGAAGTAGTGTTTTTACACTTAGCCACAGTAATTTTAGAAAAAGATCAAAGCAAAGAATATTTCATTTCAGATCAGGCCAATTTTTCATATGATTATTAGGCATTCAAACACCAATAGAAATGACAGACACTTTTCCCACATATCTCCAGTTCTTATGACCTGTTTTATGCAAATGCATTGTCGTGTTGTACGTTCCTTCACCATCCATCTCCCACAGCCTTTCCTCCTAACAAGCCTTGGTCAATTCATAAAGAGAACATAAACAATTAGCACAAGCAGTAAAGTTCAGCAACACCTGAAATGTCTTCCAGCACCCCATATTAATTTAAAAGTAATAACAACGAGAATGTCAACGCATCTTAAAAAGAAGTTATTGCTGCTTGCTACGTGCAGCACTCCATGATTCATTGGTTGACACAAAGAAAATCTTTTGCTGAAACACTAAGCAGGTTATAAAACACCATTTGTGTGTTACTTTCACAGTGGCTTTCATCTGTCATTATAAAACCATCCAATTAGGACAACAAAAAGGAGGGCTATATTTTTTAAGTGCTGTTTCTTCCCAAATTAACTGCTTCATTTTGACATGGAACACTTTTGCCTTGTAATTTTTCTGGAGCATTACGTTTGATTTTTATGTCAAAGGCTTGCACAACATATTTTATTTTTGTTTTAAATGGGAGCTATGGGAAATCTGCCCTGATTTACTTGGAACCTGTACATTTGCACTACGATAATACAGAATTTTCAAGCGAAGGCAGCACTTCAACCTCTGTCAGCTACACCAGAAAATCACAAACAGAGCATGGTAGGTTCATTCCCCCTGCAATTCCATGTAATTTGAATTCAGGCTTTTTATGGGCTTCTGTTAGACCAGTCATTATTTTATTACATTTTATAAAGTACCACAAGAAAGGAAATCTTGGTCTATAACTTTGAGACAAACACTTGCTTTCATAGCAAAGTGCCTCTTACTTGTGCATTTACATCAGGCAGAATCTTGCTTTAGCTTTGGATGACAGAAAGAGCAACAGCTCTCCAAATCTGCATCCAGCTTCTGGCTTGAATTATAAATGCATTCTCTCAGTAAGCAGGTCAAGGCTTTTTTCATCCCAGTGACAAACAGAACACCACTCTACCAACCACCACTTTCCCATTCAGGAGTTGCTTTGTGCATTTCTGAGAAGCCAGTTTATGGGTACAATATTGATTGGGTCTAATATTTGTTCTTTTGTTCCAAATTAAATTAAAAAAAAATATTTTAGACATTCTCACGTTTTCCTATCTCATGCTTTTGCCAATTCTGTAAGGTTTTCCCTTTAGAGTGCTTCAGGACTAGCTATGAATAAACCAAGAGCTTTCTCCAAGATTTCTTGGAGATGGTCTCCTACTATAAAGTATTTCTTGGGGCACTGAAAAAACCGTGTACATATTTAAAATACATGGCATGTCTAATGAGGTGAGTTGAGGTTTTGTTATAGCCACATATTTTTGCCAGGATCCTGCTCCTCATGTCCTAACAGTGAAGTGTTTCCCAGTGCTCTCATCACTTCCTCTCCTTCTTATCTCAAGTCTCTACCTTAATTAGCAGAAACTAGAGAATAAAACTAAACAGGTTAGAAAACAAGGACCAGAATGGAGAGCACACATTCTCTTCACATGAGAACAGTTACAGAGTCTGTTTAAGCAAGAACCAAATCAGCCTAAAATGGCACAGCACATCCTTGTACAGATCCCAGGACTTGATGCACAAACATGCCAAACATTTTCAGCTCTTTTCTCTGCCTAACATTTTGTTCTGCTCTTTCAAGTTTATAACTGTCCTGACCACCTGGTACATGGTATGGAACTGCCTCCTCCAGGAGAGCACAGCTTAATTAGCCCCTACATGGTATTTATCCTGCTTATTCCTCTGCCAGTGAGAAAGTAAATCATCTGACAGAAATGTCCCAAACGTGTTCCAGTCTGAATTCTGATTTTGCCTCTTTCTTGCACACATTTCAGAAAGAGTCTCTCACCAGCACAAAGCTCTTCTGCTGTCCATCTTATTCACAGCACAAGAAGTGGTAAAGTGCAGATTTATGGAGTTCTTTGTGATGAGGAATCACACGTACACATTCCATCCTTCTCTCTTTCTTTCTTTATTCCTCATTACTGTTGTTTGGTCTCATGATTGCCCTGCAAAAATCTTTGTGCTTCAAAGTCAGATTTTTTTTTTGGCCAGCTGGCCCACGAGAGCTTTCTGAGGAAACACAGCAATGCTCTAATCCTCAGGAAGTTATGACAAGCTATGTTTGAAGGATTTATGTGCCTGACTGATAACGAATTAATTAAAATCAAACTAGCAGCAATATTCTTTGTGCCCTCACATAATGTCTGGCACTCTATTAAAGAAAGAAAAAAACTCTTAGAGAATAAAAGTTAAGTGTCAGTAGTGAATCCTCTGGGATTCAGGAACAGAAGGGTGAACTCTTTCATTAATATCAGTGGATGTCTCTCAGGGAATGAATTTGCAGTGTTTCTGGACCAAAATGTTGCTCTCCTGTCAGGATATTATATAGATAAAATGGTAGAAGCTTTCCTTTTCCCCTGCTCTAAAACTCTTTGAGCTAATATTTTTTTTTAATATATTAGCTTTCTGTGTGATTTTCATTACTATTTCAAAACTATAACTACCTAAAGAATTTATAATGTCACAGAAAAAGCCTTATGGAAATCTGTATGTTCCAGTCCAATGCCCTATCTAAGAAGGTTCAGAATAAAGCACACATAAAAGGTTTGAGGCAGTGGAATAATTTCAAAACACTTTTCAGAGTCAAAAGCAATTTAAAATGTTTATAGCACCTTTATATTTTTGCTGTGAGTGCTCCAATTTGGGTATCAGTCAAGCTGAATGCTCACAGCACAGAGTAGGGCAAACTGAACTTATTTGCAAATATAACCATCAAAAAGGAAAATAAAAAGACAGGTCAGGAAGGCCAGCTGGGGGAGAATAACACCCCAAAAATAAAAACACTTTTGGCTGCATAAAAACCAGCAGAGTTCCTGCAGTCAGCTATGGATATAGAGAGAGAGAAAAATAAAAGTGAGAGGCTCTTGCCATGAAAATAAACAGAAAGAAATGAAGCTATAAAATCCCAGCAATAGCTGGATATTTAACTCCAGTCAGTAATGTTCTCTTTCCAGAATAATTTCTCATGTGCACGTCTGCATACACTTATTTTTTTCCATACAGCAACGTGGCTATGGCAGAACTTTTTGAAGGGGTTCCCATGTTTTTGCAGACAGCTAAGGAGAAAGGAGGTGTCTCACACTTTCTCCAAGCCCACCTTCTCCTGCAGTCAGCCAGGGCCCTGTCCAGCACAGGAATTAGAGTACAGCCCGAGCCAGGCAGGAAGAGGAGGGCAAACCAGGCTGCTGCCTCCAAGACTTAAACACACTTACCCTCTGTGTCCATTTCCCAGCCCTACATCCATCCAAGAGCCCTGTTCTTTAACACCCTGGCACTCTCAGCTGCTGTCAGTTTTGCTCTCCAAGCACACCCCCTCAGCCTCCAGCTGCAGACAGTCAATTTTACTGAATCTCCACGGTGAATGCCACCCAGCCCACCTCCCTGCTGGGTCTGCACAGCCAGCCCTGCCCACTGGAACAGTTACTGATGCTCCTCACCAGTCATTCATTTGTGTCTGTACCTTCAGGCCAAAACCTAAGTGGTTTAACACATGGAGGTACTTGCTTGGCTGTAATTTAGCAAACAAAGCAGTCTCACTCGTGGCCAGCAGCAGCACTTGAGCCATGCTGGTCTGATCCCCTCAACAGCATCTTGGCAAACACCAAGATGCATTTTTAATGTGTTCTTTCTTCTTGTTGTTTTGGTTTGGGTGGTTTTTTTCTTGTTGTTGTTTTTGGGTTTGTTTGTGGGTTTAGTTTGGTTTTTTTGGTGTATGTGTGGGGGGTTTTTTGTTTTGGGTTTTTTTGGGGGGGGTTGTTGTTTTGTGGTGGTTTTGTTTGTTTGGGTTTTTTTGTTTTGTTTTTCTGTAGGCAATATGCAACCCCAAAGCAAAACCACAAAGTTAAAAACCTCAAATGATAAAAGACACCATCTACTTTAGAAAGCCAGTTACAAAAGAATTAGCCTACTCTAAGTGACTGCAGCCATGGAAGATGGCACTGATGGCACTTTCACTCCTGCTGACTTCAGCATAACAACTCATCTTCCAGCCTGACCACAGGAACACAGAGCTCTGGTTCTTTTACCTGAGGAAAGTTTGTTACTTCAGGAAAAAAAAAAATAAAATAAAAGAAAAGGAAGGCACATTTAGGAAATAAATAGGAATAAAATATATAAAATAAAAAGGAAGGTGCAGAATCACAAGGTTGGAAGAGACCTTCAAGATCATCAAGTCCAACCTGTTCCCTAACACCTCAACTAAACCCTGGCACTGAGTGCCACATCCAGGCTTTTGTAAACACATCCAGGGGTGGTGATCCATCACCCCCCTGGGCAGACCATTCCAGAACTTTAGCAATGTAGGAAAGCCTTTTAGAATGTGGATACAAAGGGGTAATAACACCAGCAAGAAAAAACAAGCCTTCAGAAGGGTGTTTTCCCTCTGTAGCTCCTCAGCAGCCAAATGTGCTCCACTACAAAGCCTGGGCACAGAGCTCACACATCACCTACACCCCAGCTGACAGAGTCCTATTTTCAGGACTCCCATCAGACTTCCTGCTGGCACCAGGCTGAGCCTCACTCCCACCAGCAGCTGCACAGCCCCAGTCTGCACACCTTCACCTTTGCACTGCACCAACACAGCCCTCCCAGGCTTGGGAACAGTGGAAATGCCACACAGCAACCTGGGGTTTATTTCTGTCCTCCACCATTCCTTGCTGCAACCCTGGCTGGTTACCTAAGAAACAGTCCCTGGGTGAAACCTGACTGATTGTGCTGTCAGGCTGATTGTCACTGCCGTGGGTAGGGTTTCGTGGGGTGTGTGCACATGTGGCATGCACAAAAAATTAAAATAAACACTTGACAATTTTAGTTCCTTTTTAGTAGTATTATGGGGGGGGGGGGAATGAAAACTGTGAGAAATTACACTTTCAAGAAGTTTATTAGGATCTGCATTATATTTTGAGGTTAACTTAGCCAAAGGAAAAAAAAAAAGAGACTAGGCCTCCATGCAGAAAAGAAGGATATTTTTAGAAAAGCAATCTGTATTGGAAGGTTAATAACACAGTAACTTTACAAACTCTGCAAGATTGTAATAAGTACTGAACTTATTTTCAAATAACAGCAGTGCTCATTGCTTTCATTTATCATTGCCTTATACAAAATATTGAAGCATAACAGCCTTATTTAGTGAATTTCCAATGTTAAAATCTCTAAATGACTGATTATTTGGGCACTGGAGAGATGTGCAATTTTACTTGCAGCCCACATTATTTAGATTCAAAGAACTTGCTAAACAAAAAACAAATAGCTGGTTGAGAGATGAAAACCTTGTTGTTAACCACATGTAATGCAGATTTTTCTAGGACCACTTTTCTCTCTCATGTAAACAAAGAAGCAGTCACATCTAATAGAGCTATTTCTGAAAATATGGTGGTGAGGAATAGAAAAAAGAGGGGGAAAAAAGAAAGAACATCACTTTAATTACCACAGACCTGATAAAACAGAATGTTATCAGGGTTCTGATAATATTGCAGAGATTGCTGAGCAGCATCATTTCTGAAAGGTTTCTAAGCCAGGATAAATGTGGGCACCAGAGAACAGGTTTTTGTCTGCAATCTAAACACATTTTCCCTCATTATGATCTCCCAGCATTTCTTACAAATGTTGCTTCACTCCCTTTGTTAGGGTTCTAACCAGAAAGGGGGATTTGCTGAGCAGAGTTTTGACCTATAACCCCCTTTCCTCCCGTGGTCTCAGACTGCTCCCACTGCATCTGAAGTCTCAAAGGATGCTGACAGCCACACATGCTCCTGTGATAAGCCATATTGATAAAACAGGGCTTTGGGAGGAGAAGGAGGATTGTCCCCAAGCTCTTCAGCTTTCCTAGCATAGGTGCAGAATGTTTCCACCAAGGACAGGAGTGCACCAGAAATCTCTGGGGAACAAGACACTGATGAGAAGAACAATCAGCCTTGCTCACCCACCCTAAGCATGGCACACTTGCTCCTAAAATGCTCTTCTGGCTGGCAATTAGCCAGAGGTTTCTGGTGCAAGTCCCTACAAGGTCAGCTATTTTTTCTCTCAGTATGAAACAATGTCAGAAGCACTGCAGCATGGTGGCTCCACAGCCTGAGCATCCTGCTTAGAGCTCTGCTCTCCAGCACCAGCTGGGGACCAAAATGCACAGCAAAACCTCCATGAATTTCCAGGTCTGCTGCACTGGAACAGAGAAGGGTCTTTGGGTTTTGATATTATGAAGACATTTTGCTATTGGGAAGGTAAACAGACCATATGTTTGGAGAGATGACTGACTTCTGCAGGGATTTGAAAGAGCACAGATCTATTTTGTTGATTATTTCTATAATGAGGATAGAGTGAATAAACACATTACCAAAAATCCAATGTGCTGCAAGAGTGCTCCAAATGAGAGTGTAACTCTATGGTGTACAGCATTTATTGCTTGACATGATGTATTAGTGGACAAGCTACCTGAAAATAATCCCATTTTTCAAAATACATTAACATTCCACCATTATTTCCTCCTACTCTACAATACAATTTTTTTTTCTGGATTTGGGGTTTTTTTTTTCCAATTTGTCTCAGGGGAGATGGAGCTTGGGGAAGTAGATGTTTAAAAAATGAACTAAAGCCAAACCCTTCTAGTTGTTCAGTGAGCCCAGTGACTTGTGAAGTCACCTGCAAGACAGGAGATAAACATGAGCTCACCCTCTATAAAGAAGGAGAATGAACCTGGTTTCATGTCTCCATCTTCCAGGAGGCTTCAGAGTTTGAGGCTTGGGTTTGTCCTGGGCTGGGCCAGGAGCTGGACCTAAAGATCCTTGTGGGTCCCTTCCCACTCAGGATATTCTATGATTGTATTAAATTTTCCTTGGTCCATTTAACCAAGATTGAATCAATTTCATCAAGCAGAACAGAAATTTTGCAAGACTGAGTCTATGTCTGGAAAAAAAAAAATAGGGTTTATATCTGGTTTCTTGGTTCAGATTAGTGAAAGAAAGTTGCTCAAACAACCAGACTTAGGAAAAGCTCTGGGACAAAAGGGAAATATGAGGAGATGGGACCCAGCATTTCTGGCTGATGAAGCCTGGAAGAGCAAAAGATGACAGGTTATATTTGATATCCTCTTCCATCATAGTGTCCAGCAGATTCCTGCAGTATGAAAAGGTGATTTTCTGGCTGTAAGAAGGGCCTAGCTGTTCCTTGGCTGCTGTTCCAGGGCAGTGTGGGCAGGAGGAGATCTCTGGTACAGGGCTCTGCCGTGCACTGGCAGCCAGGAAAAAACTGCCCTAAATGACAGAGCTGCTGGGGTGCACTAAGCCATTTGCTTCTAGGACTGTCACACTCCAACCCTGCATTTCTCCAAGCCACCTCACAGCAGAACATGAATCCCACTGTCCAAGACACAACCTTTCATGTGTCTATTTCTCTACCACTGCAGGACAGGCCATGACCTTGGTCTATACTGACTGCAAATTACATTTACAGTACACTGAACAAACAACAATTACAGTGCTCTTCTAGCACGATTAGCTGCACCACTGTGTTATTCCAAATAACTCCAGAGCTGCAGTGAATGCCTTCCAACAGAGCAAGGCTGCATCTTTAGAGGGGTTACCATTTTCCCCTCTGTGCTGCCTCAAGGTGTGCTCTTATGCTCAGAGTTTCCAGGCAGGTGTTTCCCAAAAGCTTTGGCTCCCAAAAAGAGGACCTTACAACCCCTCCAACAAGGAGTGAAGGGGGGGCTGGGCTAAACATTTCTCTACAATGCTGGGGACAGGTCTATTTTCTACTGCTGTTTTATTTCTACAGCTGATGATTAAATAACCCACCGTGCAGTTGCCTTATGGCAGTCAGTGCAAAATTAAATATTTCCCCATGCAGAGTTCATTAGACATCAGAGTTTCCTAGTTAATTCGTTAGGCCTCTATGAATTCCCAGGGAATATTATAAAATTATAATTTTGGTCTATTCTCCTCCAACCTATTACAGAATACATTTCATTTTCCCATATCTAAAGCATAGTGAATGAAACTGTTAGAGGAGAAAACACATCTGGATCTCATTTACATTTCTTTTCATGCAGATCAACATAACAGGATGAATTCAGTCCTTCAATATTCCTTATTCAGGGAAGCAAAAAATCAAAATGAAAGAAATACTAGATTGCTCCTCCTACTACATAGCACTAATGATTTTTTTTTTCTCCCCCACTTATCTCTTTGCAGCTTTCAAGGCAAGAGTCCTATTTCCAATTACACAGCACCTCCTGGAGAAGGGAAAGAGCATCTGGAGGAATGAAGAAGCTGCCAAGTCAAATTCACACCTTAAAGCCCCATTCATGCTCTTCAACACTGCCTGTGTTCCACTGCCTGAACTCAGCCTTGCCACTGCTGTCCACATGAGAAGAGATATTTCCCCTACACTCCAAAAAGGTCCCAGTTTGGACATGGCAAGGTGGCTCATGGGGACAGCATCAAGAGCAGGCAAATAAGAGAAGAGGTCCCCTTATAGCCCCAAGGGACACGGCCAAGCCCAGAAAAAATAAATTCTACACACAGTAGAACGCTCGATTTTTAGGTTATTTCTCATCTTCCAACAAACTCCAACCCATTTAGCAGAGGTAGAGGTGGGAGAATGGGCTGAAGGAGAGCCCATGGAGCTCTGTAAAGATTCCCCCATCATGTTCCAGGTGGGGAAGGAGCAGTTGAGAAAGGGCAGGACTTAATGAGCTCACAGCAGCTCTCAGGTTCCAAGGGGAGAATAAGGAGGATAAATGGTCTTTTTTTCCTGAGCAGTCAACTATCTCCAGTAACTCCAACACAACCTGTTTTATTGGACCCTGTACTCCCTCCTCCTCACCCCAGGGAAAAATAAAAAGCAGATAGTTTGGACAAAACTGGTGTTAAAAAAAAATAAGATGGAGTACAAACAGAACCTATAAACTGTCATGGCAATAAAATGCTCCCCAGCAGATCTGGTAAGGTGGGGAAAGGCTCCCCGTGGCTTTAATGGAGGTAAGATCTCAAAGGAGATTTACCTGAGAGCAGCACACACCCTGCCTTCACACAGACACTGTAGATGTCTGAACAGCTTCACAGCACATTTTGTGCAAAATACTGAGCCTCCATAAATAACAGTCTTTTTTCATTCAGATGCAAGGTCCTAAAGCTTTGGGTATGATTCTCATCTCACCAGCAGCTGTGCCACCACTTGTCCCTCCTGAGCTGCTCTACCTGAACCTGAACCTCTGGTCAGTTCCCACTTCCCAAAACCACCCAGGATATTTTCATCAGCACAGATATATTTACTGAAGTCAAAATTTTCTTTTTGCCAATACTAAAGATGGGCTTAAAACTCATCACTAGTGCTACACTGAGGTAAGTGGCTTCTCTCATAACTCCCAGTCTGACTAAATCTTGAGTGTTGATTGTACATTTTACCCTGAATATTCACCTATTTAAGTGAAGCTACACACACAGAAGCAAACATGTATACAAAAAAGAACATTTCTTTGGTTCTGTGTGTATTTCTCTGTCATGCTTACTCATTTAGGTGTGTGTCTGGTGACAGATATATAACAAAAGCCAATTCCAATAAAAGAAATTTAAAAAAACCCCAAGTTTTCCAGAGCAGTGGATAAAAGAATTACTCTTTAAGGT
Organism: Haemorhous mexicanus; assembly: GCF_027477595.1. Classification (NCBI taxonomy): domain Eukaryota; kingdom Metazoa; phylum Chordata; class Aves; order Passeriformes; family Fringillidae; genus Haemorhous; species Haemorhous mexicanus. Next base: position 29,359,876 of record NC_082348.1, on the reverse strand, counting down.
TTACAGAGCTCTCAGGATTCAGATTTAGATTAACTCAGACAATACAGTTGCTCAGGGTTTCATTTAACTCCAGCAGTCTTCATTAGAAATAAAAGGAACATGCCACACACCCGTGCACCTTCTGGCTTTGTGCTGAGCTCTCTGGGCACTGCTCACCACAGTCTGCAGCAGGACAAAACCTGCAGCTGTGCACTCCCCACATTTCCAAAGGCAGGGCCACTCACTGGAGCAGCATCCTGGCTGTCAGTGCTGGGCTGTGGGTTCCCAATTGCCATTGCCCTGCTCACACTCCAAGTACCATGGGCTGATGACAATATTAGCACAGTTGACCTTCTACAATGACAGAGTGAAACACAGAGGGGGGAAAAAGTAATTTCTTTCAACTACAAGGTGCCAAATACTTTCTGACCCTGGTGTGGATGTATGAGAAACATAAAAAATGGTGTGCAAATTCCCATTTTTTCCCCACTTGCTTTTCCACATGTCAGAAAAAGGCTTGTGCTAATGCTCTCTGTCCCAAAAAATAGTGTCAAGTGTGAGGAGGCTCACCAAGCCCTTTTCATCTTGCACAACAAAGCCATGGGGGTACCACAGAGCTGTGGGCTCATTCCTCATGACCTTGACAACTGACCCCTATGGTTGATGACACAGAAAGCTGTTTTACAGAGCAGCCCTGTAGGAAAGAGTTAACAGGACCACCACACACAAGTGCAGGTACAGGCATGTGATAGCCCCAGTTTCTCACTGCATGGAGAGTCCTCCCTCTCCAGAGCAGACTTCACAATCCACTGCAGCTCCTCTGAAGGGAGCAAAGTGCTGTGCTTATGTTTCTCTGCTCTTCCTCTCAAAATCCTGTTTGGCACACACCTGAGACACTGACAAGAAAATATGCACTGTTTTGTCTTCAGTACCTGATCTTGATATATTTATAACAATCTCAATTAGAAGATTTTGATGGCTCTGTTATGAAATGATCTCTTTGTAGCATCCCTCAAATTTATGCACTTCATCACTCCTGACTTCTATGCCTTTTGTTCTTCTTTTGTTACAAAGAGAACAATAACAGTGGAGTATACTGACACAAATTAGAACAGCTTATTCTCATTAACTTCCCCAAGAAAGAGAGCAGAGACTGAGCAGTATCCACAGCAGCTCTCTCCAGTGCTGATTTATGGTACAGAATTGCAGTTGGTGAAAAATGTGCAGGTGAGATTGCCTGCACAGAAGCAAACATAAACAACTGGCTGGCTGAAACCTGCTCCCTTTCAACCTTGTACCAGGAGCCTGGAAACATTTAAATTCCTGCTGCCATACCTTGTGCCCCTCTGAACTCTGCCTCCTCCTTTTCCTCCTGCCACAGGCACACCTCTGCTCAGCGCCCGCGTGCTTTGTGTGCTGCACCAACCCTGCCAGCACAGGGCTGGGGGCTTGTTTAGCAAGAGCACATGAGCACTGGAAATGGGTTTTACAGGGGTTTACAGGGGTTCACAGGGCCTGCTGTCCCTCAGAGTGCTTCATGGGGCACAGTTAAATCTCCTTCTTGGCCTGCATTTGTGGCTGCCCCGCGGTGGGACCCCGAAACCTGCCCAGGTTGAGAACACTTCCAATGCTCCCAGCCAAACAAAGCCATTAATTCACAAGGATTTGTTCCCAGGTTTCCTTGCCTTTCCCCATAAACAACTGTTGACAGGTCTCTAAAATCCATTCACACTGAATTGCTTCGATAATTTGCATATGCAAATAGGAGCAATTCAAAGTTAAGTGTCAATTTCCATAAACATTACAATATCTGGCTTGTAAATATACACGTACATGTGAAATACTAAGCCTAATTAGACCTCAAGAGTATACATAAATAACTTTTATTGTTTTTTCTTCATTTTGAACCTAAGCTTTCAGGCACTTGAACTCCAAAAAACAAGGGTTTATTGGTTGCATTGTGAGATATATTCTGCATCTGATCCTTTAACTTTGGGAGCTGCAGGATGATGCTAATTTAAACTAATTTACAGAATGAAATAGTTTCCCAGGAGCTCCTTTTTCCAGGGGTCATTTTTGTTACTGGGGACTGGATAAGAATAATATATCAATGCTAAATAAGTCTTCTGCTAACAATTTCAGGTCTACATGGTGATATCAAATGAATAGGGCTCATATTTTACTTCAGGCAAGTATATGCCAGATTTCTAGGCAGCAAAATACCTCTGGCTTTAATAATGAGGACTTTTTGTGAGTCACACACCAGCTTTTGTTGCAGGTAGATAAAAATATGAAAAGAAAACAAAGAAGCACAGATCTGGTTCCACAATATACATAATATTTCTGTGATTATTAGCTATCATTGCAGACATTATGGTTCTTACCTCAAAGTTTATATCAGATTGAACTTTAATGAAATCAAAGTCAAGGGTCATGTAATGTCTGATGCATCCCAAACAAAGCTTATTCCCATTTTCAGAAATACTTCTCTTTCCTTCTCTCAGGGCTCTAAGTGAAAACAGCAAAAGCTGACCACACAAATCCACCATTCTTACCATTTTAAGGAATATGCATTTGCTTCAGTTCAAGAAGAAAAAGGCACATACAGACATGTGTAAAAACAAAAGGTAGCCAACGACAGATGTATGCAGGATTGGTCATTTTCCAATATTCATTTAACATTTGCATCTCTCTTGTTTCTACTGACACATTCAAGGGTTGTTTGGAGAGAGTGAATAAATAAGAATATAAAATTCATATCCAGTCATACTTTAAGAACGAAGCTTGAAATTGAATCTTTAATTTACACATACAATCAGCTGCTGCATAAAAAACACACCTGACTTGGTAAAATCTTCAGGCCAGGACTACCCCTTTGTTTTACAAAATAACTTGTGCAGTGGGATATTGACAGTGGCCACACACCTTTAGGTGTTGTTGCTTTTGACAGGCCAATTTCTAGTTGCAGCCAAACAAGAAAACTTTAACTACTGTGTATACAAACACTAGTGTTAGATAAATCAATCAACAGCTAATATTTTAAAATATTTACAGTATCTATAGACAATTTTTTTTCCATAAAGCCTCCTTGTACATATTTCTGAAGAAAAAAGAACGTTCAGCTTTTATGATGACAAGAAAAAGATTTGGAGACAAATTTTGGAAGTATTTTAGAAAGAAAGGGGAGAAGGTACAAAGGTAAAATAGTAAGAGTGTTAGAGATGCTGTGTGGTGTAATGCTAGTAAAAACAAGTTGGTGAAGGCACACATGGAGTGGAGAGAAAGAAGGCACAGAAGGCACAGAAAGGCAGGGAAGGAGGAAAAAAAAATTTAAAAATCAGTGTTTCTAGAAAGCCAGTGTGGTCCTTGAGGTATTTGTGACAGAGCTGCTGGAGTCATATTGTTATCATTATTTTAAAGAAAGATAAAGAGAACACTGTTTCCTGTCTGTGGCATTTCTCCCATGAGACTACTCTGGATACATCTGCAGAATCCTTGGATTTCTCATTTTAATCAGGACCCAGTAGGAAAGGAGGCTATTGCATTTCTTCTGAGGCATTGTGCTGCCACATCCATCCACAGAGCTCTAACACACACGTGTTTCACAACACATCAGAGCTCAGCTCACCTGACAGAAGGCAAATATGACAAGTTTCAAAAATAGCAGCCCAGCTAAACTGCAATTTTCCCCTCTAACCAGCATGTCCTAATCTCTCAGCTTTGATCTCCTCTTCATCTGGGAAACCTGACACTAAACACTGCAGGCAGATTTGTTTCACCGAGCTGCAAGCACTTCCTCTGGGACAAGGCGTGAGTGAAACTGGGATTTATCTTCCTCCCATGCCTAAGTTTAAACTTGTACTGCAGAAAGGCCCCCATTCCACAGTCTGGGAGCTTTTGAAAGATCAATCCCAGTGGAGATGACACAAAAAGCAACTAAACACTGACAGTTCCAGCCAGCTTACAGGAATGAATGACTGTCCCTGTCACCTGTACCTTCCTCTGGCTCCCAGCTTTGCTGTGGGAGGGTTTGGCCATCCAGCCCTGGATGAGTGTGCTTAAGGCACCCTCTGATCACTGACCACAGCTTCCACATCTCTGGGGATGTTTCCCTTGCAACAGAGCAGCTTTCTGAACAGACCAGGGGTGATAAAACAGGGACAAACTCCACCACAACCCAAAGTCACCCACTACTCCAGGCAATAATTGCAGCATTGTTACTGGGCATGCCCCTCCTTCAAGAATACACCAGCACAAATAAAAAGCAGCTTCTCAAAAAGACAAAATCTCAGTGCTACAATTCTCATCTTTATCAAAGACACTAAACACAGCTGAAATGAAACACTAAGCACATCACATAGGTCTGCCTGTCAGATGCACTCTACACTCAAGCACCTGGGTAGTCTACATGTTCAAAGGCCTTGAAAAACACTTCATTTTCCAGAGAACTCACATCATTTTCTTCCTTTTCTGTGAATTGGGAATGGTAGGTTGTCAGAGGCCATGCAGCACCTAGACATCTTCCAAATGCTCCCTGAAATCCATGACTGTTGTACAATCATCTCCTCAGAGGGCAAGCTAGAAGTCTGTTCATAAAGTATGAAATTTGGTTAGTCCCCAGTGGAATGCCCACTTTGAGACAAATATTTGCCTAGCTAATGGCTAATTAAGGAATAACATGCTAATTAGTGTTATAATGGATTTTTTTATACACTTCCAGAAATAATTAGACCAGGTACCAAGACACAGGGAGCACAGACAGGGCTTACACATGGAGGATAAAATCTGAATCAACCCTATCTTGAAGTTCCCTACATTTAACACCTTGGCATGACTGCTATCAATGGCTCTGCTTTTTCACAAGTCATTTTTCAGTTATCTCTGAAAGAGAGGCAGGCACTCTTTGGGCTCTCAGTAATGCCACACTGATACATTTTGAATCCACCAGGGCCTGGATTTCACCCAAGGAGAGAAGAGCTTACCTGCAGAAGTGCTCTGATACATCAAAAGCAAAAGTAATCTGCCATAAAGGCAGAAATACATTAGAGACAAACTGCTTTTGGACAGTGCAGGCCAAATTATGGAATCACAAAACCTTGGAAATGAAAAACCTTGAATATATGAAATTAGGGGGAGTATTCCTTAATACAGGAAATTAAGTATGAAGTTTACATGAGGATTTTCAGGGTTATACCATCTTTTGGTTCAAAAAGTTGGGGGTCCTCTCTTCCTGGTATCTCTCTCCCAGCACTTTGTGTTCCTCTCTGAAATCTCTGTACCTGCATGGCCATGCTGACTACATATTGTTTACTTATGCCAAGAATATCAAAAGCTCTAAATCAAACCATTCCCTTCATTATTTTTCTTCTCAAATCATCTGCACAATTACAGTATTAATTCTTTGATATTTCCAGGTCACTGAGCAAAGCTGTAAAAATTCATTCTTGAAATCACATTATAAGGACCTTACTGGAAACATCCTCTTTTGTAATGAGCACTAATGAATTAATCAGCTTTTATTTCTTTTGGTGATTAGGTGGTCATTTTGCATATTCTGACTTTTTCAGGTTTGATAAAACTCAGACCACAGCTAAATGGCACTTCAGAAATTCAATTCAATGCCCTCTGTTTTTTAATCTTACTCAAAGAATTTGCTGCAGGAGAAGGAATGATACAGTATTTTGTTTGGGCATCCAACAAAAAATCTCTTATCCCTTTGTTGTTAGTTCCATATTTGCCATCCCAATGGCTGGCTACCATAAAATGACCAGGGCCATTCTGCTTACACAATATGGAAAAATTGTCTCTGCTGCTGCCTTCAGGGTACTAAAAGCCATCACCAGTGGCCTGGAGAGATCCTAACTCAGCTCCTCCAAAACTCCTCAGTACATCTCAATGAAAACTACTGCTCCCAACACTTGATGTGCAGGTTTGTTCAACATTTTCTTGAAGTGCTGCATGAATGAAAAGTATGTTATAGTCATAAAAGTGCTCCCAAGATGCAAAAAAGAAATAATTAGAGGAATAGCAATGGCTCCTCACCTAATGGTAAAAACACACTGCCAGGATTTTTCTTCCAAATAATCCCAGGCTTTCATTGCACTGGGACAACCACAGATTTCTCCCTGTACTGTCAGGTTTTTACTTTCAAATTATTATAACCACCTACTTCTGGTTTAAATTCCTTCTTTTTGCCTCGTGTGCTATTTTATAATAGATATAATAAATCCAAATGTGAATTTTGTTTCTTAGAATTCTTATAGCTTCCCCCGTATTTATTTTACATCTATGTGTGTAGATATTTATTGATCACACTCATGTACCCAAATCCAGGGTATAATGAGTAACATTTTGCAATTCTAGGGTCCTTTACTGCTAAGCTTGGCTTTTTAAGAGGTGCACAAGTCTGCTTGTTGACTTGTCTCCATGGAATTAACATGGAATTTAGAGCAGAACCATGAAACAGCTTGAAAAGATGATGGGGGGAATGTGTTTTTCTAGGTACTGCTGAATTTCATGCTTTAAAATTAAATTAGAATGTAAATTCACAGCTTTCAGCATCCAATATATTTAGATGTACTTTAAAATATTAAGTCCAATTATGAGTAATTTGAGGCTAGATGGTCTCCTTGTTATTACTCTGAAAGCTTTCTTTGTCTTTCATAACCTGTGGTGACGAGGCAGAAAAAAGCAATTTTTATGAGCTACTAGCAGACACTTTTTCTGTTCTAATTAAAAGTCATAATTACATTTTTGATTAACCCAGAATGAACAATAAAACAGATTAGTTATCAGCTTGCTACATTTTGTGAAACAATATCCAAGCTTAGAAAATTCCAAGTTCTCTGACACTTTTAGCATAACTAGATAAAGCAAAAAACATAAATGCAATTTATGTTCAACAATGTCCAATTTTGACATCTTATTTGAAAAATGAGCAGAATTACCAATTCAGACAAACTTCTATTGCTGCAAATTTTTGTTGGTTCATAAACCAAGTGTTTTGCTTGCATTATTTCAAATAACTTAATTGCACAGTAAGTTGTGGTTTTGGTTTTTTTTTTTTTTCCAATAGCAAAAGTCAGTGAGTTTTTGAATGTCAAAAATGTCAATGAAATATCTTAAAAGGTTGATTTGATGCTTTTAAAGGGAGCCAATATGTGAGGGTTTTTTTCTTTTTTTAACTGACAGGTGTCACACAAAAAATCAATGACCTGACACGACTGAGGCCATGCAGGACACAAGTCAAAAAGGCAGAGTCCACCTCAAAATGCTGCTGAACCATAACAGAATAACCCCAGAGTGCTGCCCCCTCCCCAAAATACAGATTCCTAACTCCCCCCATGTCTGCAGCACCTTTCACAAAGGGAAACTGGAGTGTCTGGAGTACCTGGCCATGTAAATGGTTCTGCTCTTCTCCAGAAATGAAATGGTTACCAGCCTCTTCTGACCCACACACAGCTCCCAGCATGGCAAAGAAGAACACCCAGGTTATTGTCCAAGAATGCTCATGCTTCTCTTGGGGTAACATTGCAACTCAGCAGCAGATGGGAGAGCTGGTGCTGCACAGCTGTGCACAGGTGGAGACTTCAGGCACGAGGGGAAACTTCCTCCCAACAGCACAGTTGGGTTTTAGCCACAGAAGCAATTTCAGAGTTAAAGGAAATATAATAAACAATAGGAAAGAATCAAATTTAAACCTTGTGAATGTGAAGATGAGAAGGAGGTATCCAGGGCAGTGCTGGTGCAAATTCCTGCAGGATTCCCTGCCAGAAGACTCAGCACAGATCCCTCTGCAGCAGGAAACTCATCTAAGAATATTCAGCTGTGGAAAGGTGTTCAGAGGATTGTAAGAACTAAAATCATGCCACACACCTATAACTACATACATAAACAAACAGATAATCATAATTCAGGCAAACTAAGATGGCCTTAACATCTCAATTAAACCTCAGGAGCTGAATCAAGACTGAAATGTAATTCAAACTCACAGATCAGGCTGATATCTGAAATGATATCTCAAATTCCTGTCACGCTCTAAGAATAGCAGAATTCTCTATCAAGAGAGATTTGGGGTGGGGAGGTTCATTTTTACAACCTTGTGAAGTGTCAGAGATGGAGCTGGGGAGTGTCAGAAACTGCTGAAAAGCAATGATCTATTGGGCAAAACTTATTTTAGGGCTGGGGAAACTCACAAGTCTCAATTCACAAAGTAAATCACTTTTGTGTAGAGGACTTGGAAGGCTCAGGGCTCTTGAGGTTTGACTTTGACAAAATTGAGCTTATCAGAGAGACTACACCTGGATGGATCCTCTCACCACCTCTGTCCACTTCTAACATCTGACTCAAATTTGCCTACAGCATGCTTTCATGGCAAGTATTGTAACAGGAAGCAACCAAAAATAAACTTTTATCTCATTTAAAAAACTTTAAAAAATGCACCAGATAAATGTACATTTGTCTCTCCATGCTGGGAAATTGATACATTAATTTTTGAACAATTGTTTAGAGATTCACAAACGTTGACATGAACAAGCAATTTTGCACATTGACTTAATTTGAAACTTAATTCTACTTGTGCATTGGGATAAAAAAGAAGATGAATATTAATCTATTATGAGTCTGCTAGCAGAACTCTTAGTGTATTTGGGAGTTTAAAATAACAGTTTTAAATTTGATCAAGTAAAGGCCAGATGCACCTCTAATTACTTTAGACATCTCGTAAAATTCTATTAATGTTGTCATGAAATACAAAGTATCTATATCTGGAATTCCTAGAGGACAATTAGCAGAAAATCTACATAAGGTTTAACAGGTTAGAGAAATGATAAACTATTGAGTTCACGTGTGATATTTATGTGCTATAATTTTGGTTTTAAAAGCAAGCTTCTAAAATTCAGTATTACAAAATGCTGTCTCAGGGCTCTCCACATTTCTTACTTCTTCAATTAAAGCATCTAAAATTGCAGCTAATAGTATTTTTGTTGGTATATGAGGCAACAGTCTTGCATAACAGAAGAAGAAATGCATACACATGAACAAACCCAGCTTGTATTAACTACAGACTGCTAATTACAGAGATGAGAAAGAGGAAAGCATCCTTCCTCTCCCCCCATACATTTCCTGCCTTAAAAAATTAGGAAAATACTCCAGATTTTAAATATTCCTTAGCAATTCCCTGGGAAAACAGGGTGTGTTCTCCAAAACAGAAATACATACAGACAAAGAGCAAAAAGAGGTGACATTTTTCCTGTTCTGCAACCTGAAACTTGATGCAACTTCATGAAGAGAAGAGGGGATCAGAAAGAGCCCAACTTTGCTGGATCACAAGGAGAAGGGCAGAGGAAAAGTTGCTCCTGGGAACCTCTAAGGATCCCAAAAAGCCAAGGTTAGTCTCACATTGGTGCAACAGACCAACAAAGGCCAAGCTGCTCTCTGTGCCCATAATGAAGAAATCAATATTCTTTCCCTACCCTTTAAATTTATTCACAAAGTATATCTACACAGTTTGTTAGCATATGTAAAAAATAAGTGAATCTGAACTAAAAATGCAAACCAGTTTAAGTGTGGGGGGACAGTTTCCCAGGCATGTCAATTCTCTGAACACAAAACCTTGAGTGACAAAACACTCTCAAGAATTTTTGAAGAAATCTCCTTAAAATTCATTGTTCTTACTGGGTAACTGAAATTTCCTAGTAAAACACACTCTTCATCAAAGTTTTAACAATATTGGTATTCATACATTAGGTAACACAGGAAAACAACAGAGCTGTAAATTAGTTACCACAATTAACCAAAAAGCTCCACTTGCACTGTGAAATCTGGAGGTGCACCAACTCCTGCTTTGAGCTAACATGAAAGGAAAATAAGCATCATCAGCAGTTGTGTAACACATGAGAAATGAAAAAATTTCTATCAAAAATCAACAATGCTTTCCAAAGTATTCATCTTACATGGTGACTCACCTTGAAAACAGCACTGCAGTTCTTCCTACAGCATCAATTCTGAGCATTTATCCCTCTTGTACAAAAGTCTTTTTCTCTTAATTTTTAACTCAAATTTTCATCTTTTTACAGGAACTCAACAGTTGCTGTATTTCCTTCTATATGTAGCAAGATAAGCTAATACAAAGAGTTTCAAACCTACAATTTCTAGTGACAGCACCTACTCACATGCCCAGCCCTCACAAATCATTGTGGGTATCACAGAAAAGCAGGGCTTATAAAAGTAATGCTTATCCCCACTCCATCCATGGCCATGGCACTCACACAAGCACACAAAACATTCATGGCAGTGTTCTGTAACAAATCTCCAATTGCAGCTGCTGGTCAGCTCACCAAAGGAGCCCCAAACCAACACCAGCATCTCCAGCTCAATAGAGAGAGGGGAACTTCACACTGTAAAAGCACACACGGTATTGGCCAAGAAGAAATCACTCTTGGAGCTCCAAACTGATTCTTTTTAGAGTTTAGGAGGAAGCAGGGGATCACTCAGAATTAGAAATCACATGTATTTAAACTGCACCCTCTTGATGAGCACACTGACACAGCAAACTGCAGGCTGATCTCAGTTTTCCACACATTCCAAGAAAACCCAATTCCATTCTGCACCAGCTCATCAAAGCTCCTGGTTCATGCACCTCAGAGCAAGCAACCATTGCCTGTTCCTGGCAAATTTCCACAGGGCCAGAGACAGCAGAGATATGTTCAAGAGCCTCTGCACCACAGGATTCCCAGCCTAGGTCAGCAATAGCTGTGGGATTTTTTCATTCCATGCTAAATAATGCAACTCTTTCCCTCTCCATCCCTTCACTGTTTCACCTTTATTCTGTATCTACCAAGATTTTTTGCTTGCCTAGCTTTTTCTGTGCTTTGTGATACTCTGTGAGCCACCTAAAAAGTCATCAAGCTTTCAAACTTGATTAACTAATTCTCTCATAATGCACCTTTGCTGTGGAAGGAAGAAAGCTTTGACTGCACCAGCCAAGCCTTTTCAAGCAGGAGCTGTTCACACTGCCTCCAGTTCATTAGGGAAATTAGTAATAGTTTGTACAGCTGGCAAACAAATGAGGATATTGTAACTTCCAATTATGCAGAAACAGAATGAGCATTTAGAAATGTGGTGTTCAAACGAAAGAAAGCTAAAAAAGTTTTGAAATTTTTGCTTGATGAACATGGAGAAGAAAGCTGAGGAACCAATATTCACAGTCATTTAAGTTTTACACTATGTGGAAAGCACAAGTATTGCTTCAATAAAATAAACAAAGGAATTTATCATCCAGAAAGTATGATTTTGAAGCCTTTGTGTTCTAGCAATATAATTAATGAAAAAACTCTCAGAAAACAATTTTGTAAATTAAGGGTTCCTCACCTACCATTTCCTTAGCTCCCAATTATCTCCTTGTTCAACACATTCATTTAAGGAAAACAGCAGTAGGTGGACCAAAATAAAATCATACAGTGAATTAATTTTCCCTAAAGTGCTGCCTAAATTCAGGTTGAACTCTTTTCAGAACAGAGGGTTAGGTACTTAGAGGGTACCTTTGCATTCTGCTTCCTTTCTGAAATGCTGTTTTTATTTCAGTATTCCATTCACTGCTGTGCTCTCCTTACCATACTCAGGGAAATATGAGATTTATCACATTTATTTAAAAGGACTTGAGAAGTACCCCAGTTTTATACACATCCTATATCAGATGTTCAGAAGTGATTTTTCTCTTAGAAGACTCCAAGTTTCTGCTTGAACTGTGCTCTGCAGTGGCCCCTGATGGTTAAATTACTTACTAATTCCTACTTTGCAGAGTTTCTCAGGTTCAGTTAATTTTCCCTGCTCTTCTTTCCACTTGTCTCTCTGCTCAACTCCTTCAAGGGAGCCAGAAGTGTTTTAAGCCATGGTTGGGGGTGAATTGAAAAAAAGAAACATAATCAAACACAACTTCAAACATGAAAGAGTAACATATGAAATGGAGACTTCAGAATTAAAATTATTATGGAAGGTTATGGACCAAAACAACATGAGAAACTCTGGTAAAAGGGAATGTTTTAGTATTTTTCAATTTCATTTAGACAATGATCTTAAATAAAAGATCAGTGGTGTAAATTTAGGGCAAATTTCAAGCCCACTTTTATAGTTGTTGACAACAATGCTGTCATTCATAGACACAGAAATAATTACAGATTAAAAGCTTAATTAAATATGAAACATTTTTTACCTCTCACTGCAGCTTCATGCATTTGCCTTTCACAGCTTCATTTACAACTTGAGACAAGACAAAACCAGCCTGTCATCCTTGCTTCCATCATATCCTTCAAACCTTCTTGAAAGTGGTCTTAGCAGCTGCCCTGTGTTTGCCACGGAGCATTTTCTGCTCTAGCACAACAGCAGTGCCCAAAACAGAATAGGAAATAAGCCCCCAAGTCCAGCAGAGCATCATTAACTGCTGAACTCAAGGCTGCACTGAATCAGGACATGGGAGGACAAAGTGCTGAGAAGACCAGAAGACTGGAATATAAAAACACAGAATCATTTAGGTTGGAAAGGACCTTTAAAATCATCAGGTCTAACCAATAATTTAACACTGCCCAGCCCAGCACTGAGCCATATTCCCTAAGCACTACATTTTTAAGTACCAGCAGTGAAGTTTTTAAAATACATGGAGAGCAGTAATTACTCAGTTTAAAACTTTTTTGTTTATTTAGTCTTCTTTATAATTTATGATAGTGGCTGCAGAATGGAAAAGCCAGAGGAGCCCACTGCCACCACCTTGTGAACATGGCTCTGCCACATTTAAAGCCACCAAATATGGCTGCAAAGGCCATTCTAAATTAAATGCCAAAAGTAGAGATATCTTTGGACTGAGTATTGCTGAAAACCTCCAGAAGGTGGAAGAAAGATATGCCAGCCCCTTCCACTTTTTTCAAACAACAAACAGCAGAGTCAGAGATCAATGCTCAAATGGCTTGGGTTGGAAAGGATCCCAGAGATCATCTGTCACCAACATGTTCTATGGAAAATCCTTTACTTGGGATTTTTCCCTCCTGAGAAGCTGAGAGGCCTCAGGAACAAACTGCAAACAATGATTCTCTGCTGCTGTGGAATGCACCAGGTGGGTCTGGGATTGGTCTCACCTGGTTGTTTCTCATTAATGGCCAATCCCAGCCCAGCTGTCCAGACTGTCTGGGTCACAGACAAACCTTTGTCATTCATTCCTTTTCTGTTCTTAGCCAGCCTTCTGATGAAATCCTTTCTTCTATTCTTTTAGTATAGTTTTAATATAATAAATATCATAAAATAATAAACCAAGCCTTCTGAAACATGGAGTCAAGATCTTCATCTCTTCCCTCATCCTGGGACCCCTGTGAGCAGTGTCACAATCATCCAGTTCCAACCCCTCTGCCATGGGCAGGGACACCTTCCATGAGAACAGGATGCCCAGAGCTCCAAGAGCCTGCTGAAACACTTCCCTGAATGGGGCAGCCACAGCTTCTCTGGGCAACCTGTGTTTCAGGGAGTGTTTCATCACAAAAACATGTTTTCCTTAGAGAAAATCTAGCATCTTCTACTTTAAAGCCATTAATGACTGGATCAATCATTAAAATATTAAAAAAAAAAAAAAAAAAAAACCTTTAAAAGCCAAACATTCTGTCTGACAGGAGCTTAAAAAGTAAGAGTAATGTGTCACACCAGGACAAATAAAAAAAGCTTCATAGACTCTGTTTTTCCAGGAAGAATTCTAAATGAGAATCACACACTCGTTTATCTCTGCTCAACACTTTTCAGTGTGCTAGAAGGCTTCTCATGGGAGATATTTGCTGATATCATAGAAGGCTTTTCTGAAGATTTCCAGCATTCTTATGAGGATTCTAAAGTTCAGCAGTGCTTTAGCAAAGTCAGTCTGTAAATTCCAAGGTTTCTGGGATAAATAAGGGCTTCTGAGGTCTGGAGAGCAGTGCAACTCATGGGAGAAACCAATAAAACTGACAGAATGCCTTATGATCTTTTTATTCCTTGCACAAATGTCTTGCCTTATTTTAGGGGAGTCACAATGGTAGCTGGCAGAACACAGGCTTAGCATAACTGCAAATCACATGTGAATAAAGTCAGGGCTAGGAGGGATGCAACTCATGACAGCATAGCTTCTCATAAACAGAATCTCTCTGGCTTTGTAAAAGTTGCTGACTCAAAACTCCCATCCAAAAATATTAACAGGAGTTTCTGTCAGACAGACATAAGTGAAAGGTTATCACATCTCATCAGAGAAGAGAAGAAAGGAAAAATCCATCTCCCCCCCACCCCAGCAGTCCCTCAACTTGTGGGCTTCCAAGAGAATGCTTATTTCACTGAACAAATTAAAAATGTCCTTCAAAGTGTTCCTCTAAAGAATTTCTCACCTCAATTAAAAAGTTCCCTCACATATACAGGTATATATTTATTTTTAAAATACAAATAAGTAATCTAGCAAGCCATTATCTTAACACTACAAAAGACCTCACTAAAGCCCAGTGTGCCCTGTGCCTGGAGCCAGGGCTGCCCATGGGAGCAGTTCATACAAAGGCACCCCTTAAATGAGAAGCTGGATGGAGGATCTCCAGCAAGAGATGAGCTCTTGATTCAGTCACTGAATATAAAATCCTGGCATTCTCCAAGGAGCCACTAACAGCACAGAGGCACCTTTCTGTTGGATTCCATTAAAAAGTGGAATATGGCTCCAACTCACCAAGTGAAGCTTATCTAGCTCCTGATGCCACAAGTAAGTCCAACATGCCCCCTGTGAACTCAGAACACTGCATTTCTCCTCAAAACAGGTAATATTGCTAATAACAAATACAACAAACATCAACAAAGCAAAATAACAGCCCTAGTTGTTACACATCCACAGTGGATAAATATTAGGAAAGCTTAGGTATTTGTTTTGCTTATGTAGGATTTTCTATTTGGTAATGTCACAACACCTTTTTCAAAATGAATTATGCTGGAATTGAGGAAAAAATTCCGAAAAAAATATTTTGGATTCTAACTGACATTTACATAGCCTGAAATGTGAATTCACAAGAGTTAATCTTCTAAGGAGCAGGGTGCTTCAGATGAGGGCTATGGCAAATGCCAGACAGCTTCATGGAGTCTACCAGGCTCCAAAATGAGTTTGATCAAACTGAAATCAGGTCTGTATCATACAGTTCTGCTGGTGCAGTGATACTAACAGATTTTAAAAAATCCCTAAAAAAAAAAAAATCACAATCCAAAGGACATACCAGTATGTTTTCCTCTGCATTTCCAGAGAAACAATTTTCACAGACTGCAATGAACTCTTGAAAGCAAATAAGCAGCACAAGGTACACATGTTACTTTTCTAAAACTGCTCTGAGGGGTGGCACAATGGTGGCTATCCAGTAAATATTTTATTCAGTGTCACAATTCAAGCTAAATAAAGTGAAAGTCACCTGCCCCTGATAAATACAGTCACTTCTGCAATCTCTTGGCAGTAAGGAGAGCAGATGCACTTTTGTCATGCCCAAATTAGTGTTTGCTGTGGATTTATGAAACTTGCAGCTTACTTGCCTATCAAAACAGTGACAGCATTATTCTGGACACGGGGAAAATTGGAATTTGATCTGGCCACAGGCCAAATCATAGGAGGTGCATGCTGAAACACAGTTAATGAGTAGCCAGAAGAAGTGGCCAGTAATTGGCAGCTCAGCTTCTGTTGGAATGAATGCTCATTAGGAAGAGAGACTGACTACTTGGCTTCTTCATTTATTCCATTTTGGACCCATAATTTAAATATTCGGAACTGTTCCATCTTAAAATACAGGACTAGAAGTCTGTATGATCTCACATATGGAGGTGGCAGTTCCCAAAATTTTTTACAGGTGAAGCAGCCAGCTAATACACTTTGCCATGCATGGGAATTATATCTGACACTAAATAAACAACAATGATAAATAGTGACAGGGAGGTACCTGCTCCAGAGGATGTATGAGCTAAAACAAGTTTTGTTCATTTCCTAAAATGTGCCTTGGGATTTTTTTTTTTTTTGTTCAAAAAAGGATGCTGGGATTTTTTATTGTTCAAAAAAGGGTGCTGGGAGCAGCGTGCTCCCTAGGGTACAGCTGTTGGGCATTGTTTGTGCCCAGAGATCAAGGAAATGCAGCTCAGGGCAGATGTGTGCTGGTGTGTTTACAACAAGCCAGATGCAGTCACCCCTTCACCAGCCAAGGAAATTGCTGAATCTAATGGGCAGTTTGACAGGAACCTGTATCAGCTGGCATTTGGAAAATAAAATTCAGTCAAAAAGCAAGTGGATAATGAAGAAAGATGTCATCCACTCAACAGATAACAAAATCAGACAATTTGAAAAGTGGGAGACAGGCCTGTTCTTGCTTTTAGACAAAACAGAAAATCTAACCCCACAGCTGATGAGAAGAATGACAGCAATTTCTGTAACACAGTTCTGTGCCAGGACCCATTAAGTGCTGAAAATGGATTTGGAATCAGCTGGTAGGAAAGCAAAGTATGCAAGTTCCATGATCCAAAATTAAATAGCTGAAACAGAGTAATTCAATTAAATTCCCTGAAACTTGCAGTGATAAATCACATGCATCTATCACTTGCACAGATTACTTGCCTGGGTGGGCCCATCTGTAAAAGGTCTGTTGGGGACTCCTTCCCACAGCCTTCATCCAAAAATGCCCCCAAAAGCATTCCTGAGACTGCTTTGGACCAGCTGCTCTCCCAAAAACTGCTTGCAGTCTGGAAGTGACCCCTGTCAGTAAACACAGAGTGGGTTTGGAGCCCAAATGTGTGCCAGGCTGCCCCAGCAGCACCGTGCATGCTGCATCTCACTGCTCACTGCCTGAGCTTCACCCTGCTGTGAAAAGGAGCTCCAAGAGCTGCAGATGGGCTGCACTCAAATGTCTGAGTTGCTGATGCTTTCCATGAGCTGCTCAGATCTGTGGGCTGCCATCCAACAGGTCTAGCCAAGTGCAAAGCATGAAAAATTGCATCAAGAGGCTGTTTCTGCAGTCACTTCAGCTGAGCTACTTCAATGCCATGCTCATCACTGCAGTAAAAAACCCAAACCATCAGAAAGGCCTGGGATCTGTTCTGCTCAGCTGCCCAGCTGCTGGGACCACACCACAGCCCAGCAGGGACACCAGGAGACAGAAAGGCTGCAGAACATCACACAAGGCATGTCATTCTGGCATCCTCCCCCTCATCTTCAGGTTTTTGAAATCTTGGTCAAACTGCTCACGTCAATGTGCTTAGATCCAAGCTCTCTGGAGGCTTGTTATTCCAATTCAGCCAGAGGAGGGAGAAGGGCAGTCACTCCCAAAGACACACTGGCAGTACAGGGTGACCTGTGCCTGTGTCAGTCATCTGCTCATGAGGAAAACTCATGGGCCTAATGAAGCAAATTAAGGGCAATTTAAAGGGGGGACAGGTCCTTGAAAAAAGAATACAATCTCTACAAGCAGAAAAATATTTACTTCCTAAGATTACTGTGGCCCTCAAGCAGCCATCAACAAAGAGTGCATTAAAGCTCCATACTCTAAAAATAGAAGAATTTTCTGACTCCCTGACCATTTACAGGCTAAGCTATATTTCAGGAGGAGAATTAATGCTAGAATGAGTAACCAGAAGAATTAGAAGAAATAGAAGAATTTTCTGACTCCCTGACCATTTACAGGCTAAGCTATATTTCAGGAGGAGAATTAATGCTAGAATGAGTAACCAGGGCCCTCCCTCCATGACTCAAGCATACATCTACACATTATCAACCAATCACCAACATGCAATAAATCCAACCAGAAGAGTATTAAGTATCTTGTTACCTGACAGAGGAGCACCCATTAAGAAAGATTAAAACCTGTAAAAGGAGCTGGGCAAACCTGCCAAGGCCCAGCTGCTTACCAAAACCATCCTGATTAGTGATCAGACATACACAATCTGTATGGAAGAACTTGGTTTGTTGTTGTTTTCCATAAACAGCCCAAAGAATGATCAGGACTGATTTAACCCAACCCAGTCCTTGTTCAGTGACACCCTCTGATCTTGCTCTGTGTATAAACCCAACAGCTACTCTGGGAAGAGCTCTTTGTTTCTAGACTGCTGTTTAGAGGGGCAGCATAATCCTTCTGGGAAGGCATCTTTCCTTGCAGGGATAAGCTGAAGCAGCACCACAAATCTTCAAGGATAGCTACAGCACTTACAAAGTTTGTCCAGGCTCTTTGAAATTGAACAAAGTGAATAGCTGATCCAAAACAAAATAAAAGTGTCACTGAGTACATAACAGGTAAATGAACATAGGACAGTAATTATAGTATTATATGGAACACTGAATATTGCAATGAGAGAATGACAACCAGAGAGGTGAAATGACATCTGTGGTTAAAATGAAGCCTTGACAGCAGAGGACAAACACCTGCTGCTGGTTTTGCACCTCCTTACCTGAAAGAGTAGCTGGATGTGTTTGTCCTATCTGCAGACCTGTTAGTTACAAATACTAATTCAGTACAGAAAACTCTCCCAGTGAAACACACTTTAGGCACAGAGCAGCTGGCTTTTCAGACTAAAGTTAGCCACAAACAAAAATACCTTTTGCTTTTCTGTGACTAAACTTCTTATGCCTTGCCTGGGGACACAGAACTCAGAATATTAGGTTCCAATGACTTACTTGTAGTAATTTTTTAAAATCCAATGATGTTTGCATCATCAGAAACAGAAGAAACAACTCATTTTAATGGTACTCAGTCTTTTTCTAAGAAGGAAAAAAAGGATTAAAACATTTACTACTGACCTTTTATATTAAAAGGGACACCAAAAAATACAAATTACTTTCACCTTTCTTACCACTGGTCAGTGTTCTAACTCTGGCAGAAGTACAAAAAACTAAAAAAAATCAAAGTCTTTCAGATATTTACACACAAAATGTAAAATGTGTATGCTTCCATACCTCCCCTATTTTGATCTGTCAACTGTATTAAGCATCATACTTTCAGATGCAGAACTGTCAGGCCAAAGGAACAGCCTTTTCACTAAAAGTTCTACCCTGAACACAAGAGCAGGTTCTCCCCATTTTCCCATCACTACCCTGTTATCCACACTTGCAACTGCCCACAGACAAGGAGATAATTTAATTAGCATGCACAATTAAACCAAATGATGGTATCTGGGCCCTTAGGTTCTTACTTTCATTATTAAAGCTTGTTTTGTAATGGGAGTCATCAATTGTTTTTCAGATTTTGAAATAAGAAAATGTTTCCCAAAAATAACTGTTGAGGGTTTAAAGTTTGTATTTCTCATGGCCGCACTATCAAAATAAATTCACAAAAAAAAAATGAACTCAACAAGTGTTGAAAGGTATGACAGCAAAATCATTTAGACCACAGCTTGAACAGAAAATTTTGTACTAAAACCTTCCCTTGAAGGTTTTAGTACAGAAATGATCTGCAAATCATTTCTGTGTCCATGCACTATTGTTTTATTTTTTTAATCCCTAGCTGGTGATCTAAGCTTTATATATAGAAATTATGTGGAAAGATGAGTTGCTTTGAAAGATGATTTTGCATGCATATCTAGAGCAATTCCTAGCATAAATTCATGTATTTACATTTACATTACTTTACATTTACATTCTCTCTTATTGAGTGTTTCTATGGTCTCAGCTTGTTGTTGCTATTTTGCTAAGGGCCAGGTATACAAAAATTACCATATTATAAACTTTCTTCCCATAAGAAAGCTTCCCTGATTTAAAATTATGTTTTTGTGATATTTAGCTGTTATTTCCTTGTGAACTTCAAATATATTTCAGCCTAACAAATTCAAATCCCTTTAGTAAACACTCCTTGCTGCTGGTCCATACCTTCCTACAAATTTTATACACATTTAAGAACTCTGTCCTTTGTTGTACCTGTGTAACTCTTTCCTGAAAAAAACACCTAAATCATACAAAACCAGTATTAATCCAGGAGGTCTTGGCACATGATTTGGGAATTTTCAGCCTGGATTTCTGTTACATGCTCAATCACATTCAAAAGTCAGGGTCCACATCAGATGAAGTCCAGGCTATAAATGCAATGAATAAAACTGTTCTGACTGTGGGTAGGAATGATTGTGAATAATCTCAGATTCATGCAGTACACCATAAGTCACTGCCACCTTTTATTCTGTGAGCATGTACACATTGTATTTGGTTATGGAAAACAGTTCTTATAAAAAATCCTCATCCTGTGGCAGCATATGCTGCACAGGGAAGTTGGCCCTTTGATCTGCATAAACCTGCATGTTCAAGACATCTTTAATCTAAAAAACTCTCTCCACACTCACCTGTGGAGAGTTTTTAATTAAAAAGTTGAGTTACTAGGAAAAAAAGTGAATCTGAGTTAGGAAGATGTAAGTATTTAAGAAACTTGGGAAAAAGAGCTTTCACCATTTTCTTCAGAATAGGCATAAATTGATAGTGTGTTCTAATTATCAACACACTTGAGAATAGTTAAGCTAATGAATATTTCCCCTAACTGTTACAAATACTAACAATAATTGACTAATAAATATTCACCAGAATAATTAATTACAGTAAATTTTAAAATCATCTTGAAAATACCATAGGAGTTTTTACCAACAATATAAATGCATCCTTTTGTAGCAGTAGCAAAACCAACCTTGAAATTCCATTAATTTAGCAGACACAACTTTCTCCTAAACAGGAATATAAGAGAACCCATGTTATATTCACCATACACACATTTTTATTTCATTACCCTACCAGTAAATTTTTTATTTTGCCCACTGCAAAGCGAATACTCAGCAGTCACAGAGCAGTTTTACTGAAAAGCATCTGAAGTTACCAAAGGTCACTCTCAGGAGGATGCATTACTCAGTGCCTGCAAATAAGATTTCCACTTAAGGTTTCTCTGCATGAATTTGATCCTAAGAACTTTAGTTACGATTCAGCAAAACCTCTGAAGAACAGGCATTATCCCCCTGCCCTTGGTGGGGGCTGAGAGGTTACTGGACCCCTCTGAGGAAATCTGGCTCTTTCTTTCAGCCTGAGAGGGGAGGTAATCCTGGAGGAGCTGCCTCAAATACAAGGACATGAAAAATAAGCTGGATGACTGCACACGTTGTCAAAACTACCACTGAGAACAGGAACTTTGTTGAGCTACATCCAGCAAGATGGAGGATCAAGCAGCATAACATTTATTATTTCAATGTTATTTTAGAAAAATTATCAGCTTTCATTGCCTTTTAGCTTCTGGACTTGGACCTCTTACTTGCACTGGCAACAATCTTGGGGTTTGTTCTGCAACCACAGGAGTCAGAAGTTCCCATTCATGGGTGTCAACTGAATGAGAAGTTCTCTTTCAGGGTCAACTGAATCTCCTGGGTAAGCATTTGACAGCCCAGAACTCAAGGGAAATTCTTGATGCCACAAGATTCCATCATACCAGAAATTAGAAGAGTTAGAAATAGATATTTATTGAGGGTCCTTTCAGCATCCAGCCCTAATCAAATGGTATCAGATATTCAAATGCAGCACAAATCCACTTAGAGAAAGTTTCTTTAATCAATGGATTGACAAGGCCCCAAGGAAGCTGCAAAAGGCAATCAGCATATGCTGGCAGGGAACTGGAGATGTAATTACAATCTAGAGAAAGGAAAATTTCACTGTGCCCTTCTAAAGGATGCAAACTCTTGTCATTTGCATGATGGTCCTCCTACCAAAGGAAGAGACAGAACCCCCTTCCCACATATTTTCCTGTTAGCCATTTAGTACATCCACAAACTTGTACAATCAGGAAAGAAAGGAAAATGAGTTTTGAATAAAGATGTGCTTGACTTGGAGTTAAATTTCTGAGCCCACAACCCATCCAATTCCCACAGCACTTGGGAATTTCTGCCACAAAACCAGACACACAATAAGGCCCTGCTTAATTGTGCCACAGCTTTCAATGATACAACATTAAAAAGAAGATAAAGCTTGTTCATGCTGATGAGATTCCAGTAACTCAGGTCCTCTGTATTCAAATAAAATTTTTCTCTTTTTATTCCTGATTATTGTATGGCTCATTAAAGGAATAAACCCCGGCATGACATGAACAATCACTTTAGTCTGATGAAATGAAATAAAAACTCTATTCAGCAGCAGAAGTAGCTTAGCTTGACTCTAAGAGAGAAGCTGAAAAATAATTAATTTTATTTATTACAGAACTTTTTTTATGATTTCAATGTTTTCAAAAATTACACTTCTGAAAAAGAGGTATTCTTTCCTACCAAGGGGAAGTCTCCTTTTTATTTCTTTAGAATTTCCCTGCATACATACATTGCATAAATTTTAGGGCAATTTCAATTTACTTCATGTTCAACCTTAAAGTCTAAAGTTTCAATTTACTTCATGTCCAACCTTTAGGTCTAGTTAAAATAACCTGCAACCTGGAAATAGTTGAAGAGTGAACCAGCAAACAAAGCAAGCAGGGACAAGGGAGGAGGAAAAACACTTTTTTCTTTAATAAAAACTTTTAAAATAAGAACACCTCCCTCCCCACATACACACACACACACTTTAATAGCAACAGGCAGATTTTGGAACTTGGTTCCACATTTGTTACCAGGGAAACCACACAGACTTGGAGAGATTCACATGCAAATTATTTCCTAATCTGCTCTGTCACAAAAACACAATCCAGCACTCAACTAGCAATATGCATTAAGATGCAAAGCCCAGGATTATCAGGGAGCTCAGTCTTAATTTTGACTCTGTTTGGTTCTTACACTCAGGGCTTATACCCCTGCTATGAAACTGCTGCTAAACCACTCTGATCAGGGGAAAAAAGGCTTCTGCCCAAGCTGTGCAATGAAGACAGCAAGGAGCAAGACTTGTGAGCCCAGAGAAGATTCTGCAGCCTCCTGAGCCAGCCTGGGCAGGGCATCCAGCCCTCGTGTCCCTGCCCTGTCCCACCAGCCCTGCTGGGCCTGGGGCTAGCACACCTGGCTCCATTGGCACCTGAACCTGCTGCTGCAAAGGTCACTGCTCCACTGGCCTCAGCACTTGGGTCTGCTGCACTGAAAACACAGCCTGGGAGAAGCAGAAATTGAAGTGCTGCCAGCCCCACATCAGCAGTGCTCTCTAGCACACCCCACGGAAGGAGAACTGGCTTCACTCAGACCTGTGAGTGAGTGTTCAGGCATTCCCACACTGCCTCAAATTAGTTAATCCAGGTATTTCCAGCACCAGTGGAGCTGCACAGGCAGAGCCTGCAGCTGCTGGCAGAGGCCAGAAACACCTGGAAGTTTCTTGCAGCTCTGTTGGGTCCCAGCTGCAGCAGCCTTGGCTCTGTGTCATGGCCAGGCATGGCAGGATTTGTGTCCTGCCAAAGGCAGCAGAAGTATATCCATCTTCAGGGAAGGTGATATTTGCATTAGAGAGAGATAAAGGAGCTCATTTCCTGTCACAAAAACATCTCAGAGACCTGTCTGCTCCCAAGTCCTTCTGCTGGCTGGAGAGAGGATGTGTTACCAGCCTCAGCTCCTGGGTAAGTGATAGCCCAGCTTTGCTCATCAGAACCTGACAATGTGCATTTAAGCATTTGATTACATCACCCATTGGTCATTAAGGAAACCACAGTTGCATCTTCCTGTTCCAGCCTATTTGATTAAGTTATATGATACATCCTCCAGCATTATTCATGCCCCTGTGCACCAGCAGCTAATTTCCTTTGCTGCATGTCATCCGGTTTTTATTAATGTCTCCTCCAAAATGAACTTCTTGAGTTATATTTTTTTCCTCTTCTCATACCCCAGTCTAGTTCTCACAGACATATTTTAATTAATTTACTTGAAGAACACACCATTACTTAGGTATATTAAGAAATTTTATTTCACACTTTCTTATAAGTAGTTCTAGTCTGGGTTTGACTGCTGGTTTTCCTTTTTGGGGAGGTTATCTGATTCAAAAGGACTTATTCTGAGCAAATTAAGCTCTGAACCATAAAACACTGATGCAACTTGTACATCATGCTAATTTGGGTAAGTATAACTGCTGATACTGGAACAGGAAAGAATAGCCAACAGTTTAGAGCACTGACTAAACATGAATTTTGTCCTTGTGATGTGCACAGACTGTGGAAAAATATAACCAGGACAGCGCTCTCACTGTAACTCTAACAGTTTAAAAACATAAAACACATACAAAGATGGAAAGCTGCTTATTTCCAATTAAATCAATCTGGTTATCATGTATTTAAATACACCTGAAAATCCTCAAAAACTTGAAACTGCATCTTCTATAGCCAGAATTGCAGCATGGCACTAAAACACAGATCTCTCAAAGCACAGTATTTACTTTTTTCACAGTTTAATCCAATTCCTACTACAGATGTGCTGGAGCAAGGATCCCTCCCCAGGAGATGATGGGTGCAGGAACATGTTCCTGGAAAAATCTGCATCCCACAGGTTGAATCATGCCTGATTAGCCCTTGAGAACCTGAGTGAGAGGGAGTTTTGCTCTGGAGGCAGCAGGATTATCTCATCACTCTGTGTACTAACCCGTGCACAAACCCACTGAGGGGTTTACAAAAACACAGGGAGAGCAATAGGTAGCTTTTGCCATACTTGCCCAAACATAAATGGCATTAAAAGGGCCAGCAAACTTCATGTTCTATCTGTACATGAACATTTCTCCCAAACTTTGCCTCTTTTAAGTTTAGATTTGGTGCAGGCTCCCTCCACTAAACTCGATAATCTGATCTCCAGATTTCTTTCCACAAAAATGGCAGAGAGGAGCTGTCAGGAAACACAGAATATATGGTAAAAAATTCAAAAACTTCACAGAGAAGCTGATGCATGATGTGCATTATGGTAGAAGTGAAGGGGAAAACCAAGGGGAACTCAGGAGGTTCTTGAAAAGGAACTTAATAAAAGATAAAAAATGCTTTGAAGTGATTTAAGTATTTCAGGATTATTTAAACATCATCCTGGATGTGAGCAAGGCTCAATTTAGTCTTCCTTCCATAAATATGCACTTGCCTTTCTAACAGAGATCTTCTTAATCCCTTTTCTATCCTGTTATTTTGGCTAATTCCAAGTGTATCAAATACACATACAAATTCTACTCCTGTTTGCCAGTGAAGTTATCTTTTACATATGCTACAACAATAAGTGCCAGAGGGCAAAAAAAACCTTATCAAGTTTATATTATTGATCATATGCTATTTTGTAATGAATTCCACTGAATCCTGCAATAGTGGGCTGTTTAAGAGCACTTCAGAGTATGAAAAGTAATTTGTTTAACAACAATGAAGAATTACTGTGACAGAACTGTGAGGGAATTCAGCCCTCAGTGATGCACACAGTCTGAACCTACATCCTCTCATTAGTGTTGAATTAATTAGGCTTTATTTATTCATATGACACTAATGATTATATAGAGCCTATAATTGTCAGACTTCCAGAAATTCTTGGTGTACCCTGATGGGGGCAGGAGCTCAGTAGCCCTGTAAGAGATAATAACCCAAAGTTTGCATTCTCACTTTAAGATACCATTTTAATTTTTATATTCATCCTGAACTTTTAAGATTCATAAAAGCTTCAGCCTAATTTTTCCCCCTACAGTCACAGAACATTTCAGTTTTGAAGTACAAAAAGCACATCCATAATTAAAGGCTTCCATAAGAATTATGCTGCATGATTCATTTTGCTCAAAACCAACAGCAGATATTATGAGAATACCATTTATTATACGATTACTATTGTTGAATTCTTGGTACTTAATCTTCATGCATTGAATATTCTGCTTTTTATTTAGCTTATTTCTAAAGAAATACTGCTTGCATATTAGGATGAAAAAGGAAACAGAGGAGGAACAAGATCAGTATTTTTTGGAATGTGTGCTATTATTTTGATACTTATGAATTTAAAAAAAATGCTTCAGGTACATTAGTCTGTTGGGTATACATGCAGTAGACTTTATCCTAAAGAAGGAAATTAAAAACAAAATACAAGAGTTAGATAAGCTTTCAGAAAGGCTTAACTTAGAAAATATTAGTGAATTATATTTGACACAACGTAAAATACCCCTGCAAGATGTTTAAATGTCAGCAAATTCTCCAGAGGAATATTAGTATTAAATTCTTATGGTTTAAACAAAACAGAGAAAAGCAAAACAGTTTTATGCATTAACAGGTCAGCACAGAACACCTGAATATTATTTTCCTCATTTGCACTGAAAGGGAGGCTTAAAACCTGCCAAGCTGTTTGGGAGGGGAGCAGAGCCAGTGGAGAAGTATTTGGGGAAGGGATTTATGGAAGAGTCCAGCAGTAAGAAGAAGGAGCCCAGCAGTGCTCTTGTCTCAGTCCCAGCACTCAGAGCTGCCAAGCACCAGGAGCACCCCACGTGTCACAGCATTGCATCCCTGCTTTGCTCCTTGGAGGGCTGTGTGAGACAGCAAGCTGGCCAAGGGGTATAAACTTTAGAATAAAATCTCGAGTGTCAATCACATCAGACAACAACCAGTAAAAGAGATTTAATTGCACTCCTGGCCACATGACAGCACCTGGCATCACAGAGGCTCCAAGGATGAGCAGGAGTTGGTGTTCCCAATCATGCAAAAGCCCCTTCTGCTTTTGCTCCCTCTGGGTTTCCTCTTCCTTTGGGGTTTATTTGTTTTGTTCCATTTTCAGTTTGGTTGGGTTTGGGGTTTTTTCTTTAGTCATTGGAAGAAGTGAAAGGCAGACTGGATGTTATCACCTGTGCAGAATTCAAACACAAAGCAACACTAGTGGCTATTACAATAATCTGTCCTGAAATACCAACAAAAACATAAAAGATAACAACCTAAAACTCCTCCTCCTTCCTCTGGCAAGTGCTGCACACAAAAACGAGCAGGTGAATGGAACAACAAATTTAATTATTCCCAAAACCCCTCTGGGCAATGTTACATATTCTCAGAGTTACCTATCACTCCATTACCATTAATCAGCAAGGTTATACACACACAGAGAGCTCTGATAACATTCCTTAAAGGCTTTTCATACTGAAACAAACAATATATGAAAGTAAGACAATGAAGCTGCCTTTTCACTGCTTTGTCCTGATTCAGAGGAAAAAGAGATTATATTGGAAGAATTTTTCACATAAAGACTTTATCAGTTACCTGCCATCTAATAATTTATTATTTCAATTGGCTTTACATTTTTATTTGATTGGCTTACATTCAAAAATAAGACCATAAAAAAAATGAACTTTTTTCAAACAATAAGTAAAGGAGTTTCACTTAAAGCATCAAATGCAATGCTGACTACTCAATAATTTGAAAACTGAAGAAAACACTTAAATTTATCTTTAGACAGATGTGTTTCCAGAGAACTGGAAGCTTTCTGAGAAAATGATTCCCAAAGTCCTAGCCAGCTTAGTGCAAAACAAAACCCAGCATAAGGAGTGAACTGTAAAAGTGTGTCTTGTCAGTTTTAGAGGAGAGAAGCAGCAGTGCACAGA
The DNA here is from genome assembly GCF_027477595.1 of Haemorhous mexicanus. Lineage (NCBI taxonomy): Eukaryota > Metazoa > Chordata > Aves > Passeriformes > Fringillidae > Haemorhous > Haemorhous mexicanus. The sequence goes on along the minus strand of NC_082348.1, from coordinate 29,332,407 downwards.
AGGTGCTGTGTGATAAGATTTATGCAGAAAGCTATGGATTTGTTTCTCAAAGTAATGATGAAGCTGAAAAGTCTCCAGTCAAGGTAGTCTGACTGAGTTCCTGTTAGAATAATTAATTCAGCACTGTGGGGATGGAATTGTTATTGATGTGTTGAGGCACCAGGAGACTTGGACAGGCACTCTTTAATTATTTATAATCTAAGCAAATAAATATAATTAAGCAATATGTATCTTTATGAAATTCAAATTGAATCTCAGAGGTATAGAAGATCACCTTTGCTTACAAACCAATGACTTAGATAAACTTTCAAAGATCTTCTACTGTTGTGTTGAAGCTAAAAAGTCTTTAGCAGTAGGAACTGGGAAATGCTATGACAGTGTTTTGATCAGCATAAAATCCCAATTTTGTCAAGAGAAAAATCAGGCAAGTTCTGTGACAAAGATGACAGAGACAATAAAGCAGAGATGTGAAAAAGTTAAAAATCTGGAGCTTGCACTGTACATGTAAAATACATGCCATTTCCTCTTCTCAAAGCTTTTGGGCATATTTTAGCACCAAGTGAAGAGGTGACTTCACCCAGGCTAAAGTGCTTTATGCAAATGTATTTGTCACTGCAGAGGAGCAGAGATGGTTCCAAGCTGGAAAAGGATGGCTGTCAATACATCATGAACAGAAACAGCCCAGAGAATGTACACAGAAATGCCTGCATGGCCAGGCAATTTCCATCTTTTTCCAGAATGAAATATAACTTTCACTACCCTGAGTCTGCTTCTGCAAAGGATGGAAGACAGACTTCAGGATTATTTTTTTTTCCCACTTGTTTAATGGTTTGGGTTTTTTTAACCTGTTCACATATGCGTGCTCTCAAGAGAATTGGTTTTGGTTTTGGTTTTTTGTTTTAATTACAACTGAAATTCTGGCATTACATTCTGACTCCAGGACATGACACTTTCTAAAGATGATTAAGCATTGTGAGATCAAAGATGAGTTGCCAAAATATTGCAAATCTTGAAGGTTTCTTCAGACACAGTTAGGTAGACAGCTGGAAACTGAGTCTAGTAGAAAGCAAAGGAAGGTCCTCAACTCCAGATGCCAACAAACATCCCACCAAGACCAGAACAAAGCTCTCCTCCAGCTTCTGGAGAACTGGACTCCGGATTCTACTGAGGCCATGGAAAGAGATTTGAAATACATAAAAACACTTCTTAATCTTTCTTACCCTTTCTGTTTTGCTGTAAGCTGCCTTCCCCCTGACTTTTCATGTATCATCCCTGACAGAGGAATCAAAGAAAGGGCTTGTTTAGACAGTTTTAGTGGTGGTAAAGTCCATCCTCTCAAGCCAATGCAATAGGATAACAACTAAACACCAAAATGGAACTTTCCAAACTGGTTTGGGATGAGCTGAAGAAAAATGAACAGTAGAAAGACCAAACTGGAGAGGGAATTATGGAAAAAAAAAGAAAACTAAAGAAATCAATCCCATTAAGAACACTGGAGATATTATAATTAATGGCATTCAGGCATTTCACATGGCATTTAGTGGCAATCCTATCCAATTCACTCATTCAGCAAGAAACCACCCCGTGGAGTTCCAGCTGCTTCCCCATCCTCCCTCAGGGCACAGGGACCGTTCTGATTTCCCTGTCCCCAGCCCCTCTGCTGCTCAGGGGAGCTGGGAGAGGCCAGCCCTGCACAGCCAGGGAGGGAGGGACAATGACAAACAATTTGTAACAATGACAGCCACAGTGGGAGAGTGCCACAAATGCTAAAAAGAGCGATGAGAGTTTATAGAGAAATAAACCGAGATCTGTAACAGTGTGAAGCGAGGCATCCCCAGGAAAATGAAGGAAAATGAAGTGATTTGAGCACACTGCTGGGTTTGTGGATGCAGGGACGTGAGCTCAAGAGATGCAGGTTCTAGAGGCACCTCTTGCTTGCTTACTAAAAGCATCATGTACAGATGAAGTCACTAATTTATGATGATATCTTGCTTGAGCAGCCCACCAACAGGATAGAAAGAGCTTCCCACCTTCAGGGTGAGAACACAGAAAAGATTCTTTCTACTGCAGACTCTTCAAGTTGTGATAGAACCTACGAGTGTGTTTCAGGGGGTTCTGCCCATCAATATTCTGTTTTAAAGTCCTGGCAGCCTAGTGGATGACATTTCATTTTCAAGCATGTTAGCCTCACCAGAAAGAAGGAAAACTTTGCATTTCCCACTTAGATGCTGCATTTTTAGTTACAAAAACACTGTATTGCAATATTGATCTACAGGGCTGGGTCTTCAAATCCAGCTCAGAACTAAAATTAAAGGCCCTGTCCTGATCCTGTGGATCCCTGCTGTTTACTGCTCCAGCACAGGGACGTGGTCTTAGCTCCTGTCCCTTGGAAGCACCGTGTGCAAGTGTGAACACAGCACACAGTCACAGCAAAATTATTTTCCCTCTGTTACTTTTGAGGGCCATTTTGTGTGATAAAAAATATTAAGTAATGGTTCTGAGCCATTATTGTATGTGAAAAATGCGTATTTTATGATTGGCTTTTCACAAATATTCAAATGAATATTAGATGTGTTGTGTTAGAAAGTGATGCTGCATTAATTCTCTTCAGCAGTGTGTTAAATATAGTTTTAGGTTATAAAAATGTTAAAATAGAAACTGTGCTATGTGGGATACCTTTTTAAAGAAAGGACTTGCAGAGAGATAGCAGCCACAGGACACCTCAATCCTTCAGAGAAAAAGAATTTATTGCTCCATTATCAGGAGAAAAGAACTTCTTCCCACCTCGAAGGCACTGTTAGGATTAGGAGGAAGAAGTTGAGGATGCCCAGACAGAATCCTGTGTTTGAATGGAATTGATGCATCATGTATGAGGTGTATGAATATGCAACAAGCTGTTGTTTTTAAGGGTTAATCCTCTGTTAACTGTGTCCTTTTTCGGGCTTGTGCTGCCCAGAAAAGGTACCTGGACTGTCCTTAACTCTTTGTTTCTATTGTCTCACATTGTCTTAATTCAAATTGTCTAAATTATTATTACTATTTTTATAACCATTTTATTGCTATTAAATATTTAAAATTTTAAAAACAAGTGATTGGTGTTTTTTCACATTGTATCTATCTTTTTCTTTCCTTATACAGGGAACTGTGTAAAAATGCATCATTGGTCTGTCCCTTCTGAGCTTCTTTTCCATTGCTATCTGTATTTTCAGTTCTTTTATATATTGTGTGCCTTATCTTGAGACAGTTGCTGATCAAGTTTCTCAAACTTTGGCAGATGAAGCAGCAACACCCCAACTGGGCAAGCCCAGGATCCTCAGCAGGGCCCTCAGACCCTCCCCAAACGGGAGGAGCTGTCAGCTCCACCACCTCAGTGCCTTCGTGCCACTGTAGCAGCAAAACCTTTTAAAAATATTCTCTTTGATGTGTAGCCACAGGAGAGCACAGGGCCCAGGTTCAGCTAAGCAGGTTGTGAACATTAGCAGCTTTAGCTCCAGAAGGCAAACAAGTGACAGCCTGTAAGTCAAGATATCATTTTGGAAAGGTTGCTGCAAGAAAAATACTGAGCTGGAGAAAGAGTGGCTATTGTGGATTTTTCTAGGGAATATTGGAGTTCCTGAAAAGCACCACTACCCAAAACTTTGATTATAATAGGAAAGGTATTAACACCTGCTTTACAGTGCCACTTTACCTGGCCCAGACACAAAGGAAAAAATCAGAGAGAGGAGCATTTAATTTTCCTGAGTAACAATAAACAACGTTGAGCAGCATCTTCTATTCACAGAATGCAGTCTGCACCTCCAGAATGGAATAAAAACACTCTCAGCACTCCACCTTCCTCAGCCTTGGTACAAAAAACCTCACATCCCACTCAGGAGGGTGACAGTGTCCTCCAGACCCAGCTCTCTGGAGAACACTGGTCAACCAGGGTGAGCAAATTGGTCTAAGCTGTGGTTGCCAGTTAAGCCTAAATTAATCCTCTCCATGGATCAGCATCTTGCAAATAAATTAATGGGCACACCACCTGGGAGACAGCAGAGTCTTTTTCTACCTCATTAAAGAATTCCTCCCTTAAGCAAGATATTAGTCATTCTGAAATTTGTGGGTCCTTCACTTTCAAATTTTCAAAGGGAGTTTTGAACTCAGTCTGTAAAGGATTAATACACGGTTTGTAGTCCAAGCAGGGCTTCTTAGGTCTGGGCAAAGAACAGCAGCACAGAGCAATCACAGCTACTTTTGATTTAAATGCCTCATTTACTCCTTCCACGTGAAGTGCTATTAAATAAAATTATGCTTAACTAACGACTTAACACTAAAGGAATTCTCCTTTTGCTCAGAGATAGGCTGTTGTTGTACACTGACCCCAAAGCAACCATTTTCTACAGCTGGATCTCTGTCAGTACACTCAATGTATCAGGAAATACACAAAATGAAATAAAAACACACTATCACAAATTTAGAAAAAGGAAACATGAACAGTTTCCACTGCTCTAAAATAAAAAAAAAAATGAGATCAGTATAAAGTCATTGCACATTAATTGTGGGTGAAGTAAAATTTGAAATCTTATTCCTTTGGTTTTAAATGTTAGTAGAAATGTGTATTTTTAATGTAGGGAGAATAAAGAACAGCCATACAATGATTAAGGGTATGTTGCAACAGGTGTGTTGCCATGAAAGCTTCTGTGTGGTTCAAACCTGCATTTTTACCTGTACATCAATGCACCACTTTGCATAGCTCACGTTCTACAGAACCAACAGGATGTTTTTCACACACATTACACCTAAGCACGGATTGCCATTATCCTAAAAGTGCCCTGGATATTGGCATCAATAGCAAAGGGAGCCACCTGCTCCTCCCTTACCATTCTCAGCTGATATTTGCTCAGTCTGTCAAGCAAGACACCTTCTTGCTTCAATACACTTTCTTTTTTCCATTCACAGCTTGTCTTATGAGCCTGAAACACAGAAAAAAAACCCCAAATTTTCTTCCCCTTTACAACAGCCTTTCCCATAACTGAGAACAGCTGCACTGCCTCCCCATGATTTTCTTCTAAAGACCATCCAAACTGCATTTCTTTCAATCACCACCTTCTGGGCCACCAACCAATAAATCCAAATCTCCTTGAAGGAAAATCGTTGTATTTTTACATAGGATCACTTCTTGCATTTTCTGCACTGTTTATACAGCCCAATAAGGTGCTTGCCCTTCTCTCAGTAGTGTAGCACTGCTGGCTCACACTCTGCTTGGAGAGGAGGAAGGGCAGCTCTGCTCCTGCACTGATGCTCGGGGTACTGGGTTTGGAGACTGGAAGCTCTAAACCAAGGCTTTCCCAGGGCTCTGGTTTTAAATTCAACCTCTGACAGAAGGAAGGGCAGTTTCTCACAAATGGAGAAGGAACAGAAGAGAGTGCATGGGAAAGGCAGACTGATACAGAAGTAATCAGAGCCCTGATAACTCTTGGGTTTCCAGTCAGTTCATTTCTTTCCATCTGGACTCAGCACAAACTAAAACAACTCTGTTATGGGACTGTGGGCACAAGGGATGGTGTTTTAGGAGGGCAGAACTCCCAAGTGACCACATCCTACTTCAGAGTGTGCCTGTACATGGAACTGCAGCAGGAGAGGCAAAACTACAAATAAGCCAAACTTTTTTTCAGTTTTGGGGGCAAAAAAGAAATCTCTTGGAAATTTTATTGGCATACAATTTCGTATTTATGCAAATACACATTTTCAGAAAGAAAAAGGTGCCCTCAAGGTGGTACCAGTTGTCAGAGGGAATGATATGATTTATAGAAGCTCTCATAGCTGGGGCAGGTGGCACAAAGATATTTATAGCCATCTTCCCAGCAGAACAGGTGTGCTTTGTGAGTAAAGTTAATTTCACACAGTTTCATTAGGCAAATTTTCACAGATAAGGTCATGATTCATCAGATCACTTTTTCTGTGATTATATGCATTTAAATCCTTCACTGAATCAGGGTGCTGCAGTCAAGCTCAAGTCTGCAGTCAATGGCAACTCTGTCATTGTCTCCAATGAGAAAGAATTTCACATGATTTCTTCCAAGATCTATTCCAACCTTGTCTCGATACGCAGGCACATCTGTTCACATCTGGTCCTGAAAGAAGAAGCATTTTGCATTTTGACTCTGGCACTTTATTCATCATGTGCAATGACTAAATTAAATGTCAGGTACAGGATTAGATAGTTTATCTTAAACTATTCCGTGGGATTTTTCCAACTTCTTAGTTATGTGAAAACCATGGAGCAACTATCTTTACCCCTACATATTTCCACCTTCTCACTCCTCAGAATGATCTTAAAATCAGTCCTGACACTTTGTTAATCTCTGTGTGCAGAGAGCTGATATTATAAAGAACAGCTCAATATATGTCCCTTTGAAATTATTCTTACTTCTGACAGGCTGCAGAAAACTGGAAAACTTGCACTGTAAGATACTGGGCTAATCAGTGTCACACAAAGATAAATGCAGGTATTTTACACAGAGGTAAAACTAGATCTGAGATAGCACCACTGCAAGGCTCTACCACCGTGGTGGCATCACAGGAGAATTCACAACGTGGCAAAGCTGAGCTGGTTGACATGAGGCTGCTCCACCTTCATCCCAACACTGGATCCACCTGTTCCAAACCCAAGGGCTCTGCCAGAGTTCCCCCAGTCCTGATTTGGAAGGCAGCTTCTCATGGTGGGACTGCATCCACAGGTTCCTTGCCTCTGGCTGTGGAGCTCCACTGCTGCTCCCAGGGCCCTCCCTGGGGTTTATACACCTTTAATGCTCACCTTCTTTCAGATTGGCTGTGCTTCACATTTAACCCCTTAAAATCATTTTTTCTTCTCATTCATTCAGGCAGATGTATCTTTGCCATTATTGAAAATTCCATCCATTTCCTCCACCAGGAACAAGATAAATGGTTCAGCAAGCCAGCAGGTTGTGGGGAGATAATCAGCACTTAGGATTCTCAGATACAGTGGAAGTTGGGGCTACCCTCTGACATTAATGTCCCAACAAATAGCAGAGTTTTACAGCTCAGAGTAGAGGTGGCACGTGGTTGCATTTCCAGCTCCAAGACAAACATGTTCCACCAACAGTCTGGCATTTGAGAAGTCAAGTGTACTGCATGGGATCCCAATCAAGTTTGTGGTTACAAATCATCAAATACAAAACTTAGAGTCCCTTCAGTTGTTCAGTTAGTACAGACTTCAATTATTTCTGTGGGAATACAGATTTTGCTAAGCCAGTGTATCTCAAAAGGGTTTAAGAAGGAGTTAAATCATTTCCTTATCTAAAACAAAAGAGAAAAGTGATACAATCACACAGCTAATGGAAGAGCCACCAAAAAAAAAAAAAATCTGCCTCCCTCTCACACTGACTCTATATATTTTATATATTCCAAGATTTGGATAGCTCAGAAACCTCCTAAAATACATTGTAGATTTTTAAACTCAATAATTCCCCTGACATACAGGTGCTTTTGAGACTGCTTCTGAAGATACTGTCAGTTTTCTTGATAAATCAAACTTCTAAAGATGAGAGGTCAGGGATGGTTCACAAGATATAGTCCTACAATATATAAAACTTGGACAGGGATACAGCTAAGGTGGGAAAAGTTTGAGTCATTTAGAAAAAAGCAAATGACTATCAAATGCATAAAACAAGTTAAAACCTAACCAATGGCTGCAGAAGTAATGTCCCCAGAGCTTTTATCAGTAGCAAATGATCACAATCCAAATGAAGGCATGAAACCAAAATCCAAAATGAAGGCATGAAAACAGATTGCCCAATTTTTTTAGTATCACTTAGTTTTTTTGTATTTATATAAAGAAAGTGCAACATAACTGATAAAACTATAAGCTTCTAAAATTCTTGTTTTATTGCAAATCATATTTGACATACATGTGTTCTCAATAATATTTAAGTGCTTAAATCACCTCTGCAGGAGCAGGTTGGTGCTCTTGCATTGATGGCAGGTTTTTCACAAGGAACACACTTTCCAGGTGGACACAGCACAAGACAATCAGAGTATTTTGTCTTCCCAGGCAAGGATGGCCCAAAGTGTCCTTTCACCATGCAGAATGAATGGACAGAGACATTTCACCCCAAGCCTTTAGCTATTGCCATCAAAAGGCACTTTTTGCAAGTGAAAAATTGCTCTTGCCTACTGAAACCCTATTTCTCACTCACTCTGCAGATGAAGGTCAGAGCTGAGATGTGTCCTGCTGTGTAATGAAGACATGATAAAAATGTGAAGCCCCAAAAGAGGAGGAGGAGATGACCAGCACTGTAATGGATGCTCTGCTTACTCTGCAGATTGCATTCCACCATGCAAAGCCAGGCTCTGATGGGTGCCACTGCTACCTGCAGCAGGTCCTTTGGACATCTCCTGGGAAATGACACCTTCAGGTAGATTATATTTATCAACAACACGGTGCCAAGACTGGCTGCTGGCCTGGAAAAGCCCCTCACTGTGTTAAATACAAAATTGTTCTCTCTGTTATCATGAAAGGATTTGATGGAAACAACTTACAGTGCAAGTCAGCCAAAGGCTTATAGACAATCTGTCTTTGTAGCTTGCTACAGGAGAAAAAGGACAGCACTCTGGTCTCAGTGAAAATGGAATGTTAACAGAAAAAAATCAGAAATGCAGTAGTGCCCATGTGAAATTGATGGGTTGGGGAACAGAGGAACAGAGCCTTGAGCAAAAGAAGGTCAAAAAAGAATTATTGAATTTCATCAAAGTTATAATAGGTTTAAACTACCAAAGTTGTATTGGAGTGGGATGCATTTTTCAAACCATTTGTATGTTTATCTTCAGGTGCAGGAAACCATGTACTTTGTGGGTGCATTCAGTCAGCATGGGAAAAGTGGATGCAGATTTGTAGAAATTTAAAAGTCCTCAGTTCCACAGGACAACCACGCACTCCAAGCCTTAGACACAGCCCAGAACAACAGTTTTTAACACCCTCAAAAGGGGCTGAATGCCATTTCAGTATGAAAAAACCCCAAACAACTGGACTCAGATACTGCACATCAACAAGGTTTTTGTTGTCAAGTAGAGCAAGTAGAGAAGACCTCTGAAAAAAGGATAATTTCACAGCACAGCTTGAGTGTTTTCATCTCTCCTTACTGGTTTTGACTTCACACCACTCATGCTTTGACCTCTTCCCTGATTTGCCTGCTCTGTGGAGTGTTTATTTTATACAAGCATGCAGGTAGTCAGTCAATTCTCAGAGCTGATTCTATTGACTGGAATTGCTTGGGCAGTGGGAAATTTCAGCAGTGAGCCATCCCTGAGGTAATTTTTTTGGTAGTTTTGTTATTGTATGCAAGCAGGTGCCTAATATTTGGATTCTGTTCCATCAGCAGGACACTATCAGTAGAGCATTAACATTTCATACACAACTTTGACTTTCAAATAGGAAATTAAGTGTTCACACAGTAATATTTGACTTTGTGGTCTTGCTTAATCTCCTTGCCTCCTAGCCAAAAATTTAAAAACAAACAAAAAAAATCTCCCCAAGCCACCAAAGGAAGAGGAAAGAGGACACACAATTACAAATATGAAGGATTTGTGGCTGGACAAAGTAAGGGCTTGTCCACCCTAATGTGACTGACTTGACCCACTGTGTGCACATTCAACCCAGCAAGAGGTTCACAGGCTTGGGAGCTTTGTCTAGGGTTTGGCTTAAATAATAGCGTGACCTCCTCCACTAAAAATCATCTTCTGACAGACCCTGCCTTTCTCCCAGCTTCAGAAACCAAGCTCAGTTCCCCACAGAGCTGCTGCTGTGAGAGTGACAGGGAATGGCAGTGCTCCCTGCCAGTGCTCCCTGCCAGCCTATGGGGTTGGCTGTCTGTCTCTGCCCCCACACACACTCAGGATGGTTCTTGCACGCTGGGCTTCAAAGGATGAGACTGGACAGTAGGTTTTTTTGGTCTTCAGAATTGTTTATTATTTCTTATCTATAAAGTCTTTTTTCTGCCCAAAGGATCTGACCAGCAGGGCAGCCAAAGGCACTCTGCCCACCCCCAAGGCGGCCGCATCTTTTATAACAAAAACTACGTATATCATATTTACCTTTTGTCCCCAATACCTATTATCTTCGTCACTAACTACACTCTCATCCCAGACCAATCCCCAAATGCCAACACCACTCCAGAAGATGGAAGACAGGAAGAAGAAGGAAGAGCCTGGTGGCACACCCTGATTCCTCCATCTTGTCTCTACAACCCCCCTGTACCAAAACCCCAAAATTTGTAATTCACCCTATAATAATATCTTCCCTTCACCATTCACACCCGAGTGGTTCTCGCATGTTCCATTTCCTCATACATCAGTGGCACATCTCTAGATGGATCAAAATCAAGCCACCAAGTGCTTTTGGCAACATTCCAGGACTCCCGAGCCCCCCAAGGGTTCTCTCGGTAGCTCTGGACATCAGGAGTGATGTGCTGAGCTCCCACACCAGCCCTGTGCTGTCTGCAGCAGTCAGGTGAGGGGGGAGCCTTGGCAGCCCCTCTGCCACTTCCCACTGGAGTTTCTCTCAGGTTAATGTGCCACCCCACCTGGGGAGCGACGGACAGCTAATACATCTGTTGGTTTTGGTGAACACACTTGCTGTATATTTACTCAATGGCTCCATCTGACCTCCCCCCTGTTCACTAGAAAGCATGGCTCAGGTGCACAAACACCTCTGAGGTCCTCAGACCGCAACAAAAGGAATTAACTGAACCTCTTGTTATGGCTTTGTAATTCCAGGGTCCTTCCTTACAGGTTGGTCATTAAGTGGTCCCACTTATGCCCTACCTGACTCCCAGCTTTTGATTTAAGAACTTTTGACTGGAAGCTTGAGCACCCCTTGCAAGTTTTTAATGCTCTATTTCCTGTCTCCATTTGACCTGTCATGATTTATGGCCTTTCTAGTTCTCATTTGGACAAGCTTTGTACTTTTAAAGAAATTTTTTAAGCCTTCCCCTATGATAGCCTCCTTGCAGTCATGCTTCCAGGAACTGGGGCCCTTTGATGGCTTTCCTGAGTTTGGTTTGCCTTTTTTATTTTCCCTTTTTTTCCCCTTCTTTTTCCTTTTTTTTCCTTTTTTTTTTTTTCCCTTTACCTGTGCTTCTAATAAAACACTTTCCAAAACTGGAGAACATTTTGTAGGCCTCTTACTTTTCACACCAATTATTTTACTAATTGGAAATATATAATTTTAAGTTATACCTTTTTTAATTTATACACATATATAGGTGCATATATATATATATATATATATATATTTCTGCTTCTTTCCATTAAGTATTTGTCTACTGGATTTATTCAGCTTGCAACTGAAAAAAACAACTCAGTGCAACCTACTGTCTTAGGCTGCAAGATGTGGCTGGGGTGTGTATCCTATTGCCATCTGCCAGAGGTGGGGCAGTTACCTTCTGTTCTTAGGGCAGTTTTCTTTATCTCTTCCACAACCCATCCTCCCTCCAGGAGATCTCTTCTGTTCATGGGCCATTAATTATTAGTTGTCTTCTGTCCACGGCCAGTGAGTGTCCCTGCAGGGCTGATCAAATTCCATCATCCACTGGGAGATGCTCTGCCCAGGGGAGGAGCCAAGCATTCCTCCCTGGATACAATCTGAGGTTTGGAACACCACAGCAGCCTTTGCCCACTGCATTCCCAGAGGAAGATCAGGCCCAACTACACCACCACTGGAGCTTCAGAGGAAAATTCCACCTTTCTCCAGGATCCCTGCTCCAGCAGGACCACAGCTGGCACTGCAGGAGGGCTGCAGCCACCATAGAATGGCACTGCTGCCACCACCCTGACCCACAGGGTGTCAGGTCCTGTTCTGACTCTGGCAGTGGGTTTTGTATTACTGCATTTTATTTCATTTTATTTTTATCTTTTTTTTTTCTCCTAATAAAAAACTGTTATTCCTATTCCCATATCTTTGCCTGAGAGTCCCCTTAATTTCAAAATTACAATAATTTGGAGGGAGGGGCTTTACATTCTCCATTTCAAGAGGGGCTCCTGCCTTCCTTAGCAGACACCTGGCTTTTCAAACCAAGACACCAACACAGCAAAGAGTCACCAGTTTTCCCTGCACTTCCCAGTCAGCTCTGCAGACTCTGCTCCCATTACACTTGCCAGGGTTTATTCAAGATTAATCACTGTCTCTGCCTTTTTGCAACAGCCTGGCATTTTGTACTCACGTTGTTCATCACGTGCCATAACCCACAAGCTGAGTATCTTTTTATGATTATTTTATCATCTTAAAAACACTAAAAGAAATGACATGCACTACCTATAAGTGAATATCATTAGCATTTACTTTCAAGTATGCCACTGACAGAAAAAGTAGCATTCTCATCTTCTCACTTTTTGTTTTCCAGACTTTTACTTCATACTTTGTAGCTATTAGAACTTAAAAATAAACTTAAAGGCTCTGTATGCTTGCTAGTATTTGAGCTACTTTCACCACCACTCTTCCTGAATTTTGTATTTCAATCATCATTATACAGGCTTTGTTGATTCAATATTGTCTTTTATGCACTATGTTGGTAAAGCCTTATTAAAGTTTAATGAAGACACAGAATCAGATAATATTTGCATGTAAAATAAAGCTGTAGTCTAAGCAATACAAAGTATCTATAATCATCAAAACAAATCACTCAGCACAAGAGACAATAAAAAGAGAATGGAAGCCAGGGAAAGAATTTATACAGAATCTCTTCCTAGAAATCAGCTACCAAAGGTTCACTAGACACAGTAATTTAACACACAAAGCTTTGTTTATCAAGCAGAATTGCAATTTCTATAGTGGTTTCTTTAACCTTTAAAACCTCCAATATCTGTAAAATCTCAAATACAGTAAGTAGTTGTCCTAATTTTAAATTATTTTCAAGAATACAACTGCAGATTGAATCAGTGAAGGATAAGCTATGATGTATGTGGGCTAAGTGACAGATGAAAGAGCCCTTTACTGAAATGCTACCTGTAATATGGGATAACAGAAAGGAAAGAATCAGTTTCAATATACCTCAAAAAATTTAAAAAGGTAATGAAAACCAAGATGAAGGTGCATATTCTTTGCTCTCGTACTATCTGCAAAAGATCTAAGCAATTTGAGACCTAATTTATTCCAAGATCAAAGTTGTCCTAGTTCAAGTCTTTCTGCTGGCAGAAATGATTTTACATTAGCAAATTATTTTACTGTTTTTGTAGTGATTCTCAGATGTGTTTTTATGTTCTCTGACTGCTGTAGGTGATTACTGAAGACCAGGGAAATATTTTGAGTCAAAGCTAGATCAGAAGTCTGCTTCACCTTAAACAGAGGTGAAACAGCACTGGTTGCTATTAACCATTATAAACACAAATGATGCTTCCAGCAGCTTAGACAACAGCCCCCAAGAAGAAAACAGCCCCCAATGAACTGCCACTGAATTGAACCAATGCTGCAAAATCTTGGCTATGAATATTTATTTCAATTTTAAAGCACATTTGCTTTCACTTCAATTTTGCAGCCCTTTTGTGTTTGCTTTTGGCATGTTCTGGTAAATTAATTGCTAGCAGAAATGCTCGCTGAAGCTGTGGATTTTCAGCAAATACTACAAAATATTTACTGAAACTGCCCTATAAATTTACAGTTGTGGTTGTAGCCAGCAGAAATCTGATTTTGGAGGTTAATTTAGGCCTGTCAATGGAGAATAAAACAGCAGGTAACCCCATCTTGAAATTCCTTCTATTAAAACCAGCAAGAACCAATTCACGAGCCATGGTGACTTAATTGCATAGCTACAATAAACAGTTTTGGATAATAAATACTTCACATCATGTAAATAGTCCAGAATTGTACTGCAAGGGAAAAAAAACCCTTTGTGCCACTTCAGAAATTATGCACCAGGCTTGACAACAGCCCTGCTTAGGGAGCTGCATCTCTAAAATATTAAATCCTTCATAACCCCATTTCTGCCACAGCCATCAAATGTTCTGACCTGGCAACATGATTATTGTCAGAGCAGGGAGCAAATTCCTTCAGCTCTTTAGGAGAGGGTCAGGTTTGCATTGAGTCAGCCACAAACACTGCCAGATGCAAAAAAGCATTTTTCAGAAACCATGGCATCACCATCTTCTGAAATGAGAGAAAACCAGTTTGCACTGGAGTATCCACGAAATGAAAGAGAGGAAATAACCTTCGAAGGCTCAGTCTTTGATCAGCACAAAGCAGCATGAGAAGCAGGCACTTGCCACAGATCAAACATGAGTAATTATATTAATCTCCTTGAAACTGGATGACTTTGGGAATGAGCAGATATTAAAGAAAACAGCAGAGAGACTCCCCCCAGAAAAACACCCAGAGTTGTAAGGAAATGATTGGAAAATAAAAACACATTTGCCTTAACTGTTTCTCCAGCAAAGGTGGTTAGAATTTTGAAATAGTGAAGGACATTCAGCTGAGAAGTTCATCAAACATCAAAAGAAACATTATTTGCCATATCTCTATGCAGGACCATATAACACTGAAGAAAAACCATGAAGCAAATAATGAAACTTCTTGAGACTATATGTGAAATTATTTTTACATTTCAGGTTACAGCACTTCAGTTTTTGGCTTCCCTTGTCTAAAGCTATTTTATGACTCTAAATGAAAATTTATATTTTTATCAGGATGGTTACACAAGCAAGAAATTAAACTCTCTTCAACTTTGGCAAATAAGCCTCGGAGGAACTCTTCAAAATCTTAAGGATTTCTGTCTACCAGAAGATTTTGACAAACAACACTTCAGAGCAGCTAAAAAAGTAATAAAGACAGTTCCAAAAAAACCCCATCCATACTTCAGGAAGATGGTCTTCCACACTTTCAGTTTCTGAATATTAAACAATGTAGCTACCAATTTCCATCAAAAAATGAAGAAAAAGAATACATTTGTGTTTGTTTTTAAACACATCATAAAACATTGAAGGCTCACCATTGTGAGTCCATTTTTATGAGGAACAAAGCGAAAACACAGCAAGGAAGGGAGCAAGACTGGCTAAGCAGGGCTTACAAGTGGAAGGGCAGATTTCAGCAGGATGAAGACCAGGCAGCTTCAGTCCCTCTGCAGTGCTGGTGCCCTGCCCACACTCACTTCCCAGGGTGGTCCACATGCTCCAGGTGGGCCGTGTGTGCTCCCCCTTCACCTGCCAGCCCCTCTCACCCACCCCCTGGGCTGTCCTGCCAGGACTCCAGGGCAAAGTGCCCTGGCCAAGAGCTCCCTCCCCAAAAGGGGAGCATGAAACCCCTGAGTGCAGAGAATTCTGCTGGGCTGCTGAGATCCACCATTCCCTTTCAGTCAATAAAATGAATTTAAAAAAATAAAAAATAAAGCCCAACCTAGCTTACAACAGCAGTGGTGTTATTTTCCTGCACTCCAAAATGTACGAGGAGAAACTGGTGCACTTTTAGGATTCCTTCTTGTTTTACCAAGTGCTACTACATGGATTTCACAGCTTTTGTGGGACTGGGGATGAGCAGGGGATGTCATGACGGAAATTTTGAGAAATTGAAAGGATCAAACACAGTCTGAATGAGTTCATGTGCTTCACATCTCATTTAGTTATTTTGTCCTTTGGATAGGGGAAATTGTTAAAAAGGCTTGGGCAGCCTATGACTAGATATACCCAATGAGGTTGTGTTCTGCACCATTTCTTTCTAATTTCTTCTTGTTTAGGAGTATCTCACTAGTGAAGAAATGAAGACTGATCCAGCTGGGGTAAAATACATGTCAAGAGAAGCCAGCACTGCTAGTAGTGACTACAAGCTTTCTTTAATTACCAACTACCCAGGTAATATAATAGGAGTACTTGAGAATAGGAGTCAAGCTGCTGTTGTTACCCTGTTTGGACTGGAATTCTTTCCCAGGATAGCTTCTGTTGGGAATGAATGGCCCAATTACCAAGAGTTAGAAGCTCCAGCCACCATTTTGCTTGGATGGCAAGGTTAGAAGTATAGGGAAGAAACCCAATGGCCATTACTAAGGAGTGCTAAAGCACAGCTCTCTGTTTCCACACAGAGCTTACAAATACTTCTTTGAGTTTGTTTGTCCTCCAATAAATTAATCAACTTAGCAGTAGCTGAAAGCAGTTATACTCTTGACATGTATATTTTTATTTTTTTTTACTATATTCCCCCAAAATAGGTCTATTAACCATCACTCAAGGACATTTTGATGTTCCATTATTAACACTGACAAACCTTTTAAATGTTAGTCTGATCAACATTTCAAAATCTTGTTTTAATTCTGCACTCCATAAAAAATTTCTGTGGAAGCTTTATTGAATGTGTTAAAGACTGAACTCCCCATAATGAGTGGTGGTAGATATACCATCAGACATTAGAAATAATACCTGCCTTCACAATTTACAGGTGATCTACAAACAAGACTGTAAGAGTCCAGGATTTGCCAACATCTCCTGTTTATCTTCCCCTTCTAATTTCCCAACTCAAAGTAAACACTAACTGGATAAATGTACACAAGGCTTTAGTAAACAGTGCTGCTCAAGCAGCTCTGTTTTGATTTCTGAACTCCTTCAAAGCTCCATCATGAAAATAATCCAAAAACCCCATAAGAAAAAGACATAAAATAAGAGCCTGCAATTATTGAATGAAAACCTGAAGGACTGGCTTGTTCTCTAAGCATAAATGGCAACACTAAAAACTGCTGTGGACATTTTCTTCAAGTTGAATGTACATTCAGTTCTTTACAACTGCAAAAGAGATCTTGTGTACAAGATCTAGGTTAACAAAGGTGGTACAATCAGTCATGGCAAACAGTTATAAAGCCTAAGGTTTGAAAAAATCAGGACTTGGTCTTCAAAACAGGATAACCAAGTTCAAATCATGAAAGTAAAGTTGTGACAACAAATGAAATCAGGATGCTAAACCACAGAAACTCAATGTAGGAATTACAATACAAACAACCCCAACTCACTGAATATTTCAAGTGAAGATCCTCAAGTATTGACATATTCCTTAAAAATGGCTAACTTGTCACAACATTTCCTTTGAAACATATGGAAAACTGTAGTTGCTTGCTTTCCTGCTAAAATTAAAGTGCCTGCTCCAGTTGATGGAGCACAGAGAATCACTGTGGGAAGCCCACACAGAAGGAGTGACTGTCTGGGCAAGACATGGAAAGATACCAAGTGTATTAATTACTCCCTGGAGCAAGCCTTGCTAGGAGGTGCAGCCACGAGGAAGATGGAGAAAAATAAGAAGTTGAAATATATTTAAGCTACTCCTTACTAACAGCAAAGTATCAACATATCAGGAAATTGGTCAAGACAACAGGGGCTGGGGGATGCTCTGAGTGTAGGCTTGACTTAGCAGAGCTGGAGAAACCAGTATTAGTATGTAGCACCAACAGCCCATCCCTAGAACAGTTTCCCTTAGGTGGGTGCAGAATTTCCCTTCCAGAGTTTCCCTGGTTCCATTTAATCCTCACCATCTCATAAAAAAAATTCTTTGAAAATATGGGAGTAGGCCTGTATCACACAGTATTGTTTGGACAAGGGGTTGTTTCCTTGAAGAGAGATAAATATAAATGTCCTTTTCATTATCAAGGAATGAAAATCATTCTTAGATAGAAATAATGTTGTCAAAGAAAAAGGCAAAGCCAATTACTGCACCAATTAATGTCCATTATGCTCAGTGTTAAGAATGTCCATGAGATTCAGCTACAGGAATTCTTCATTAGAAAGCCAACAAAAATCACAAAACCAACAAACAACAACAACAAAATTGAACTAAAAAAAAACTAGCCAGAAAACCCCCACCCAACCAATGAAAAATTGCTCAGATGAACACAGCCAGAAATAAAAAAAAAGTCTCTGAATATTTCTATTCACTTTTTTAAAACATTCATTTCTGCAAACCAAACATATAGATGAAAAACTGCTGCAAATAAAAAAGCTAATTATTGCTAACCACAATAATCACACAATTCTTAGTCTGCACTCTGATGAATGCATGTGCAAATATTTATAAACTAAAAAACCCACAGCAAACGTGGAAAAAATGTGACAGGATATTGGGTGAGGCACATATTTCCTTTAGAATATATTTCCATGCAGACAGACATTATGATGGAAGCTTCAGCTGTGCAAGATGTAAAAAAAAAACCTGCTGTAAATAAACCAGAATTTTCCAATTTTTTGTTCCATTTTAATACTTAATAACCAAACATGGGTCACAGGTACCTTCCCAAATCTACTTTAATTTCCCTGAGTGCAGTCAGATCCGACCTCAGAGGACACATAAAACTGAGAAAAGGCAAACTGAGAGTATTCTGCAATAGAAAACTCTCTGTGTCAGCAAATGCCAGGGTAAAGGTATAGTACCATGACCATGCAAGATTAATAGAAAGAAATCCAACACTGAGATTAAAACACTCTACCTTAGCAAACAAAAATGTCTTCTACTTCATGCTTACAATTTTTTTTCTCTTTTTTTTTCCCCTTTTCAAATATCCACAAAATCAAAAACCGTAGGTGAAGATAATCCATTACCATTGGAGAGGAGCACAGCTTTAGCACACAAAACCCCTTCAGTTTTCAGTGTTTTGTTGGGCTTTTATTTTAGGTTTGTTTTTGGGGGTTTGGCAACTTGTTTAAAAAAACAAAACAAAAAACCCAAAGGTTTCCAAACGGATTCCCACCTCCACAGGCAATACTTGTGTCTGGTTTGTCATACACAGATATTACAATATAATGGTTTGGAGTAATACCTCCCTCTTCATCAAAACTATACACAATTATCAGACCTTGTAACTCTCCCAAGTTCAGCTGCTTCTCCTCACAGACTTTCTGAAGAATAATATTTTAAAATAGAACACAATACTGACACAGTAGAATTTCCTTCTGCCTCTTAGCTGATAACTCTCCTCATTCCAACAGCACTGCAAACCAAGTAACCCCAACAGGGAGCAATGCACTGCCCCTGCTGAAGCTCTTCATGTGAATAAGAGTGTTAATTTTTGTGATATTATTCATCACAGAGCACACCTTTTATCCCCATGGTTAGAAACACAGATTCACCAAAAAATTACATCAGATATCAGAGACAACTGTATCAATTTACAGATTTCACCTATCAGGTTACACCCTCTGTTGTGAATACAAAAGAAAATTACCAAGAAGTAGTAAGGAAATTAAAATACCCCACTAGAAGACAGAAATTATGGAAAATTCAGGGGTTTTCCAGCTGGAAAAAGGAAGAGCCTCACATTGTCTGACCACAGCTGTCTAAGCCACATCACTATCAGAGTGAGACTCTTCTCCAAGGCTGAATCAAAATACATTAATAATACATTAATTAAATCACCAAAAAATTACATCAGATACCAGAGACAAGTGTATCAATTTACAGATTTCACCTATCAGGTTACACCCTCTGTTGTGAATACAAAAGAAAATTACCAAGAAGTAGTAAGGAAATTAAAATACCCCACTAGAAGACAGAAATTATGGAAAATTCAGGGGTTTTCCAGCTGGAAAAAGGAAGAGCCTCACATTGTCTGACCACAGCTGTCTAAGCCACATCACTATCAGAGTGAGACTCTTCTCCAAGGCTGAATCAAAATACAATTATTACAGCACACTCATTTTTTCCTCACAGTTTAGGCTGACTGCTGAAGTGCTGTTTATGCATAGAATAATTTACTGGTGCTCCAAATTCAACTGCAGCTTGTCCCCCTCTACTGACTGAGTGTCTCCAGGTCCAGTAATGTTCCCTGCCATTCCCTTCTTTTCTTGGCCACAGCATGGGTTCACCTGCTAAAGAAAAGCCTTTCCAATGATTCATTTTTCATTTGCTTTAAGAGGAACATATACATAAAAATAATAATAAAAAAGGGCAACAAAATAAAATATTACAAAGGTGATGCAATTATCACCTTGGGAATGGGAGGAGGAAGAAGCCAGACACAACAGATGTGAGCTGCATCAGTTAGTGTCTGCCTGCCAGGCTCCTGGATACTGAAATGGTGAAAGAAGCCTGACTGAATATGACTGGAAAGGTAATGGGAAGCAGGCACAAACCTTTGATTGATGGTTAGCTGCAGCACTAAACTTAGACTTCAGAAAGGGTGAGGAATATTTAATTCTTCATTAAAATGGTGCTGAAAGAATGATGTCAAACTCAATTCACAGTTAGTATTTTAGCTAATTATAGTCACACATTTAAAATTACTACAACTGTGGGGGAAAAAATTGAAATTAAATTTGTGTAGGGAAGCATAGCAGTTAAACAGTGATTATCAAGGAAAATTATGTGGCTTCTGGGAAGAACTGAAAGCACTGATCCCAAAGATCTTACCATTCATGGGTAAGAGACTATGCACATTTTATAGCTCCGTGGAGTATTACTCTGTCTTCAGTGAGAGGAGAGGAATGTTCCTCAGCACACCCCATTGCCGAGAGTGAACACCACAGCAGCTCCAGCCTGCTCTGCAGCAGACTGTGCTTTATGCAAAACTATTCAGAGTGACTCTCACAACCTCTGCTGAGACAAGGGCAGTCTCCTTTCCCTGTGTCTGCACAGGCAGCCAGTGCAGCACAGGAGGAGCAGAGCTGCAGGAAGACGCTCGGGGCTGAGGACTCAATTCTGACAGGACAGGCATTTTTTAAGATTTAAGTTCTCTGCTTCCTACATCTCACTGGGGTCAGATGCACGAGACAGACTCATGGAATAGTTCTCCTAATTTGAGCCTGTCTGCATTTAAGCCCAGGTCAGAAGTGAGTCTGCCAGCTGCCACCTCTCACCGTGCTTCAGCTCACCCTGCATCTTTATGGGATGTCAAGAGTGGATGGGTACCAAGTTAAACTCATCAAACACTCAGTCCAGGGGGTGTCTGATGAGCCCCAAACACCACCAGCTATTCAGGACAGGACTATAGGTGCTATAAAAGGAAAGATGGAATCAAGACAAATAAGAACTGAACTGATGCAAAGCTGTTCCTGCAGATCTCATCCACCCCGATGGCTGAAGCAGCGTTATGCAACATGCAAGAAAGACACAGCCTGTGGCAAACAATGTCAACATGATTAGCAGCTTTTTAAAAAATAAAAAAAAAAAAAAGAAACTTTTTTTAGTTAATCATTTCTGGAGTAGAAAACAGACATTTTTTCAGCTGCACTGTTTAATTGCAGAATCAACTCGATGGCAAAGGTTTTCAAGGGAAAATATAATTAGAACTGATTCAAAAGGCAAATAACTTCTGTTTCACTCCCACCAAGTAGGCAATGGTTTTAAAGCTAAATTTAGGCTTTAATAAAGCCACTTCCCAATCTGAATTTTATAGTGAAAAAAACCACCAGTGTTTAAGTTTGGAAATAATGTGTTCTGGATCACAAGCTGAAAATCTGACTGACTCTAACCAGCTCCTGCTAAATGACATTCAATTGTCTTTTCAGAGTGGACAGTCCCATCCTTCAAATTCTTTCCTGACTTCCATCTTTTCCAAATCTCTAATAAATTTGTGAGAAGAGAGATACAACCCTCCCATCAGGCCAATGGCACCTGTGAGGTTTTCAAGACTCTTTCTACTACTCAGCTTCTACTCCCATGTCTAGTCCTCACTTTTGAATTAATTGTAGTAAACCCAACCAAAGGCAACTCCCTTTTTTCTTTTTCAGAAAGACCTGTATTATGAATTCATATTTCAGTGTCAAAAACCTAATCACATTGGACAAAACAGCTGTCCTATCTTCTGCCCCAGTGTTTAATAACTTTGTCAATGATCTGGACAAAGGAACCATTGAGTACTCTAGGCTGCATCTTGTGTGCTGTGCCCAGCTCTGGGCTCTTCACAAAGACACTGAGGTGCTGGAGAGAGTCCAGAGAAGAGCAGCAGAGCTGATGAAGGCTCTGGAGTGCAAATCTGATGAGGAGGAAGAAACTGAGCCTCCATGTCTGGAGATATTTGGAAGATGTGCAGACGTGGCACCCAAACATGGTTCAGGGGTGGACTCAGCAGTGCCAGCTTAGTGGCTGAACTCCAGGATCATGAAGGTCTTTTCCAACCTAAGTGATTCCATTGTTGTGTGAACACCACCAAGTGAGCAGCAGAGCCAAAGGTCTCCCTCAGGTGAAAGAACAAAGCTGTAATTACTGCCAGCCACAATTTGAAGGTTCTATTCAGATTCCCAAATCAAAGTGGTGACACAGTCACTGACTGCTTGGAATCCAGCCTTTCTGAACAGCCTCACACAATAATTGAAGTTATTTACTTCAGAACATTCATCCTAATTCTTCCTCTGCTCAGATATTCAAGAAAATGCCTGGGCATTTGAATACTCTCAAGAATATATTGATAAAAGGAGAATATTGGTACAAATTAAAAGCTCTTGATGACCAGAACAAATTATTACATAGCACCAAAACCAAATATTAGTTCTGTTGCCACCTTTCATTTCTACTCACATCCTAAGGCTGACAAATGATAAAGGATGACCTTTATCAGTAGGTAAAGTAGATAACACAATGGTCATGGTTTTTAAGAAATACTTAGTGGGAAAAGTGAGTCCTTCAGGAGAACACATGTTCTCATTTTTTCAGTAAAATGCAGGAACAGAAACACTTCTGTTCTGTTTGCTTGCTGTTATTTTGGTCAGGTTTTTAATTGGGATTTTTTTTTTTTTTGCTTTAATTCACATATCACTGATTAATTCTTGGCAGACAGTGCAAGCACATTTTTACTGACATTCTGAATTACTTAAGTGAAAATTTCAAACATTCCTAATTCGGAAACCTCAGTTCCCTAGACATCCACTTCAACATCAAAATATTTACCCTATGTTATTTTAAAACAACTTTCAAACTTCATTTTCACCATTAATCTATTTTTCTCTAAAGATTGCACAAAAGCCACTTTTTTAAATGAACTTTAGAAGAATAGAGAATGCAGAATAATGCAAGCTTATGGAAAGACTGAGATTAGTCAGAGTCTTTGGCAATTTGGAAGTTCTTACTTTCAAGATAGATGTTCTGGTTTTAGAAAAAACAAGATTTTACAGTTGCTTGTCCCCTGGCACCTGTAACTGTATTAAGTTTGACCACCACACAGTGAGTGTGCCACTCAACCTTTAGAACACTGAACAGAGCTGTGGAATGGAAAAGGGCCTAAACATCACCTCACCCCTAGAGAAGGCATTTTATCCTAAAGGTTTCTGTGGTGTTCAAGGGACCTCACAGTGGAAGGGAATAATCATCTGAAAGAGAAGAACCAGTGGACTCATCAGAATGTAAATAATAAATGAGAGGAAAGTACAAAATAAGGCAGTTCTGTTTCCACATTTCCTGAAACTGCACCAGATGGCCCAGTGCTTGCCTTTCATTAACTAGTGTGCTGGGATAAAGCTGTGTTAATTAAATCACTAAACTACCTCTAATTCTCTGTTATTTACTAATTCAACAAATTTAAATTTTTTTTTTTTTTTTGTTTCGTTCAATACGGCAAATTCTAATTAAGTTTTGTAAAGTTGAAAGGATCAATAATTAAATAAAATAGATGAATAATGATAGGTGGTTGTCTGTTACAGCATTAGCCATAAAACACAAGTCCAAGCCACGAGCTAGCTCACATGGAAGGAATATTTTGCACTAAAGAGACCCTGTGGAACAAAATATTGAAGGAAGAACTTTTTAATACACTTGCTAGAGCACCACAAGTGCTGCCAACACTCTGATGGAGGTGCAGGCTGCTTGGCACTGCAGCTTTTCCCTGAGATACCCTCAGATCAGGACAGGCTGGTCTGGGGCCAGCAAGGCACAGAGCTGCAGCCCCCCTGTACCAGGCAGAGGTACCACAGAGCATCCAGAGCTGCAGAGAGCAGATCCTGCCTCTGCTCAGCTGCCCTGCACCTCAGCCTGCTCTGAAAGGCAGCTCCAGTGCCCACCACCCTTTCCTCCCATGGGATCTTCTGGGAAAAAAAGCCATTTGAGAGTGCAGCAGAACAGGCTACCAGCTGTCCCTGACTACTTCTAGCAGAACTGGCAATTCCAGGGATTATTTGAGTGTTTCCCTGCATTCTGACCTCTGCTTCAAGCAGTCCTGGGAGTCCTGGCTGTCCTTTCCTCAACCACAATCATTTAATGTGAAAAATGTGTATTTTATGATTGGCTTTTCACAAATACTAAAATGAATATTAGATGTGTTGTGTTAGAAAGTAATGCTGTATTAATTCTCTTAAGTTGTGTGGTAAATATAGTTTTAAGTTATGAAAAATTTTAAAATAGAAACTATGCTATGTGGGATACTCTTTTTAAAGAAAGGACTTGCAGTGAGATAGCAGCTACAGGACACCTCAATCTTTCAGAGAAAAAGAATTTATTGCTCCATTATCAGAAGAAATTAACTTCTTCCTGCCTTGAAGGTGCTGTTAGGGTTAGGAGGGAGAAGTTGAGGATGCCCAGACAGAATCCTGTGTTTGAATGGAATTGATGCATCATATGTGAGGTGTATGAATATGCAACAGGCTGTTGTTTTTAAGGGTTAATCCTTTGTTAACTGTGTCCTTTTTCGGGCTTGTGCTGCCCAGAAAAGGTACCTGGATGTCCATAACTCTTTGTTTGTATTGTCTCATATTGTCCTAATTCAAATTGTCTAAATTATTATAACTCTAATTGTATTACTATTTTTATAACTATTTTATTACTATTAAACCTTCAATATTTTAAAAACAAGTGATTGGCATTTTTCACACTCAAGAAGTTCTTTCCTTTTAA
Source organism: Haemorhous mexicanus (assembly GCF_027477595.1). Classification (NCBI taxonomy): domain Eukaryota; kingdom Metazoa; phylum Chordata; class Aves; order Passeriformes; family Fringillidae; genus Haemorhous; species Haemorhous mexicanus. The sequence continues at coordinate 29,307,638 of NC_082348.1, read as the reverse complement.
AGATGTTAAAATTTGAGAGCCAGGAGAAAATAAAAGAAACAAATCTGTCGACTCCCATGCAAGGACTCAGGTGGGTTTTTGGGTCCCTGCTGAGGAGGTACAGCAGCACCAGGACAACACAAAAAAAGCCCCAGGAGCCTGCAGAGTGAGGGGCAGGAAGCAGAGAACTGCTCCTGTTCCAGAAGGGCTAGCTCATCTTGCTTAAAGAGTAGCATGGTAAACCCACAGCATGGCTCAGGGTCCATGTCTATCCAGCATTTTCAAATTCCTCAAACCAACAAAAACCTTCTTGCAGCTGAGGTGCCAGCCCACTGCATAAGCAAACACAAACTCCTCAGGGAATAATAGTGAGACCACAAGAAATACTGGGATTTTTTTGTAATTCTACATGTTTTGGAAATAAGAGAATATATGTGCAGAAAACTGACACTTCAAGGAAAAAAAAACAAACAGAATCAAAACAATTATATTGATTACAACTGACACTCAGTGTTTCCATTCCAACATCCATCCATGGCCTGTTCTTATTCTACTATACAAGGGGAAACATCCTGCCACTAAAATGTATTTAGGCTGCCTAATACATGAAACCAGTGCAAATTTACCCACCAACACAGGAGAAGCTTCTGTCAGGAGACAGAAAACATTGTGAAACAAGGAATCCTGCTTAAATATTTCTTTTCCTAAAAGACAGGACTGTATTGGGGACTGTTGAGTGGACAGTGGAAATAACATTCAGGGTTAATTAGCAATGTTTCTCTAGAGAAGAAAAGATTATCAGCAGCACAGAGAATAGATAAATACTTCCTTTGGTAACAGCTGTGGCACTAATGATCTTGGAAGGTTGGCAAACAACCCTCCATCAAATATCCATGCCAAATGCTCATCTGTCTGCATGACAGGTGTAACTAACCTGTCCAGCTTCTAATTCTTGCCATATTTGCATTTATGATTCTCAATTATGTAGTTCCTTGAAACACTCCCCTGTGAATTAAGCCAGTGCCAAAGTACTGGAAGATAATCATGTTCAATATTATTATTGAAAAAATTAGTATTTGATATTAACAAATTATTATTTGATTCCTAAGGAATGGTGAGCTCCTAGAGGTATTTTGCTCATGAAGAAAAGCCCCAGTAACAGATATAGGGTATACATGTGTGGGACACACTCCCACCATTTTTCTGCTGAAGCATTAGTGAAAAAAATGCAGGAGTAAGCACCTGAATGGCACAGAAGGGTGATGGCTACAGGCTGAGGAATGGCTCGTGGCTGAAACACTGAATCAATCCCTAATGTGACCCCTTTTGCCTTTGAGGGCAGCACAGCAGCCTGCCCTTCCCTCTGAGCCCCAGCTCAGCCTCCAGACCACCCCCCTGCCCCCAGCAGTACCAGGGCTGAGCAGGTCACTGGGGCTCACTGTTGACAAAAGCCACAGAGCTACCTAACAGCTCCTTTTGGGCTGCATCCTGAGCTGATAAAAACATTGCAGAGCATCCCTCCTCAGAGCTGCTGCATAAATCTCTTTTTAACACACAGATCTTTTCAGAGTGATTAAGAGGCAAACAGACCATAAAGTTGGAACCCTAAAGACTTTTGTGCTGGATTTAACTGAGATAAATAAAAGTTGTAGCCAATTTCAGTTATATTAACTTGGTTTTTTTGGTCTGGGTTTTTTTTTCATATTTACCTAATTAAGCATAAAGAAATTTTTGTTTGGTTGGGTTTTTTTAGTCATTCCTTTTTAGAAAGGATTGTTTAGCAAATGCACAGAGGCAAAGCAGGAAGCCCAGGGGTCAGACTCCACTCACAGTCAGATAGTTCTTGGTTTGAGAGAGGAGAGATGACACGTGGGTGTGCAGACATAAACACAGAAGCAGAAAATCTCAACTGAAGCCTGCATTGAACTCAGAGCACCCAAAGCAAGAGCAATTTAAATGTGCTGCTTTTCCATCAGCCAGCTCACAGTGGCACAGCAAGGCTAATTCTGCTCAGTTTCCTGGGGAAAATGACCAGCCTGGGGGGGTTCCTCTTGGGCAGAAACCATGGAAGGAGGTGAAAGATCTATAATTATATTTTCTTCTAATTGTTCATGATGCTCAAGCAAAACTACACCTCTTAACAAGGAAATTTAGGAGGTTCACAAAGGAATTTAGGAGGTTCACAAAGGAATTTAGGAGGTTCTCAAAGGAATTTAGGAGGTTCACAAGGGAATTTAGGAGGTTCACAAAGGAATTTAGGAGGTTCTCAAAGGGAATTTAAGAGGTTCACAAAGGAATTTAGGAGGTTCACAAGGGAATTTAAGAGGTTCTCAAAGGAATTTAGGAGGCTCACAAGGGAATTTAGGAGGTTCACAAAGGAATTTAGGAGGTTCTCAAAGGAATTTAGGAGGTTCACAAAGGAATTTAGGAGGTTCTCAAGGGAATTTAGGAGTTTCACAAAAGAATTTAGGAGGTTCTCAAAGGAATTTAGGAGGTTCACAAGGGAATTTAGGAGGTTCACAAAGGAATTTAGGAGGTTCACACGGGAATTTAGGAGGTTCACAAGGGAATTTAGGAGGTTCACAAGGGAATTGAGAAGGTTCTCAAAGGGAATTTAGAAGGTTCACAAGGGAATTTAGGAGGTTCCCACGGGAATTTAGGAGGTTCACAAAGGAATTTAGGAGGTTCACAAAGGAATTTATGAGGTTCACAAGGGAATTTAGGAGGTTCACAAAGGAATTTAGGAGGTTCACAAAGGAATTTAGAAGGTTCACAAGAGAATTTAGGAGGTTCTCAAGGGAATTTAGGAGGTTCTCAAGGGAATTTAGGAGGTTCACAGAGGAATTTAGGAGGTTCACAAGAGAATTTAGGAGGTTCTCAAGGGAATTTAGGAGGTTCTCAAGGGAATTTAGGAGGTTCACAAGGGAATTTAGGAGGTTCTCAAAGGAATTTAGGAGGTTCTCAAGGGAATTCAGGAGGTTCACACGGGAATTGAGGAGGTTTTCAAAGGAATTTAGAAGGTTCACAAGGGAATTTAGGAGGTTCACAAGGGAATTTAGGAGGTTCTCAAGGGAATTTAGGAGGTTCACAAAGGAATTGAGGAGGTTTTCAAAGGAATTTAGGAGGTTCACAAGGGAATTTAGGAGGTTCACAAAGGAATTTAGGAGTTTCACAAAAGAATTTAGGAGGTTCTCAAAGGAATTTAGGAGGTTCACACGGGAATTTAGGAGGTTCACAAGGGAATTTAGGAGGTTCACAAAGGAATTTAGGAGGTTCTCAAAGGAATTTAGGAGGTTCACAAGGGAATTTAGGAGGTTCACAAAGGAATTTAGGAGGTTCACACGGGAATTTAGGAGGTTCACAAGGGAATTTAGGAGGTTCACAAGGGAATTGAGAAGGTTCTCAAAGGGAATTTAGAAGGTTCACAAGGGAATTTAGGAGGTTCACACGGGAATTTAGGAGGTTCACAAGGGAATTTAGGAGGTTCACAAGGGAATTTAGGAGGTTCAAAAAGGAATTTAGGAGGTTCACAAAGGAATTTAGAAGGTTCACAAGAGAATTTAGGAGGTTCACAAGGGAATTTAGGAGGTTCTCAAGGGAATTTAGGAGGTTCACAAAGGAATTTAGGAGGTTCACAAGAGAATTTAAGAGGTTCTCAAGGGAATTTAGGAGGTTCTCAAGGGAATTCAGGAGGTTCACAAAGGGAATTTAGGAGGTTCTCAAAGGAATTTAGTAGGTTCTCAAGGGAATTCAGGAGGTTCACACGGGAATTGAGGAGGTTTTCAAAGGAATTTAGAAGGTTCACAAGGGAATTTAGGAGGTTCACAAGGGAATTTAGGAGGTTCACAAGGGAATTTAGGAGGTTCACAAGGGAATTTAGGAGGTTCAAAAAGGAATTTAGGAGGTTCACAAAGGAATTTAGAAGGTTCACAAGAGAATTTAGGAGGTTCACAAGGGAATTTAGGAGGTTCACAAGGGAATTTAGGAGGTTCACAAAGGAATTTAGGAGGTTCACAAGAGAATTTAGGAGGTTCTCAAGGGAATTTAGGAGGTTCTCAAGGGAATTTAGGAGGTTCACAAAGGGAATTTAGGAGGTTCACAAGAGAATTTAAGAGGTTCTCAAGGGAATTTAGGAGGTTCTCAAGGGAATTTAGGAGGTTCACAAGGGAATTTAAGAGGTTCTCAAGGGAATTTAGGAGGTTCTCAAGGGAATTTAGGAGGTTCACACGGGAATTGAGGAGGTTTTCAAAGGAATTTAGAAGGTTCACAAGGGAATTTAGGAGGTTCACAAGGGAATTTAGGAGGTTCACAAAGGAATTTAGGAGGTTCATAAGGGAATTTAGGAGGTTCACAAAGGAATTTAGGAGGTTCACAAAGGAATTGAGGAGGTTTTCAAAGGAATTTAGGAGGTTCACAAGGGAATTTAGGAGGTTCACAAGGGAATTTAGGAGGTTCTCAAAGGAATTTAGTAGGTTCTCAAGGGAATTCAGGAGGTTCACACGGGAATTGAGGAGGTTTTCAAAGGAATTTAGAAGGTTCACAAGGGAATTTAGGAGGTTCACAAGGGAATTTAGGAGGTTCTCAAGGGAATTTAGGAGGTTCACAAGGGAATTTAGGAGGTTCACAAAGGAATTTAAGAGGTTCACAAAGGAATTTAGGAGGTTCACAAAGGAATTTAGGAGGTTCACAAAGGAATTGAGGAGGTTTTCAAGGAATTTAGGAGGTTCACAAGGGAATTTAGGAGGTTCACAAAGGAATTTAGGAGGTTCTCAAAGGAATTTAGGAGGTTCACAAGGGAATTTAGGAGGTTCTCAAAGGAATTTAGGAGGTTCACAAAGGAATTTAGGAGGTTCACAAGGGAATTGAGAAGGTTCTCAAAGGGAATTTAGAAGGTTCACAAGGGAATTTAGGAGGTTCACACGGGAATTTAGGAGGTTCACAAGGGAATTTAGGAGGTTCAAAAAGGAATTTAGGAGATTCACAAAGGAATTTAGAAGGTTCACAAGAGAATTTAGGAGGTTCACAAGGGAATTTAGGAGGTTCACAAAGGGAATTTAGAAGGTTCACAAGGGAATTTAGGAGGTTCACAAAGGAATTTAGGAGGTTCACAAGAGAATTTAAGAGGTTCTCAAGGGAATTTAGGAGGTTCTCAAGGGAATTTAGGAGGTTCACAAAGGGAATTTAGGAGGTTCACAAGAGAATTTAAGAGGTTCTCAAGGGAATTTAGGAGGTTCACAAGAGAATTTAGGAGGTTCACAAGGGAATTTAGGAGGTTCTCAAGGGAATTCAGGAGGTTCACACGGGAATTGAGGAGGTTTTCAAAGGAATTTAGAAGGTTCACAAGGGAATTTAGGAGGTTCACAAGGGAATTTAGGAGGTTCTCAAGGGAATTTAGGAGGTTCTCAAGGGAATTCAGGAGGTTCACAAGGGAATTATGAGGTTCACAAGGGAATTTAGGAGGTTCACAAAGGAATTTAGGAGGTTCACAAGGGAATTTAGGAGGTTCTCAAGGGAATTTAGGAGGTTCACACGGGAATTTAGGAGGTTCTCAAAGGAATTTAGGAGGTTCACAAGGGAATTTAGGAGGTTCACAAGGGAATTTAGGAGGTTCTCAAGGGAATTTAGGAGGTTCACAAAGGAATTTAGGAGGTTCACAAGAGAATTTAAGAGGTTCTCAAGGGAATTTAGGAGGTTCTCAAGGGAATTCAGGAGGTTCACAAAGGGAATTTAGGAGGTTCTCAAAGGAATTTAGTAGGTTCTCAAGGGAATTCAGGAGGTTCACACGGGAATTGAGGAGGTTTTCAAAGGAATTTAGAAGGTTCACAAGGGAATTTAGGAGGTTCACAAGGGAATTTAGGAGGTTCACAAGGGAATTTAGGAGGTTCAAAAAGGAATTTAGGAGGTTCACAAAGGAATTTAGAAGGTTCACAAGAGAATTTAGGAGGTTCACAAGGGAATTTAGGAGGTTCACAAGGGAATTTAGGAGGTTCACAAAGGAATTTAGGAGGTTCACAAGAGAATTTAGGAGGTTCTCAAGGGAATTTAGGAGGTTCTCAAGGGAATTTAGGAGGTTCACAAAGGGAATTTAGGAGGTTCACAAGAGAATTTAAGAGGTTCTCAAGGGAATTTAGGAGGTTCTCAAGGGAATTTAGGAGGTTCACAAGGGAATTTAAGAGGTTCTCAAGGGAATTTAGGAGGTTCTCAAGGGAATTTAGGAGGTTCACACGGGAATTGAGGAGGTTTTCAAAGGAATTTAGAAGGTTCACAAGGGAATTTAGGAGGTTCACAAGGGAATTTAGGAGGTTCACAAAGGAATTTAGGAGGTTCATAAGGGAATTTAGGAGGTTCACAAAGGAATTTAGGAGGTTCACAAAGGAATTGAGGAGGTTTTCAAAGGAATTTAGGAGGTTCACAAGGGAATTTAGGAGGTTCACAAGGGAATTTAGGAGGTTCTCAAAGGAATTTAGTAGGTTCTCAAGGGAATTCAGGAGGTTCACACGGGAATTGAGGAGGTTTTCAAAGGAATTTAGAAGGTTCACAAGGGAATTTAGGAGGTTCACAAGGGAATTTAGGAGGTTCTCAAGGGAATTTAGGAGGTTCACAAGGGAATTTAGGAGGTTCACAAAGGAATTTAAGAGGTTCACAAAGGAATTTAGGAGGTTCACAAAGGAATTTAGGAGGTTCACAAAGGAATTGAGGAGGTTTTCAAGGAATTTAGGAGGTTCACAAGGGAATTTAGGAGGTTCACAAAGGAATTTAGGAGGTTCTCAAAGGAATTTAGGAGGTTCACAAGGGAATTTAGGAGGTTCTCAAAGGAATTTAGGAGGTTCACAAAGGAATTTAGGAGGTTCACAAGGGAATTGAGAAGGTTCTCAAAGGGAATTTAGAAGGTTCACAAGGGAATTTAGGAGGTTCACACGGGAATTTAGGAGGTTCACAAGGGAATTTAGGAGGTTCAAAAAGGAATTTAGGAGATTCACAAAGGAATTTAGAAGGTTCACAAGAGAATTTAGGAGGTTCACAAGGGAATTTAGGAGGTTCACAAAGGGAATTTAGAAGGTTCACAAGGGAATTTAGGAGGTTCACAAAGGAATTTAGGAGGTTCACAAGAGAATTTAAGAGGTTCTCAAGGGAATTTAGGAGGTTCTCAAGGGAATTTAGGAGGTTCACAAAGGGAATTTAGGAGGTTCACAAGAGAATTTAAGAGGTTCTCAAGGGAATTTAGGAGGTTCACAAGAGAATTTAGGAGGTTCACAAGGGAATTTAGGAGGTTCTCAAGGGAATTCAGGAGGTTCACACGGGAATTGAGGAGGTTTTCAAAGGAATTTAGAAGGTTCACAAGGGAATTTAGGAGGTTCACAAGGGAATTTAGGAGGTTCTCAAGGGAATTTAGGAGGTTCTCAAGGGAATTCAGGAGGTTCACAAGGGAATTATGAGGTTCACAAGGGAATTTAGGAGGTTCACAAAGGAATTTAGGAGGTTCACAAGGGAATTTAGGAGGTTCTCAAGGGAATTTAGGAGGTTCACACGGGAATTTAGGAGGTTCTCAAAGGAATTTAGGAGGTTCACAAGGGAATTTAGGAGGTTCACAAGGGAATTTAGGAGGTTCACATCCTTTGAGGGATTACACTCTACTGAATATCAAATAGCAAGCCTAAATGTTTCTTCACCTATTCCAGGGCCACAGCAGCAAAGCTTAAAAAGGCTCAAAACTTATTTTCAAAAGAGGGCTTTCTTTGTAGGTGGTTGGGTAGGGGTTCTTTTTCCACCTGTTTTTCTTTGAGACTTTCTTTATTGAAGAACAGAGAGGGGTATATTTGATGTGTTTCCTTCTTACTACTCTTCTGGAATTGAGAATATCAAGATACTAAGCTTGAGTGATTGGAGAATATCTGCAGCAAGTTCAGGCTGGGAGAAAAAGCATTTGTCCTTGTACAAAAAAAAAATGTAGATCACATGAAAAACTCTTCAGAATGACAGCAGCAGGCATTTGGAAAAGCACTTTACATTTCTTGTATAAGATATGTGGAAGGGGAGAATGGAAAAGTAAATACTTGTTACTATTATTGGCATGGCCTGACAGAAGGAAAAGCAAGCCAGAGATGCGATGAAATCAATCAAAAAATAATTCAATTATTGAGAAAATAATTGCATTGAACTGGCAGAGTATGTAATATGGCATCTTGAGTGCAAAGTCCAACACATTCCTGGGTGAATGGAATGGTGATCACACATCACAAATTTGTTTTTTAAATCTTGAACGTATTTGAAGTTCTTTTAAATCTAAATCCTTCAAATTTACAGTAGCTCATCTTACACTATCTGTTACTACACCAGTTAATTGATTAACATATATTATCAGGTATCAAATTGGATCTGTGCAGAATTACAGAATTAAGTCCTTCCTTTGAAACACACTTGTTGTGGAACACTTTTCCCACAATCATTCATAGAACTCCTCAAGAGCAGAAAATGCAATTTAACCCTAAGTTGCCTGGTTTCTTTTTTCTTGATCTTAGATACAGCATTTCAACTTGCTCATTTCTAGAGGACAGGTAAACAAATTAAAGGCCTGAGTAAATTATTTCAATCCTACAATTTAAACACCCAGTTTATCAGGGTATGTAAAGCAGGAGTGAATAAATCTGCCCCAATCACAAAGTTGTCCACTCTTACTTAGCTTGGCATTTCCTGCTGTCTTTTTTTGCCATGTGAATTTTGCAAGAATAATTATGCTTTTGTACTATCAGAAAATTGGCAATATTGTAAAACTTCCCTGTGTGCACCAGAGTCCAGGAGTGTCACAGGCACAAAGCACTGTGGGCACCCAAACTCTCCTTGCATTCCAGGTCTCGTTTAGAAACCCAAGTTTCAATTAAAAGTGAGGTATTTTCTACCCTGTAACAATCTGCTTCATTAATCTTTGACCCTGCACACCCAAACTGTCAGTTGCTAAGTAAGCTGCCTGCAGTACCATCCCCATCAGAATTTAATTCCTATGGTGGCCACTGGCTCCTTTTCAGGCTCAAATAGCTGCTCTGATTTGTTTTTCCAAACAACTTTAGATGCCTTGCTAATCAACATGTAAAGCTCATTGGTGGCCCAGAAAAAAATATGTTATATTCATTAAAATACCTAATTTTTTTCACGATAAGTTTTAACATTATGTACTACTTCAGCACACTAAGCAGCAAGTAAAAATTCAAACCTAAAGGCTGAACTCACCTTTACTGCCTTGTGCTCAGCCAGTCACAACTCTCATTCATAAATTACCTCCTCCCTTCCAATATTAAATGAGTGTCCACAACCTTCCCTTACACATTTCTTTTCTAGTTCACCAATAGCCACTGGTGCTATTTAGAGACCAAGAGAGAACCCAAATCCATAGCCTGCAGTACCATCCCCATCAGAATTTAATTCCTATGGTGGCCACTGGCTCCTTTTCAGGCTCAAATAGCTGCTCTGATTTGTTTTTCCAAACAACTTTAGATGCCTTGCTAATCAACATGTAAAGCTCATTGGTGGCCCAGAAAAAATATGTTATATTCATTAAAATACCTAATTTTTTTCACAATAAGTTTTAACATTATGTACTACTTCAGCACACTAAGCAGCAAGTAAAAATTCAAACCTAAAGGCTGAACTCACCTTTACTGCCTTGTGCTCATCCAGTCACAACTCTCATTCATAAATTACCTCCTCCCTTCCAATATTAAATGAGTGTCCACAACCTTCCCTTACACATTTCTTTTCTAGTTCACCAATAGCCACTGGTGCTATTTAGAGACCAAGAGAGAACCCAAATCCATAGCCTGCAGTACCATCCCCATCAGAATTTAATTCCTATGGTGGCCACTGGCTCCTTTGCAGGCTCAAATAGCTGCTCTGATTTGTTTTTCCAAACAACTTTAGATGCCTTGCTAATCAACATGTAAAGCTCATTGGTAGCCCAGAAAAAATATGTTATATTCATTAAAATACCTAATTTTTTTCACAATAAGTTTTAACATTATGTACTACTTCAGCACACTAAGCAGCAAGTAAAAATTCAAACCTAAAGGCTGAACCCACCTTTACTGCCTTGTGCTCATCCAGTCACAATTCTCATTCATAAATTACCTCCTCCCTTCCAATACTAAATGAGTGTCCACAACCTTCCCTTACACATTTCTTTTCTAGTTCACCAGTAGCCACTGGTGCTATTTAGAGACCAAGAGAGAAACCAAATCCATAGCCACCCTCCAGTAATTCTGCCACAACAAAGCAGATGAGAAACAGACTCTGAGAGCACTGGGCACAGTAAATTAAGATGTTTGTTTCCAGGAGATTCATTTTAAGGATGGATCCTGCCCAAACACAAAAAACAGGTATCTCAGGATATGCAACACACAGTGTAAAGCCTGCTTTTCAAAAAATTCTTTATTTCCTAAGTCTGTCAAGATTTGTTAACTGAAAATCTACTTTCCTTGAGAATTTGAAAGCTCCCAAAAATGAACAAACTTCCCAGGCTAGCAAAACCAAATTCATTGTGGAAAGACTGCAATTTGATAACAGCAGTTGGTCCAAAATTTTACCTGCTCTCCCCATCCCTAATTGTTTATAAGGATTACAGAAGATATTTGGGTTTGCTGACGTTTCATACAATAATATGTAATAAAAAACTAATTACATTTTCAGAGGTAAATGAAACACAATCTTGTGTTAAAAGCACAGATCTGCAAACAGCAGCAAAAATTAACAGGAGATGTTAGAGAAAAAATATTTTTTTTCTTCTAAAGAAAAGTGTTACAGCACAGAAATTTAAAAGTCTAATGCAAGTCTAAATCCAAAACTCTAACCTAAGCTCTTTTATTATACTTTCTAATTAAACTATCCCCTCGTGAACCTACCAGTACTAAGAATTTTTAATGCCAAAATGCTGATTTTAAGAAAAAAAATTTATTGTTCATATTTCTTCTTCCCAGGTGGAGTCAAGCACTGAAGTGCACTGCTGGCTGTTTATAAACAGCTTTTGTTCAAACAAGCTAGTGCTGCAAATATTTTAATCACAGGTTGTAAAAGCAGGGAGAAAAAGCAAGTTTTGTGGTGAACAAAGCAGCCTGTCACCCTATTGTGCCCCAAAGGCAAACAGAATGCTAGATGCTTTATCAAATAAAATAAAAACAGCTTGTGCCTTTTTTTACATTAATTGGCTCATGATTGAACTTTAATAAACCCACCAACGCTCTTTAAAAGTTCCCTTCCCATTTTTAAGTGTTATCCTTTTATTTTGAGTTTCCTTAGTGAAATGAATTCCAGAACCAACTCTGTGCAGTTGCAAGGCAATAAAAGTTGCTTTTATTGCCTTGCAGTGCTTTATTCTCATTCAAAGCATTTCAAGCCAGCATGCACACTCTTGCTCAAAATATTTTGTTCTAATTTTCCTCATGCTTTTTATTTATCTTTTCAACTGGCTCTTGGGTATGTTTTTACTTTCACAGCTTGCTCATCCAAAGGTGTATTATTTAAATGTCCTCTAAGACAGGAGTAACTATTTTGAACACAATACAAAAGGAAAACAAGAAACCAGTGCAAAGTACACATTTAAAATCATGCTTGCTCCAAAACTGCCTGTTTCTTGTCAGCAGCTGGCACATTTAGACAACCAAAGTTATCCAGTACATAAACTTCTAAAGCTACATCAGTTGAAATGCCTAATTTCTGTTTAGCTTCAGATTCATACATTAAGAAGAAAAAAAAAAAATAAATTCCCTTATCTGCCTCTCACCGTAAGTCAATTTCCTAAATTAAACAGCTGGGAAATAAAAATACAGGTAGTCAAAACAGAGCAAGAAACAGAAATTAACTTCCACATGAACTCTAGAAAAGCAATAAGCTTATTCAGCATGGTCGTAATTAGTGAAATGGCTGAGGAAAAAGGGGTTTTGCAAAAACTCACACACTTCTGAGATATGATACTGTAGCACCTGTGGATAAAGCTGTATTTAATCTCTGCAGCTATATTGCATTAACACTATTGAATCTTCAATTCACACAGAAATTTTATGGAGCTTCCAATTCAACCCTATCGCTGTGAGAAGACCATCCCAATTACAGTGTCTTTAAGTTAAACCATTAAAAATCATTTCTTCACTGGAAGACCAGGTAAAATTCCATCTCCTGTGTGAGGAAATGCATGCCATAATATTTCCTTTATTTTGCAGAATTTCAGGAGAGTCACAGGGAGCAGGGAAAGATTATGGAAGAGTCTGGGAACTGCTTTCCTCAGGCCTCAAAAGATTCCATGTCCAGCCCTATTTTTTTGTGCTGGGTAATATTTGTCTGGCTTCCACCCATCTCCCCTAGTACTCATTCCATGAGACACTCAACAGTTGTGTGAATTATCCCTTTATTTTTCCAGTTCTGGTATGTACTTAGCCAAATCAGAGGCCATCAGGTTTCCAACACCCCAACACACTGAGTCTGCAGATTGTAACTCTTACTGCTGATTTCAATGAACAAGGAAATCAACTTTCCTTGGAGGCCCAGGACTTTATTTCCTTATCTCAAAATTCCTACAAGTCTAGCAGAACCCAAGTCATTTTTTAAAAGTAGGAGGAATGGTCTGAATTTGAAATCCCCCAGTCCCTGTGATGGGAGGTGTGGCTACTGCAGAATTAAATCCAGCAAGTTCACAAAACCCTGGACTATTTAAAGATAGAGATAAAGAGATGAATAACAAAAGAACTTAGTAGTTTGTTGAACAGGCCTTTAAAATCAGGTAAGATTGGCACCATATGAGTTAATAGCAACGTTTCCTCCCCATTTGAGTGCTGATTTTTCTGTGCAGAGTATGAAGCCATTAATCTGCCATGGCTTAATATTGGGAAAAAATATACACTTTTGGGCCTATGTAATTATTATTTCTTAAGCATCTTCCTCACACTTTGAAGGAAAAAGAGGCATTTCCTGAAGGTAGCATTTAATGTCAGTAATCATCAACCACTGATGGTTCCGAGACTAGCAATTCAAATTCTGCAGAAATAAACAAAACAGCTCTGTCACAAAAACACTTAAAGTAGCTTTTCCTCCAATTTTAAACCAATGCCAGCCTTACATGGGTGTGAGTTTGCATCATCACAATGGGAACACATTCATCTCCACTCCACAGTTATGCATCAGACAACCAAGGTAAATATATAACAAGTTGAGTAAACTGACAAAAAACTTAATCACAAAAAGTAAAACAAACACCACCTTGTGTAAAAACATCCTGCACCTTCACATATTTGTTTTTGCTCTGAAATATATGCAATAACAATATTCCATTCTAAACCCATTGTGGTCAACAAAGGAACTGTCAATGTGTCACAATGACCACTGGGGAATTACTTGTTGGTTAATCCCAAATTTATGGTGGTGAGTTTATAAAAAATCCTGTCCAAAATAATTTTTAAATAACAGTCACAACACAGCTGGCCATATGTTCAGCTGGGCTTATTCTCCATTCTATGTTTGATCCCTGTTATTTGAATTTCTCTGTTAATCCCCAGCTCAATGGTGGCTGAAGGATCTGGTGTGCAGAGTTTGAAGAACCAATTTACAAGGTGATATAACTCACTAATTTCTGCAGTTGTGGCTTGTGACTATAACTGCTATATCGGGGATTTTTTTTTTTCCTGCATAAAAACATTTCCATGCTTGTTCTCACTAATGAAGTTTATGTCATCTTGTTCATAAAATGACTCTCATGTCAAAAAGCTTGCTGGCATTAGTTAATTTTTCTTCCATTAAAATTGCTTCCAAACTTCATTAGAGTGATATTTGTTGTGCACATCAACAGTAAATTATTTTAATAATTCAGTTAAGATTTTGCATTGTCTATCTAAATTCTTCAATACTTCCTCTAATATTAAAGAAAAACGATTCCATGCTGTCATTACTCTGTCTGTCCCATAATAGTTGGCACTCAAATGCTTTGTCAGCCCAGAGAGAGATTTACTGAATTCAGCTAAACTGGAGACTATGAAATCCCCAAACATTAATCCTCTTTATTCAACAAAGGGTTTAGAATGAAACAGAAATACTCTTGTTCAAAAAACAGTGTGTGGAGCCCAAGTACGACAGAGCACATGGCAGACCATTAGAGTAATCATTTAAAAGGCAAAAATCAAAGTTCAGTGGTGAAGCTTTATCTGCCTGGGCCCCTGCACAGCACAGAATGGCTCAGGTTAAAAGAGATGTTCAGGGGTTTCTGTAGTAAGGTCCAGCTGGAGCAGACTGCCAGGCATCCTGCCTGGTGGATATCCTGCAAGGATGGATGTTCACCACCTCTCTGGGGAGCTTGTTCCAGAGTTGATCACCCTTGAGGTGAAAAGAACTTTCAGTGTATTCTGGTGGGATTTCCTATTATTTTTTGTTTGTTTGTTTGTTGAATGGAAGTTGCCTGTAAGATCCTGGCTCAGTTTTCTCTCTATCACCCCATGTTTGCCTTTCTTAGTCTTGAGGAAGCTGCTCCAACCTCCAGGCATTCCAAAGACCTTCCAAGAACACCATCCACCTCCCAGCACTCCCAGGTGGCTGTAACTCAGCCCCACTATCCCTGCATCTCTTGGTAAATCCTCTTGGCTCCCCTGGGCAGCAGGCACAGCTGCACTGCCCAAAGAGCCTGTGCCCACCCATGGCAGCAGGAACTCCTTATTTTTGTAACCAGAGCCCTGCAACTCTGCACAGGGTCCCAGTTCCCTTGGCTTCCCCCAGGGAAGCTCCACAAGCCCCCCTCTCAGGCTGTCTCCCCTCCTAGCATGCCAGTGCCATGGCTGGCTTTATTCTGCTCTCTAAATCTGGAAATTTGATTCTTTTTTCTTTCCAAGGTGTATAAGGCTTCTAAATTAAGGAGTTGTATGAGGTACTCTGGAGGAGAGGGCTAAAGGAGCAGAATGTCAGGGATATTTCACCTGTAAATGTGAAATATCCTACTTAATGTTAATATTGGACTACTGTTCCACCACCCTAAGGTATCTGGAACAAACTGCCCTAGTATTTCCAGACTGAAGCAACAGAGAGTTCTTGATCATGTGTCAATGCAAAAATACTGCAGAACCAATTCTTAATTTGAGAAAGAATATGGCAGCATGTTTAGGCTATTCAGTAAAGAGTTATCCTAAAAAAAGGGCAATAGGTTCATTAACATGCAAAACCTGAGAAAATGGAAGTATATCCTTGACTCAGAGACTCAAATGCTAGTCAAGTTACACTTGACCTGTAGTGATTTATACCCACACACATGTAAAGGGAAAAAATAATCTTTATTAGCAAATGGAGTGATTTTAGCAATTGCTGATAAATCCCTACCTGAAACTGATGGAAAAGCTGTTCAATATCACTGAAGCCAGTGGAGCTCTGCTGATATATCCCTCAGAAAGGTCAGACTTTCCCTCTGCCACCAACCCCTCACCAAGATGCTGCTTTCTTTTGCCATCATGCCTGGAAATGATTCAGTTCCCTTAATTACCTATCTGAACCTGACAAGAATCATTTAAAGAGCTTGTTTAACAACTGAACCCAGAGTCTCCAATATTTATTAACAGAACCAGAGCACAGCCTTATTTTGTCCAATCAATAACAGTTTGAAATAATTAGAGCTCAATGAACCACAGCACCACATACCTTGCTTACTACTATATTGTAGCCTGGCAAATCTTAAATATCATGGTTGATGCATTTTAACCATATATTTAACATTATATATTCTGGTCTCTGATGGCACAGTAAAAAAAAAAAAGAAAATAAAGCCCATTGATCAAAAGCCCATTGTTGCCACTCTCTCCTAATGGTAACATCCCACCAAAGATAAATCCTTTTTCTGAACATCACTATTCAAATTATAAATACCAAAAAGATAAAGCAGTGAAAACCTTATCTAGTGTCACCCAAGAAAAAGAAAAATCCATTTGAAACTGAACCATCTCATGCAGCTGAAAGGTTCACAGCCAAGACAAAGTCAACTTCTCAAAATGCAAGTTTGTTGCTGCTAGTAAGGATATTTGTCAGTCACATGAAGTTTGGAAATTTAGAAGCCTTTTGCTCCTTGAAGCAGTTTATCAGTTTATTTGTTCCAAAATACAATATATTACTGGATTACATTGCTGCATTTCCCCTCCAACTCTCTGGGGGAAAAGCCAGGCCCTTTTGAAATGGAGATGAGAGCCACAGTGAAGAGCTGCTACAAGAATATTTTGCTAAGTGACATCTCTGATACTCACTAGAGTAGTGTGCAACTTTATTGTGCAAGCACAGCATTAATGAGATGTGACCAAGGCCTGGGAGCATTTGGTTATGAATATATATTAACAAAGTTTCAAGGCAGAATGATTCTTATATCCTATTTTATACTCCCAGGAGCTCTTGATAGTAGCAATGAAGTTGAATCATCTCAGCATTGGTAAGGAACTTGAACTATTTAAGAAATAACCCATCAGAAACTAAAATTCAATTTATAAAAAACAATGTGTGACCACTAGAACTGAATATAGTGGGACCGTGGCACCTTAAATCCTAAACATGAAAACTTAACAGCCCTTATTGGTCAAGAAGATTGATTTTTCCTTCCTTGCTGTAGAACTGTGGTTCTGCAGTCAGTGGGGAAGATATTTGTATGGATGGATGAAACAGTCTGAAATATTTCTGTTTCACTCAAGAGTATCTTGGGGTTTAATTGTCAGGAGTAACAGGGGAAACAAAGAAGTTGTAGTCTGCCATTCATTTTGTGATTTCCCAGGGCAAATTAGTGCAAATTTGGTCAAATATATCACCACACACAATGGTGGAATGAAGAAATTGAGACAGAAATAGCTGGCCACGCTGAAAACACAAGGTAGAAAACCTGTTATGCACAGGAGTTAAAATTTTAACTGAATATAATGGAAGCTCATAAAAATACAACATAATGCTTCACAGGACTACACACAGATCTTTACCTACGGTCCACTTGCCTAAAATTTCAATTTGGTTTGTGTCATATGTTCACAAGCCAAAACAACATCATTTTTACTAGATTTACCAAATGGATAAATTGAGTTATTTTTAGAAATACGATTTCTGAATGGTCTTCTTCATCCAGCTCCTAAACTCCTTTCCAACTTGCTGTTCAGATATGAGCTTCCATTCTCTAATTTCTAGGTGAGAATCTTTTTTTTTATTCTCCTCTTTTCCCCTCTTGAACTCTGAGTATGTTTGGCAGATGTTATGGTATTACCATTGGCTGAAAATCAACGTGCTGCCCATGAGAGACAGCTAACAGCACCAGAAACCAAACCTTAAACCATAGCATGGAGCAACTGAGCAATAGCTGCACTGCTATCTGTGCCTGTTGTCTTCTGAAGCCTGTTTGGGATTTATGAATTGTTTTCTGTCTACTCTCTGAGGTTTTCCTGGATGCTGTGCTCTGGGCTTTATTCCACAGATGGAACCCACTACCTTCAAAGGTATGTCACGTGAGCAGCCCTGCAAACTAGTGAAAATGCTTGTGCATCTGAAAATTCACAGAGAGAAATCCTTTATTTCATCTTCTGAGATTCTTAGTAAGGCATTGAGTTGCAGGCAATAGATTTTTTATTTTTTCCTATCTCAGCATTTCTAGCAAAGTGGGACACCAGCTCCATTTCTGCAGGAAACACCAAAACACTGGCATCTACTTTTCTCCAATATATCTGAA
This sequence comes from Haemorhous mexicanus, assembly GCF_027477595.1. Classification (NCBI taxonomy): domain Eukaryota; kingdom Metazoa; phylum Chordata; class Aves; order Passeriformes; family Fringillidae; genus Haemorhous; species Haemorhous mexicanus. The sequence goes on along the minus strand of NC_082348.1, from coordinate 29,289,964 downwards.
TCTAAACAGCTACTCCTACAGGATTCTAGGACAAAGTTTCCTCTACTATTCAGCTATTGTTTCCTGTTGTGCAACTGCTAGATTCAGAATTTATCAACCCTAGGAATAACTCCTGTGCAGCCACACTGTCATGCCTTCACTCCATTTAACCACCAGTTCCTTGGTTTTATCCCACTAGGATCTGGGGGAGATAATCAAATTTCCAAAACCAAATGGGATTAATATTCAGCCTCCCTTCTCTTTGAATAGCATCAGGAGATGGGGGACAGGCAGATTGTGCCAGAAAGGTGCACATTTATTAGAGCTGGAGGTTTACAAACCATTGCCAGCCATAGTGCAAGAATGGGATCTCTGACTTGCCCCCAAAAAGGGCTGGTTTGGAGCAGCCTGGGGAGAGTGACTTGCTGAATCACAAACATTTGCTCCTAGCTCATTTTTTTTGAGAGAAATAAAAACTCAACACCAAACACCTGCTTCACTGTACCTCCCACCCTTTATACTCTCCACTCCCTCCCCTGCATCCTTTGTTTTCCATGATATTTTTCCTAAGATGCCTCACATCCATTTCTCCTACATCTACCACGACAATTTTCATTCGTCACTTTTTCTGTCACATCATCACACAACCCCTTCTGCTCAGGCTTTTAAAGAAAAATAAGGTTTGATCCAGGCTGTCCTTAAGACAAGCTGCAAGAATTTTCTTCCCTGGCTTATTTGTGCCTATCACATAATAGCTGTGCACAGCAGGATGCAGTGTCTCTGAAGAACAGGTATAAAAATAAATGATTGCTCCTCCTTAGCAAAGCTTCTTAGAGAAATCTCAGGCTTGAATCCCAATGTCTGAGATCTCTTCTCTTTTGATTCTATTTCTGTTCCTGCTAACAGTCTATTTTATGAAAACACATGGTGTTAAAGAACAAAAGCAACTGGTCAAACAGGCAAAATCCTGTGATGGCTTGAGTAATAAGTCATCTGCTATTCATCTAGTTTGGAATGAGGAACTTGGGGACTGGCAGTGCAGATCCAGGTGAGGAGGCTACAGCCAGACAGATGCTTATTTTCCAGCCCTAGGAAAAAAAGAAGGCAGCAGGAGAGCTTTGCTTCCCAAAGGAAAGTACCTGCATGGAAAAAAGAAAAAAGTCTAAAAAGGAAAGCAGGGACTCCCTGAGGCAATAAAGGGTGAGTAACCTGGGCATGTTTGACAGGGAAAGACTGTTTTCTCAGATGGAGATGACAGTGAGGGATGAAATCTCCATGGGGCTGAACCCAAAGCAAAAGTCCTGAGAAATAAGAACTGATCAGGCATCAGACAAAACCCCAAGTATTTACCAGCCCTCGATGAGCACAAGTGGCCAGCAAGCTCTCACAGCCAGGAATGCAGCACACCACAAGGCACCAGAAGTGCAGTAGGAGGCAGCCAAGCCACCCATGCAGCAGTTGCTCAGAAACTGCACATGACAGGACACAAAAATTGTGCTGCATGCTATGAGATGGAAGCAAGCAAGCTTTTAACACAACATCTACAGGACAAATAGAAATATGACAATAAATGGCAGAGCTCAGAAACCTTTCCCATTCAGACAGGCACTGCAATCTGGAGGCAGGGTGATCAGGCATAAAAAAAAATAAAAAATACAAACCCTAGCCAGGCTCTGGCTATGTGACTTTTTTGGTTTTTTTAAATGGCACCACCTAAATCAGAGAACTGCACCTATTAGTGTTGTCATGTCTGATTAAAAAAATGCAGCCTGTGATGCATGAAAGCAAGACAATGATCTCTGCAGTCTGAAGGAATCTTCCAAGCCACTCCTTGTGGGCAAGAAATCTGTGAGACTGCTGGAACCAGAGCAAGCACAGCTACCAAGTGAAATGGCTGTAGCTGCTGTAATTACTGCATTCACTACAGCCAGGAGAAAAAGTAATTCAAAAAAGAGTGAGGAAAAAAAATCCCAGTAAGTTATAATACCATTATTAAAGCAAGAGTCTTACTAATGACAATTCCAAACAATTTATTTTTTTTATTAGCAGTTAATGGAAGAGTGCTTTGGTCAGACACATTCTCCAGGACATTGCTTTGATCACTCTTCAGGGGGGTGCTGATCTGTGGCACTGATAGCAGAATCAGTGAAAAGCCTTTTTACAATGATAATGGCAATGAAAAGCAGCTTCATTTACTTCATCCCACATGAATCTCCATTACTGGGAGCAACCTAAGCCATGACAATGCTGGCACTGAGTAGCCAAGCAAAAGAATGAGCCATTTTCTAAGAAACCTATTAAGAAAGCAAAATTAGTAAGACCACATCTCAATACCATGGTACTCACTCTGTTCTGCAGCTACACAATATACACATATCAGCTTCTGCATGCCTGGGTTAGTAAATGTGAAAAATGCTTATTTTATGATTGGCTTTTTGCAAATATTAAAATGAATATTAGATGTGTTGTGTCAGAAAGTAATGCTGTATTAATTCTCTTCAGTAGTGTGTTAAATATGGTTTTAGGTTATAAAATAATTGTTAAAATAGAAACTATGCCATGTAGGATACTTTTTTAAAGAAAGGACTTGCAGGGAGATAGCAGCCACAGGACACCTCAATCTTTCAGAGAAAAAGAATTTATTGCTCCCTTATCAGAAGAATAGAACTTCTTCCCACCTCGAAGGCGCTGTTAGGATGAGGAGGAAGAAGCTGAGGACGCCCAGACAGAATCCTGTGTTTGAATGGAATTGATGCATCATGTATGAGGTGTATGAATATGCAACAGGCTGTTGTTTTTAAGGGTTAATCCTCTGTTAACTGTGTCCTTTTTCGGGCTTGTGCTGCCCAGAAAAAGGTACCTGGACTGTCCTTAACTCTTTGTTTTTATTGTCTCATATTGTCTTAATTCAAATTGTCCAAATTATTATTACTCTAATTGTATTACTATTTTTATAACTATTTTATTACTATTAAACATTTAACATTTTAAAACCCGGCGATTGGCATTTTTCACAGCTCAGAAGCTGCAGGTTTAACCTGGGTACCCTATCTCTGCTCACATCTGCAGAGCTGCTCCTCTTCTCCTGCTGTTTTCTCTTAAAGGATGCCAAGAAAGCAGCAGCACTTAAGTCTTTTGTCTTCTCTTTTGCAAATCCTGCACTGTTATCAGCTCCTGAGCAGGGAGAGTTTCCTGCCAGGCACCGTGCCCAAAGCTTGGCAGTCAGAAAGGTTTTAACTCATCCCAGGGCAGATCTGAGCACTGAACACAGAGGAGACTGGTCGCAGACTCGAGCAACTTGAGAAGCTCAGAACCTACTGAAATAAATCTCAAGCTGCCATTTTCAACAGCCTCCTCTGCTGATTTTATCTCTCATCATACAAACCCTCTTTTTCCTCTGAGCAGCTTGTCTGAGCCTTTGGCTGCCCAGCCTCCAGGGGAGCCAGGGCAAACATCTCTGGGCACCTGAAGGACCACTCATCTCCTCCTGCACAACCTCAGGCAGCCCAGGCAGGGCTCAGATGGCTCCTCACTCCAACCTTTCAGGGGCTCCAAGCCCCGTGTTGGCTTTTGTGCTGTGACAGAGCATGGCCTTGTCACTGCCAGATGTGACAGTGCCCCCTCAGTGCCAGATGTGACAGTGCCCCCTCAGTGCCAGATGTGAAAGTGCCCCCCTCAGTGCCAGATGTGACAGTGCCCCCTCACTGCCAGATGTGACAGTGCCCCCCTCACTGCCAGATGTGACAGTGCCCCCTCACTGCCAGATGTGACAGTGCCCCCTCACTGCCAGATGTGACAGTGCCCCCTCAGTGCCAGATGTGACAGTGCCCCCTCACTGCCAGATGTGACAGTGCCTCCTCACTGCCAGATGTGACAGTGCCCCATCAGTGCCAGATGTGACAGTGCCCCCTCACTGCCAGATGTGACAGTGCCCCCCTCACTGCCAGATGTGACAGTGCCCCCTCAGTGCCAGATGTGACAGTGCCCCCTCAGTGCCAGATGTGACAGTGCCCCCCTCAGTGCCAGATGTGACAGTGCCCCCTCACTGCCAGATGTGACAGTGCCCCCTCACTGCCAGATGTGACAGTGCCTCCTCAGTGCCAGATGTGACAGTGCCCCCTCACTGCCAGATGTGACAGTGCCCCCCCCTCACTGCCAGATGTGACAGTGCCCCCCTCAGTGCCAGATGTGACAGTGCCCCCCCCACTGCCAGATGTGACAGTGCCCCCCTCACTGCCAGATGTGACAGTGCCCCCCTCAGTGCCAGATGTGACAGTGCCCCCTCACTGCCAGATGTGACAGTGCCCCCTCAGTGCCAGATGTGACAGTGCCCCCTCACTGCCAGATGTGACAGTGCCTCCTCACTGCCAGATGTGACAGTGCCCCATCAGTGCCAGATGTGACAGTGCCCCCTCACTGCCAGATGTGACAGTGCCCCCCTCACTGCCAGATGTGACAGTGCCCCCTCACTGCCAGATGTGACAGTGCCTCCTCACTGCCAGATGTGACAGTGCCCCCTCAGTGCCAGATGTGACAGTGCCCCCTCACTGCCAGATGTGACAGTGCCCCCCTCACTGCCAGATGTGACAGTGCCCCCTCAGTGCCAGATGTGACAGTGCCCCCTCAGTGCCAGATGTGACAGTGCCCCCTCACTGCCAGATGTGACAGTGCCCCCTCACTGCCAGATGTGACAGTGCCCCCCCTCACTGCCAGATGTGACAGTGCCCCCCTCAGTGCCAGATGTGACAGTGCCCCCCTCAGTGCCAGATGTGACAGTGCCCCCTCAGTGCCAGATGTGACAGTGCCCCCCTCAGTGCCAGATGTGACAGTGCCCCCTCAGTGCCAGATGTGACAGTGCCCCCTCACTGCCAGATGTGACAGTGCCCCCTCAGTGCCAGATGTGACAGTGTCTCCTCAGTGCCAGATGTGACAGTGCCCCCTCACTGCCAGATGTGACAGTGCCCCCTCACTGCCAGATGTGACAGTGCCCCCTCAGTGCCAGATGTGACAGTGCCTCCTCACCGCCAGATGTGACAGTGCCCCCTCACCGCCAGATGTGACAGTGCCCCCTCAGTGCCAGATGTGACAGTGCCCCCTCACTGCCAGATGTGACAGTGCCCCCTCACTGCCAGATGTGACAGTGCCCCCTCAGTGCCAGATGTGACAGTACCCCGTCACTGCCAGATGTGACAGTGCCCTGTCACTGCCAGATGTGACAGTGCCCCCTCACTGCCAGATGTGACAGTGCCTCCTCAGTGCCAGATGTGACAGTGCCCCCCTCACTGCCAGATGTGACAGTGCCCCCTCACTGCCAGATGTGACAGTGCCCCCCCTCACTGCCAGATGTGACAGTGCCCGGTCACTGCCAGATGTGACAGTGCCCCCCTCACTGCCAGATGTGACAGTGCCCCCTCAGTGCCAGATGTGACAGTGCCCCCTCACTGCCAGATGTGACAGTGCCCCCTCAGTGCCAGATGTGACAGTGCCCCCTCAGTGCCAGATGTGACAGTGCCCCCTCAGTGCCAGATGTGACAGTGCCCCCTCAGTGCCAGATGTGACAGAGCCCCCTCACTGCCAGATGTGACAGTGCCCCCCTCACTGCCAGATGTGACAGTGCCCCCTCACTGCCAGATGTGACAGTGCCCCCTCACTGCCAGATGTGACAGTGCCCCCCTCAGTGCCAGATGTGACAATGCCCCCTCACTGCCAGATGTGACAGTGCCTCCTCACTGCCAGATGTGACAGTGCTCCCTCAGTGCCAGATGTGACAGTGCCCCGACACTGCCAGATGTGACAGTGCCCCCTCAGTGCCAGATGTGACAGTGCCTCCTCACTGCCAGATGTGACAGTGCCCCCTCAGTGCCAGATGTGACAGTGCCCCGACACTGCCAGATGTGACAGTGCCCCCTCACTGCCAGATGTGACAGTGCCCCCCTCACTGCCAGATGTGACAGTGCCCCCTCACTGCCAGATGTGACAGTGCCCCCTCAGTGCCAGATGTGACAGTGCCCCCCTCAGTGCCAGATGTGACAGTGCCCCGTCACTGCCAGATGTGACAGTGCCCCCCTCAGTGCCAGATGTGACAGTGCCCCCTCACTGCCAGATGTGACAGTGCCCCCTCACTGCCAGATGTGACAGTGCCTGGTCACTGCCAGATGTGACAGTGCCCCCTCAGTGCCAGATGTGACAGTGCCTCCTCACTGCCAGATGTGACAGTGCCCCCTCACTGCCAGATGTGACAGTGCCTGGTCACTGCCAGATGTGACAGTGCCCCCTCAGTGCCAGATGTGACAGTGCCCCCTCACTGCCAGATGTGACAGTGCCCCCCTCACTGCCAGATGTGACAGTGCCCCCTCACTGCCAGATGTGACAGTGCCCCCTCACTGCCAGATGTGACAGTGCCTCCTCAGTGCCAGATGTGACAGTGCCCCCTCAGTGCCAGATGTGACAGTGCCCCCTCAGTGCCAGATGTGACAGTGCCCCCTCACTGCCAGCCCACCCCTTCCAATTAAACCATGCAGTGCTGGGCCCCCTTGGATAATTCAGCCACAATTTATAGCAGCTCTGAATTATCATAGACTGTGAAAAAAAGCTGGTTTAATGGTTTTCCAGGAAAATAAAAAAAAAGTAAAACAAACATACAATGTCGATTCAGATTAAAATGGTGTAAATAGAAGTTAATGAATATTATTACTTGAGTTATTAGAACTTTCTGCTTGAAAAAATTTAATCTAATATTCCCATTTTTAGTAGTGCCAACAGCACTGGGGCATGCAGTTCAATAGTTCAAAGTTACCAGCTTTATAATTGCTTTCTACAGACCTTAAAAAAGGCATTTAAGTTTCAGGATGTAACAGAATGGAATGAATTACCCACAGTCACTTCAAAAGCAAGGAAAAAATTATTACTGCACTTAGGTATTTACATGCCTTTTCCTTTGACAAACATGAGGAAGAACTAAAAAAGCATGGTAAACAAATGAGAGAAAATTCTGTAATCAAAGAATTAGGAAGCCTTGGGCATTTCCAGCTCAGCCAGCCTTGAGCATTTCCAGCTCAGCCAGTATTTTTAAAAGAGAGTTTAAGCTGAAATTTTAAGTGATATCACAGTTTTTCTTCAAGATGCAATATTTTAAAGACTGAATTGCACTTTATTTACTCTTCACTGTGCTTTGTGTACACAGAAGAATATAAACTGGATTAAATATAAATTGGATTCACCTCATCATGCAGCTCACTCATGACAAAAGGTGTTGCTAGCATGTTATCTTCAGGTTAAATGTTCTTACAGCTTGTTACCAAACATGTTTTAACATCATGGCTTCAGGTTAAAGGATGCAAGAGTTTGCTGACAAAGGTGTTTTATCACCAGTGAAGGCTGCACGAGGAGACCACTGGAAAGAGGAATTACTTTGACACGTTGCTTTCTGAACCACTCTAATGATTACATAAGCTTTAAATATTTAGAAACACAATTAAAACAACAGACAAATATCAATTTTAGGAGGAAAAGCCCCTAGGAAACCAGCCTAAGAAGTAGCATTGCAAATATCATACATGCTTTTCCAGCCTGAATTACTCACCATTTTACACCACCTCTGATTCTTTAATCTATCCAAGAGTTATACCTTGAATATGTAGGAGCAGATTGACACAAATTACTAAAACAATCAGTCCAAGGTATTTTAAAGGCCTTGTTCCAGGCAGAGTAATTTGGCTCCCAAATCCTAAAGGTTTTTTGAGATGCACAGAATTCCTAGGAGATGGGAGTAGATAAGAAATGAAAGATCATCCTTATCCTAATATTGCTTTGGATGTTCTTCCTTGACTCACCCACATCTATAGTGAAATTTCCATTTATAAAAGGAAAACCCCATGATTTTCACTAAGGCTATTACTGAGATAATTACCTAATAATTCAGTGCTCAAATGCCATGATCAAGGGGTCCAGGAGCTTCTACAAAGGAGGAGAAATAGTTCCAGAGATAGCAAGCCTTTCTTTCTTGCATCTGCCACTAAAAATAAATAAAATAAATAAATGAAAACACAAACCCAAACCCTGAATTGAAGGACTTCTGCAAAGTTCTGAATCAGGACAGGGACCACAGGCTGAGGTTCCCTTGGAGGTCCAGGTTTGTATGTCACAGAACACAGGAGAACAGGATTCAGTTCAGCCCCAGCACTGTTGGCTTCTCAAATTCTGTGTTCTGTGCAACATTGCAGAAATGCCAAGCCCAGCTAAGCTTAAACTAAGTGTTTAACCTGCAAGTCTTCCTCACTGTACACACCAAGAAAACTTGCAATGATTTCGATGGGCACTTGAAACAAAGAGCCCTTTTGAAATTACCTGTGGTGCAATGCTCAGATTATTTTTTTTTTTTTGAAGTTAACTCTAAGATCTGAAACAAAACAACATTTAGGAGGCATATAACTGCTTTCTGTGGTTTTGAAGGCTCACTAGTGGAGATCAACAGGATCAACACTCAGAGATTGTGAACCACTCCTGAGAAAATGCTTTGTTCATAGTGAAATATCCAAGTATTACTGCTTTCCTTTTAGACCATTGTGCATCTTGAAAAAACTTGAGGTCTGCCTTTCTGTCAGAGAGGCCTGAGAGCAGAAAAGTCCACAAAAATCTTCTTGTTGGGGCACATTTCTGACATCAGCAGGTGAGATCTTGCCTGAACACACCAAATCCCAAACAACCTACACAAGTGTAGGACTCAGTTACACGCTCAATAGTCACTGAGTGCTCGGTTTGCATAGCAAAGCCTTCCAGGGATTGGTTTTTTTCCATTTCACTAAGGCCAGTACAAAGCTCAGGTATGTTCTGTGGTCCTTTTTGTCTGTTTCTAAGCTGCACAGGTGCTACTGACAGCAAATGTAGCTGAATGCTTCTGAGACAGGGCACTGGAGTAGGGCCAGGGCACACAACCTGGTCATACCCACAGGCATGGTCCTGTTTCAGGAGTATCTAAGTGCCCACCATACCTAGAAACTTTTAAACATCTTCTGCCAAATTTCCACATAAAAATAATGAAATGCACCTTGTAAAAGCTAAGAAAAAACTACTTTTATTTAAATAATTGTTATACTTTATATATTCTAACACAAACAGAAATTTTACTTTTTTTCTCTTGTAATTACAAGGCCCCTGCAAAGCAATTTTGGCCAACTTCCAGATATTTCAACAGATGATTTGTGTGATGGAAGCACAGGAGCAGAGATCATCACTTGATGTGTTAAAACACTCCTGCACCAGAGAACTCCTAAGGGCACAATGATGAGAGAAGCATTTGATTCCAACAGATTGAACCACATCACCCAGAGGAGGGCTGGGGGCTGCCCAGGTTCTGTACAGACCTAGAATGCTCCTACCCCTGGAAGTTTCCAGGGCAGAAGTGAACTCCAGAGCCCCCAAGGGATGAGGCACAGCTGCTGACTCCAGGCTCCTGTAGCTAGGAGCTGGATTGGTGCTGGAGGGGTGAAATTCCCCGAAGTCACACAGCACAGGATCAGTGTCAGAAATGCCTCAGGCTGGGCTTCCCCAGGGAGAGAGCTCAAAAGTGAACAGACTGGAGAAGAATGTAATCCTAAATAAGCTGCCTGTGTACAGACACAACTGAACTTCTTCTAAGGAGAAGCACCGAGGGGCTTGGTTTGGAGTTTGTTTGTTTGGGGTTTTCCCTGGGTTGCTTATTTAGTTTGGTTTTTTGTAATTAACAAGGGAGGCAAATACAAAACGTTTTGTACTTTCCTGAAATGATGAGAAGGAAATGTGAAAAAGGGTAACAAAGGTTGACAGACTTTCAAGTGCACTAAAATAAATCTATAGTCAAATACAGATTCTTTTGGGTCTCTGCATTCTAATGAGGAATTTCTCATCAATTCTTTTCAGAGCAATCTCAAAAAAGGATTGACATTCACACTGGAACTCCATGTTATCCTCTTTTCCTCCAAATGGCCTGCACAACTAAAAAGAAAAATATATATATATATATATATATAAAAATATACAGAGATGACTGGTTTAAGTCAGCTCAAGGGAGAAAGTCCAGAAAGGAGGCACATAAAGTTTGAGTTCATCATCATTTAAATCTGAAAACCCAGGAAATACACAACTGACAGCCCCTTCCAAAATAAGTAGGATTTATTGCTTGTTCAACATAATTCCGTATTTTGTGCTTTTCCCCTTGCTATACAAACTGTCATCACAGTGCTAGAGGACTGATCTTGTCCCAAGAAACTCCACCTCAGAAGCATGAAAGGTCTGCAAGGGATTCAGACAGCCTGGCAGGTCTGAATTTCATCTCCAGCAAGATAACATCTATGATAAAATAAAGATCCAATTCATGAGCAGAGTTAATTAGGGAAGTGCAGGGAGGTTTCTGTGAGGGAAACCCTGCTAGCCCTGAAAACTCTATGGAATGTCTAACAGCTTGTGGGTGAAGGGATCCCATGAACAGAGCACAGCTGCAATTTCAAATGTCACCAAAAAAAGGAAAGTTCCACCAGACTGGAGCACACAGCCATTTCTGGACTGAGTGCTGATCCAAGGAACAAACCCAAATGATAATGCCTAAGCACTGCTGTGCAGGGTGAGGCCAAGCCAGAGGCATTCCCTGAGTCAACATCTTCATCCAGGACCTAAAGAAGGGAATTGGGAAAGGATTTCAAGCCTTTCCAAATCAAATGCTGCAGCTAAACAAGAACTCCAGAAAGACCCCACCCCAAAGGGGAAAAAGCAGACTACAAGATGACAAAGAAGTCTCAGTGGAAATCATGTCTATGACTGTTCCAAGGCACTATAACATTATTCTGCCCACTGCAGCTATAGAAAATCCCATATTTAAAAGTAAATTTTAGTTATCAACATGAGGTTAAAAGACAGTTTAGATATCCTCAGTGTTTTCCTATAGTAGCTCTTTCACGGAAGAAAAAAAAAAAAATCACCATAATGCAAAATAAGTCCCTCTACTACACATTGGAATGTCAACAAAATAAAAGCTAAAGCAGAAAATAAATATTAGAAGACAGTGACAAATCAAGCTTTTAATTTAGCAAAATACCCATAAACACTTCTCACATTGAAATAAAACCTGCAAGTATGTTAAATTTAATGACTACTGAACAAAAGACAAACAATTGGACTTATCCTATAAACTTCACCTTGTGGTACTTTGAGGAAATTCTGATCTAAGCAGAGAACTAAAATACTGCTAAAATCTCTAAGGAAGATGTACAAGGAACTTGTGTTAAAATGACATTGTCCCTATCCCTCTCCAAAAAATTTAATTTGTAGTGGAAAACCTGTATTGTGATTGCACCTGGTCCCTTTGATATTTTTACCCTCTGTTCAAAAACACTGAACTCTGCTTTTGGTGGTTGCAAATTCACACAGCCACGCTCTCAGGGATAAGCTCCAAGGGAGGAAAAACACTTATGAAATGAAATAAACACTAAAAAAGCACATTTTACATGCAGGCAGAGACTGTGACAGCAAATGGGTTTGTGAGTCCTACAGAACAAAAGCAGGGCTGAACTGCAGGTGCCATCCAGGGAAGGTGAGGGGGCCTTACAGAACAAATGCTGCTCAGCACATCCAGGGAGTGAAGGAAAAACACAAACTACTGTGTGCAAAGGCTATTGAGAGCCCAGGGTAAAACTGAAATCTACACTGGAATGAAGGAAGGACTGACCAAGCCAAATCCTAATGCTTAGCAATACTTCAAGACTTAAAAATCTGGAGCAAGCCTGGCTGCAGCATCACATAGTTTAACTCTTCTGTGTTTGCTCTCAAGTCACTTTGGTGGGTTGTGTTTTTGAGGAAAGGAGGAAAGAGAAGCTGAAAAAGCTGAAAGCCTAACAGAGCTCAAGGAACTGGAATTGAGCTGCAGGAGGAGTTCCTCGTCCAGAAGAGATGAAGTTTTTATTAATGTCCTAACTAAATATACACTAGTTATTTATCTGTTTGATTTCATATAAATGACAGGGTTGAGGTGATGGAGCCAACGAGGAGCAATGACCCCAGAGCAAAAAAAAGTACTTGCCATCATTCAGGTTAACAGAAGATGGCAAAGAGCACATTGACTCTAGTCATTCTAAGAATAGAAGCTCATAATCTGTCTTAACTGCTAGATATTTTAATGGCCTGCAGAATATCTCTAACTATGTACAACAGAAGCCTTAAAGGAAATGAAATTCTCAGGGAAAAAATATGATCTAATTAAAGCATCCACAAACACGTTTCAGAAATGGGAAAGAGTATTTAATTTTGTCAGCAACATCTGCAAAATGTTTTAATATGAGATATCTATAACCCTCCTGACTTCCAGATTTTCAGAGTATGTCAGAATGTTTTACAAAAGACATTAATTGGTACAGCAGTAGTTTGAAGCAGAGCACACCATTTCACTGGGAAAAGACTGTCAAGAAATTGTGGCTGGTTCTATTTCCCATCCCTGTCTCTGAACTCTGCCTCAAGCTCCTCTGCCGTATCCCAACGGCACTAATATTTGTAATTATAGGGATATCAGAAATTGTGAAGGTGTTATAAGATATCCAAGGTACACAAGATCTGATATCTTATATAAGGCTATAAGATATCGGATTTTCAAATTAAATTTTGGCAGCTTTACTTTCAGCAGCAGTCTCTTGCATTTGTGATGTGTTCTAAGATTTTTTTTTTCCTTTCAGTGAAAGATACTTCTTTTGCTTGAGACCTTCCCTGCTATTTCATATTCTTTATTTTTCACTGGGCTACAAGTACACGTGTAGTTGAAACCTCTCCCTTTTCCATTATGAATTGCTGTAGCTTTGGACAAAACCAGAGGTACCAAGACAGATAACACAAAGATACAGCTCCATATTGGCAATGTGAAACAGGGAAAGAAGTTTTATTGTCCAGTGCACATCCACACCAAGCTCATTCTGAAAGACAGGAGTGCTTTAGCTACAAGCAACATTTTGGCAAGATGGTTTTCTCCAAGCCTTCATTCTGGGAACATGTGAAGTGCAAGTTTCATCACCTCTGTTTAGTTTTCCAGTGTCCAACAGCAGTTCAGGACACTGCTGTGACAGGGGACACGGGATCTGGGTGAGGACAGCCACTCTGCCTGCAGGGGCAGCAGATGGAAAAGGCACTGAGGGGTTAAGGGAGCACTGAATCCATGGACACCTGAGCAATCCACAGTGTCCTTTGGGGAGCCACACAGATGGGCCAAAACCCTGACACAGCCACACAGCTCTTCAGGCAACTCTTCTGCAATCCCTCCACCTACACATGAGAGGATTTTAGAGGAGAGCATTGCTGTGCTCAGGGTACAGCAGGATTCTTCATTACAGGACTGTTCTTGATTTCCTCAGCAAATTTTCATTTGCTAACAGCCCAAATTCACTTAGAAGTTTACTCCATTAATGATCTTCTCTTCATATACCTGTAATTCAAGGTATTTTACACTGGCTCATTCTCATACTTGGCATTGCTCTATGTTCTTGTTTCCAAGCACTTAGAGCAAGGAAAATGTTTAGCTATCTAAACAAACTTGCTGTGGAAGTCACTGACCTCTTTTTTTGCCCTGGTTATTTGAGAAAAGTTATCATTAATGAAGCTACCAACAAAGCTGCACATGTCAGTCCCAAACCACTGTGAAATCCCTCAGATTAATGTAGAACAATTCAAAGATCAGAACACAAAATTTGAACAAATACTGTGCCTGAAAACTCGTGGCTCAAAACTAAACCAGCTGAATATCATCTACATGCACAGAAGCATCCATGAGATTTGTATGACTATTTACTAATTCCAATAAGGAAAACAGAACAAACAGGCAGATCAATAGTGCATTCCTGGTTAGTCATGAATTGAAAACAGAGAAAAAAACCTGTGCAGGAGGATTCATTCCCACAGATGGGATCTTCTCCACTTTGCAAGTGAGGAACATTAAGACACTTGATAAACAGAAGTGTTTTGTTTTTTGAGATGCCAGCCTGGCATCTTCTACAATCATTACATGAATTTCCATTTCACTGTCAAAAGAAAAAAAAAAAAAAAAGAAAAAAGAAGGAAGTCACCTGGAATTAATAGAAGTAAAATGTAAATTTATCCTTCTTCCTGCAAGGTGACCACTTGTCACACAGCCCATTGAGATTCCCTACAGGCCTGAAAATAAACTTCCTAAGCCTGAAAGTAAACTTCAGCTGTGTGTAAGGCTGAGAGCTTAATGTGTGAGCATCTGTTCCTGCAGCTATTCCATTTAAAGTGCACTGTCATTTCCAAACTGCAGTACAGGTGTCCTCTGCCACCAGCCCTAACCAGAAGCTTCCTCTGTATAGAAACATTTTCTTCCTCCTGTAACTTTTAATTGCATCATGTGGAATTACACTGAATAAAATATTGACTTCTAAGATTTACGTAGCTCAAGCAATAATGCAGTTGGTAACACCTCTTGTTCTATTTTCTCTCATGCTCTGTGGCAATTTTTTTAAGCTTAAGCACCTTAGCTGCTGGCATAAGGCATGTTAATACACATGTTGTGGGAGCAATGCTCTCAATTTATCTACCAATAGTTGGCAGTGTTCACTCAACTCTCTAGAGCATGCAGCAATTCCAGAGGGTAGCAAAAGTGACACTCTCTGGGCCAGGGTTATATGCTAAAACTCAGTGTTTTCTCTGGGCACATGATATCATTCCATGAATATTAATTTTTAGTTAAAAACATGCAAGGATGTGAAAGTTCCAGTCTGCTTCCTTATCTTTGCAATCGTTCAGGCTTAAGACATTATCCAGTACTCAGCTCAAGAACAGCTCAGTACTCCTGGAAGTGTCCTTTTCTTTCATGTTTTTCCTTTTTGCTTTACTGTTCTTCCTGATTTAAATTCCCATTAGTATCCTGCCTCCTAAACACAAAAAGGGAGCAGTGATAGCCTGGACAGTTTGCCTTGTTCTACCCTGATTTTCAAGGGTTTGCCCTGACAGGAGCCTGTGGAGAACCTCCCACTTCAATACTGGAATCACTGAAGGCTTTGCCATCATGGTTAGTGTGATTTTAAGCAAGCAGCTTTTCTGTCCTTCTGAATCCATGAAGACAACATATAGATGTATTTTCAAGGACAAAGATCACTTGGCACTAATCAATCTTGCAAAAAAGTCAGCCCTCAAAGTCTTCCCTGTTAGCAGATGGCTTTGTGAGCCAGTTACAAGCTTCACTTCACATCTTCCTTCCCTCAGTGCTTTGCAGGAATATATGCATCTATATATTTGTGCTCATATATATATAAATACATATTTCCTTTTTTTTTTTGAGCATTTCATTCTTTTGGCTAAATATATAATTCCGTATTTCTCTCCACTTGCTAATTTTACTTTGACAAGCCTTGACAGATGACAAGAACTCTTCTCTTGTGGCTTTCCCACATTCCTTTGGGCCTGATTGCATACCCACAAACAAAGCTGTCACTGAAGCCACCTGCTTACTGACAAAGCAATGTGTAAAAAATAAAGCTACATGGGTTTTCAAATTGCACCCAAAGAACAGCAGACAACCCAGAGCCATGAACCAGGACTTGCTTCAAATCAGAGATGTGCCAACTTTGTCACCAAATGTGTGGGCTACCACTCAAGTCTTTTTTTGCCTTTCCCCCCCACCTCAAAATAGGGGACAGGGAAAAGGAAAGAGAAGATGTCTCCATTCTAACCACTCTGCAAAATTCTTTCCCATGACACAAATAAAATGTTCCAGATTAACATCTGCTGCAGGAGCACAGGAAGTTGAATCAGAAGATATGGTGCTGGTCCCACCACGAGGAGAAATGCACAGGAAACACCCCCAAAATAGGATGGTTGGTACCAATTAGCAAACCCCAATCAACAGCACAGGCTGGGGACTGACTGGCTGTGAGCCTAAAGGGCCACAGATAGTTCAAAATGGACAAGGGAAAGGAGACAAAGGACTGTTTGCATTTATTCAGTCATACAACAGCTATTCTGCACTATTTCCCACATACTACTGCATTTCCTATTCTTTTAACATTAGGATAGAAATATGTCAGTGAATATATCTTCTTTTCATTTCCTTACAGCTTTTCTACAGAAACATACCCAGTGCATTTCACTTTTCTAACAGACACTGAAGTTGAAAATAGTGTGAGGACACCTCCATTCCCTGCTCCTTTTCCATGGTCTACTAGACACACATTTTTATTAACAGGACAGTTTCATATTTGCCAACACTTCTGAAGGAGTGAGGAGAAACACTCTGATTGTAGATCAAGCTCAAACAACCTCCAGACTGCTCTACTTTGGACCAGGGCAGGAAAGCTGAAGCAAAAAGTGTTCCTGCATGTCACTGAAGTATGCAACACAGACAAGTGCCCAGTTTCATCTGCACACATCCCCTAAGGAGTCAGACAACTGCTCCTTCTTGCTCTGCTTTGCTCCAGATGGGACCCATCAAGACCTGATCAAATAGGAGCTTTTCTTTTCATGTTATATCATCACAAGCTAATTCCCAAATACTTTTCTCCAGAACTGTAACCAAACTGGCAATTGATTTCAAAGGTTATGATGTATAGCAAAGGAAAAATCTGAACTGGGAACAGTCTTATAATGAGGGCATCAGTTCTTTTAAACATCTGTAAAGATCCATCACAAGGGATCATGGGGACAGTAAATCAGCCATACTGTACCTATAAAAAAAGCATTAAGGGTTTGACACCATAAATTACTAGTAATGACAATGAGCCTTTACCTATAACAGTTTGCACTAAAATTTAATTGTAGCTCTAAGGAGGTGCATTGTTTGAAAAGCAAGGAAGAGCTTGCAGTAGACACAGTACTGATAAGCTGTTTATATTTGATTTTGTAGACTTTTTTCAACACCATTTCATTACAAAAAACATTAACATTTGTTTTAGTTTGTCATCTAAATTTATCTGCATAGACTCTTCAAAGCCATATAACCAAGAACTTTTATATAAAGCTTTGACTGTTTCTGCTCTCAGTTATACTGTGCCACAAATTTAAGGAAAACCAAACGAATCCCTACCAAACTCCCAGGGTGATTTCACCAAGATGAGTCACATATATATAAAATACAACCAATCTAAATTAGTTACCTGACACATGCAAATGGTGGCCCTTCCCAGAGCCCAAACAAATGAGAGATGAGTTCAGGGACCTGGTCTGTAGCCACATCCAGGCAATAAACCAGTTAGAATTTTAAAATGTTGGCTCAGCTAGGAAAATGAGAAAAATTGAACTGTTCATTCAAACATAAAAGAGCCATGAAAATATTTCTGCTCAGGAACTTGAAACAGAGTTCCTGTTACAAGTCAATAGTCTATCATCTGGGATTTGAAGAGGCAGAAATCTTGCAGTTGAAACCAGGAGGATTTTTTCTCAAAACAGAGGTAGTGACTTTGGGTTCAATAATCACTAAACAGGCACAGAGATGTACATTTTCTCATAGTTCTGTCTCTGAAGGCATTTGGTAGCAAATGAGTCCTTCAAATTGGACTCATCATTACTCAGAGTTCTACAAGACAAGTATTGCACTGAGCTAATTGTGCATAGCCACCCAGCTTTACCTTTAAGCACAAGCTCCCTCATTACCTCCTTGGGATTTTAATAGATTTGCTGTCTCTAAACAAGAGCTGCACAAATAAACAATTCCATTAAAGCTACCTAAGAAGAAAGCCTGAGTTTTGGTCATGGCTTTGTGCTGCAGGTCAAGAGGTGTGACTGGAAACAGCACAGGGGGATGAGAGGGCTCAGAGCTCACAAAAGGGAGAATAAGGGAGGGACAAGGGAGAGCAGTCAGTGGAGGTGCCTGAGCACTTCCCCTGGGCACCCTCGAGTGCTGCAGCAGGCAGCAAAACCCAAGGGGCACAAGGCCCTGAGCTCTGGGCAGAGCTGCACCACCAGCACTGGATATTCACACACAGCAGTGGAGCCAGGCATGCCAAGGCAGGGCCAGCATTTTCATCTTCCTTACCCAAGGATACAGCTCTGCTTCAGCCTAAGACTCAGGTAATTTCTCACTAGAGACCACCTTCCCTCTCCAGGAGGGATCTTGTGATGGTGTTCTCAGGGGTCCCAGGATGAGGGAAGAGAGGAGAAAGTTGACTCCATGTTTCAGAAGGCTTGGTTTATTATTTTATGATATATAGTATATTAAAACTACACTAAAAGAATAGAAAAAAATATTTCATCAGAAGGCTGG
Source organism: Haemorhous mexicanus (assembly GCF_027477595.1). NCBI lineage: Eukaryota > Metazoa > Chordata > Aves > Passeriformes > Fringillidae > Haemorhous > Haemorhous mexicanus. The sequence continues at coordinate 29,271,765 of NC_082348.1, read as the reverse complement.
CTAAGAATAGAAAAGGAATGAATAACAAAGGTTTGTCTGTGACCCAGACAGTCTGGACAGCTGGGCTGGGATTGGCCATTAATGAGAAACAACCAGGTGAGACCAATCCCAGACCCACCTGGTGCATCCCACAGCAGCAGAGAATCATTGTTTGCAGTTTGTTCCTGAGGCCTCTCAGCTTCTCAGGAGGAAAAATCCCAAGGAAAGGATTTTTCAAAAAACATGTTGGTGACAGGATATGCCCACTCTGATTTTTCCACAGCTTTTTCTCCTTCCTCAAGAGTATCTGGCATTTATGACGCCCTCAAAAAGACAACCAAGTGCAATTACATGGAGTATAAACATCTGAGTAGCCAAAGGGGGAAAAAAAATATCCTCATCTTTATTAAGACATACACAACAGATATTAACACATCTCCACCTCATCCAACAGATCCCTGCTCATTCCACTTCATGTGTTGCACTTCAGAAGTGAGCTAGCTCTTGCACCTCTGCAAAATCTATTTAAAATTACCTGCATCTGAAGAGTTAAACAGATGGGAGGATTTTCCTTTCACTCTAAACTATTATGGCACTATGGAGTTTGGATTCTCATTCCCTACTGAAGCTACACCAACTTCACAAGAAGCATTTATGCTTCAGCTCCCTCTGAAACATCTGGGAGATTTCTCTGCTCACAATTCATGACAGTCAGGTGAGTGCAAAACATGCAGTAAATTCATGAAGGATTCCAAAGACAAAGTGCATTTTAAGCCAAGAGTCACACTTAGACTGAGGAAGTTAAGCAATCACTAGGTCATCTTAGCTGTTATTGGCAGGTAAGATATTATCTAAACTATGGATATTGGTGTTTTTCACCTTCATCTTCATTTATTTCAAGAGTATGAACTGTATTAAACACATCTGTGCCCAAAGTTTTGCTGTCTTTTACCTATCACTGCAGTGACTTCCTTCCATACAAGAAGACAAAGACAATGTCACTTTAACAGCCAACAGGAAAATGGTACAGCTTATACAGCTCAATAAAAGACTCTTCTTCAGTTTTAAAGGAAAAAATGGCTCGTAGAACAAAAAGTTTTAGTGACAACGTTGCAGAGTCTAGAGATCTGGGTCTGAATGAATATTTACATCTTGGACATTCAAGGCATTTATCCATGATATGAACTTTTAAATGACTAAGCCCTTTTTCTGTGTAATGCCATAATACTTCCATTCAGCTAAAACTACCTTTGAAAGCCCATACAAATAGTATCTAAAAGAACTCTGAAGACATGTTCCTCAGCCTGCATGACAGCACAGCTCATTGTTGCAGTGAGTGAGCTGTGTTCTGTGTGTTTGCAGGGCTACTGCACTCCTCTTATCCCATGGAATAACTGATTTCAGGAATGTAACCCACCGTACAGAGCTCTGCAGTACCTCTGGCAGCCATCACCTACCAAGTTGCTGTAAGGACTCTAAAAAGACCTTGCAGAAGTAACTTCCAGTTGAGAAGTCACAAAAGAAGGTGAGGACAAACAAGACCTGCAGAGTGAGCTGACTCACCATTCCAGCAGCATGGAAGGAGAGGTGTTTCCTGGTGCACTCCAGAGGACAACACCTACTGTTCCAGAGGTTAAAAGCAAGTACATGCAGTGACTTTCCCCTCTAACAAGATGTATCACATACTTTAGGCCACCCTGTGCAAAAGAACTCTTACTTATCACACAGTTTAGATGCATGGAAGAGGCACAACCACCAAATTATTGTTAGAACTATAAATAACTAGCTTGCTGTCTTTGCTTATGCAAGACTATTGACTTACACACTTTCAAGTCCATTACTCTCTCCTGTCCTCAAAATATGGTGTTGCCATTTCCTAAAGAGAAATTTCCCCCTCAGAATTCAGGGTTGGCTATTCAGCATGTTTTCTAAATCTGGGATATTTGTGTTCCTAAATCTGTGTGACCAACATGAAACTCACTATTAACAGACTCCTTTCCCTTATTCCTTTTTGGAAAGGGAAAAGGTGGGGAGAATCATGGAAATCTCATGTAAATACTCAAACTAACCCCAGAGCTACTCCCCTTCCAGGGAAGGAACAGATCTCACTTGAAGGCAAAGAACATCTGTTCTTCACCATCTTCTGCAGCTAGAAGGTCACAAGGGAGAGAGAGAGAGCACTGTTGCCATCCACTCTACCACAAAACTCCACCACCAGAGAGGGGCTGAGTAGCATTTGATGCAGACAAGTACAGCCAACCTGGCCTGTGTCAACAGAAGCACAGCCAGCTGTTCAAGGCAAGAAATTCTTTGCTCCAGTCAGACTGTCTGTACCTACTGCAGCCATTAGTGTGCCCTCCAGAACTTGCAAATTAATGGTAGTCATAAAGTGAAAAGAGTCAGTGCACAAGTCCTTTGAAAAGATACTGGGGCAACTTGGCTTGCTAGATTTGGGGAAAAAAAAAATATATGTATATATAAATATATTTTATATATATAAACCCCTGTGTATATATATATATACATATAAACCCCCTCTATCTATGAACCCCCCATATATATATATATATATATCTATGAACCCCCCATATATATATATATCTATGAACCCCCCATATATATATATCTATATAAACCCCCATATATATATATCTATATAAACCCTCCATATATATATCTATATAAACCCTCCATATATATATCTATATAAACCCTCCATATATATATATCTATATAAACCCTCCATATATATATATCTATATAAACCCTCCATATATATATCTATATAAACCCTCAATATATATATATCTATATAAACCCTCCATATATATATATCTATATAAACCCTCCATATATATATATCTATATAAAACCTCCATATATATATCTATATAAACCCTCCATATATAGATATAAACCCCCATATATATATATCTATATAAACCCTCCATATATAGATATAAACCCCCATATATCTATATAAACCCTCCATATATAGATATAAACCCCCCATATATATATATATCTATATAAACCCCCCATATATATAGATATCTATATCAACCCCCCATATATATATAAACCCCCATATCTATATAAACCCCCCATATATATATATAACCCCCCATATATATAAAAAACCATATACATACACAAATACCATATATGTATATATAAAACCATATATAAATATATATATAAAACCACATATAAATATATATATAAAACCACATATAAATATATATATAAAACCATATATAAATATATATATAAAACCATATATAAATATATATATAGCTTTGTGAAGGACCTAGCAGAAGCTCTGCAGTAACATCCCATACTGAGAGGCTGACAAGATGGTAAAGTCTGCCATGATGCACAACAGCAAAAGGAGAGACAGCAGGCACTAATTGAAAAAACTTACTCTGAGGGTACAGGGGGAAAAGAGTCGCTGCAAAAATAATTAAGCAGAGAAGCAGAGGCCCAAGGAGGTTGTGCCACCTCCATCCTGGGCAGCTTTCAAAACCCAGCTGGCCAAAGCTCAGATGATCCTCACAGCTGACCTGCTTAGAGCAGGATGGTGGCTAGGTCCCTTCCAGCCCCAATGATTTTGGGACTCTCCCCTCAGCTGGATCTTTAGCTGGAAGCTGACAAAGCCACTTTTTAATGTCTCAGGTCACCACTTTCCTTGCTATTCAATAATACTGAGCTCTAGAAATGCAAAAATACAGTATCACTCCAGTTGGATGTTCCTTTTTTATACAGCTTTCTGACAATAGGCAAATTCCTGCAGAAAATGTTAGCAACAAACAAGACTTGTTAAAGACACATAAGAAATACAATCAAATACTCAGAGTGTCAAGGTCTGATTCTTCAGTTTTAAATTTACATTTTAAACCTCCTCAAAGAGCTTAAAACACATACATGTTTTAAAGCTTCACGGAGGGAAGGGGCATTGCAGTTCTGGTTCTCTGTAAGTTTTTTTAATTTACTTACCTTAGTGCATTTTGCCCCAGCACTCTACTCTCCCTGAAATAGGAAAATGCCCTGTTCCTGCTAGACTGAGCAGTAGCCTGGCCACTACCTAAAAAAACCCATCAGCAGTATTCCTCTCTTGTCACAGCCCCAGGTGTCATTGCCCAGGAAAGTAGACTTCTGTTCTTCCTTTGCTAACTTTGACCCTTGGAGAAAGAGCATTTCATTGCTTTATTTGTAAAATTGGAAGTTACACAGAGCAGCACCAGAAATATTTCATCTTTTGCCAACAGACATGTTAATAAAGAGCTAATCCTCTCATGTTTGTACCAAAGCTGAGGCAATCCACAGCACTAATGCAAAATCCCTCACTCATCTTCTTCCATTTATGCTCTGCTAATCATATAACATTATTACAAACAATGCAGTAAACTAATTACTGTTCAGTCACTTCTTTCTTCCACACTATAAACTAAATTACTGACTCACGGACGATTCTCTCTGTGCAGATGAGCTGTTTGCTTGCTCTCCTTCCTTCCAGGCTGTTTCATGCCACTTCAATTTGCAGACAACAAAACCTTAAGGGTGCCACCCCACATAACTGGGGCGAGGGTTCTTGGGCTGTGATGGTTTCTGGGTTTGGGTTGGGGCTTGGTTTTTTTGTTTGAGTGGTTTGGTTTGGGTTTGTTGTTGTGTTTCTTTCATTTTTTGTTGTTTTTTTCATTTGTTTGGGTTTGGTTTTTTTTTGGTGGGGAGGAAGGAGTAGATGTTAAAATGGCTTCAGTGAATTTTCTCCTTGGCTGTCAGAGCCATTTTTGAATGCTGTATGTAAAATATCCTACAAAACCTGGAAAAGCCCATCTGACTCATTGCCCTGTAGCTTTGTGAGATTAAATTGGTGCAGTAGTTCAGTAGCAGCAAGCACAAAGCAAATTGCACCTATTGCTTCCTCCCATTCATTACAAATACCTTTGGGCACGTCAACATTCTGCTGAACTACTGCAACCAAAGTATCATCAACCCTGCATATTTGAGGCATGGAATGAAGAGGGAGGTTTTAGCCTATGAAAACAGAAAGACTTTCCCTGAAAGCCTTTAAAACAATCCTCTAAAGAAAAATAAGAAAATAGAATCAACATAAGCTTCTGAAGCAGGCAGCTGGGCAAAACCAGGCAGCATCGTATGGTTTGGATTATTGAATGTTAAGTTCAGAATATTAGAATAAATACTGAATACATTTCAAAATATTATTGTGCTGGAGAAGCTGCATATACTCACCATATTCAATGCTATTTATGAAAGCAAATCAGAATTTGTTCTGAAAATGGTTATCCTCTCAAACTGCACCTGAAGACATGTATTCATGCATTATTCTTCTCCTATTTGACAGGGAAGTAGGAAAGGCATTAATATATGAATCAGTGTACCACTATCATTTTTCATAGCATGATACCAAATCTTGCCATCCATTTTTTGAGAACAATGAAAAGCTTTTTCACTTGCAAGGTAAGAAATGTAGCATGGAATCCATTTCAAGCTTCTAAGGCCATTTGAAACAATCTGTGTTTTGAAACAGAACTATTTTACATAAATGAAAAATTCTCTTGGTACTATAGAGAGTATTGTCAGTCTACTCTGTTGATTTATGAATAAAAATATACCACAAACACAACTATGTCATATTTGTGTGTACAACTCATGCTTCAATAAAACACTACAGACACTTTCAGCAGAGAAAGCAAGAGACATTTAAAGGCAGCAACTAAATTAATTCACCTCAGATAGGTTTCATTTGCTCCAACAAAACCCATTAAGACTTTAAAAAACCTCAAAATCTAGGGAAAAAAGCCTTCAATATTGAATTGTGGATCACAAGGAAGACAAGTAGATGGCACAAAAATCTGTGACAGGACTTGCTTGGTGTTTCTAGCATATTTCTCTCATTTGGTGTATCCAAATTCATCTTCCTCACAGAAGTCATATGGCCAGCCCTTAAAATAATTTGCCCTTCATGACTAAGCCTGCATTGCTTAATTAGGGATTAACTGCTTTCCAGCTTCCAGCTTGCTTGGAAATACCAAGACAGTACTTGGCCATTTCTTGGTGCCAAGTAAGTACTACATGTCACTTCACATTGCATTTTACACCAGCTGAGAAGAGAGCATTGTGCACTTTGGAAGCACTAAAGGCTTTTCTCTTTCTACTACCATTGATTTACTCTTTCCCTCATCTTAAAAATGAGGCTCAGCTTTGAGTTATGGTTTCTACATCTGGATATTCACCTCTGGTTTTGCTCCCAAGCCTTTGGAAAATTGGCTTTTTGTGAATGCCTCCTAGGAGCTCTGCTTCTCCAAACCCAGGAGTACTTGTCCTGCTGTGGCCATGTTCTGGTGCTCAAATTCTGCAATGTATACAAGGGAAACTGCCTATTAAAGGATTGAGATGTCTTCTAATAGCATTAGACTGGAAAAAATTATTTTCTTTTAAACATATGATCCAACTACTGCACAGTCCACCTTGGTGAGCATTCCAAGAAATCATGGACAGTCTCAATTTTTTATGCTTTTGTACCAAATATGTGGTCCTGAAAACCAAGAGAAATGCAATTTCCTTTAAGATACTATGCACAAAAATAGCTCAAAAGGCACAGAAAGCATCCACAAAGAGCTTGTCCCTAGATAAGTGAAATCAGTAAATCTCTTATCACTTTCAATGCAAAGCACTCTCTGCTTAAAATTTCCTTTATTAAGCTCTCATTATTATTCCACTTATTTCTATTTTTTCCATCAGCAGACTGCATTGAAATAAATATTTGTATATGTATTTGAGAGATACTAAGTGGCATTAACTTTTAGAACAACTGGGATAAATCATTAGAATTGTGTTCAGTCAATGAGCTTCCTCTGGCAACTGTCACAGGACATACCACTAGTCTCAAAAGCACCAGAACCAATTTACAACACAGCAGACATGTCCAGCAGGTCGTGTTCCAAGTAATCCAGGACTGCTTTCCCTCCACCTTACTTTACTTGCTGCCCCCTCCCTTCATTAAGCACTTATTTACACTAAGAAGTGATTACTCAATTTTCATTTCCTCATTCAGCATAAGTGCCATAATATTGCCATATGATATTTTATTCAAATAAAATTTTTATTGGAGTTTTTAATCAGTGCAGCAAGGGTCTCCCATATCACATTCCTTCCTTGCCTTCTGCTAGATACTAAGCCAACAGCATGAAAAAATCTAATTAAAACTGAAAATGTGGACCATAGGCATTTATGTTAAGCATAGAATAGTGTTTTTTTTTTCCTACTATGATTAATTGCAAGAGTTGAGCTCTATTTTTTTTTTTATTTTTTCTTCAAGAAGATATCAAGCCAAAATAAAAAGCTTGCCTGTTTATCCATGTTGCAGCTATTAAGAGCTCCATTTCCTTTTGCTACTTTAGCACTGTGCTCTATCCTATCCTACCAGGGGAAATAACCATAAGGGTTTTGTTTGGTTTCCTTTTTATGCTAATAACTCAGTCCTAAATGCCACATACAGGCTTGAAGTTTAAAATTATGTTGATTCTGCAAAGCAGTCATCACCTCTCTATATTTGGGCCTGATGACTTTTTTCCCCAAAGTGCTAAGTTGCTCTTTCAGGTGGAAAAATAAGTTTGAAAAAAGCTGGGTACTCTGACAGCCCTACCATTAGCAGCAAAAAACCAAATAAAATTTACAAATCCTACAGAAGCATCACATTTTAATGGTGTAAAACATCAACTTTTGAGGTGCTGCCTGGAGTTATGAATCCCTGCAACATTAACTCATTCTCTGTCCTATTCCTAAAGTCAAGGGGGGGATATCTACTCTCACCAGGAGCCCTAAACACAGAGCCCAGTGGCAAGGTCCTCTCAAACCCCCTCTCCCCATCAGGCTGGCAGAGCCCACATTCACAAGCCTTCAGGGCATGCTGCAGGGTTTATCTATTTATTCAGGCTTTTGCCTGAGGGAGGGCTGCAGAAGCAAAGGGAAGGTTGGCAAGTTCTCTTTATTTGCAACGAGGTCAATTTTATGTATTAATTTATGTACATGTGCCTGGAGATTATGATAGGCACATTTCATACAATAGCAAACAACTTCAGCCATTACCTAATTAACTCTGACTAAGGAAGAACAGAATTCTCCAGGTCTCCATTAGAGATAAATTCCTGTAAAAACTTGTCATGATCACAGATGCTACAAAATAAGAGTCTGTCTAATCCAAAACTAAAAGGGGAAAAATTGTGCCTTTTCACACACTGAGGCACACACATGAAAATCAAAAGCCCATTTATAAGTTGCATGTAAGTTTTGATACTATCTGAGCCTTTCCTTCAATGCCCTTTGACTTACTGTTGAGTAACAAAAGAAATATTCTTCCTCCCTCTCAGTATAACTCTGGGCATAATTCTGCAAGTGTTGAAAAGTTGTAGAAATACTGCAGTTCATGAGATTTGGGAAAAAAAATAAAAGGAGCTGCTAAGAATAAGAGAGTCCCCTGAAAAGGAGCACAAAGTGGTAGATTCATGGTATACTGAAATAATACAATCAATATAAGAAATCAGCTGCAAAGTGAAACTGATTGCTGAATACTCTCTGACAAATCTAAAGAGACTTTCCTGCAGGTGTTGGTTTGACCTATTCCTGAAGAAACAAGAGAAGAATATTAGATTGGCAAGCTCAGGGTGCAGCTTAGACATAACACTGTTTTAAGGGAAAGGAAAAAAGCCCACCGTGTTGTTAAGGTGACACATCAGTTCTAGAAATGGACTTGGAAAAAATGCAGTGAGTCTTATGACACCTGCTCTGTTGTTGTTAAATTATTTAGACTTTAGCTGGTGTGTTACTTAGCAGTGCCAAGTATCAGTAAACAACATGTTGCTTCAATGACAAACTCTGCCTACACTGGGACAAGACATGTCCCAGACCAATGTATTAAGCTACAACAGCACTCAGCAGAGCCAATAAAAGGCTCCATGAAGATTTTTAGAGAGGTCAAGAGAAGCTTCAACCCTATAAAGTGTCTGTTCTGCTTTAGCAGATCGTCAGGAGGTGCTGAAGTGAGTCACTGTGGTTTGGGTGGATGGATAGATCAGCTTAAGGATGGCTTTGCAGTATGGAAATGCAAAGGGACAGAAACTGAGGATCCTACCAAAAGCTATCAAGTGACCAAGGGCTTATAAACAAGTAAAGAGAACTCAGATTTGCAAGAGAAGGGCTCATATGGTATTTAGAGACTTACTCAAACCAACAGAATAACTCATCTACAACTGATGCTCCTACCAAAGGGAATGCCTAGCAGGGCTGCAGCTCTATTGGAGAAATGAGATGCAGTGCATGTGAAAAATCAGAAATTACAAGTATAAACCACACATATGTCTCAATGATGAGCATGCTCCAAATACCTTTGAGAAACATTCCTGGCAAGTGAACAGCAAAGAGTGGGCACTAAGAAGGTGGCAAGTGGAGCAGACCTCAGGAATAGAGCTCATTTTACAAGAAGTAGAGACTGCATTGTCACAAACACAAATGTAAGGTGAAAGGGGATAGCATGCCCAGCAGGTCACACTTGAAAGCTTTCTCCTCCAATAGCTAAATTACAGTGACATTCCTAACGACCCATCTTTTTACAAAGGGTATTGTAAATACCATGGGATCTTTATATTTAATTAACAAATGAAAGTTTTTGAGTTTTACTAATCTGCGGCTGGCTGCCAAATCTGTGGTTTATGCCATAATATCAAACATATGTTTTATACAACATGCAAGCCATTCAGTAATTTTCACCAGTTCCAGGCATCCACTTGCCTTCCCTTGATACATGAAATGCATTCAGAAGCAGCAGAGTAATCAGAACTGGGAGCTGGAAGATTTAGAGTGCAAACCCGTGGGGATTTTCCCATTTGTCACCCTTGGGCTCTGGTAGTGGCTTACAGAGAATGTCACGTTTATCTACAGGCTGTAAAATGAAGTTGTTAAGCACAAACAAACTCAGGATGAAAAGTACAAAAATGACTTAAAATTTCAAATCTATCTTCCACCTCCCTGTTGAGATAAAGCTGCACAACCTGCCCCGTGCCTGATTCCCAGTGCAAGTAAGGGAAAATGTGGATTAAAACTGCATTTCTGGCTCAGCCACAAATCCTGTGGAAATGCCATATAATGTTTCCTTACCTGAGCAATCATCCCATCAGACATGGGATCAACTGCCCTGTAGGTAATGTAATGATTCTGAGGAGAAAGATGATGTTAATGAGGCAAACTCAACCTTCCAAAATAAACCCAAAAACTTGCCACAGCAATTGCAAAGCGCACAAATTTTTCTTTTTGACAAATGAAAACTTGTTTCTTAACACTAAGTGAAGACTTAGCAGTATTTGTTTACAGTGTTAAAAGCTTTCTTTAAAAATACCAAAAGACTGAAACGCAAAACCCCCAGGAGAATCACTTGCAGTAATAACAAAATATTTTTTTTTTCAGACAGTAATTGGACAGTACACCCGCTCTTGCATGTAACTGGTAACATTTCTAAAACCATAATGCTGATTGCAGAAGGGTTGTTTACTCTGAAAACTCTCGTGCTTCTCTTCAGCCAGAAAAGTCACTAAATCACAAAGACTTGAACTATGAGTATCTAATATCATGAGGTTGTGGGGCTTTGATCATCACACATTTTATTTACTCAGAACTTGAGACATAATTGTCACGACTACTGAAATGTTAAAAGTGATTGTGCTATCCAGCCAACACTTTTGGAATGGAAAGAAAGGAAAAAGCTGTTTTTTCCAAGGTTTAAGAACATGAAGTCCTTAATCTGTCTACTTGTTTGTCATGAGACCACTCTGTCTTTGTTGGGTATGGATACCAAACCTAACAGATGGTCTGCCAAAACCCTATCACGTTTGCTTCAATTATTTGTGCAAGACTGCAGAGGGGGAGGAAAGAACTAGGGTGATACATTAAAATCTAAAAGAAACACAAAGCCAGGTACTAAACAATAGAAAGAATGACAGGCTGAAGAAAATAGATGTTTGTGCACAAGTTGCCCTGAAACAGCTCCAGGATATTTCACTTCAATAGAAATGAAGCAAGCATAGAGTCAAACATGGTGTCAAAAAAGAAGTGGTTTCATGGTTAATTCTGTCTACTTCATTGTTTCAGCACTCCAAAGGGACACACATCTGATTCTGCATAGTATTTCCACACAATTACTAACTTGGTATCATGAGAACATGTGTAAAAGATAAAGATACACCACTATGTGCAACAATTAACTCTGATTGCAAAAGGGCAAACTTGTAATGTGAAAGGAGACCAAACGACCTTTTAAATACAAGACCCAGCTCAGCAGACAGTAATGTGCTTTTTCATTCTCCTGAGCCCTTAAGAATGCTTTTTCATGGCCCAAGGTGTTTAAAAGACATGAATATCTGGCATTTAAGAGATCTGGTTTAGTGATGGAACTTTTAGGTTAATGATTGAGCTCGATCTTTTGCAACCCAAATGATTCCATGCAGGAGAATGTGTAGAACCCTCAAGTGTTTCTATTTCTTAGGAATTTCCCACCAGCACTCCACCAAAACACAAATGCCAATACTGTATTAATAAATCAAGCATTCAAACACCAAAGACAAAGGAAATAGATTAGAAAAAATTACGGCAGAGACTTCTAAAAACAAGTTTGAACACGATTTTAATTTTTTTTTTTCTGAGCTAAAAGGGTTTGACCTCAGAGCTGCAGAAATTTAGGGCATTGAAATGGGATAATTTCATTATGTAATCTGATTTCCTGTGTGCACTTTTACTTAGCTGCTTCTCCCTCACTGGATCCAGTAAGTTACATTTATCAGGATTATCTTCCTCAAGATGCCAGCACTTCTTGTGAAGACACACCAGAACCAGAAAAACAGCTAATTACTTTTGACAATATGTTCCAAAGATTATGCTCTCAGTTATGGAAAAAGTCCAAACAGTGATTTTCAGGTTTTTGCTTGTCACTGTCCATCAGCAAATGCTCCTCTTACAAAATTCTTCAATCCTGAAGTGCTTTCCTTGTCAGAACACACTGGAAAATCACTTGATTTGTCATGTACTAAGTAAGCTACATACACAAAATTACAACAACATTAGATACATAGACATGTAACAGGTACAAAAGCTATTCTGAGAAAAAAAGTTATGTTCAAGTAACACATAATTTTTGTGAAATTCACAGGGTCACCATAGATTTGCAGTCTTAGGGGAATCAGAGGGAAAGGCTAAATACTTTTCATTATACTTCAGTATAAGCAGTTAACAAAACTGAGTACCCACACTCACTAGGGTAAACAGCAGAAAAGCAAGAATTAATTTTTGTCTTCTCCCCTACCTTTATATATATCTACTCTCCTGAACAATTATTTTTCTATACAAAGGAGATAATAAATTACATGACTAAAAAATGTTACTAGAAAGAACTGTAGTGTTTACTACCAGATTTCTCTGACAACTAAATTATGTTCTTACAGGTTTAGAATTTATTCCATAGATAGCTGAGTCCTCCCTAGGTGAACTAGAAGTTCTGCCTGAAGCCTTAAAGCCCTGTTTTGAAATAACTAGATCTTGCATTTTAGGGTAAAGCACACCTGAAACCTGAAGTTCACTTTAATAATTCACCCTTCAAGGATAAGGGGTTATATGTACTAACATCTCAGAAGTTACTACAAGGTGCTACACTGCTGCCCTGCATTGTGGGGCTCATTTCACCTCTGCTGGTGAGAAGGGTGGTGTAAAACCAGGCTACAGCACGGAGACCTCCCTCACAGCATGTGCTCCATCAGCCCAAGACATCTCAGCCTGAACAAATCACAGCTCTCAGGTTCTGAAACTGAGGTTAACATGAATGGGAGGCTTCAGAGCCACTTCCCTTTCCAGCACACACCTCCTGCTCTGCTCTGACATGGATCACTCATCACTCCAACACTCCTCACTGTCTGAGGTGACCCATCATGGTCTGAGTGCTCCAGGAGTGTGCACCAATTGTCACCACCCTAACACACCTGTCAATGATATCTTTTATGAAAAATCCTTTCCTTAGGAGTTTTTTCCCTCCTGATAAGCTGAGAGGCCTCAGGAACAAACTGCAAACAATGATTCTCTGCTGCTGTGGGATGCACCAGGTGGGTCTGGGATTGGTCTCACCTGGTTGTTTCTCATTAATGGCCAATCCCAGCCCAGCTGTCCAGACTGTCTGGGTCACAGACAAACCTTTGTTATTCATTCCTTTTCTATTCTTAGCCAGCTTTCTGCTGAAATCCTTTCTTCTATTCTTTTAGTATAGTTTAAATATAATATATATCATAAAATAATAAACCAAGCCTTCTGAAACATGGAGTCAAGATTCTCCTCTCTTCCCTCATCCTGGGAGCCCTCCAAACCTAATCATCACTTCAGGGTGAATTACCTCTACTGCAGCCTCTCCAGATCTGACATCCCCCTAGAAAAAACATGAAGACAAATTGAGTTTTACAGATATTTTTTAATAAGAATAAAATGGATGAAGCTGGAGTAGCTGCAAATGATTCCGTACAGCACTGGTACAAGGCAGTGTGGGAATTAGGAATTGTGATGAAAAGTATTTAAACCATCACACAGTAACGAGTAATCCAAATTCCACACCTCTTGAACAGTGAGAGAAAGGTGAAGAACTGCATCTTTCACCAACACATGCAAGTTGGGCACGAGTTCAGATCCTGGGAGCTGTCATGGGATGCTTCACCCTGCTCATTTGCCTGGCAGTGCAATCTCTCTGACCATTAACAAGTGACTCCTTGGCAAGAGCCAGGAGCAGCTCAGCTCAGCAACCACCTAATTTCTTAATAAAGGAGAATAAATTGTGGCTACCTGTGAAGAGGATGAAGCCCTTGTCTCTGCAATTTGCAATGGCCACAATTGCCACTCTTACAAAACCAGTCTTTTCAGTGCCTAGCTCAAAACAAATACCTTTTCTCCCAAGTGTCATTGCAGATAACTGCAACTCAATCCTATTTTGGAGTCTTTATGGTAGGAGGTAAACAAAAAAGCATCTGCACTTGGGTTAGTTTTTACTTGGTATATGTGAAGAGACAACTGCAAGGAGTTCCAATGCTCAAGTTTATGTTAATCATGTCTGTGCCTAATACTCCACAAAAGGGAGCATTCAGCATTTTTCACTCCATTTCAAAATAAAAGGAATAAAAGTGAACACAAGAGCCAGGTAACATCAGAATTCCTTACAGCTGCCCTATTTCAGCTGTATATGTGCACTGTTCTTGTCTGTCTAGCCTTACAGAGGCTGTGCCTACTTTATAAACAGTATGAAATTCAGAAATTTCAAAGAAAACTTAACTATAACAGCAGCACAAGCCATTATGTTCCAGCAATGCATCATTTTTAGGGAAAAAAAACCATATTTTCTTCACAATGAGCAATTTATGGATTCAGATAGTACATCTGGGACTTCTATTTCAAGTGTATTATTTCACAAAAAAAAATTCTAGTAAGGGTAAGGCTAGATAAATATTAGAAGAGATTGACATTTTGTGTAGATTATTTCTAAGATCTGAAAATAATTTGGTAAGCATTGTACCAAACAGTGAAGAGAAAAATCTGCAGCTGACAACTCAATGTATTAAAGCCCAAAACCATGGGTGCAAAGAGCTGGTTTTTTGTGGTTTGTTGGTATATTTTTAAATAAAATCCTTTATTAGAGTATGAAATGAGGTGCACATAATTTCAACACTATATGTTTATACTAGCCATGGTAGGTATCTGCCAAATACAAGAATAACAAAAATATGGATCTAGGCAAGCAGTAAAGGTGGGTTTTCTCAAATGGGTTCAAACTAAGTCTATTTAAGCCTTCAGTGTGCCAACCTATATTCCCTTATTCCATGAAATAATTTGTGTCTTTTTAAAATCATAGGAATCAAATAATTCTAAAATTATGTAATTGGAAGGGGTGTTTTCAGGTGTCTTTTTTGGATAATTAAAGTTTAAATGGGGGGGAAAAAAACCAAGAGGAAACCCATCTGCATGTTCCTTCAGAATTCCTTTCTTCTCCCCTCCTGATACACAACCTCACCTCTTCACCTGCAATAGCTTCCTAATTTATTAAAACTGATTCCACAGTATAAACACAGCATGTGCAACCCAAACATTGCCTCTACATTCAAACAATGGAATAAATGCCAGTGGTTCAGTTTTCCTTTCCTTCCCACTTCTGGGAAAAAGGGCTTCTGGCTCTCACACCCACCTAGAGATGAGAAGTTATTCATTCTCACACCAAGCCCAGCTCCAAATGAAGATCAGGAAAAGAACTTTGCATTTCCATATCTGCTGCCCAGTGGCATTGGTTTATTCCAAGTACCAATCCACTTCAGAGCAGGAACCAATTTCCTTTTTTGTACAAGTATCCCATCAGGGAGTTTACATTTGCAGGGATCTACATCCAGGCTGTTTATGGCATGCAAAGGATGCAGTGGAATATTAAAACTTCACACACATGTGCTTTTGGGTCAATTATAATTTCATTACCAACATGTAATAGAGAACTATGTCAGTCACTCCTGAACAACACTGGGATGCATGATGGCACAACACTAGATGACAACTAGAGGCCATTCCCTCAATGACAAAATCCAAAACAGCTTTGAAGGCTTCAGATTAAAAACTCCCAATTACCAATGAAGTTCAATGGAACCCTCCTTCCCCAATTAAGATTCAAGTAACATGGTGGATTTGGCCTCAATTCTTACAGTTGTTTTAGAATACAGCAAGCTTGAATCCTGAAACTGAGACATGGATTTGAGACTATTTTTATGCTTATATTTGAGTACAAATATTGTTTAGGATCATAATTCTTATTTCTCCTCAGTAGAATACAACCACAGGAAAAAAAAAATACAATAAAGCAGTTGTTTTCCTTTGTTCTCCATTACATTTAATAGTTTTGTTACCCATAAGCATTTGGGCATTTTGGTTTTTGATCCTGTTGGGTTGTTCCCAGTTCTGTTATGATCTTTCCCTGTATTATCTACAAAGCCATTTGGTTACAGGTTAGAGACATCACAGCTCCCAGGCACCTCTCTTCATAAATAACAGAAAAGGGGAAGAGGGCTGAACATAATTTATTATGGGTTTAATTTTCTATTTCCTTAATAATTGGTTGATAAATGAAAAAAAGGGAACATTTTATTGATATCCAATCTTCATCCCTCTATTAAACAGCAACTTGAAAGTTTTACCTAAAAATAACCCTCAGGAAAGTGCTACTACTTAGATCAATAAAATATTGAAGGAAAATGGCAAGTTTCACTTCCACTTGACTGTTCTTGGGCCACTGTAACACGTGGTAAAGAACTACAGCAAACCAAAGTAAGTTTCCCTAAAGGCTGAAGAATGACTACTTTTTTTTTTAATTATTCTTCTGAAGTTTTTTGATTAGGTGTTTATGCTTGCAAACCTTGTACTTTATTCAGTTTTTATTCTAATAAAACATTAGATGATTTTTATTGTTAAAACTCTCTTTTTAAAATAAATACCTATTTAGGCCACAAAAACTTGCTGGTAAATACAGCTTTTAACAAACCAATAGCTGAGCTTGGTTGGACCAGCTAATAACAACAAAAGGAGCAAAAAATTCCTATCCTTAGCCCAGAATAAGAAAGCCAACACTACCTAATTCCTAGACAGATGGCAATAGAAACTTGGTGAATGGGTATGAATTTTTAGGATTCCAATATTGGCAAGGCAGGGAAAGCCTCCTAAGCTCAAGTGCATGCAGCACACATCCCCCTAAGCTTGGCCTGTCAGGCAAAGCAGGACACATGGGCTAAAAATAAAAGCAAAATTGTGGCTCACTTGCACCCTCCCAAGCAGCAGAGCAAACAGAACCACTGCCAAGGCTTTCCTCTCTCAGTTCCAGGCACGTGCAGCTGGCACCTGTGTGCTGTTCTCATGCACCAAAGGCAGCAGATGGAATGAATTACATATTTCAACAGCCTTTGACATCATATCAAACACCTTGGCTTTTAGTTTGAGAAGAGCAACTCCTGGGATTTTTTTTTTTTCCCAGCTTTCACCATCTAAATAAAAGTCACACACAGTTATTTCCTTCTTTGTAGGACAATATAACCATGCCATATGCTGCAGACTTGCAAGTCTTGCACAGTGAAAAAGTGCAACAATAGCAAAACAAAATGATCTGAGTTTGGCTTCGTGGCTAAGGCATCACTGAGCAATGAGTTACAGATAATGCACAAAGCTTCCAATCACAGAACAGAACTGTTTGAGTTGGAGAGGGCCTTTCTCCTCCACTACCCTTCCCCACCACTGGCAAGAACATCTACCAAAGGCCACTGCACTGTAGAAATTATGGGGTGTTCAGTACTTTTCTAAACCAAAGAAAACTCAAGCCTCTACAGCTTGGCAAAACTGATCAGCTGTATTTAAGAAACATCATTGTGTCACTGACATGTTTTATGGAAAATCTTTTCCTTAGGATTTTTCCCTCCTGAGAAGCTGAGAGGCCTCAGGAACAAACTGCAAACAATGATTCTCTGCTGCTGTGGAATGCACCAGGTGGGTCTGGGATTGGTCTCACCTGGTTGTTTCTCATTAATGGCCAATCCCAGCCCAGCTGTCCAGACTGTCTGGGTCACAGACAAACCTTTGTTATTCATTCCTTTTCTGTTCTTAGCCAGCCTTCTGATGAAATCCTTTCTCCTGTTCTTTTACTATAGTTTTTAATATAATATATATCATAAAATAATAAATCAAGCCTTCTGAACATGGAGTCAACTTTCTCCTCTCTTCCCCCATTCTGGGACCCCTGTGAGCACTGTCACATCATTGTCAATTGATTTTAGTTTTAGTTTGTTCCTTAAATTTCCTAGTTTCAGCTACCTTGTGTAATTGCACTACCCAGGGAGGTGGGGACCTGTCCTGCTGGTCACAGTGACAGTGCTGCTGGGAACAGCACAGCTAAACACGCCCCACAGGGTATTGCTTTCATCCAGGAGAAGAAAAATCTCCTCCAGGCACCACATTCAGCTGGAGGTCTGTTCCTGAACTGCATCAGAGGAAGCCTGGCTGCTCACATCTGTGCCTAAGTGCAAGCAGAGGCTGGACCACAAGCCTGTTCCCATCACTTGCTTGCTTTCCTCTCTCCCAGAGCAGCTGTCAGACAGACCTCCACACGTGTCTGGAACATCTCCCCCTGTGCCCTTCCTCCTCCCCAGCCCACCAAACTGCACCCCTGCCTGAATCAGAGACCATCCAGAGGCTGCTTCAGCAGAGGGCAGATTGAGAGAGAGCCAAGCTGGAAGGCACCATGGCTGCACAGAGCCAGGACATCACCTCACCTTACTCCTCTGAAGACCTCAAAGTTTTATGAAGCTGATAAAAGTTCTCTTGTCCTTAGATGCTTACAGATCTTGTGTTTTCCTGGAGCAAGCTACCAAGTGCCTCTTGGCTTTTATGGTAACAATAATTTCTTCCAGTCTCGAGTTTTGAGCAGATCAAGTGAATGCACCTTGTTATGACCTTGGTTCCTTCCCCTTCTGCTGAAGTGGGATCAATGCTGTCTATTCTGCCTCTTTCAGATAGCAAAGGTTATTCTGCCTTTTTCAGACTCTATCAGACCCACATCCTCCCATAACCTCTGAGCTGGAAACTCTGCATGTACAAGTGACTTTGATCCTGGCCAGTTCAATATTCTTTGAAATACATTCCCTGGTAGCACCAACAGGGATGAAAATCTCTTTAGCCCTGGTAATATATGAAATGAGGAAAGAGAAAACCAAGTATGATATCCTCACTCTCCTGCTTCCCCCATTAGTTTATTTATAGTCAACAATTTTAATAACTATCAAATTGAGCCTAAACAATCCTTCATTTTTTTTTTATCCCAGTTTAACAAAGAGAAACATTCAAGCTACAATACTTATCTTTCTCTTTGCACATTTTTTTCTCCAAAACCAGTTTTTGTTATTTCTATTGGGGAAGAATATTCTTCTCTTATCAACTGAAAAAAAGTTTGACATATCCCTAAGAATTTTACTCTCTCAAAATCTGCTGTGTTAATGGAGCCAGTGAATTGATAGTCTGCTGCAGCTCCATGTGGAATTAGGAGCTTCTATGCCCCTAATTCAGTCCAAAGGGGGCCCTTTCATTCCAGCTTTGTTCAAGACACTGTCACACTTTGCTTCTTCCTAATTATTGTATGTCTCTGAAGTATAGCTCTCTGCCCAGTTTCTCCTCTTGCAAGAGGGACAGCTGAGAGAGACAGGATTTTTCTGACAAAGATGAACTACTTCAATTCATCTCAGTTGTCTGCTATCCTAAGCTCTCAATTTCCTTAAATCAGCCACTCAAAGTGAAGAGACTAAAATGCTTACAGATACAGAATAAAGAAGAAAAGAGCCCAGCACACATAACAATGGTACGGAGAAAATAGATTGCTATGTTAAAAAAAAATTAAAGCATCAACTCAGCCTATAGAGCCAGGCAGAAATAAACAAAATGTATTTCAGAACCAGAATGACAAGGCAGAGCAAGATGTGGTTCTCAATCTGTACATTCAAAGCAGTTTTACTTAAATAAAAGTACTTATTTGTACTTGGGCATCACCACTGTATCAAAAAACCCTGATCTTAGCCTTCATGTTCAGCACCACATTAATCTAATTTATTTGCTAATTTCTGTGTATTACATAACACATGATGCAGTTTAAGATGTCATTGAAACAGAAAACCCAACTGCCATACGGTTTTTAATTTGAATTGTGGATGTGGGAGGGTATCCTGTTCCTTTCCTGGGAGTCAAACACAGAGATGAACTTTTTTCTCTGCTGCTGATCAATTAAAATCACCAGCTGCTTATGCAGAACTGCTGGCAACCTTGGAAGTGTCATTTCTCTTCCCAAGCCTCATGAATTTGAGTTGCCCATTTGTTTAAAGGTACAACAAGCTAACAATGTGAATGTTTTTGTTACAAGTACATAAAAATACTCAAGGAGCAGTCCCTGCTCATGCAAAACTATTGCAAAGAATGACACCTGCTAAAGAGCTACTGCATCAAGCTCTGCAAGTGGAAGGGAGCATAAATCCATGTGAAAGTCTTTAATTGCTACAACAATCTAAACCTTTCAGCTTGCTAATTAGTTCAACTCATACTGTCTAAGGCATAACACCTGGGGCTTGTTATAGGCAAATTTGAAATGTGTATCAAGTCTGTCCAGGTGTGCAAACAAGCTATAAAGTTGTGCTGCTTTCCCCCACATGTAGGAAGTAACTTTTCTTCTTATCCACATTTGAACCTTCAGTTAAAATGGTTGCCCTTGCTCCTAACTGCAGCTTTCCAGTGATGCTGAGGCAACTGTCAGGTTTATAAAGCACCCTGATTCTTAGGTTAAAACACCATCATTAATCCACTCTTTTAAACAGTATTGGCAGAACAGGGAGAAGCACAGTGTGATGGAGGTCAGACATCAATGCAGTCTGCTGAACCCATACACAACCTGCATATTTTAATTTTTGATATTTATGACAAAAACACATTAGTGATTTAGAAGCCTCACCCTTCTTTCATGGGTGAAGCTCTGATTCTAAATGAATTGTCCATGATTGTACTCCTTTTTCTTTCCCTAACCTTTCATTAGAAATATATGCACACTTTTAAGGGTATCTTCCAGAAAGTTACAGAAGAATGACTATCCCATTTAGTTATGCCCCGAGATCCTCATTGTTATTCAGAATATTTAGGTTAATCATAAAAAAAAAATGTTTAAATCTCCTAATAATTGGCAGTCCTGGTCAGGCACAGCCAAGCAATGCTATCAATTTATTCATACCCTACACATGCTGATATGCAACAACCTGTGGCACAGGCATCACACTTACTACTTCCCCATTACCATGGGCAGTATTCTCTGATTTTTAACATGCACAGCAACTTAGTTGTTCAAAATCTCCACCGTGTTCCATTGTCTTTTGGTAGCAGTCCCTTGTCAGGTCATAGACATTGAAACTTTTTAACTGAGCCCATGCTGGCTGCACATTTGCTGTTTACTGCCAGGTGCTATTCTGCTCCATCCAGAACAGCCAGGCTCAGCCTAACCCCTCCTTGCCATGCCCAGCCCTCACTAGAAGCAGCTGTTCTGATCAAACCTGACAGCCTGGCCAGATGAACTTGAGCAGCCCTGACCTACACACCAAGCTCCAAACCCTCCTCCTTCGTGGGGCTGTGTCACAGCCAGGCTGCCTGTATCAGAGCTCCAGGGAGCCACTGGAGCAGCCAGGATCCCTGTCTCACAGCTGCATGGATGCAGCAGGGAGGACACACATGCACCCAGAGTGGAGCACATGGTGCCTGTCTTTCCCAAAGCTGATTATTCTGATGTGCTCTGACAGGAGCTCCAGGGTGACACTGTTCACAAGGGTCCCAGGATGAGGGAAGAGATGAGAAAGTTGACTCCATGCTCAGAAGGCTTGATTTATTATTTTATGATATTATATTAAAACTGTACTAAAAGAATAGAAGAAAGGATTTCAGCAGAAGGCTGGCTAAGAACAGAAAAGGAATGAATAACAAAGGTTTGTCTGTGACCCAGACAGTCTGGACAGCTGGGCTGGGATTGGCCATTAATGAGAAACAACCAGGTGAGACCAATCCCAGACCCACCTGCTGCATTCCACAGCAGCAGAGAATCATTGTTTGCAGTTTGTTCCTGAGGCCTCTCAGCTTCTCAGGAGGGAAAATCCCAAGGAAAGGATTTTTCATAGAACATGTGGGTGACACTCCAGCAAAGCCATACCCTTTTCAAAGGCTGCCTTGCTGTGTGAAAGCCAGCTGACATGGCAGTGGAACAGCATTTGGAAGGACTGAGGAGCCAGGCATGCAGACTGGCCTCTCCCTGCTCTGACACAAACACACAGCAGTCACCAAGTGGAACCTCCTGTAAACCCAGTTCTTTGGAGAAAAGGGTTGAGCAGCAGGGAAAGCCAGAAAGGGAGTGGCAGGAATTGATCATTCTGTCTATAAAATAAACTGGGAAGGAAGCACATGGCAGTGCCAGCAACCTATCATGAACTAGGTGATGGAAAACAGACACCAGCAGGAAAAGGTGACATTTTAAAGACACTTTCAAAGATAATTTAGAGTTACAATAGGGATCCACAGCACTGAGAAATTATACCTGTCAGATGACTAATTGGTGATGAACAGCACATGATGGAGTGAAGCTGTTTGACAATAACTGTCAGCATCATCACAAACAAAAAACACCAGCTACATCCACAACAATCCCATCCAGCATATTAATGAGGGAGCTGGGACAACCCTTCAAAGTATTCTGCAAGGCTGAGGTCAACTGACAAGTGATTTCATTTCTGGCTAAAAACCTTTGTAATAATTTATTAGCTGGTACTTTTTTGTTGCACTCAGATAGAAAACAAATCAGTTTCTTACTAAGAAAAGCAATCTAATCTAACCATATGCAGCACTGTGGTCTGAACTTGGACAAATACTCTCCTCCTCAGATCATAAAGGAAAATAATTTCTATCTAGGATAAAGAGTTTTCTTGGCCTTAACCTCAAAGTCCTCTTTAGAAATCTACTTTTATAATTTTCATCAAATACATTCACCCCCACATACTGCAACATGAATCTAATCACTTGCTCTGCAAGTTTAGTACCCAGAGACACTACAGAAGTTTTAACAGCTGTTGGAAAAACATTGCAGCCTCTGACTTTTTTTTACTGGAATTACTGCAGCCAAGGTTTGCTGTAAATTGATGATGCAGCTGGATTAGATGTTAATAAGCAGCTTGATATATTATTCATGAGAATGAGTCACAGACCTAATTAGAAACATGACAAGGAAAGCTTTTGAGTCCCCAGTCTGGATTCTCCCTGACATGAAAGAGTTGACATGTGAATACATTTTCACTTACTGAGAGGAGAGAGACAAATGACCTTTCACATCTAAGCACAAAAGCATCATTCTGGAGATGCAGAACTTGCCTTTCTCAGAGTTGGGGGGGGGGGGGAAAAAAGCATCCAATTTGATATAAAAGAAGGCCTTCAAAAATGTGATTTACCCTTTGATGGAGCATCTATCTGCTTACACAACATCCATTCCATGTACCTTCCCAGTCACAGACTTTAAATAGAGGTTTCATAGCCCTCTGCCAGGTGATCACATCTGGGGCTCCAACAAGGTGGCACAGGGACACATCCCACCAAGGCATTTAGGCCTGATAAGTGGGATTTTGAGAGAAATCACTGCTGTTCCTTTTCTTTCTTTTTTTTTTTTTTTTTTTTTTTGCACATTTGGGTAAATTACTCCTTATCTCATTAGCTAAAAATTGGATGATTTAATTCCTACATCTATTTAAATCTCACAGTCATGTTCCAGGCCTAGATGAGACCACGTTTCAGATATAAAAAGATGAAGGTACCACTGGATGAATTTGAAATAAATGTGGTCTGGCAGACAGAGAAAGAATATTATGGGAAACATTTTCTTCAGCTTACAAAACAAGCCACCACAATATACTAATGAGCTGTCAGGATAAAAGAAAGCACTTTAACAAACTTAGATGGCAATTAGTGTGACCCTTACAGCACACAAGGAAAAATTGAAAGACTCACATTCCTACCCAATATTGATCTGCCCCTGGTGAAACCAAAGGTTACCCCAATGTAAGCAAGGCTTCCAAGGAAAACAAACCCAAGTGGCACATAAGCAGCTGGGAGTTTTTACAGCACTGAGCAAGAAAAGTCATTACTAATAAGCAGCCAACAGCTTTGCACTCAGCTGTCTGTGCATGAGGGCAACACTGAAGGAGACAGAAAGGAAGAGGTCAGGACGTACTTGCTTCTAAAATTAATAATTCATTTAAAATTTCACTTGAGAGAGCTGTTATTTAAAAAAAAACAAAAAACAAACAACAACTTAAGGCAGTGTAACACCTCAGAATCAATGTTGTCCATGTCCTCACTTGTGAGCTCTGAGCTCTCTGTAAAACAATCACAATCACAAAGATTCCACTCACCCCAAGCTGCTTTTGTTTCCTGTCAGCCAAGAAAACGAGAGCCCTGCACCAAGGATAAGCAGCTATTTCCTTCTGAGATAGTTTTAAGGAGCATTATTTTTCAGCAGGTCAGAACCTGAAGGCACCAAGGAGCAAACAAGGGCTAATTGGATAAAAGCAGCAAGTAATTAACCATTGCCTCAAATGACAATTGTGATACCAGGCCTTGGAATATTTTTAACTGTTTCACATTAAAAACATTCATTACAGCCTTTTATAATCTGTCCTTGTTCAGGGATATGCTTATTTCCATTCTTAGTGAAAACAGGCTTTTTTAATTCAGTGAAATTTGTATTTTAGAGGAAAATGTGGAAGGGATTAAAGAACACATATTTTCAATTTGTAAATCAAGACATTTTACATCTTCAGCCACTGCTCTTGAGATCACTGGTATGTTCATGGTCCAGAGGTAGATTTTGAACAAATTGAAAACCCATAATTTAACGATAAAAGCCTCAACTACAGAAAGATCATAAAACAAGAAAGAAAAAAACCCCACAAAACGAATCAGAAAAGTGTATCAAGACTTGACAACTTAAACCCTGTGAGCTCAGTTCCAAAGTCTTTGTCAACAAGCTGTAACATTCACCAAACACAACTCCCCCAAAGGATGTAACTCCTCACAGGGCTCACTGAAGATGAAAGCAGCAGCTCACACCCTTGGCCTGGCCAGCAACAGAAAACAAACCTCAATCTGCCACTACTCAGAGACCCCTTCAGTCTGGAGAGGGAGCTCTTGAAATATTGCCTCTTTATAGTCTTCTCAGCTCACTTGAGATTCCAGTAGTTAACAGCTAGAGGAAAAAGAAAGAGAAAACAACCCAACACGTTCTAGGAAAGGGATTTTTACAAGTTTGCTTTGCTAGTATGTTTGCCCAGAGTTTACTTCAAAGGCTCCTAAGATAAAGGTTTCAAAGAGGCAGTGTTCTGCTGAGGAGGTTGTTTGTTATGGCCACTTTCAAACTAAATAATAAAAACCCTACTAGCTGATGGCCATGTGCTAGAAGTTACACTAGACAAACGTGGCAAAGCTGCTGCAGAGTCTGGTGCCCCTCCATGCCTTTCTCCTAGCAGTCCATCATTTCCCCTCCTTTGCTGAGTGCCTCAAGAGATCTAAGGAGGGCAGACAGACAATTCCACGAGTCTGTCATGTCTCTTAAACAAAAAAAAAAAAAAGGGGTAAAACTCTTCTCCACCCCCACACTCACTTCTGGGCTGGAATGGTACAAAGCTCAAGAGGGAACATTGGCACGAGGGCATCCACCAGAGGCACACTGCAGATTCTGTGCCTGCAGCACTCAAACAAGAATTCCTACTTACCCCAAGAGAAGGGTGAACACAACTCTGCAACCACACTTGGGGAGTTCTTATGCTAAGGGGGTTTGTGGTTTTTTTGACATTTGTGTTCAGTTTGGGGTGGTTTTTTTTGCTACTAACAACAGCAAGGTAATTTCAAGGGGAGAATCCTAAAACATTCTTAGATTCATCAAGTTACTGGAATATTAAGCACCAGTACAACAACTCTGACTTGCTCAAGTATGGAAGTGTATTAGGATGCCTAAGTGAACATGAGCCTCAATTTATTCTAAATTATGTTCTTAACTTGTTCCCCCCTTCCCCAGAAAATATTCCAGTCTATCTTTACTCTTTAAAAGGCAGAAAAGTTGAAGTTAGATCATTGTACAAATGCTACCTCACAGGTTCTTGAGCACAAAGGAGTGTGTACAGCAAAAACCATTGGGGCTTTGCTTGAATTAAATAAAAGAATTACTTTTACTAGATTTCATAAAGATATGCTTGAGGAAGGAAACAAGATTAAGACAAAGAAACAGGCAGTAGGAATGTAACTGCCTTATACTTCCACAGTGTCTCTTGATTTAAATAATGGATAGACCTAAGTCCAAAATGCCAGGACTGATACAACCAAACACAGCATGAGAACAGAATTTAAAATCTAAATTTTCCCCATAATGGACAGGATGGCCAAACTGAGTAGGAGTTCCCATTTGCTTAGTCTGTGGTCTGAGCAGTCCATCAATACAGTTTCCAGAGCTGCCAACCCCCACCCAGTGAAGTATTTCAGAGATACCTCACTGACCTCTGTGGGCAGCTTTGTGCAAGCCCCACTTTGCTCCCCTCAGTTTGGATTTCACAGTGACCCTCTTTCCCAAACTGGCCATGTACTCCAGTCAGGGAGGCTCCTCATGCCCTAGGAGCACCTGGACTGATGTTGTAAAGCACCCTTTCAATAAACCAAGAAGTTCTCAGTGCAGCAGTCAGTTCTAATGGAGACACATGAACTGAAATTAACAGTGAAAGGAGTAACAGCTACAAACAACTGAGCATTTACAGCAATGAAAATGACATTTATGTACAAAACAAACAGAACAGAGCTCAAAGTTTGACTAACAATGAAATATATCAGTGCTTTGAATGAAGTGATCTCTTTGAAACAGTGAGATTGACAGAGATGGCCCTAAACTGTGAAACTTTCTAGGTCTCAGTTTCTGGTATCTGCTCATGCTTACTTGTAAATCAGTTTATCATTGGGAGAAAAATCCAACACAGAAAGCAACCCCTGTGTAAGGAAAAGTCACTGAAGACCTTCTCTTCCCCCACACCCCAGCCTTCTGTCAATGAGGAAGCACTTATAAGTACAGGAAAGAATTTAGTGATGCATCTAATTGAACAGATCAATCCAGAGTGTTTTGCAAAGTTAGAGATTAGAAATCATACTTTGACCATGCTACATAGGAAATTCAGACTTTTAGAAGTAGTTTCAATATTATGCCTCTCTGATAATGCATTCTGTCCCAAAGTAAGCTATTTAAATAAATGAATGGCAATTTCAGCTCTTCCAAATTTCCATTGCACTTAAATTATAAGATTAAACAAACATAATCTTCTTTAAGAGTTTAGTGAGAAAAGTTTCTACATCAAATCATTCTAATCCTCTTGTTAATATAGTTTGGTTATATTTAGGGACACAATTTCCCTGCTTATCAGATATAACCAAGATTCAGAGAAGTGCTTAACCGAGAAAATTCTCCTGGAATTATCAGTCAGCATCACAATATCTGCTTCAGAACACATTCTAGGCCTTTCAATACAACATCATCCCAGACTGCATTTGCCCTAATTTATTTAAATCAGTTTAATCCCAAATGTTTCACAGAGCAGAAGTAGAAAATGTCTCCTCACACGTGCCTAAATCACCATTATACTTGACTCTGCATAAACACTTGCACATGACAATGTATCTGGCTCACATTTGTCATCATTTTCTGTTCATGTTAACATTTCTTTCAATAGGCAGCAGCATTTATGTATGGCCAAGGTCCCACAAGGCAGAGCTTGGCAGCAGCTGGGGATACTACAGTGCAGTCACAGCCCCCTGCCTGTGCAGCTGGCCAAAACTAAAACAAACAAAGAGAAGCAAAAACAAACACTAAGATAATTTTTAAAAATTAAATTAAAAAACCCAAACAAGCAAAAACCCCCAAACACTAAAGGTGACTGGCCCATTGGCCTGGTTACTAATAATAGAAGAGGAAAACAACTGTTAAAGATGACACCTGGGACACAAGGTGGCCAGAGCCAGTTCCTAGCCATCCCATAACTTGCCTTTCTGTGCAAACACAGAGGCTTCACCTGCCCACCTTTCAGAAACTGGAGCCTGCCAGACCAGGCTGAACAGTCAATTATGTCTACTTGAATCATCTAGAGCTTTCAACCCAGAAGCCCAAGCTCACAATGTGTGATTCTTCATTTAATCTCCTACATTCAAAATTGATTATTCAAATCTAATCATGAGACAGTTCCCAGGATCTATTGAGGACATGGAATGGTTTGGAAAGCAAACTAGGGAACAAGGAAGAACAAAAAATTGTACAGGACCAGGGAGGAAATGCTAAGGGGGGGAAGGCAATTGTGTTTTTATTGCACCATTATTAGCTGTAACTTGTAATTGCTGTGGGGCAGTTAATAGTTTATTCAGGTTGACAACTTAAGTCAAAAGTTTATTATTTCATTCCTGAAGCTGCACACTTGAAATTCTTCAAGTTCTTACATCCCAGATGAATCCTGGATGCAAAATACTTGACAAAAACACAAAATACAAAACACATCCTTTATCAGAAAGAAAAATAGATTCAAGCATAGTTGCAAGCATTTTACATATTCATAGAATTCTCAAACTACTAGGTTAATTCCTGAGACTATTTTTATCTTTTGCTCTTGTGCTTATTGTTGCCTTATTTCATATTCTGTTACTACTTGTAACCTACATTAATCCTATCTCACTGCAGTGCAATAATAAAGCAAATAATTACCTAAGGGATGAAGAGAGTGTATTCCTCACTATCTTGCACAAGGATGAAAACAGAACATTTCAGGGACTTCAACAACTCATTTCTCTTAATAGGACATAAAAAAAAAAACCAAAAAAGAAGTTTCTTTAAACACTCCACAAATTCTAGCTCAAGTAAGAAGCTCACAAAGGGCACTAAGCCATGGAGACACATGCACACCATCTCCTCATCATACAAATACAGCAGTTTCTCCAGCCTGCTAAGTTCATGGTCCTGGCTGTATTTTTCACAGCAGCCACTCCAGTACAGGACCTGGTGTAGTGAAAAGCTCTGGAGTTCTGTTTCCTCTCTTGTAAATTCCTATTTCTCTTCTTTAAGACACACAACTTGACACACCTCAGGAGGCAACACCTAATTGCAACCAGTTGCCCAAGTGAGCTTGTAGAAATATGCTATAGGTTTACATTATGTACTATGGGGATTTCAAGATTAAACCTCTAAACTGTGTTTTTTTCCAGGTAAAAATGCCTGTCAATTAAAAAGCTTAAGCTTGGCCAGTTTTAACTGCAGAGAAGAATACTCTCTGTCCCAGACCACCATCCAAACCCACCCTTGCCTGCATACAGCTCTTGTAACTTCTGGATATCTTGACTGAAGAACTAAAACATTCAAGAACAAACACTTATATCAACAACTGGAAGCAAGTAGGAAGTTGTTGGGTTTTTTTTTTTCATTTTAGAGTAAGAATTAACACAGCATTAAGAGAAATCACCTTTCTACAGAAGCAGTTCTCACAGCTAGCACAGTTAAGCCTGCCCCACAAGTAGTTACTAGGTGTGAAATCTAGCTGCTACATGCCACCAATAGCATGTGGATCTGCTATCCTAAAATACCACAGACATATTTTCCTCCCCTTTTCTTTCAGTTCCAAAGACAGTCATAAAACCTGGCTGGCTCCCTGGGTAGCTATGTTAACACTAAAAACACTGACCAGCAGAAATGATTGCAATCACACCACTACAATCTTCCACAGAGGAGAGCAATCACACAGATCAGTGTATGGCCAAATTGCCCCCTAATTCTCATAAAGTCCATCTACTCTGGATACCCTTACTTTGTATTTCTGTTTCTCAGTCATCACAGAACTGAGAACTGCAAAAAAAAAAGAAAGAAACACGAATAGTCTTCAGGTAAGAGCAATACTAGACTGTCAGGAACTAAAAATAGTTGATAGCATCTGGATCAGGCATTTTCTTTTACTCTCTACCAGTGTCCATTTCAGGCACCCTGTTAGTGTGATTTAGGATTTTGCAGCTAAGTACAATGAATGGAGTGCAATTTGAGAGGCCTACAAGAAAAAAAAAACCTTATGAGCCCCACCCCCCCACCACCCCCCAAAGTGACAGGTGCAAATTACAAAATGAAAGAGCCTAGAGAAAGTATTAAGCCTAACCCTGGAAAAATATAATATTATCATCAGATTCCAAGGGGCTAGAGATATAGGAGCAGCAAGGAAATGCTCCCAGAAATATCTTCTAGCCTGAAGAGACAAGCTAGGAACAGGAGAGAGCCACTTCTTTTACAATGTGTACGTTACTGAATGCAAGATCTGTTGGCCCTTTTGGCTTCTGTTTTTAACAAAAAGATATTAACTTGTGTTTATGAAGTCCTATAATTGGACTTCAATATTTTTGAGACAGTTTCTGAGCAAAATACAAAGAAACTACATTACATGTTAGTAAATGCAGCATTTAGAGTAGTAACTGAAAAGTCCTACCTCATAGTTAAATGTTCAATTCTTCATAAATTGTGATCAAGCCCATGAAATGCAGTACCTAAACCAGTTAAATCCCACCTACACCCCTACACCTACTTGTGTAAGTAATATTTTCCACTCTGCTCCCTCTTCCTTCTCTCACCACAGTCCTCAAGCCCTCACAGCCAGGCACCAGGCAACTTCTCACCTCGCTGTTGGTAATTACCAAGAACCTGTTGGTAATTACCTGAGCACCTGCCCCACCCACAGCAGCTGTGCAGGTCCCTGACTGCTGGGAGAACAGCTCTGAAATACAGACCTGACCCTCCTCCCCGCCAAAAAAAATTCACAACTTAGCTAAATAACTTCAGACTACTAAAAAAATACATCAGGACATTGTTTATTCCCTTTAGGCCAATCAAGAAAAAGTTTATATCCTTCTCTGTGAAGGGAAGACAGGGTTTTTGTTGAAGATGATGTTTTATTAGCCCAGTGTCCTTCCACGTTTGTCCCTGCTCCCCAGGAGGCCACTCACTCGGCATATAGATAAATATCTATGTCTGAAAACACATCTACACGAGTGCATGGCTTGCACTGGAGCAGTTTAAGGCATAGTTTTTATTGCACAAAACCACAGAAATCTGTCCTAGAAGAGAGGCACATCTTTATGGAGCTGTAAGACCCCTACCAGCACACCTGCTGCCAAAGCCACAACTCCAGTTCTGCAGTGGCTTAAGCAGGCTGAGATGGAAGTGTTGTTTCATCAATGCATAAACCACAAGGAAGGATTGGTGACAAGCCTTCTTTCCAAGTCTGACTGAAGGTTTGGGAAGCAGGCTTGCCTGCAGAGGGCACACAGAATCACACCTCTGCCAACTGTGCATGGACAAGTTCCACACCATCATTGTCGCTACTTGGGTCACCGAGCAAGCTGACAGTGTATGTATGACAGGTTATCTGTCCTGCATAGAAAGTCACAGAAAGAAGAAGAGAGGGAGAAAATATGGAAGATGACAATGCAAAAGCTGTTGAAGGAGTGTGGCAAGGATTGAGGATTAAGAGACAGAAATAAGAAGACACTATCTATACCCTTTAATTGTAATGTGCTGAAGGGAAACTGAAAGTACTTCCACATTCGATCTCACCACCCTGACTCACATGCCTTGTCCACATTATCATTATTTCAACAAGATTTGCTTCCCAGACAAGCTACCAGGTCTCCAGTACCAGCCTTACCTCCCTTCCAGCAGTCTGCATCTGGGCAGAGAGTTGAAAATAGCTCAGGGATTGGCTTTTACACCATAAGCACTGAAGTCAGCCATAGAGCTTCGAGGGAAAAGGCCACACTGAGTGCCCAGGACAAGGATTTTGAGAAACTGGAAGAAGAATATATTGATTGAGGGTCACAGTTATGTTGAGGTTCAGCCTTTCAAATGTTGGTTGCTTTTTTACTGAACACTGCAGTAAAAGCTGCAGTGTTGAGTAAAAAAGGTGAGAAAACCTGGCCAGAAAAGGGAGGGGGAAGCTATGTAAACAAGCCCAAAGTTGTATACAAGGACAGAAGCAGATTCAATCTTCACCAGGCTGAAGAGAGTGGTTTTATTATTAGAAAAAACAAAAGCAAAAAACCCCAACATGGATGTTCTCCCACTACATTCAGACAATGCAACAATAAAAATGCACTATAAAACCACTGCACTAAATTAGTGAGCTATAAAAAATAAACAAGGCACAGGTTAATAGTATCCATATCTCTCTTTGGAAAGACACACAATTACAATCTGCATCCCAGCTCATGCTCAGTATTTACTACAACCTCAAAAAACAATGAAGTCAAACACAACAGATGACTGGTGTTCCTGCCTTCTGCTTTCCAACACAGCCAAGGCTGGCAGCAGTCACAGCTCCGTTCTGCTGAGCCCACCCTGTACCACTGCTCCTCCAGCCACACCAGCACAGCGTGGGCCTGAGCCAGGCACCAAAGTGCATTTCCCCTCAGGTAATGCTGGCTCTGCACTCTTCCACAACTTCTCCACCTCCTCAAGGAGCAAAGGAAACCCCACCACAGCGACAAAAGCCGGTACCAGAGCATTCATCCCAGAGCACCAGCCACAGCTGCCCCTACTCTCCTTTCATGGGATCCTGGTAACACCCACCTACATCCATTTAAAGGGGTCATGCCCAACCTGAGAGCGTGTCTCAGTAGTGAAAAGTGATGATAATTAAAATCACCTGAGTAACAGCTGGGGTGACTCAGCTCCCTGCCTTGGCCAGGCCCATTTGGTGTCCCTGTGCAGTGGGGCAGTCGCTGCCCCGGCTCTGGCAGGGGCTGGAGGGCAGCTGGCTGCCTTTCCCAGCACATGGCAGCTTCTGCTGCTCTGGTAGCTGGGCATGTCATGTGTCTTCTGGAAACCTGGCACTACAGGGGGGATCCTCAGGCTGGCATCTCTGAATTTTTGCAGTTCCTTTGTCTTAGGTCTGAGATCAATGAAAGGGCTTTTTACCCCCTGCTGCCCGTATAGCAGAAACTGCTCAGGCCACTTCTCCCCGCGATCCTCCTCTGCTCAGAGACCTGCCAGATCTGTAAGTATTGTTCAAAGCACTCTCATTAGCGTTCTCTATTGACAACATTTCCCTACAAATAGGACTGGGTTCCGTTCTTTTCCAATAAGCTCACATGCCTAACAGAGATTTCTCTCTAAATTCTTCACTAAAATTTTTATTGTGAAGTAATTCAGGAGATGTTTACCCATCTTCACCTCCACCAAGATACGCCCCCTGCCCACTTCGGTGATAAACATGAACAGAGCAAAAAGCTTCAAAAAATGTAGTCTCAGCTGCCCAGGATGACTGGCCAAGCACACTTCAAACTGCTAGAAGCCTGTGCCCTTGAGTGTCTGCATTTTTCACACAGGACACTCACTCAAGATGTTAATGTTTCTCTTCCACCAGCTCAGCTTCTGCTCTACCCACACCTTTAAAATGACATTTGTTGCCACAAGACACAGAACTGCACCTAAGCAACTCCCAAACGCCAAGGATAAAACGGGGAGGAAGGCAAATTACCCATGAAGGTCCCTGATGAGCAATATAAACATTATGGAAGACCATCAAAAAATGTATCTGATGCCTCTTATTGTAGATGATGCAGCTAAAGACAAAGGAGACACAAACAGATACAAGCATGGTACCTACATGTAGATTTGTTTATGGTCTGTATTATATTTTTCCATTTCTGATCTGAAAACCAGTAAAAAAAAACCACTTTTTTTCAGGACGCAGAAAGACTGGGTGGATTGAAGAGGCATTTATAAAGACAGTTTATTGCAAAATCAGTCTCACATATGTTTGAGGCCTAGAGAGCATTTTATACTTGCATTTCTGAAAACTTTCAAACACCTAAGTGAAAAAATTGTTGTGTAGTTCAAAAACCAAATATTGCTACATCAAAGCAAGAACATACAGGCCAGGAATATGTCAATTTGTAATATTGCTGGACGAAGGCACACTTTTCTAAATACATAAAGGCTTTCATGCCCACAAAAGGTATTATATATTGGGCTGTATCATGGTTTCCTCATCTTTCTGTTACACAGAAATCCTGGAATATTTAGAGTGTAAATCTGACATTTTCAGAAATAACAGAGATAAAATGGGATAACTTCAACTACCAGAAAATACATATCAAAATTTGCAAAGGTAAATCAAAAAAAAGGAAAGCTTTTTTATGTGAAGAATGGCAGAGCAAATTAAAAAATGTATTGACAAGGATAATCAACACAGTAGAAGAGAAGAGCAGCTGCACCATAAGAGACGGTATAAAATCACACTCTGAAACAAGAGAGCAGAGTTCACACTTCTTCACAGCCTTCTCCATTCCCACACCCCTCTGCCAAGTGCAAGTGGCCTCAAGGATGGAAAGGAGCGCAGGGAGCCAAAGGCACACAGCTCACTACCTCACTGGGGGCTCCGGGGAAAGAGCTTTGCTTGAGAAGCAAGCCCCTCTCTTGCAAAGGCATTTCTCCAAATGCCTCCATGTCCCGGGACACACCAACACACACCTAAGAAAGCCTGGCAAGGCTGAATTACTTCTGCCTCTGGCAGCACAGGCACTCCAGCTGGAGCTCATCTTCCTCGCCCCGAGTCTGTTTCCCTGTGTCCCTTGCGGTGCGCAGCCCCAGGCCCCCTATAAGCAAGAGCTGCCCGCTGCCTCCTCAGGTGCCTGAGCTCCTGCCCGCGCTCAGGGCAGCAAAACCAGGCTCTTCCCAGCCAGGGAGCAGAGCCCTCTTCCCCCAGGAGGCTCTGGTCAGCCCCTGTCCCACTGTGCCCGCAGCCCTTCTCCTGCCCACCCAGAACGCTCTTGGCACAGCAGAGCACAAGCTGGCCGCCTCTGGGCTCAGCACACCCCAAACACAGGCGCAGCAAGACGCAGCAGCTGCTTTGCAGCCGTGCCCCAGAGAGATGGGAAGGGTCCCCTGCCTCTGGTCTCGCTTGCTTGGCTTTCTGACTGGCTCTGAGGCAGCAGGGGCTGCGATTGCTCCCTTGTGGGGAGAGCGGAGCCGCCGGAACCGCACCCAGTGCAGGCACTGCCTGACAGAGCTGCGGCCACTGGGACGGTCGCGCCCCCGAGTCTCAGCCACTCCCTGCTGCTGCTGCTGCTGCTGCTCCATTTGCTTTTAGGCACACCCAAAGCTCAGTGCTAGGCCACGCTGGTCTCTGGTTCTGCCCTCTTCCTGTCCCTGTGTAGGGATGGAGCATTGCTGTGCTTTCAGGAAGCTCTTTGTGAAACCTTCTGGCATCGCAAGCTCTTTTGGCCTCGGTGGATGCTTGCCATGGAATCCCTCAGGGCAGGGTTCAGAGCATCCTCAAGTTGGCTCTTCTAAAAGCCAGGGTCCTTGTCCCCTTCAGCGTGCTCAGCACGACCTTTAACTCCCCCCACGGTGCTGTGCAGCTGGAGCAGCAGGACAGGGACCTTTGCAGCCGGAGCTGCCCTTGTTCCTCTCTGCCCCTGCACAGAAGGCAGCACGGAGGAGAACGGCAGCAGGGCCCTGCGCGTCCCCGGGCTCAGGCATTGCGCCGCTTCGGCTCCACGGAGTCGCGGGTCAAGTGAAAAACTCAAACTGTTTATTAAGGGAAAGCCAAGGGAAGGGGTGAGCTTGGAGGTAAAGAAGGGGATGGGCAGGGCCTGAGGGCTGCAGGGAGGGAGCTGCCAACAGGGAGAGAGGTGGCAGGAGCTCCTGGAGCTTCCCACAGGCTCAGCTCTGAGCAGCAAGAGCTGTGCCTGGAGCTCCAGCTGGTTCATCCTGCTCTGCAGGTGCTCCCATCTTCACCGGGAACTGGCAATCCCCGAAGGAGGCCGGAACATCTGATCCAGCAGACGAACCGAGTCCTGCAGATCTTCTTTCGAACGCGAGCTGAAGCACAATGCTCATGCAGGATGGCCTCTCATCTCCTCTCAGGGCTTGAAGAGCTGGAAGCGAGAGGAACAGAGGCATGGTCAGTGGCCAGATGGAGGGAATCCAGGGAAAGCCTCCTGCCAGGGCCATGCCAGCCGGCTCTTGCCATGGCCAGGAGGGAGAAGGAGACAAGGGCTTCGGCCAGAAGGTGCTGGCCACGGATCCCCCACGTGTCCCTGACAGCTCTCCGGGCTCTGTCTCTGCCACCCCCATCCGCAGAGGGAGCAGAGCCCTCCGCAGCGCCGGGGCCGGGATGTGCAGCCTCCCGCAGTGGTGCTCGCTGCCACGCGGCCGCCCTGACTCACCCTCAGTGAGGACCTGGAGCTCCTCCTTCTGCCCCGTCACGAGCACTCCGGCCAGCCCTGGCAAGACAGAGCCCGTGTCTGCCCCAGGCGGCACGGCTGCCCGACACGGGCGCTGCCGGCCCTGTGGCCGCACGCCCTCCTGGCCGGGCGGGGCTCCTGCCGGCCCCTGCCGCACGCTGTTGCCCGAGGGCACGGCTGCGGGCGGGCGGCGGCAGCGCCGAGGGCGGGCGGGGCCCAGGCGGCCGGGGCGCGGCTCCCACGGCCGGGGCAGCAGCCGGGCCGGGGGCAGGGAGGGGCGGCGGGCTCGCGGCTCACCCATGATCCTGACGGCCGCCCGTCGCACGGGCCGCTGCGGGCTCTGCAGGTACGGCAGGGCCCAGCGCAGGTGCTCGGCCGCTCGGCTCTCGTCCTGCAGCAGCTGCGGGGAGCACCGGCAGGGAAGGCTCGGCGCGGGCGAGCTCTGCCCCTCGGCCGGGCGCTCCCTGCGCCCAGCGCCGGCCGAGCCGGCCCGGGGCAGGGAGCAGCGTGAGGGGCGCAGGCCAGCGGGCCCGGGCGCGGCGCTGGGCAGGGCCGCCGCTGCCGGCCCCCCGCACCGAGCACCGGGGGCAGGGCTCGGGCTCCCGGGCTCTCCTTACCAGGCGCTCGGCGAACTTCATCCGCTGCTTCTTCATCAGCAGCTCCTCGAGGTCCCTCCTCTTCAGGAAGCGTGCCGCACAAAGCAGGGCTTCGCCAGAGGCCTGGAGAGCGGCAGAGAGCCGCAGGTGGCACCTCAGGCTGGGGCACGGGAGCCGTGTCCCTGTGCCACGGCCAGGCGCGGCTGGAGCCCGCCAGGCGCCGGGGCAGGAGGCAGCCGAGCTCCCTGCCAGCAATCACACAAAACCTCACCTTGGCCACGTGTGGGTTCTCATCGTGGCAGCGCAAGAATAGAGGGAGCAGGCTCTGGCTCACGATTGTCGTCAGAGGAGTTTCCTCCTCTTCCACTACCAGGTCCATCACCATGCAGAAGAGCTCAATGGAGAGCCGCTGCACGTGGCTGTTGTCCTGGAAGCAGAGCAAAAGTCCTAAGCACCAACTACTCCAGGCCCATAGGGGCAAAGCCCAAAACTGCACAGAGCACAAAGTTTCCAGGCAGCGTCCAGTGCCCTTGGCGGGGGGCACAGAGCCTTACGTTCTCAAAGTGGGGCAGGAGAGGCTCAGCCAGCTTCAGGGCGGTGACGCTGGGTAGCACGAGGTCTTTGTCCTGGAGCACACACGTCAGCACACAGAGGGTCATGCCGACCATCTCTGCGTCCGGATCGGCCAGCTGCTGCACCAGGTGTGGATACAGGCCGCGTATTCCTCTGCCCTGTGTGCGAGACGAGGCTGTGCTGTGAAGCCGTGAACGGCCGCAGCACCGCCAGCTGCTTGGGCCACTGGGGCAGCTGAAGCGGGAGGCAGGAGAGCTGGGAGCAGCTGCCTCTGCTGCCAAAGGCCGGCCAGGCCCAGAGGTCGGCCTTGCGCGGCCCCACGCTGCCAGCGGGGCTTCAGCCGCTGCCCCCTTCTCACCAGCGAGGGCTCCTTGCTGAGCACCACGAGGCCTCGGAGCGCCAGGCGCAGCCTGTCCCTGCACTCACTGGGCAGCTGCCTGGACAGCACCAGCAGGGCCCTGGGACCGTCTTTGCTCAAGTCCAGGCACGGCAGGAGCTGACAGGCACCGGAGGGCAGTGTCAGGGGAGCCGGCCGGCCGGAGCCCGGAGCCGCACAGGGCCGGGCCCAGGCGGCTGCAGCTACGAGAGGGCCGAGGGATGGCAGCGCTGGCCATCAGGCTCACCTCCACAAAGAAAGCCAGGGCAGGCAGAGGGCAGCGTGGCTGCTTCCCGATGAGCAGGCCGAGCAGGTGCGAGGCCATGAAGGGACACAAGGGGGCCAAGGCACGGCGCATCTCCCTGGCAGGGGAAAAAGGCACCAAGGCCCTGAGCCAGCGGGCAAACCCCTCCCGGGAGTGACTTGCTGAGGTCTGACCGTTCCCCAGCACTCTGCAAGGGCACATGGGCCCCTTGGGAGGCGGCTGCTCCTGGGCATCCTCCTCTGCCAGCCTTTTCCAGTCTGCTCGGCCCTCCCTCGGTGACAAGGCCCTCTCGCTTACAAGCCCGGGGACCGTGTGGGGCACTGCGGGCACAGGGCACAAATGCTGGCGGTGGTGGCAGGAGTAGGGCATCTCACCTGGCCAGCAGAGCCGCTGCATAGTGCTGGGTGTCGGCACAGAGCAGCTTCTGCCAGACCCGCTTGTCCTCCAGAGCCATCAGCTTTTTGTCAAAGCCCAGTGTGGAGAGCAGAGCCTTCATGGTCTGCGCTGCAAAGCTGTGTGCCGAGCAAAGGCCAGGTCACGCTGGGAGCGCTGGCCCTGGCCACGAGGGCGTGGGAAGGATGGGGCGACTGGCACCTGCTGGGGTTGCCGGGAAGGCCGTGTTCCTCCTGGCACGCTCTCCAGAAGCTCCGGGTCTCCGCGTCCTCTGCCGTCTGCTCTGTGATGGTGACAATTTGCAGGAGCAGAGCCACGAAGAGTTGGGGAGAGTGAAGGAGAATTGCAAAATGCCACTCGGACATGGGGGCAATCCTCCACAGCACCAGGGT
Organism: Haemorhous mexicanus; assembly: GCF_027477595.1. NCBI lineage: Eukaryota > Metazoa > Chordata > Aves > Passeriformes > Fringillidae > Haemorhous > Haemorhous mexicanus. The sequence continues at coordinate 29,233,230 of NC_082348.1, read as the reverse complement.
TGCCTGCAAGAGACAAAGCAGCCCGAGGCAGCGCTCAGTGCCAGGGTGTCCATGAGGCAGGGCCCGAGGGGAGACGCAGGGCTGCACCCGGCCTGCTGCCCCTGAGCCTGCCCCTAGGCCAGCTTTCAGGCCGGGCAGGGAGCTGCAGGCTGGGGAGAGCACGGAGAGCTGCTGGAGAGGCGACCTGGAGGGCGAGCAAAGGCCAGCTCCAGAAACTCACAGCCAGGCCAAAGACGGCCTCGTTGTCCCCGCAGCAGTAGAAGCCGCCGTACGGTGGCTCCTCCTCCAGGGCGGAGAGCAGCGCCGGAAGCACCTCCTCCACAGCCACTTCCGACGTGCCGATGGCTCTCCACATCAGCGCGGTGGCTCTGTGGGACCAGAGGTGCGCGTCAGCACCGTGCCCCATGCTGGGGCCGGGGGACAGAGCCCCGGTGCCCTGAGGGGCCGGCAGGGAGCATGGCAGCAGGCTCTGCAAACAGAGGGGCCCGAGGCTCCCACAGCTCTCCGCCTGTCTGGCAGACCCCGCGGGACAGGCTGTACAGGGCGAGGGGCCCTACGGGCCGCTGAGCACCGCGCTCTCAAGGCACTTGTGCCCCGTACCTGTCACATGTTGGGGCACAGCGCAGGAGGCTCATCACCACCTGGGCAGGATGTTCCTCAGCCAGGCTCAGAATGGCCATTTGAAGCCCGGCGTCCACAGTGGCACAGGACGCGAGCCTCTCCAGGATGTCCCTGACCGTGGCCAGCACCTGGAGGAGGCGGCATGGGGAAGACTTGGAGTGCTGTGCAAGGGAGCAACGTGGCCAGCTTCCCCCAAGAAGTGCTTGCCTTCCCACCCCACTGTGATGGCCTCAAAGGCTGAGAGGGCCCAGCGGACGTAGCTTGAGAGGCCACGTGATCCTGGGAAGCCTTCAGCCCTGGCCCCAGGCTGCTTACCTGCTGTGGAGAAACAGCAGCATTCTGGAAAATCTCCAGAGCTGGTGCAGGAGTCTCGGTCAGGGTGGGCATGGCCTCGGTCACTGGCATGCCCTGAGCCTGGGGGTCTGAGGGGGCCATGCCCTCGGGCAGGGCCATGTCGGCCTCCACCCTGCCCTCGGCCGTTGCCTGCTCAGAGGCCGCTGCCGGCTCCGAGGCCGCTGTGCTGGCAGCAGCCTCTGCCCGCAGCTCCTCGGGCCCGGAGTCGGGCTGGGCCGTGCCCTCGGTGGCGGTGCCGCGGGTCTGTCTGCGGGGCAGGCGCAGGAGCCTCCGCAGTGCCTGCAGCAGAAGGAAGGGCGGGAAGAGAGGGACGTTCCATGGTCTGCTCCAAGCGCGGGGCTGGGCCCAGCAGTGCCAGCAGGCCCGGCCCAGGTGGGGATGGCCACAGGTACCTTGGCTGCTCTGCGGAATGGGCCACGGGCGGGCTCCCGCTCCTGAGTCCGGTCCTTGGCTGCATCTGGCAAAGAGCAAGCACGGCCAGAGCTGAGGGGCCGCGGCAGAGGCCGGAGAACACAGCCCAGCCCTGGGCTCCCCAGGCAGGGACAGCCCCCCAGTGCCCAGGGGATGGAACCCGGCCATCGGGGAGGCAGCCCCGGCCCCTGTCCCATCCTGTCTGTGGGAACGTCCACAGGGATGGGATGGGATGGGATGGGATGGGATGGGATGGGATGGGATGGGATGGGATGGGATGGGATGGGATGGGATGGGATGGGATTGGGATGGGGCCAGTCCGGCTACAGGATCCTGCCCTTTGGCCCAGCTCTGCCACTCACCGTCCTGCAGCGGCTGCAACTGCTCCGGCTCTGCAGGCTGCTGCTGCGCTGGGGCAGCTGCAGGGCCATTATTCCCCCGACGCCCCTTGAACAGGCGGATCACTCTGCTCGCCATCTCGCTGTCAGGCCTCGAGGGCACCTTTGACACAGATGCCTCACCAAAGCCCGAGTCAGCGAGTGCCGCAGTCCTGCCTTGCAGGCACCTGCGACAGAGGAGCGTCGGGAAGACCACAGCACAGCAAGTCCTGCGCTGTGTTCTGGAGGGCTCCTGCCACAATGACAGGAGGCTCCTGGTGAATGATGGATTTCACCGAGTCCCACGGCCTGGCCACGAGGGCACCGGCCGCAGGGATGGGAGATGCCTCGGAAAGCTCCGAGTCACCGAGTCCCGGGGTCTGGCCGTGAGGCCAGCCGCAGGAGGAACGCCTCGGAAAAGCTCCGGGTCGGCAAGGATCGAGCCGGCTGTGCGGGGGCTCCTCACAGCACCGCTCTGTCCCGTCCTCTCCCGTCGCGTGCACCGAGCACTGTGGCGTGGCAGTGGCTCCACCAGCGCCTATGTCAGCACGTGTCACAAAGGGCTGCTCCAACACCCTGTCCCACTTGGTCCCTGGGTGAGCCTGCTGCAGCGTGTCACAAAGGGCCCTTGGCCACACTGCCACGTGCCCCTGGGCTGTCCCCTCTCCACCCAAGGTGCCCCAGGTTGGACAGAATCCAATGGCCCGGGTGTCTGACGCAGCCTTGGGCACACTAAGCCTGGCCAAGTGCTCAGGGAAGGGCTCTCCACGGTGCCCGGCCCGCACATCCAAGCTTGGTGCCGGCCCTGGAGCAGAGCAGCTTCCAGCATGCAATTGGCAAACGTGTCCTGCCAAGAGTTAAAACACACCAGAGAGGGAAGGTGGCATGAATGTGTGCATAAAGGCCTTGAAATCACAGCTCTCTGAGAGGCATTTGGGGCTCTCGGCCGGACAGAGATGATCCGGCTCCATCCTCTGCTCAAAGCGGGGGAACACACCCTGCCGCTGGTGCTTGGCTTGGTCTCCTCAGGCCCAGGCAGATGCCAAAGCTGCTCTTCACAGCCTTCTCCCTTCCCACACCCCTCTGCCAAGTGCAAGTGGCCTCAAGGACGGAAAGGGGCGCAGGGAGCCAAAGGCACACAGCTCACTACCTCACTGGGGGCTCCGGGGAAAGAGCTTTGCTTGAGAAGCAAGCCCCTCTCTTGCAAAGGCATTTCTCCAAATGCCTACATGTCGCGGGGCACAGCAACACACACCTAAGAAAGCCTGGCAAGGCTGAATTACTTCTGCTCCTGGCAGCACAGGCACTCCAGCTGGAGCTCATCTTCCTCGCCCCGAGTCTGTTTCCCCGTGTCCCTTGCGGTGCGCAGCCCCAGGCCCCCTATAAGCAAGAGCTGCCCGCTGCCTCCTCAGGTGCCTGAGCTCCTGCCTGCGCTCAGGGCAGCAAAACCAGGCTCTTCCCAGCCAGGGAGCAGAGCCCTGTTCCCCCAGGAGGCTCTGGTCAGCCCCTGTCCCACTGTGCCTGCAGCCCTACTCCTGCCCGCCCAGAACGCTCTTGGCACAGCAGAGCACAAGCTGGCCGCCTCTGGGCTCAGCACACCCCAAACACAGGCGCAGCAAGACGCAGCAGCTGCTTTGCAGCCGTGCCCCAGAGAGGTGGGAAGGGTCCCCTGCCTCTGGTCTCGCTTGCTTGGCTTTCTGACTGGCTCTGAGGCAGCAGGGGCTGCGATTGCTCCCTTGTGGGGAGAGCGGAGCCGCCGGAACCGCACCCAGTGCAGGCACTGCCTGACAGAGCTGCGGCCACTGGGACGGTCGCGCCCCCGAGTCTCAGCCACTCCCTGCTGCTGCTGCTGCTGCTGCTCCATTTGCTTTTAGGCACACCCAAAGCTCAGTGCTAGGCCACGCTGGTCTCTGGTTCTGCCCTCTTCCTGTCCCTGTGTAGGGATGGAGCATTGCTGTGCTTTCAGGAAGCTCTTTGTGAAACCTTCTGGCATCGCAAGCTCTTTTGGCCTCGGTGGATGCTTGCCATGGAATCCCTCAGGGCGGGGTTCAGAGCATCCTCAGGTTGGCTCTTCTAAAAGCCAGGGTCCTTGTCCCCTTCAGCGTGCTCAGCACGACCTTTAACTCCCCCCACGGTGCTGTGCAGCTGGAGCAGCAGGACAGGGACCTTTGCAGCCGGAGCTGCCCTTGTTCCTCTCTGCCCGTGCACAGAAGGCAGCACGGAGGAGAACGGCAGCAGGGCCCTGCGTGTCCCTGGGCTCAGGCTTTGCGCCGCTTCGGCTCCACGGAGTCGCGGGTCAAGTGAAAAACTCAAACTGTTTATTAAGGGAAAGCCAAGGGAAGGGGTGAGCTGGGAGGCAAAGAAGGGGATGGGCAGGGCCTGAGGGCTGCAGGGAGGGAGCTGCCAACAGGGAGAGAGGTGGCAGGAGCTCCTGGAGCTTCCCACAGGCTCAGCTCTGAGCGGCAAGAGCTGTGCCTGGAGCTCCAGCTGGTCCATCCTGCTCTGCAGGTGCTCCCATCTTAGGGTTTTGGGAAACGGTTTATGAAGGGAAAGCAAAGCCAAGGGGTGAGCTGGGAAGTAAAAAAGGGGTTGGGCAAGGCCATAGGGTTGCAGGGAAGGAGCTGCCAACAGGGAGAAAGGTGGCAGGAGCTCTTGGAGCTTCCCACAGGCTCAGCTCTGAGCGGCAAGAGCTGTGCCTGGAGCTCCAGCTGGTTCATCCTGCTCTGCAGGTGCTCCCATCTTCACCGGGAACTGGCAATCCCCGAAGGAGGCCGGAACATCTGATCCAGCAGACGAACCGAGTCCTGCAGATCTTCTTTCGAACGCGAGCTGAAGCACAATGCTCATGCAGGATGGCCTCTCATCTCCTCTCAGGGCTTGAAGAGCTGGAAGCGAGAGGAACAGAGGTATGGTCAGTGGCCAGATGGAGGGAATCCAGGGAAAGCCTCCTGCCAGGGCCATGCCAGCCGGCTCTTGCCATGGCCAGGAGGGAGAAGGAGACAAGGGCTTCGGCCAGAAGGTGCTGGCCACGGATCCCCCACGTGTCCCTGACAGCTCTCCGGGCTCTGTCTCTGCCACCCCCATCCGCAGAGGGAGCAGAGCCCTCCGCAGCGCCGGGGCCGGGATGTGCAGCCTCCCGCAGTGGTGCTCGCTGCCACGCGGCCGCCCTGACTCACCCTCAGTGAGGACCTGGAGCTCCTCCTTCTGCCCCGTCACGAGCACTCCGGCCAGCCCTGGCAAGACAGAGCCCGTGTCTGCCCCAGGCGGCACGGCTGCCCGACACGGGCGCTGCCGGCCCTGTGGCCGCACGCCCTCCTGGCCGGGCGGGGCTCCTGCCGGCCCCTGCCGCACGCTGTTGCCCGAGGGCACGGCTGCGGCCGGGCGGCGGCAGCGCCGAGGGCGGGCGGGGCTCCAGCGGCCGGGGCGCGGCTCCCACGGCCGGGGCAGCAGCCGGGCCGGGGGCAGGGAGGGGCGGCGGGCTCGCGGCTCACCGATGATCCTGACGGCCGCCCGTCGCACGGGCCGCTGCGGGCTCTGCAGGTACGGCAGGGCCCAGCGCAGGTGCTCGGCCGCTCGGCTCTCGTCCTGCAGCAGCTGCGGGGAGCACCGGCAGGGAAGGCTCGGCGCGGGCGAGCTCTGCCCCTCGGCTGGGCGCTCCCTGCGCCCAGCGCCGGCCGAGCCGGCCCGGGGCAGGGAGCAGCGTGAGGGGCGCAGGCCGGCGGGCCCGGGCGCGGCGCTGGGCAGGGCCGCCGCTGCCGGCCCCCCGCACCGAGCACCGGGGGCAGGGCTCGGGCTCCCGGGCTGTCCTTACCAGGCGCTCGGCGAACTTCATCCGCTGCTTCTTCATCAGCAGCTCCTCGAGGTCCCTCCTCTTCAGGAAGCGTGCCGCACAAAGCAGGGCTTCGCCAGAGGCCTGGAGAGCGGCAGAGAGCCGCAGGTGGCACCTCAGGCTGGGGCACGGGAGCCGTGTCCCTGTGCCACGGCCAGGCACGGCTGGAGCCCGCCAGGTGCCGGGGCAGGAGGCAGCCGAGCTCCCTGCCAGCAATCACACAAAACCTCACCTTGGCCACGTGTGGGTTCTCATCGTGGCAGCGCAAGAATAGAGGGAGCAGGCTCTGGCTCACGATTGTCGTCAGAGGAGTTTCCTCCTCTTCCACTACCAGCTCCGTCACCATGCAGAAGAGCTCAATGGAGAGCCGCTGCACGTGGCTGTTGTCCTGGAAGCAGAGCAAAAGTCCTAAGCACCAACTAGCAACTACTCCAGGTCCATAGGGGCAAAGCCCAAAACTGCACAGAACACAAAGTTTCCAGGCAGCGTCCAGTGCCCTTGGCAAGGGGGCACAGAGCCTTACGTTCTCAAAGTGGGGCAGGAGAGGCTCAGCCAGCTTCAGGGCGGTGACGCTGGGTAGCACGAGGTCTTTGTCCTGGAGCACACACGTCAGCACACAGAGGGTCATGCCGACCATCTCTGCGTCCGGATCGGCCAGCTGCTGCACCAGGTGTGGATACAGGCCGCGTATTCCTCTGCCCTGTGTGCAAGACGAGGCTGTGCTGTGAAGCCGTGAACGGCCGCAGCACCGCCAGCTGCTTGGGCCACTGGGGCAGCTGAAGCGGGAGGCAGGAGAGCTGGGAGCAGCTGCCTCTGCTGCCAAAGGCCGGCCAGGCCCAGAGGTCGGCCTTGCGCGGCCCCACGCTGCCAGCGGGGCTTCAGCCGCTGCCCCCTTCTCACCAGCGAGGGCTCCTTGCTGAGCACCACGAGGCCTCGGAGCGCCAGGCGCGGCCTGTCCCTGCACTCACTGGGCAGCTGCCTGGACAGCACCAGCAGGGCCCTGGGACCGTCTTTGCTCAAGTCCAGGCACGGCAGGAGCTGACAGGCACCGGAGGGCAGTGTCAGGGGAGCCGGCCGGCCGGAGCCCGGAGCCGCACAGGGCCGGGCCCAGGCGGCTGCAGCTACGAGAGGGCCGAGGGATGGCAGCGCTGGCCATCAGGCTCACCTCCACAAAGAAAGCCAGGGCAGGCAGAGGGCAGCGTGGCTGCTTCCCGATGAGCAGGCTGAGCAGGTGCGAGGCCATGAAGGGACACAAGGGGGCCAAGGCACGGCGCATCTCTCTACCAGGGGAAAAAGGCACCAAGGCCCTGAGCCAGCGGGCAAACCCCTCCCGGGAGTGACTCGCAGAGGTCTGACCTTTCCCCAGCACTCTGCAAGGGCACATGGGCCCCTTGGGAGGCGGCTGCTCCTGGGCATCCTCCTCTGCCAGCCTTTTCCAGTCTGCTCGGCCCTCCCTCGGTGACAAGGCCCTCTCGCTTACAAGCCCGGGGACCGTGTGGGGCACTGCGGGCACAGGGCACAAATGCTGGCGGTGGTGGCAGGAGTAGGGCATCTCACCTGGCCAGCAGAGCCGCTGCATAGTGCTGGGTGTCGGCACAGAGCAGCTTCTGCCAGACCCGCTTGTCCTCCAGAGCCATCAGCTTTTTGTCAAAGCCCAGTGTGGAGAGCAGAGCCTTCATGGTCTGCGCTGCAAAGCTGTGTGTCGAGCAAAGGCCAGGTCAGGCTGGGAGCGCTGGCCCTGGCCACGAGGGCGTGGGAAGGACGGGGCGACTGGCACCTGCTGGGGTTGCCGGGAAGGCCGTGTTCCTCCTGGCACGCTCTCCAGAAGCTCCGGGTCTCCGCGTCCTCTGCCGTCTGCTCTGTCATGGTGACAATTTGCAGGAGCAGAGCCACGAAGAGTTGGGGAGAGTGAAGGAGAATCGCAAAATGCCACTCGGACATGGGGGCAATCCTCCACAGCACCAGGGTTGCCTGCAAGAGACAAAGCAGCCCGAGGCAGCGCTCAGTGCCAGGGTGTCCATGAGGCAGGGCCCGAGGGGAGACGCAGGGCTGCACCCGGCCTGCTGCCCCTGAGCCTGCCCCTAGGCCAGCTTTCAGGCCGGGCAGGGAGCTGCAGGCTGGGGAGAGCACGGAGAGCTGCTGGAGAGGCGACCTGGAGGGCGAGCAAAGGCCAGCTCCAGAAACTCACAGCCAGGCCAAAGACGGCCTCGTTGTCCCCGCAGCAGTAGAAGCCGCCGTACGGTGGCTCCTCCTCCAGGGCGGAGAGCAGCGCCGGAAGCACCTCCTCCACAGCCACTTCCGACGTGCCGATGGCTCTCCACATCAGCGCCGTGGCTCTGTGGGACCAGAGGTGCGCGTCAGCACCGTGCCCCATGCTGGGGCCGGGGGACAGAGCCCCGGTGCCCTGAGGGGCCGGCAGGGAGCATGGCAGCAGGCTCTGCAAACAGAGGGGCCCGAGGCTCCCACAGCTCTCCGCCTGTCTGGCAGACCCCGCGGGACAGGCTGTACAGGGCGAGGGGCCCTACGGGCCGCTGAGCACCGCGCTCTCAAGGCACTTGTGCCCCGTACCTGTCACATGTTGGGGCACAGCGCAGGAGGCTCATCACCACCTGGGCAGGATGTTCCTCAGCCAGGCTCAGAATGGCCATTTGAAGCCCGGCGTCCACAGTGGCACAGGACGCGAGCCTCTCCAGGATGTCCCTGACCGTGGCCAGCACCTGGAGGAGGCGGCATTCGGAAGACTTGGAGTGCTGTCCAAGGGAGCAACGTGGCCAGCTTCCCCCAAGAAGTGCTTGCCTTCCCACCCCACTGTGATGGCCTCAAAGGCTGAGAGGGCCCAGCGGACGTAGCTTGAGGGGCCACGTGATCCTGGGAAGGCCTTCAGCCCTGGCCCCAGGCTGCTTACCTGCTGTGGAGAAACAGCAGCATTCTGGAAAATCTCCAGAGCTGGTGCAGGAGTCTCGGTCAGGGTGGGCATGGCCTCGGTCACTGGCATGCCCTGAGCCTGGGAGTCTGAGGGGGCCATGCCCTCGGTCAGGGCCATGTCGGCCTCCACCCTGCCCTCGGCCGTTGCCTGCTCAGAGGCCGCTGCCGGCTCCGAGGCCGCTGTGCTGGCAGCAGCCTCTGCCCGCAGCTCCTCGGGCCCGGAGTCGGGCTGGGCCGTGCCCTCGGTGGCGGTGCCGCGGGTCTGTCTGCGGGGCAGGCGCAGGAGCCTCCGCAGTGCCTGCAGCAGAAGGAAGGGCGGGAAGAGAGGGACGTTCCATGGTCTGCTCCAAGCGCGGGGCTGGGCCCAGCAGTGCCAGCAGGCCTGGCCCAGGTGGGGATGGCCACAGGTACCTTGGCTGCTCTGCGGAATGGGCCACGGGCGGGCTCCCGCTCCTGAGTCCGGTCCTTGGCTGCATCTGGCAAAGAGCAAGCACGGCCAGAGCTGAGGGGCCGCGGCAGAGGCCGGAGAACACTGCCCAGCCCTGGGCTCCCCAGGCAGGGACAGCCCCCCAGTGCCCAGGGGATGGAACCCGGCCATCGGGGAGGCAGCCCCGGCCCCTGTCCCATCCTGTCCGTGGGAACGTCCACAGGGATGGGATGGGATGGCATGGGATGGGATGGGATGGGATGGGATGGGATGGGATGGGATGGGATGGGATGGGACGGGGCCAGTCCGGCTACAGGATCCTGCCCTTTGGCCCAGCTCTGCCACTCACCGTCCTGCAGCGGCTGCAACTGCTCCGGCTCTGCAGGCTGCTGCTGCGCTGGGGCAGCTGCAGGGCCATTATTCCCCCGACGCCCCTTGAACAGGCGGATCACTCTGCTCGCCATCTCGCTGTCAGGCCTCGAGGGCACCTTTGACACAGATGCCTCACCAAAGCCCGAGTCAGCGAGTGCTGCAGTCCTGCCTTGCAGGCACCTGCGACAGAGGAGCGTCGGGAAGACCACAGCACAGCAAGTCCTGCGCTGTGTTCTGGAGGGCTCCTGCCACAATGACAGGAGGCTCCTGGTGGATGATGGATGTCACCGAGTCCCACGGCCTGGCCACCAGGGCACCGGCCGTAGGGATGGGAGATGCCTCGGAGAGCTCCGAGTCACCGAGTCCCGGGGTCTGGCCGTGAGGCCAGCCGCAGGAGGAACGCCTCGGAAAAGCTCCGGGTCGGAAGGAACGAGCCGGCTGTGCGGGGGCTCCTCACAGCACCGCTCTGTCCCGTCCTCTCCCGTCGCGTGCACCGAGCACTGTGGCGTGGCAGTGGCTCCACCAGCGCCTATGTCAGCGCGTGTCACAAAGGGCTGCTCCGACACCCTGTCCCACTTGGTCCCTGGGTGAGCCTGCTGCAGCGTGTCACAAAGGGCCCTTGGCCACACTGCCACATGCCCCGGGGCTGTCCCCTCTCCACCCAGGGTGCCCCAGGTTGGACAGAATCCAATGGCCCGGGTGTCTGACGCAGCCTTGGGCACACTAAGCCTGGCCAAGTGCTCAGGGAAGGGCTCTCCACGGTGCCCGGCCCGCACAGCCCAGCTCGGTGCCGGCCCTGGAGCAGAGCAGCTTCCAGCATGCAATTGGCAAACGTGTCCTGCCAAGAGTTAAAACACACCAGAGAGGGAAGGTGGCATGAATGTGTGCATAAAGGCCTTGAAATCACAGCTCTCTGAGAGGCATTTGGGGCTCTCGGCCGGACAGAGATGATCCGGCTCTGTCCTCTGCTCAAAGCGGGGGAACACACCCTGCCGCTGGTGCTTGGCTTGGTCTCCTCAGGCCCAGGCAGATGCCAAAGCTTCTCTTCACAGCCTTCTCCCTTCCCACACCCCTCTGCCAAGTGCAAGTGGCCTCAAGGACGGAAAGGAGCGCAGGGAGCCAAAGGCACACAGCTCGCTACCTCACTGGGGGCTGCTGGGGAAGCTCTTTGCTTGAGAAGCAAGCCCCTCTCTTGCAAAGGCATTTCTCCAAATGCCTCCATGTCCCGGGACACACCAACACACACCTAAGAAAGCCTGGCAAGGCTGAATTACTTCTGCCTCTGGCAGCACAGGCACTCCAGCTGGAGCTCATCTTCCTTGCCCCGAGTCTGTTTCCCCGTGTTCTTTGCGGTGCGCAGCCCCAGGCCCCCTATAAGCAAGAGCTGCCCGCTGCCTCCTCAGGTGCCTGAGCTCCTGCCCGCGCTCAGGGCAGCAAAACCAGGCTCTTCCCAGCCAGGAGCAGAGCCCTATTCCCCCAGGAGGCTCTCTGGTCAGCCCCTGTCCCACTGTGCCCGCAGCCCTACTCCTGCCCGCCCAGAACGCTCTTGGCACAGCAGAGCACAAGCTGGCCGCCTCTGGGCTCAGCACACCCCAAACACAGGCGCAGCAAGACGCAGCGGCTGCTTTGCAGCTGTGCCCCAGAGAGGTGGAAAGGGTCCCCTGCCTCTGGTCTCGCTTGCTTGGCTTTCTGACTGGCTCTGAGGCAGCAGGGGCTGCGATTGCTCCCTTGTGGGGAGAGCGGAGCCACCAGAACCGCACCCAGTGCAGGCACTGCCTGACAGCGCTGCGGCCACTGGGACGGTCGCGCCCCCGAGTCTCAGCCACTCCCTGCTGCTGCTGCTGCTGCTGCTCCATTTGCTTTTAGGCACACCCAAAGCTCAGTGCTAGGCCACACTGGTCTCTGGTTCTGCCTTCTTCTTGTCCCTGTGTAGGGATGGAGCATTGCTTTGCTTTCAGGAAGCTCTTTGTGAAACCTTCTGGCATTGCAAGCTCTTTTGGCCTCGGTGGATGCTTGCCATGGAATCCCTCAGGGCGGGGTTCAGAGCATCCTCAAGTTGGCTCTTCTAAAAGCCAGGGTCCTTGTCCCCTTCAGCGTGCTCAGCACGACCTTTAACTCCCCCCACGGTGCTGTGCAGCTGGAGCAGCAGGACAGGGACCTTTGCAGCCGGAGCTGCCCTTGTTCCTCTCTGCCCCTGCACAGAAGGCAGCACGGAGGAGAACGGCAGCAGGGCCCTGCGCGTCCCCGGGCTCAGGCTTTGCGCCGCTTCGGCTCCACGGAGTCACGGGTCAAGTGAAAAACTCAAACTGTTTATTAAGGGAAAGCCAAGGGAAGGGGTGAGCTGGGAGGCAAAGAAGGGGATGGGCAGGGCCTGAGGGCTGCAGGGAGGGAGCTGCCAACAGGGAGAGAGGTGGCAGGAGCTCCTGGAGCTTCCCACAGGCTCAGCTCTGAGCAGCAAGAGCTGTGCCTGGAGCTCCAGCTGGTCCATCCTGCTCTGCAGGTGCTCCCATCTTAGGGTTTTGGGAAACTGTTTATGAAGGGAAAGCGAAGCCAAGGGGTGAGCTGGGAAGTAAAAAAGGGGTTGGGCAAGGCCATAGGGTTGCAGGGAAGGAGCTGCCAACAGGGAGAAAGGTGGCAGGAGCTCCTGGAGCTTCCCACAGGCTCAGCTCTGAGCGGCAAGAGCTGTGCCTGGAGCTCCAGCTGGTTCATCCTGCTCTTCAGGTGCTCCCATCTTCAACGGGAACTGGCAATCCCCGAAGGAGGTCGGAACATCTGATCCAGCAGACGAACCGAGTCCTGCAGATCTTCTTTCGAACGCGAGCTGAAGCACAATGCTCATGCAGGATGGCCTCTCATCTCCTCTCAGGGCTTGAAGAGCTGGAAGCGAGAGGAACAGAGGTATGGTCAGTGGCCAGATGGAAGGAATCCAGGGAAAGCCTCCTGCCAGGGCCATGCCAGCCGGCTCTTGCCATGGCCAGGAGGGAGAAGGAGACAAGGGCTTCGGCCAGAAGGTGCTGGCCACGGATCCCCCACGTGTCCCTGACAGCTCTCCGGGCTCTGTCTCTGCAACCCCCCATCCGCAGAGGGAGCAGAGCCCTCCGCAGCGCCGGGGCCGGGATGTGCAGCCTCCCGCAGTGGTGCTCGCTGCCACGCGGCCGCCCTGACTCACCCTCAGTGAGGACCTGGAGCTCCTCCTTCTGCCCCGTCACGAGCACTCCGGCCAGCCCTGGCAAGACAGAGCCCGTGTCTGCCCCAGGCGGCACGGCTGCCCGACACGGGCGCTGCCGGCCCTGTGGCCGCACGCCCTCCTGGCCGGGCGGGGCTCCTGCCGGCCCCTGCCGCACGCTGTTGCCCGAGGGCACGGCTGCGGCCGGGCGGCGGCAGCGCCGAGGGCGGGCAGGGCTCCGGCGGCCGGGGCGCGGCTCCCACGGCCGGGGCAGCAGCCGGGCCGGGGGCAGGGAGGGGCGGCGGGCTCGCGGCTCACCCATGATCCTGACGGCCGCCCGTCGCACGGGCCGCTGCGGGCTCTGCAGGTACGGCAGGGCCCAGCGCAGGTGCTCGGCCGCTCGGCTCTCGTCCTGCAGCAGCTGCGGGGAGCACCGGCAGGGAAGACTCGGCGCGGGCGAGCTCTGCCCCTCGGCCGGGCGCTCCCTGCGCCCAGCGCTGGCCGAGCCGGCCCGGGGCAGGGAGCAGCGTGAGGGGCGCAGGCCGGCGGGCCCGGGCGCGGCGCTGGGCAGGGCCGCCGCAGCCGGCCCCCCGATCCGAGCACCGGGGGCAGGGCTCGGGCTCCCGGGCTGTCCTTACCAGGCGCTCGGCGAACTTCATCCGCTGCTTCTTCATCAGCAGCTCCTCGAGGTCCCTCCTCCTCAGGAAGCGTGCCGCACAAAGCAGGGCTTGGCCAGAGGCCTGGAGAGCGGCAGAGAGCCGCAGGTGGCACCTCAGGCTGGGGCATGGGAGCCGTGTCCCTGTGCCACGGCCAGGCGCGGCTGGAGCCCGCCAGGCGCCGGGGCAGGAGGCAGCCGAGCTCCCTGCCAGCAATCACACAAAACCTCACCTTGGCCACGTGTGGGTTCTCATCGTGGCAGCGCAAGAATAGAGGGAGCAGGCTCTGGCTCACGATTGTTGTCAGAGGAGTTTCCTCCTCTTCCACTACCAGGTCCATCACCATGCAGAAGAGCTCAATGGAGAGCCGCTGCACGTGGCTGTTGTCCTGGAAGCAGAGCAAAAGTCCTAAGCACCAACTACTCCAGGACCCTAGGGGCAAAGCCCAAAACTGCACAGAGCACAAAGTTTCCAGGCAGCGTCCAGTGCCCTTGGCGGGGGGCACAGAGCCTTACGTTCTCAAAGTGGGGCGGGAGGGGCTCAGCCAGCTTCAGGGCGGTGACGCTGGGTAGCACGAGGTCTTTGTCCTGGAGCACACACGTCAGCACGCAGAGGGTCATGCCGACCATCTCTGCGTCTGGATCGGCCAGCTGCTGCACCAGGTGTGGATACAGGCCGCGTATTCCTCTGCCCTGTGTGCGAGACGAGGCTGTGCTGTGAAGCCGTGAACGGCCGCAGCACCGCCAGCTGCTTGGGCCACTGGGGCAGCTGAAGCGGGAGGCAGGAGAGCTGGGAGCAGCTGCCTCTGCTGCCAAAGGCCGGCCAGGCCCAGAGGTCGGCCTTGCGCGGCCCCACGCTGCCAGCGGGGCTTCAGCCGCTGCCCCCTTCTCACCAGCGAGGGCTCCTTGCTGAGCACCACGAGGCCTCGGAGCGCCAGGCGCGGCCTGTCCCTGCACTCACTGGGCAGCTGCCTGGACAGCACCAGCAGGGCCCTGGGACCATCTTTGCTCAAGTCCAGGCACGGCAGGAGCTGACAGGCACCGGAGGGCAGTGTCAGGGGAGCCGGCCGGCCGCAGCCCGGAGCCGCACAGGGCCGGGCCCAGGCGGCTGCAGCTACGAGAGGGCCGAGGGATGGCAGCGCTGGCCATCAGGCTCACCTCCACAAAGAAAGCCAGGGCAGGCAGAGGGCAGCGTGGCTGCTTCCCGATGAGCAGGCTGAGCAGGTGCGAGGCCATGAAGGGACACAAGGGGGCCAAGGCACGGCGCACCTCCCTGGCAGGGGAAAAAGGCACCAAGGCCCTGAGCCAGCGGGCAAACCCCTCCCGGGAGTGACTTGCTGAGGTCTGACCGTTCCCCAGCACTCTGCAAGGGCACATGGGCCCCTTGGGAGGCGGCTGCTCCTGGGCATCCTCCTCTGCCAGCCTTTTCCAGTCTGCTCGGCCCTCCCTCCGTGACAAGGCCCTCTCGCTTACAAGCCCGGGGACCGTGTGGGGCACTGCGGGCACAGGGCACAAATGCTGGCGGTGGTGGCAGGAGTAGGGCATCTCACCTGGCCAGCAGAGCCGCTGCATAGTGCTGGGTGTCGGCACAGAGCAGCTTCTGCCAGACCTGCTTGTCCTCCAGAGCCATCAGCTTTTTGTCAAAGCCCAGTGTGGAGAGCAGAGCCTTCATGGTCTGCGCTGCAAAGCTGTGTGCCGAGCAAAGGCCAGGTCACGCTGGGAGCGCTGGCCCTGGCCACGAGGGCGTGGGAAGGACGGGGCGACTGGCACCTGCTGGGGTTGCCGGGAAGGCCGTGTTCCTCCTGGCACGCTCTCCAGAAGCTCCGGGTCTCCGCGTCCTCTGCCGTCTGCTCTGTCATGGTGACAATTTGCAGGAGCAGAGCCACGAAGAGTTGGGGAGAGTGAAGGAGAATTGCAAAATGCCACTCGGACATGGGGGCAATCCTCCACAGCACCAGGGTTGCCTGCAAGAGACAAAGCAGCCCGAGGCAGTGCTCAGTGCCAGGGTGTCCATGAGGCAGGGCCCGAGGGGAGACGCAGGGCTGCACCCGGCCTGCTGCCCCTGAGCCTGCCCCTAGGCCAGCTTTCAGGCCGGGCAGGGAGCTGCAGGCTGGGGAGAGCACGGAGAGCTGCTGGAGAGGCGACCTGGAGGGCGAGCAAAGGCCAGCTCCAGAAACTCACAGCCAGGCCAAAGACGGCCTCGTTGTCCCCGCAGCAGTAGAAGCCGCCGTACGGTGGCTCCTCCTCCAGGGCGGAGAGCAGCGCCGGAAGCACCTCCTCCACAGCCACTTCCGACGTGCCGATGGCTCTCCACATCAGCGCGGTGGCTCTGTGGGACCAGAGGTGCGCGTCAGCACCGTGCCCCGTGCTGGGGCCGGGGGACAGAGCCCCGGTGCCCTGAGGGGCCGGCAGGGAGCATGGCAGCAGGCTCTGCAAACAGAGGGGCCCGAGGCTCCCGCCTGTCTGGCAGACCCCGCGGGACAGGCTGTACAGGGCGAGGGGCCCTACGGGCCACTGAGCACCGCGCTCTCAAGGCACTTGTGCCCCGTACCTGTCACATGTTGGGGCACAGCGCAGGAGGCTCATCGCCACCTGGGCAGGATGTTCCTCAGCCAGGCTCAGAATGGCCATTTGAAGCCCGGCGTCCACAGTGGCACAGGACGCGAGCCTCTCCAGGATGTCCCTGACCGTGGCCAGCACCTGGAGGAGGCGGCATTCGGAAGACTTGGAGTGCTGTCCAAGGGAGCAATGTGGCCAGCTTCCCCCAAGAAGTGCTTGCCTTCCCACCCTACTGTGATGGCCTCAAAGGCTGAGAGGGCCCAGCGGACGTAGCTTGAGAGGCCACATGATCCTGGGAAGGCCTTCAGCCCTGGCCCCAGGCTGCTTACCTGCTGTGGAGAAACAGCAGCATTCTGGAAAATCTCCAGAGCTGGTGCAGGAGTCTCGGTCAGGGTGGGCATGGCCTCGGTTGCTGGCATGCCCTGAGCCTGGGAGTCTGAGGGGGCCATGCCCTCGGGCAGGGCCATGTCGGCCTCCACCCTGCCCTCGGCCGTTGCCTGCTCAGAGGCCGCTGCCGGCTCCGAGGCCGCTGTGCTGGCAGCAGCCTCTGCCCGCAGCTCCTCGGGCCCGGAGTCGGGCTGGGCCGTGCCCTCGGTGGCGGTGCCGCGGGTCTGTCTGCGGGGCAGGCGCAGGAGCCTCCGCAGTGCCTGCAGCAGAAGGAAGGGCGGGAAGAGAGGGACGTTCCATGTCTGCTCCAAGTGCAGGGCTGGGCCCAGCAGTGCCAGCAGGCCTGGCCCAGGTGGGGATGGCCACAGGTACCTTGGCTGCTCTGCGGAATGGGCCACGGGCGGGCTCCCGCTCCTGAGTCCGGTCCTTGGCTGCATCTGGCAAAGAGCAAGCACGGCCAGAGCTGAGGGGCCGCGGCAGAGGCCGGAGAACACTGCCCAGCCCTGGGCTTCCCAGGCAGGGACAGCCCCCCAGTGCCCAGGGGATGGAACCCGGCCATCGGGGAGGCAGCCCCGGCCCCTGTCCCATCCTGTCCGTGGGAACGTCCACAGGGATGGGATGGGATGGGATGGGATGGGATGGGATGGGATGGGATGGGATGGGATGGGATGGGATGGGATGGGATGGGATGGGACGGGGCCAGTCCGGCTACAGGATCCTGCCCTTTGGCCCAGCTCTGCCACTCACTGTCCTGCAGCGGCTGCAACTGCTCCGGCTCTGCAGGCTGCTGCTGCGCTGGGGCAGCTGCAGGGCCATTATTCCCCCGACGCCCCTTGAACAGGCGGATCACTCTGCTCGCCATCTCGCTGTCAGGCCTCGAGGGCACCTTTGACACAGATGCCTCACCAAAGCCCGAGTCAGCGAGTGCCGCAGTCCTGCCTTGCAGGCACCTGCGACAGAGGAGCGTCGGGAAGGCCACAGCACAGCAAGTCCTGCGCTGTGTTCTGGAGGGCTCCTGCCACAATGACAGGAGGCTCCTGGTGAATGATGGATGTCACCGAGTCCCACGGCCTGACCACGAGGGCACCGGCCGCAGGGATGGGAGATGCCTCGGAAAGCTCCGAGGCACCGAGCCCCGGGGTCTGGCCGTGAGGCCAGCCGCAGGAGGAACGCCTCGGAAAAGCTCCGGGTCGGCAAGGATCGAGCTGGCTGTGCGGGGGCTCCTCACAGCACCGCTCTGTCCCGTCCTCTCCCGTCGCGTGCACCGAGCACTGTGGCGTGGCAGTGGCTCCACCAGCGCCTATGTCAGCGCGTGTCACAAAGGGCTGCTCCGACACCCTGTCCCACTTGGTCCCTGGGTGAGCCTGCTGCAGCGTGTCACAAAGGGCCCTTGGCCACACTGCCACGTGCCCCTGGGCTGTCCCCTCTCCACCCAAGGTGCCCCAGGTTGGACAGAATCCAATGGCCCGGGTGTCTGATGCAGCCCTGGACACACTAAGCCTGGCCAAGTGCTCAGGGAAAGGCTCTCCACGGTGCCCGGCCCGCACAGCCCAGCTCGGTGCTGGCCCTGGAGCAGAGCAGCTTCCAGCACGCAAGAGGCAAACGTGTCCTGCCAAGAGTTAAAACACACCAGAGAGGGAAGGTGGCATGAATGTGTGCATAAAGGCCTTGAAATCACAGCTCTCTGAGAGGCATTTGGGGCTCTCGGCCGGACAGAGATGATCCGGCTCTGTCCTCTGCTCAAAGCGGGGGAACACACCCTGCCGCTGATGCTTTGCTTGGTCTCCTCAGGCCCAGGCAGATGCCAAAGCTGCTCTTCACAGCCTTCTCCCTTCCCACACCCCTCTGCCAAGTGCAAGTGGCCTCAAGGACGGAAAGGAGCGCAGGGAGCCAAAGGCACACAGCTCACTACCTCACTGGGGGCTGCTGGAGAAGCTCTTTGCTTGAGAAGCAAGCCCCTCTCTTGCAAAGGCATTTCTCCAAATGCCTCCATGTCCCGGGACACACCAACACACACCTAAGAAAGCCTGGCAAGGCTGAACTACTTCTGCTCCTGGCAGCACAGGCACTCCAGCTGGAGCTCATCTTCCTTGCCCCGAGTCTGTTTCCCCGTGTCCCTTGCGGTGCGCAGCCCCAGGCCCCCTATAAGCAAGAGCTGCCCGCTGCCTCCTCAGGTGCCTGAGCTCCTGCCTGCGCTCAGGGCAGCAAAACCAGGCTCTTCCCAGCCAGGGAGCAGAGCCCTGTTCCCCCAGGAGGCTCTGGTCAGCCCCTGTCCCACTGTGCCCGCAGCCCTTCTCCTGCCCGCCCAGAACGCTCTTGGCACAGCAGAGCACAAGCTGGCCGCCTCTGGGCTCAGCACACCCCAAACACAGGCGCAGCAAGACGCAGCAGCTGCTTTGCAGCCGTGCCCCAGAGAGGTGGAAAGGGTCCCCTGCCTCTGGTCTCGCTTGCTTGGCTTTCTGACTGGCTCTGAGGCAGCAGGGGCTGCGATTGCTCCCTTGTGGGGAGAGCGGAGCCGCCGGAACCGCACCCAGTGCAGGCACTGCCTGACAGCGCTGCGGCCACTGGGACGGTCGCGCCCCCGAGTCTCAGCCACTCCCTGCTGCTGCTGCTGCTGCTGCTCCATTTGCTTTTAGGCACACCCAAAGCTCAGTGCTAGGCCACGCTGGTCTCTGGTTCTGCCCTCTTCCTGTCCCTGTGTAGGGATGGAGCATTGCTTTGCTTTCAGGAAGCTCTTTGTGAAACCTTCTGGCATTGCAAGCTCTTTTGGCCTCGGTGGATGCTTGCCATGGAATCCCTCAGGGCGGGGTTCAGAGCATCCTCAGGTTGGCTCTTCTAAAAGCCAGGGTCCTTGTCCCCTTCAGCGTGCTCAGCACGACCTTTAACTCCCCCCACGGTGCTGTGCAGCTGGAGCAGCAGGACAGGGACCTTTGCAGCCGGAGCTGCCCTTGTTCCTCTCTGCCCCTGCACAGAAGGCAGCGCGGAGGAGAACGGCAGCAGGGCCCTGCGTGTCCCCGGGCTCAGGCTTTGCGCCGCTTCGGCTCCACGGAGTCGCGGGTCAAGTGAAAAACTCAAACTGTTTATTAAGGGAAAGCCAAGGGAAGGGGTGAGCTGGGAGGCAAAGAAGGGGATGGGCAGGGCCTGAGGGCTGCAGGGAGGGAGCTGCCAACAGGGAGAGAGGTGGCAGGAGCTCCTGGAGCTTCCCACAGGCTCAGCTCTGAGCAGCAAGAGCTGTGCCTGGAGCTCCAGCTGGTCCATCCTGCTCTGCAGGTGCTCCCATCTTAGGGTTTTGGGAAACTGTTTATGAAGGGAAAGCGAAGCCAAGGGGTGAGCTGGGAAGTAAAAAAGGGGTTGGGCAAGGCCATAGGGTTGCAGGGAAGGAGCTGCCAACAGGGAGAGAGGTGGCAGGAGCTCCTGGAGCTTCCCACAGGCTCAGCTCTGAGCGGCAAGAGCTGTGCCTGGAGCTCCAGCTGGTCCATCCTGCTCTGCAGGTGCTCCCATCTTCACCGGGAACTGGAAATCCCCAAAGGATGCCGGAACATCTGATCCAGCAGACGAACCGAGTCCTGCAGATCTTCTTTCGAACGCGAGCTGAAGCACAATGCTCATGCAGGATGGCCTCTCATCTCCTCTCAGGGCTTGAAGAGCTGGAAGCGAGAGGAACAGAGGCATGGTCAGTGGCCAGATGGAGGGAATCCAGGGAAAGCCTCCTGCCAGGGCCATGCCAGCCGGCTCTTGCCATGGCCAGGAGGGAGAAGGAGACAAGGGCTTCGGCCAGAAGGTGCTGGCCACGGATCCCCCACGTGTCCCTGACAGCTCTCCGGGCTCTGTCTCTGCCACCCCCCATCCGCAGAGGGAGCAGAGCCCTCCGCAGCGCCGGGGCCGGGATGTGCAGCATCCCGCAGTGGTGCTCGCTGCCACGCGGCCGCCCTGACTCACCCTCAGTGAGGACCTGGAGCTCCTCCTTCTGCCCCGTCACGAGCACTCCGGCCAGCCCTGGCAAGACAGAGCCCGTGTCTGCCCCAGGCGGCACGGCTGCCCGACACGGGCGCTGCCGGCCCTGTGGCCGCACGCCCTCCTGGCCGGGCGGGGCTCCTGCCGGCCCCTGCCGCACGCTGTTGCCCGAGGGCACGGCTGCGGCCGGGCGGCGGCAGCGCCGAGGGCGGGCGGGGCTCCGGCGGCCGGGGCGCGGCTCCCACGGCCGGGGCAGCAGCCGGGCCGGGGGCAGGGAGGGGCGGCGGGCTCGCGGCTCACCCATGATCCTGACGGCCGCCCGTCGCACGGGCCGCTGCGGGCTCTGCAGGTACGGCAGGGCCCAGCGCAGGTGCTCGGCCGCTCGGCTCTCGTCCTGCAGCAGCTGCGGGGAGCACCGGCAGGGAAGGCTCGGCGCGGGCGAGCTCTGCCCCTCGGCCGGGCGCTCCCTGCGCCCAGCGCCGGCCAAGCCGGCCCGGGGCAGGGAGCAGCGTGAGGGGCGCAGGCCGGCGGGCCCGGGCGCGGCGCTGGGCAGGGCCGCCGCTGCCGGCCCCCCGCACCGAGCACCGGGGGCAGGGCTCGGGCTCCCGGGCTCTCCTTACCAGGCGCTCGGCGAACTTCATCCGCTGCTTCTTCATCAGCAGCTCCTCGAGGTCCCTCCTCCTCAGGAAGCGTGCCGCATAAAGCAGGGCTTCGCCAGAGGCCTGGAGAGCGGCAGAGAGCCGCAGGTGGCACCTCAGGCTGGGGCACGGGAGCCGTGTCCCTGTGCCACGGCCAGGCGCGGCTGGAGCCCGCCAGGCGCCGGGGCAGGAGGCAGCCGAGCTCCCTGCCAGCAATCACACAAAACCTCACCTTGGCCACGTGTGGGTTCTCATCGTGGCAGCGCAAGAATAGAGGGAGCAGGCTCTGGCTCACGATTGTCGTCAGAGGAGTTTCCTCCTCTTCCACTACCAGGTCCATCACCATGCAGAAGAGCTCAATGGAGAGCCGCTGCACGTGGCTGTTGTCCTGGAAGGAGAGCAAAAGTCCTAAGCACCAACTACTCCAGGCCCATAGGGGCAAAGCCCAAAACTGCACAGAGCACAAAGTTTCCAGGCAGCGTCCAGTGCCCTTGGCGGGGGGCACAGAGCCTTACGTTCTCAAAGTGGGGCAGGAGAGGCTCAGCCAGCTTCAGGGCGGTGACGCTGGGTAGCACGAGGTCTTTGTCCTGGAGCACACACGTCAGCACACAGAGGGTCATGCCGACCATCTCTGCGTCTGGATCGGCCAGCTGCTGCACCAGGTGTGGATACAGGCCGCGTATTCCTCTGCCCTGTGTGCAAGACGAGGCTGTGCTGTGAAGCCGTGAACGGCCGCAGCACCGCCAGCTGCTTGGGCCACTGGGGCAGCTGAAGCGGGAGGCAGGAGAGCTGGGAGCAGCTGCCTCTGCTGCCAAAGGCCGGCCAGGCCCAGAGGTCGGCCTTGCGCGGCCCCACGCTGCCAGCGGGGCTTCAGCCGCTGCCCCCTTCTCACCAGCGAGGGCTCCTTGCTGAGCACCACGAGGCCTCGGAGCGCCAGGCGCAGCCTGTCCCTGCTGCCTCTGGGCAGCTGCCTGGACAGCACCAGCAGGGCCCTGGGACCGTCTTTGCTCAAGTCCAGGCACGGCAGGAGCTGACAGGCACCGGAGGGCAGTGTCAGGGGAGCCGGCCGGCCGCAGCCCGGAGCCGCACAGGGCCGGGCCCAGGCGGCTGCAGCTACGAGAGGGCCGAGGGATGGCAGCGCTGGCCATCAGGCTCACCTCCACAAAGAAAGCCAGGGCAGGCAGAGGGCAGCGTGGCTGCTTCCCGATGAGCAGGCCGAGCAGGTGCGAGGCCATGAAGGGACACAAGGGGGCCAAGGCACGGCGCATCTCCCTGGCAGGGGAAAAAGGCACCAAGGCCCTGAGCCAGCGGGCAAACCCCTCCCGGGAGTGACTCGCTGAGGTCTGACCGTTCCCCAGCACTCTGCAAGGGCACATGGGCCCCTTGGGAGGCGGCTGCTCCTGGGCATCCTCCTCTGCCAGCCTTTTCCAGTCTGCTCGGCCCTCCCTCGGTGACAAGGCCCTCTCGCTTACAAGCCCGGGGACCGTGTGGGGCACTGCGGGCACAGGGCACAAATGCTGGCGGTGGTGGCAGGAGTAGGGCATCTCACCTGGCCAGCAGAGCCGCTGCATAGTGCTGGGTGTCGGCACAGAGCAGCTTCTGCCAGACCCGCTTGTCCTCCAGAGCCATCAGCTTTTTGTCAAAGCCCAGTGTGGAGAGCAGAGCCTTCATGGTCTGCGCTGCAAAGCTGTGTGCCGAGCAAAGGCCAGGTCACGCTGGGAGCGCTGGCCCTGGCCACGAGGGCGTGGGAAGGACGGGGCGACTGGCACCTGCTGGGGTTGCTGGGAAGGCCGTGTTCCTCCTGGCACGCTCTCCAGAAGCTCCGGGTCTCCGCGTCCTCTGCTGTCTGCTCTGTCATGGTGACAATTTGCAGGAGCAGAGCCACGAAGAGTTGGGGAGAGTGAAGGAGAATTGCAAAATGCCACTCGGACATGGGGGCAATCCTCCACAGCACCAGGGTTGCCTGCAAGAGACAAAGCAGCCCGAGGCAGCGCTCAGTGCCAGGGTGTCCATGAGGCAGGGCCCGAGGGGAGACGCAGGGGTGCACCCGGCCTGCTGCCCCTGAGCCTGCCCCTAGGCCAGCTTTCAGGCCGGGCAGGGAGCGGCAGGCTGGGGAGAGCACGGAGAGCTGCTGGAGAGGCAACCTGGAGGGCGAGCAAAGGCCAGCTCCAGAAACTCACAGCCAGGCCAAAGACGGCCTCGTTGTCCCCGCAGCAGTAGAAGCCGCCGTACGGTGGCTCCTCCTCCAGGGCGGAGAGCAGCGCCGGAAGCACCTCCTCCACAGCCACTTCCGACGTGCCGATGGCTCTCCACATCAGCGCGGTGGCTCTGTGGGACCAGAGGTGCGCGTCAGCACCGTGCCCCGTGCTGGGGCCGGGGGACAGAGCCCCGGTGCCCTGAGGGGCCGGCAGGGAGCATGGCAGCAGGCTCTGCAAACAGAGGGGCCCGAGGCTCCCACAGCTCTCCGCCTGTCTGGCAGACCCCGCGGGACAGGCTGTACAGGGCGAGGGGCCCTACGGGCCGCTGAGCACCGCGCTCTCAAGGCACTTGTGCCCCGTACCTGTCACATGTTGGGGCACAGCGCAGGAGGCTCATCACCACCTGGGCAGGATGTTCCTCAGCCAGGCTCAGAATGGCCATTTGAAGCCCGGCGTCCACAGTGGCACAGGACGCGAGCCTCTCCAGGATGTCCCTGACCGTGGCCAGCACCTGGAGGAGGCGGCATGGGGAAGACTTGGAGTGCTGTCCAAGGGAGCAACGTGGCCAGCTTCCCCCAAGAAGTGCTTGCCTTCCCACCCCACTGTGATGGCCTCAAAGGCTGAGAGGGCCCAGCGGACGTAGCTTGAGGGGCCACGTGATCCTGGGAGGCCTTCAGCCCTGGCCCCAGGCTGCTTACCTGCTGTGGAGAAACAGCAGCATTCTGGAAAATCTCCAGAGCTGGTGCAGGAGTCTCGGTCAGGGTGGGCATGGCCTCGGTCGCTGGCATGCCCTGAGCCTGGGAGTCTGAGGGGGCCATGCCCTCGGTCAGGGCCATGTCGGCCTCCACCCTGCCCTCGGCCGTTGCCTGCTCAGAGGCCGCTGCCGGCTCCGAGGCCGCTGTGCTGGCAGCAGCCTCTGCCTGCAGCTCCTCGGGCCCGGAGTCGGGCTGGGCCGTGCCCTCGGTGGCGGTGCCGCGGGTCTGTCTGCGGGGCAGGCGCAGGAGCCTCCGCAGTGCCTGCAGCAGAAGGAAGGGCGGGAAGAGAGGGACGTTCCATGGTCTGCTCCAAGCGCGGGGCTGGGCCCAGCAGTGCCAGCAGGCCCGGCCCAGGTGGGGATGGCCACAGGTACCTTGGCTGCTCTGCGGAATGGGCCACGGGCGGGCTCCCGCTCCTGAGTCCCGTCCTTGGCTGCATCTGGCAAAGAGCAAGCACGGCCAGAGCTGAGGGGCCGCGGCAAAGGCCGGAGAACACAGCCCAGCCCTGGGCTCCCCAGGCAGGGACAGCTCTCCGGGTTCCCAGGGGATGGAACCCGGCCATCGGGGAGGCAGCCCAAGCCCCTGTCCCATCCTGTCCGTGGGAACGTCCACAGGGACGGGACAGGATGGGATGGGTTGGGATGGGACGGGGCCAGTACGGCTACAGGATCCTGCCCTTTGGCCCAGCTCTGCCACTCACCGTCCTGCAGCGGCTGCAACTGCTCCGGCTCTGCAGGCTGCTGCTGCGCTGGGGCAGCTGCAGGGCCATTATTCCCCCGACGCCCCTTGAACAGGCGGATCACTCTGCTCGCCATCTCGCTGTCAGGCCTCGAGGGCACCTTTGACACAGATGCCTCACCAAAGCCCGAGTCAGCGAGTGCCGCAGTCCTGCCTTGCAGGCACCTGCGACAGAGGAGCGTCGGGAAGACCACAGCACAGCAAGTCCTGCGCTGTGTTCTGGAGGGCTCCTGCCACAATGACAGGAGGCTCCTGGTGATTGATGGATGTCACCGAGTCCCACGGCCTGGCCACGAGGGCACCGGCCGAAGGGATGGGAGATGCCTGGGAAAAGCTCCGGGTTGGCAAGGATCGAGCCGGCTGTGCGGGGGCTCCTCACAGCACCGCTCTGTCCCGTCCTCTCCCGTCGCGTGCACCGAGCACTGTGGCCTGGCAGTGGCTCCACCAGCGCCTATGTCAGCGCGTGTCACAAAGGGCTGCTCCGACACCCTGTCCCACTTGGTCCCTGGGTGAGCCTGCTGCAGCGTGTCACAAAGGGCCCTTGGCCACACTGCCACGTGCCCCTGGGCTGTCCCCTCTCCACCCAAGGTGCCCCAGGTTGGACAGAATCCAATGGCCCGGGTGTCTGATGCAGCCCTGGACACACTAAGCCTGGCCAAGTGCTCAGGGAAGGGCTCTCCACGGTGCCCGGCCCGCACAGCCCAGCTCGGTGCCGGCCCTGGAGCAGAGCAGCTTCCAGCACGCAAAAGGCAAACGTGTCCTGCCAAGAGTTAAAACACACCAGAGAGGGAAGGTGGCATGAATGTGTGCATAAAGGCCTTGAAATCACAGCTCTCTGAGAGGCATTTGGGGCTCTCGGCCGGACAGAGATGATCCGGCTCTGTCCTCTGCTCAAAGCGGGGGAACACACCCTGCCGCTGGTGCTTGGCTTGGTCTCCTCAGGCCCAGGCAGATGCCAAAGCTTCTCTTCACAGCCTTCTCCCTTCCCACACCCCTCTGCCAAGTGCAAGTGGCCTCAAGGACGGAAAGGAGCGCAGGGAGCCAAAGGCACACAGCTCACTACCTCACTGGGGGCTGCTGGGGAAGCTCTTTGCTTGAGAAGCAAGCCCCTCTCTTGCAAAGGCATTTCTCCAAATGCCTCCATGTCCCGGGACACACCAACACACACCTAAGAAAGCCTGGCAAGGCTGAATTACTTCTGCCTCTGGCAGCACAGGCACTCCAGCTGGAGCTCATCTTCCTTGCCCCGAGTCTGTTTCCCCGTGTCCCTTGCGGTGCGCAGCCCCAGGCCCCCTATAAGCAAGAGCTGCCCGCTGCCTCCTCAGGTGCCTGAGCTCCTGCCTGCGCTCAGGGCAGCAAAACCAGGCTCTTCCCAGCCAGGGAGCAGAGCCCTGTTCCCCCAGGAGGCTCTGGTCAGCCCCTGTCCCACTGTGCCCGCAGCCCTACTCCTGCCCGCCCAGAACGCTCTTGGCACAGCAGAGCACAAGCTGGCCGCCTCTGGGCTCAGCACACCCCAAACACAGGCGCAGCAAGACGCAGCAGCTGCTTTGCAGCCGTGCCCCAGAGAGGTGGAAAGGGTCCCCTGCCTCTGGTCTCGCTTGCTTGGCTTTCTGACTGGCTCTGAGGCAGCAGGGGCTGCGATTGCTCCCTTGTGGGGAGAGCGGAGCCGCCGGAACCGCACCCAGTGCAGGCACTGCCTGACAGCGCTGCGGCCACTGGGACGGTCGTGCCCCCGAGTCTCAGCCACTCCCTGCTGCTGCTGCTGCTGCTGCTCCATTTGCTTTTAGGCACACCCAAAGCTCAGTGCTAGGCCACGCTGGTCTCTGGTTCTGCCCTCTTCCTGTCCCTGTGTAGGGAGGTTTGTTATGGTACCATAAGATGTTAGAAGGAGCAGCTGTAGCCGGTGTCAAAGGACTGCAAGGAGTGGTGGAGGAATCAATTCTTCATTCCTTAAGAAGAAGAGAACAGAAGTACTGATATGAGTTTACCCTGCTTCTACTGCTATGGGTTTATGCACATTATAATACAATTATTTACAAGTAGGAAATCAGCAGGCTACTAGAAATGGCAGCTAAAGGCTGATAAGTTACCTCTTGCTGAAGGGTAATGGATTTAATTTGTCCCTAAGTTGGTAGGGATCTCATTCTGTGATAAGGTAAATAAACAAATTGCAGGTAAAATAGTTTTACACACATCCATGTTGAGTCAGTCTTTCTGGCAGGGTGTCTGGACATTGTGTGCATAAGAATCTCTAACCAAATACTGAATTCTAATTGACTTGCACAAGTCAATTCATACTGGATTTCACAAAGGCAATTGTCAATGCTCTGTGGTTGAACAGCTTATTGAATTAGGAGAAAGTCACTCACTATTCTGAGCAGACTGCATTCTGAAAGTATAGGTGAAACAGCTATGAAATCCTATCAAATATGACTTAGCAGGGAAAGGATGTATAAAAATTCCATTGTAAATAGCAGCATAGTGTTCTGATTTTACTTTCATTTTTATGTAAAATTAGAATGACTTTTATAAATAATGAACAAATGAATTTCTCTTTATTGAACATAAGAAATGAGTTTTTCTTTACAAATGGCTGCATAGATAAAATACTATTTATATATTTCAGAAAGCTGTGGGAGACCTATGGAGAGTTCTGTTTAAATCACCCCAAGTGATTTATAAATCACTTCTAAATTGTTTAAATCATCTTCAGCTCATAAGATAGGAAACTCTTTTTGTTAGAGAAGCAGCTAACTATGTCTTTTCATACTTGAAATATCTGATGCTTTGAATATTACATGACATTTGAATGCTTATTTTGCACTTGGGACCCAGATCATCTACTAATCTTTAGGGATATTGGGACTTGACATCCAGAACAGCAGTTGCTTTACACAGTAACCAGCTCCAAGCAACTCTAAAGAACATCAGTTGTGAGGGTCACTTCTAAATCTTCCTGTCTCCAAAGTTAAATTATTTAAACAAATACTATAGGTTTGCAATAAGATGAAATATGTATGTTTAAGGAAGCTTTCAGAATGGCTTAGTGAGTATTAAATTGACTGTGATTGAGTGGAAATGAAACTAGGTGGTATGATGGTACCTTTTTGCTATGGAAGTGTGAGCCATTCTGTCAGGAATGAAAGACTTCATTGCCCGGAAAAAAAGAGATTCCATAGAGCCAGGAGTTTCTAACAGTGCAAACCAGCACCATTCATTTTGCAAGTCAGCACAGCCTTCAGTCATGTTTCTGAGTTTCATATTGGATGCTCTCATTACTGTTTTTGTTTCACTGACTAATCTGGAAAATGTGGAGATCGTGAGCAGTTTATAGCAACTCATCCCTCGGGCTAGGAAATACAGCACAAAACAATGCATATTACAGACCCCCTTAATCCTTTTATGACATCCATCTTTAATATGCATCATTATGGTGCACAAGAAACCTGACTGCAGAGTAGTCATGCATACAGAGCACATGTCACCAGTTGCTCAAAAGTGGGCCTTTGGGTGTTTCAGCCTGAGTGGGTGGGTGTTTTATTTATCTCGTGGATATGACAACTCTCTTCATGTAGTAGGTGAATGCAGTAACTGCTGTTCCACCACTAACATTTGTTTAATGTAGTCAAAGAAAAAAAGGGTTTTTCATATTGTTTTTTTTATGTATTCTGCTCTGTATCACAATGGATTCTGAAAGCCATGGTGCCTTTTTCAACTGTTTTCTTTGAAGAGGTCTAATAGCACGGTTAACACAGTTGAATTATTTCAGCATGTAAGAAATTTCACTCCATTTTCTGCTTTCCAAATTCATTCAATTTATTTTCATCAGGTAGCAGCTTGCTGTCCAGAAAACCAATCTCATTTCATATTGATTTGTGATGAGGCAACAGGGCAAAAGAAAGCAAAAAGAATAGGAAAAAAGTAGCCCAAGAAAGAGAAGCCCTTGACCTCTTTCCTTTATGTGGCAGCCTGGTTTGGCTGAAAGGTGAGTGCTGTAATATAGATGAAAGTAATTCCTTTAATACAAGGAATATAAATTTATTTCTTGCCCCTCTCAGTGTTGAATTTGTTTACTAGATTTGGATAGTTAACACATGGGGACAGGAGTCATGGTTCAGCAGAGAAAATATTTTCTAGTTGAAAAACCCGTGTGACCAATAGCTGGTGAAAACCAAACGCAAGCAGAAAGTTTGTTTGCCCACCCTCTCTCAAGTGCCTCACTCCTGATACGCTCCAGGCTCCAACATCCAGCCCATGCCTCAGTTCAGAATGGTTTGAGCTGTGCCTGCTGACACACTGTTAGTACAACACTCACCCCCTGCCAAGGATGAGCGATTTTCAACACTGCTGGTACTGAAATGCTCTTCAAAGGAAAGGTTCTGATGGTCACAGCTACTGAGGGCAGCAGTGTTACACCATGTCAGAAACACGTCCAACACACTCGAGGGCTGGAAACATGCACCATTGGGAATTATGGAAGTTTGTAAGGTGGTAACAAACCACTATCTTATAAGAACCAGAATTGCCAGATGACCTTGCTATAATTGCAAGCAGCTTATGTGCAGAAAGTCTAATGGGGAGGGCAAGAGATCATTCAGAAGAAAGATGTTAGGAGCAGTTAGCTCTTTACTTTTCATCTTCTGATGCATGTGCTTCCACCTGTCTTATCATGGAATGCTGTCCATCAAAGCAGTTTTCTGGACAGGACTTCCTAAGATGTTGATTTATAAATCAGATACAAATTTGCACAAGATCACTCTGACTCAGCTTTGAATCTGACCTAAAAGTATTTCTTGTCATATGGAAGCAAAATATGGTGGAGCAATAAAACAACAGAAACATTGCTGAGGAACATTGGTGCTATTCTTGGCACTGGGATGCTTCTGAATGTCACAAACAACTGACAGATCAGAAACTCGTGTCTAAAAGAAAATAGGAAACCAGTAGCTTAGATTGTCTGTATTTATTAAAATGTACTCTGCCTGGATTGTAAAAAAACAAGGGACTTTTGGCCATTTTTTTTCCCACAGAAGCATGACCACTACTACAAACCCTGCCATCTTAAAGAATGGCAGGTACTTAGACTTACCAAATGAAGTTGCTTTAGCATGTCATAATCTAATTTTAAAAGTGAGATTTAGAAGTTAATATTCCCTTCCATTCAAATAATCACCTGGAAATCTGAGGGGTTTTTTATTCTTTTTTGTACACTCTGTTTATTTATACTCTCCACAGAAGGAAAGACAGGAAAGGTGAAGGATGGGTGTGGGGACATCAGCCTACAATTGGAAATGCTTTGCATTATCTGGTAATCTCATATGCATTATATGCAAACACATAGCAATCCATCAATGCTGAAAGATCTGCAAATATTTCAAAGATGACAACTTTAATTCCAGTACAAAGTATATTCCCAAATGCAGCTCATGTCCAGAAGATATCAAGAAAAGAGGTGTTGTGGTTTGTCTTTGGGGTATTTTTTAAAAATTACATTACATTATTCATAGACCAGAAAAATGGTTGTTTGGGGAGGAGATGGTTGAGGGTTTTTCCCTTGAGGACCAATTAAAACCTCTGAGGATGGCCAAAAAAAAAAAAAAAAAAGCAACCATTAATCTGAAGTGATTCAAACTCTGGAGAATACTTTTTCCTTCCTACATCCTCTCCCCTTTGGTACAGCTGCTGGCAGAGAAGGTTAAAGTTTTTTGCTATGGACAGGGATACAGTAGTTTCAAAGTCCTGGAACATTAACATGCTAAGTGTACCAATCTTCCTATGTATGAAGTAGGAATCTTGAAAAAGATGGACCTGCTGGAGAAAAAAAGAGAAAAGGAACTGTTATTTTACAGTTTTCTACCCTCATTATCAAGCAAAGCCCAAAATCATCTGTCACTGGCCAGTACATCAGGACAAACCCCAGAGCAAATATGAGATGCTCTTGCTCACGAAACTCAAATTCCAGAATACAAAGAGTGCCTTTCAGATAAACTGGCCTAGTTCACCTGTACAAAGAAAATAAATTTATTAGGTTCACATTACACCTTCTGGAATCCTCAGAGCACCATCTGTTTTTAAGCAAACAATTGCATCTCATAAAGTAATATAGCTGCAGTGATTTACAGAGAACAGTTCAGACCTTTATCCCCAAGTATGATGACAGAAAATTACATACTTTTCTGAATCAATGCTTCCTAGAGAGTCAGGATCAATGCAGATGTCCTTTTCATTCCTTAGTATTGCATCTATTCCTAAACTGGATTAGATTAAATAGTATTAGATTGATGGATAATACCACGCATATCTTTTATCTCAGTTTGACTAAACAACATTTGCAATGGTCCTAAAGCAATGTTTTTCATTTGAATCTTCATGTACATAGCTAGAGATTCAACTAAATTTCTATTTCCTCTTTGTCCTGCTACTACCTTTGATGAAATTTATTTGAATGGAAGACTGACATGGAATTAATACAGACCAAAATTAGGAGGAAAAGTGGGAAATAACACATTAACTGTTTCCAATAACCCTTTCTACTCTAGGTACACAAAAAAGAAAAAACTTTGGGGCACAGAAAGTAAAAGACAGTTCTTTACTGACAACTGCACTCACCCCTGAGGAATCAGGATCACCATTTCATCAGGTCCCTCCTAGTAAAACTTCCAGGGCCTCTCTAGTATAGCTTAGATACCGCTGGAATAATGACAAGCTTCAGTGTAGAAACAGTCCTCCTCTTTTCATGCCTGGTAAGGTAAAACTAAAAGATGTTGTGTTCTGACTGGGTCTCCTCCTGTTTAATTACTTAAAAAATTAATCTACCTCAGTTTTTCCATCAGCAACAGCTGCTTCAGATCCCAGAGATTTTGTATTGTACGTGATGGAAGAAATAATGAAATATAGATGTTTTGGTTGTATTCTGCAGTGGTAGTCAGCAGTTGCATTATACCTGCTACTGTTGTTGTAAGAGATTCTGAAAGACAGACTCTCTGAAGATAAGGTTCTGAATTAAAAATGTTGATCTAAAGCTATTGTGAAATTAATTTGAACTTGTATCTCAGTTCTAGTAAGTTCTGAGAGAATGGTTATATGCAAATACCTGTGATATTTCAGAAGTTACACAGATACTTTGCTAGTTATAAATCTGAAAATGATTGGATTTCAGGGGGAGGAAATTGTGTGAGAAGGTGAGTTAAGTAGCAGTTTCATTTATGGTGTAGTTAAGCTGAGATGTCAGGATTTATGAATGTTGTTGGAAGGGTCTGAATAGTTTTCATAGAAAATGTATAATATTGGTGTGCATTTAAAGTTCAGGCCACTCTCAATTCTTCACTTCTCTTTTTTAATGCAATATTCCAGCCTTTCATTCTTATGACAACTGCCATCAAAATCAATTATTTAGGGCCAAACACTTTTTGGTGTGGTTGTGACTGGAGAAAGAATTTTAAAAAATTCAAATCCATCACAGGTTGCCAGTATGACGTGAAGGAAGAAGGGCAAAATCACGAGAGGCAAAAAAGTCTGTGAGTCTTTTTCCATTTGGCTCTCTCCAGTGGAAGTCTAACAAGCCTGAGATCCAATAGTTTGGGAGAATTATGCCATGGCCAGACACATGGTTTCAGATACACTGATTTAGTTCCTATCTCCACATTTCTCTGTGGATATCTAAATTACAGAGCCATGCAAAGAAGTGGACAAATCATCACAGGGAGCTTGGGGCTGGATCCAGAATCTGGCAGAAGTGATCCTTTATTCCATCTTACGCTGAACACCTAATTTTTCTGTGCCCTCTAACAAACAGGAGTTAGCCCCCAGCAAGATTTTTGGTCAGTCCCTTGATGCCAGCAGGCTTTGGAATAGCCCAGCCATTGCTTTCTCTTCTGCAGTAGGATTTCTTCCACAAATTGCTGGGGAAGTTGTAAAGTGCTGTTATTTCTCTGCATTATCTCAATACTAACCTACAAAAGAGGATGCACCATTAACTGACCAAATGGAACTTAATATCCTTTCAGGCTACCGGGATAAATTTTTAACCCTGGACACTAAGGCCTGCCTATAAATTAAGCAATATAATTTAAAATACCTTTTTGATATTTGCAACTTAGGCAGGATTGTTTAGTGGCAGTTTTGGATGATAATTGCAAAGTTATAGCCAAGGTAAAAATTACTACAAGAACAGATGTCCTAAGGGCAAAGCAGACTTTTGATTCAGGTGTGATCCAAAAAAAGGTGAAAGTGTGAAACTAAAAGGCACCTGGAGAAGTTTGAGAAGGAAAACAGGGCAGCAATCACCAATCTTTGCAGAAGCTGTTAAGCAGTAATTAGCAGGAGTTCAAATACCATGCTCTCCCAAGTGATTTGTTCACTGGTGGCCACAGAGATTTAAAACTGATACCCACAATTGCTGCCATCATGCTCAACATGTACTTTTCAATAGTGGTTTAGTACTGGCATATTTCTAATATCAGTTGACAAGCAGATTCATGTGAGACAGAGTTGGAAAAAGCATCTTTCCCTTGCTGAAGATTTCAACTCTTCTATAGGTAACTGTTTAAAGCTGAGAGGTAAAGAGTAGCTAAGGTTATTGAAGAAATCAACTGCCTTTTTCCTCACAGGGTAACATTCAAACATGACAACTAGAGCATCAGCCTCTAGTTCAAATCTTTTGGGGAGTGGCATTTGCTCAAAAGTTGCAGGAATAGAGAATAATGACAAAATAAAGTTATATTTTTATGCAATATTGCAACTAAAACTCAAAGGATTAATAACTTGAAAAAAGAAATATTCTAATGCATACACCTACTACAGTTAAAATACTTGGAGCAATTTGACAGATACATTTAGATTCTATCTGACCTGTTTCTTGTCATCAGTGTTAAAATACTGAATAAGAAAACCCAAAACAAACCACAGACACACATTCAGTTCTGTGTTGGGTTTCCTACAGTTGGGAACCCCTCTGGCTGCATTTCAGAGTTGCATATGGGATTATGAACAAATTCAGAGTGCTGAAAAATATGATGTTAAATGTCCTGCTCACAGGCACTGATTTGAGAAATAAAACAAGTATTTAGATTTCAAAGCAAGCAAGGACTCAAAACATTAAAAAAAACTAAATTATTTCATCCAGCTCTCATCACTATGTGTGGTATAATGTGTATCATTCTGAAAGGATGAATTAACAGGTATATATCAGCAAAGCTGCTCCTGTTTCAGTATATAATCTTGGAGGAACCATCTGGGAAAGGTCAGTTAGAGACAAGACTCTGGGGAAAAAGCAGTAATAAGAAATGGAGTGAACTGTAATAGTCACCCAATGATCTAAAGATGGAACCCTGAAAAATTGTTGGGATTTTTGTTGAAGTCAGACTTACTGACCAGGGTTCATTAATTGTCCCAAGGAGAAGGCTGGTCATGCATAAAAGCATTTCTGGAAATGGTATAAGCCCATTAAAAAAAAGGAAAAAATCCTGCAAATAATAATAATAATAAAACATGCTTCTGTGGTTTAGAGTTAATTGAGCTTTTCCAGGGGGAAATTCAGAGCAGGACTTTATAGAATGATTAAAGACACCTGAATTCTCTTTGCTTATGTCCTGTGGAAGCTCTAGGGATTCATAATAAGTTCAGTGGTAGGTGATGGCAGAAGATCTGGGTGAAGTCTCCAGCAGTGTCTCCAATGGAGGGTGAGTGTATCACTAACCCATCTTTGTAGTAAGATCATTTTTGGGGGACAGGTGTTTATGTGTTGTTGAAAATACCCTTCACATTTTATTTTTCAACAGTTGTTAATCATTAGTTTTAACTAATCAAAGCAAAAGAATTATTGGCTATCAATAAAAAAGGTTAAAATTCTGAATTAATTCTTTTTCTCCTGGTTTTTTTTTCAAGTAATTCTTTAGTCAAAATTGAGTATCTAATTTGCTGGAGAAATTAAACTCTAGTGAAATAAAGCAGGTCAATGAGGGCTGCTGTCACACGGGTGTGATGGTGAGGAAGAAGTTTTACAGAGACTTCTGTGAGCCACAGAGAAGTTTGATAGGAGGATCCATGTTTATCCCTGAAAGAGTTTCCTACCAACGTCGTGGACACAGAAACTAAAAAAGAAGGAGGGATAAATAAGAGAAACCTGCAGCTGTCTATTCCAATAAGCACTTTGCTTGTCTTTCCTGACCAGTGAGGAATGTGTAAAACTATGAGTTTTGTATAAAATGAGTTTTGTAAGAATGTATAAAATGTATATATAAATACATGGAATGTATAAATGAGTTTTGTAGGAATGTATAAAAAGCATACATAGGTTTGAAGCCTTCTGAAAATGGAGGGTGTTGCTCTGTACTGTGACCTCCCAACTCTGAGATGTTGATGCAGCAGCCCTGCTGTGTCTGCCTGCTCCATGGGCTCTTCTTTCTCCCTCGTACTCCACAACCCTGTAGAACACCCAGGTTAAGGCAATTATACATCCTAAGACACTGAGTTTCTTCCCTCACCAAAGTATAAACACATTTTGCACAGAGCTGAAATTTTGTAATTACTTGTGTCTTTTAATTAGAGAGAAACTTATTTAATTGCATGGACTTCTTTGGTCATGTGTTTGGGGGTTTTGTTTGTTTGTTTGGGGTTTTTTTGTGGCAACATATCTTCTCTCCAATATGTGCAAACCATGCCAAGGTTTTCAGAGCAAGCAAAGAATTATCCTGGTTTAGGAGACCTTTTCATAAAGGCAAGAAGCAGTAGCACTAAACAGTTTTACAAAACTACATTTACAGGAAACGTTTTATAGGATTCTAAAATTAAACTTGATTGAGGGTATTTGTTAAAGAGCTAAACAAATTAGAAGAACTTAATAGAATATTTTAAGCACTTTAAAAGGAAGAAACCAGATCTTTCCCCTTGTACAGTTATCTTGAAAAGCCTTTTAAATAAATAACGCTCTGACATTTGATATAATTAGTTTCAAAACCTATCATGAAATGGTATCCATTTAAGGGTTTCTATTTAGCAAACTATCAGGGCTTTGGATTAGAGGAAGAGAATTCTGATGAACAATTAAACAAATGTCATCTCTTTACTCAATCCACTTTTATTTGTTTAGTGAAGAAAACATTAATGGAAATGCAGATACATTAGGACATTATGATAACTAGCACATTAATAATGCAAATAGCTTAAGAAGGTTAATTACTTCTTAAATGAGTAGTTACTGTGTAATGTTCTTCCTTTGCAAAATACACCAACTCATTCAAAGATAAAAGCAATTCCTTTTTTTTTGGTTGTTTTTTTTTTTTTTTGGCGGCAGCTACTCTTGAAATATACATAAGCATTTTGACCTGTTGGGATTGAAAACAATTATCAGTCAACAATTATAGGCTGAAGTCCAGCATTCAAAGATCAGGAATACATCATCAGTGAAAAATCTTTAGTCTTTATACAGCATCAAAACCAGACAATTATTTCTGTGACTGCTAAAACGTGCCTTTCCCCAAAAGGCCAAAACATAAGCAGCACATTTGAATTTCAGATGATAATTGCTGCTCTTGAAGACAATTAAACCACAATAACTGCTCCCTTGGTTTGCATGAATGCATTCTCTCAGTTGCTGTAACATTGTTTGAGATCCAACATATGAAGTCAACTGTCTCTGTTAGATTCAGACAAATAACTGAGCTGATTTTTCTGGTTTAAATTAAAGTATAACTGTTTGATAACTGGGATTTCAACATATCTACTCTTTCACTAATTACTGACAATAAGAAAAAAGTTTCAGTGTATTCTGCCACCGTGCAGAGCAAAAGTCAAGCTCTGTTACAGTGAGATCAACATTTGGTGGAACAAGTCATACAATGAAATGCAAGTTTCCAAAGGAAGCTCACTTTCAGAATTGGTATTTACTCTTAGGTTTGCAATCAGTGCTTTTGACTCCAACCTCTTATAAATTTTCTAGGGTTTCCTAAGCCACAAGCAGAAAGAAGTCATCCAGTACTTCAAACAAGAGGGAAGCTAACTTCTGCGAAGTGTTGTGGTAGGAACCAAGGTCACACTGCTCCTTGCAGTTATTAATCAAATGTGGGATGGAGAAATCTCCCCTCCAAGCTGTCCACCGTCCTTTTGCAGAGGGTGTTCTTGCAAATTAGTCTTCTTTCTGTAGTCCTCACTGTATATTCCTAGTTATCTTCTCCATGGGAAGCTCAGTTTTCCTTATTTTGGTCCACCTATCAGTTAAGTTTGCAAGCAGTGCCTCTGAAGTGACACATTTAGGTATGTTCCTAACACAGTCTCATGCTCCAGTAAACAGGTGCAAGGTGGGCTCTTGGTGAGCACTGAGCTCTTCAGCCTCCACAAGACCTCTCACCACACAGGGCTGATGACAGCAGTGGATGAGCAAACTCTCCACTCAGAGGTGCAACCCAGCACTGCAGAAGGTGAAATCTAGCTCTGAAACACTTCCAAGTAATTATAAATCCTGCCTTACCTCAGCTTGGGGGTTAGGATCTTTGTTACAATATATGTAATTATTGACATCTCCACGGGGTTGGGAATGCTCTACATGCTGGCTCAGTACCTTGGACAACAGGGGTTTGGTTCCCTTCAACACTTCAGAAAAACATGCACAATAAATGTCAATATTCAGCACTAAACAATAAAAATTAGCCCTGAGCATTGCTGTACTTAATAGCAGCTGTTAACATAACAACCTTCATGGATCAGTTCAAATTACACATTCTTATACATTTTTCTATTAAGATTTTTTCCACGCTCTTTTATTGCGGATCCTACGATTTTCTGCATTCTGCTAACAATATGCATTTTGTGCATTTTCCTAATATTGACATATCTAAATCTGACTTTCTATGGCTCAAATGATTTTAAAAGTCCCACATTTTCTGCTATAGTGTCAAATATCTATAAATATCCCCTTCATTTTTCATAGCAGGTCTTACTGTCATGTCCTCATTCCTTTTTTCAGAGAATTTCAGTCCCTGTGTTTGAATATTGCATTGAAGAGGACATTTTTGCAATTTGATAATGAATTATTATGGCGTAACAGAATCCATTAGTTCTCCCTGAGTCTCCCTAAGTCTGAGCTGTTGGCTGCTCTCTTCTTGCTGTCAAGTATCAGAAAGTTCCTACATATGGGGAAAAATGTGAAGTTTGAGAGATGACTATGCTTGCAAAGTGAAGTTTCCTGTTTTGTTTCTCTCGCTACAAGGTGATAAAACCACACTGGAAAGATTAGATAACAATGACTCACCTAAGAGGAAGATTTTTTTCACTCTTTTTGTGGAAAAAAAATGCAGTAAAAGCACTCTTTCTGAAGTAAAAAAGATGTTTGCATTTCCTGTAACAGAAAGTTTTCACAACGTTGGGTCATCTAGTTTTCATTTTAGAGTTAGGTTGTTCATTAGGACCAGTATTGTAATCACCAGATACACTTAAACAATAAGATTTTGTGATACTGACATAAAATATGGACATGGCCCCCTCTCTCTGACCATGTCTCTATTTAGGACTTTCTAATCACTATAAAACATTTCCAAACTTACCTTGCTAGGTTTCAGATTTGTAGCTTTTCAACAGAAAAAAACCCAGTGTAGTAATGCTGGTAACTATTTTTGGGTACAGCTCAAAGACATTTTTAATAGGTGTAAATTCTACTCATACTTTCTTGTGGGTTTTAAATATTAAAAGAAAGAAAAACGGTCATTATTAATACAACACGTTGGAAAGAAAATGAGTTCATAAATATTTTTGCTATTACTTAGTTATAGCATTCTGTTTCTATTCCCTGTGGAAGCAGTATTAACATGGAGCATAATTTTTGAGGCACAGAACAAATGCAGCAGAGATAAGGCTGCAGTCCCATCACCCTGATGAATCCTAACCATTTATATCCTGCTTTTTACCAGTTCCTGTAAGCAAGGATGGTTGGTTTGGCCTTCCTGGAACTGGGCAACAGACCCATCTCTCATATTATAGATTAACCTGCCTCACAGTCCTGTGATAAATGTGCTGCAATTTCTTGGTACATTATTTATTTACTTTGTGGATAGATCTAAAAATTTGCTATTGAATTTCTCAAATTTTCTCGTAGAATTTAAGTACATGTATCTACCAGGATAGGGGAAATAACAGTTGAAAAGTCTTTTGTTGATGAAAAAGTAAAAGCTTTTTGAATTTTGCCTTTTCATACGAGGAAAAAAAATTAGAGAAGCAAACAGCATACCTTGAAAATTCACACTTTTTCATTAACTATAAATTTTTAATAAAGAAACTCAGGGCTTTTTAAAAAAAATAGATAATTTCTTGAATAAGTAGTTTATTCAAATCTGCCTTAGGTCACAGGAAGCTCAGGAACTATTGATTGGATCAGCTATTGCCTTCATTGTTCACTGTTCAAAATGAGCTCTTCATTGCCTGGGGTTGGTCACCAAGGTCATCTGATGCCATTTATAAACCTATCAGCAGAACACCCACAGCTTCAGAGGTGGTGTGCATTTCTGGAATGAAAACTCATTTGAAATCCACACCAAGTTGCCTAAGTTCTTTTCCCAATTCTAAGCATTGGGATCCTGTTTTAAACACTTATTGTATTTAATTAAAATTCTCCACTGATTCCAGTGAGATTGTAACAAGTCAAAACTGGTTACCATTGAAAAGCACCAAGGCTCAGAGGAGGCAAAAGGAGGGACTCACAAGGGTTTTCAAAGTGACTTTAAAAACCAAAGTCTCATTTAGGCAACTGTATTCATCCACTCCCAATCCCCAGCCCACCAAGGAATTCCAGTTTATCAGCTGCAGCATCCAGGAATGTGTACCTGTGCCTCCATCAGCACCATCCACTCCTCATTCCATTGACTCTTCCCTGTAAGAGGTGCACTCATCCTCTTCATGCACAGGTCTGGAAGGAGCAGAATGCAGCTTGGGGGGAGTAGGAATTACAGAGGAGCTCCAAGGTTTGTATTTTAACAAGAGCTTGTGCTTCTGGTCTCACACCCATCGAGCCTGCTTTTCAACTGAGCCTGCCAGCAGCACTGCTGAGCCCAGGGCCAGCCAGCAAGTCTATTGTAAAGGAGGCTTTGGAGAGTCTACGTGTAAGAATCCACCCCCAGATGAAATCTGGCATCAAAGGCCCTGGCATAAAGCTCGCTTAAAATGACACAAGTGCAGAAGGAAATAATTTCAGATCTAATTCAATATTTCAATGGGGAACTGCAGAAAGTGTTCAAATCTGCTGAAAATCTGGCTTTTATAATATTGTCTCCAGGAAGGTGTCTGATAGAAAAGTTTCAGTGCCAAGCAAGAACAGAATTATCCTCCATTTAGAAGGAAGTAAATAGATCATTTCTCTCTGACCTCCAAAGAGGAAGGACTATTCTCTCCACACGGAGGAGAAATGTAATAAAAAGAATGATACCCTTGGGATCCGTTCTACCAACAAAAAGCTACTGAGCACACTAACAGCATAGATAATCAAGGTAGTTGCATGAAAAATGAGAAATTTAAAAGATTGCTGGGAATGGGACTCTGGCCAGTAAGAAAAAAAGGCTTAGGGACTAGCTAGGGGCAGTGAATATAATTTAATATATTTCTGGCAGAAAACAAATAAGAAAGTACTCATCTGCAATTACAGGGGATGTCATCTCTTTTGAACTAGGGTTTGCAGAATCTATTTG
The DNA here is from genome assembly GCF_027477595.1 of Haemorhous mexicanus. NCBI lineage: Eukaryota > Metazoa > Chordata > Aves > Passeriformes > Fringillidae > Haemorhous > Haemorhous mexicanus. Next base: position 29,193,196 of record NC_082348.1, on the reverse strand, counting down.
TGAGTACTGCTGTGCTTTCTCCTCGCCTCCACCCCTATACCAGCACAAAGCCTTTGCTCTACCCTGCCATTAGTTACACACACACTAAAAAGTTCAGGAAATATTAATACACTTTCAAATAGGGTAATATTTCACATTTCCACTACACTGCATACTGTCTGCAGCTTCATTTAGAAAGATATGGATAAAATAGGCATTTGGAATTTTGAGATCAACGAGGTTTTTCACAGTGCTGTGCGAGGGCATCATGGTTTTGCTCCAGGAAAACCCTGGTGGCTGTAATTTCCAGGCTCTCCCTGCCCTTGGAAGGTTGATCCTTGCTGGGCTGTTGCCTGCTGCAGTTCACTTGTCTGGCTTAGTGCTATGGAGGTGGCCCAGGCCCTGCACCTCCCACACATGTGGACAGTTGAAATGTGCATTCTGAAGGGCAGCATCCATCTTTGTGCCAGTCCACCAGGCCTGACTTGTCTTGGGGATTGTTAGAAAGACAAGTGTGCTGGTGTTTGCAGGGGTCCCAGGATGAGGGAAGAGATGAGGATCTGACTCCATGTTTCAGAAAGCTTTATTTATTATTTTATGATATATATTGTACTAAAACTATACTAAAAGAATAGAAGAAAGGATTTCATCAGAAGGCTGGCTAAGAATAGAAAAGGAATGAATAACAAAGGTTTGTCTGTGACCCAGCCAGTCTGGACAGCTGGGCTGGGATTGGCCATTAATGAGAAACAACCAGGTGAGACCAATCCCAGACCCACCTGGTGCATTCCACAGCAGCAGAGAATCATTGTTTGCAGTTTGTTCCTGAGGCCTCTCAGCTTCTCAGGAGGGAAAATCCTAAGGAAAAGATTTTTCATAGAACATGTCTGTGACAGACAAGTGACCTGTGTGAAACATGGAGAATGTTCCCCTGAGCCCCTCCCTCTGTCACACCGTGAGGATTTGGGCACTGCCTGGTCACCTGCTCACCAGAGCCAGCCCTAGGTGCTCCATGCACACCAGAACATGCTCTGCAGGATTGCACCCTGTGTTTGGTGTTCATAGCAGGTTTGGTCCTGCCCCAAACACTTCTCTGAGTGTTTTGCTAGGAAAACAGACCTCCTGGCTGAAGTGATCCTAGCTGCTGATTTCAGTGGGGTCTGCCTGAGCAGGGCAAATTCTGCTCACCGTATTTATATAACTGGGAAAGATTTTACTAATTTCTCTTAAAAGAGATTACCTGTACTGCATGAGCTAGGTAAGCCAGTCCTTTCACATCCTGCTTGTAAACACAAGACTCTGTGCTCCTCAGTCTGTGCAAATTCATCCTGTAGCAGGTGTTCACTGGGTGAGCTAATGCTTCAGTAAGTCATTATTCAGCATCAAAGTTTTCTCACTATTATAACCAAGAGATTAAGCATGTAAACTGCAGTGTAAAGCACTGATATATTAAATTAATATCTCGGATTAACAATGCCATTGAACATCGGTGTGGTATCAAAATCCTTCACAGAAGTAGGCCAGTTGCCATGGAGATGGCAAAGTTTCAGAATGATTTTGTAGTAATGACAACAACTTTTGAACCTAAGTGCTTCCAAGTAGTCTACAAAGCTGCAAAAGGAGGGGCAAAATGGGAATTGCTATTCTTGAAACAAGTTACAAGACACAAGTTCAAGATACCTGATATTCTGAGCAGGTGTTTCAAGAAGAAAACAAGTATTAGCAGTTTCTGTACAAATACTGATGGTACATTTTTTTTACAGAGCCCCAGCTTTTGTAGTGAGCAGCATAGTCCATATTGTTTTGAATTTAGGATGCTCAATACCTATAATATCTGGGGGTTTTGCAATTTTCTCTGTTCTGCATATGCACTTTTCTTAGTTAAGGATGAAAAGAACCATCAACAAACTCTTTACCCCACAGTGTGAGTAAAAAACTAACTTAGTAGCTCATGAGGCTTAAAACCCTACCTGAGGTGTGTTCCTGTTTGACCAAACATTAACTTTGTCCTTTTAGAGGAAGAAAACCTTGTGTTCTGTAAGGTTGTTGTCCTCTGTGGATCAGACTGAAAGTGCTGATTGCAATCAGTGATAATTTGAGGGAATTTTTGAGAGGCTAACATGGCATTTCTCTGACTGGCTGAAGATTATCTTATGGCCATTCATCCATACTTTGTAATGCAAGTGACATAAGTGATTTCATTGCAAATTACAGCCAAATCCACTGAATTTGCTAGACCTGTACAGCAGGAAGTCTGACATGAGGGGGGAACTGATCCCCCTGTACCTTTCTAATTTTATCTACATTGATTTCTATCACCAGAAGAAAAACCCCAAAAAACTGAAAAAGGAGGAACAAAGAACAAATTCTCTCAATCTAACCCCTACATTTTGATTTTATAGTATGAAATACAGTGATACTAAGTAGAATGTAATAGCAGAACCTTACAGGGGGCAGTTTGACTGCAACACCATCCAAGATATGCAACAGGCAAAAGGCTGAATTGTTGATGCACATTTTAATGGGCAGAGATCCACAGCAATTACTCTTTATCTATGAGTGCATTATTAGTCTATGTAAATATTAGTGAAAATAAGATAATAGGTGAGCCAGTTCCTGCTTTCCTCCAGTAAGAGACTGACACAATAACTGGTTCCATTAATGTGAGCTCTTCAGTGACACTCGAGGAAGTGCAGGATGGAGAAACCTCATGGTCTCAGCATAACTGACTGAAAGGAAGTTTAACCTACAGGGGTTTAGAAAAGCACTGGCCTAACAGTACCAGAAGCTTAAATTCAGTGTCTTTTTTGGGGGGTAGAAAGCACCTATTAATCTCCATCTATTCTAGAATTAAATTATAACTTTTTGTAGAACCTATCCATGTTTTCACAACTTCAGTGAGAGCAAAAGCAATCCACAGCTTCATGGAAGAATCATCACACCCATCTTTTGTGAAAGGAGTTGATATTGAGATCTGAGATATGTTTGTTGGGGGAGAACACAATTACAGGAAACAAATTGAGAAATGCAACACTGAAACATCTCATTTCACCAGAGAAAACCAAATCAGAAGGGAACATTTCTGACACAAGGTCATGCCATTGTTAGCAGAAATAACCTGTGCATTTTAGCAGTCACACATGAATAGTCCATGGGGATTTTTCCAGTTACATGTGGGGGTTTTGCCCCTGTGTCTGTCAGATAAACCAAAGAGCCAAATGAAAGTCGAGTACTGGGGAGCACTATTGTATGATGTCCCACCCCTGGAGGGCTGCAGCTTTGTAATGAAATGAATAAATGACAAGGAAGCAGTTTGATATCCTGAAAATTCTACCCATCCTTTAGGACAAGCATGTCAGGATAAATTCCATTTAATTACACTGATCACTAGCTAAAAAAAAACAAACAAACAAAAAAAAAAAGATAAAAAATAAAATTTAAGCATGATCTTTTTGTCTGAGGCTCCACATGTGTAAGAGTGAATTGACCTCATTTACTGCTGCATTACTCCATTGCATTATGACTCCACACAAGTGACACTGAAATGGGTTTCAAACAGAAGAAAACTACAGCACCAGTGTTTAACCAGGCCCACATCTCAATACTTCAAAACAAGCCATGGACAAAACTAGCTCAGTGTTGATTATTATATTAATGTAAACTCCAGCAAATGCTGAGGGTTTTTGCTCCTGTATGTACAACCTCTAGAGAAACAAAAGCACTCAGCAGCTCCCCATATCTGGTAGTCTGAAATTTTGAAACAATTAGCACAGCAGGGGAATGCACACAATACCCAAGTGTTTTCCACATGTTAAAAGTTAAAATTCCCATAAAGTACACAATGCCTAAAATTTCCTGTTATTTTTTACAGCAGTATTTCAAATCAAATGCCAAGAAAATATATGGTTGATCTTGTTTTAATTTAACCTGAGGCTCACTATGGAGTTACTTCATTGGCTTCACTGAATTTCTTGGCAATTAATATCTGTGTTTAGGAAAAAATGTTTGCTTTTGCAAATGTGGGCTTTGTTCAGAGTCTTGAGTCAAGAATGTGAGAAGTGACCCCATACCTCCTTTTCAAACAGTGCTCCAACTGCTGGTAACTTAACAAAGGGGTAGAGACAGATACAAAATATATGCTGTAACACAAACTCTTCATAATGTTACAAAATACTAAAATAACACCCGCCAAGTGTGCTATTCTAAACAAAACAAAAAAATCATGCCGTGCCATCTTCAGCACCATTTCTGAGCAACACCCCTGTGTAAGGGCAAAGACCAGCCATTGATAGCTTTACAGCAAACATTACAAATAAAATCAGCTCTCCACAGACTGACGTGTGTAGGAACCTGCCATTCACACCACCCACAGGCAGCTAAGGGAAGGATCTCCCAGGCTCCTTATATTTAGATTTAAGCAGTTCCCACTGAATTCAGTAGTGAGATAACAACTGACTTAGCAGAAGCCAATTAAAGCCATCAGTGTTCTGCTTTGTACCCTATCCTAATTAAAAAAAGAACTTGGGTGGAAGTTAGTTTTTGCCACTAAAAAAAAAAAGACAAAAAAAAAAAAAAAGAGGTACTGTAAAATCCCTTATATTGCTTACAGGAACTGGGGTGTTTCCACTGAGGAAGAAGAGAAATGAAAGGATCAAGAAAAAAATTTTAGTACTGCATCTCTATGGTATCAGCCTGCCCAGCTTGATTGTAGAGCCACCTTCTGGTTTCAAACAACAATTTCATAGTTGCTGACAGTAAGAATGTGTGTGTGTGTGTGTGTGTACTTTAGTTAGGCATTTGGAAGTGTTTCAATCAGTGCTTTAAGCCACGTTAGGAAAATGACACAGAAAAGAAACACTGTGGATCCTGCTTTGTTCAGAATCCAAATAGCCCAGTGGACATTTGGATGTCAAACAAACTCTGCCTTGGGCTCCTAGGACCATTCATGATTGTATAAGAAACTGAAACTGCAAACATGAACCCTGAGAAATGGTGAAACCACAGTGATAAGAATCAACAGAAACAGGATGGATGATGCATTGTTTGCAGGGGTCCCAGGATGAGGGAATGGAGGAGAATCTTGACTCCATGTTTCAGAAGGCTTGGTTTATTATTTTATGATATATAATATATTAAAATTATACTAAAAGAACAGAAGAAAGGATTTCATCAGAAGGCTGGCTAAGAATAGAAAAGGAATGAATAACAAAGGTTTGTCTGTGACCCAGACAGTCTGGACAGCTGGGCTGGGATTGGCCATTAATGAGAAACAACCAGGTGAGACCAATCCCAGACCCACCTGGTGCATCCCACAGCAGCAGAGAATCATTGTTTGCAGTTTGTTCCTGAGGCCTCTCAGCTTCTCAGGAGGGAAAATCCTAAGGAAAGGATTTTTCATAGAACATGGGAACAGTTCTGGAGAGATCCTGGGAACATTCTCTTTCCACAGTGCACTTGCCTGCTGGTTTGGCTTCTAATGTTACTTTTTGAAACACAGAACCACCTCATTAATTCCATTTTCTTGATGTCTGACCATTCTCTGGTTTAGGTTGATTGCTGTAAGTTGGAGCTAATACAGCATGATGTTTAGAACTGATTATAGTGTTAGAGGTGTCTGCCAAATGATTACAGTCCAGGAAGAAAACTAATCCTACAGCATCTCAGGCAGAGCATGAGTGTTACAGAGTCACACTGGTTTGAAATAGGTTTTTCTATAGTTGTGTGATTAGAGATGGCTGATCTGATCCCAAAACAGGCCTCACCTCATGGTTTCACACAGACCAAGGATTACAAAGGCATCGAGTGAGCAGGTTCTCAGTGGCATCATTATGAGACTTGGGAGGGAAATACTAGCTAAAACAAAAATGTTATAGCAAATCCCCTCTTGGTTTTCCATTTTGAAATGAAGTGGCATGAGCAAGGGGTTGATCACCATCCCAGAGCATCAGAGATCCTGTGGCTGTGGCTCAGAGGAGGAAAGGAGCCCCTCACACTGACAGCTTAATCTGTGCCTTCCACACTCCAGATAACTGCTCTAATCACAGACCACCTCATTTATCTTGGAGCTGTTCCAGGCTCTATAAGCAATTTCATTCCCATTACAGCAATGATGTGAACTTTCATCTGCCACCTACATGTCAGGCAAGATTCCTTACCACAGGGCCCTCAAATTCTTTCCCTTTTATTCAGAATGCAACATTATTTATAGAAACTTGAACGAGTCCAACAGAAGCAAGTGCAAGGGCAAGATGAACTCTTCAGCCCCCAGACAGCAGATTAGAGCTCTTCCATACATGGATGCCAAGCACTGTACAAAGCACTTGGCATGGAAGCCTCTTTCTCCCAAACAGAAATTGAAATTTCCATGCTGGTTAAAGGCATTCATTATTAAAATTAGCATTTTGCAAAGTTCTTTTTTTTTTTTTTTGTTGGTAAGCTGGCAAAAAAAGCCATTTACTCCTGACACGGGGGACTTGCTGTAGATGAGGTCAGTGGTGTGACACAAGACAGGAGAAATGCACACAGGAAGGCAGCTCCCACATTCCCACCTCAGAATCCCTCAGGTTCAGGGGCTGATCCTCAGGCAGTTCATAACATGAAGTCAAATGCTGCTTCCTTTGCAGCTCTGCAGCCATCAGGGAATTAAAGTTATTAAAATCTGAGTTTTATGAAAGAGGTAAATCTCCAATTCAATAGTACCTAAGCCAGGTGCTATTGAAATCAATGGTGGAACTTGCTCTGACTTAGCAAGGCTAAATTCCAGCAGCCATAAAACAGACATTGGCTGCATTTCCAGTGTTCCTGTTCTTTACCTTATATACACACAGACACATCCGTTTGTAAGGATGCAAATGTTCAAAAAAAATAAAAAAACCCTTTGAAATATTTTTGGTATCTGATAAAGAACCGATCACTTTTCCTAATTATTTTTGAATTTCTATATTGTTTTGATGTTTAGCTGCTGCTGTGAGGCAGCTTTACAAACCTTCTGCTTTTATGTTCACAGGAGCACAGTTGAACTATTTAGTTCACATTACATTGATTGCTGCTGAATAGAGGACTTTTGAAGTATCACTTTAAATCTGTTTGATATTTAAAAAAAACAAAGTCCTGTGTGTGCTATCTTCCTAGCAGGGACTTTGAAATTATTTCCTGAGAATAATTAAAACAAGTTAAATTATTTATGACTGTAAAACTAAAACAAAACACATTCTGTTAGGCCTTTTAGATCAGTACCTAACAGGAATGTTTTGTTCTCTGAACATGTCCTTCACACTGCTTGCTCTTAGAGAGCAGAATGAATACTATTTATGAATAAAAATAAGATTTTGCTTAATGCTCCCAAATTCTTTACCTGTAGTTCTGCTCGGGAGGGACCCAGAGTAAGAACAAGAAAGCATTTCTTGAAGACACAGAGGCATGTGGAATGCAGGGTTTATGGATGTACAGTAACAGCCCTGCTTTAGGTTTGAGAACAGGTATTTTCCAAAAGGCAGCTCCAAAGTCATCAAGAGCTCAATTAAAATGAGTGGGGAAATGCTGGAGTACCCTATGGAAGATTTTCATTCTTTTCCTCTGAGATCCATTGGATAAAACATTGCTTTAAAAAAAACACTTCAAAGTAGTATTTTTGGATGCTCTAGCCCATGCTTCTCTAGAACTGTTTGGAAAGGAACCAGTAGAAGCCTAATTTCTTACCTTTTTTTAGCTAGTTTTCCCAAAATTTCAAGTGGAAAATAATACAAAGAGAAGGAAGAAACAAGAAGGAAAAAAAAAAAGGAAAAAGAGATTCTCCCATATTAATGTCAGACATGTGCAAAAAAAGATCCTACACTTGCAAGTGTAAATGTAAAAAAAGAAAATAAGATTAAAAGCACCTTTATAGTTACAAATTGATGGTTTTGTTTAGCTTTTCTAAATAAAAGCAATATTTCCACACATTTCTAATCAGTAAATAGTGTCTATTTACAAGCAGAGTATTCACTGCAAATTAAAGTGATCAATATTCATAATATTAATTTTATTTTATGCTAGATTGACTATTCATTTCAGGGGCTTTTTCTCCTCAGAGGTTTTTCCTCTCTCCTTTTTACTTGGAGAATCAGAGAAGTGGAATCAGAGTGGATGAATCTCTGAGAATCTATGAGACAGATGAGTGAATTAGACAGAAAAATTTGTCAAGACACAGAAATATCACTTCTTCCAGGGAATGATATACAAATTATTGTAAGTTATAGTGGCCTAAGAGAATATACTTCATGACTTTTCCTCTGATGTGATTTGTTCTGTGATGTGATTTGAAAAGAAAATAAATTATCAGTCTCTTGAAAGAAAAACAACTCTGATTGGGGGCATGTTTTTGATTACGAGGTGCTTTATTCATTTAAGCAAGAGTCCTCTAAAGTGTTTTTACAGGAAGGAAAACTTTAGGAAATGGAGTTACAGGAGAAAGGCCTGAGAGAAGGGGGGTGAGGAGAGCACTGTACATCCCCTGCTCATGGCAATAAGGAGCCCTGGAGAGGACCTGCCCTTGGAGCTCATTGATATGGACTTGTTAAAATTGCTAAACTGCTACAGGCAAAGGTTTATTTATTTCTGTGTGGTGCTCTGAGACTAGAGACAGGATATTTCCTCCATGGCTACGGCCACAAACGAGCCATTCTCAGAGCCTTTGGCCCTGATTCCTGAATATCACACATGCCTTAGCCTTCCTTCTACCCTTCCAGAAGAAAACACTTGACAATAGCAAACACTTTTCACTCCAAACTTGACACCTCACTGTGCCTGTCCAGAATCACAAATTTTGAGTAAGAGGTACAGTCCAAACTCATGGCCAATTACAGTGAAGATGTGTAGAAATCAAAGATGGAATGGAAGCAGAAAAAGAGAACCAAAGAGTTTACCAGTTTGCACAGAGGTGTAAATTACTTGCTCTGAAATACACTAATAGGGAACTTCTGCAAAGTTCATTTCCTCTTATTTTCAGCTTGCTAAAACTTCTTTTTAAAAAAGGATAATAAAATGCTGTAACACTGAAAGCAAGGGGTTAAAACACCTGACCTAAGCAAAGGGTTTCCCAGAAAAGTGGAAACAAAATACCTTGGATTGATTTCCTGCACCAGAAAGCTATGTTAATTCAAGACAAAATAAAATGCTCTTAAAGTTATCCTCGCTTGGGAAAACCTTCCTAAAAAAAAAATCATTGTAAGTTTGTACATATATTTCAGTATTAGATTTAATTTGACTCTAAGCCCACATTTCAACTGAAGCATATGTTTAAATGCATTGTGTCAATAAAGCTAGACTTAAATATATGCTTAAGTGCTTTCCTGAAATAGGATTTATGCCACAAATTATGCCTTAGATTATTACATTGAAACAAGTCTCTAATTATAATGTATTACCAGTTCTGTTGTCTATTTTCCTGCTCCATTTAATCAGTCTGGAAAGAAAGCTATTGTGGTAATTTCATCTTTTGTTGTGGATGGATGGGAATTATAACAGAGGCCATAAGCAGCTGTACAGTGGAGAAATCAGGATTCAGATCCAGGAGCATTTCCTCTAGGTCTTTCAGATTTTTTTCACTTCTTGTAATATCTGGTTCCAGCAATTACATAATCATCAAATCATTCTGGTCACTCCTGGATGCCACCATCCTCGTTGCCTTGTTTTTGGAACAGCACCACAACCCTTATGTGATGGTGTTTTCCTCTTCTCCTGCTTCCTTAATGACATTTTTGCCCATAGATCTTTACCATAATAACACTGGAGCCTTCCTTGTACTTTGGTTTTTACCAGCCAAGTTATTTACTCTGAACTGTTACTGCAAAGAAACAAAGAGAAAATTGCACTGCACGTATGATAACCTTGAAATTAAGGACTTGGGAGTAAACGAAGCCTTCAAATGAAAACCTTAGCCATTTCTCCTTAATGCACAATGAATTAAGGGCACTGGGTAAATGCCATCAATCCAATTAGGAAGCATTAAGTGATCTTCCTCATTAATCTGCTCTTTAGTGATTTCCTATGAAATTAGTATTGAATTTTGTATAAAAGCAGTCTTTTTCTTCAAATTTTTCCCACCTGCCTTCACAGTGAGCAAGATGAATCATCTGCTCACACGCCTGATGCCTGTACATCCACACATATGCACATAGCTACTTTTTCACAGCTGAGGAAATCCAAACAGAGAGGCAAAAGGAGATGGATTGTGTGGCTGACCCATGTCACAGAAACCACGGCATGAGACAGAGCACGTGTCCTCTGCCAAAAACAGCCACTGGATTCCAAGCCTGGAATGGTTCCCAAAGGGAAACAAGTCAGGCTGGAACAACTCCTTCCAGCAGCTCACTGAGTCACAGCAGTGGAGGGGGTGAGGTGTGATTTCCTGAGAGATTCAGCTGGGTCTGCCTTGATCTGGGATGGCTCCCCGTGCTGCACCTCAGAAAGCATTTAGGCAGAGGTGAGGCACAAACAAATATGCTCCTGTAACTTTAGATAAAAACAAATTCTCTACTCATTTCTGAGTAAAGATTTCACCAGTTCTCCTCTGCTCTTGCCGAGTTTTTAAAGCTCACTTCATTATCTATGTTCATGGAATCTTTTCTCCAAATTGTACATTCCTAGTTAAGCCAGATCCTTTAGGTAAATGAACCCTGTCCCAGATCATTGCAGTTCATGTGTTTTTGCACATGCTTAATACCCCAGTAAATCAGATATCAGGGTCTGTAAATGCCTTTTTTTATGTCTCCCTCAGTGTTTTCCATATATTGTCTTTAAAAAGCTACTTTATTTGAAGCAGATCTAGAAATCACTGGATAGAGATAATCAAAGATTCTGACTCAATGGCAAAATGCAGTTTCACCAACTTCTTGTATCAGATGATTGTTGTTTACCTCTGAATCTTAAATAATTCTTTTAAGAAAAATATTCAAAAATTTTATTTAACTTTCTTAATTTGACTCATTGCTTTATGTATTTTCTCTCAGGTATCCATCAATGACATTTTAACAGGAAAACAATAAACCAGGATTTAACACTGTAGTTTAATATACATGATACATCACATGTGATTTAACCAAAAGTTATTTTTTCTCAATACTGCATAGGAATAATCAGTATTCATATTTTTCTTATCTACATAGGCCTGTGTAGCTTTGCACCAAACTTCAGTTCAATTATGTTTAGTCAAATCCTGCATTTGGACTGGCATAGAAATTCTGCCATTTTCAACACTGGTTGGCATCTAGATTGCCATGAGAGTTTAAAGGAGAGAATAAAAATTCAGGGAAATATTTTATAGAGATGTCAATACAATTTTTTAACGCTGAATAGTTGAAGTATGGAACAGCCATTTGCTAGAGGATTTTAGAAAAATGGCCTTTCTCAGACACCATATCACCATCTCAGGTGAGACCATCATGGCAGGAAGTGCTTTGAGATTTTTCAGTGCATCCATTCAATTCTCCTGAACCAAATCCTAGAGCATGAGGAGTCCCAAGAGCAATGGCAATGAATGTCTCCTCCTCTCTCACCTCCCATGGCTCACACTGGCTCTCTCATTAGCAGTTGCATATTTTCATTTTCAAGTTGAAATGCTGGAAAAACAGATTTGTGCATGCACACACAGAAAATGCAGAACTGACATCCCACTGGGGTCCAAAACCACAAGTCTTGGACTGAAGGGGAGTGGCTCCTCTGTCCCTGGGGTTTCAGGCTCACGAGAGAAGCTTCAGTGCACTTTACTGTAAGCTGATACCTGACCCAGGAGATCTGAATGGATGATTCAAGGCAGGTCAGATTTGGGGCACTGAGCTCTGTGTCATCTGTTGGATAGCAAAATAAACACAAATATGTGGAAACACCATTAATAACTTACAGAAATCCATATTTTGCCTTTAATGAAAGAAGTATGTACAAAAGGTTTAATTTGCTTTTCACTTGAGCCAAATTCATTTGTGCCAACAGCATGGAGAATTGCTTTCATTTAAGTCTTGCTGCTGAAAAAGCACACTCATTTTTTTTCCCAAAAGAAGTTTTTTCACCCCTAACAAGCCAGTAATTTCAGAAAAAACCTGTAGCTTGTCAGTTTGACATGGTTTAATTTGCAGCAAACGGTAAACAGAATATAGAAAATGGGAACTCTAATAGAGACAGGCAGAGACAAACCATATTTTTTTGTCAATAGAAAAATCTGTGTGGCAAAAAATGAATCACATATATTTGCATTTGTCCCCGTGACATAATGTTAATTACTTATGTGTGAAGCATTCCATTAGAAGGTATGCACCTAAAATAAATAAATGTTAGTTTAGTTAATTGCAGCCTAAATTCTAGTCAGTGACTGAGTATTCAGTACCCATTCATAGATGCTTCCAATTTCCATCTTTCAGAAAGCGTATTATGCTCCCATTTGCTTAAATGTCAAACGACAGAACCATCCTGATAAATACCATTTAAAACCAAGAAATACTCAGAAACCCCCCAAGTGTAGCTCAACAATTTTTTTTGAATCAAAATGCTCAAGTCAATATGTAGGAGGAAAGCTTCATCTAGTTTAAATTTCCACTGAGGAGCTGGCCCTAAATTTTAATTATACGTGTTAGTGCTCCTTCTTCAGCACAGCATTTCTTGTAGCACCCAGTCCTTCCAATTACTCTGCATCAAATGATTTGCTAACCACAGCCAGCCATGAGGGAAGTTGTGTACCCACATTCCCTCAAGCAAGAAGCTTGCTGGAAGAGGAGCACTCCTGTTTGTCCTAAATTCTTTTAACATTTCCATGTGTTTTTAACGTTAGCTTTCTCTGCTTGAGCTTGCTTTGACAAGCATATAATCTGGGTGAGAATGATGGCAATACAATACTTGAGGCCACTGAAAAGGCTGGGAAAAAATTCATAGTACCAAAATGATTTTAGTAACAGAGCCACTGATCATGAATACAAATAAACTGTAACAGATCTCCCGGGCAATTGTTTGCAGAAGCATACATATAAATATTTATCTATTCATATCCAAAGTATTAAGAGTAAAGATCCTGAGCTACAGTTGGGCATGAGATAAAATCTTGAAATGGATCCTTGGTCATTTCCAATGCTCAGCCTTTAAAAGAACTTTGAGTGGCATCTGATGATGATACTGAGGCCCCAGAGGGTTTTAAAGATGTGAGATAGACAAATGCAACAGTAAGATGTCCAAACAGGTAATGATGACACCTCTGCTGGGACCCTCTTCAGAATCTTAGCACACTCCTGGGACATACCACAAAAATACATCCAAGCTCTATGTTGTGTATATTCCTTGGGAATCTTGGATATGGGTTTTGTTTTTCCTTTTGCCTTGGCTTCCCCTGCATTTGCCTTCACCAAGAGAGTTTTGTGACATCAAGTTGCTAACATGCAATGGGCTAGATGTAAAAAGTACTGTCATTCATATTTCTCTTTCCCCCTCAGTGTAAATTTTACCTGGCAACTTTTCCACTGTTGGAAATAAACCATTTGTGGCAAACAGAAATGAAGTTAATTTGGAGTACACAACAGAGTCGTTGTTATCCCAATTCTTCAAGTAAATTAACAAGTTTCAGCATGCTAAATCAGGCAGTGACTCAACACATGGTTAAGCCAGGTTTAAATAAGTGCTGTGGTAACTGTTTTCTAATTGGGGCCATTAAGAATAAATAAAACCAAAGGTAATAGGCAAGTGAAGACTGCTAAGGGAAAGCAGGATGAGGACAGAAAGAACTTGTGAATAACATACTGAAAACTGAAGAAAAATGCTTGTTGAATGGACACAGTGACTATTAAGTAGAAAACAAAGAAACAAAGATAAAGTACTTCAGTGAGGTACAAAAAGAATCAGGCTTAAAAATGGACAAAATGCAGAGCAGAAGCAAAATCAAACCATACTTTTGTAATTACTGACAGTTTTTATTTAATCCAACCAATTATCTAAAATGTGATTCAAGCACACTTGACTTCAGTGAATTGCCTTCTATAACACTTTTATGTGTATCATTCTCAAAAGTCAAGTGTGCACTGATTGCACTTCAGACAATCAGTTACATTTCCAGAACGGTGGAGAGAGGAAAAAAGCCCCACACATTTAAACCATCCATTTAGCATGAAGTTACCTGGAGTTTGGGTGTGTCTGCCCTGCTCACAGCTGCATGCACCAGGCTGCAGCTCAGGGCAGCCACGTGTGGCACAGGCCAGCCAGGGCTGCTGAGCTGCCGAGCCCAAGGTCACCTCCTCTGCTGGTGGCAGTCGGTGTGAAGAGAGCTGGAAGCAAGAGCTGGCCCTCATTTTCCCTTAGGAGCTGCTTTTAAGCTCCACTGCCCCAGCAGTCTGTCTGTGATGCTGACCCGGAGCTGCCACCACACCTGGCTAGAGAGGCCACAGCTGCCACCTGCCAGAGCCACACTTGGCCCCTGGCTGCCTGTCCCTTGCAGAGAGGCCAACCCTGCTGCACCTGCCAGCAACGGGGTATTTTGTGGGGTTAACAGCAGACCTGCACACACACGTCCTGGGGAGCCCAGCATCTGCATCAAAGCACTGTGTCATGCTGGTGGCCTGCAAAATTTCCAGGGTGACGTGGTCCATAGGTCCTGACTGCCATTAACCCTGGGCTCATCCTCTTCTGACCTTGCAGGCACAAACAATCACCCTGGTTGCTTCAACAAGGGCAGCAGCCAGATTACACTCATGAATTACACTCCCTTTTTGGCCAGGTCACAAACTGGAGGCTTTGTGAGGGGAATACTCGTTCTGACAAACTGTTGTTTTGATGCCAGTCTTAAAATGCCATCAGATCAAGGCATGAACTTCTCACCAGGGAGCTCCATCCAGCCTGCTGCTTCAAGTGCTTGGGCAAAAGGCACTTTCCCTTTGATGAGAGGGGAAGGGAGCACATAACCATCAGACTTGTGAGCTGGGGCAGCATTTCCCAAGGCACAGCCAACGTGCCATAGGGTGCAGAGCGTAGGAAAAAGTACTTGCTATATGATGTGGATAAAAAGCTGACAAAACGCCAAATCCTTGAGAATAGACATCTGAGGATAAAACTGGGAGACACTGGAGTATCTCTGTTGTTACATCAGCAAGATTTCCTCCACCTTCAGGATTTTAGTAAGGAGGACCTGGAAGAGCTGCCCATTTCCCTGAAGCCCACGTTCCAGTGTTGTTGGGAAGCTACCCATGCAAACAGGGCTGTGCTTTCATGCCAGCTGGTTTTGCCTCTGCAGGCGCCGCAGGTGGCCATGCTTTGTGTCCTTTGAAGAGGGAACAGACAGTGGCAGGTGTCCTGTGCTCCCACTGGCAGGAAGAGCACAAAAGCAAGGATCAGCCCGTGCCTGTTTGCGCAAGGCGTTGGAGGAGCGGCTGCCAGCAGACACGTTCTGATCAGAGACAATCAGGGAGCTCTTCCTAAGGCATTTTTCTTTGGGGATCTCTGAAGGAACTTGTCAAACACGGATGGATTTCCTACAAAGCCACTCGTGCTTCTTTTCTCCCTCCTCCTTAGCTGGTGTTCCTACAGGGGAGCCCAGGGGTGGGAATGGAGCGTGCCTGTAATCAGTTCTGCAGATAATCGATAGACGGACGGTATCAGGAAATTAAACTAATATTTCTAGCAAGGCAAATGACAACAGGAATTCAGCATTTGGGTTTGAAAGATTGATGTAAACTTCAATAAGGCAACAGCCAGGATTTTTCTTAGTGACTTTGCATCCTTCAAGTTTTGAGGGCCAGATTCCAGAGATATTAAGGCATTTGTTTTTCAAAAAAAAAGAAAACAAATCAAACTCCTACAGATCACCTCCATAACCACCAGAAAATAACATCCCAGGACTGCTGGGACTTTTCCCATAAGTTTCACATGGATGACCTATGGATGCTTGAATGCTTAGCCTTATAAGTCTATGCCACATTTTTCTTTCAAGTGACTTTACTTTCTCTTCTATTTCTGGGATAAAACATTCCATCATTTTTACTATTTTAGTTTAATTTAGGTCAGAAGCATCTTTCTGGCACCTAATTCTAATTTCAAAATGTCAATGATTTTTTCAGACAGATGGGAGTTTTTTCATACTGTGATCACCCTTTCTGGGGTGAAATTGTTAACAATATCATCTCTTACAATTAAGAGATTTATTTTTATGTCTCTCTGACAGGAAAATCGAACTTCAGGTACTAAGACAGATGTCAAGTTCAAGTGATTATGTTGAGGATTTAATTCACACAAATCTAATCACTTTCTCTAGGTCACTTTTTGAACACTGTGTGCAAAGCCTTGGTTTCAGGGGCACTCACATTTTCTGAATTCTTACAGCTTTGTTCCTGTGCTCAAGATGTGTATGAAATCATAACCTAGCACAAGCATTCTTCAGCCAAAAGCCCCCATAAACCTAAATATCTGACCAGGAAGGAGGAACAAACTTCCCCCCAGAAGAACATTTCTTCATTAATAATTCTATATTGGGGAAGTTGGAATTCTTCTTTAATTCTAATATTCACCAAATTATTTCCACTGAGGCAAAAATGACAGCTTTGGAAGACTGATAATAAAAGTTTGCTTCTGTGTGAATCTCTCTCTCCCTGAAATGAAAACAATCTAATGTCAAACTTGGTGTTACAAGGAGTCTAAGGGAGTGTGTATTTCTGGCTTATTTGAATATCTTTCATGCAAGATATGTGCTTAAATTCCACTAATTCACCCAGTGTTGCTTGTCACAAGAAGTGCTGTACAGACTTTGGACTTTTAAACAGCAATGTTTTGTTGGTCCAACCTAGAACAGTCCCAGCACTCTGGAAAAAAGGTGAAATAACTCACACTTGATCTGCAAACCTGCAGCAATGGGAAAAAAAAATTCCTCCTGAATCAGAGGATGTTCAGGAGTGCCTGAAGCACACTGAGGAGGGAGGCACAAACCCAATAAACCAATAATGTCTAAAACCAGAATGCTTGAAGCTGTGGAAGGAGGACAGGGAGATTTGCCTTGTTACCAGATCCCAAAATGTGCTGTGGGTTCTGGTAGCCCTATTTACAACCCTCCTGGGCAGGATGAGAGAGAGCAAATGCCACAGAGCAATTAGCAGGGCTCAGACCTGCTGGACAGGACACGAGCTCCCACCTGAAAACCACATGCAAGTTCCTGCCAATTTTTATAAGTTTACCCTGGAAAAGTAGAGAAGAATTTAGTGATAACAGGTAGGAGTTTAATTCTACCATCCCCTTTGCAATTCTCTCTGCTCTAACAGAGGTTGGTTAACTTTTTTTCTCCTGCAAACACAGTAAGGAGCCTTTTATTTCCCCCTCTCCTGAGGGGTGAGATATTATCCCCCTCACAGCACTTAGTTGACTGATAATGCAGAAGCTGTATAAAAGAATCAGGTGAACTGACACATTGAAAACAGGAGTCAAAGAAACACAGAGAGAATTTTTCAGTAGTACCAGTTCAGGATAAATTTCATTTCCGCATGAGTTCCTCCCATGCAGAGCTGGAACTGAGAAAACAATCTGCCAGTAGAGAGGTCCCAGCTGTGTCAAGGTTCAGTAACAACTAGAAGTCATGGCTGGCCATGCCTCCACAGATGTGTCTCTGGGGTTTGCAGGATAGCAATGAGATCAGAAAATTATAAAAAGGGCCCACCAGAAACTGCTGCAGCCTGCACATGCCTCAGGCATTTGTTGGGGACAAAGCAGCTCCTGTCACCCACGGCTTTTTGGTTGCAAATTTTCTCATGCTGTTACCTGTGTGGTGCAGGTTCTTTTATTGATGCATTCATTTGTGTTAGAACAGCCATAGCAGTGCAAAAACTTTTACTAGTAATGCCAATAGAAATAACATTAAACTCCCCAAAAGAAAACATTAAACAAGAGCAGTGTTACCAGGTAATGTTCAAGCCAATTCACAAACCTTCTCTAACAGTGGAAAAGTGAAAGGTTTGTCGTGAAAAGTCTTTCTATGCTGTTGAAAATATCAATACCACATGCTGGGGTGGGAACTCTCCAAGAAACAAATATTGATTTCCCTCTTTCCTGATGTACAAATGGCAGACAATGACTGAACGAACTCTGAATCTTTTAATTGCTTTAAGGTTGACAGATGCTGTTAGTATTGAATTTTTATTGTTTCATTGTTCTCCTGTTTTCTGCTGCCACCCCCCCACTCCTCTTTGAAACCTTTCAGGGTGGGGGGTACTTTGCTTTTTTTCCTTTTTTGTGTTGCAAAGACAAGCAAAGGAGTAGATGAAATTAATGTAGTATTCCTTGTACTGCAGCTCACTGTCAGGTCTGATTCATCTAATTTTAGTATTACCATCAGGAACACTGTAGCAATTTCTTGGGAACAAAAAGTACTGATGATAAAACATTCTTATTTAAAAAAAACAACAACATACATTCCAGAAAATCATGCTATAAAAGAAATGTTGGCTGTATAACAGTGAACTGTGGACATTCCATTTCAGTTCAAACACTACAAACAGAAATCCTGCTTCAGAATTTGTAATTTCACCAATTTTACAATAAACATGGATGGCAAAATTGAAAGAGAAAGACAGAGGAATACATAGCACATGTGTTTCTAATGATCCAATTCCTAACTGAAATTTGGAGCAAAATGAAAAGGATTGGAGCAGAGTAATTTTTTTCCCCTTTAATTTTATTTTATGGAATAAGCACTATTCTTCAATACTGGGTATATGTCATGTAAAGCTTAAAAAGTAGTTATTCATTGTCCTGAAGGTCACCCAGACACAGTAAGTTCATTTCATTTTCTTGGCAAGGGATCCAGGCTTGTTATGCACTCTATGAAACATGACAGCGAGGGACTGTCCCTCCAATCCATTTCAAGCAAATGTGATTTTTCCCTCTGGGGAAGGGGGACAGAGAGAGGAGGTGGCTGAACCTGATCCTGCTGTACCTGTGCTCAGCCAGGGGCAGCACTGCAGGAGTGTCCCCCTGAGTGAGTAATGGGTCAGAGTGTGCCACGCTCACCAGGCTGCTGGCAGCAGGTTGGGCACGTGCCAGGCTTGTCCCCAGGGGCTGTGCTGGCACCCACAGGCTGGAATCCCCTTCTCTCTCAAGCACAAAAAGAGAAAGTGTGACCCTGTGCTTTACTGTGATGCCAGTAGCTTATAATGTATATATATTAAGAATAAAGTATTTTTGATATTTCATTTGAATGCCATAGTTACTCATCCTCCTTTCATGCAACATCTTTGCTAATCTCATTTCTTTTCTTATGCCACTTTCATCCAAGTCAAGTTACCCATGATCCTTTCCATTTCTCTTTTATCTGGACATGTCACCATCTATGCTGCATGGATTTGAAAATGTATGTTGTCAGTGAGGTGTTTTTGGTCACAAATTTTTAATTACTGTCTACCTATCTTATGGCACACAACAGAATTAGATCCTTGGAAACTGGAATGCAACTCCCATTTGGGAATTGCACATATGCAGACTGACAGGGTGAGACAGGCACAACACAGGGGCTTTTAGCATCTTTTCTAGCACTTGTGCTTGTAATGGGATGCAGATGAAGCAGGCAGGTCCTTTCAGAACAGAAAATCTCCCAAAGCACCATGTTGAGATATGGGCAAAAGCAGCAATTAAATGGGGTGTCAAGCATGTGTGCTAAGGATAAACAAACAGGCAAAACTAATTAGTTAAAATTTGTCTGGGAATTGGTGAATAATAAGAGCTGTGAATTATGAGACAGCTGGTTCGTGTTGCCAAATTTTCTCCTGTCCTTTTGGCAATGAAAATTTATGAAGGCACTGAGCTATAGTTTATAATTTATCCATTATGATCTTTGAGAAAGGTTTCTTACATTCCTTTAGTATATTTCCATTCTGCTGATGGTAAAGGGCACTCTTGTGTACATAAACATAGTTCTATAAACCATCTTTTTTACAATATTATAGTTATTAATAGAGTAGAAATATAGTAATAGAGTTGAGATGTCAAGTGGCAAAAAATATGTTCAATATTGTTCCTGAAAAGATTATTGTAACCTCTCTGGAGTAAATGAGCCTCTCATTGTTTATTACTCAAGCTGCTTGACCTGCCTGGTTCTGTGCTAATGATACTGCACCACATTGGGTATCTTGCCTAAAACACAGACAAACTGAGTTTTCTAGCTGCTGGGTATTTAAAATTCAGTATTAATATTTTGCCCAAGTGTATTTTGTACAAAAGGAAATTAACAACATTTTAAATTATCAAATCAATTACAGAGGGATTTCAGATTCAAGTGAAATTCAGTTTTGGTGTTCAACTTAAGGACACTTAAGATGTAAACCAGTTAAGTTCATTAATAAACTAATGGTAAAAAAAAAAATGGGACTAAGACAAAGTTTTTATATAGATCCACGACCTTGTCCTAAATTCTGGGATATTCTACTTTTTTTTTTTAAATAAATGTTATGGATTTTCAGTGAAATACTACTCTGACTACTCTAAGTCTGATTTTTAAATGGGAAGAAAATGTTTTCTGGGAACAAGACCAGTGCTATGGATTTATATTTTGGTAAAATTCCTCAAATTTGGCTGTCAAGTACAAGTGGGTCATTTTTTTGAGCCAGCCATTTTTTACCCCTTTTTCTCCCTTATTTTGAAAACCCTGGAACTTTAATGTCATTTTCATAGAAACTCCTTGCAAAATCATTAGAATTGTGTGATCAATTTGCATGAATTGTTCTAATATGATGCATCAAATAGAAGTTATGTTAAGAAATTGTGAAAACTTGCATGAATAATTGCAGTAATTTTTTCTTGGCAAAGTCTGGGAGAGCTGCCAAGAAAAATCTCTCTCTGACAAAAGTTCCTAAGCACTACATTTACAAAAAGTGTAAATATGTAAATATTACTGCCAGGAATAAGTCTTAAAAAGAACATATTTATACTAAAAGAAAAGGTTATTATTGAAACTGATTTTGCTCCCCCAGCGCTGTGATCACCAATAAATGCTAAGTTTACTGTAACATTTTAACAAGATATGTATGTGTTCACTCAGAACCAGACTGATTTTATAAACATAGTGCAGGATGAGGAATGACCAACTAAAAGTATTGCTGACTGTCACTAACCTGGCCAAAATCCAACATATGACATTTCCACAAGAAGGAAAAGTACAAAGAAAAGTCTGCTAAAATCAAGAGCAATAAACAACCCATCTGAGAAAAAATATTTCTAGCCAAACCAGATTATCTCCTAAACACTTACCATCTAAATTATCCTGGAATAAAAACTGTGCTAAACGCAAACAAGGGGAGAAACTGGATAGAGAGAAGTCTGATAGATAGAGGCTAAATCCAATCTAAGCTTTCACCCCATGTTTAAATTCAGATTTTCAGTTCCTAGTCTGAGTCCTTGCCTCCCAGTCACAATTTGCCTTGAGGAGGATGATACCATGCACAGCAGCTTTGTAGAAATCAGTGGATGTACAACAACTTGCCCAGCTCAGGATCTGCTCCTTTATCTTTCAAAAGCACTGACTGCAGAAACCTCACTTACCACTCCTGATCACAGCCAGAAACACCTGGCTGCTGAGGCTGGGTTTTCCCAGGAGTATTCATGCCTCAGAAGGGAACTGGGATGCCAATTGAGACGTGGATAATATCTCTGGTATCACTTGGCAATTTCAGACAGCTCACAGTGCATTACCACACTCTCCTGCAATTTGGTGCTTGGATGTCATAAATTACATTGACACACCATTAACATAGGTAAGTAGAGTAAATAATTGATCTCTCCAGAGAAACATTAGAACCCACTGTAATAACAGATCTGCAACAATCACTGTTAGAAACATACAGACCTCAACAGCTTTTCTTTTTTCATACCTACAGCTAAGCCCAAATTACTTTCCTTTTAGTGTCTTACTTTTGGGCTGCTATTCTTGCACTAATACCAGAATAGGCCTTTAATGTATGAAGTGAGAAAAACAGCTTACCAAAATTAGATGGTTAGAGATATCTGTATTATTAGAGATCTCCATGAAATGGCATGTGTGGGTTTTTTTCAAAGAAAGGAAAAAATCCCTAGGTCATTAGTCTGTGCTAATAGCAAATTTTCTTTGTGAAAGGGCACAAATGAACCATTAAAGTGGACAGGAGAGCAGGAGAGAGGGGGAACAGGAAAAAGGTAGAAGAGCAGGATAAAATTCAAAAAAAAAAAAGTGAGAAAATGTGAGAAGATGAGCGAGAAAGCAAGAAGAAGAAAGTAGGAAACAATTCACTTGGAACATGCAAATAAAAGATGAGCACGAGAATTCTAGGCACAGATGGATTCCCATTTTGGAAATTCTGACAGGATTCATAGACTTAGGAGAGGATGTTATTCTTCATCAGATGAATGATACTGATGTGACAAGCAATATATACAAAGGTTAGAAGTAATTCTATAAAAAGAAAGAAAGAAAGGAAGGAAGGCTAGCCACTGAAAGCTGAAAGTACAGTTTGCATTTATGCCTTTCATTCCTTGTTAAAAATATGCTGGTGACATGCATGTTTAAAGAACAGAAATTCTTTTCAAATCTGGGTTATTAAACCTTCTCTTAGACTCAGCACAAGTGATGAAAGGTAGCCATGTGTTCAGATAGCTGAGGTATGAATCATTCTAGGGCTACTAAGTTGTCCCAGATATTCACAAACCATCTGTTAAGTGAAAGAACGTTAGGTGTACACTATACTAATAATTCTTACATTAAATCATTTTACTCAGCATGACACATCATTGGGAACAGCAGAAAAGTACTTCTGAATACCCACAAAATCCTCACACAATTTTAAATATAGTAGGTGAGGGTATGTTTGAGTGGGCAGTGATAAGTAAGAGCATCTTTGCACAGAAAAGGGAACTGCTTTGAGAACATGCCTCTTATTTTCTCACAAATACCAAACATTAATTTTATCTTCACTGCTGGTCACAAGATTCAGAGAAATTAAGGCTGAAGATGAAAATCAGAATGCATAAAACTCTAATATTTTCACAGGCTAAGTGTGATTTAATTCCTGATGCATGTATTGTGGCTTTCTCTCATAGATTATGTTTCATTATAAATTCTAGTGGGTAAATTCTGGGTCAGAAATCCTCAGCTTTGACTTTGGCAACAGCACTGAGTAAATAATACCCTCATGGCCCCAACACACTCTCCCCCCTGCCTTGGCCAGAACAAAGTGTGTTATCTTTATCCTCAATTTCCTGAAACACTTCAAAAATATTTGTAAACTGTTTAGTTTGTGAAGCAAAATGGTGACCTGATCCCAGTGAGAATCAGAAGCAGAAATTCTAACACATTTCAGCATTGCAGTCAGCACTGGAATTGTCAGTGTGTTTGAGTTATGTCTTGGACTTTGCCAGGCAGAACCTAAGCTGTGACTTGCTAAACTGACCATTCAGTTCAGATTTACCCAACACTAACCATTAGCACCTCTCTATTTTCTTTCTTCTATGTGGCAATATGCTTTTTGTCTTTATTTCTGGGAAACCTGAAAAGCCTTTAGGGAAGCCAAAGGTTCTTTTACAATAAAAGGAGCTCTTGATTTGTATCAGTCCAGTAGTTACTAGATTGTACTTGTGTGGTGAGGTGTAGAGTATAAAACCTTAGCAACCCAATATTTTTTCCTTTCAATGACAAAACAAATTGGCTCACTCTCAAAATTATTTCTTCTGAACTTAGGAAAACTCAGAATATCCAAAGATGAAGTGAACTTTTCACCCCAGACTTAGAATTAAAACTGCCTGTTTAGCTTTCTCCCATTCCCTTCTCTTCTCAAGAGTACAAATAGAAGGCTCAGGAATAAATATTAGAAACTTTCAGCCATAAATCACTATTTATATCTTGCTGAGGTCAGGGCTAAGGCACTCATTTCTGAAAAATGTTTGCAGTCCCTTGTGACCTCCTGAAGCCAGTGGATCTCAACTACTTCATGCCAGGGAAGATTTGTGACTTTACAAATTCCATTCTCAGTTCTTTATTTGCCCACCTCATCCCCAAAGCCACTTCCCTGAGGAGTCCCCTGCTGAGGAGCAGACAGAGAGAGTTCTCAGACAGAGAGAGATCCACCCTCTCAGGAAGCACTCCTTTATTAGGGATGAAGTCATTCTAAAGCATTATGATATGGGAATAATATGGCCAGGAAGAAAGCAGGACAGTGGTGAGGGAAGGCTGCAGGGGTTCTGGCCACTATTCAGTGCTTGGAGAGCTGAAGGGTGGAAACAACATGCCATCCTGCTCCTGCTGGGTTGTGTTTATCAGTGGAAGACAAATTAGTGTTTCAGCCCCACCCTCTTGATCTTAACTGCAAGCTATAATTGCACAAGATCAAAATTTATATAGGCAAGAACAAAGGGTTTGTCTCATTCTGTGTGTTTTGTGGGAATTGAATCAGGCAAAGTGCAGCAAAAACAAAATGCAGTCTGACTTTCCTCCTAACACAGGAGAGACTTTGGTTTAGTCCTGTTCAGGTGTGAAAGCCAAGTTTTTGCTTACTTTTGTCCCTTTTATAGCTGTTGTACACAATAGCAAGGTGTTATTCTTATGAAATCACATAATTCACCAGAATGGTGCTAAAAATTCTTCTAAAGTGTTATTATTTAATACCAGTTTCACTTTAATGCAAAATTCACTATATTAAATTTAGAATTTATGCTTTTAATTTATTAATTTGTATCTTTTAGAGAGGAAAAGGTTTGGAAATATAAGTATTTTGATAATTAAAAGAGCTGCAAACCCAAGAAAAGAAGAAAAATAACTGATCAGTGCTTGGTTGAGAGAAAGCTGGAGAAGAAAATCATATACAAGAAGAAAAGTTGCATTTCTGTGAAATGCACTCTTCTAACACAACATTTCCACTGACTTTGATGGGAATACTTATCTGAAAGGAATACTGTTGGATACTAACTGGCTATCAGTGCTGAGATACAACCAGCCTGGCTCCCAACATAAAAGGTGTCTATCACAAACATGATTAAAGTGCACACAGATGTGCAGAGTGTGTGGATCAGACTGTGCCTCCCAGACTGATGTTTTCTCTGTTCAGTAGGTGGTGTAACTGTCTCCTGGATTTTTTTTTTCCCCCTACTCCATGATGCTTGAACTGCCCTTCCTAGTGGCACTGTCTCCCAGGAGGAATGGAGAATAATTCCTTAGAGCCATGCACTATGACTAAGCAGCTGGCTTAAACCTTGAAAATTAAATTTGAATCTCTTGAGTCCAGAAAGAGTAAATTTCGTTCCCTTTCTACCTAGAAGCAGAAAGATACTGCTTAAAGCCACCTCACACCTCTCTGCTTTGGACTCCAGGCATGAAAATCTGGCAGCCAGAAGGCTTTCAGACTCCCTAAATTTTGCTTTCCATTAGATAGTACATACTTGCTGGAGAAATATGCTATACAGAGACATTAAATATCCCATCGTGTCCTCCACAAATTGGTGTTAATATTTTCTAATCCTAGACCTCCAGTTGGAAGGAACTCTCACAATATCACAGCCCATATTGTTAAATACTTTCTCATTTAGCTTATAGAACGTAGGTTTAATGAGAATTTGAACTGTGATCTTTTAATGGGATCACTTAGTTCATTAAAACATGGTTTCACCTACACAAATCTCCTGCTCGTGAAGTTCACTGCAATGAATCAGAGCCCAGCACACATGAGTAACTGCAGAGTGAGACTGAGCTTTCCTCTGGTGCAGTCCCCCATTGGTTTCTCACAGTGAGGGCTTTTCAGAGACTGCTGCTCTGAAATAATAATGAGAAAACCCATTAGAAACGATCCATTTTTATTTTTAAAGAATGGAACATAAAGTGATTCATTGCACTATGGCATGTGAAGTCTGTGATTCTGCTTTCAAGTCCCTGTTCATCCAACCTTGCAAACAACTAAAAAAACCACTGTATTTGGTTGAAGTTTGACTTACTAGGATTTTCCTATTGCCTAAAAGTGGATAGAAAGTAAAAGGATGGGGAAAGAGACAGCAAAAGATAAAAAGAAAACTTATATGAAATAGAACTGGACCCTTCTAGGGCCTTCCAGGAATAGACCATGGTTTATACAATGGTTGAGCATTTGAAAACAAATAGTTCTACAGTTCTGCAAGAATTTCCATAATGGCTTTTCCTTTCTAATTTTTTGTTGTTGTTTTTTCTGTAGTCTCTCTTGAATCCTTCTTGGCCCATTAATTCATCCACTTGTAAGATGGAGGACAAGCATCCTAAGAATGTAATGGGGGCAGGACAATTCCCTTATCATTCATATGCACAAATCACCCTTTGAAAATATGAAGAACTTTTCCCTCCAATCTTTGTAACCTTTGCTGTCAGGGTCAGTTGCCTGCTTTATCCCCATCTCACCCCAGTGGTGCTGGGAAAAGCCTGGCAGCAAATAACTGCTAAATTCCTCATTCCTGATCCTCCATTTCTACCAGGAGTGTACCAGGGCTGACAGCCTGGGAGGGACCCATGGGATCTCCCAGACACACAAAGATGAACATTCACCTGCATGCTTGGGTGGCAAAGCCTAGAAGAAAACAGGCTGCAATGCAGAAGGAAGATCCCAGGTTTAATGCCTGTTGCTTGACTCATTCACTTGTATTACATCACCTCAACTCCCATCAAGTTTCCATGCCCTGACTGAAGACACCTAGATACTTGCTAATTTTGTGGAAGAGAGTTTTCTTATACTAACAGGAAATTCGTAGATTTTTAAAACCAATTTTCTTACCTATAAGAGTTAGTATTTCTTCCCTTTCAAAGCAATAATTTTGACAAAATATAAATTTAAAAAATTTGTGAGAGTGCTCCCTCATTTCTGGTAAGAGCTAGACAACTTTAGCAGAAAACTATTGATATTTGAAAGTAAAATATATATGCACATATGCAAAAAATGCACAGAGGTACAGAAGGATGGTTCTTTCTGCAGTAAGGTTACTTTTCCCTGACTGTACAACTGCTGCCAAAGGCCTGAAGTGCCCAGGGGCAGATGAATGTGCAGTGAAGAGACCCTGCACAGGATAAACACAGCCCATCACATGGCTGTCCAATTTATCACCCAGACAGCACCAAGCAGGGAGGGTTCACAAATGATATTAACCTAATTTAAATCCCTCTAGCCAAAATAATTGAACACGAGAGCTGCTGTTTACAAATATGTGATCTAGCCATGAAAGCCATTCTGACATTTTATAGAAGCTGGGTTGTGCCTCCCAACATGCAGATAAGGCACCACTCTGGGTGATTAAATATGACAGAATCCTTCCTGGAGAAGTATCAGTTTGTATAAGCTCCTCAAGAAAGTGTTGAATATATTTACCTGGACAGTGTCAGGTTGTGCTGCACCATCATTAGAAAATTGACAAGAAAAGTGCTAGAGGTAAACAGCAAAT
The DNA here is from genome assembly GCF_027477595.1 of Haemorhous mexicanus. Lineage (NCBI taxonomy): Eukaryota > Metazoa > Chordata > Aves > Passeriformes > Fringillidae > Haemorhous > Haemorhous mexicanus. Next base: position 29,165,827 of record NC_082348.1, on the reverse strand, counting down.
GATGGAAAAGGGCAGGGAAAACCAGCAGCCAACAAGACATGAGGGAAAAAAAGGAAAGGATTTTGATGGAGAGTCTTTTTTATGCTAAGTCACTTTAATGGACACAGCCAGGGAAAAAAAGAAATTCTTTTTTATCATAGGATTGTTAAACCTATTCCCCATAGTCACAGTGCACTGAAAGAAACATTTTAAAATCTGATAACCAGAGGTAGAAAGAATGCAGTAACAGAAGAAGGTCTGTCCCAGAAAAATGACTTTTACAAAGAGAGCCAGGATCCTGATCTGCCCTGTAAATAGAAGTTTCTGATTAAACTGAGCTGGGAGCCTCTGGGAAAAATAAAGGAAAAACTAAATTTTTCAAAATAGCTTAAATAACAATAAATTTTAAAAACCATTTATCCTGAAATAAATGACTAATTTATTCCCAGAATTCTTCATCATTTCTGAATAATATACGTGATGAAGTGTGAGAATGATGCTTGATTAAATGAGGTCCCTGGAGTGCATTAGAGGAGATTTAGTCTGGAAAACAGCATCTGCTGTCTCTTTCTTTCCTTCTCTCAATTCTCTCAATGCTGTGTTGTTTCCACGTATTACAGCATATTACCCTCTTTCATTTTTAACAGAATAGGACAATATTTATTCAGATTTTTTGTGGTGGCCATACAATGGGTCTTTCAGTGTGAGGGCCTAAAAAATATTGCTGAATACTTATTTCATTTTTCCTAGCAGGAATAGTAATTACCTTCTCACTCGCAGGTCATACAAATCTAAGTCATTATCTGATATAATAAGGCCAGTAAATTTAATTCAACTGGCTTTTTCCAGGGCTATTTTTTGGTCATATTTCTGTTCTTACTGATGCAGCCAGCGTTGATGATTGTGGCTTTGATGCAGCACTGATGAGAGCTAAAGAGATCTGTCAATGATCAACAGCTGGGTACAGCAGCACTGCTGTCCTTTGCCATTGCCAGCAGCTTGGAAATGATGGAAGGCCTGGGCAGTGCCCAGTACAGCTGTGCTGGGCACACCCAGCTCTAGAGGAATGATGAAAGGCCTGGGCAGTGCCCAGTACAGCTGTGCTGGGCACACCCAGCTCTAGGTGAATGATGAAGGGCCTGGGCAGTGCCCAGTACAGCTGTGCTGGGCACATCCAGCTCTAGATGAATGATGGAAGGCCTGGGCAGTGCCCAGTACAGCTGTGCTGGGCACACCCAGCCTCACCCAGCTCTAGGTGAATGATGAAAGGCCTGGGCAGTGCCCAGTACAGCTGTGCTGGCACACCCAGCTCTAGAGGAATGATGAAAGGCCTGGGCAGTGCCCTGTACAGCTGTGCTGGGCACACCCAGCCTCACCCAGCTCTAGATGAATGATGAAAGGCCTGGGCAGTGCCCAGTACAGCTGTGCTGGGCACACCCAGCCCTAGGTGAACAATGAAAGGCCTGGGCAGTGCCCAATACAGCTGTGCTGGGCACACCCAGCTCTAGGTGAATGATGAAAGGCCTGGGCAGTGCCCAGTACAGCTGTGCTGGCACACCCAGCTCTAGGTGAATGATGAAAGGCCTGGGCAGTGCCCAGTACAGCTGTGCTGGGCACACCCAGCCTCACCCAGCTCTAGGTGAATGATGAAAGGCCTGGGCAGTGCCCAGTACAGCTGTGCTGGGCACACCCAGCCTCACCCAGCTCTAGGTGAATGATGAAGGGCCTGGGCAGTGCCCAGTACAGCTGTGCTGGGCACACCCAGCACTAGATGAATGATTAAAGGCCTGGGCAGTGCCCAATACAGCTGTGCTGGGCACATCCAGCTCTAGGTGAATGATGAAAGGCCTGGGCAGTGCCCAGTACAGCTGTGCTGGGCACACCCAGCTCTAGAGGAATGATGAAGGGCCTGGGCAGTGCCCAGTACAGCTGTGCTGGGCACACCCAGCTCTAGGTGAATGATGAAAGGCCTGGGCAGTGCCCAGTACAGCTGTGCTGGGCACACCCAGCCCTAGATGAACAATGAAAGGCCTGGGCAGTGCCCAGTACAGCTGTGCTGGGCACACCCAGCTCTAGAGGAATGATGAAGGGCCTGGGCAGTGCCCAGTACAGCTGTGCTGGGCACACCCAGCTCTAGATGAATGATGAAAGGCCTGGGCAGTGCCCAGTACAGCTGTGCTGGGCACACCCAGCCTCACCCAGCACTAGGTGAATGATGAAAGGCCTGGGCAGTGCCCAGTACAGCTGTGCTGGGCACACCCAGCCTCACCCAGCTCTAGGTGAATGATGAAGGGCCTGGGCAGTGCCCAGTACAGCTGTGCTGGGCACACCCAGCTCTAGATGAATGATGAAAGGCCTGGGCAGTGCCCAGTACAGCTGTGCTGGCACACCCAGCTCTAGATGAATGATGAAAGGCCTGGGCAGTGCCCAGTACAGCTGTGCTGGGCACACCCAGCCTCACCCAGCTCTAGGTGAATGATGAAAGGCCTGGGCAGTGCCCAGTACAGCTGTGCTGGGCACACCCAGCCTCACCCAGCTCTAGGTGAATGATGAAGGGCCTGGGCAGTGCCCAGTACAGCTGTGCTGGGCACACCCAGCTCTAGATGAATGATGAAAGGCCTGGGCAGTGCCCAGTACAGCTGTGCTGGCACACCCAGCTCTAGATGAATGATGAAAGGCCTGGGCAGTGCCCAGTACAGCTGTGCTGGGCACACCCAGCTCTAGATGAATGATGAAAGGCCTGGGCAGTGCCCAGTACAGCTGTGCTGGGCACACCCAGCCTCACCCAGCTCTAGATGAATGATGAAAGGCCTGGGCAGTGCCCAGTACAGCTGTGCTGGGCACACCCAGCCTCACCCAGCTCTGGAAGCTGAGGACAAGCAGGGACAGCTCATCTGCAAGGCTGCCTGAAAGGCCAGGTTATTGGAGCTCAGGTTGAATTTTGAAACCTTTGTACAGATCCCAGCTGTCCCTTAGGGTGCCAAATCTGGCACCAGCCTGCAGCAGCATCCCAGCCCACATCTGAGCAGGATTTTCATCCCACTTTCTCCTGCTGTACTCACACCATCTGCCTACCAGCCACAGAGACATGGGAACACTCAGTACCTGCCATACCAGTAACTTGGGGGAAAAACTTCTATTGTAACAGTGAACTTATTCAGCTTCAATAAATACCAAAACATGACTGGTATGTAGGTGGCCAGATGCTTGTCCACAAATATCTTCAGACTAATAGTGGGTCCAGTGGGTGGATTTGGTTTGTTGAGTTGTTATTTTTTCTACTTGAAAGCTGTGCTGTTCAAACATTTTCTGGTATGCTCTGCTTCTTCATTAACACACATTCCTTCCCTACCACGTGCTACATTTGATTAGGAAGACAACCATTTTTACAAGATGATATTACATCAATATTAACTAGTGACAGAGATGATATCAAAGATAGAACTGCCATCGAGTCATTAAGAGACTGTAATTTGCTTGAACGTTTTCATGAAATTATAAAATTGGGTATCATATCTATATCTGATTATGAACAGCAACATATCTCTGAATTATTAATTACAATCTTGTTTTTACTTGTTGACAGTCTATGACTAATTGCTGTCTGAAGAGGATTTAAACAGATCAATTCAAAAATCAGCCATCTAAAGAAAGGTAACATGCTTAACATGTATTCAGATGGGACTGCAAAGTTCCTGTGTTTTATTTGGATATCTCTATTATATGGTAGCTCCTTAGGAGAAAAAAAAAACCAAAAAAAACAAGTGCATTAACTAATTTAATAACTTAAATGTTATTTGGGTTTTGTAATGCTGTTAATTTACCTATATTCAGAGCAAAGCAGAGAATTAGAAGGATTTCTGATACCCACAGTGAGATCTTCCACCATCTAACCATGAGCAACACACTGCTGATGACTGGTCTCTGTCCAGTGTCAGCAGAGGACTCCATCAGTGCAGCTGCAGGGAGAACTGCAGCTGAGCTCTGGGGGGGAGCTGGAGACAAGAGGCCCTGAACTGATGACCCCTTGCACAACAAAAGGCACAAGGACCTCTGCCTATCATAGGTGCTCAAGTGTGACTGACCTAGGGGTTCCTGGATGCTCAAAGAAAGTTCCCTTAAGAGTTTCTTAGGATTTTGGATGGCCTCTGATCTGGTCCCATCTTTTTTGGAGCTGGAATGCACTGGGCATTCTCTTGGGGTGTATGTTCCAGTTCTGTTTCAGCTGAAAGGAACGTGGGTCACACTCTGTGTTCTGTGATGTGGACCTGGCAGCAGTAAGCATGGGAGATGCAAAGGTTTGCTCCAAAGCAGGACCATCATCTGTCAAGTCAGAAATGAAATGTCCTTGTGGTGTTGCACTGGGCTTAGAAGCAGCAACACTAAAGCCTGGCTGGTTACTTGGGTAATCAGCAATGACAGAACCTTCTCTGAAACCTCTTATCATTCAGCTTTCAGAAGTAATATCTCCATTTAAAGAATAGGGATCTTTATCACATCAGAAGGCTGTTACTTCTGATTTGGAATATAATTTAAACTGAGTCTGAGTTCTTTTTCAAACAGGCATGATCACTGTAAAGTGAACTTTCTGAAAGTCCCAAATATCATGTGAAATACAAAGCAAGGCTACATAATTTTTCTTCCTATCAACTTGTTTATCTTCACTGAAATTCTTTTAAATGTAATACTTAAGTTGTGGCTAATAGCTGAGATAGAGTAAGCAAGCATATCACCCACTTTAGAGAAATGTGGCTCTGCCTGAGAAGCAGTAAGAGATTCCCTGTTTGATAACATACATTACTGGGTGAGAAAACTCCTCCTTTATGTTTATTCAATGTTGCAGGCTCTATTCAAAAGCTGAGGAAAACCCTAATTCTCAGTTTTTGTTACACTGCTGTTTGTGGTTGCAAAGAGTCATACAAGAGGGATCTACTACAGAACCAATAAACACAGTTACATGCAAATAAGAAATGCAGCACAGTGAAATATAGTTATTTTCCCATTATTCTTCATTTTGGTTAAAAATTCTAGAATCTAAGAAGTTGCGAAGATGCCCAGCAAGATTCTGGTCTGTATTCTGAAGAGTACTGCTTGGTCAGGGGAGGTGAGCCTTGCCTGCCTGGGCAGTGCTGAGACAGCCCTGGAGAGCTGCACCCAGTTCTCAGCTCCCAGCTACAAGAGAGGTAAGGGCATGCTGAACCAAGCCCAGCAAAGGGCTGCAAAGATGCTCCAGGGATGGAAACATCTGACCAATGAGGAAAGCCTGAGAAAGCTGGGACTGATCAGCCTTGAGAAGAAAAGGTTTGGGGGAATCTCAGTGTGCCTAAATAACAGCACAATGGGAAAAGGAGCCCAAAATGAAGCATTTCATATTCCATTTAAAAAAATCTTTTTAGGCTGTGTGATCAAATAATAGCACAGCTTAACCAGAAATTCTGGGGTCCCCATCCTTGGAGATACTCAAAAACCATCTGGACACAGTCCTGGGCAACACCAGCTCAGAGTAGGGGGACTAGACCATGTCTAAAGACCCCTGCCAGCATCAACATCCCATAAATCCATGAAAGTCAGCACTAGAGAATGACCCTGAATTTCCTGCTTGTAACATCTCAGCAATTCAGCAAGGCCCTTCTATTCTAACACTTTCAATCATAATATCAGATTCATTTCTCTGGTATCAACGAGGTTTAGTAGCAGATTTATTTTAAACATTCTGCTAGGAAACATTAAATATATTTAAATAAATGTCTAATCTCTTCAAATTAACAATAAGGACTTAATATTGGAAAGGATTTAGTAAATTAGTGTATGAAGTGACAGGTTAATTGCTCTGTGGATCATTAAGCAACACATTTATTTAGCAACCAATAATTTAACCAATGAATTCAGCTTGTTAACAAGGGAAAAATATTTTTTGAGGCATTTGATACTATTTTGATGAATAAATTTATTTAGTGGACTTTTCCACCAGCAGTTTGCTTTCAGCTCTCATTCAATATTTATTACTCACAACTCAAGCAAGTGATGGGTCCCTGTAATTGCATTTTAACTATCTCTTTCTTCAGATGACTGCAACCTCAGCTGTTTTCTCTTGTGGGAAAGTGGGGGGTTTTTTTTGGGTTTTGTTTGTTTCTCCCCACCTCCCCATAGGCAGGTCAAAGAGCTATGAAGATAAAGTACATATCAATATGCAGCTGAAGAACTATCTCAAAAATAATTCTGAAAACCAGGGCAAGTAATTCTCCTCTAATGAAAAAGGATTCTTAGAAACACTGAACTGAAAAGGGCTGCAAACCTGAGAACCCCCAGGGCTTCAGCCTGAGGGGGGCTTCATAATGTAACATTCAACCCCCGATATTATTCACATTTTAAAAATATATTTATCTGATTCCATGCATATTTAATGCCCATGAAAGTAATGGAGATAAATGCATGCCATCATTAGCAGACACTATTTCAGTTCATTTATTCCCTTCCCCACCACTTCTGCTGAAAGCACAAGAAAATAGAAACGGGCATTCAATCTTTAGAAGAGAAAAAGGGTAGAGACATGTACGGGCAAAATTCAATCTTGGGCAGGCAGAGCTTCCAGAAGGGCTTTGGTTAACCTGGCAGAGAAACACCACCCACACCAAGTACCCTGCAGAGGGCCTGCAGGGTCACAGGAAAGGGGGGGCTTTTCCAGCTCTGTGTGATCCAAGGGCTTCTCTTGGGGGCCAAGGAACACAAGAAGAAAATCATGATTATGCTGGGAATGCATTCATTTCAAGTGTCAAAGCAGGCAACCAAAGACCTCACATCCTCTCTTCCCAAGACACCATGATAAATCTTAGTGGGTTTCTTAGCACACAAAGAGGCCAAGCATCCAGCAGCTTCTAAAGGAAAGAACAGGAAAAATTCCTGGTGCTTTAATATCATTGGCAAAGCTCAAGATGCTACTTATTCCACTGAGAGGTGTTGGGCTTTTTTAGACATTACAGCTCTTAACAAAACTTGTGGAAATCCATTTGCTCCCCATGTATACGTAATTCCCACAATTTCAATAAACATTGATCTTTGTTTGGGTATCTATTGAGATTAATTGAGTCAAGAACTAAGTATTGACCAAAACAAAGAGAAAGTCAATACTTACATTGAAGGAAAATATACATTCATCTTTGCTGAAAACATGAAGCCCAGAGGCCAAATATTTGTCCTAATTTATTTATCCTTTATGACTCCTGGAGATTCCACTGGTGAAGATGAGCATTAAAACAAACTTCAGAACTCTCATAGGTTATATAATTAGTTAATTGCCCACCCTAGTGTAACACATGATCTCAGTGTTAATCTTGAAAATGCTACAAATGAGAAGGACTAGTTCAGAAATGAAATAAAGACATGCTCCCTCCTGATGTGCAGAGTCTCTTTTTCAGTGAGGCAGGTTGTTGAAGAGATTATCTAGTATGAAGTTCCCAACAGGTAAGTTGTGTAAAATGGATTGGATTACTATAGACATCCCTTCCAAACTATATTATTGTACAAGTGCTTAAAGGTTGGCATGACCAAAATCCCATATTGTTCAGTGTCCAATAGCTGAGTAAAGGCTCATTCAATGCCTCCACAACAAGAGTTAATTTAAATCAGAAAAAAATGCAATAGATTTGTTCTCTTTTTTTTTTTCCTTTTGCATAATTGTGACTCCAAATTCTTCCTGTATTGAAAACCTTTCTTAGTCAGGAACAGAAGTCTAATTTGGTGCAGAACAAACAGGATACTTTCTGATATTTGAGTCATAGAATAGTCTGAGAAAGATCATTGAGTCCAACTGGAGCTGTTATTTCCTTGCAATTTCATCTGACCTAAATAAGTAGTCTACAATGGCAAAGCCATTACAAGTGAGCAATAGGTGACATTTTTATCATATCTGATATCAAACAGTTTATCATCATCTGTTCTAGGTACTATATATATAAATACACATTAATTTAGCATATTGCACTGGCAAAACCTCATATGGTGTGTTTAAAGGCAACCTTTAACATATCAATATGCCTAAAATAGATTTCACAGGGAGATAATCTTGGCTGAAAAGAAGTAGACACTGTATAGTAGGGGAAAACAGGCTGAGTTTTTCAGAAATTTTTTAATTTAATTCATTAGAAATGGAAGTGTTCATACACTATTAGACCGCTGCAGCAGTGGAAAAAACATGTAGCTTTTAATGAAAATGCTAATAAAATAGGAAAAACCTAATTTATACAGAACAGAGAAGATTAAAAGCCTGACTTTTGATACATGATTTAATTGTGGTCATAGTATGAACCATAGTAAGGATTTCTCATGCAAAGGATTCAATTTCAGATAACAGGCTTTATCTTTATTTTCATCTTTGTGCAACGAAGAAAAATGTCAGCATCTTTGTTTTAATATTTACATTTTGGGCAAGGGGGGGTGATGCATTATTCACAGGGGTCTTAGGATGAGGGAAGAGACGAGAATCTTGACTCTGTTTTAGAAAGTTTATTATTTTATGGTATATATGATATTAAAACTATACTAAAATAATTTTTAAAGAGATTTCATCAAAAAACTTAGCTAAAAATATTAAAAAAAATAAAGACTTGTCTCTAACCGAGACAGTCTAAACACGTGGACTGTGATGAGCTATTAATTAAAAACAATCAGATGAGACTAATCACAGATCCACCTGTTACATTCTACAACAACAAATAAGAATTATTTACAGTTTGTTCTTGAAGCCTCTCAGCAACTCAAGGAAAAAAAATCATAAAAAAAAAAATTTTCATAAAACATGTCAGTGACAGGGGGGTGTTCATACTCTCCTGGGCAAAGCCTACTACAGCACTACTTCTCAGGGGAAAAAGCCCAGCAACACAAAGGGGTCTAAACCTCACACTGTGTCTACAGAAATCTCATCTTTTAAGCTTTTTTCCCCCCTCTTTGTTTGACTAAAAAGTCCCTTACATATTTCATCTGGATTATGGTTAGCACTCCATCTCTGTCGTTTTTGTGGGGGGAAGAGGAAAAGGACTGCAGAGATTGACATTTTAATTTCTATCTGTCAAGAATGAAATCTTTGAATGAGCACACACTCTAACAGGACTGGGAAGACATGGATGAGATCTTCACACCAGAGTAAAGTAGGGAAAGAGGAACTGGAAAAAATCATAAGTGATCCACCTTGAGAAAACTATTTTAATCTGTTTAGCTGAGCATCTTGTTTTGCCTAAAATTAGTACACTCAAAAGAGTATGAGAACAAAATAAATCACTGTGCTACCTAATGCTGATCATACCAGAATCAAGGCAGGTTCTCAATATCAGGTACTTCTTTTTTTCCCTCCATAGATCTCTAATAACTCCCCTCAAAAATACTTTAAAAAAATGTTTTTATTCACAAGGTCAAGCTATAAGTCAAGGTGAGACATCTTGCTGTTTTTACCTGGAGTGAGAAGGTATATTTAGACTGTGATTCAAGTATTCAGAACCTCTGTCTCTCTCATGACTGTAGAAAAAGAATGAGGATATTAACATCCATATGCCAGTAGCATCTTTTATCAACACCTGTCTCTCTTTGGGGATTTGTTGAACTCTTAATAAAATGTATTACTTATTTGAATATTTAAGTTTTTTTTTACAATAAAAGCAGGATAAAAATAAAACCACGATTTCTTTATTTCATAAAAACTGGAGAGAACAGGAAAACTACCATTGGCCTTTTTAGAAACTGATGGGGTAAAACATGGAAAAAAAAGTGGTGACAAGCGTTTGCTGGAAGTGCTAAGAAAATAGCTAGGGAATTTCAGTGCTGGAATTAATCATGAAAGTGCACTATAACACAGTAATCAGACTTCTTAAAAGCCTAACTATTCAGAGTACTTAGTCCATTAAAAAATGCTAAAAACACTAGATTTTCAGATTTGCTGGGTAGTAGCCCAAATTATACCTATCATTGTGATTAAGTAGGATGATTTACAAATCAAAAAAACTGATTGCCCTGTCTCATGAAAGTAATACTTGTGAGCCAATAATTAGCTCCAAATAGTCTGGCTCTATGTCTGACATAGCTCCATCACATCCCCTGAACAGGTGGAACCAGTAAAAAAACCACTGTGCATAGAGACACCAGGCTAAGATGTGATTTCTACATTTCATGTACAAGCAAACATATAAAATAATTTAAAAATAACTAGGATTACCAGTGTCAGCAATGAGTTGATGAGAAATGCCTTATGGCAGGGATATTCAGGAAAGTCCCATTTTTGATACATCTGTTGCTTATATCTCACTTTAGCAAATGCTTTATAGAAAACTTGGCACAGGGAAGAAATCCTTAAACCTAGTAATAGTCAATCTAGCATGTTTTGATTACTCACAATCTGTAACAAGTACTAGGAACAATAAAACTTCATTGTAAATGCTGTGAAAACAACACTTTCCTCAGCTTAAGTCTGAAGATTTCTGGAAGTACAACAGTCAGTGCATTTTAAAGAGAAGTTGCTGCAATTTTGATTCTTTATGGATAAGAAAGAAGTGCTCAAGTCAGTTATTTCTGGAGGTGTTAGTAATGACATAAGGCAGCAATATAATCATAAATACACTGCTGTATATTCTTGCATAAAATTATGCTATTTATTCTACATTTCTAAGTCAAGTGCAGTCTGCCTGTGATCTATTTCAACACTGGGAAATAGAGGAGATTTTATATTAGTTTATTGGAAAAGTTTAGCAATTTGGTTCTACTCAGTTAAGCTGGGAATTTAATGATTTGGGGGTTGCTTATTGATGAAGACATGAACAGACAGACAATCATTCATTCCTCCAAAATGAAAGGCTTCCAAATCTTTGGCTAAATTGCATTTCTGATTACCAGAGGAGAGAAAGGAGTTATGGCCATGGCTCCAGCTTTGTAATCATAAAGTCAATTTTAACTGAATGGGTGTGGAAATGAACAGTCCAGGACCCTGGCTGTAACTGGCAGAAGTGCCAAAATGAGACTCCCTCCACCAAGGGCCACCAGGCTTCTGACCTTTATTTCTCTACACTGGCAGAGAAATTGGCAGAGCTTCACTGACCTCTGTTTGTAGAGAAATGTAATTTCAACACAGTGAATGGAAAAGTGCCTAAAACTCTTCTGTGAAGCAGCCTTAAAGACAATAACTATATTTCTTTGAAGAATATGAATAAGTCCCACTATTCTTCCAAATTAAACAAAACCTTTAAGACTCTGCAACCCTTTAAACAAGATACAGAAAATCCTGCATCTCACAAAAGTGGGTAAACCATATACTGCATTAAGGGTGCAAGACCTTCAAATCAAGATAAGATTATCTTGATTATCGTGATCACTCATGTTTCATTTAGTCCTTGATATTTACTCCAATAACATGGATCAGGATGATAACTTCCCTAGGATACAACAAAGTGCTTAGTCAGCTAATCAATTGTATCCCTTGGAGGTAATTGTTACAAGGTGTCCAAAAAACACAGAAATTTGACATTACTGCAAGCAGCTGCACGGTTTGGCAGGAGATCTACGTGGTGGCTTGCAAACAAATTTACAAATAAAGCTTCATAAAGCAATTTACATTCCTCAAGTAGGTCTCTGCCAGCCCCAGCATCTCAAATCACAACTGTGTCTCAGGGCAGGAAATCAAGCCTGAAGTGACAGAATTATGTGGACTGAAGGTAACTTAGTAGCAGTTTGCCTTCTCTACAGTCTTTGAGAGGGAGATGTGGAATAATTGAGATCAGAAACTGAATTTAGCTGTTCTGAGCAGCCTTGCACAGCAGTGCCCACTCCCCAGGTCAGGGTAGATTTTTCCAGCTATCTCACTTTAGTGCCTCTCACCATTTCACTCCCAGCAGCAGGGTGATAGTCAAACAGATTTAATCATGTTCTCTGGATTCACAGAGTATCTTTACACTTAGTACAGCTTTATCATGTTCATTGTGCTAGAATACATATCAAAAGTGACCAAGGTAAAGTCACATTGACAAAATGATCACTCCATACCTCTCAGAGGAGATGAGACACGTATTTCCCCCATTGGTACTTGAGTGATTCCAAATCCACCTTTTACACAAAACACATACACTACTCAGTAACATCAGTAATATACAACTAAGTCAAAAGGGTAACCACATAAAAAAAAGAACTGCTAGGGTGGAGTTTTGGCCTTCCTCACAAAGAAGGACTTCTTTTTCTTAGGTTAAAAGTATTCATGGAGCTGCTGTATTCAGGTTTATGGAATTACACCAGAAATTAATTGGGTCTTCATTGCTCAGCGTGTAAACAATGGCATTATTATTTTGTTCAGATCTTTCTGGTCTTAATGAACTGATCAGATTATTCTATTCAGAGGTTTCACAATGATGAGGATCATTATGTATTGTCAAAAGATTCAGCACATAACATTCATAACACTGAAGCTTTGCAGGAGCACAGCATTCTAATGTTAAAGGTTGATAAATTAAGCAGCCTTGGAATTCTCATTAAGTTTGTCAAGCTGAATTGTCAGGTATTTTGCCTTGGCTAATGGCTTGGGCAACCAGCAGTCATTCACAACTGAGGCCATGGTTATCTTATTAAGGTAACTGAATGAAGTGTTCAGAAAGGTGCCAAGCAGTAAAAAGCTGTTACAGATTACAGAATGTAAACACTTCTAAAAGAAAGTTTCTTCCATCTACTTATAAAGAGACAGACACATGGAAGTGAAAAAGTCTATTCCTTATGATCAGTACAAAGGTGAACTTAATTCATTCTTGATCTAAGTGTGATTCATACTGTTTATCTTCTCCTGCTTTCAGATACTGAACCCAGACCTGAAAACTCCACTACAGATTAATCATACCTTGTAAACAAATAGCATCACCACACACCATCTGCATTTCCTTTTCCCATGCAAAGCCAATCATCCTTCATGTCTGCTTTTAATGTTTTCCCTTAATTTTTATTTTGATCCTTGCCCACCCCTTTTGAAAAGGTATTGGCAGTTCCCAATTCCCACTTCCATACACAACAGAAGTAATTAAAATACTGAAGATCTAGAAAGAGCCATAACAGCATGGCTGCTCTCTGGCCTCCTTAGGAAAGCCCTAAACCACCTCCCAGCCCTGCCAAGCCTCCTCAAGACACCCAGTCTGGTTTTATCAAGAATAGTTAAAAGACTGATAACTTGTTTTTAACCCTCACTGTTAATGAAGCTGAAGAGAGTCTTGTTATTAATAATTATTTATCTGTTCACCATCACAGCTTCAAGTCTTATAAGCCTCTCTCAATGCACTTAATGATATTACTAACAATTTGAAACAGGTAACTACTGTAACTCTTATTTTCCTAGATGCTGAAAGTTATACCACTCTAAGTGACAATCCTTTCAAGAATCCTTCTATAAAAATATAAGTAACCTTTTTTAAGGCATACACAAAATGAGGAAAAAAAAGTACAGCAGCATTCATGACAAGTTTGGGGATTTTTTTTTCACCTATGACTTGTCCTGTAGGAATTAAATTGTGACAAGAATTCAGTTGTGGAACAGTGTAAATCAATCATCAAAGGTCAGACTAACCTGAGTTCTTTAATTACACACATTCACCACCACACACTTAGAGGTGCAAGGACTTCCTTCTGCTACAGTAATTTCACATTAACTTTTTCTCTGAAACCAATAAAACCAATAGCTCTGTTTATATTTTTGGTGGATTGACAGTGTGTACATAAGGTACAGAATGCCTTTTCCTTGCAAGTTCTGTGATTGTTCTTATCTCACATTTCAGAAGTTGAAATTAACCCCCTGTTCCTTTTTCCTCCATTACAAGCCTATACTGCATTCTGACAGCCCACAACACTAAAAAATACTTAAATACTGCTCTTCATCACGTGATTGGAAACAGAAGGGAATTTTCTTTCAAAGTTCTTCACTGTAGACTTCAAACCTCCCTGGGCAGGTCTGACTTTCCTCCTTGTATTGATTTAACCCTGCCTTAAAGGCCACAAAACCTGTGCTTTGGAACTGGGGTATGTTGAGTCACTCGGGTGCATTTTCTGTACTGCAGGACTGTTTAGTTAGTGCAGTGACTCAAGGAACCATGACAATTTTGTAACAGATGTAGTCTGTAAGTGTATTAATACTCAGTGAATAAACAAGAGTCCCTTCCTTCCAGTGTTCCTCAAGAGCAGTTGTTCTGTACAGTGGTGTGGAGACACACTCTGGCTCTGAACTTCAATCAAGATTTTCAAAAGCTTTTCCTGAACTAGAGAAGGCACTGGCACTTGAGAATCTAGCATGGGGCAGAACAATAATTTGGAACATAATTTCTTTCTCCTCAGCACACAAACAAATGTTTTTCAAAACAAAAATACCACAAAGCAACTTACTAAGATACAAAATTCCTTCAATGCACAGTCTAGTTCATGGCCTTGTCCACAGGATCTGAGAATAATTAAAAACATTATTGCCAGTGACAATTATTTTCAACTTTATTAAATCTTATATAAACCCACCAATTTCTCATAGGAGTGCTGGGAGGATTGCTCAGTGCAATATCCTTCAACCCTCATCTCAGGAGCACTGCTGACTGTCCCCATGGTGACCTTAGAGACACTTCTAAAAAAAAAATTAAATTCCCTGTACACAAAATGCAGATTTTTCTGCCTAATGGCACAACTTTACACATCTTTTAACATCTTTTACAGCTACAGTGCTGAGGATATGCTGCATGAGCCTTTTCCTGTGGCACAGGTACCTCTGCTGAGTTTTAAAATTCAACCCACAGAAAGCTAAAGCTTTGCAGGAATAGGCTGGAGGTGTCTCAAGCTGCAGGGACAGGACTCCCCTCTAAGGCGTTCAGTTGTATTCTGGCCTGAACTCTGAAAACATTTCAATATTCACTTCAAATTCTGACTGGGGTTCTTCCTTAAATATACACTGCCAGTGTGCAAAAAAACCCCAAAACCAACAAAAAAAAATCTCCAAACCAAACCAACAAAAAATTAAACAAAAACCAAAACAAAAATACCCCGAGCTCCACTCAATAACTTTAGGAAAAAGAACCTCCAAAGGCCTGTCTTTGCCATTAGTAGCACAGATGCATTGTACACTGATAGCAAGCCAACTTGAAGCTTTTTGAATTACAGAAACATCTTAAAATTGCACTTGAAATAATCAAATGCATGGTTTTTTGCAAATTAATTAACAGATTTTTCACCTATCTGCCTAAAATGTGACCTCCAGTTTTTGTAAAAATCTGCTCAAAATTTCTTGTTGTTTCAAGAAACTGATCCAAGCTACTCATTATTTCACAGAGATATCTTTTAGTGCAAATAATGAAACAGAGCAGGCATTCTTCTTTCATCTTCTTGAACTAGCATCATCCCCTAATAGTCACATCACTTGGGAATAGGCAACTTAAAACTTCACAATAAGAAAGACATTGTTTAAGGATTAAGTGCATTTCCTGATTACACTGCATTTCAAGATTTGGATGAGTACCAAATATTAGGACCTTTGTCCTCAGGACAGATTTGTGAAATCTCAATGTGTTTCTAAATCTGCAGATAACAAACCTTGTAAGGACTACAAATAAGCCAGAGGACAAGCTAGGAATTCAAATGATCTTGACAAGTAGGAAAGCAGCTGAAAAACAAAGGATGTTTATTCAGTGGGGACAAAGGCAAGGGTCTGTACCTAAGCATGAATAATTAGCTATGCAAATGTAGCACGTGGATCAAGTAGTTAGCAATTTTACAGCAGAGGATATGAGTTTGTTATGCATCAGTGATGAACAGGAGTCAACAGTGCTACAGTGTTGAGCAAAAGCAAAATACCCCCATCAGACAGCTAGAAATGAGAGTCAAGATGCACCAGGCAATCTTTTCCCCCTAGGCAGGGCCAATAAAGCTTCAGCTGGAGCATGCCATGCAGCTCCTCTCTTTGATTTCCAGGAAATATAGGCTAACTGGAGAGAGGGAAACAGGGCACTCAAACAGCCAGGGCTCATTACCTGTGACAAAAGACAGAAGTATTTGGAGCTGTTTAGCTGAAAGAATAGAATATGGGAAATGGGATGACAGTCTAGAAGTAGGCAAAAGTTTTCTGTCAGATGGAAGTAATCTGTAGCCATAGTGAACTAGATGAGAAAAAAATGCAGTTGCAATAATAAAGATTCCATTTCCTCCCCAGAAAATTCACCTCCATTCCAGCCCTTCACCCTCCCTTCCAACACAAGTGAGATGGACATCATCCCTAAGCTGGTATTTTTAACAGGTGAAAGAAATGGCTGCTAGGAATAAAGAAGGCAGAACAGAGGCTCCTAAAGTACTTCTGAATACTTCCAGTATCATTTCTGTTTAAAACCTGCATGTACACATTCATACACAGAGAGCTAGAGAGGAAGAGCAATAAAAGCACATGGAGAAATCACTTCTCCTGTAACTCTTCTCCAGTGCTATAAATGAGAAGCTTGACTAGGCCAATATTCAAGCAGCAACCAGTTTATTAATTAATATGGTAAAGTATGAGCAACACAGTGCTGGGTACAGTGGGGGCAGTTTCCATCCAACTGCACACCTATGGCTGGGGCTTACAGGTATTTACAGGGGAACCCATGAGCTTTCTCAGCAGTTTCTAGTCCCAATTTTTATGTCACAATTCTATAGACTATTGTGATATAGTTTTTCTCAGAATGTATCCTAGGTGGTGGTCAGGTAAAGGAAGGAGTATCCCATCTGGTGAGGTCCAGTTTCCAGATGTGGGTCCACCTTTTGATTGCAAGGACCATAAATCTCATGGCAGTGATGTCCAGCTTCCCTTCCTCAAGGCTATCAATCCTTGAGCTGATGTCCATCTTCCTTTCTCAAGCTGCTTTCACTGTTTTGTTAAGGTGTGAGATAAGCAGGTTTCCTTTCTATACATTCCAAAGCTATAGTTTCAAAGATCCTTACTACAAGCAATATTCTACAATTATACTTCAAAAGGTTATTATTGCAAAACTCCTTAAGGCTTAACTACAAGCAGAAAGTTCTTGTCAAACAGCAACATCTTAAAACTTTAATTCAAATGCTCCTAAATCAACTTAAGGCTTATCAAGGTGAATTGCAAACCAAGGATAGGTTCAAAGGCCTTCTTCCATGCTTTAGTTTTCTCAGTCATTATTAGAATTCATCTTTATAACTGTCCCATGGTCACAACCACAAATACACACATTGCCTGTATGTACCTGACACCAAACACAGCTTGGTATTTCACATCCAGTTTTCCTTAACTGTGGTACAAGCACACAGGAGGGAGAGAACCAACTCAAGCTTCTAACTATTATTTGGTATTACCAGAAGAACAGGTGCCTAGCTTCTCCAACTTGGGCTGGCAGCAAGGTTTTCCACCTTCAGAAAACCACTAGAAAAATCATATCTGACAACTAATGCAAAGAAATAACCCAACACTGCTCATTCTCATCATTAGCTAGTGTTTTATGCCCAACTACAATTAACTTGCATCCTTTTGAATTTGGCAGACACCTGCCTTTGGAGTACAGGCAGAAGAAGGGAGTGCTCCTCTACTAAGAGAGCACTGCCATTGTCATTTCAGAAATTAGTAGAAACAAAGGAAAACCTTGGCTAAAACACTACAATTACTCCAAACTAACAAGAAGGATGAGGCTGGGTCAGAAAAGTTATGCTTTGCAAAGAACACATTCTCTGAGTTCCCTGTTTGGGAGGCTGGTGTTTTTAGAGGGGGAAGCATGGGTGTGTGTGCATTTGGGAGTTTTTAAACCAACAAGGAGATGTCTTGGGTTTATTTTATATAACCCAATGGACTGCCAAAGCTTTTTACACCCATCACACTACCTAATTCAGAGGATTAAATTATAAAACAGATATTCTGATGCAAGGCTGAAACCCTGCATGGGTGGTGGAAGAAATCTGGGAATAAATGGCAGAGTTGTGCTATCATCTTTCAAGAAAAGTTGTTGCTTCCTAGGACTATTGCAAGTATTTAATGAAAAAGCCAAAAAGACAGAAAACATTAGGAAATATTTAAAATCCAGACACCTGGGTCTTTCTTACAGTATATAAGCCATCTAGAAGAGGGTTTCCACTGCCTCGTGGAAAGTTCATTCCAGAGCAGAAACTGTGTCAGAGGTAAATGTGGTAACTGACAGGTGAATTGAACAGAAACAAACATTGAGAGTTAACATCAAAGGAAGCTTGGAGGTGTATTTATAAGCCAGAAATCCACAGCAAGGAATTGTTGTGCACATATGGTCTGTGGTGCTGCAGCAGTATCTATATTTGCTATCACAGTCTCAAAAAAAAAAAACAAACACCAAAACCAGCTATGTTATTGCTTTGAATCTAATCCTTCCCATCATCTAAATTCTAGTCCTTGATGTAAACATACTGAGGATAATTTGAGAAGAAAAATCACCACCCAAAGTGGTCAAAGGCCTCGTACAGCAAATGGGACAAGAAAGTGAAAATATATCTACAACTCATGTAAAAATAATGCCAGGCAGCAGATCTTTATATAGTATTTGCTAGGCTGTAATGTTTTGTAAATTAAATTTCTGAAGGGAGTTTGTATGTATAAACACAGCAAGCAGTACTTAGTTAATCCATAAATGTATTGGCTCAAGGAACAGTTTTACCACATGGTGTTATTTAGAAATCTGTGAGGCTTCTAGAAATTCAAAATTTCACTCTGCAGAAGAGCTTTCATTTCTGTTGCCCTGAATTTTCACAGTACCAAGTTTCAGAATACCTATTGGCAAAAATAACAACACTGAGTCAGATAAAATGCAATTTATTGTAGGGAAAACAGCTAGACAGATTAGACTTTAGGACATATTCTCTTCTTGATATATGTGCTTAATTCCTCTCAGCACTAAAGGGTGTTATTTGCATGTTTCAGATCAGACTATATGCCTTTCAACTTCACTGTAATATGCAGGTTCCATTTCAAAAATGAGTGGGTGTTAAATACAAGAGCATACCACACAGCACTCAAGATTATTTAATGATACAAATAACATGACTGCACCATGCCAGGAGGGTTCAAAGTGTGGCTGAAGGAGATTTAAGTTAGCAGTTCTCTCCATCAGATAATTTCTAAGGCCATCAAAATATTTGCTTTGACTTATTTGTGCTTGCTGTGTTCAGCTAAGAGACCACCCCTTTCATGCCATGTGTCCAGACAAGTGAAATCCCTGCAATAGGGCTTGCCAAAAATCCCACAGCAGAAAGAAATACATTCCATCAGTAACACCTCCATACTTTAAAATGCCAATATAATTGTGTTAAATATATAAAGTATTTACAAATTGCTTTGAAAAATAAAATTATGGCCAGAGGCCAGGGTTTTTTTTACATTATTTCTTCGTATTTTTCTCTAGTTTTACAGAGCCTTGCACAAGTAACACAACATTCATGTCACAGTTAACAGTTGGACTCCATCTTTCAGGTGTTTTCCAACTTTAATGATTCCACAATCACTGAGGGAAGTGAGGTTTAACTAGAGATTGCTCACTATTTGGCCAGATCAGTAGGGAACATCACAAAAATGCAAAGTATTTTCTTAGGTAACACAAATGCAATAAAGAGTAGATACAAAGTGGTGCCAGCATTCAACATGAGGTCAAGCACTTGCAGTAGCAGGCAGGAACTATATAGAGGAATCAGAGGAAATTTCAGCTATC
Organism: Haemorhous mexicanus; assembly: GCF_027477595.1. NCBI lineage: Eukaryota > Metazoa > Chordata > Aves > Passeriformes > Fringillidae > Haemorhous > Haemorhous mexicanus. The sequence goes on along the minus strand of NC_082348.1, from coordinate 29,146,151 downwards.
TGAATATCTGTATTTTCAACACTGGCTGTGGGACAGAGTCCAGCAATATATTTTAGTAACTAAGGAAAATAAATGGTGGGATGCCACCCCAAGTACTTTTATACTCCAGTGCTGATCAACAGAGATGTCTTAGAAAGCAACCCAGAGCATCTGAAGCCAACAAGAAATAAATTGCAATTTAACTACAGGTTCATTCAGCTGCCAGGCACCAAGCAAACAATCAAACTTCTGAAGAGGCCTGCTTAAAACAAATTAAAAAAATAAAACAAACCACAATGAACAAACTTCCAGCCTCCTCACCCCTTACTACAGTAACAATGAAGCAATAACACAGATATATCAGAATTATGTTATCACAATTATAATATTCTGGTCCAGAAATAATAAGATTTAGAGGAACATGAAATATTTGATAAAGCTGCATTTTTCTCAGTTTTCTTAAATTGGCTTGCATACTCACATCCAGTAGAATGAAAGATAAAGTCAAGTCAAAACATTTTCTGAATAATTTTAAAGATATCCTACTATGATAACAGAGAAACCAACACCAATCTAGTTTTACATCCCATTTACATGGAGTTACAAATAGAAATGTATAAAAGAAAACCCAAAACCCCTCAAGTGGCAGGAATAATACTTCTGCAGTGTAAAAGAATTTCACAACAATACCTGGGAGACAAAGCATACAAACTTAGGGGTTTTTTTCTTCTTGAGAATAAAAGAAAACTTGCTTCAAAATTTATGAGAAATGGAAGGAAACAAAGAATCCTCAAACCCCCATTTGTTGCACTCAGGTGGGAATGTCAGAGAGAGAGAGAGATGCCCAGGTTGCATTTCTCCACCCAAGGGGTTGGCAGAGCCAAGGCAAAGACATCCCTTTGACTCCTGAGCAAACCCACTATTTTTTTTTTTTTTTTTTTTTGCCTATTAAGACAGAGTTGGACAGCAAGGATCACAGACAAAGTATAAAAATACTTTTCTCACCCCTTTACTCCAAGCTCTACTCCACACCCTCATTGCCAGCTCCCCTCCTGCCCTGGGTGGCGCAGAGGCACTGGGCCAGCAATGGCAGTACCTGCCTGCAGCTCCTTCCTCCTGGGGCTCTGCTCCAGCACCACCTTCTCCCCACAGGGCACAGCCCCCTGGGGACAAAGCTGCTCCTGACACAGCTCCACCTCCCCAAGCAGAGTCCCTGCTCTAACCCTCCATACTTACCCCCACCGGCACACCCAGGTGCTTCTCTGCTCTCCTCACGGCCTGAGGGGTGGGACTCACCTGCACCTGTGGCACCATGCCCATGGCTGGGGGCTGGCTGTGCCCTGGGGCAGTTGGAACCGGCTGGAACCGGCTGGAAGTGGCTGGAACCGGCTGGAACCGGCTGGAATAGGTTGGGACAGGCTGGATGTGGCCAGAGCAGCCACAGGGCTGACACCCCTCAGGCAGGCCCAGCTGCCCCCAGCACTGTCCCCTTGTTATGAATATGAATGAGGCCAAACTTTCTCTGGAGAAAGAGGTTCTCCTTTGTTAAAATACCTTCAGGGGACAGAGTACCCAGGATAAGCCCAAGCACCCACACAGAGAGCCAGAAACAGAACAGTGCGCTACCCCTGAGTGCACTGGGCTCTCCCCAGAAAACAAATTTCCAAAAAAAACCCCAACCCCACCCAACTTCCCCCATTAACAGCCCCCTTTGAGTCCAGGGTTGGTCCATTTTGGATCCACATGGTCATTGGTCCATTTTGGATCCACATGGTCATTGGTCCATTTTGGATCCGCATGGTCATTGGTCCATTTTGGATCCACATGGTCATTGGTCCATTTTGGATCCACATGGTCATTGGTCCATTTCCAGGCTTCCCATTGGCCGTTAACGCCGTTCATTCTGGACCAATCGTTTCTGCAGGGCTTCGAATGATTGGTCAGATCTTCCATCCAATCCCTCTTCAACCTCGCCTTGCCCCGCCAGACCAACCTTCCACCAAAGCCTGGACCCTTCTGGAACATTCTAGTAATCCCCCCAACTTAACATAATAAAACAATATAACATAATTAATACAATATAATCAAACTATACCCTAATTAAACATAACTTAACTTTTACTCATAACACCATCAGTACACAGCCCTAGCACGGCCATGAGGGCCCTGGCACAGGCCAGGCTGGGAACTCCCATCCCACCTGCAACATTCACACTTTTATTTTAATCCTTGCTCTCATCTGAGCGAGCGGCATTGGGCAGTTCCACACAAATCATTTTCCCAGGTGCCCACAGAAGGTGAGAGGTTGCCTCTCCTTCCCTCTCTCCACACCAACAAGCAGCCCCTCACCCCAACCCTCGTTTGACAGAAGCTGCTGGCAAACTCTGGTGTTATTAACACTTCCATCCAGTCAGAATGTTTCTCTCAATGCTCACTGGCCACCACCACGCTCAGAGGATGAAGAAACCATGGATGTTGATGTCCCAAGCCCCAGGTGTGGGTGAGTGTGATCCATGATTTTTTGACTCCATTTTTTACTCCAAAGATTCAATGCCCCTTTGATGCCTAACCAAACTAGCAATTAGTTGTCAAGGCGCAGCTGAAATGTCAAAATAAAACCAGTAGATTTAATCAGCATTTCCATGGTAGTTGAAATTATGCTGCTTAATGGCTGAAATGAGTAGCAATAAAAGGGAGTTGACTGTGTATCCCTGAAAATTGATTCCTGGAAGAACAGTCAAACACAATTGCTTCAGGAAAGAACATTAAAAAATATTAAAGCATGGGTCTCTCAATTGCCTTAAAACATGGACATAAAATCTAAATCTCTTTAGGAGTATACCAAATTTAGCCGTAGATTTAGCTGGAGAAAATAAATTTAGAAAGGGAGATTTTGTTTGGAATAAATCTTTGGAACAGCCTAGCTGATTCCCTTTTCATAAAGACTTCATCTTCTGGGGGAAAACATGGTAACTAACTCTCCCTGCTGCTTTGGATATTTGAGGGTTTTTGGTGAAATATCTCATTGTTTTCATTCTACAGCCACAGACAATAGTGCTCTCTTACCAGGACAATGTATACAAAAAAGTTAAAAAACCTTGATTTGAAAATGGTGGGTTCGACCCATGAGGTCAAAGATGGAAACATCATTGGATATGTGACACTTAAATTGGACAAATATCTAAAAGTATCCAACAAACATTTTAAAGATGAAATTATTTGATAAACAGGATTGTTGTTGATATTACGATGGGCACCAATTTCACAACATCTCAAGAAGCATGTGCAGATCATGTTTGCAACATTTTTGAGGTGAAATTCTCTGTTACTCATGTTATTGTTAAGGATTTTTTTGCAGTTTGATCATTAAGTTTTCTATGTCTCAATACATTGTGGTTTTATACAAGAAATTTAGGGAAAAAATATGGAAATTGGTATTCTTTTTGCAGTTCTGCTTCTGGATAATAGCACAGAAAATACTTCCATCATGCAAATTAATCTTGTGGAGAAATGTGACAGACTGATGTTAACTATCTTGCTGTCAAATTTTAAAGCAGTATCTCATTTTTCTCTAACTTTTGTAAGTACCTAAATCTATCAATACATTTTAAAAAGCAAAGTAAATGGGTGAAGAAACTTTATTAGCTTTACCTCCATGTCCCTTTTTTGTTGATAATGTCTGGGGTTCAAAAGCTGAAGCTCTAGGAAAGGGTAACAATTTCATATTTTGCCATTGCATGATGAGAAGGGACAAGGGCAATAACAATGCAGCAGAAATGAGGATTTTCCCAGGGAGCAGCCTGCCTGTCACACCCCTCATTATCTGGCATGCAGATGGCTTCTACAATATTTTTCCCAAGTATCCTGCAATACTGAAATGAATTCTATGAAATGATTTGCCATATGTATAAATACATATGTTTATAAGTACATTGTGATTACACCTAGGCTGAAAGAGAGGGACATTTGCATATGGAAGCTGTCAGATATCTCACTAATGGGCAATATTATTTATACATGCACCTTCCAATTAATTACAGGTGAAGATTACTACTGGGAGAAGAATTGAAGGCAGTTGGTTTAGCACAGTCTGACAGGTTTCATATAGATGCACTGAACTACCTCAACACAATTTGAAAAGTCAGGAAAGGTTGTGTGGATACCTAAATTTGCTGCTGCAAAAACATAACCAGCCACTTATCTCTTCCATCCCAAATTAATGTTTTGGGAATGGGACAAACACTGTGACAGGTACTTTGAACCAAACATTGATATCAAAAGAGCAAAAATTAGATAAATATTCCAGCAAAAGTTAAGTCTAAGTGCTGCAATGACAAGAACTTTAGGAACTATTGGAAATAGCTGCCCATCCAGAGAATTGTTCTTACAGGGATGCTTAATGAAAGATGGGTGTAGAGTGATTTGATGCACCATTTCTAATTAACAAATTAACTGTAAAGTCATTGTAGTACTTAGCAGCTCACAAATACAAAGAGCAATGAGAGGGAAGGAGGAGGCTGGTGGGCCAGCAAGAGCCAAGTGCACAGAGTGGACTGAGAGGGAGGGAGCAGGGAGATGCAAGGCAGGCAATTTTATCCTACCCCCTGCCTTGGCTGCCCCATCTGCTATGATCTCTCTGAAACTCACAGAATATCCTGCAGTTGAATTACCTGGTTTTGCCTGGCATGGAGAGTGGCTGCCAACCTGGCCAAGGGTTGATACACCTGTTGTTCCTTTGCATTTTAATATCATTGTTTGTCATTACTGTTGCATTTTTTTAACTGCTGCCACCCTCAAGAAATATGCATGGTTAAATGTCTAATTTTTCTACTCTGAAAACATTCTTGCTCTTCTTTTGGGTAAATTTGCAATTCCAAGTTAGAATATCCTCATTAGCAACTTGTTTACACATGTATTTTGTGTATTCTAAATGATTAAAAGAACTGTCCAAAACAGCAGTGGACCTTGGTCTCAGACCAAAAAAAGAGGTCATCCCCTTTTATTTTGTTGCTGCTTCATCCAGTGCTTAATTACCTTCAGCTAAATACCCCTAAAACTGCTGAATATGAATTTGTTTTCATCTTCGCTTGAAGTTCTTCCCCTTCCTGCTAACTCACAGAATTATCTATTGTAGATAAGTTTTGTTTTGATCTCTGCTTAGATAACTTTTTTGCATAAAGGGCTTTTTTTCCTTTCAATCCACACACCATGATGGTGACTCTCCATGCAACCTCTTATTTTCTTTCACTGTGTGTGTTCTGTGGTAGCTGTTAGCTCTGCACTGAGAGATGTCCCAGAATGGAAGTGCTGAATTACAAATGCACATGTGGGCATTCAGAAAATGTACCCTATGAATCTCAAATAGCATCTAATTTGACATCATGGCCTATTCAGCATGCACAATATTCACAGAACAATCACAGTCCACAGTCATGTTGTGCTAAGAATCATACAATCACTTTGTTAGCTCACTGCTTTTCCAGCCCAACACGGCCTGAAAGTAAAATCATTGTGTTGGAAATTTCTTTGTCATTTTGATCCTCTAGAAATAAACTAATTTGTATGTAATTTAAAAAACAAGACTGTTTTTGGTTGCTGCATGTATCTAGTCATGGAATTATTGGAATTATTATAGCTGTGTTCATCTAATATGGAAATGCAAGTGCAGTGTAACCACCTTTCAGCAACAGACCCGTCCATGTCTGGAAAACTGTTTCAGGGGAATTCATGCCAGAGATGTGTGCACTGAAAGTCATTACAGCAACCACTGTTAATCAGTCTTTAAAAAACAAACAACAAAAAAGACATTCCCAGACATTTTGTGGTCAGCACAAGAAGTTGGACATCCCAGGAGAAGGGATTCAAAGTTCTCAGTTACTCCCTACACATGCTCTGCAGAAACTTCCATGACATTTCTGATGAGAAAGGAGACTGACTTTGTTCCTGCTTCTGTGCCTGCACCACAGAGGCACCTCTAAGAAATGCTTTGGACAAAGATGTAACAGCCTGTATGTGCTAAAATGCATGGATACATGCTCTGCACTTGTAAGGATTTAAAAAAAGCAGGAAGAACCCCCCCCTACTTCATTAAAAATAGAATGTCTCACTAATGTAGCATCACTTTTAGTTTTTTCTCTCTAATTCAGTGGCTGCAGAAATGATCATGCCCTAAACTGACTCCTCTGAACACCAGACTTCTCCCAGTGTGGAGTGATCTGACATTAACACTCACTCATTGACTGGCTGCAGAGCTGAGACTCCAGCACTATTCCCCATGTCTCTTTGTTTAGTGGCTCTGCACAACAGATGGAATTTTATGTCATGCAGCATTAGGCTACTGTTAAATTTTAATTTCAATTAATGGTCTTTATACTCTTTCTTTATGCACACCAGGGATACTTTAGGCATCCATTTCCCTTCTAATTAGCTTTTATTGCTGAATTCATTCTGAATCTCTGGAAGTCATTAGATTCTCTAGGATTCGCAGCTGAATTTACTTACTCTCTAATAAAATTAATTAGTCCCTTAAAAAAAACAAAAAAAGCTGAATTTGGTCTACTTTTATGCATATAGGTAAATATTAAAAGTCTGAAATGCCCTTTCTGCTAGAGTTTGCTTGTTAATGTTGACTTTTATCCTGGTTATTGACATCAGTGTTTCTCATGCTGGTGCTTTGTCTACTTCATTTAAAATGAAACCTGTTTCCAGGGCTTTGTCTCCTGGTTTATGGCACAACATCACTTGTACACCACACAGTGTCAAAGAGCAGGTTTGTATTGGGAGTTTCCCTGGAATATTGTGCTCACTGTAAAACTGAGCCTAAGGCACAGGTAATTTTCACAAGCACTGCTTGAGAAACTCGGATGATCTATTTTGAAAAATTGGAATAAGTATAAAAACTTTTATAGGTCTGTTGGAAAAAAGAGAAACAACCAAGGTAATGCAAGAAAGAAAGGAGTCAATATCACACCAGTGTGACTGCTTTCTGTATTTTTAACATTTGGACAGTTATTTATAAAAAGTCCTGGCTGGCTTAGTGGCACAACAACATTAAGCTCTAATTTATCACTGTGCTATAACTCTGAAAATTGAATAATATACCTTCAGGGGAGAGGCAGTGAAAGATCTCTTATTGTATATATTACAATGGAATATTTATGACACCAGTTAAGAGTCTGAGACAGCTTTTGTGGTAACCTCACATTTTGAGAAGCATAAATTTTATGTGGCTATTATACGGCCACAACATAAGTAATTAGCAAAATATTGCAATATTTATAAGACTCAGGATTGAACTTAGCACATAAATTTCCTTTATTTATGCTTTTTATAATATCAGCACACATCCTGCATTACGTTTAGAACTGGTCATGAACATGCTACAGCCATTTCTGTCTGTTCAGGTGTGTAAATAAAAAGGCACATTTATACAAGAGACACCATGTGTGACATCTGTATGGTTCTTACAATGTAGTGGTGACATTTGTTCTCATCCCTTCCTACAGGCAAGTGTATCTCATGTAATAATTCATTTTATTTAACTCCATCGTTTGGAAGACCTGGCTTCACAGAGGTGACACCCTCACAGACAAAAGACATTTCTGTAGCAGAGAAGCAGCAAAAGGTGTGAGAGTTTACAGCCAAGGGTCCAAACACTGCTCTGCATGTAACACAAGTAAATACTGTCTCTGGAAGCATAAGAGCTGTGGCAGCAAGGGCAGTGGTTGTTTCCTTGTCCAGTCTGGCAATTCCATGCTTAAGATATCCTCACCAAACCAGCTCCAGATTTCCTGTTTAGTAGAAGAGAGAAAGGAAAAAAATTGACAAGGAAAAGTACTTCAGAATTGCAGACTAATTTAACCTTTCCCTGGTTTGCTTCTGTAGCAATAGCTGATATTTTTCCATTCTGATTTTTTTCCAATTCCACATACTACACCTAAGAGCAATAATACTTGGATATTATATAATAGCCAATATACTATAATATTTTTCTATATAATAGCAATATACTAAAATATTTATCTTAGTATATTCCCCCTCAGCTCTTCCCTCTTTGCCAAGTGCATGCTCTTGCAAAGCCTCTTCCATCTCTGCAGCAGGCACAAGTGGGCATGAACAAAAGAACAAAGCTGGCTGGTGGGCTCATGAAAAAGTGCCTAAAAGCAATGACAGCTCAGAAATGCACCAAGCAAACAGAGACATCCAAGAGGAGTGCTTTACACTGTGTCATAGTTCAGGTGCTCCAGCTCAATCTACAATCCACCACCTACCATGTTGTTGCTCCTTAGATTGCAGGAGAAAGAACAGGAAACCTCTGGAGAGGGGTTCAGTTGTTCACAGTGGCTCCAAAAGGGAAGGACATGGATTATTTAGAGGATTTTTTCTCGATTGGATAGAAGTTCCCATCAGATAAAAGGTACCTTGTTCAGGCATTGCCTCAGCAAGGTGCCACCAGTCTCACCCTCATAAACACAAGCTAGATAAATGGTGGAAAAGATTGAAAAAAATGCACTTGATCATAAAGTTTTTTTTTTCTCATGTATAATAATGTAACTCAACATAAAAAGGGAGAACTGTAGAAGCTTAGAGAATTAGGTCACTCAAGGAAATTAAAAGGCCAAATCTTCTTTGCCTTTGTGGAACAACTGGTGAAAACAAAAGCAAGAATTATTCCAAATGGTATTTTCTTAGGCTTCTTCATTATCATTTCCAGGCAGTGCTTTTTCACAAGATTAATACAAAAATGAGTAACTTTATTTATAGAAAATGTTTAAATATTCATGGTCATGAAGCATGGCAAAACCTCATTTTATGTTATTCAGACTCATAAAATGTGAAATAAAATTATATTTTCCCCCAATTCAACCTTTTTTAAAAGGAAATGCTGACTAAAACAAAAGAATCATGCAAAACAGATGATCAGAATAAAAGAATGATCTGAAGTATGGATGTTAACTGAAAAGCTTTTATTTCTACTCAAATGCTATTATGTGTTTTCATCTAGAGTTTTTAGGTTTGTGATATTTTTTGCATAAATAAGTTTAAACAATGGGTAATACAGATTTATCTATGAATTTGTTAGTCTGGAATTTTAAATAGTCTCAAGAATTCATGCTGGTCACAAATGAAGTAATAAAATCTAAACCACCTGCTCCAATTAACATACCTAATTTCTTTCTGCTTTATGGAGCTGCTTTTCCCATGAGTCTATTCCACATGCAAAATTTGGAACACCAGTGTACTTACCTGGGTTTGTGTTCTCAATAATATTTAATTTTCACTTAATCCTCATTCAAGTAAATTTATTTTTAACCTGTAAAGATAATTAAGGTTTACTGATTAGCAAAGTTTGGGTTGGCTTTTCTTTTGTCTTAAAAAAAAAAAAAAATTAAAAAGCTGCTGCACACCCCTGATGTATGTGCAATTTTTGCTTCAAAGCACTGAGTTAACAGTTCCCTGAAATTTTTGAGCACTTGTCTTTGAAGTCTCATGTGTGGCATCACTTCTCTCTGAAACATTCAAAGCTCTTTCTGCCAGTCTGGGCTCTGCAGCCACAGAAACCCAGGAGCTGTGCCTGCTGAGTCCTTGCCACCCTTCCAAGGGTAGCTTATTTCCTTCTGCAGCTTTTGTTTGGGATTGTTTTATTGTGTCACTGACTAACAGGCCCTCTTGGATTGTCATCCTTTATTGCCTGTTCCTGACAGCTGCAAAAAATACTGGCTTCCTTTTTAATCACGAAATGAATTGTTGCAGGAATGGGGAATGCTACAGTTTCCTCCACATATCGTTCTTCAATCAGAAAATTGTAATTTCTCAGATGCATTAGCACAATATACTAGGAAACAGCTGCATAATTTAACTTAATTGTTAAGCAATACCTCATTATAGCTAGACAGTAAATTCAGCAGTTCACATTTTTCGTGTGCCTCTCATCTTTTCAGAGCTCACATCATGTTCTCTTTTTCATCTGCCTTTCTTCTCCCAAAGGTGCTGGAAAAGAACCATATTTGCAATAAAAATGAATTTAATCTTCTTTAAGAGCCAGTTTAAATTCATGGTAGATGCTTAAGATTCAAATTGATAGGAAAGTAAGCCTTTCTCAATATCCCTGGAAAGTCTGATAGCAGATACTCATCTATTTTTTTTAACAATAAAAACTTCCATCCAAAATCCAAGAGCAAGTAATAATTTTGTTTTGAAATACATCTTAGCTTCTAAAGGCCTATGATAGCAATAAATATTTTTCAGAAGAGTAGAGGTGGAGAGCTTCAGAATGAATACAATTCAATGGCAGTGCTGTGTACCTAATATACAACTTGTTTTTAGACACTACAAGACACAAAACCATTTGCATTCCCCGCTAGTTCATCTAAGAAAATGTAATTTATGGTATGAAATTGGTAGGGCAGTGTTGGCTGACACTATCTCTTCTCCAGACATTCAGTAAATCTAGTTTCTTTCTTTCTTTCTTTCTTTCTTTCTTTCTTTCTTTCTTTCTTTCTTTCTTTCTTTCTTTCTTTCTGTCTTTCTGTCTTTCTGTCTTTCTGTCTTTCTGTCTTTATTTTTCTCTCATTCTTTCTTCCTTCCCTTCCCTTCCCTTCCCTTCCCTTCCCTTCCCTTCCCTTCCCTTCCCTTCCCTTCCCTTCCCTTCCCTTCCCTTCCCTTCCCTTCCCTTCCCTTCCCTTCCCTTCCCTTCCCTTCCCTTCCCTTCCCTTCCCTTCCCTTCCCTTCCCTTCCCTTCCCTTCCCTTCCCTTCCCTTCCCTTCCCTTCCCTTCCCTTCCCTTCCCTTCCCTTCCCTTCCCTTCCCTTCCCTTCCCTTCCCTTCCCTTCCCTTCCCTTCCCTTCCCTTCCCTTCCCTTCCCTTCCCTTCCCTTCCCTTCCCTTCCCTTCCCTTCCCTTCCCTTCCCTTCCCTTCCCTTCCCTTCCCTTCCCTTCCCTTCCCTTCCCTTCCCTTCCCTTCCCTTCCCTTCCCTTCCCTTCCCTTCCCTTCCCTTCCCTTCCCTTCCCTTCCCTTCCCTTCCCTTCCCTTCCCAAACCTTCCCAAACCTTCCCAAACCTTCCCAAACCTTCCCAAACCTTCCCTTCCCAAACCTTCCCAAACCTTCCCAAACCTTCCCAAACCTTCCCTCCCCCTCCCCCTCCCCCCTCCCCCTCCCCCTCCCCCTCCCCCGTCCTCTTTCCTCTTTCCTCTTTCCTCTTTCCTCTTTCCTCTTTCCTCTCCTTCTCGTTCTCCTTCCTTTCCTCCCAAGCCAGTTAATTTTAAATCTTTATTTCCAAGGTTTTTTTTTTTTTTAATTTAGTACTTTCTGAGTCACTTTGGACTTATTTGTTCACATTACATTTGAGTTCAATGGCCAGACCTGGCTATTTGCACAGTCTATTCACATTCTGTGTCTATTGCTGATTCCCAACTCCCAGGCAAGTTATTCAATTCCTGGAATCTCTAGGTTCACAAAGGAAAAAATTCCATCCAGTTTCTATATTAGATATATTTTATCTTTTAGGTAACTGCTCCAAACACACATCACTTTCATTGCTGCCATTGTCTAACCACATGATCAGGTCCTCTAAAATATTTCTATTTATACTGCATCATTAAATGACAACTGGAGCTCCAGTAGCTGACAGGTGTGTTACCAGTCCTGCTGCTGGTTTCTGCCCCTTTGGCCCAGAGGTTTTCCTGTGTCCTGGATATGAATTGATACTGCCTATCTCAGTGAGTGACACAGCTTATTCTGGTTTTAGAGGTTGTGCATCCCCTTCCTATATTCCCATCCAGTACAATGCAGGAGAAGGAGAAGATTTTACCATCACAAAGGTGACACTCATCCTCTCACCTCCTGGAACAGACTGTCTGCCCTCTCCTATGCTGAAAATAGAGGCCACAGCATCTTCATTTGTAAGTCTACTTCCAGCCCTGTAAAAAGCAGACAGAACTCATTTTGAGTAAGAGCAGAACAGTAAACATTAAGAACAGCCACTCACATTCCCTGCTGTAAGTTAGGACTATTATAGAGAAGCACTCAAGGGAGTAGGAAAACTTCAATGACCTTTCTTCTTGCCAGTTCTATGTACTGTGAGCAATCAGTAATTAAAAGTGTTCTGTATCTGGAGCCAAACATTAAAAAAAAATTAAACCTTATGCCTTTGTGGGAAGGTTTTGAGGTTTTGTTTCTTTATTATTTGGTTTTGCTCTTTTTTTTGTTCACAGAAATTAGAATAAAATCACTTGGATACAAGGAACAGTAACACCAGGAATCTGAAAGTGTTTAGTCAGACCATGTAATTATTGATACCAATCAATCATCCCTGTAGCTTCTGATCAACTAGTTCCTAATAATCCTTTCATTAATAAAAATATAAAGAAAGGTTTTTTGCATATTTATAACCCTTTCACAATTAAATGTTGGGTTTTGTGGGTTTTTTTTTTTACTATTACTGCACATCTTAATACAGCCTGACTAAATTAGATCAATTGAAGAAGTTCACCATGCTGTAGACTGGTTTTCCTGCTGAGCAATATCAGCATCTCCTGATTTCACTGCTATCTATCCAGCTTGTTTCCCATACTGTGGATTTATACACAATCCTTGCTCTTTCTCCCTCATGAGGAAACAAAAAGGTCCTGATCACTACACCTGGACATTTTATAAACAGGATGTGGAAGTTCAGAATCTGACAAAACATGGTGAAAATACCTAGCTGTGCATTAGTATATGCAATTATACAATGAAATTTGCCTGTAGTTAGACTAAGGGGGATGACTAATTGGCTTCCTCACATGGTCATCTAATTAGAGTAAGCAGAACTCCAGTCATTACATTTAGTTCTTATGAGAGCCAGTTTTTGTTGAGAATTGCAGAAAAAACAGTAGAGAAACAGGCTTACCAGTGTTTCCAGAAGGGAAGGAATATTTCATTTCCAAATTAGGCAAGGGAAAAGAAAAGATCATCACAAATATGTGGTGATATTTAAGTGTATGGTATACACCAACACTATTTCCTTGCCACATCAAAAAAAGCACTGTTTTATTTAGAACAGGTATTAAAATAAGTGCAAACTTGGGAGAAGTGAGCACCTGCTATGAAATATGCTATATTGCCAAGATACAAAAAAACCCAACAAAACTACACTGCCTGACTTTAAAGTGTCCACAGCTACAGAATTAATGTTTCCAATGTACATAACCTGTTACAAACAGCACCTGGCCTCAGTGGTAGGAACTAAGGAAAGTGCTCCCTGTGGCAGGAGCAGTTTCTTGCCCTCTGCTTCCAACCTGTTGAAGCACACACCATGGATGTAGGGATTTCCTCCAAGTGCAGGGTTATACACTGCATATTCCAATTTATACATTTATCCTAATCACAGGCTCCTCACACATTTGATGGATTGTGAAGACTCTGATCATGTCATGGACAATTTTTGATTGCCCGTTCCAAGCAGCAAGGTGTTTTTGACCAAGTCAGAACCCCATGAAGAGTATTTCTCAGTGTGGTTCAGTATATCTGAACATTATCTAATAAATCTGATTTCGAGTTCAGTGTTCCTAGTTAAAATTCAAGAGCAGCTCAGATGAAGAAATGACACGTGTTTAACCTGGAGATAAATCAGGTCTGCTGATGAAAAGATCAGAAAAGGACAATAACTTAGCAAATTGAAAAATGCTAAAGAGTGACAGTTATTTGTTCTTTAAACCAAATCCCCCTGGAAAAGTTTGTCAATCTGCTGTTGTAAGAAAATTTGCACAAGGTTCTAATAAATTCTGAGGGTTTGTTTACAACAGAGAAAAAAAATGCAGTCCTTTTATGGTCAGTGGAGCAGCTATGGAAACAGCATAAAACAAAAAATAAATCCAAAATGCAAAACCTAAAAACAATTACCCAAACAAGTGTAACTTGCCTAATGTGCTAAGGTAAACAATAATTTATTAGCATATTTTTCTGTCCCCTGATAGCCAGCCATACTTATCCACAAGGACCTGAGTGTCTGTTGTGCATGAATTAACCTTCATTGTTATCTCTCAGAGTTTTGAATGGCAAACACTGTAACAATGATTGAGATTAAAATGTTAGCCTGAAGTCAGATACCTGATACAATGGGTGAATCTCTAATTCACTTTTAAATTGCTTAAATAATGTTACATTCAAAATTTTCTGCATGAATGAGCATTAATTTAGCTAAGAAAGAAATGTTGCCATGTTTAATTCAACAGTTTTAAAAATTTCGTTATTAAAATATTCTAGTTTAGCATTTCTTTTGGTATTCTGTTCATTGCAATTCATTTTAAGATGCATCAATAGGCCATGAGAAAGAGATTAAACAAAGCTGTAAAAATGCTGCCCAAACTGAATATTTGGTGTTATGACATAGCTTTTTACACAGACAACTATGACAAAAATAAATGACAGCATTTGATAGCAGATTAACACAATCATGGCCTCCATTTCTACAGCAGTTCACTGATGGGTAGGAAACAACTAATAAAGAAGGTTCTTGAAGCCTAGTGGGTTTGATTCTCTTTGGCACTTAGACAGATGTTGTTCCTTGAAAACCTCTACAAGATTGACCCTTGATGAGAAAGTGCTGACCAAAAGTCTTCTAAATCACAGCCTGAAAGTCTCAGTTCTGATCAGTGATTCTTAAAAATGCATTTATTTTGAAACTAGAGAATTTCTAAAACACCCTAAAGTTTTTAAAATATTCTGAGTTTAATGAACTGTCAAGTGAATAGTTCAATGCAATAAAATAAATCAGCATTAATCTGATTGAATAGGATATTTATTAGGGGAAAAATATAGGAAAACCCACACACTGTAGGCAGAAACTTACCACTGTTACCACAGAAATTCTACTTTTATTTCTCAGACAGATTCTTAAAAGTAAAGCATTTGTGTTCTGTAAGAGGTGGTATAATTGGCAGCAATAGATCCTTCCCTACAAATCAGGGAACCCTACACTCTTAGTTCTTCCATCATTCCAAAAGTCTTCACATTCATTGGAAGAGGCAACAGGGCAGCTCTCCATCTCCTGCAGCCTCAGAAGTCTCCAAGGGGGTCCAGCAGCAATGCAAACTGGGTTTTAGGTAATAGGCTATCCCAAAATGGTTTGGGTAGGAAGGAGGAAAAGATTTCTGATAAATTCAAGAATTACTTCCTCAGGTCCAAATTAAGATGGGTGATTTTAATTGTTGGTCTATCCTTGCTGCTCTGCCAGTCTGGATTCAGTATCACAGCACTCTCAGGACAGCTCTCAGCTGAGCTTTAGGAATCCTCTCCCAAACACAGCTTTTGAAGTTGGGAAGTTACAAAGAGCATTTGGCAAGAAGGCTGCCACAGGCCGGGTCCCAAATCTGCTTTTCTCCCAGACACCTTTTTGGCAAAAAGGAATACATTTATCCATCAGCACCAGGAAATTACCATTTGAACAGAGTATTTCAGACCATTCAGAGCACTGGGTCATTTCCTTTCTGCACAGAGCTTTTTTGAGTGCCACCTGTTAAAAGCACACTTCCATTTGGCATTAGCTGGCACTCAGCATCCATTGTTCTTACCTAATTCTCATATATTTTTTTGACCATGACACAAAAAACAGTTTGAGAGGGGACAAAGATTCATTGGGGCTTTCAGCTCACAGGAGTTTTCCCTGGCTCCTTCCAATTGCTGTCTGTCTGCTGGGTCACACTGAGGCCACAATCCCTCTGTTGCTGAGCATCCAGCTCTAAGGCAGCTTTTGTGTTAGATTTACCCAGGTAAGCCACAATAAGAGAGAAAACCCCAAGACATACAGCTTTTCTCTAGGTAATCATCCACACAGACATCCAGGGTATGCCTGAGGAATGGCAGCAGTCTGTGCACCAGGGTGTGAGTGTTTGCCTTGCAGCCTGAGGTGAGAAGTTAAGGAAAGGGTAAATATCCTAAATACTCAATGCAGTATTTTCCCACTCTCAGGTTGTCCTACACACTGTCCCCAAGCTGACTGTGAAACAGCATTGGGAATGTCTGTGTCAATGCTTGTGTGCCCACAATTCAATCCTGTAACCTCAAGAACATCATCATTGTTTATCTTCTTCCTGGAGTGCTCAGCAAGTTCAAAATGTATCTATTTGATATTTAACTTGGCCATAGGTTCATGCTCACATGGAAAAGTCTTTATATATACCTCCCTGGAAATGAAGCCTCTGCCCTCACTTTTGGAACAAGGCTTTTTGTGCAGGCATAGTGTAAAGCAGGCACACCTTAAGGACACGAGCAGAACCTCATTCCACCACGAAAATAAATGTGCTCATTCCACCACGAAAATAAATGTGCTCATTCCATGTTAACTGGGACTTTTTTATCCCACAGTGGAGTGTGGAGGCATATCACAGTTACAAACAGGCTGCCCTGCTCAGTGTTCACAGGCCAGTGCACAGCCTGCTGCCATTTAGCAGTGACACTGCTGAACAGCAGTGGGGACTCTCTGAGGAGAAATGAGCAGGCAACCCTGAACTCAGAAAGATTGCATTAAATCAAAACTTTGAAATAGCCCAGCTGACAAAAACAGCAATCCTCAATTTCCACTTTCCTAATTGCAAAGCCAAGTTAAGGACATGTAGTGTCTTGCAAAACAAGGGGGGAAAATTAAGGTGTTCCTCAGTATCTACTGTACTTCCTCTGCCCTCTGAGTAAATGCAGTTTGTTAGTACACAGTCACTCACCACACACACAGAACATGATCTAGAAAGAAGGATTATTCCTCCCTGGAATAATTGCTTTGCTGCTCTACCTTGCTGCAGTTTCATGTTACACACCTCCCTACCTGCTATGCCACAGGCAGGAACAGCATCTCTGCTCTCCTGGATAGGAGGCAGTGAGAAAACCTGCCTCACCTGCTGGGCACGTCCTGGGGTGGTGGAGCCAGGTTGCAAGAAAAACTTAACCCCAAGGACATTGTCTCAAAAACATTCTAGGAATAACACACAAAACTTAACTTGGTGCTTAACTTGGCTACTTGTTTTTTTCTTTTTTTTTTTTTAATGTAAGTTAAGCCTAGCAAAATGTTTCTAAATAATTCAAGGAAAACCTTGATAAGTACTGAATATTTTAATTAACATCCAGGGTGTGCTGATTTTATGACTGGACAAGGAGAATTGAGAAATTATTTTATTAGCATCTTTCTGTAATACAGCAATCTAGCTGAGAAAAAGAACAGTACAGATGCAATATGTTAAGACCCTCTGAAGTATCTGTCAGACCTCAGGAAACAATAACTATATTAATGCTGTAAAATTTAAAAAAACAAACTTCAAATTGTTTACTGACCTGAAACATTGAGGAAAATTAACCAGCAGAAGCAAAATCAGCTTGTTGTGCCATTTGCATAATTCACCCAACCGAGCTGAAGGCTTCTAAGTTATAAATAAAATAAAAGGATATGCTGGATATTTAGCCTGGTTTTCTAAGTGGCTTGCTCCCATAGTGTGCAGGTTCAATTTGTGTGCTGGTGCACACTCACCACAAGACTCAGTATAATCTCAGGTTGTAGAAGTGTATTCTTGGCTTTAATTTTTGTATTACTTGCTTGAAAAGTTGTGGTTCTCTGTGACAAAGGGTGGGGGATAAGAAGGCATGAAGAAAAAAATACTTGCAACAAACAAGACAGTCTTGAAAATGCCCTCTTCTGTGCCTAACATGAGGACAATAGGTGTGGGAGAGAAAAACCCAGAGAAGGCAAAGAAAAACCCAATTTTCTCTATGTGTGAGGTAGCACATTAATCCAAAGGAGATGATCCTCAAGTGAGGCATTGAAAATGATGCATTTTGTTGCATCAAATGTTACTGAGAACATGGACAAAGTACAATGTCTTCAAGTCTTCACTATTTTAAACATTTCAGTTTACTGAACGTTTCTTCTGGTTTGGGTTTCTTTTCCACACTTTACTAGCAGTTCCAGCAGGGACATTTAAATGTTAATCTGCCATTAGAAGCTAAAATATCTGTTTAAAGAGTGTAAATAGAAGCTGTAGGTGTACACTGTGTGTTCTGAGGTTGTTTCTCAGTGGCATGGCCCAGAGGGTGGATGTCAAGCACAGCCCTGGGTTCCCTCTCCAGGACAAAGCCTTTCTGCTCCACTGCAGCTCGATGCACATCAAAGGTTTGTGCCAAGTCATGCACTGGAGTGCTGGATGTACTTGATATGAAGGCAGCTGAGGGAGAAGCCTCTGACAGCAGCTGTGATTTGTTTTTCACAGTTAGGTATCTCTTTAGTCTTTGAATGGTAGAAATATGTCACCATCGAAGAAGGAAACTGTTTAAGCAGGGAAAAAAATCTGACTGCATCTTTGTGTATGCTAAAACTGTCTCTTTGGGAATTAATTCCCTTCCAGAGTAAGGGTAGTGACTTGTCATCTCCTCAGTTTGATCCTCTGCCCTTTCCTTGTGACTTGTGATGAGAATGTAGCCCTCTCAGTGGTACAGCCATTCATGGAAGAATGGAGACAGTGCCCTAAAACTCACAGCAAATTACTCTGACAAACCCATGCTTCAAAGCCTTTCATTTCTGAATATCCTGACTCTCGCTTAAAAAGTCTCCTTTGGCTCCATCACCTCTCTGTCTGCACCTTGTCACACACAGAGCCATTTAGGGTAGTTCCCCTAATGTTGCTGTCAAGGTGAAATTTCTTCCTTGGAGGTGTTTAGCATGCTTCAGAGTCATCTGCATTTCTCATCTGGGAGTCTAAGGCTTCCATGGCTTGCTGTGAAACCAGCCTGGGATTTTTTTCTTTCTTTGCTTTACTTGTCATTCTATAAAATACACTATTTTTCTATTTTAGCAATCTTTCCTATCCTGAAGTGTGTTCTTCCAAATTCCTTTTCAGACTCTAACAAGGTGTAGGTCAGTAGATTTCCAGGTAGGTAACAAACACTTTATAGCTGAACAACACTTGTGTGCCTGACACAATCATTGTGTCCCTATTATTGACGTAGAATTAATACTTTGTCCCATTCATCAGCAATTTTATCTCATCCAATCTGAGACACAAGTTTCTTGAAGTAGTGCTCAATCTTTTCAGTTGCTTTTTTTATTGACCACATTTGAATTCACAGCCTTCAAAATTCATTACTGCTCAAGATTTTGAATTATCCTTCTCACAAAGCTGTAACAGAAGGGTAACCAGGGTAGGAGAAGCACAGGGAATTTCTTCTGCTGAGCCATGACTTTGGAACCAAGGAGGAGATGCTAATCTCATCGCTCAACAAAAAGAGAAAGATCCCTCCCTTTGACTTTTAGTACAGAATAATCTGAAGTGTCAATACACACTGCTTCCTTTCAAGGCTACAGAAGATCAGGACCAATTGGATTACAGAGAGTACCAGCTTGGTTTAGGATAATGCTGTAAGCACATACTGATAAGAGGATAAATAGGGCAGTGTTTCCACTGGGACACCAACATAAGGTGTTTGCACAGACTGTAGGATATAGGCCAGAATAATGCACCATCCCCCTTGGGACCTAACTCAATGGCTGTGTTCCCAAGACTGACTCCTGAACTGGACTTTTGGAACTCCAGGGACAACCACCTTGAGCAAAAGACATTTTATGTTCTTTTTTGAGTTCTCCTGTACTTCAGGCCTGCAAGAACCAAAGAGGTTTCATTTGAGTTTGCCACAGTAACTATTATGCAATGGAGGATATATGAATAATTCTTGGAATGGAAAGGCAAGGTCTCACTTTGATCAAATCCAGCATGTGTTTATTTTGATCTCAGAAATATCCTGAACTGAACTATTCATCTTCAAGGCATTTTTATCTCTGAGACTCATGACTCCAATAGGATTGATTTATATTCTGCAACCAGAACCACTGAAGGGCTGATTAGGCCTTAAGAACAGCAATTTAATCAATGGCCTAGTGAGCGAGCCCATGTGTGCAATTTCTGCACAATGAACTTAGTGCATGATTTCGAGTGAAAACCATCTAACTGGATTATTTACAACCAACATTTACAAACTAGATGGCTGCAACTAAAATATATGAGTGATTTCCTCTTTAGTCCAAATTATACTTGTGTTAAGTGAAAGTTTTTAGGGTTTCTTTGTTTTGTTTTGTACTAGTTGTTTTTTTTGGTTTGGTTTGGGGTGTTTTTCTGTAAGAAAGATACTGGTCTCCAAATAGCTGTAATTAAGGATGTAAGCAACATGCAGACTAAGAATGATTTACAGCACATCAGCTTTGTTCTGAAGCAAAGGCAGAAAACAATGATGTGTCAGTGAGAAACTGATGTCTTTAGAACAATTAATTATTGGGCCACGCATGCCAATAACAGTGGAATAATTCATATAAGAAAATGGAATCATAGAATATCCTCAGCTGTAAAGTAAATCTATACATTGTTAAATGACACAGTAAAAAGCTGATTAGAACACAGGGCAGCATAACAAGTGTTTGGCCTCCAGAAGGGCCTCTCCAGCCCTGCACTACACACTTGGATAAGAGACTCAGTGACTTTGGGTGTTCAGAGTGTGACTCCAGGGGGTTTGACTAAATCATCTTCAAAGGAACCTTTCAACTCTAAGTTCTGGTGATGATGTGACAAAATTACTGAGAGTGTTGATGAGATGAGAAAAAGCATCCAGATAGGACAGCTCCTGCAGTTTTCAGCCTAAGCTCCTTCTTCATACTTCCACCCCTCTTCCCAACAGAAAGGAGTCTCCAAGATGTCTTTTCTGGACAGAAACTATAAAAATAATAAAAAAAAAAATTGTGGAAACTGTGGCCCGTAGCTTGCAAGATCAAGGCCCTGTGGAGGGAGAAATTGAGAGATGTACACCCAGGAGATATTTTGTAACAGCTTCTCACTTTCTCTTATAAAATGAACAGTCAAATGGAGGAAATGCATCTGAAGAGAATTCTTGCTCCGTGACTCTGAAAAACAAGACCATCCAACAGTCAGGGTGATTGGAAACACTGACACATAATCCAATGAGTTTTGCACAGCTGGAGCAAATCAGTTACCAAGAATCAATTGTTTAACCTACAGCAACATCATCTGGACCAAAACTAACTGTTTCCATACTCATACAAGATGGAAACTCCAAACAAGTTGAGTTTGTTTGTTATTTGTTTTGGGGTTTTTACTCTGTGCTTCCACAGACCTCCCTCTCAAAGTCAGCCTCTGGAAGAAAAAAAAAAAAAAAAAGGCCAGAATCAAGCAAAACAGAGGGAGAAGAAAGTACAACACAAACAGAGGTTTGTACTGAAACCACCCGGAGGAGGAGGGCTACTAGAAACTAAATAGTTTTTCTCCTTTTCAAAAGACCAGCTTTGCATGTGCTACAAGCTTGCTGCAATGAATGTGATCTAAGTATGCAAAATGACAGCTTGACTTAATTCACATCATATTCAAGGATATTAACTGCTTGAGCACTGCACAGCTCCAAGAGCTTCCTCACTTCAAAAGCATTAAACTTTCCCTATAAAGGAGCCAGGATGTGTGTTACTCTAAAATCCTCCCTTTGAATTCATTCCTTTTGGCAGATAGGACTTGGCCAGAGTGAACCTGAGTGTGAGTGTTTTAATATATTAATACATAAAAAGCAATTTCAAGTGGAAAAGAAAAAAAAAATATATTTCTTCAAAGGAAAAGAAAATTATGGCCAGAAAAAATGTTTTTAGAAATGCAAATGGAAACTTGGCACTTTATGTTTCCATATGTTTCCTGCAGCCAGGATGAATTTCAGCAAGTTGTCCTGGATTCCTGAAGAACAAAGAGAAAAGTAAAAAAAGTCCTAAGTCAAATTAGGCAGGAGCAAAATATTCCTGTGCTGAAGGTATAGAGAAAATTTCAGAGGCATCAAAAAGCCTGCAGCAGTATGAATTAATTGTGAAAATAGAAAAATATAAAAGAAAAAATCAGCACAGTTCCTGAAAATGACAGAAAGCATCTGAAATTTCCTTTACTGAGACTCATTTCAAAGTTCTCAAAAAAAGATATGAGACATTTTCCATATTTTGATATTAGATAAGTTGATCTGGAGACATTTTGCTCTTTATTTCAAATGCTTTTAACACAGCTGAAACAAAAAGTGAGAGAAGATTCAGTAACCCAGAAATTTCATCTTTTGCTGCTCACAGACTTTAATTTCCTTCAGTACTTTCAAGTTTTGCACCCAATAACAGACATTGGATGAGCAAGCATTATACTTGTCAGTACAGTAACAGAAGCCACATCTACCCCTCGTGAATTCAAAAGGAGTTTCTGTTTTAAAAACCAAAATAACTGCAGAGCTCTTCAGAAAATGTCTCCCAAAAGTGGATCCATTTGGTATGGTGCAGATGTAACTACTGTTCTTCTAAAACAGCTTTTATCCTCTTGGGACCAAGTCAAGCAGGGGGAAGGTTTTAGGCTGAGCAATGGTTTATATTTGGCAGGATTTTAGTATAAAATTCAAAATTTTCAATTAATTTGCCTGATTTTCCAATATATTTTCATCCATAAGACTATATTAAATGTAATTCTTTTCAATGATTTCCAAATTCCTTTTATCATTCCTATTTCTACATACTTACCCTCAAAGGCTTTGCTGCATGCTATAATTGCACAAATCTACTGATATTTTTCTTAATCCAGATTAAGTGACTGAGAAATGCTCTGCTGAAAGAGCTTCTCTAAAAGGCCAAAATCTACCAATATTCTCACCAACATGAATTTCATTCAACTCTATCTTTCTTTCAGCCTTTTCCATTGCTCACTAGCTTAAACCTTCAATTTATCAAGCATCACCAACAGCAAAAGTGCCTTTCTTCTAACTTTGTTTTTATACTTTTGATACTTTATTTTCATCTTTTGAAATCAAAAATATTGAAATAGCTACAACAGACCCAAGATTTAATACAGATCACAAGGCTGTAGAAAAGCTAAAATGCTTTAGATGCTCTAACTGAGAATTTTAGAAAGGTTGAACCAACAAATTCCTGAAAATCTCTCCTTTAGGGCAAACCACCAAATTTCTTCTTATTTATGAAGACTTTAGGTAAAGTCTTTATAAATAGAGAACAGCAGAGAATGTTTAGCATTTATTCAGGTAATATATCACAACATAGAATTTGCTCTATTCCAAAGTTTTTCCTGGCAAGTTCCTTCTG
This sequence comes from Haemorhous mexicanus, assembly GCF_027477595.1. Classification (NCBI taxonomy): domain Eukaryota; kingdom Metazoa; phylum Chordata; class Aves; order Passeriformes; family Fringillidae; genus Haemorhous; species Haemorhous mexicanus. The sequence continues at coordinate 29,123,047 of NC_082348.1, read as the reverse complement.
AGTGTCAATCCTTTCCAGCCTGGCACTCCATAACTTGATAAATGCTTTAGCACTTGGTCTCCCACCCCAGCATCCCAATTCCACCTTCACCTGTTGCAAGCTCAGTACCTCAAAAGGAGGCCAGGGGTTCCCAACAGCACAGCCAATTAATTGCATGGAAAGAGGAGAGGGCTGACCAGTGCAAGGAATAACTGAGCACTGAAAAGGTCACAGCAGTCTGATTTACAGTACTGTCATGTTGTGTGGGATGCATGAGGCATTTCAGTGCTCATTTCACATTCTGCAGTGACAATGTCTGTAATGAATAGGAAATGACATATTATGAATTCATTCTTGTGATGATAATTGTAATGAGAATAGTGAATGGTACAACAAATCTAATCCATCTTCGTGACAATTTAAAAGCTGTAATCTGATTGCCATCCTGGGGTATTCTTCAGACACTTTCTAGAAGAAAAATAAATATGATAAAGAGGCAAAAAATATTGTCTTTCCTGGATATGTTAAACCCATATTTCTTGGAAAGGTGTGTGATCTGTGTAAAACTTATACAAAAACCCCCCATCTTTTAATTACATGGAAACTTTGATTTTCCTTTTGTTTCAGCACAGTATGTTGTAACTTTATTAACAAAATCTTAAAGGTCATCAACCCTAAATCATGCATTAACAGAGGATAAAGAAAAGAATTGAAAAACCTTGAGTTATTCCAATAATAATCAGATGTTCTGTATGTAATATAATAGGACACACTGATGTATTGCATTTAATAAACCTGAGTGTATAGGAAAATCAAACTCTACATAAAGCTTAGTTACCTTGCAGATTTCAGAACCTTTTTCTTGGCTGGGAGAAAACAACACTGTAGTTGAAGATAGAGCAGTGCACTCACTGAAACTTCAAAAGCAATAACTTCTGTCCCCACAGTTTTACTGGAACCACAATATTTCCTTATGCCAAGCAATTAAAAATCTAAGCCCTCTCTCTCCCAAGCACGCTACCATCTGATTTCAAGGCTCAGAGTGAAATATTGGCTCCACAGCAGGCCCTTACAAAAATGAGACTGTGGCCCTGCTGGGACCAGGCAATCAGCACTGCTTGCTCACGGCCTCTGTCATCCCCTCTGTCTACCACTGATGACACACACAACCCAGCTGGACTAAACTACCCCAAAAACCTGAAATTAGGTCTAAGAAATGCTTCTCCAAGTTATCCTTCCTCTTATTCCCCATAACACCAACATTATTTTCTGTTTTCATTATATTGTTTTCTTAGAGTCTGGGTAGTTGAATCAAGTGTGGGTCATGGCATTGCTCCTAATCCAGGCCTGAAATCATGTAGAGGAGGGCTCATTTGATGGGTCATTGCTTGCTAACTTGATACAGCATTGCTTGCACTGCAAACCAGTTGTGTGTCTTGTTACACAGCTGATGGTCTGCTCACCATGCTGCTCTATCAACCGAAATTGATGGCTCTGCTCAAGATTTACTTTGGGAGAGATCTATTTTGTTTTCAAGAGTAATTTGTATTCTAAGAGGGCCTGTTCTAGCAGAAGCTGAAATCATTCTCCAAGAGGTTTACATAAGCAAAAATAAAAATTATAATGACAGTCTGTAATTTTCGTGGATGAACTTCTAATAGAAGTGCTCTGGTAAACAGCAACAATTTGTGTTCACTTGTAGAATTAAATCACTTGGTGTGTTGATTGTATTGAATTAGTCACCTGTATAAGTCATGGGTGTTGACTATTGAATTTTTTTAAAAGGTCTTTATTGATTTTTAAGGAGAAAATGTATTTAAAAGGTGGCCCACTGTTGTAATTCTACTCATTATAGAGTGCTAAATAGCTGAAGGGGACAAAAATAGTATTTGGGAAAAGAGAATCTATTTTTAACTAATTAGCTTTGAATCATTTGTCTAGCTAATCCATGTTCTCAATCTATGGCAGTGCTTGGAAGGTAATTGAAAACCAGTTTTCTAATAAATGTGGTGACTGCCCTAAGTAGAAGAGATTCCAGTACTCAGGAAAGAGAACAGAAACAGCTGCAATGGCAACTGCAGGACTGGGGCACGACTAAGCAGTCACCAAGATGTGAGTGTGTGCACACCAGATTAGTGCACACACACCTTGAACTGAAAATACACACCTGGTCAAGATGGGAACAAAAATCCCACCCCCCCAAATATTTGTTCTCATTTGAATTAGTATTTACCCTGTTCAGTGTTAGGAATTGGAAGATTGCTGTCATGATCTAAGTGTTATTGGAGTTTCAACACTTCAATGCCTTCTTTAGTTTGCCTGTATAATTAAGCTGTGTAAGAGAAGGCAGATGAGATTCCTGGCTGTGTCTGGGGATGTTGTTTGGGTTTTTTGTTTGGTTTGGGTTTTTAAATTTTTTTCTTTTTAATTTAAGGACCAGTCAATATTGTGATCCCGGGACAGGATGAATAATGTATGGCTCTTAGAAATAGTGTGGTACAGAGAACATCTTAAGATGCACTAACTAGCACTGAACAAATATTGTAAGCAAACAGGCAACATAAAACCTTTTTTCAAGATAAAGCAACTAAATAGACAATGTTCAGATAAAGAAGAGACCCAAGAATTGGATAGAAATGTAGAAAAATACCATGCTCTGCCAAATGTTACTTGGGTCAAAACAGAAAGACAGAGGTAAGATGAGGAAAACCTACCTGCAAACAAGACTCTGAAAGAACCCAGCATATTTCTTTCAAGTTTTACCTTATCAAACTACTTTTTTTTAGATTCCTGAACTCTTCCTGTGTCATTCCTTTGTTCCTCAGAAATCCTTAAATTTTCTTGTTATAGTAGATTTTTTAAATAATAATCTAGTGAGTTAATTGGCTTCTAGGATGACTTTTAAAGCCAAACCAAACGTGCTTGGAACCCGGGGCTGTTGTAAATTGCATTGTGTAATTTCTGGAGGACTGTGCAATTTCTGTAGTCACATTTCACCTCCTCTTAGACCTCTGTTATCTGAAACCTTGTCTTGATGAACCCAGAGAGTTTGGTGTGTTTCTGAAAACCCACAGCTGAGCAATGGTTTGTTTTCAGCACCAAGGGATACAGCCTGCAAACAAAGATAATGTCCAAAGGCACTGGTTCCACCTCACGTAGAGAAATCTCCCTCTCACTCTGCATTCCATTGTTCCCATGTGTGTGCAGTCTCTTTATGCTGTAAAATAAGGCAAGAACATAACAGCAATTAGTTTTGGAGCTTTGGATCTTGTAATTGTTGTTGGAACCTCCACAAAAACTGCTGTGCAATTTCCTGATTAGAAGCACTCTATAAGAGATTCTAATTGTTGTTTCCTCCCACAAAGAAAAAGAAAACTGAGTAGATATACTTTTAATTGTCTGCTAAGATAAAGCAAATGTTTTTGAGAAAGAGTATCAAATCAACTCCACATTAACATGAGAACAAAGAAAACAAACAAGTAGCTTTTACTTAATTTTATTTGTATTTTTATACATCATGCAGAATAGTCAGCCATATTATAAGTCACCTCACTTTACATAAATGTTATTACAGTGCCTGTAAATAATTCCTTAAGTTCCACAAGCCCATTAAAACACAACTGTACGGCAGTAAATGAAACAGTAAACACTCCAAGACTTTGGTTCTATCTCCAATTCTCCATTACTATATCCACCCCAATTTTCAAACAGGAGAATTTTAATGTCTTTGCATCCCTTACTTTTATCTTCTCTTCTGCTAGTTCTTCAGAACTACAGATTTCTCCAGAACTGTATATTTATTATACCACTGAATTAAACAGAAATCAGGACCACAAATGAAGGAGTAGCAATACTGAAGTACTTTTTGTCTCTTTCCTATAACTTTCCCCAAACTGAAAGTGCTGATGCTTGGAAAATTAGCTGCTGCAATCTAAGCTGCTATGAACAAGACTGAAAAATCCACACTGGTCATGATCTATTTTGATCAAGCCCTACTGAAGTTAATGGAATTATGCTTGTTAGGGTATTTCAATGAAAAATGTTTCACCAGATACCCTGAAAGCAAAACTACTTTTTTTGCAAGGTATTAGTGTTGATCTATTTAGCCAATCTATTTTTCCTGGAGTGAAGTGACTAGTATTACATTACTCTGTGTATTCCCCAGGGACACCAAAGTTTTTCCCTTTAGGTCCTAAGGGATCCATTCATGCACAAAAAAGTAAGCAGCAGTGGGGCTTTAAATTTAGGTCTAAGTAATTGGATTGTGAGCACAGCCTGCCAAGCAGAGGCTGTATGGAGACTTTCTCCTTTGGGCAGGCTCCTGCCACAATCCTGGTTTTCCCCCAGGAGTTATTTCTACTCCAACACCTGCAAGGACATAGCAGGGCAAAAGAATGCTGCAGTGCTTCTGAAGACCATATGTTCTGTGAAATTCTTCCAGTTGAAAGTTCTCTCTTTGGGAGCAGAAAAAAAGACATTTTAGTGTCTTAGGAACTTCCAAGACAGGGCTGGACTGTTCTTGTTCCATGTTCAAGTTCAAATGAATAATCTGACTTTTCTTTCTGCCTCCATGGTGAAATTGCTCCTAGTGAGAGCTTTGGTTTTAAGCTTGGCATTTGTTTTGTTATTTTTAATTTTGTCTGAGGGGTTGTTGATTATTTAATTATTATTTGGTTGGTTGGTTTTTTCTCTGGTTTTTTTTTTTTTGTTTGTTTGTTTTATTCAGAAAAGACTGTCAGTCATATCATTAGCCCTGTAATTCAGGAGCCACTTGAACAACAAGAGATTGTATTGTTTTGTCATTTTTATTGAGCAGGATCTCTCAGCACGCAGCAGGCAGATTAATGTCACTGGCCATCATTTAAGTACTCATGCCCTCTGATTCATTCCCTGAAGTTGTAGAATTGATATTAACTTTTAAGAACTGGACAGTAAGATAAATGATTTTGGTTTTGTTTTACCTTGAAATAAGAAAAAGGTCAGAAATAATTTATCTTGGCATGACAGAATCTGACCAGGCAAACAGAACTTCCTGACAATTTGCTTAGGGTAAACTCTCATTGCCTCCAAGCTGAAACACCTGGATGTTGACCCTTGAAGCTCTCTCCCCAGCTCTACTTCTTTTTAAGTTCTCTTTGGTGTGCACTGATTTAAAGGGAGTAAAAGGTGACTGAGCACAATGCTATTTTTGACAGAGGCAGAGGCATTGGCTATTTCCCTCTGGTTCAGTCTTCTCATTCTTTGCAGTGTGGAGAGGACTTGGATCTGCTCTGATGTTTGGACCTACAGAGCAGCACCACAACAGCCTGTGCACGGCAGGAACACACTCTCCAGATCTCCCATCCTGTCTTCAAAAATGACAGTCTGCCTCCTTTTGGATTTTTTTTTCTTTTGTTTTTCCATAAAAATTTGCCAGAGAATTGTTATGAATGAGTCTGGTTATGTGAGAAGAGTCACAGTACACTCCCAACTTTTTAATGATTTTGATTATTTACTAGAACTGGGGGAAAACCTGACAGCCTGTCACAGACAATGCTAGCGAAGTTGTTTAAATCATCTCTAGGCATGTTCTAATTTAGCTCATTATTAATTTCCTGCCAGGAAATCACTGCCCTAAACCTCTCTAATTCAGACATAAGTCATTCTAAACTCTGACACAGACAGCTGATTGAGCCCAAGACTTTTGTCTCATTACAAAGCCCAGACGCTTTCAGGCAGAAGACTGTTCTAGGCATTTAATATTTTGAAACAAAATGTACTGTATAATTAATTGAGTATGAAATGCGTCGTTCATCACAGAATTAGTTTATCTTTTCAAGAGTTTTCTGGCTGTATGCAATCATTCACATTTCACAAACTGCTGTAGGTTTATGAATTTTCACTTTTGATACAATTGAGTTCTAACTGTGTTTGCAAAATGAATACAGAATGTTATCTGGAGGCAAACTGAGTGAAACCCCTCTTGTTCTATCTGGTAAAATAGAATGTTAGGTCATCAATCACCTTCTTCTTCATCACTTCTCATTTTTTCCAGTGAATGATTTGTATTCCAGCCATGTGGGGGATACTAACAGAGAACAAATAAATCTGAACTGACAAAGCAGGAAATATTTCCTAATTATTTAGCTGAAGAGAGCTAGAAAACAGAGACAAAGAAAACCCACAAAGGGATTGCTTTGTGAATCATTTTGTTTGCTGGGCATGAGATATGCCTGTCGTGTTAACTTCAGTTATCAACCTTCTCCAGAAGACAAGGAAATGGAGACAGGGGTGCCACCAAAGGGGAGGTACCCAAGTGCCCACTCATTGCACTTGAGAAAAGTGAGCCTCTGCTTGCCCAGTGTCAGGCTGTTTGCTTTGGCCTCATTTGAAATAGAAGGAAATTTGGTCAAATTCTCACCCATTTTCTGCTTTCCTGTATTGGCCAAATAATAGACTGAGACAACACAGCTTTATGGCACTGCTCTCTGTTTCACCCCTCTTTTTGAATTGCTAGAGAAATAACTGACCATAGCCAGAACTGGATTATGCTTTCCAGCCTCCAGCCTGTCTTACCAGACTGTGTGGATGTGTGGGGCATTTAGACACCTTTTTTCCCCTTCCCTAATACCTCCTTTACTGAAACCTGTGCCTTCTCATCAATACCAAAAGAGCAAAGGATGCCCAAAACTGTAAGAGCAGTCCCCTCATGGGGACTGTATTTCTGTACCAGCACTGGGGATCACATGTATCCAAAAACACCATGTGCCAGCTACTGAGGTACAATGACAATGTGAATTTGTCTCTGCTGTTACTTTGCACAAGAAATACTGAAGAACTTTCTTTGACCAGGACTTACATGCCCTAGAGAAACTGAGTGCTCTTCTTTCAGACAGAGCCTTTGTTGGAAAAGGAGTGACGGCTGTAGGGAAAAAGCCTGCAGAATAAATAACATTTTATACTCCACTAGGTGCTATAATAACACCCTATAGTCTTTCAGGAGATCTTGCTGGTGGATTTGTGCTATTTTGATGATAGCTGTCGATTCACAGTTCCTCAGACCAATTGACAATAGGGCCCCTACTGTGTTATATAAAGCATGCACTTTAGCTTTAAAAGCTCAAACCTTTAATCAAATTCGAAATGCCAGAGTAGAAATTTCAAATCACTGTCAGTATAACTTTGCTCACATCTTCAAGTCTGGCAGTCTCCAAAATGCTTTCTCAACTATATGATATCAAATGGAATTTGCTTAAACACAGCGTTGGGAATTTTTAATGAGGAACAATTTGTGTTGCTTTATTTCTCTGTTCACATGGAGAGCAGTATGTTGAGCCATGTTTTCACTGGCTTTTCTTCTTCCAGTTAAAGCCTTAAACTGTCTTAATCTTCACCATTCTGTTTTCACTGTCAGAACAGCTCAGCTTTTTTAAGGATTTTTAAAATGAAATAGACTGACTGATAAAATGATACTAAAAAATCCTGAAAACTGCTATCTGATGCTCAGCTTTTGAGTTACTCATGCCTAACACTGTATTGCATGACAAAATCTTTAATGGCCAATCTTTAACACATTTCCCCAACAAAACAGACTTCATCAAGCAAAACACCAGATTTCCAAACTCCAAACCTCTAGTTTTCATTCAGGACCCTAACCCCACATGATAATTAAGGTTCCTATCCTCATAATCAATCAGAGAGGAATCCAGCTAGCATTGAGCCAATGGACACTGGTGGTTAGAGGTCATTTTCTTTGCACTGCTGTTGCAGTGTCCCTCTGCCAGAGGGGAGGACATCATGCACATGGCAATAAGTTCTCCTGCAAGTGTTACCAATTTCTGAGTCACAGCCATAAAATCATTATCCTGAAAATGTGATGTAACCACTGTGGCCCCAGTCCTGGAATAACTAGGTTTGTAGATCAGCCCGATTTCAGGAGTGGCCCCAAATCTTTGTCAAGACTTTCTTTTCCCTCAGCATTCCAGCTCCCATGACGAAATCAGGGACCTCTGAGAGAGATAATGAGATCAGCTAAAGGGAGCAACAACCAGTTCAGGTGCAATTGCCAGTCTTCCCATTAAAATCCATGTGGTCATTCATCTGTATTCCTTAATGTGCCTGGGATAAGTGACTCATCCCATTCTTTACATCCATGCAAGAGTCAACTCCCAAGCTGAGGTTCAGCACTAGATTTTTGCAGTCAGGATAGGGTGTTATATTACAGCTGCCAGAGCCCAGCTCCAGTGGCTCCTCTGAAATACAGTTTCAAGCAAAAACTTAAATCCACTGCTCACCTAAAGTACAAACCTCTCATAACAGCATTATATAACAAACATAAACCTCTCAGTGCACCAATGTAATTCACAGGTGGTACTAAATTAAAAATTCTAAACACTGTGAGGTTAGAGACAACACAACAGAGTACCCAAGATTAAAATTTTTAGAAATTAAAGGAAGAACATCAAAGAATGCAAACAAACCATGAGAGGAAAGAAACTGAAAGATGAAAATCCAAGATGTGATACTGAAAGATAGAAAGGAATAATATATGCAGACATTAATTAATGATGTAGCTGGAAAAAAACCCCAAAAGGTGCTTGATACAGCTTTTAAGGTGCAAAAGAGGCAAAACAATGATATGGAAATGCCATGATGAAATCCTGTTTTCCGAAGTTACAAAACAGAGTTTCAAAAAAAAGTGTTTACATAAAAAAACACTGAAAGAACCACAGCAAGGGATTCACCAGAAAAGACTAAAGAAAGCAATTACCACGAAAAAGCACAGCAACAACCCACAAAAAAGTCAAAGAAGGCTAATGCAAGGGATAATAATTATTTACTGTGTTACACAAAAATTAATGAAATAAAACCAGAATCAGCCTTCAGGGAAGGCTGAATTTTAGGAAACAGCTCTGAAAGTGAGTTTAGAAGAAAGCTTAGCAATGCTGCAAAGGGCACATTGAAATCAGCCCATCAGCTGGGACTTAAATGTGAAATAAACACGTGTCAGTGGCATTTCCACTACATTACTGAATATTTTGAGAGCTATATGGAAATATCTGGTGAACAAGTGAATCCACATCCCATTTAATGAATTTTATCTTTAAGTGAATAGTCAAGAATCAATTACTTCTGAACAATTTGTAGGTAAAGATAACTTAATGAATATGCATGCAAATATAGAGTGGCAAATACTCTGATGAATATGCAAAACACATGAAGTGTTCACAAGTATTCCCTGAAAACTTTTAATTAGGTACTCATCCAATCAAAGAACAGAAACACCACTTAATTATGTGATCCCAAACTGCAAATCATGGTCACAATATGGAATAATCCCTGCACTCCTTCTGTAGGCTAAAATAAAATAATTCAAAGATAAGAAACACCAAATTAAGATCCATGTACAGAAAACTCTGGAATTTGATATTGACGATTCCCAAAAAATTTCTGTTTGATTTTTTTTTCTTTACTGGCTAAAATACCCCTCCTTTTTCTTTGTGTCCAAGCTCCTAGCATTTCCTGAGGGTGACTACCTCAGCAGACCAGGTGTTGCCTGGCAGTTCTGAGCCCAGGAAACAGTGGCCCAAAGCTCTCCTCCACAGCACTCAGGAGACAGCACGTATGCAGGGGCTCAGTGAGGTCCTGCTCTGGCTGCCACTGCAGTAAATTTGAGACAGATTATGTCACTTGGTCTGTTATTGAAGAGCACAATCAACTTCAAACGTTTATTTCAGGGGACAAACTAATAAATCACAGTAGACTCAGATGACCATTAAGCTTGTCAAGACTTCACTTTCCGACTTACATTTCTTGTGACTTGGCTCCACACAGGAATTATAATGATGGCCACATAATGTAATGCCAGGCTGACCTTTCCAGTCAGGAAAGGCTCCCCAGTAAACATTGAGATGACCTAACCTCTAAAGAGGACACCAAAACCAAAAGGAATATGAGCTCAGGGCGGGTGATGGGTGCTGTGGAACAGGATCCAGGCAATGCTGTGTGCACTGCCCATGCTGGGGATCTGACTGAAAGCTGGCACTGAGGTTTATTCCCATTTTCCATAAAATTACATGGTTTACACATGCTCCATCCTGACATGGGTTCAGAGGGCTGGCAGAGGAGCATGGAGATAACCTTGTAATGAGCAACACAACCAGCAGGAAAAGAATGACAAACTGAGCTCTTAGAATTGCTAGTTTCATGGTGTATTAGGTATGAAACACAAGATTAGAAGGATAACAGCAAGCTTGATGTAAACAATTGCATTGCCAAGGACAAGTTCACAAAAACCTTTAGAAAACTAGATCCCCCCCAGCTGGGACTTTGGAGGAACAGTTCCACAGAAGGTGAACTCACACTTCAGCTCCCAAACCATGGTGGGACAAGGAGCTGCAGCAGTGAGACAGAAAGAAGGTGACAATGCTCCCGTGGCAGCTCCTGGGGGACCCCTCCCTTTCCTGGGAAGAGCAGAGCCAGGCAGCCTCTCTCCAGGGCAGGGAATGTACTGGGACTCAGGGCAGGCCATGTCCAGGTAAAATACAGCCACTAGATGTGTTCCAGGAAATGCTAAATTGGCCATTTGTCAGAGATTTCTTGTCTGAATAGGTAAATTGCAGTGAAATTCATTGTATGACAGTGATGAGTGAGGAAAAGAATGCCCTCTTCTTTCTGAGGGGGGATTTGAGGTCACTGCATTCAGTGATATGTGCTAGTAAGTCTCATAAAGTAAGAGCAGAAATGAAGTCATGAAACATCCAAAGCCATCCTGCACCATGCAAGGTCTGCTTTGCTCCCTCCATCCCTCCTTCCACACCTTGACCCAGGAAGGGGAACACACAGCCACCAAAATCATCACATGGAACAGGGAAAACTAATTTTCCTCATGAACCCCAGGCCTTCCCATGGCTTCCATGAAACAGGGATGAATCAGTGAAGTTTTCACTCTTACACAGAAAAATAATTACCTTAATGAATATTGTAGTTGTGTTGTGCATTTATATTATAACTATCTTTGACTATCACTTAATGATCTTTCTGTTGTCTAAAAAAACCCTGGTGATTGAGTTGGGGTTTGTCTGGTTTTGCTTCTATTTACACAGCAAAAAGCAGTTGCCAAGCAGAACATAATAAATTGAAATTCTGACATAATAAATAGATAATGTATTGTAATTGGATTATTTGTAGGCTGTCTCAGCAGAAATTTGCATAACACTCAGAGAGATTGCTGCAAATATCAAAAATAAGCAGCAGAGCTAATTAAGGGGTTTGTTTACATGCATCTTCCTGAAAACACAGTAAAGAAGGAATTAAAAGTATACTCTCTCTTTAGTTTTCAGGGGAGATTAAAGCCACAAGGTTAAAGAATTGATGACTCTCACAACTCCTCTTTTCCATCAAACCCAACATTTAAACCTCCATCACTTGCATGGAAAGGATAATGCACCAATCCCAGCAGCAAGGACTGAAAGTTATTGTAGTGGATAGACATGTATCAACAGATCAATAGACATCTGTGTTCATGCAGATAATCACTGAATCAAACCAGGGAAGTCTATTCACTCGTCACCCTGGCACATACCAAAGAGGGATTGGTCTCTGGGCCTTCAATTGCTCATGGTCTGTAACCTAAAGTGTCATTTCTGATACCATTTTTTCTTGTCTGGATGTCTGGTTTCAAAGATGAGCACTGCAATAAATGTGCAGGAATCATTAGACCTGGGAAAGGCCTCAAGATACAACTGTAATGCTTGCAGGCCTTTAAAGGAAACAAAATGTTGACTCTAGCTTGGGGTATTTTGTTTTTCAAAACCAGAATGAAATACAATGAAACAAACTCAAACTGTTAGTGATGATATAATCAGTCATAAACCTTGACCCAGATGGCCAGATTTCCCAAAGAAGGAGTCTTCTGGCAATTTGGAGATTGTCTTTGGGCTCAGTCCTTGGGAAATAATTATACCTAACTCCTAACCAGAACAGCATAGATGGTCACACTGGTGTCTGGTTTGGTTGGTTCTTCAGACTTCCAGGGAGAATTAAAGTGTAGACACGTCCTTTAAAAGAGAAACACTGACTTTAAGGTGTTCAGTTTTGCTGCACTACAGAGTTGGTTTCTGTCTGCCCTGTGGGCACTTACCTAGAGAGTTTTTGCAGGAGGGAGCCCAGGTGCTCACTGGAGGAACCTGGGGTACTCAACCTGCCTCATCCTGAGCCCTGTGCCCTGGGACCCCACCAGCAGCCCTGGCTGGCCCTGCACAGTGCTTACAGGCACATTATTTGCACCTTAGACCGTGGTGTTGTGAGATTGATTTTATTTTCCTTCACAAAGAGGTACTCCATGGCAGCACATTCAAATTACTTGCATCAGTTGTACAAATGGATTGCAGCTCTGGCAACAAAAGGATCTTAACCTTCCACTAGTGCTGTAATTTGTATCAATCTTTTTCAAAGCAATCTCTGGGGCTGGAGAAGCTGTTTCAGTGACATGGCAATGTGTGCATCACAGTCTTACTCCATGTCACTTAGGCTGTGTCTCTTCTGTTCTCTCATGGGCCATATTGAACTGGAGATAAATAGTTTTATTATCATTTTTAACTGCCTTAAATTATTCTATTTGGCATAAACTTTTGCTTATGCATAAGCAAAGTGCTAAATGGGACTAAAGGAAGGTTACAGTAACTGCCTATATGAAATACTCTCTTTTTAAAGCTCTTGAGAAGAATAAATAGCTGGAGTGAGGGCCTGGTCCTTGAGAACCAGCACAGTGAGGCACCTCAGAGACATCAGGATACCACCCTTGCCCTCCTGCTGCCTCCACAGGAGAGTGCAGCTCTCTCCTGTGATCCCCCAATTAGCTGATGCACTGCTTGATGCAGGCTGGAACAGCACTGTGAACACACATTTTGGAAACTCCATCCAGCCCAAGGATTTCTGTTCAGTTTTCTAATCATTCAAGCCAAACCCCAATTTTTGAATCTCTGTGTTCAGTTTTGGGCCTGTCACTTCAAGGAAGGCGTTGAGAGGCTGAAGAAGGAGTCCAGAGAAGGGACACAAAGCAGGGGAAGGGTCTGGAGCAAAGTCTGATGAGGAGGGGCCGTGGGTGTTTAGCCTGGAGAAATGGAGGCTCAGGGGAAACCTTACTGCTCTCTACAACTCCCTGAAAGGAGGCTGTGGCCAGGGGGTCTGCCTGTTTTCCCAAGTAACAAGGGATGGGTGAGAGGAAATGCCCTCAAGTTGTGCCAGGGGAGGTTTAGTTTGGATATTAGGAAAAAATTCTTCAGTGAAAGGATGGTAAAGCCTTGATACAGACTGCCCAGGGCAGTTGTGGGGTCACCATCCCCAGGGATAAATGTGTAAATGTGGTGATTGGGTCATGGTTTAGAGGTGGGTTTGGCAGTGCCAGGTCAATGGTTGGACTTGATGACCTTAAAAGTCTTTTTCAACCTAACAATTCTGTGATTCTGTGATTCTATCTCTCATCAAAATTGTGTCCCACAAGTATCCAGTTTCAGTATAGTCTCTAGAGGGAAAAACGGTGTTAAATAGGATTAAAAGTTAATGAAATATTTTATGGCAATATTTTACCATAGCAACAGAAAGTTAGATCTGAGCATTGTATAAATATTAATATTACTCTCCTCATCTCAATCACTGAAGGACTTGGGGAAAGTGTGTGGAGGGGGAAGAATCTCATTTTTATGGTTCTAAAATTCAAATGTGAAAGAGGAAGAGAGATTAGGTTATAAAAATAAGGTGCTGCTAACTTGCCTAATGGCCTGTAATCTGCTGGAAGTACAGCTGCACTGGGCTTTTAAACAGGTGCTCTGATTATAGAGCATAACAAACACGTTAGGCTTTGTAGTGCATTTAATACCTTATAAACAGCCAGGCTAATTTAGGCAAGGCTAATGGCTCAGCTCAGATGGTACTCATGTAAAAGGTGTGTGATTATATCTGTGTACATTAAAGTGACAATTTCGGTGCTCTGAGCTCCCACCCTGCACATCTCAGAGCAGAGGCTGCAGCAAATTCCCACTCAGTGCAGGGGGAGACCCAGCTGCTCCTGCCTCTGATCACTGCCTTTGCTTTGGGATCCTGTGGCTCTGGAATCCTACAGACAGGAAAGAACTTGAAAAGGAGCTTGGTGTCCTGAGAGAGTCTGCTGTCATTTCTATTTGCCTCCTCTCCAGAAAGCTGTGATTGTGCTTTTTCCAAGTGCAAACCTAGCAAGTGTGCTATCCCAGCTGGCCCCTGTGCTTTGTGTTTTCTGAGGTTCACTTTACCAGGATGCTGCAAGCCTCTGCTGACTTGAGACTAAGAGGGTATATTCCCAAAGCAGAAATAAAAACCTATAAAGGTGAATGAAGACTAATTCTACTGTGATATAGATGGATTTCAATGTTAGGACTGATGGGGGCAAACAATCAGGGTATTTTTGTGTGTGTGAAAAAAAACAGAATGTGCACTGTTCCCAGCAGCACTGGTCTTGCTTGGGGTGCAGATCCTCGGGCTGTTCACACCTTCAACACGGACCAGATGCTCAGTCTGAGGCATCAGTACCTGTCTCTGGCCCTGGAGCACATCTGGGAAAGACAGCCTGCATGTGGACCCACTCATCTGTCTCTGCTTTGTGCTGTCCAACTAACACTTTGTGCCTGTGGCTACCATCGTGCTCCCTGTGGGCATAAAAATGAGGTGTTTAAATATTTTATTAACTAGATCATAAAGCCACCATCCAAGGGGGTGATCCTACCTGAGGCAGTGAGATCACTGCCCTGCTCTGCTCTGCAGCTGCTCCTCAGCTAATTAATCCTCCTGAGGGGTCAGCACAGCCACAAGAGAAGGGAGGTGCTGGTTTAGGGCAGATGATAAGGCAGAAGCAGATTTGTGGGTACAGAGGGGAGAGGGCAGGAGAGGTAAATGTTCCACAGGAAATTGCAGTGAATTATTCCCAAAGTGCAGCTGGAGCCCCACGCTTGCTGCAGTGCCTGCAGGTACCTGTATGGTGCACAGTTGTAGCTTTGGGATTTGTAAATAACTATGTTCTTTAAAATTTGCTTTTTAAATGAGATTTTATTTTTAATCACTGTTGGAATTTCTTTTATATTTTTGTCATAATGAATCCATATACCTTAGATGAAATTCAATTTAAATGTAATAATAAGTTTCAGTGTACTTTTTCAAGTTCATAACACAGTCAGAAATGTTTAAGTGACTCAGATATTTTTGCAGGTTCTGGAAGTTTTTTTTAACAACTGACCCATTTAAGTTTTACTATTTATGCTCAGTTGAATTTTGACACCTACAATATGCAAAAGTGATGTGACCTTTTAGGCTTTCTGTTTTGTTTTTATATGAATTGCTGCTGTTCTTTCCAGCCTCTGTTTGGTGGCTTACTGTGGAGGAACACTTATTATTAGATTATTTGTTTTAAAAATAATGGTATAACAGATATGCCATTGTTAGTGGAAAAGCAAAATATCAAAAAATAGCATAAGAACCTGGCAGCTCAAATAAATCTTTCTGGGAGGCATCTGAGTGAATCCATTCCTTACTCCAGTTGCTCCACTAAAGAAGAAAAGTAGGGTTTTTTTATAGCTACACTAATGCCACATGAGCCATACTGATTAAAAAATTTAGTGTTTCAGATCTGATGCTGAAATCCAAAAGAACAGTAAAATTAAAATATGCCACATCTTCAGTGTGGCATCTCCCATTTAAGGAGGAATGCTGTAAAAGAAAGAGATTAACCTTCTCATGCTGTAAAAATTCAAAGGTTAAGCCCAAAGCTTTTAGAGCAAGCACACACACGGTGGCTTAATCCAGAAAACATTTTCTCATGGTGAATCCCAGAGTTGCAAAGACTCTATCTCAGCCCAATTAAGTTCCTTGAACTCTGGCTGTCTGTGGGTGTCTATAAATCTCCCTAAAATCCTACAGTAAACCAAGAGCAGAGTATCTGCTATTCTAATGACTGAATGATTTAAGTTGTGTGTCTGCCCACCTAGCACAGGGATGCCCACCATTCCCAGGGCTGTATCACTCTGTAGAATATTCCATTGTGGATACAGCACTCAGGATCACTTTAGATTTTATGTGTGCTTCATTATGCAATCCTAAAAGCCTAAAATGTGATATAATGGAACATTTAGCTCAAAGATAAGGAAAAGAGCACGCTGCACTTTGCTGCCATTTGATACCCTGACAGGAAAGGGAACTGACACATGATAAAGGAAGGAATAGTCCTAGCAGTGAGTTATGGCTTGTGGGGACTCAGTCATGCATTATTAACCTGCTGTCACGACACAGCTCACTTTGCAATTGGCCAGGCCACCCGTTTGCATTCCTCCCAACAGACTGGTTTCCTGTGCAAGGAGCTGAGGGGAGCCAATGAAATGAAAATATACGTGCAAATGGCAGGCAAGAGGATGAAATAACAAACCCAAGGGCAAATGCACACATCCTGTCAGTTCCCAGACCATAAGGAAAATAAAACATTCAAGCATTATGGTGATTCATAATGTATAGAAGGCAGATGATGTAAAACAGTTGTGGTGATCCCCTATCACAGAGGACATAGAACTGCCCCAAATTATGTTTTATTTCTTTCAAGACTTCTATGAAAAACAATTTTTAAATGCACATTGAGGGAAAATCCAGTGCTGTCTATGATAAATCACATTCTGGTTAGTTATCCTCACTGTCATGACCATCATTCTGTAACAGGCTCTTTGATTAACAAAACTGCTTGAGTACCTGGATTCCTTCTGATAAATATATTTTCTATTTCTTCCACTGTTCCCATAGCTACAAAACTCCCTTCAATTTATTAACACCCAGAAGTTCAGACAAAGCAACGAGCTGATTAATGACATGTAAAGGGGAAACTCAAGAACATGAGCCCAGGAGGGGCCAAGAAGGGCTCTACCACAGGTTCAGGGCTTCAGAGCAAAAATCAGAGGGGAAAAGATAAAAAAACAGCAAAAAAGTTTAGCTAACACCTGTTCAAAGCACAGAACACTAATAATAGGAAACTCTTTTCTTGATTAATTTGTCAAGCAGGCATCTTTGCACTGAGTATCCAAGGTTTTGTGGCATTAATCTGAGTTGCTGCTGATAAAGTGAGAATATGTGAGGTTTCACAGCAAGAACATAAATCCTAATTATCAACCAAAGAGAAGAAAGAATTAATCCAGTAGGTTATATACACCAGAAGAATGCTGCAGTTGTGGCTGTTGAAGTAATAAATATTATAAATATTTCTTACATTTTCATAGTCTCCACGTGCCAGTAGCTAAACAAGGTTGAGAAAGAAGAATCAATATTAAATTACACTCTGTGCAAACATTAATAAATATTTTTGTTACTTCTACAGCCCCTATATGAGAACCCAAACTAATAAATCAAAGCTTGTTCCATTTTCCTTTTGGCTCCCACCCAGACAAAAGATGGTAGAGACATTGAAATGGGTGCTTGGGAAGTTTCCTCTTCATTCAGTGATCTGTCCTTTCATTGCTTCCCTGACAGTGCTGCTATTTTCATTTTGATGCACCACCCATTGGTCCAGTTCGAGCTGTGTCATTTATGGAGTGCTAGCTCTGGAAACAGAGCACAACTAGACATGTGACAGTGACTCCTCAGGATAAACAAATGCAGTTAGAAAGGGTAATACTTCACCCAGGGCAGAAGCTGTGTCTGTGAGAGGATATATACTGTTAATTCCAGACAAATCCACAGGAGGTCCTGGTACTCTGCAAGGCACAGGACAAAGGAAGGAGAAGAAGTAGTGGAAAGAGGGTGGAAAGAAATCTAAAATTTGGTTGTGTTTTATGGGGAAGTTTTCTTAGATTAAAAAAGGAAAGAAAATTATATAGTTTATACTGTACTATAGCTATGTTTAAAAATATCAAGTCAGATATATATATAAAATTATATTAAGTGAGAAAATTAAGAATATTTGGACCCCTGCATTAGTGTTGGTGGGGGAAAGAAACTCAGGACCAGCTTTTGAATTTGATGTGACTTATTATTTTTCTAACACATTACTCTCTTTAAGAAGGGAGTGGGTGGGTAGGGAAAGGATGAGATGAAGGAGCTTTTCTTTGTTGCTGTGTTAATTATCTTGAATTTCTAGCAGGTTGTTTGGCAGAGAAAAATAAGTTTTCTAGTATATTTATTATATTTTTCACCCATTGTTGCAGGAGGAAAGAATTTTCAGTTTGAAGGGTTAAAGAGGAACCCTTTTCTCTCCTGCTTAAATAGGTGAATGATGCTAATGGCAAAAAATCTTTCCATCTGCTGCAGAGCTGCCCATGTTTTGCACAGCCTTTTTCCCAGATAATGGGAGAAACAAATATTAGTGCTTGTATTCCACCATAACTGCAAACCTTTTCTCATGCTCCAGCTTGTTTGTTTTCTTACAGTCCTTGGAGGGGGAAAGGAGAGGGGAAGATTTGAAGAAATAAAACCTCATTGTTGTGCAGAACATAAGCATGATGTGGGATATGTGAATGTGTGAAGAGGCAGTTAATATTGTGGTTCTTTGCAACAAATACTGTGCTTAAAGGTCATTCCTGACAGGGGCTTTGAGAGCATCTGTTGCTAGGAACACACAGGCTGAATCTCATTACTGAAAACTGTTTGAGTGACAATCATCACAATCCTTCACTATTCATTCTCTTCTCTGCCTTGCAAGAGATCTGTACCCTCTCTCCCTCTTTCCTGTTCCCCAACAAATATGCCAGACGTTTTTCAGTTTGGCAATGGTGACCTCAAAATCACCTGTTTCAGGGATTATTTTATTTCTGTTTTGCATTGCCAAGTGGAATACTTGATATCTTAAAGCAAATTATTAAGGAGATATTCCCCATGAATATTCTAGCCTAATGAAGAGGTGATGTAGTTCAAACATTCTGACCAAACAGTTCCATTTAAGCAAACTACAGTTTGAATGCTTCCTCAGTGTCTTGAGAATGACAACATTAACTGCATTTGCATCTTCCCTCGAAGTTTGCTTCCCACTCAGTTTAGAAATCCCCACTGTAATACAGAATGGAAATACTGGCTGTGTGGAGGAAAGCTCTGTGGGCCCTCTCAAAGGTCTGCATTGCCTTAACTTGTAGGGAGAAAGAATTAAGTATTTTTAAAATCTGATTGAAGAGAAAATTTTACAAAGAAAAGATTGTTAAAAATCAGGCACCGATTCACATTCTTTCATTTATTAATTATGCAGGCTTATCTTTGATGGCAAGCATATGTCTTAATTCTTGAACATATTTAGCAATATTTATCTTAATTTAAAAGCCTTTAAATTCTCCATCCCAAAATACAGCTTCCAGAAAAATGTGATGCCATAGCATCAGCAGACATCTCTCTTGGTGTTCATGGATTTTGCCAGTTCTGCTTCTATTCCTCCTTTAGAAGTACTGGAACCATCACCTCTACATCCAACAATGAAAATTGGTTCAAAATTCTGGCTAAAAATTTTCACTTCTCCTAGAGCATGAGGGTCAACCTGTCCTGCCATTAGCTTGGAAATTTTAAGCCTAGGAACGACTGTATTAAACATTCAGGTGGGCATGAGAAAAAGCAATGCCTGTGAGCTGCCCCTGCCATGGCACTGACCTTTGAAGCTGATCCTGTGGAGGAGCTCTTTGCAGCACCTGAACACACAGTGTGCTCAGCAGGAGTTTGTGAATCCCTGTGCAGGATTTTGGGAATCTGGCTCCTCTCACAGGAACTAGAAGTTCCCTTGGAGTACAAAAGCAGTGAATGTATTGAACTAATACATTGAATAAATAATTGAAATAAATCTTGTGAACCACAAAAACACCCTGAGATGTAGAACAGATTTAAATGCTGGTGTCTTGCAATCTACACCTCAAACCAGATTACCAATAGACTGCACAAATCTGGGTTGACACTTACACGTCTGTCATGTTTTATTTTTGTTAGCTTTGTGTCCTATTTTGTGTTGTTTGTACCAGTGCAGGGATGACATTTAATAACCTAAATTTGCTGCATCTGAAGTGGTATCTCAGTTTCCAGCAGCTAACATATAGGAAATAGTGGGAGTATAAATATTCTGTTATTGGTTATAAAAACCCCAAATGGTATACCTAACAGAGATTTTTCTTCTCCCATAAACACTTAAGGTATGCATTCACATATAGCACCTGAAAATAATCCAGGATAAGAGTCCAGTGGTGCCAGTGGTATTGCTTATCTATTAATCTACTGACTGTCATAGAATATACATTGCAAAACTTTGTTACTTCAGTGTTCATAACTCTTAATTTTCTGCCACATTGCCTCCATAAATCACTGAAAATTTGCTGGTGTTTACTGACAAGGGCAGCAAACAGAGTTTTCCTATTTTGTTTATGATATGTGTATATGGGAACAGGATAGCCATCCTGAATTATTTATTTTCTCAGTATATGGCATGTTTTTGCAAACAGCAATCAGCACATGGCAACACAGATTTGTTCAATAATGTATTGGTTTCTCTTATATGTGCTTAAAGTGTCTTCCCTAAATATTATTCTGTCCAAAGGGAAAAACATGAGAGCTCAAAACACAAACTGCCTGGCAGTGCAGACATAAATCCCTGTGGGCATATTCCCCATTGTCTTCCTACCTGTGTCATCCTTCATCCTTTTGTGAAGTGGGTACACAGTACAAGCAGGTCTGAAAAGCAGATGATTTATTCCTCTTTTCACAATGGTAAATGATGATACAAGATGCAGAACAGCAAGAAATTTGATCCTTGGTCCTCTGTAAGCCTCTTTTGTTTGCTCTGAAGTAGCAGCTGTACTTCAGGTCAGAGATTAAAGTGTATTGCAGCAGCTAGAGCAGTTGCCATAAAATGCTTTCATTTCCCTGTAGTCACTAAAGTGATCATCTATTACCAAGTTTTTAAGCTGTCCCTAGGAAATATCTAACCTCTGAAACAAAGCATCTGGCAAATGCTGCTCCTTTACTTTGGGAAAGTTGCATATGCACACTGCTTCCCACTTATAAATACAATCTGTATTATGCTCTTCATTACTGGCAGAAGGTACTGTCTCAGAGCTGGTCACCACTAAATTTCTGAATGCATGAAATTCACAATTAAGCCAAGATTTTCAAGAGTACTTGATGCACCCAGAGCTCTCTTGGAAATACACTGGTTTTTCAAGTGAGCTACTTTACATCTGCCAGAAACAAACGTAACAGGAGTAGCAATATCCAGTGAAGAGGAAAAACTAACTTGAACTTGCACAGTCCTTCACTTGTTTAATCTTCAGAGTGATTATTTTATTCCATACAGTAATATGATTATCTTAACTAACTGTGGAGTAGGTATTGAAAGTACTGCTTTGCAGAAAATGGTGTCTGAGCTGTTTGTAACCTGTGCTCCTCACAATGCTGAGTCCTTGTCTGTTATTCAAGCTGCATCTGATTTCTTTTATTTGTGGTTTCTGCACACAGAAATATTTGCTTCCATATCCAGTAAAGATTGTGTACCACTCACACACATCCTCCTCTGCTGTCACTGTTGACAAATGTCCTTTGTGGAGGCTCCTCTCTTTCACAGGGTAAGTTCTTGTAGCTGGCTTCAAGTCTTTCTGATTTTGAAAGCAGTGTAGGAAAGGAATAATAATTTATAAAAAAAAAAAATACCAAAACAAAACAACTGTCTTACCTTTCTTTAAATCCTTTCAAAATCCTTAAAAAATCCTTTTCCTTTGCTTCTGCTTTGTACTGCACAAATCCAACAGTTTTTAGTTGGGACAACACACATCCAAGTTCAGAAAAAGACAGATTCTGGCTAGACTGTTTCTGGGAATAAGTTTAAGTAATCATTCTCTATGAAATTAAGGTAAGGGGTTTTGATTCTAAAACATTATAACTGAGAGTTTTTCAGGAAATGCCTCATTTTTCACAAATTGCCTGGCACAGAGAAGGAAAACACATTACTGATTAAAACCAGCAAATGTAATGAGAATCTATTTTTCATAAAAAAAATACAAGCTGTGAGAGTGGAATGAGAGAATATCTTTATTTGTGACTGTAGCTACACATTAATATATTAAATATTAATAAGGACCATAAGAGTTATCATATTTCATATTTTTTCTAGATTTTTTGCCCTATCACTCTAGTTCAAATAAATACCAATGAGCTGCATTAAGAATAAATTGTAAATAAATGGAACAGAATATACCTTTTTCTTTGGAATTACTTTACTTAAAAAGATTACTGCTATTTCCACATGTTCCACTTTGATTTCTGCAAATTGTGTCATTGTTAAAGAGTCACAGACATAATCAATAAAGATAAATGAACTGGCCTAGAAAACATGAAAGAGCTGATTTTACACAGAAAGAGCAGAGCATTTTGCTGCTGAGCACATAAACCCAGCAGAGTGCCAGAAAGGGAGACTTGGAAAAAGGAACCATGAACAGCCAATGGTTTTTTTTTTTCACTCCTGGTGTTTTTTTGGTGGTTTCTTGTCCTTAGTTTACTACTGAACTCTTGGCTGAAACTCTTCACTCGTGAAAAGGCAAAGAAAGGGCCTTGGGAAATGGCTTTGTTTGACTCAAGGTGAGAATTACCAGCAGTAGCCAGAACCTTGCACTTCCTGAACTTACCATTTCACCTCTGCACAGATTCCCACCAGGGTTCAGCTGACCAACAGCTGCAAAGGAGCAGGAATTTATTGGATGCAAGGCAAGGTTTCTGCATCAGATGCAAATACCAAGTGGCAGGTGCAGGAAAAGCTCTGTACATTGACCTGCACTGTGCAACACATGCAGCTTTACAGGGATGCAGGTAAAGAGGGGTGGCCTTCCTGGCTGCTCTGTGTGCTGGCTGCACAAAGCCCTGTGGGCTGCATTTTGCTTTAGCTACAACACCTACATCTCACTCCTGTTGTTCCTTGCTGAGTGGAGAACCCCACCTGATGTGCAAAGAAGCAAAAGCTGTCAAAATACCAGTGAGTGCTCGTGCTCTGAGCTGGACTGCACCTTGTCTGTCTTCAGCATGGACAGGGCAACTTCATTGACAGAGGTCCCATATTTGACAGCACCTTGGAACACGGAATCGGAGAATTTATTTGGGTTAGAAGAGACCTCCAAGATCATTGAGTCCAACTACTTACCCAGCACTGCCAAGCCCTCCCCTAAACCTGGCCCTAAGGGCCACATCTACATGTCTTTTCAATACCTTCAGGGATGCTGACTCCACCACTCCCCTGGGCTGTCTGTTCCAATGCACAGGAAGAAAAATACACATTTTGTCAATTATTTATTTTTCATTTCAATTTATCTCCATCTCCTGCTATTTTATTTCTGTAACTGTGCTACCTTATTTTGTAAAGCACTTTAGGGATTAAGTGTCAGGAAAGACAGAAAGAGAAAAATATATATCTTGATTTAGAGATTTAGATTTTACAGAGAGAGATAATTATGTGCATCACCTGTTACATTGTTCCAAAATTATTTCCAGAGCTCAAAGAATGAATTAGTTACAGGAAATTAGAGTCCATTAAATAGTCTTGTTCACAAAGTAATCAGGAACCAACAGCCGTCCTTCAATTTAAAAGCCCATCTTCCTAATGGCCAATGTAATGCTGGCTTCAGGTTAAAAGAGCACGTGTTCCTAGTTTGTCTGCCTCAGCAGAAGATGATGGTGTGTTTGCACTGCACTGACACTCCTCCTTATCTGCCTGCACTCCTGTACTTGGAGAAAATCACTAGCAGTGGAGATAAGCAGTACCTGAACCCAGAGCTGACAGATTGTTGCCTTTTACAAGGTGAATCATATTTCTTAAAATGCACAGCAGAGGAAATTTACCCTGTGAAAAGGGAAGTGACAGGTTTAGAGTTCTGTGTCCGTGGTGGAAAGCTTGGAAGTTGCACTGACCAAAACTATCACTTTAGTGTGAGTAATAGGAAATGTTTCCATATTATTATGGGAAAGCTTGGAAGTTGCACTGACCAAAACTATCACATTAGTGTGAGTAATAGGAAATGTTTCCATATTATTATGGGACCTTGTAAAACAAGGATCCAAATGTTCCAGTAAAATTAAATAAATTAATTTTCTTTCTTCTCTCACCTCCCTCACTCTCAGCAGTTGCCTCTTAAGGGACTCACCATGTTCAGTTGCTCCTAGGTCTGTGAGATGTGTGCTTGCATGTATGTACAAACATATATATGCAATTATATATGCATATAGATAAATAAACCAGTTATAGACTGGCTATGGAATGACTGGACTGCAAGATTAAATACAAGTATGCTACAGCAAAGAAGAATATTTCTTTCTGCTTAAAATAAGATGGACTCACAGCCCGAGTTATGCCGTGTTGGGGGTGGTGCTTAATGTGCTCATGTACCCATTGCTGACACCAGTGGAATGGCAAGGCACTTATAGTCATTAATTCTGGCTCTGGGATGGATAGAAAAGGTCACCATGTTTTTCTCCAGGAGTCACTCTGGGTTCTTCAGAGATTGAAAAGAGAATGCACACTGGTGATATCTATTTTGGTACATCAGGTCTGCATATAGCACAGAATGAAGGGTGGCTGGGAACTCAGCACTCTGGACATGCAAAAATAAAAATACCCTAGATCATTAAAATAAAAACTTTGAAAACTTCAGCAACAATTACAATAAAATTAAAAGCAATAAGCATATCAAAAAGTAACGAGTGGAAAGCATTAATAAAAAGGTGCTATGACTGACTATCCTGCATCTGCTGTTGAACAAGGATTAATTGTTCCCATTGCAGCTGTGAACAAGATAAAAATGAAACACCACCTTCCTTATGGATGGAGGAATAGACAATAGAGAGCCAATAGAAGGAAAATAAAAGCACACCTCTGTATAATGAATCTAAGCTCTGCAGTGGCTGTTTGTGCAGGAGTGTCAGTGTGGGGAGAAACCTGCACTGCTGAGCTGTATGTTTTATTTCTCCCTCTGTTCTGTAGTTCCACGGCTTGGATTTGCACCAGCAGTGACAAGGTGCAGCAGAAATCTCCATTTAGCTCTGTTTTCTGACCAAAAAGTGCATTTACTCCATCTGTGCACTCTTTATCAGGATTTGGCCCTTTGTAGAAAGGTGAAGGCTTTTTTGGCTGTGATCCCAGTGGGGTGTTTGATAACTTTGTCAGAAAGAATCAAGAGAACATAATGACTAAACAAATAATGGGCTGTCAAGGAGACTTGAGTTACAGGAACTGAGAGATAGTCCAAAATGCTTTGCTCTTCAAAGAAACTAGAAAAACTTTGTCTTAATTTGGCCTTCAGAATTTGACATCAGCCTTTGCTTGTCTGCAAGCATCAACTCAAACATGGGAATTTCTGGAGATAGTTAGTCCTTGTGAGAGGCTCCTGGCAGGCTGCTTTCCCTCAGGTCAGTTGTGTACCATGTACAGAAACCACCACAACTGCTTTTTCACCTCCATTCCTTTAAAAAAAGCCTTACAGATTGTACTAGAAAATAATTCCTCTTTAGTTATTTTTTTTTTAAATCAGTTGAACAAGGAATTATGCCTCTTACAGAAAATTAAAAATGCACAGAAAAGCCACATATTTCAATGGAGTTTCCATATATTTTTAGTACCTCTCCTGAAGCACATTTCAATCAGCAAATTCATTGATACTAAAGTCAGTGGATATTCTTACAGAAATAATCCATATTTTTTGATTTATAAGCAGATATACAGCACAGAGGCAAATAGAATAAAGTTCAATTCTCAATCTATTTAGCCAACTTTTCCCTTTGAAGACCAGGAAAAAAATCCCTCCAATCCCTGGAGGCCTGGCTGTTACCTTCCTCAAGCCATCCAGGAGGTGTTAAGGGAGGGCAGGAATGCTTGCCTTTGGAGACCTGGGAATGCCCTTTGGGAGCTGCAGCCCCCCTTGGCTTAGACACAAAGCCTTGATGCTGCTGCAATGGGCAGCCAGAGGCTGAGAGAGCTGTTCAGTAAAGTGATTATTTGACACCCACAGCAGTGATCTAATGAGGCTGTGGACCTCCAGTGGACCTCCAGAGGTTCCTTCTGTGACTGCAGAATGCTGAGTACTCTGGGATAACTTCTGCATTCCCCAAAAGCTCTGCAACTGCACAAAGATTCCTCCAGGGGAATGGGAAACAGGGATTTTGTTTGCTTGTCTTCGTGCTGTAGCCATCATCTCAGCTAGCCAGAGCCACTGACCCAGAGGCTGCCTTACCCAGAGTGTCCCACTCTACCTGGCCATCGAGGCTGTCCCAAAAATGCAGAGTTTTGCTTGCCCAGAGAAATGAGCAGACTCAGGTGATTGGGGCAGGTTTGTAGTTCACTGCCCTGTGATGGTGGATCCATAGGTCCTGTCTTCAGGGGTGAAATTATGAAATACAAGAAGAATCCTTGGTTGGTGGCAACAGCACTTCCTACAGCCACAAAAATAATCTACTCCAAAATGAGTTTTTGTCAGTTAAAAAAAGGAAACTTTATTTACAAAAAATCTTTTGATCTTTATTTTTTTGAAGTATTTTCAGCCTTCACACCTACAGCTAGCTTGGGAACCAAAGCTGTGTTTATTTTAAAGGCTGTCAGTGTATCTTTAAATGGTTCACCTTTTCACATCATTGGGTCTCCCCTATGGAAACTATATCCTCTCTTTACATCATGATTCAACTCAGCTCAAAAATCTAAATATGCAAAGGCATGACACAGACATGTCTCCCATTTCTCATTCAGCACAATAAACAAATGGAGAACAGGAACAACGTGTGGCACAAAGATTAAGAAGTTGAATTTCTGTTCAGGTCTTTTTCCTCGCTACTTAAGGCAATAAATCATTTCAATTAGACATAATTAAAACAGTTTGCATTTGAAACGTGAATTAAAATTGAAATCAGTATTATCCAGTTCCCCCCTTGCACATTCATCTCAGCTATCAGGAGGATATTGCATATCTATCTTCTCTTGGCATAGATTAAGTCATAATTTACATTTTTTTATATAATCTCTGGATGTAATCAAGCACTGGTGTATGGACTTTTATCATCAGTAGCACAGTTACACTGCCTTTTCCAAGTTCCTGTCCAGATACCTCTGGGCTTTAAATCCCTTATTGTCTTTTCTAATTTTCCCTTTTCATCTAAAATTAATTAGAGTACAGACTCTCTTGTCTTTTTGGTATTCCATTCAGCTTTCAGGGTGTTTTTGTTCTCCAGCTAAACAGCAGTTTTTAAAGATTTAATACACTGGCCTAATGTCTATGAGTGTGAACTCAACAAAAAGAGTGCCACAATAGAGGTGGGCCAAAAAATAGGTAAAGAGAAATAAAGAAATCTTTTGTAGCCTGTTATAAAAAAAGACAACATTATGATATTAGAGTGCAGAGCAGTGGACTGATTAATTAAGATAATAAAACTGATATAATTAAACATGACTTGGATTCTGTTTATTAGCCCTTCTGTTGTCAACTAAACCTTTCAAATCCTGTAAATAAGCAAGCTGAATGACAGGTGTAATTGGTATGCAGGGGATTCAAGTTACTTAATGTGGTAATTTTTTCCTGGTTTTCACTCTTTTAGGGCATCAGGTCCGAGGCCTGGAATAAACACATTGATTTGGTTGTATTGTCAGTGGGTCACTAATCAGAGAAATCATTGATTAGACAGTAATCTGTCAATTAAGTCTGACATTGTCTCTGGCACCTTGGCAATGGGGGGGCTGCATTCTTCAAACTGAGACATTGACCTTGTTGTTCTCACCGTCTGGAGACTGAAATGAGGATTCACAGTAAAGACAATGCTCTTATCCTTCATTTTATTCCCTTGTCATTTTGGGTTTTGTTTTTTTTGGTTGGTTGGTTTTGGTTTTTTTCCCTGGGTGGGTTGTTTGGCTGGGTTTTTTCCTCAGCTCAGATCTGATTGTCATGTGTTTTTCTGCGTTTCTCTCTTTCTAAAATGAACACATGCTGTTCTTGCACATAGGTGACATCTTGACAGGATGTTAAAGCACTTCAACAATTTCCTCCCCACCATTTCCTGAAAACTGATTTTCAGAATTCATCAATTCAAATGATGAAGTAACAGTTTTTAAAACTTCATTTTGGGGGGGGTCATCCTGATTGCCTGTTGAGGAACTCAGGGCAGCACTCGCTGGCAAGTCTGATTGTGTGTCAATATTTCAGAGCTCCTCCAGCCCATGGGCTCAGCTCATCCACTGTGTACCAACAGCATTCACTGAGAAAGGGAAGTGAAATGTGATGTTAATCTCCCTGGATACTTCCAGAATGAGTAATTCTTCCAATCTAGCAATAAGACACAATGTTAGCCTTGAAATTAGACACTTGGGCTCCAGTTCATCATTAATCAGAAAGGCACTTGAGCATGTCTATACCTTTAGGCATGTGCTTAAGTGTTTTGCTGCAGTGGGGCAGGCTAAAGTTAATGCAGAAATGATTTGTTGAGCTTGTGTTCCAACATGTTGTTGTTAGCATTTGTGTAGAGCAGCAGGAATGCACGGTGTTTTCTACAGGAGACTGAAGGCAGTTATCAGACTCTCATCTCAATGAATTAAATCAACATCACTTGGAATTAGTTCAGTTACATGAAGCTGTCAGGGCTGTCTTAAGAAAAGATCCATTGCACTCTGTGATCCAGGGGAAGTCTGTGACACCCTATCAACTCACAAGAAACAGGATTTCACTTTGTAGCACAGGATGTTCATCACCACTCATTCTCAGAGTGTGCATGTACTTCAGATCTATTTTCAGTTGCTTTATTTATATCTTAGAAACACAAATGGAAGAGAGAATAGAGTAGCCAGATTTCTGAAGGCATTTACTTTTACCTTGGAACAAAGCTGTTGATAAGAGAAAATGGAAATCAACACTCAAGTACTATTTTTATTTTTCCTGTCTCATAGGTTGATTTATAACTTAGTGGTACCTCATTATATACGGAGGGACCTGAAACCCAAAGTTAGAATATGGAGTTAAACTGGTATTTAAGGTGACATTTCAGGGGGTTTAGTCTTTTTTCTCTCCCTTTGTCTGTCTTAAAAATTTTTCCCATTAAAAAAAAAGCCTAAGAATCTAAAAAAAAATGTGGAAAAGAAGAAAATTTAGAGGCATGTAGAAAATACACTCAGCTGCATAGACCAGTGCTTAACTTAGAAAATCTTCTGATATTAGTAGAGTGAGAATTTAATAAAATAGTACTTATCTCCTAAGAAGCATGTAGAAACATTAATCAGGCTGTGTGAAGGGTGCTCCCACTTGGTTAGTTCTCAGTCTGCAGGTTTTCCCTGTGAAAAGGGAGTGTCTGGAGAGGAGGAGATGGCTATTTCTGTGTAGAGCAGTTCAGCACAGGGGGGTCTTGCCAAAGGCTTCAGGCTGAGGCAGGAGATGAGGGAGTCACAGGAGGACACCGTGTCCTCAGGCAGCCAAGTGTCCCCTGATTTCAGAGAGAGGAGCCCCAGTTCCTTGGTTAATGACACCAGGCTCTTGAGTCAGTGACTTTAGGCTGCTCTGGGCAGCTCAGTTTCAGATGGAGATCTAGGCAGATCCACCTTGACTGTCTGATTGATTTGGCTCCTGTGACAGCTGATGTACATGCTGAAGTAGGGCTGAATTCCACACCAGGACATAAACTAAGCCAGTACAGGGTTATTGCTTAAATTCAGGGAATTTGCTCCAGTTTATTAAAATGCAGGGCAGAATCTTGGCACACATTCAGTTGCTCCACTGCTCTTTGTTATTAGTGGAAACCTGTCTATAAAGAGCTAAATATTTGTATGCAAAACGAATGTGTATGCTTGTTCATTATTGTAAAATAAAAAAAAAGTGTCACTTTCTTTAAGAGATCCCTACTTTTTGTTTTCCTCCTTTTCTTCTCTGTTCTACTTCTAGCAGCCCAGCATCCTGTGGAAATTGTTTACAGGTCTGACACCAGAACACTGATCTGATGGAGAGCTCTGAAGTGCTTGGTACACATTTCTCCAGTGGGGAAAAAGCAGCATCCAACACATTGTGCTTACTTAACCTCCCTTTGAGCAGCTGTCCCTCAATGGAAAGCCATCAGATTCCTGTTCCTTTTCATCAATGAGATGTTAGGGGCCTTCACAGCATGTCTATCTCCCACAATGAGTACCTGATAGTAGAAGTGTAACACATTCAGCACTATCAATTTCAAACACAATACACAAGAGTAATAGATGTTAAAAATTGCCATGGCCACACAGTACATTGTTAAAAAAATAGATTTCTTAGAGCAAACTCTGGGTTTAAAGGGAAGGTGACATTGTTAACGAATGTTGTCAGAGTGATAAAGTGATAGATGCCTGGCCATTCCTCTTCATGGGCCTTCCTCAACAGAGGCTTATGAAAGAAAAGGATATTTGTCAAGGAAAACTGGATGGAAAACAAGGTTTTATGACATTTATTGTCCTTTTCTCAGTTCCTGTCTGCTGAAGTAGAATATCTAAATATTTGTATAACTTCAAATTTTGTTTAATTTTGAAGGTGATAGTGATGAAAGGTAAAAGCACAACTTGGAAAGCTCCTCCTCAAATTTATTTCACCTATGTTGCCCTATCTCTGTCAGTGAAATGAGAAAAATTAAACCATGTATTTAGGAGGGCTGTGTTACCTTAGGCAACTGCATATGGAAAAATAAAATAGAGATGAAAAAAGATCAGTTCCCCCCTAATTCATTTCTGGAAGGAAACAAAGTTTTCATGCAAAAATATGTTTTCCAGAAGGCAGTGTTTACCATGGAGTAGTTTAAAGAAGTCATTATCTTAATGCACACCTTATATCAAATCCTGGTTATCAGATAACTGATAACAGTACAATGGGGAAATTAAAAACAGTTTCCACTTTTATGCAATTATTTGCCTTCCTGCATCGAGCTTTGAGAACAGAAAATGACAAAAATCATCATGCACCACTCAAAGTAACCCAGACACCCCTTCCCTGAGTCACCCTTCTTGTGGCAGTGCTGGGACTCACCTGTACTTCTGTCTGGCTACTTTTGACCCAGGTCCCTTTAAAAAAGAGAAACCAAAAACCCCAGTCATTCTCATGGGTTTTACAAGCTCTCAGAGATCTGCTCTTAAATATCAGAATACATTGATAAAGGCAATAATTCCATACTAGCATTCCCTGTGCTGTGATTACAGTAAAATTGTGATTACAGGAGAAATGTTATTTGCAGAAATATGCAAACTAGGAACACTCATCTGTAATATTCACTGATAGCAGCACTGGCAAATACCCACTTATTTACTACATGCAGTCATCTTGATACCATTGGCTCTTCCAATTCATGAGCCAAAATGCTTAAAATCCCAATTGACAGGTCTTTGTCATTATTATTCATTATGCTTGGTTCCAGCCATTTAATCATGTGCAGGCCCTACAAAGGATTTCTTCCTCTTTTTTTTTAAACAAACTTGCTTTTGAAGGTAAGCTTGCATAGCAAATAACTGATCCGATAGAAATAATTACAGACAGCAACAGGGAAAAAAAATAAATCTAATCTGCTGGGAATTGTTCTTTGCTTTCATTGTCCTGCAGCACCATTTTACCAGAAAGTGCTCTGAATAATTTAGGGGCTGCTAATATGATTGCAGTGCCTTCCCATGTTCATCACAGCTGCTTGAGGTCAGTGTCCTGCCTGGTTCTATTTGATGCTCCAGGAAAAAGAGCAGCTCTGAAACTGAAGGCAGCTTATCAACTAGAAAGAGCACTCCAGCTGGGTTTGGTAGGTCACTTAAGGTGGACAGTAGGAAGCAACAAATATTCAGGTGATACTCAGAAACATGATAGATTCAGAGGTTTATTTCAGCAAAACCTCAAAATGAGAAAACTGATTATTGTGTTGCTCCTTCCCATGTTTCATGTTAGTGGACAAAGAGTTGCTGCTGAAGACAATAAAGAGAAGGCATTAGGAACACTGAGGTAGAAAACCATCTTCTCCTCACTAAATTAGCAGTGTGCAGCCAGGGATAGCTGAACTAGGGCCTTTCAGGTCTTTTCCTTCCTCAAAGAGAGTTTAAAATGAAAAAATCACACCACCTGTGCCTTGTAGCTGTCCTTTAATGAGGGCTCTAATTATCACCAGGGGAGGGCAATCACTGCTAACCCTGGCCTGGGTTATTTCAGAGGTTCCTGGGCACACAGTCATTTTTTGGAGACCCAGCCCTAGTTGGTGCTTATGCTGCTGAGCTGTATCTGTGGTGGGTGTCTGGGGCAGAACTCTGGTTGTGAGGGGGTGCTGGGACCTGTTTAAAATGGGGCAAGATCCTTGAGCTCTAGTGTGAGGGAGGGATGCTGAAAAAAAATAAAGTAATAATAATAATTTTAAAAGGTAGTGTGATGACTAAGGCTTGAGAAGGAACTGCAATACAGGTGTCCTCACTTCCTTCCCTTTCCTCACAGGCTGTGGAGGGCTCTCTAACACAGCAGGGAGCTGTGTCCCATGGAGAGAAGCCCAACCTGAAGCAAGAGAAAATGAGGAGCAAGGGGCTGCAGAGAGGTACTGCTGTGTTCTTACCCTCATCCCATACCACTGCACCACCTGGGGAGGGAGAGGAGATGGAAATGAGGGAGTGGGATTCAGCTTGGAAAGACAGGAATGGGGGGTGGGCAGTGTTTTATATCTTCTGTTTCATTTTTCTGCTAACTCTACCATAATTGTCAATAAGTGAAACTAATTTTCTTCAAATTGAGTGTGTTTACCCCTGATGGTAACTAATAGCCAAACTCCCTGCTATTCTCATGAGCTTTTGTTAATCCCATTATTCCTGGGGAAGGAGGAGTGAGAGATGGGCTGGAGGGAGGTCTGGCAGCCAGCCAAGGTCAGCCCACCACGGGCAGAAATCAGTCAATTCAAAACTGTGTACTTCAGAGATGCCTTTGCACTGTTAGGCTCTTGTCCTTTGCATTCAGGGTCCAGACTGAAAAGTCAGAGAGGCCTGGCTTTGCTATTCCTGGTTTTCTGTGGATAGGAACCAATGGATTTAATGCCACTTAGTTAAAGACAAGTGAGAATGTTGGAGGAAGTTTCACAAAGTGAGTACCTTCTAACCTTCAGGATATCTGTAGAGTAAGTTTGGTTGCTTGGGTCAATTGTGACTGAAGAAAAGCATGGGATAAAGCTTGTCCCTGCTGCATGCACCTGCATGCTGGGGAAAGCTCTCATGCAGAGGGAGATCAAAGTGGATGTGATCACTCTTAGATGTTGCAGGCTGTGTGTAAACCAACCAAACAAAAACTGGAACATGCAATTTTATAACTGCCTCAAGTGAATGATGTGCTGAAAGGAGTTAGAGCTGTAAATGCAGTCAGAGACTGTCTAGAAGGGAATGAATGATGTTTTATGTGACATGATGTGTTCAGAGATGGCAACTGGTCCTGAGTCCTGGATCTTAGAGCTGTACAAGTGTGAAATGCAAATCTTCCTTGTCTTTTTAGACTTATCCCTACAGGTTGCTATGTGTAATGCTGGAGATGTGGAGAGAAAAAAGCTTCCTTTAATATTTCTTATAAGGACTTCTCTGACTACAAATTACTTTAGTGTTGGTTTTTTATTTGATAGAATGATCCAGAATGTTGTAGTAGGGACTTGAAGTCATCCAAAACATCAAGAGATTTTCAAATATTAAGTAGCAATACTTCCAACACATTCTTCCAGATAAATTAATCCACACTGTGCCTTTAGGATTTTTTCTTTCATGACATCTATATATTAAAAAGGGAGGTTTGAGCTATGAATCCAAAGCCCTAGAAGGAGAGGTGCAGGAGATGGGTATGGTCCTAGCAGCAAAACCTGAACCTAACAAAGACATTGCAATGCACAATTTAACAGTGCCATCAAATGGCCAAATCTATTTCTTGTTCTGCAGTGGCACCTTAGCTGCCTGTTCTAAGCACTTCTTACTCTGAGCAGCCCAGCTGAGTCACACAAACTTACAGCAAAACAATGCTGGCTTTGTTTTCATGTTGTGATGGAATGCAGGCCTGACTCTGCAGACAGCTTTGGTGGGAGGGCTCCAGCCTTGGAGGTGCCCACAGAGCAGAAGCACTTTTACACTGGGCTGTGAACACTGGGGGAGGGAGAGTCATCACTGACAGACACCACAGGCCAGGTGAAACCTACTTGATGGGTGTGATCAAGCTTCTGGTTGATAGTGTACCCTGGGGAAGAGGTTTCAATAAACTAATGCATTAGAAGTGCATCTTTCTTTGTCTTTTTACTTCTGTGAGTCATGTGGAATTAACATGAACTCCTTCAATTCATACAGGTCCATATATTTCTTTTATTGCATACAATGAGCCTTAACAACCCCTCAATATTGTTGCTAATTTGAATTCACTATAAAAAGCGGTCTTTGAACTTCTTGTGGATGATTTGATCTCATGCATTCTCCATCCTCTGCAACATTTATAATATTCTTATAGTCTTCAACTAAAGCTGTATTTAATATTGAAATTCTCCACTTGAATTTCCAACACAGTATTTCTTGCTGCTTTAATTCAGTTCTGAAGGGCCTCTTCCTGGGCAGATGCTCTCACAATCACAATTCCTTTTTTTATCTAGCCTTGGAGAATTCTTTCACACAAAATTCATATGAATATAGTGCAGATATAGACTTTCTTCACTGCAGTTCTCCAGCTGCTCTAGAGAAGTCTTTCCTAATCTTTGCATTCAATATATAACTAAGGCTGAGAGAAAAAAAAAAAAAACCCACCTGTTTCAGATCTGTCTGCCACATGGATTTTATCAAAGACTTAATGGGTTATATTCAGCTAAACTGTCTACTCCCATCTTTTTAAATGCAACTGTTTATGCCTAGTTGTTTTTTTGGTTGTGTTTCTTGGTTGGCTTTGGTGGTGGTTGTTTTTTGTTTTTGCTGGTTTTGACTGGGAGTTTTGGGATTTTTTGTAATTGCATGTTCCATATTCTATTCCATCCTCTTACCAGACTGAAAGAAGTGGGCATCTGCCCAGTGTTTGATGTTACCTAATGCATTTGTGCTATTAGTTTTAGGTCTGTTATTGTAGCATCTGATCTCCTAGCTGTTTTCAGTTGGTGCCCAAGCTGTGAAGGACTTGTATTGAACATCTGTTAGACATTTCTGTCTTTGGACATTTGTGTGGTAGAGCACCATGCTGGTTTTGGTCTGAGCTCGTCTTCTCTGCAGTAGCTGCCAGGGGGCTGTGATTTGGATTTGTGCTGGAAACAGAGTGGGTAACACAGGGATATTCTGGTTATTGCTGTGCAAGGTTTGCAGAGTCAAAGCCTTCTCTTCTTTTCCCCCCCTCTGGCCACTGAGGAGGCTGCACAAGAAGTGCTGTGGGGAGACACACACAGCTGGGACAGCTGACCAAAGGGATGTTCCATTTGAGGAAACAGCTCAGCCCTCGGGGCTGGGGGAAGGAGGAGGAAGTGGGGCATGCTGGAGGGATGACCTTCATCTTCCCAGCAACCACTGAATTTTCTCTCAAGGACATTATGGTACGCACAACTTGTATTGTAAGCTATAGCTAGATGGATTTTGATCGTTCAGTACTTTGTAGTGTTAATTTCACAGGCCAAAATGCCACCTGAAAGGTGCATGCCTTAAAACCAACCCAGCTGTCAGTGTGAGGAAACAACTGCCTTGTGCATGTAGTCCATAATGAGACTCCTTATTTTCTCTAAGTTGTGAGTATTACTGACTCACCTCTTTCTTCCTGATGGTTTTCAGTGCTAGTTTCACTAAAAATGGTTTGGTGCCCCAAATCAGCTTAACACTTCTGATTTAAATTTAAAAAAAAGAAAAGAAAAATAATGTTTAAATATCTTTTCCCTTTTCCTGTACTCTCTAATTGAAACAGAATCCAAATTTCATGTAGAAGTTGGTGCATTTCCTCAGGTTTTTAAGAAATCACATCAGCCTACTTTAGCTGCTATATATCTTTAGCTCCTGAGGTTTTAAGTCATCACCTTGTACACGGCACTCAGCTCATGAGAAACAAAATTAATTAGCTTTGTCCATCTCTGTCCTTGTCATCTATTTATGAAAATGATGGCAGGTCCTCTGAGGAGCTGGAAAAGTGTAGATTAATCTGTGGGCTGAGACTGCCCAATACATTATAGTTCTGTCTTTAAGGTCTCTCTACTCCTGATTTGCAATAATAAAACCAACCAA
This sequence comes from Haemorhous mexicanus, assembly GCF_027477595.1. Lineage (NCBI taxonomy): Eukaryota > Metazoa > Chordata > Aves > Passeriformes > Fringillidae > Haemorhous > Haemorhous mexicanus. The sequence continues at coordinate 29,086,899 of NC_082348.1, read as the reverse complement.
AAGTCATAGGAAAGTCTTCCTAATATTCCATAAAGGAGTGGTTAACTGGTTTTATCTTTTTGATTTATATGCTGTTGAGGGAGTAACCTTTCCCTGCACATCCAGAATTTCTCCTCTGCCTGCACCACTGTGCCCTTTGTTCAAATAGTGACTGTTCAGGTAATTCATTTTTACTTTCCACTCTTCTGGCTACTGACAAGTGAAATGATCTTCAGGAATAATTACAATGAATAGTCCTGTCTGGCTCATATTAGGTAAAACATGCAATGTCTTTAAAGCTACAATAGGCAAATCCCATAAAAATAGAAGTCTCTGAAAGGCTGCTATACAGGAGCCAAATGGGCTGGGAAAGGCCAGAGCAATGCTGGCATTGGCTGCTCGGTCAGAGGGAAGGGGAGCAGCCCCTCAGCTAGCTCAGGGCAGCCTGATTCCATGAAAATCAATAGTGCTGCTCCCCTCTTGTGTTAGCAGAGCACCTTTTATTTCCCTTTCTGCTTGGTGCACTGCAGCCTGGCTTCTTCCCGAGCTATGGATGTGAGAGAAGAGACACTCTCCCTGCCCTGACAGAGCAGAGCCCTTCCCTGGGGACTCAAGTGCCTTTCAGGAGTTGGACCCTCAAACCCAAACACCACACCTGAGCCCCGACTCAGCCCCCAGGGGGCTCATTTGTGGATAATGCTGCCCCATCGATTTAGTGGTGTTACAGGAGCTCAGTGAGGCCCATTATGCCCTACTCAAGTGACAGAAGAAGCTGCAGCTATAACTCAGGTTTCCCCGAGCCATTCTAGCTACTTAACTGGCCTGGCTTCCAGACACGTGCCTTGCTGCTCTCCCAGGGCCTGGGGAGTGGAGCAGCACAGAGAGGTGCAAGGCTGTTTTCCCCAGAAATGAGAAGTACAGCTTGGATCTGTATGGGGAGTACATGTTACATATCCGAGCGTAGGGAACATAACAGAGCACCTGTGAGAGCTGGGAATGGCTTCAGAAAACAATCTATAAATCTCTGGTGTTATCTTTCTGACAGCCTCCTAATCTCTGCAGGTTGTTGTTAAGAGCTGCATTAAACTAGCCTGTCATTGATCCCAGCTCTCACTGCTTCTCCAAGAGATGCACTTCCTGTGATCAATTAGGAGAAGAGACAACAGCTTCTTAAAAGCATCTTTACAATAGGACCTTGCAAAAACATATCTTCCCAAAATGTGTCTCTCTGACATTTACATCATACTTTGTCAAAGTGCAGCCAGCATCTGCACCAACAATGTTACTCAGTCTGAAATAAGTGAAAACCTTAGGTTCCTCATGTTGAATCATCATTTTTGCCTCCAACTTCACCCCAAGCAAAAACAGTAAAGTTAAAAAAGTGCTTGCAATTTCCTACTATTTAATTAATTTTGAGTCAGGCTTAGATTAGCTCTGGATAGTAACTACCTTACTCTCAATGCCTTCTTGGGGGAAACAGGCTGTGAACCTGCCTCCTTGTTAAAACTTTGAGAAGCAGCCTGCTTATTGCCCCAGTGTGGCACAGAAACTTAGTACTGCTGAGAAAAATACTCCTAAAAAAAAGTATATGGCTATTAGCAATAAGGACTTAGCATTGGATTTCTACTACGTTTAAATTCTGTTTCTCCTGACTTGTACACTGGGTGGAAAAGGTAAAGGTCATTTTTACCCCCATTCTAGCTAAGGTAAAGTCCCATTGTGTTGATGAACTTCAATTAATTTAATATAATTATCTTTAGGGAGGTTACTGTCCAAGTATTAGAAAATGATTGGGTCTCTGGTTTCTGTGAAGCCTGAATGAAGGGTAGACAACAGCATGTGGAGAAGGACAAGTAATGCTCTTTCCTGATATGGTGGATTTAATACACTGGGCTATAATTCCAGAATAACTTGTATCCCACATACCAACACTGGGCTTGGTTTTCCTGTGCCACTCCTCCTGCATGCATTTTTAAAATGTTTTTAAGCTTAAAATTAGGAGGAGATTGGCCTTTCAACTACTGGGCTTTTGTAGTACTTGGAGCAGTCTGTCACCTCAACAAGTGAATAGAGTAGAGAGGAAGGTAATTATCTTTTGAATTTAGAGCACATATTCTCTATATTTTCTTGACTGCAGCAAGAGGGACTAGCACAAATGCTGCTGGGCTAGTTTTCCAGTTCACATCTTTGTAGCCACTGACAAAAAAAGCTAATTTGTGCCTTGGCCTTCAGGAATTCTAAGAGGAGATGTTCTAAAATCGCAGCAAAGGGTGGCTCTGTTTCTGTGTGCCCTCACAACACTCCTTGTAATTAGCAGGCTGAGCAGGAGAGCTGAATTTAGCTCTCTAGCTCTTAAATGGAGTTACTTTCATTTGTTTACTGAATGTCTCTACCCACTAAAGGCTAATGAACTGGTAATGGATCTGTCAGAAAATGGAAAAGACAAATACCTCTAAATGTTGCTGTTGTAGCCTAAGAATGTGGCTATTATTGCTCCTCTAACTCATGATCTTCATAAGAAGGAAGGTGGTGGGAGGTTTGGTATTCAATGGGTGTAAGGAAGCACAAACATAATTTATGTACTGATGGAGTGGAAGGGAGGAGAGGAACAACCCTCAGGAAACAATAAAATAAGCAAGCATATTCTTCCTGCACATTTCAGTGATGGCTTTCCCATCTACATCCCCCTGCTCCTGTGTAAAGTATATTAATCTTCCCATTTTTATTTCTGCTAGATAAAACCATAAGAAGTGAAGCACTGCTTGAAGTTCATCAGCTGAAAGAAAGGGCCTGACAGGTTATCAACTTCAGGTGTGATGGGGAAATGCAGTGGTCAGAGAAATGCCCAAATTATAAATTCAGGCTGATTTAAAAAAAGACATTTCTCTAGAATGTGAAGAAAGCACATGGTCACCACTTGCCTGAAAATTACACTTACTATGTTTTGCAGCTTCTAGCTTTTTTTTTGTGAACTAAAATTTCAGTCTTCTAAATCTGCATTACTCAGTTTGGCCCAAAATATTCTCTGAATGCAAACAGCTAAGAAAGCTCTGGGCAGGCTGCCTTTGCAGTTGAGTAGATGTAATATTAAGTGCAATCACTGAGACATCCAAGCTTTTTTGCATAGGGTTGCTGTGCTAGTGCAAGCAGACCAATGTTTATGCATTGAGTAAACAGCACCAGTAATGCTTTAACAATAAAATGAAATAATTTCTGCCTTTAAGAAATAATAATTGTCATAACAGTCAGATATTGGAAGGGTTCTGTCTGATTTTTAACACCTCTGAGTTTTGGAAGCAAAATATGTACATTTGTCAAACTTTTTTTATGTAGTACAGTTTCAGGGGGTTGGGTTTTTTTCCCCTGTAGTCAGTTGTCACTCCTTCTACATAGTTGTATAGTTTAATTTTTTGTCTTCAGTCTCCTCTGGTGGTGTTATCCTGCACTTGTTAAAATTTTATGAGAGGGCTGTGTTTATGACCCATGTTACATTTTATCTGGTGTTATTTCATTCCCTCTGCATCTGGAGGCTGGGACAGGTTCAGACTGTACCTTGTGTCCCAGTTTGACTCTGGACAAGTGTGGAGGAAGCAGAGGAGACTCCTGACTCTCAGCTCAGACCTTTCCCTAGAATCAGAGCTGTTTCTTTGCTCTTACCTAGCAAAAGCAGTTTGAATTTTGAAATGATTGATGGCTACAGCAATAGATTGGCTCCATCACTGCTGCTGTTTGCTGAAGCAAGGGCACAGAGTTTCACCATCTGCATGAATTCTTTATTCCTCTCCAACAGCAGATATTTCTGCTGACCTCTGAAGGCAGCTTTCAGTTCCTCACCATGTTCAGGGTCATAGATAATATGGTTATGGGATGTAGATTAGCACAACAGTTTTTAGGGGCAGGGACAATGTTGGCCTAAATTTTTGCAGGTAAGGGGTAAATAACCTAATCAGGTTTTAGCTGTGGCACAACCATTAGAAAAATTTCAAACAAAGATTTAATGACTCAAAAAGAGGTGGAGTTACCTGCTTTCTGTGGGGCTGGGGGAGCCCAAAAAGCCCAAGACAATTTCTGTTGAACTCAAGCTATTGGAAGGAGAGTGATTCTTGAAGAACATATGATTGAAGGAAAGAAATATGGTATTTCTACTTTCTCAGAAAACACAAATATACCCTGTGCAGCTTTGATTGCTCTTCCTCCAAATATGTGCCCTGTTTAAGAATCAGGATGGTATCTTGTGACATTGCTCACAGGGGTCCCAGGATGAGGGAAGAGAGGAGAAATTCACTCCATGTTCAGAAGGCTTGGTTTATTATTTTATGATATTATATTAAAACTATACTAAAAGAACAGAAGAAAGGATTTCATCAGAAGGCTGGCTAAGAATAGAAAAGGAATGAATAACAAAGGTTTGTCTGTGACCCAGACAGTCTGGACAGCTGGACTGGGATTGGCCATTAATGAGAAACAACCAGGTGAGACCAATCCCAGACCCACCTGGTGCATTCCACAGCAGCAGAGAATCATTGTTTGCAGTTTGTTCCTGAGGCCTCTCAGCTTCTCAGGAGGGAAAATCCCAAGGAAAGGATTTTTCATAGAACATGTCAGTGACAGTATCTAGGTACTGTTGTGAAAACAAAATGTATTTTAGTTCCTCAGCAGACTGTCATGACTCACTCAAAAATCAGACCAGTATTTTCTGTAACAACTTTGCCACATTTCTTAGAAGTTATTTTAGCAGTAGTCCTGTCTGAAGCCCTTGTTATTTTTAACATCACAGGTGTAGGTTGGACAGGAATTAAGTGGCATTGCACATGCCTGTGAGGTGTCTCCCAAACACTGAGTCCTGGTCCTGGCACAGTGAGGTGTGTGACCCCCAGCTTGAGAGAAATGTTCTAACACAGCTCCTTGCCAGCACTGACACAGCACTGCACACGTCTTTGTCAAGGAATTTCTGCCTCCACTCCATTCTCCCACAGGGCTGTGGCACCTCTGGGCTCCTGGGGACCACAGTGTCACCTTCTCCTGGGCTCCTGCTTGCACACTGTCCCTATGGCAACCAAACACAGCTGCTCATTTGGAGAGGCAATGTTAGGAAATATTAATTCCTTTGACAGTTTACTCCTTTTGGAAAACCACCTTCCTTGCATTGTGCCCTGCTTTTCATTTCTTCCCCTCTGCCATCTGTTCCTGCTAAAAACAAGGTGGATGCTGTGATGAGTCAGATGCAATCCATGCACCAGTGGGACAATGACAGCCAAGCCTCACCCCAAACTTGACTTGGAATGTTGTGATCAGTCCCAGCCTTAGGCTGACCTCCACCAAATCTTCCTTTCATCTGAAAGTGCTATGGGAAAAGGGGTTCCTGCAATCTGGAAAAATTATATCTTTACAGTACATGACTTCTTTTTTGTTCAGATTTTAGTAACACACTGTTCTGTGTTTATAAAGGATCCAAGCTGTTGAAAAGTAGAAATGTATAGTTTTTGTTGAAGAATGTATACTGTAAAAGACTAATGTGCCTCTTTAGATCATTAGCTCAGCAGAGATGACCAAAGAGAGATGCTGTCTCCACAGTAACCTGGAACTTGTCAATAGATGTCACACTTTTTTGTAGACATTACTTATAAAATTGAAAATTACACTGCAGTAACACATTTAATTTTATATTCATGCAAACTCCTTGTTAGACTATTTAGCATATTTAGCATATATGTCTTATTTAACATATAACATTACACTTTAAAATAAATGAAATTATATATACAGTATAGACATTGATAACTCAAATGATTTCCAGAGTAACATCATTAACCAGAGAAATATCCAATCTGTCTTGCAATAGTTTTGCAAAATCATTGCACTTCATAAGGACTTGTTGAAGAACACCTAAAGTATCATAAAAAATGGAAAATAAAGTTCTTCTTTCTGGAGATTTCCTCACAGATTTGCATTTTGAGGTTTTTATCATAAACAGGCTGTTGTTTTCATAGCATGTTTTGGAGTTTAGTAAATAGCAGATTCCCACCACTAGGTTTACATGAGGAGTTTCCAGAGAGAATTGCTGGTAGCACAAGGAGGTGCTGTCATGACAGCTGACAGCTGTATTTACTGTGTACCTCACCAAACAGCCCGGGATTGCTGTGGCAGGGTGTGTTTGTGTCAAGGATTGCTCTGGAAGGGACTGGCAGCATGTGTGCTCCTGTGCTTGTGTAATTCCAATAAAATTCATATTGCTGTTCAGGTCAGGCAGGTTACAGCCACAGCTCAGAGTGATTCTGCTCATAAATTTACCTCTTCACCCACATCTTGGTTTCCAAATCCTTCAATCTCAGCCCATAAAACTTGATGGCTGCAGAACTTCAGGGGTTTTCAGCAGAGCTGCAGAAGTTGGGTACCCAGAGACCACCTGCATTGTGTTACAAGCCAGCTGCAGTCTTCCTTTGCTTGGGTAACTTCATTTAGCAAACCACAATTTAGGTTGTGGCAATTATGAATGCACAATTCTTTCAGTGAGGACTGGAGAATAATTGAAATTGTGTAATGTTTTAAATACTTTGCTTGGAAGTGAGAGCATATATAGTGTTTTAATGGTTTCTGTCCTCAAAATTCATTGCTGTATTTTGATTTGCATTTATTCATGGAAAATACAAGGCGTTTCATTATTGAGTTTGCAAAAGTATTTGTGATGCAATCTGCATTTGTTATCAGAATTTTAAAAATGCTTGTCTGGACTATGAAGTTTTTAAAGATTTTCAGGAAAATACTGAGGAAGAATCACTCATTGTGTATGTGGACAAAGCCTAAAATACTACAGAAAGTGAATGTATTCTGTATTCTGCAGACATTTCCTTATTTCAAAATGGAGGGTTTAATTTTTAATGATTCTTCAGTACTTTTAGTTAGTCATTTCTTGTCATGTTAGTTTTAATAATTTTTTCTTGCCTTTTACCTGCCTGGATACAATGAAATTTTCATTTTTATGTACTAGGAAGAATGGGTTTCTTGAGTCACTTAAAAGCCATAGAACTTATTTAGTTAGATCTTTCTGCAGGTTTGGGGGAGGGGTTTAGTAACAATTAAGTTGTGCTATATTCCAGCAAGTATTTTAAAGGCCTGTTCAAACAAGAAATTTAGCTGAGGCTCAAAACAAAGTAAAGACAAGTCCCTAATATCCCAGTTCAAGGATCCAACAGCTGACACCTGCAAGAGGGAAATAGAACTTTCTAGTTCTGGCATTTAAGAGCTGGAAAGGAAATGTAGGTGAGGGCAACAAGGTCAATGCACATGGCAGTCAGACAGGAGCTGGCACTGGGAAATGTATCTCACCATGGCCATGGACATTAATTAAAGAAGGATATGTCATGGCAGAAACCACAGATACAGAATGACAGGTTGCACACACAGCATGAAATGAGTGAAATCAAAATTAGGAAAGGAAGTGGAAACAGAAAAGCATTACAGAATCACAGATTTCACTTGGGTGTTTAGTGTATCTCCAGGGCAGTATAGATTTTGACAGCATAGCAACACTAAGAGAAGTCAACAGGTCCTGAAATCCTTTACTTGCAATACAAAGACTATAGTTTTTCAATGTGGTGCTTAGATTTAAAAGCTCTGGTTAACCAGAAATGTCTCTGTTTGCTGTGTCTGTTTCCTCTTCTCATTAGATCTTGGCAGAAGTAGAGACAAAATTCAGAATTTCTCTGAAATCTAAATCCTTAGCATGGTTATGTTCTCTGCAGTCATATATAGTCACCCACCTAGGCTAAATAATTTTAATGAGATGTAAAAGATTTAATCCTTCTGGCACTAAAGTAAAACTGTAGTTTAGAGTGACCAGAAGCCTTAAACTAACTAAATGGTAAAAGTTGAATAGTAGATATCTTTTGTGACTATGTTGCATATGCTTCCAGATAAGACTTGGGAGCTCTGAACTGACCCTTTAAGATGGTTAAGATCTCCAACACAGATCAATTTTGTCTTGAATATCTGATGGAATTGGAGGCTTTGTGCTTGTTCTTAGTCACCACCATCTCTTGGAATAAAAGGGTTCTGAAGAAACCCATGTTGTAACACCCTATCCCAACCTTCCTAAATGCAGGGGTAGCAAAGGGGGGAAAACTCCAAGTTGTCCCCCCAAAATATTACCTGAATTTGGGTATGCTGTAACAAGCTATTGTCAGGGATTGGAAAAGGGCACAGGTGAGAGCTGCACAGAGATTATCCCAGTTTGTGCCAAGGGCAAAACAATCCCTGATTAGCTCCTGGATTAACTGGAGCTTCATAAAAAGCATTGTACAATTATCTTTTCTCCCTGCTTGAGCTCTGCACAAGAGCTTACAGTCATAGCCAAGGATCTTACAAGGATAGAAAATGCTGTGATTAAAACCTTGTGGGTTTGTTGGGGTTTTTTTGTTTTTTTTTCCAAATAACTGGCAGGGAGCAGTTTGTATCCAACTGCTCTGTACATGAAAATCTGTCTTGCCAAAGCCAGAGTTGACCAATCACATGATGCTAGTTAATAATGAAAGCATGTCCCAAACTTGCCTCAGACAACTACCAATTTGTTTTTCAGAAACAAATAATGTCATTTTCTCAAGAAATCCCTCTTTTCTATAAGCTCCTGTGATACTGGTGCTCCAGTACCCATATTTCATCAGCATATGGAGCAGTAATGAACAGCTCTGTTGTCTCCCCTTTTGGAGCTCGATTGCAAAGAGCCATTTTCTGTCAGGCACTGGGAGCCTGTTTAAATATTGTGCTCTGCATCATTGTATCTTCCCAAGAAGCTGTTTAATTTTGTCTAAACATTTTAATTGCAATCCTAAGGGAAAGGAAGTCATTGCCCATATTAAACATGAATCCCATTATACTAAAACGTTTATGTTTCTCCAAGGCTATTTATAGATGCTTTCCTAGTGTATGAAAATGGAAAAAGCCAGAGCTGAACAATCATCTCCTGGCTGTGCTTGCCAGGCTGAGCCTTGGCTTGTTTATTCCAGTGGTCAGGCAAGGCACATGAACAGGGCTCCTTTCAGCATTCCCATGAATTCCTGGGAACAGGGATGAGTGCCTTGTGGAGCCAGGGGAAGGGTGTGCTCAGCAAGGAGAACAGAAGTTGGCCCTGCAGATGCACAAGGGAGGACCGTGTGTGGATGTAAGACCCTGAAGGACAAAACCAAACTGGACTTGAAGAAATGGTAATTCTGCCACAAAGCTGTAGTTAACAGGGGAATGGAGACATGTTGACATATTCTTGTCAGAAGTTTGATGCACATTGTAAGAGCTGAAATGAGGGATGTGGGACTCCAGGCAGCTCTCCAAAATGCAGTTTATTGTATCCAAGGTGTTACAGCAGTCCAGGGCTGTGGGTGACAGAGCTGTGCCCACAGCTGTCAGCTCCAGCTGCAGGCAGGCCTGGAGACCCTTTGGCTTTGGTTACAGTGCATTATTTACTTTTCTTTACTGAGCATCTTCACACAGCAGAACCAATCTATACCTGAACTATTCTCTATGGCCTATCATAACTGCTGTAATTACCACATTCATGTCATTGCTCTCCAGTCACCCACAGTCTGTACATTACAGTTTAAGCCAGAAGTTGTTTTTCAGTTTTCTTGCAGTGGAAAATTCTGAGACCTTTTTTCTACTTGCCACATCAGCAGGCTTGTTTGCCTGTGCTATCTTCTTGCTTGGTAAAAACATCTTCTTGTTTGGGTGGGTTTGTCCTTTGCTCTAAGCCATAAAACCCCCTCTAACTAACACACCCTTTGCCTCCTTGGTTATCCAGTCAGACTGGCTCAGCAATTCTTTTCTTCTAGATCAAAATTTGCTTCCAACTCTATTCCTTCTTCAGACTCCACATTTAAAACTCTTTCTGCTAAGCATCCATATCTGTGAGACTTCCTTGTCCAACTTTCATCCTTCCCAACAGCACATGTTCTTCAAGGTGGAGCAGATTTGTTTGCCTGCTTGATTCAAAATACCCTGAACCAGTGTGAACCAGTGCTCATACAGAACCTGCCCTGTCTGCAGGGTTAGATGATTTCAGATGGTCTCAGCAGATTTAGATGATTTCTCACTCATGGCAGCAACCATCTCTTCCTCTCCACAAGTGGCCAGAGTCTCTACTGCAGGTAACTCGTATAGCACACAGATGTGGTTTACAGATGCAAATATCTTTGCATTTTGCACTAAATGGAACTTGGATGCAGCTGTGGACCTGTTTCATATCTTCTCACTTTCCAGGAGTTCATGAAGCCAGTGGAAGCCCAGCTTCATCTACAGGGAAAAAAAGCTGGGCAACTGGCACACTATAATCAAGGAAATGTGGGGATTTAACACCCAGGGCAATTGCTGTTACCTTAGATATGCCATCAGGAGAATGTATTTTCTTCCAGATTATTAGTGAATCCCATCCTTAATATGAACAAACATAGTTTTTAACATTTCATAGAAAGTATCACCAATAACAACACAGCACTCCTGGCAATACCAGCAGCACAAAAACCCATTATTTTCCTGCAAACGACTGAAAGTGCAGCTTAACTTCTATCAAAGGCAAAACATCTAAGAAAGAGAAAGCCATTATATATTTCTCAGTACTCAGCATAGTCTCATATGTTTTTGTGTTATTGACAAGAATGAGTTTTCCTTCAGAAAACATTTTCAATAAAGAAAATAAGGTTTCTGAGAAAACAACCTGATATTTATAAAACATATTAGAATTCCTGAAAAACAATTTAATTTGGATTCAAAGACACAGAAATCTGAAAAATATAAATAGAAAAGGTTTCAGTTTTTTTCTCCCAAAGATATTTTTTTAACTACTATTATTTTTTTGAAGTTAATATAGAATAGCATTCACAGGAAATTTTCTCCTCCCTGAAAGAACTTCCCCCTGTCCTCACTATATTGAGACTGGCTGTAAACAGCTCACTGAGCTAGCTGGCTGTAGACTGAAATTTCTTTCTGTTCATGTATCATGACCAAGGAAAAACTATAATAAAAATGAAAGCAGTAGAAAGTGCCAGTGAGAGCCAAGCTGTATCACCAAAACTTGCTCTTCTTTTCCTGTCCTTTCTGCTCCTTGACAGTATTTAATAGACCACCTGACCCTGCTGACAACAAAACTGTGAAACTGCATTTTCTAATATCCACAGCATCACAGGGAGCATCCATTTCTGGGAACCCCAGAGTGCTGAGCTAATATTGCAGGCTTATTTGGTCCTACCTAATTAGTTATAATGACAAAAAGGACTAGCAGAACATAAAGCCTTTCCAGCAGGCACTGTCATTTCTGGGTGGTGTTTTATATTGTCTAGACTGTAGCACTGTAGCTTTCCAGCTCTGATGGAGCCTCAATTAATGTGCAACCTAAAGGAGGGTGAAACATTTGGATTACTTGGAGCATGGAGAGAAGAAATGATGCTAGCAATGTATTTGAACATATTAATCTTGCCCTTTTTAAAAATAACGTTGCAATTATTTTTTTTTTCTTGATGTTAAGAGGAAATTAGTGCCTGGCAAAGATTATATAGCAAATTAAACAGGAAGAAGACAGACATATATTGTGTTTAGTATGTTTGTAGCCCAAGTAACTACAAGTGTCTGTGTGTATTAGTGCATGTTCATGCACACATGAATAATTTAGCCAGCTAAATAACAACAGGATTGAAGCTAAAATTGGACATTGTTACAAGGGACATTTCTAAGTGCTATCAGTACTTGGAGATATGTCAGCAAATTTTACAACAAGGCAGAACTTAACACCTTTAACTTAAATGGTGCTAAACTTGCCCCTTTCTTGTGTAACTTATTAGTTAATGGTATAAAAAATTTTTGTCACTGTCAACAGTTGTGTAGATTTTACCATCTTGGGCCTGTACAGTATTAATTTGCCAAGTTTAAGATCAAGAAGAGGCAGAAGAAGCTCCACTAGTCTGAATGTCTGCAGGGAGTGGTCAGGAGGATCTTTGCATTGGCAGTCAGATGTATTTCTTTTGGTTAGCACTGTGGATATTTCGTTTTTTGTGCTAGAAGTTAGCCTGACATGCAGAAAAGAGCTTTTGGAGAAAAACAGCTAATGGAAGAGTGACTAAATACCATATATACACACCACAGTATAAATGATATCTACTGACAAGCAGTCAATACAGCTCTCCTTTGTTACACTGGCTTTAAACTGCAGATTTAATTTGTTCTGGACTCCTGTGCCATGCAGCCTTCCTCTGTGCCCAGTTCAGAGGGATGGCTCAGGCAGGTTCTGCTTCCCATGCCATACCCCAACAGAGGGCAATGCTGGAGAGAAAAGTGCCAGTTTCAACTACAGGCCAAGAAGTGCATCCACTTACAGGAGACACTTTGAGGTTGTACAGCTTTAATTCAAATTTCTGATTAAAGAGGGTCTGAGGCTTTTCATTTCTCATTCCAAATTAGACATGAGAATTTAGAAGTAACAGCAGAACACACTGCCAAACATTCACTGAGTTTCTGCCTCTCTTTTCCCTCCATTTTAATATTAAAAAAGCCTTTTTCTATCTGTAGATACTTGGTGGAATCTCTATAATCCTATATCTATATTGAGTAATTATATTCGTGTGTCTTCACTGTAAGTTGCAAGTTAATACTTTGTCCTTCAGAAAAATCTTGCAAAAATTAGGGAGAAGGAGAGAATCTTTCCTTCTAAACCTCTGCAAATATGTACCCATTTCCAGTTGTGATACTGTGATAATGTAGTGCTTATCACACACCCTTTGCTTTTCTCAGTTGTAGTTTTGTGATTATTATAAGAATGGTCTAAAACTGTGCTGTGCCCTGCCAATTTCTCACTTTTATGACAGAAGCAAATGTCAGACTTGAGCAGTGACACAATGTTTTGACTTCTTTGAATACTATTTACCAGGGTAAGTTTGGAGCAGTTCACATTTGGCTGGCACTTCTGTTTGTACCCAGTGAAACCTGCTCTGTGCTAAGATCAAAAGGAATCATCATTCTGATTCACTGAGCATAAGGAGTCATAAAGACATTCTTATAATGCTCTGGCAAGGACAAAAAAAATAGCTTGGCACTAAACCATGGATAGGGCTGTGATTATAACATAATGGCAGATGATGAAAATTAAATCCATTCCTAGCCCATGACTGTAAAGATTGATCTAACTTTATTGTGCAAGAGGTAATTTGCTGGCTCTGGCTTGGCAGCAGGACCCACAGGGTGCAGAACCAGGCAGAAGGGTGGGTCATGTCTCAGGGGGACTTGCAGGAGAGTTCAGCTGCTGTTTCACCCTTTTAAGCCTTTGTGTCACAGATGCTCCTCTGTTTTTCAGTGAAGAGCAAAGCCTGAGATCTGTGGACTCAAAGAGCAGTTAAAGGCACTGGCATACCCTAACAGAGGGGTGGTCCTGACATTTAAAAAGAAGAAACTTTTTCTAGGCACTGAAGCCTTTTTTGGATTTTGCTAGAGAGAGTTTCCTTTGTACTCTTCCCGAGAAAGCAGTAAATTAGAAATATGCACGTGACTTAGAGACAATTTTGCCAGAACCCTTAACATTGCAGTTATACATTTATTTGTAGACTGTTATTAAAAAACACAGAGGAGAGTTACCTCCTTTCCATTTCTGTACCTGTGGTAGCTGACTGTAGCCTGTAACAATCACGTGTGCCTCAGGTCACACTGTCAATGAGGACAGGACCAGTTGATTTTCCTCTTCCCTGGTGGCTTTTCAGAGGAAGAGATTTTTGCAGCTCCATGAGTTGAGCCAGGACAGAGAAGGAAAAGCCAATTATGACAGAGACAGGAACTGCTTCTTTGGTGGCAGATTATTTTCTCATTCAAATGTACTTGTTCTTAGACATGGTCAACCCAAATTGACATTTTCCTGAGCCATGTCAGATTTGATCCAGGGAAGTGTAGTTTCAGCAGAAATCATAGTTTCAGGAGAAAAAAGGATTTTGCATTTGGAACATGGAAGCCAGTCCATTGTCTAGGAAATGGGCCTCTGGGATCTCAACCTATCATCACTGAAGTGTGAAGTTCTAATTGTATTGCTTTTCATAATGTATCTGCTACATAAATATTATTCAATACCTGCAAATTTGCACTGGTGGGAAATGGAGAGGTTATAATGCAGGGAAGATTTATGCCAGCTAGATGCTGGGCTGTCATGATTAAAAATTTTCCACCCATTATGTGAATCCTATTGATCATTGCAGGAAGCAGAAAATGGTGCTGTTCATTGATTTTGTGTGGCTGCAGAATGCATTAGGCCTGATGCATTTGATGGGCAGCCAGGTTTTCAAAGGAAGTTCAGTTCAGCTAATCTTAGTTCAGAGGAATATGCACAATGGAATAAGAACCCTTGTAATTGCAAGAGCAAATAGAAGAGTCAGAGGACTATATTATGAGCCATATCAGCAAAAGAATTAGACATGAGCCTTCCCAAGACACAACAGTAAAATGCATCAAGGCTTTGATGCTGTTTTTCATGAACGGAGCAATTACTGGATGAATTGGGTTTTAGTTTCTCACCCATCAGCCAAGATAGTGAACAAAAAGCAATTAGTTCTTCTGCCTCAGCAAAGGGGGGTTATCAGGTTTTCATCTACTCCTTAAAATAATATGGTGAAGAAATGAGTTTGAATCTAAAAGCAGAGCAGGAAGGGTACAAGGGCAAAGGGGAGAGGAAAAGAAAATTTGCAGGCAGAGGGAATTTTACCTTTGAAATTTGTTTCTACTGATTTGGTCCTTATTATCTCTCTTTTTATTAGCTTATGATAATGCTTAGTGTCATCTCTGTATCACAAGCTGCATTTCCTATGAACAAAGGCTTTGAGCAAATTTAATCCCCAAAATAAATTCTGTCAGTATCTAATGCAGGGATTAATTCCAATCTTAGAAATAAAGAGAAGAAAAGATTATTTTGCATCCCAGCTGGATGCTGTCTTACTGGCATGCTAATACAATGTAAAGAGTTACATCTCTGTGATAAAGGAAATATTAAAATTGCATGTATCTTTGGGTAGCACATTAACTCTTCCTGGAAGTCCAAGACATACAGATCATTAAACATCTGAGTCACTTCCAGTAGTGACACCCAAGCCACTTGGATCCTGCAAAACTTTTGAAGGATACATGCCCTTAAGCATAAGAAGATTATTTAGTCCAGATTTTGCTCTTTACTTGCTAGTTCTGGTAATTTTATCAAGAGAAATGTGTCCTGAAATTACTACCTATAGAGTATGTTAATACTTCTTTTATATTAAAAAATGGCAAAAATGCTACCAGCAATATGAAGAAGTGTTTTTAAATGTAATAGATATATATCTGTGTTTACTCACATAATAGAGTAGGTGAAAAAAACCCCACTTGGATATTATCCCATTTTTATTGGTTTATGTCTCACAACATCAGGTTTTCAAAACAGAGTTTCTGCAGCAATGACAAATGTAAAGGCACAGCTACTTAACTTTCACATATCATTAGGTGAACAAAAGTTGTATTTGACCTTCTCTGCATAAAACCAGTAACAAGTGAGATTGGAGAGTTCTGTTTGTGTTTCCTAGTGGTTAATAACCCTGAGGGGGAAATTGAAAGCTTTGCCTTGGTACTGAAAAGATGCTGTAACTGTAAACATGAATGTAAATTCTTCTAATAAAGTGACACTGGACATACCTGTATGATCATCATAAAAATCTATGGAAATTTTTCACTCTTTTTCTTCTACATTAAAGGCACAGATCACAGTGAGTATTTAATCTTGCCAACAGACTAAAAGAATTTCAGTTTATCTGCGACTAAATCCTACAAGCATTTAAAGAGTACCTCTGAAATCCTGCAAAAATGTATCCCACATATGAAGCTCTGGAGAACTGAAATCCTAATCTGTAACGAAGAGGCAAAGCCCTGTACAGTAGTTTTGTTATTCCACTGCTTTCTAAATATAGCCACGTCTGGGGGATTAAAGCAACAGCAACAGAAACGGTGCTGTAACATAAAACGTCAGGAATTGAAAGAATGGGAAATGACATAAGGAACAAGGATCACAGCTCTGCACTGAGGTCTTTAGCTGTGCAACCCAGAGGATAGATTTGCTCCTGTCTGGAAGCCAGCCCAGCTCAATTTAAAAGACCAGGTTCAGGAATTACTCAGACACAGCATGCCTGACTAGACTGGAGCAATTGAAATATTTGCCCACACAGTTGCTTATCAGACAATGTATTCCCCTTTTGACAGACCTTTCATCAATGTTATTTAACAGTTGTTTACTCCTAGAACATCCAATTACCAATTAAATGTTATTAAAAGCATTGCATCACTTTTCACTGATTTAATTCTGCTGTTTCCTCAAGAAGATGTCACAGACCACAGGCTTTAACTTTTTCCAGCAGGCAAATCTGAACTGTAATTCTGTTCTGTGCATCAAACTGCATGCCTACAAATAATGAGGGGTGACAAATGAGCACATCCAGAAACCCTGGGGTAAAACCAAAAAAATTGCTGATAGATAAACCACCTGCTAGCTTGAGGTTCTCCCCTGCAAACCAGAGGGTTTCCTCTCTTATTTTGCACAATATTTCATGGTGGCAGCCTCTGAGATTTTAGGTCTGTAAAAGCCACTGTACTGCCCATATTCCCTGTATTCACAGCAGATGTCAAAAAATCATTGCAAGGTAATGATGGTAAGAACCAAGACAGAGGAAAGAAAATGAGATAAAATGCAAATGAAGGGAGGTGATTCTGAAGCTGTGGGTTGTGATCTCAATGACCTCCTGTGGGGCTGTGAAAAGGCACAGAAATGAGCTCTATAATCTTGCTGTTTCATAATTTTTGCCGTAAGATTTATTTTGCTGAATCCTAAAAGCATAATTTGCAGGAATTAGGATGTTCATAAATCACTTTACTCCTACTCTGGAGGGCATATAGGAAATTTGGGAGAGGCAGAGGGAGAAGCAGCTCTGAAACTTGAAATTAACATTTTCATTTTGTGTTGTTAAATACAAAGAATTTTTGTTTCTTGTGAACCTTGTGAATGGAAGCTAATCAAATATCATAGCCAAGTCAGTAACAGACTTAGACCACTGTGGCTGTCAACAAAAAGAAGTAAAAAAACCCAAGAGTTGGCTTTTAAACCATGTCACTGGAATATATTAGTTTATCAAAAACTTATGGCTCCTGCTATGGAGTCAGGCTCATCTGCAAAAAGTGTCCTGCATCCCATCTGGAATTTAACAGCTCTTCATCTATCATGGCTTCATAAAGGAATGGTGTTTGGATAAAAAGCCAAACAAAGGTCAATACTGTTTTCTAGAGGAGTAAAGTGCTAGTTTGTTGTTTTGCTTGGTTTGTTTTGGGGTTTTTTTACAGGAATTTTTGAACAGGAAAGAGAACCAGAAAAACACAAAACTGTGGTGCAAGACCACAAAAAATTAACATAGAAAAAAAGATTTTATTTATGAGCTATGTAGAATCCATTAAAGAGTCCATGATCATGGTCACTGTTATAGTTCACAAAATTTGGGTAGTGTTACAGTGGCCAGCAATGGGATGTCTCGTGTGAGTCTTCTAGCAGGAGGGAACCTTACCTGCTTGTCTAAGACAGGTGAAGCAGCAAATACTATCATTATGATGGGAAAAGAAAGTTTAGCTTAATTTGAACTGAAATGAACCATTTCAGTCCTTCTCACAGAATTTGTTCTCTGAGCACTGGGATGCTCCACTCCCTCTGGATGGGATCTTGTCTCTGTGCCATGAGAAAATCCATGTGTTTCTGCAGCCCTGGTGAAAACACTGATGAAAATTCTTTGACAAAATGTTTTTCAGTATAGCTTTCTCCTTTTCTTTCCTGAAGTCTCATCTCTCTCTGGCCACCCTGTCCTGCCCCCACACCCCATCCCATTGCCTGGAGATTTGATATATCCAATGCATCTATTCAGAGTATGCACCAAGGCACAGCTGCTGGGGCTCTTAGGACAGAAGAATGAAAAGCTTTTTGGCAGAGTCCCTGGAACACAGGTAGAATGAGTTCTTGAGGAATCTCACACAGCTCAAGTGTTAAAACAGCTCATATCCATTCCTGGGACTTTGCTGTCAGTTCACACATTTATAATCTGTGGCGTTTCCTGACCTCCAGCTTTGCATCCTGCAATCCTAGAAATGCCTTTTGGTTACCAAACACTCTTTCTTATAAAACTCCCAAAGTTTTTAGCTGTGTAGGCTCACTTTTCTTCCAAATGCCACGGTCCATCACAGTGTTTTAAAGTATTGCTCATTTAGCAGCTGCAGGCTGATAAGCACAGAAAAGCAGGTTATCATATTCTTCATGGCAGGTCATGCAAGGGTTTTATGCATTATTTGTGTCCCAAATAACTTTGATCACTCCACAAAACATCCTATTAAGCGTTTGCTATTTAATGATACAAATAAAAGACAAATTTTCATATCTGAAACTGGCTTTCCTCCCTTTTGATGGAAATTGAGGTTGTTTTTCAATTTCCATTAGATCTCCTTTTTAATTATGGACCACGCTTTCTTTTATTTCAGACTGCTAAATGCAGTGGAACAAAACTGATTTCAGAGAATTAAGTTCTATTTGGATTCATTTTAATTTTATTACCACTTTGCCCATAGGGTTTGCCTTCTGCATGTGTTTGGTAAGAGAAAACTACTTTTTAAAATTCAATATTATGAAAAATACGTACTAGAAAACAATAAAAGGTGCAGGGATGGGGAGGTGGAAGAGAGAAATTCATAAATATCAGTTGCTAGAGATGCTAAAATGAAGTGATAGCTATTTGCTTACCCCAAAATTAGGTAAGCTATGAATTGATGAGAGTTGAGCATGAATTCCATGCCATTTTCTCTATATCATGTGTCCATCTGGCTTATAAATCTGCTCTGGTGAGCGCGCCTCCAGCGCCCTGGGGAGTGTCATGCTCCACGCTCTGCCTCTTCCCCATCTCAATGCTTGCATCCCTATTTACCTGAGCAATGACTTTGGGCTGTCCTGGCCAGCTCACCCCCAGCTCCTTGGCAGGAGCTGCCTCTCCAAGCCCTGGGCCACACAGCTCTGGGTGACCCTCAAGGAAATGTGAGCACAGCCAGGGAACTCATTGACCTTGCATTCCCTGTGGTTCTTCACTGAAGAGTTTAACTACTGCACTTGACCTTAATTTACTTAGAGCATTTAAAAATGAGCTAAGGTTTAATACCTGCTTTTGTCCTTTTCTGAAGTGCAGCCACCATGAATTGCTTAATTAACTCATTAGGGCCCTAAGCCAAGCAGGTGTCCAAGCCAACCTTGCCTTTAAGACCCATCGTGAAAGGGCTGGAACTATCCAAGCCTAAACCCACAACATGTTCTTTTCAATGCCTGAAAACCTCAGGCAACACAATGTGAAGCCAGAGTTAAAGTGTATTTGAAGGCAATTTGACACACTATTTTTCTTCATTTTAAAAATGCACATAGATCTCCATTTCTTTGCAAAAAGAATCAGCACTTCAGTTCGTTCTTGATTTTTATTAGAAATTATTTGCAGCCTTCTAACCCCATGTTCCCTAATTTACTTTAAGATTTCAGGTTGCCTCAGTTTACCTGTTATCCAGATTCCTTCCACTTAACCAGAAGCAATATTAAAGGAGGCAGCAAATGTAATGGAGCTCTGTTACTTCTCTTGTCTTTTGCTGTAAAAACTTTCTCTGGAGTACAGGTTTTTACTGTTTTGTTCTTTCACTTTTTACTGTTTACTTTTTTATTAGCAAGTGATAATTAAATTGGAAAGTGGCAGCAAAAAGCATTACTCACAGTGGAAAGTTATCCCTTGAAGTAGAGTTTCTTAGTCTTTTCTAAGGAAAGGACATAACAAGTAGTAAGACAGGGAAGCAGATCTGTTATCTGAATTAGATCCAACTAGTAAATAAAATACAGAAACCAAAATAACAAATGGTATGTTGTAAATCACATCCTCCTTTATCCTGGAGGCACAAAAAGGAACTTAGGAGTACGCTTTGTTTGTGCTAGGAATTTTCTTAGCAATTTTAAGAGTTTTGTAAGTTGCTTCTGTGCCCTATACTGAGTGGTAATTTTCTCAGTTAATTACATCTTAAATTCCAAATTCTGGGAAATAAATCTGCTCTTTCATGCAAGTAAGCTCCAATGGATTAGAAGAATATAGGAAGAGTAAAAGATGTTGGCTGGAGAACAAAACCCCCTTATGTTTCCCATCATGGAGAAAGTGAGATTCCAAAACGTTCTACTGTTCTATTTTTTGTTTTTATGGAGGAAACAATACTCTGTGTTTCCCTTCAATGAAAATTGTTAAGCATTCTCTTGCTTATCCCCCAGAATAAGATATTGGTAAATATTTTAATCAGAATTATAAATAAATTATAATAAATTATAAATTATTATTATTTTATATTTCTGAGACGTGAATACAAATATTTCATTACCATAATTTAGATTAGTTTTAGTCCTTTTATTGTTTTAGATTTTGTTAGCATACAGACCAGTATTTTTTTGTGCAAAGTTATATTTTATTCAACCAACAGGAAGATCTCTTCATCACACAAGTTTAGGATTTTCTACCATAAGCTGACTTCCCTGGGACCTGCATGTCAGCCTAAGCCATTCTTCCTGTGAAATGAAAGAACTGGGGAAAAAAAAAGAGGAAATATTGCCTTTTAATTCTATTATATAGTGACTGTATGAGAGGACAAATGCAGACCTTTTTCCATCAACAACAGGTAGCCATAAAGCTGGAGGCAGCAGCACTCCCTGTTCTCCTGGCAGTACCTACATCTGACCTGCTAATTCACACTCAAAGCAGCCACTGGCCTTTATAAAGGGAAGAAAAAAGTTTGGTTTTTTTTTTTAATGAATACATTCACAAAGTTTAGAAATCAGTCCAGATGGGGGAGGGAGTATTTCTTAAATATGCCACTAACCATCACTTTTAAAATACTGAAATAAGCAGAAGCATGCTGATTATTTTGCAGTAAATCTCATTGCCAGCAAAGTAAATTCTGCACTCTTAGAAAAACTTTCCTGCTAGAAATATATATATATTTATCAAAGAAGTAGTCTATTGGACTGAGACAAATCAATCAATAGTGTTTCCTTAGGAATTCTGTGAGCCACTTCTTTAAGAGACTTCCCCCATGTGGTCATTTCTGTAAAGTTTTACCACACGTGGTCAATCCAAGGACACTGCACACACCCTCCAGCAGCCATGGAGCCTTCACATCCTGCTTTTAGATGTGTAATTTATGTACTGTTTAAGAAAACCTATGTAAACATGGATTGAAGATTCCTACTTTGTCTTTCCATTTCAGTATGCTGCAGAGAAATCTGTTTGAGTATTTCACAAAGTTATTGCTGAGGTTTTTTGTTCTCTGGTTCAATTGCTTCAGAAGCCAAAATTCATGAGGTACATGCAAATGTTTGAGTTGGTTATCTGACTGAGCACATCTGTAGGGTTATCTCCTTTTTCTCTGAGAACTTCAAGCTCATTTTTTCTGTATCCATTCTCAAAATGTAGCATTTGAAGTCAGTGACAAGACAGATACAATAGCAAATTGGAAGGGCCATAGGAAGGATCTTGCAGCACAGTAATAATTTCACCATTTTAGCGTAAGAAATCTTTAAATAGCAATACAGAATTACTCCATTTGGTGATAAATCTTTGGGCCATAGCACCTTGAATGCCTGCATCTAGATGAGCCAGGTAATTTTATGGACTGACTGGAAATTCCAGATGACAATTAAAACTATGTAAAAATTACATACACCAGGAAGCCAACCTAATCATATCAGCTTTCAAGGACTTGCAAGACAGATTCCTTCCTCTCATTTTTCTCATACTTGTTCTTTTTTTCATTCTCTGTGAAGAGATAAAGCATTAAATTAATTTTGAAGGTACTCTAATGGTTTACCAGAGTAACATTTACCTGCTCCATGTACAGAGGATTTCAAGAGCATTTAAAAAGGAACATAGCACAATCTATTTTTCTCCATTCATTGAAAAATTTTGAGTCAAGTTTTGTGACAGGGAAAAAACAGTAAGATCTTGAATGTCTTCTAGCTTGGGCTGAAGAATGTGGGAAGAAGGGGGTTAATAGAGAAAGCACTGCAACTGCACTTTGGAAATCAGTAATTGTGAAGTGAAAACTCCTGCACCATCACAAGCAAATTTAGATAAATTTTCTTTTCAGATGATAAAGGTTCATCATTGACCTGCTCTTCTGTTGCATTATTTGTGCAGCTGCTTGTGTTCCTATTAGTGGTTAGGAGTATTTACAGCCTATCTACCTGATTTTACAACAGCTTTTATAAAATTCCCTGCACATAAATCTTGCAGAATATGTTAAATTTCAGAATGTGTTTTTAGAAAGGTATAAACTCTATTGCATGGTGATTATCACATTGACTCTATAATGTAATTTTTTTAATAATTAAACTGCTCAGATTAGTTTTACCCTCTGTTTGATTTGCGGTATGGGTAGCTGTAATTAACCTCTACTGATGTTAATTATGCACAAAGTGAGATCTTGGAGCTGCTGACCATGCAATTTGTTAAACAACTCAGGAGGTGAAATGGCTTGCATAGTGTTTCTATGCACTCTTTCAACTTTTGGCACAATGTGAAGTCAAAGTGGTGAGAGTTGTGCCTTGAAAAAAGTTGCAGAATTTGTTTGCTCAATAAAGTCATTGAAGTTCATTTGTCTCAGAGTCAAAATGAGTAGAGGTGTCACCAAGATATCTCCATAAATGTCCTGCTGTGAAAGACTTGTAGAAATTCATCAAGCCAAATTAAATGTGGTTAAATTCTTCAAAGGACTCCTTTCATGAAAGCCCAGTTCCACTGAGAGCCGGCAGACAGAACAGGAGCACCATTCCATGTAGTCCCTCTGCACTGGCTTCACAGATGCTGGCAGGAGCCTCACAAAATTTGGAACAGTGAGCACACAGGTATAATCTCTTTCATGTTGTAAAGGTGTTGGTATTTCAATAGAAAGCTGCCCAGGGAGCTATCCTGTGTAAAGATGAAATTTTATAGGTCAGTTCGTAAGATTTTTAGGAAAAATTCTCACTCCATTACCCTACACAGGATTAACTTCTGTTTCACAGGGATCAAACCAGTTTATCAGCACACAGCTTCTCCAAGCTGCAAGCAGCACTCGAATTAGAATTGCAAATAATTCTACAAACGGACTTTAGCAATTAGACTGAAGTGGCCCATTTTCTGTTAAAATGAAGAAAACTTAACTGGTTAGAATGTGTGTTTAAATGTGTGTTAAAACAAAACATCAAGCTTGTGATTTGCTTGTAAACAAGTGCAGCAAGGAACCCAGGATAGAAGTAGTCCAGTAACAACAGGGAGCTCAAGGATCAGTCTCTATCAGGAGGACTGGAGCCTGTGGAGCCTCTGAAAATATCTATTCTTTGATAATCACTTTATGGAAATACGGTCTTTATCTTCCAGGTCTGTTAGATAGGAGCAGTAGCTAGGAGTAAAAATGTTGTGTTTGAGATGCTGGTCTTGTGCCAAATTCTTATGTTCCACATGGCTGTTAGACTTGTTAAGTTCCTTGGTACAAAGGAAGCTCTCCAGAGTTAGTCCCTCACTTGTGCACTTTCTCGCCTATGAAAATATCAAGCTATAACTTGATAGCTTAGTATTCTTTGCATCCTGACTAAATTGTTTCAAAATCAGCAGAAAAATAAATAGCAATGCCTTATTAATATAATTTCTTCATACTACCAAATTTAACTTCACTTACGGTTTTGTGTAACTTGAATTAAAATGCCCAATAAAATAGTATGACTAAGCCAATATCTTATAAGACATATTCAGAAAAATATCTTAGCAATTTAAAATGCATGACTGAAATAGTGTTCCAGACCAGTGTCATTATATGTGACACAACAATACAGTTTGGCAATAAAACATAAAAAAATACCACAAAATAGAAACAGTGAAAGATTTTTCTCAGTTTCCCACCTTCAAGATGCAGGGGCAGCATGCTGGCTGCTCCCCCTGCTTCTCCCTCGGCCCCGTCCACATGTACAACTAGGCACCGAGCCCTGCATCTGGACTGTCACAGGCAGATGCACAGCCCAGCTCCAGAGCTACAATCCGTGCCCGCGCTGCGGAGGGCTCTGCTCCCTCTGCGGATGGGAGGTGGCAGAGACAGAGCCCGGAGAGCTGTCAGGGACACGTGGGGGATCCGTGGCCAGCACCTTCTGGCTGAAGCCCTTGTCTCCTTCTCCCTCCTGGCCATGGCAAGAGCCGGCTGGCATGGCCCTGGCAGGAGGCTTTCCCTGGATTCCCTCCATCTGGCCACTGACCGTGCCTCTGTTCTTCTCGCTTCCAGCTCTTCAAGCCCTAAGGGCAGAAGAGAGCCTGTCCTGCACCGCATTCTAATTCACCTGACCTTTGAAAGAAGATCTGCAGGACTTGGTTTGTCTGCTGGATCAGATGTTCCGGCGTCCTTCAGGGATTACCAGTTCCTGTTGAAGATGGGAGTACCTGCAGAGCAGGATGAACCAGCTGGAGCTCCAGGCACAGCTCTTGCCGCTCAGAGCTGAGCCTGTGGGAAGCTCCAGGAGCTCCTGCCACCTCTCTCCCTGTTGGCAGCTCCCTCCCTGCAGCCCTCAGGCCCTGCCCATCCCCTTCTTTGCCTCCCAGCTCACCCCTTCCCTTGGCTTTCCCTTAATAAACAGTTTGAGTTTTTCACTTGACCCGTGACTCCGTGGAGCCGAAGCGGCGCAAAGCCTGAGCCCGGGGACGCGCAGGGCCCTGCTGCCGTTCTCCTCCGCGCTGCCTTCTGTGCACGGGCAGAGAGGAACAAGGGCAGCTCCGGCTGCAAAGGTCCCTGTCCTGCTGCTCCAGCTGCACAGCACCGTGGGGGGAGTTAAAGGTCGTGCTGAGCACGCTGAAGGGGACAAGGACCCTGGCTTTTAGAAGAGCCAACTTGAGGATGCTCTGAACCCCGCCCTGAGGGATTCCATGGCAAGCATCCACCGAGGCAAAAGAGCTTGCGATGCCAGAAGGTTTCACAAAGAGCTTCCTGCAAGCACAGCAATGCTCCATCCCTACACAGGGACAGGAAGAGGGCAGAACCAGAGACCAGCGTGGCCTAGCACTGAGCTTTGGGTGTGCCTAAAAGCAAATGGAGCAGCAGCAGCAGCAGCAGCAGGGAGTGGCTGAGACTCGGGGGCGCGACCGTCCCAGTGGCCGCAGCGCTGTCAGGCAGTGCCTGCACTGGGTGCGGTTCCGGCGGCTCCGCTCTCCCCACAAGGGAGCAATCGCAGCCCCTGCTGCCTCAGAGCCAGTCAGAAAGCCAAGCAAGCGAGACCAGAGGCAGGGGACCCTTTCCACCTCTCTGGGGCACGGCTGCAAAGCAGCTGCTGCGCCTTGCTGCGCCTGTGTTTGGGGTGTGCTGAGCCCAGAGGCGGCCAGCTTGTGCTCTGCTGTGCCAAGAGCGTTCTGGGCGGGCAGGAGAAGGGCTGCGGGCACAGTGGGACAGGGGCTGACCAGAGCCTCCAGGGGGAACAGGGCTCTGCTCCCTGGCTGGGAAGAGCCTGGTTTTGCTGCCCTGAGCGCGGGCAGGAGCTCAGGCACCTGAGGAGGCAGCGGGCAGCTCTTGCTTATAGGGGGCCTGGGGCCACGCACCGCAAGGGACACGGGGAAACAGACTCGGGGCGAGGAAGATGAGCTCCAGCTGGAGTGCCTGTGCTGCCAGAGGCAGAAGTAATTCAGCCTTGCCAGGCTTTCTTAGGTGTGTGTTGGTGTGTCCCGGGACATGGAGGCATTTGGAGAAATGCCTTTGCAAGAGAGGGGCTTGCTTCTCAAGCAAAGTGATTCCCCAGCAGCCCCCAGTGAGGTAGTGAGCTGTGTGCCTTTGGCTCCCTGCGCCCCTTTCCGTCCTTGAGGCCACTTGCACTTGGCAGAGGGGTGTGGGAAGGGAGAAGGCTGTGAAGAGCAGCTTTGGCATCTGCCTGGGCCTGAGGAGACCAAGCCAAGCACCAGCGGCAGGGTGTGTTCCCCCGCTTTGAGCAGAGGACAGAGCCGGATCATCTCTGTCCGGCCGAGAGCCCCAAATGCCTCTCAGAGAGCTGTGATTTCAAGGCCTTTATGCACACATTCATGCCACCTTCCCTCTCTGGTGTGTTTTAACTCTTGGCAGGACACGTTTGCCAATTGCATGCTGGAAGCTGCTCTGCTCCAGGGCCGGCACCGAGCTGGGCTGTGCGGGCCGGGCACCGTGGAGAGCCCTTCCCTGAGCACTTGGCCAGGCTTAGTATGTCCAGGGCTGCGTTAGACACCCGGGCCATTGGATTCTGTCCAACCCGGGGCACCTTGGGTGGAGAGGGGACAGCCCCGGTGCACGTGGCAGTGTGGCCAAGGGCCCTTTGTGACACGCTGCAGCAGGCTCACCCAGGGACCAAGTGGGACAGGGTGTCGGAGCAGCCCTTTGTGACACGCGCTGACATAGGCGCTGGTGGAGCCACTGCCACGCCACAGTGCTCGGTGCACGCGACGGGAGAGGACGGGACAGAGCGGTGCTGTGAGGAGCCCCCGCACAGCCGGCTCGATCCTTGCCAACCCGGAGCTTTTCCCAGGCATCTCCCATCCCTGCGGCCGGTGCCCTCGTGGCCAGGCCGTGGGACTCGGTGACATCCATCCATCACCAGGAGCCTCCTGTCATTGTGGCAGGAGCCCTCCAGAACACAGCGCAGGACTTGCTGTGCTGTGGCCTTCCCGACGCTCCTCTGTCGCAGGTGCCTGCAAGGCAGGACTGCGGCACTCGCTGACTCGGGCTTTGGTGAGGCATCTGTGTCAAAGGTGCCCTCGAGGCCTGACAGCGAGATGGCGAGCAGAGTGATCCGCCTGTTCAAGGGGCGTCGGGGGAATAATGGCCCTGCAGCTGCCCCAGCGCAGCAGCAGCCTGCAGAGCCGGAGCAGTTGCAGCCGCTGCAGGACGGTGAGTGGCAGAGCTGGGCCAAAGGGCAGGATCCTGTAGCCGGACTGGCCCCGTCCCATCCCATCCCATCCCATCCCATCCCATCCCATCCCATCCCATCCCATCCCATCCCATCCCATCCCATCCCATCCCATCCCATCCCATCCCTGTGGACGTTCCCACGGACAGGATGGGACAGGGGCTGGGGCTGCCTCCCCGATGGCTGGGTTCCATCCCCTGGGCACTGGGGGGCTGTCCCTGCCTGGGGAGCCCAGGGCTGGGCTGTGTTCTCCGGCCTCTGCCGCGGCCCCTCAGCTCTGGCCGTGCTTGCTCTTTGCCAGATGCAGCCAAGGACCGGACTCAGGAGCGGGAGCCCGCCCGTGGCCCATTCCGCAGAGCAGCCAAGGTACCTGTGGCCATCCCCACCTGGGCCAGGCCTGCTGGCACTGCTGGGCCCAGCCCCGCGCTTGGAGCAGACCATGGAACGTCCCTCTCTTCCCGCCCTTCCTTCTGCTGCAGGCACTGCGGAGGCTCCTGCGCCTGCCCCGCAGACAGACCCGCGGCACCGCCACCGAGGGCACGGCCCAGCCCGACTCCGGGCCCGAGGAGCTGCGGGCAGAGGCTGCTGCCAGCACAGCGGCCTCGGAGCCGGCAGCGGCCTCTGAGCAGGCAACGGCCGAGGGCAGGGTGGAGGCCGACATGGCCCTGACCGAGGGCATGGCCCCCTCAGACTCCCAGGCTCAGGGCATGCCAGCGACCGAGGCCATGCCCACCCTGACCGAGACTCCTGCACCAGCTCTGGAGATTTTCCAGAATGCTGCTGTTTCTCCACAGCAGGTAAGCAGCCTGGGGCCAGGGCTGAAGGCCTTCCCAGGATCACGTGGCCCCTCAAGCTACGTCCGCTGGGCCCTCTCATCCTTTGAGGCCATCACAGTGGGGTGGGAAGGCAAGCACTTCTTGGGGGAAGCTGGCCACGTTGCTCCCTTGGACAGCACTCCAAGTCTTCCCCATGCCGCCTCCTCCAGGTGCTGGCCACGGTCAGGGACATCCTGGAGAGGCTCGCGTCCTGTGCCACTGTGGACGCTGGGCTGAAAATGGAGATTCTGAGCCTGGCTGAGGAACATCCTGCCCAGGTGGCGATGAGCCTCCTCAGCTGTGCCCCAACATGTGACAGGTACGGGGCACAAGTGCCTTGAGAGCGCGGTGCTCAGCGGCCCATAGGGCCCCTCGCCCTGTACAGCCTGTCCCGCGGGGTCTGCCAGACAGGCGGAGAGCTGTGGGAGCCTCGGGCCCCTCTGTTTGCAGAGCCTGCTGCCATGCTCCCTGCCGGCCCCTCAGGGCACCGGGGCTCTGTCCCCCGGCCCCAGCATGGGGCACGGTGCTGACGCGCACCTCTGGTCCCACAGAGCCACGGCGCTGATGTGGAGAGCCATCGGCACGTCGGAAGTGGCTGTGGAGGAGGTGCTTCCGGCGCTGCTCTCCGCCCTGGAGGAGGAGCCACCGTACGGCGGCTTCTACTGCTGCGGGGACAACGAGGCCGTCTTTGGCCTGGCTGTGAGTTTCTGGAGCTGGCCTTTGCTCGCCCTCCAGGTCGCCTCTCCAGCAGCTCTCCGTGCTCTCCCCAGCCTGCAGCTCCCTGCCCGGCCTGAAAGCTGGCCTAGGGGCAGGCTCAGGGGCAGCAGGCCGGGTGCAGCCCTGCGTCTCCCCTCGGGCCCTGCCTCATGGACACCCTGGCACTGAGCGCTGCCTCGGGCTGCTTTGTCTCTTGCAGGCAACCCTGGTGCTGTGGAGGATTGCCCCCATGTCCGAGTGGCATTCTGCTGTTGCCAATCACTCTCCCCAACTCTTCGTGGCTCTGCTCCTGCAAATTGTCACCATGACAGAGCAGACGGCAGAGGACGCGGAGACCCGGAGCTTCTGGAGAGCGTGCCAGGAGGAACACGGCCTTCCCGGCAACCCCAGCAGGTGCCAGTCGCCCCGTCCTTCCCACGCCCTCGTGGCCAGGGCCAGCGCTCCCAGCGTGACCTGGCCTTTGCTCGGCACACAGTTTTGCAGCGCAGACCATGAAGGCTCTGCTCTCCAGAGTGGGATATGCCTGGAAGCTGGCAGATCTGGAGCACATGCGGGTCTGGCAGAAGCTGCTCTGTGCCGACACCCAGCACTATGCAGCGGCTCTGCTGGCCAGGTGAGATGCCCTACTCCTGCCACCACCGCCAGCATTTGTGCCCTGTGCCCGCAGTGCCCCACACGGTCCCCGGGCTTGTAAGCGAGAGGGCCTTGTCACCGAGGGAGGGACGAGCAGACTGGAAAAGGCCGGCAGAGGAGGATGCCCAGGAGCAGCCGCCTCCCAAGGGGGGCCCATGTGCCCTTGCAGAGTGCTGGGGAACGGTCAGACCTCTGCGAGTCTCTCCCTGGAGGGGTTTGCCCGCTGGCTCAGGGCCTTGGTACCTTTTTCCCCTGCCAGGGAGGTGCGCTGTGCCGCGATGCCCTTTCGATCCTTCTGTCCCTGCATGGCCTCGCACCTGCTCGGCCTGCTCGTTGGGAAGCAGCCACGCTGCCCTCTGCCTGCCCTGGCTTTCTTTGTGGAGGTGAGCCTGATGGCCAGCGCTGCCATCCCTCGGCCCTCTCGTAGCTGCAGCCGCCTGGGCCCGGCCCTGTGCGGCTCCGGGCTCCGGCCGGCCGGCTCCCCTGACACTGCCCTCCGGTGCCTGTCAGCTCCTGCCGTGCCTGGACTTGAGCAAAGACGGCCCCAGGGCCCTGCTGGTGCTGTCCAGGCAGCTGCCCAGTGAGTGCAGGGACAGGCCGCGCCTGGCGCTCCGAGGCCTCGTGGTGCTCAGCAAGGAGCCCTCGCTGGTGAGAAGGGGGCAGCGGCTGAAGCCCCGCTGGCAGCGTGGGGCCGCGCAAGGCCGACCTCTGGGCCAGGCCGGCCTTTGGCAGCAGAGGCAGCTGCTCCCAGCTCTCCTGCCTCCCGCTTCAGCTGCCCCAGTGGCCCAAGCAGCTGGCGGTGCTGCGGCCGTTCACGGCTTCACAGCACAGCCTCGTCTTGCACACAGGGCAGAGGAATACGCGGCCTGTATCCACACCTGGTGCAGCAGCTGGCCGACCCAGACGCAGAGATGGTCGGCATGACCCTCTGCGTGCTGACGCGTGTGCTCCAGGACAAAGACCTCGTGCTACCCAGCGTCATCGCCCTGAAGCTGGCTGAGCCCCTCCCGCCCCACTTTGAGAATGTAAGGCTCTGTGCCCCCTGCCAAGGGCACTGGACGCTGCCTGGAAACTTTGTGCTCTGTGCAGTTTTGGGCTTTGCCCCTATGGGCCTGGAGTAGTTGGTGCTTAGGACTTTTGCTCTCCTTCCAGGACAACAGCCACGTGCAGCTGCTCTCCATTCGCCTCTTCGGCAAGGTGACGGAGCTGGTGGTGGAAGAGGGGGAAAATCCTCTCACAACAATCGTGAGCCAGAGCCTGCTCCCTCTATTCTTGCGTTGGCACGATGAGAACCTGCACGTGTCCAAGGTGAGGTTTTGAGCGATGCTGCCGCATTGCTGGCAGGGAGCTCGGCCGCCTCCTGTCCCGGCACCTGGCGGGCTCCAGCCGCGCCTGGCCGTGGCACAGGGACACGGCTCCCGTGCCCCAGCCTGAGGTGCCACCTGCGGCTCTCTGCCGCTCTCCAGGCCTCTGGCGAAGCCCTGCTTTATGCGGCACGCTTCCTGAGGAGGAGGGACCTCGAGGAGCTGCTGAGGAAGGAGCAGCGGATGAAGTTCGCCGAGCGCCTGGTAAGGACAGCCCGGGAGCCCGAGCCCTGCCCCCGGTGCTCGGTGCGGGGGGCCGGCAGCGGCGGCCCTGCCCAGCGCCGCGCCCGGGCCCGCCGGCCTGCGCCCCTCACGCTGCTCCCTGCCCCGGGCCGGCTCGGCCGGCGCTGGGCGCAGGGAGCGCCCGGCCGAGGGGCAGAGCTCGCCCGCGCCGAGCCTTCCCTGCCGGTGCTCCCCGCAGCTGCTGCAGGACGAGAGCCGAGCGGCCGAGCACCTGCGCTGGGCCCTGCCGTACCTGCAGAGCCCGCAGCGGCCCGTGCGACGGGCGGCCGTCAGGATCATCGGTGAGCCGCGAGCCCGCCGCCCCTCCCTGCCCCCGGCCCGGCTGCTGCCCCGGCCGTGGGAGCCGCGCCCCGGCCGCCGGAGCCCCGCCCGCCCTCGGCGCTGCCGCCGCCCGGCCGCAGCCGTGCCCTCGGGCAACAGCGTGCGGCAGGGGCCGGCAGGAGCCCCGCCCGGCCAGGAGGGCGTGCGGCCACAGGGCCGGCAGCGCCCGTGTCGGGCAGCCGTGCCGCCTGGGGCAGACACGGGCTCTGTCTTGCCAGGGCTGGCCGGAGTGCTCGTGACGGGGCAGAAGGAGGAGCTCCAGGTCCTCACTGAGGGTGAGTCAGGGCGGCCGCATGGCAGCGAGCACCACTGCGGGAGGCTGCACATCCCGGCCCCGGCGCTGCGGAGGGCTCTGCTCCCTGTGCGGACGGAGGGCGGCAGGGACAGAGCCCCGAGAGCTGTCAGGGATGTGATAAACAGGGCCAGGAGACCAGCTCCTTTAGAAAGGTCTTTATTAAAGACCGCTCTGGGTGGGGAACCTGAGGGCACACCGCCGCTGCTCCCACTGGACGAGGCTGAGGAGCAGGAGTGCAGCTTTGTCTCTCGACAGAGCTGGGGCTTCCGTCCTGGCGAGAGTCCTTTGCAAGACAGTGTTGGCTCGTACCTTAGGGCTGTCATCCAACCTGGGTGCTATTGACATGATGGTGGCAGGACGGAATCTGGCTCTGGTCACTGGTGGGTGACCTCGTGTGGTTCTGCTGGGTGCAAGTCAGTTTATGTGTTGGTTAGTGTGTTTTGAGAGGGTTCATATAGTACCGTCAGCCTGTCATTACAATTCAGCCTGGGTGCAAGTCCTTCTGGGAGCAGGGGAAGTTGTTTCTGAGGGAAAGGGATCCAACTCCGGGCTAAGACGGAAAGGGGTACAAATACAGAGTATGATGGAAAGGGATACAAATACAGGGGAAGACTGAAAGGGGTAACTTCAAGGATCAACAACAATTTAAAGAACACAACTTGTTACAGTTTTGGATTACCACTAACAACTCTTACAGTATTCACTTGTGAACTTGTTCACAATGGAAAGGGATACAAATACAGTGTAAGAGGGAAAGGGGTAACTTCAAGGTTTAACATTCAACAACAATTTAAAGAACACAGCTTGTGACAGTTTCAGATTGACCCTGACAACTCTAACAGTATTCACTTGTGAACTTGTTCCCAGCAAGGGACACGTGGGGGGTCTGTGGCGAGCACCTTCCGGCCGAAGCCTTTGTCTCCCGCTCCCTCCTGGCCATGGCAAGAGCCGGCTGGCATGGCCCTGCCAGGAGGCTTTCCTTGGATTCCCTCCACCTGGCCTCTGACCGTGCCTCTGTTCCGCTCTCTTCCAGCTCTTCAAGCCCTGAGAGGAGATGAGAGCCTGTCCTGCACCAGCATTCTGATTCAGCTGATCTTCGAAAGAAGATCTGCAGAACTTGGTTTGTCTGCTGGATCAGATGTTCCGGCCTCCTTCGGGGATTTCCAGTTCCTGTTGAAGAAGGGAGCACCTGCAGAGCAGGATGGACCAGCTGGAGCTCCAGGCACAGCTCTTGCTGCTCAGAGCTGAGCCTGTGGGAAGCTCCAGGAGCTCCTGCCACCTCTCTCCCCGTTGGCAGCTCCCTCCCTGCAGCCCTCAAGCCCTGCCCATCCCCTTTTTGACTTCCCAGCTCACCCCTTGGCTTCGCTTTCCCTTCATAAACAGTTTCCCAAAACCCTAAGATGGGAGCACCTGCAGAGCAGGATGGACCAGCTGGAGCTCCAGGCACAGCTCTTGCCGCTCAGAGCTGAGCCTGTGGGAAGCTCCAGGAGCTCCTGCCACCTCTCTCCCTGTTGGCAGCTCCCTCCCTGCAGCCCTCAGGCCCTGCCCATCCCCTTCTTTACCTCCCAGCTCACCCCTTCCCTTGGCTTTCCCTTAATAAACAGTTTGAGTTTTTCACTTGACCCGTGACTCCGTGGAGCCGAAGCGGCGCAAAGCCTGAGCCCAGGGACACGCAGGGCCCTGCTGCCGTTCTCCTCCGTGCTGCCTTCTGTGCAGGGGCAGAGAGGAACAAGGGCAGCTCCGGCTGCAAAGGTCCCTGTCCTGCTGCTCCAGCTGCACAGCACCGTGGGGGGAGTTAAAGGTCGTGCTGAGCACGCTGAAGGGGACAAGGACCCTGGCTTTTAGAAGAGCCAGCTTGAGGATGCTCTGAACCCCGCCCTGAGGGATTCCATGGCAAGCATCCACCGAGGCCAAAAGAGCTTGCGATGCCAGAAGGTTTCACAAAGAGCTTCCTGAAAGCAAAGCAATGCTCCATCCCTACACAGGGACAGGAAGAGGGCAGAACCAGAGACCAGCGTGGCCTAGCACTGAGCTTTGGGTGTGCCTAAAAGCAAATGGAGCAGCAGCAGCAGCAGCAGCAGGGAGTGGCTGAGACTCGGGGGCGCGACCGTCCCAGTGGCCGCAGCGCTGTCAGGCAGTGCCTGCACTGGGTGCGGTTCCGGCGGCTCCGCTCTCCCCACAAGGGAGCAATCGCAGCCCCTGCTGCCTCAGAGCCAGTCAGAGAGCCAAGCAAGCGAGACCAGAGGCAGGGGACCCTTCCCATCTCTCTGGGGCACGGCTGCAAAGCAGCTGCTGCGTCTTGCTGCGCCTGTGTTTGGGGTGTGCTGAGCCCAGAGGCGGCCAGCTTGTGCTCTGCTGTGCCAAGAGCGTTCTGGGCGGGCAGGAGAAGGGCTGCGGGCACAGTGGGACAGGGGCTGACCAGAGCCTCCTGGGGGAATAGGGCTCTGCTCCCTGGCTGGGAAGAGCCTGGTTTTGCTGCCCTGAGCGCGGGCAGGAGCTCAGGCACCTGAGGAGGCAGCGGGCAGCTCTTGCTTATAGGGGGCCTGGGGCCGCGCACCACAAGGGACACAGGGAAACAGACTCGGGGCGAGGAAGATGAGCTCCAGCTGGAGTGCCTGTGCTGCCAGAGGCAGAAGTAATTCAGCCTTGCCAGGCTTTCTTAGGTGTGTGTTGGTGTGTCCCGGGACATGGAGGCATTTGGAGAAATGCCTTTGCAAGAGAGGGGCTTGCTTCTCAAGCAAAGTGCTTCCCCAGCAGCCCCCAGTGAGGTAGTGAGCTGTGTGCCTTTGGCTCCCTGCGCTCCTTTCCGTCCTTGAGGCCACTTGCACTTGGCAGAGGGGTGTGGGAAGGGAGAAGGCTGTGAAGAGCAGCTTTGGCATCTGCCTGGGCCTGAGGAGACCAAGCCAAGCACCAGCGGCAGGGTGTGTTCCCCCGCTTTGAGCAGAGGACAGAGCCGGATCATCTCTGTCGGGCCGAGAGCCCCAAATGCCTCTCAGAGAGCTGTGATTTCAAGGCCTTTATGCACACATTCATGCCACCTTCCCTCTCTGGTGTGTTTTAACTCTTGGCAGGACACGTTTGCCTCTTGCGTGCTGGAAGCTGCTCTGCTCCAGGGCCGGCACCGAGCTGGGCTGTGCGGGCCGGGCACCGTGGAGAGCCCTTCCCTGAGCACTTGGCCAGGCTTAGTGTGCCCAAGGCTGCGTCAGACACCCGGGCCATTGGATTCTGTCCAACCTGGGGCACCTTGGGTGGAGAGGGGACAGCCCAGGGGCACGTGGCAGTGTGGCCAAGGGCCCTTTGTGACACGCTGCAGCAGGCTCACCCAGGGACCAAGTGGGACAGGGTGTTGGAGCAGCCCTTTGTGACACGCGCTGACATAGGCGCTGGTGGAGCCACTGCCACGCCACAGTGCTCGGTGCACGCGACGGGAGAGGACGGGACAGAGCGGTGCTGTGAGGAGCCCCCTCACAGCCAGCTCGATCCTTGCCGACCCGGAGCTTTTCCGAGGCGTTCCTCCTGCGGCCGGTGCCCTCGTGGCCAGGCCGTGGGACTCGGTGACATCCATCAATCACCAGGAGCCTCCTGTCATTGTGGCAGGAGCCCTCCAGAACACAGCGCAGGACTTGCTGTGCTGTGGTCTTCCCGACGCTCCTCTGTCGCAGGTGCCTGCAAGGCAGGACTGCGGCACTCGCTGACTCGGGCTTTGGTGAGGCATCTGTGTCAAAGGTGCCCTCGAGGCCTGACAGCGAGATGGCGAGCAGAGTGATCCGCCTGTTCAAGGGGCGTCGGGGGAATAATGGCCCTGCAGCTGCCCCAGCGCAGCAGCAGCCTGCAGAGCCGGAGCAGTTGCAGCCGCTGCAGGACGGTGAGTGGCAGAGCTGGGCCAAAGGGCAGGATCCTGTAGCCGGACTGGCCCCGTCCCATCCCATCCCATCCCATCCCATCCCATCCCATCCCGTCCCATCCCATCCCATCCCATCCCATCCCATCCCATCCCATCCCATCCCATCCCATCCCATCCCATCCCATCCCATCCCATCCCATCCCATCCCATCCCATCCCATCCCTGTGGACGTTCCCACGGACAGGATGGGACAGGGGCCGGGGCTGCCTCCCCGATGGCCGGGTTCCATCCCCTGGGCACTGGGGGGCTGTCCCTGCCTGGGGAGCCCAGGGCTGGGCTGTGTTCTCCGGCCTCTGCCGCGGCCCCTCAGCTCTGGCCGTGCTTGCTCTTTGCCAGATGCAGCCAAGGACCGGACTCAGGAGCGGGAGCCCGCCCGTGGCCCATTCCGCAGAGCAGCCAAGGTACCTGTGGCCATCCCCACCTGGGCCGGGCCTGCTGGCACTGCTGGGCCCAGCCCCGCGCTTGGAGCAGACCATGGAACGTCCCTCTCTTCCCGCCCTTCCTTCTGCTGCAGGCACTGCGGAGGCTCCTGCGCCTGCCCCGCAGACAGACCCGCGGCACCGCCACCGAGGGCACGGCCCAGCCCGACTCCGGGCCCGAGGAGCTGCGGGCAGAGGCTGCTGCCAGCACAGCGGCCTCGGAGCCGGCAGCGGCCTCTGAGCAGGCAACGGCCGAGGGCAGGGTGGAGGCCGACATGGCCCTGACCGAGGGCATGGCCCCCTCAGACTCCCAGGCTCAGGGCATGCCAGTGACCGAGGCCATGCCCACCCTGACCGAGACTCCTGCACCAGCTCTGGAGATTTTCCAGAATGCTGCTGTTTCTCCACAGCAGGTAAGCAGCCTGGGGCCAGGGCTGAAGGCCTTCCCAGGATCACGTGGCCCCTCAAGCTACGTCCGCAGGGCCCTCTCAGCCTTTGAGGCCATCACAGTGGGGTGGGAAGGCAAGCACTTCTTGGGGGAAGCTGGCCACGTTGCTCCCTTGGACAGCACTCCAAGTCTTCCCCATGCCGCCTCCTCCAGGTGCTGGCCACGGTCAGGGACATCCTGGAGAGGCTCGCGTCCTGTGCCACTGTGGACGCTGGGCTGAAAATGGAGATTCTGAGCCTGGCTGAGGAACAACCTGCCCAGGTGGTGATGAGCCTCCTGCGCTGTGCCCCGACATGTGACAGGTACGGGGCACAAGTGCCTTGAGAGCGCGGTGCTCAGCGGCCCGTAGGGCCCCTCGCCCTGTACAGCCTGTCCCGCGGGGTCTGCCAGACAGGCGGAGAGCTGTGGGAGCCTCGGGCCCCTCTGTTTGCAGAGCCTGCTGCCATGCTCCCTGCCGGCCCCTCAGGGCACCGGGGCTCTGTCCCCCGGCCCCAGCATGGGGCACGGTGCTGACGCGCACCTCTGGTCCCACAGAGCCACCGCGCTGATGTGGAGAGCCATCGGCACGTCGGAAGTGGCTGTGGAGGAGGTGCTTCCGGCGCTGCTCTCCGCCCTGGAGGAGAAGCCACCGTACGGCGGCTTCTACTGCTGCGGGGACAACGAGGCCGTCTTTGGCCTGGCTGTGAGTTTCTGGAGCTGGCCTTTGCTCGCCCTCCAGGTCGCCTCTCCAGCAGCTCTCCGTGCTCTCCCCAGCCTGCTGCTCCCTGCCCGGCCTGAAAGCTGGCCTAGGGGCAGGCTCAGGGGCAGCAGGCCGGGTGCAGCCCTGCGTCTCCCCTCGGGCCCTGCCTCATGGACACCCTGGCACTGAGCGCTGCCTCGGGCTGCTTTGTCTCTTGCAGGCAACCCTGGTGCTGTGGAGGATTGCCCCCATGTCCGAGTGGCATTCTGCTGTTGCCAATCACTCTCCCCAACTCTTCGTGGCTCTGCTCCTGCAAATTGTCACCATCACAGAGCAGACGGCAGAGGACGCGGAGACCCGGAGCTTCTGGAGAGCGTGCCAGGAGGAACACGGCCTTCCCGGCAACCCCAGCAGGTGCCAGTCGCCCCGTCCTTCCCACGCCCTCGTGGCCAGGGCCAGCGCTCCCAGCGTGACCTGGCCTTTGCTCGGCACACAGCTTTGCAGCGCAGACCATGAAGGCTCTGCTCTCCAGAGTGGGATATGCCTGGAAGCTGGCAGATCTGGAGCACATGCGGGTCTGGCAGAAGCTGCTCTGTGCCGACACCCAGCACTATGCAGCGGCTCTGCTGGCCAGGTGAGATGCCCTACTCCTGCCACCACCGCCAGCATTTGTGCCCTGTGCCCGCAGTGCCCCACACGGTCCCCGGGCTTGTAAGCGAGAGGGCCTTGTCACCGAGGGAGGGCCGAGCAGAATGGAAAAGGCTGGCAGAGGAGGATGCCCAGGAGCAGCCGCCTCCCAAGGGGGGCCCATGTGCCCTTGCAGAGTGCTGGGGAACGGTCAGACCTCTGCGAGTCTCTCCCTGGAGGGGTTTGCCCGCTGGCTCAGGGCCTTGGTACCTTTTTCCCCTGCCAGGGAGGTGCGCTGTGCCGCGATGCCCTTTCGATCCTTCTGTCCCTGCATGGCCTCGCACCTGCTCGGCCTGCTCGTTGGGAAGCAGCCACGCTGCCCTCTGCCTGCCCTGGCTTTCTTTGTGGAGGTGAGCCTGATGGCCAGCGCTGCCATCCCTCGGCCCTCTCGTAGCTGCAGCCGCCTGGGCCCGGCCCTGTGCGGCTCCGGGCTCCGGCCGGCCGGCTCCCCTGACACTGCCCTCCGGTGCCTGTCAGCTCCTGCCGTGCCTGGACTTGAGCAAAGACGGTCCCAGGGCCCTGCTGGTGCTGTCCAGGCAGCTGCCCAGTGAGTGCAGGGACAGGCCGCGCCTGGCGCTCCGAGGCCTCGTGGTGCTCAGCAAGGAGCCCTCGCTGGTGAGAAGGGGGCAGCGGCTGAAGCCCCGCTGGCAGCGTGGGGCCGCGCAAGGCCGACCTCTGGGCCTGGCCGGCCTTTGGCAGCAGAGGCAGCTGCTCCCAGCTCTCCTGCCTCCCGCTTCAGCTGCCCCAGTGGCCCAAGCAGCTGGCGGTGCTGCGGCCGTTCACGGCTTCACAGCACAGCCTCGTCTTGCACACAGGGCAGAGGAATACGCGGCCTGTATCCACACCTGGTGCAGCAGCTGGCCGACCCAGACGCAGAGATGGTCGGCATGACCCTCTGCGTGCTGACGCGTGTGCTCCAGGACAAAGACCTCGTGCTACCCAGCGTCACCGCCCTGAAGCTGGCTGAGCCCCTCCCGCCCCACTTTGAGAACGTAAGGCTCTGTGCCCCCTGCCAAGGGCACTGGACGCTGCCTGGAAACTTTGTGCTCTGTGCAGTTTTGGGCTTTGCCCCTATGGGCCTGGAGTAGTTGGTGCTCAGGACTTTTGCATTCCTTCCAGGACAACAGCCACGTGCAGCTGCTCTCCATTCGCCTCTTCGGCAAGGTGACGGAGCTGGTGGTGGAAGAGGGGGAAAATCCTCTCACAACAATCGTGAGCCAGAGCCTGCTCCCTCTATTCTTGCGTTGGCACGATGAGAACCTGCACGTGTCCAAGGTGAGGTTTTGAGCGATGCTGCCGCATTGCTGGCAGGGAGCTCGGCCGCCTCCTGCCCCGGCACCTGGTGGGCTCCAGCCGCGCCTGGCCGTGGCACAGGGACACGGCTCCCGTGCCCCGGCCTGAGGTGCCACCTGCGGCTCTCTGCCGCTCTCCAGGCCTCTGGCGAAGCCCTGCTTTGTGCGGCACGCCTCCTGAAGAGGAGGGACCTCGAGGAGCTGCTGAGGAAGGAGCAGCGGATGAAGTTCGCCGAGCGCCTGGTAAGGACAGCCCGGGAGCCCGAGCCCTGCCCCCGGTGCTCGGTGCGGGGGGCCGGCAGCGGCGGCCCTGCCCAGCGCCGCGCCCGGGCCCGCCGGCCTGCGCCCCTCACGCTGCTCCCTGCCCCGGGCCGGCTCGGCCGGCGCTGGGCGCAGGGAGCGCCCGGCCGAGGGGCAGAGCTCGCCCGCGCCGAGCCTTCCCTGCCGGTGCTCCCCGCAGCTGCTGCAGGACGAGAGCCGAGCGGCCGAGCACCTGCGCTGGGCCCTGCCGTACCTGCAGAGCCCGCAGCGGCCCGTGCGACGGGCGGCCGTCAGGATCATCGGTGAGCCGCGAGCCCGCCGCCCCTCCCTGCCCCCGGCCCGGCTGCTGCCCCGGCCGTGGGAGCCGCGCCCCGGCTGCCGGAGCCCCGCCCGCCCTCGGCGCTGCCGCCGCCCGGCCGCAGCCGTGCCCTCGGGCAACAGCGTGCGGCAGGGGCCGGCAGGAGCCCCGCCCGGCCAGGAGGGCGTGCGGCCACAGGGCCGGCAGCGCCCGTGTCGGGCAGCCGTGCCGCCTGGGGCAGACACGGGCTCTGTCTTGCCAGGGCTGGCCGGAGTGCTCGTGACGGGGCAGAAGGAGGAGCTCCAGGTCCTCACTGAGGGTGAGTCAGGGCGGCCGCATGGCAGCGAGCACCACTGCGGGATGCTGCACATCCCGGCCCCGGCGCTGCGGAGGGCTCTGCTCCCTGTGCGGACGGAGGGCGGCAGGGACAGAGCCCCGAGAGCTGTCAGGGATGTGATAAACAGGGCCAGGAGACCAGCTCCTTTAGAAAGGTCTTTATTAAAGACCGCTCTGGATGGGGAACCCGAGGGCACACCGCCGCTGCTCCCACTGGACGAGGCTGAGGAGCAGGAGTGCAGCTTTGTCTCTCGACAGAGCTGGGGCTTCCGTCCTGGCGAGAGTCCTTTGCAAGACAGTGTTGGCTCGTACCTTAGGGCTGTCATCCAACCTGGGTGCTATTGACATGATGGTGGCAGGACGGAATCTGGCTCTGGTCACTGGTGGGTGACCTCGTGTGGTTCTGCTGGGTGCAAGTCAGTTTATGTGTTGGTTAGTGTGTTTTGAGAGGGTTCATATAGTACCGTCAGCCTGTCATTACAATTCAGCCTGGGTGCAAGTCCTTCTGGGAGCAGGGGAAGTTGTTTCTGAGGGAAAGGGATCCAACTCCGGGCTAAGACGGAAAGGGGTACAAATACAGAGTATGATGGAAAGGGATACAAATACAGGGGAAGACTGAAAGGGGTAACTTCAAGGATCAACAACAATTTAAAGAACACAACTTGTTACAGTTTTGGATTACCACTAACAACTCTTACAGTATTCACTTGTGAACTTGTTCACAATGGAAAGGGAAACAAATACAGTGTAAGAGGGAAAGGGGTAACTTCAAGGTTTAACATTCAACAACAATTTAAAGAACACAGCTTGCGACAGTTTCAGATTGACCCTGACAACTCTAACAGTATTCACTTGTGAACTTGTTCCCAGCAAGGGACACGTGGGGGGTCTGTGGCGAGCACCTTCCGGCCGAAGCCTTTGTCTCCCGCTCCCTCCTGGCCATGGCAAGAGCCGGCTGGCATGGCCCTGCCAGGAGGCTTTCCTTGGATTCCCTCCACCTGGCCTCTGACCGTGCCTCTGTTCCGCTCTCTTCCAGCTCTTCAAGCCCTGAGAGGAGATGAGAGCCTGTCCTGCACCAGCATTCTGATTCAGCTGATCTTCGAAAGAAGATCTGCAGAACTTGGTTTGTCTGCTGGATCAGATGTTCCGGCCTCCTTCGGGGATTTCCAGTTCCTGTTGAAGAAGGGAGCACCTGCAGAGCAGGATGGACCAGCTGGAGCTCCAGGCACAGCTCTTGCTGCTCAGAGCTGAGCCTGTGGGAAGCTCCAGGAGCTCCTGCCACCTCTCTCCCCGTTGGCAGCTCCCTCCCTGCAGCCCTCAAGCCCTGCCCATCCCCTTTTTGACTTCCCAGCTCACCCCTTGGCTTCGCTTTCCCTTCATAAACAGTTTCCCAAAACCCTAAGATGGGAGCACCTGCAGAGCAGGATGGACCAGCTGGAGCTCCAGGCACAGCTCTTGCTGCTCAGAGCTGAGCCTGTGGGAAGCTCCAGGAGCTCCTGCCACCTCTCTCCCTGTTGGCAGCTCCCTCCCTGCAGCCCTCAGGCCCTGCCCATCTCCTTCTTTGCCTCCCAGCTCACCCCTTCCCTTGGCTTTCCCTTAATAAACAGTTTGAGTTTTTCACTTGACCCGCGACTCCGTGGAGCCGAAGCGGCGCAAAGCCTGAGCCCGGGGACACGCAGGGCCCTGCTGCCGTTCTCCTCCGTGCTGCCTTCTGTGCACGGGCAGAGAGGAACAAGGGCAGCTCCGGCTGCAAAGGTCCCTGTCCTGCTGCTCCAGCTGCACAGCACCGTGGGGGGAGTTAAAGGTCGTGCTGAGCACGCTGAAGGGGACAAGGACCCTGGCTTTTAGAAGAGCCAACTTGAGGATGCTCTGAACCCCACCCTGAGGGATTCCATGGCAAGCATCCACCGAGGCCAAAAGAGCTTGCGATGCCAGAAGGTTTCACAAAGAGCTTCCTGAAAGCAAAGCAATGCTCCATCCCTACACAGGGACAGGAAGAGGGCAGAACCAGAGACCAGCGTGGCCTAGCACTGAGCTTTGGGTGTGCCTAAAAGCAAATGGAGCAGCAGCAGCAGCAGCAGCAGGGAGTGGCTGAGACTCGGGGGCGCGACCGTCCCAGTGGCCGCAGCGCTGTCAGGCAGTGCCTGCACTGGGTGCGGTTCCGGCGGCTCCGCTCTCCCCACAAGGGAGCAATCACAGCCCCTGCTGCCTCAGAGCCAGTCAGAAAGCCAAGCAAGCGAGACCAGAGGCAGGGGACCCTTCCCATCTCTCTGGGGCACGGCTGCAAAGCAGCTGCTGCGTCTTGCTGCGCCTGTGTTTGGGGTTTGCTGAGCCCAGAGGCGGCCAGCTTGTGCTCTGCTGTGCCAAGAGCGTTCTGGGCGGGCAGGAGAAGGGCTGCGGGCACAGTGGGACAGGGGCTGACCAGAGCCTCCTGGGGGAATAGGGCTCTGCTCCCTGGCTGGGAAGAGCCTGGTTTTGCTGCCCTGAGCGCAGGCAGGAGCTCAGGCACCTGAGGAGGCAGCGGGCAGCTCTTGCTTATAGGGGGCCTGGGGCCGCGCACCACAAGGGACACAGGGAAACAGACTCGGGGCGAGGAAGATGAGCTCCAGCTGGAGTGCCTGTGCTGCCAGAGGCAGAAGTAATTCAGCCTTGCCAGGCTTTCTTAGGTGTGTGTTGCTGTGTCCCGGGACATGGAGGCATTTGGAGAAATGCCTTTGCAAGAGAGGGGCTTGCTTCTCAAGCAAAGTGCTTCCCCAGCAGCCCCCAGTGAGGTAGTGAGCTGTGTGCCTTTGGCTCCCTGCGCTCCTTTCCGTCCTTGAGGCCACTTGCACTTGGCAGAGGGGTGTGGGAAGGGAGAAGGCTGTGAAGAGCAGCTTTGGCATCTGCCTGGGCCTGAGGAGACCAAGCCAAGCACCAGCGGCAGGGTGTGTTCCCCCGCTTTGAGCAGAGGACAGAGCCGGATCATCTCTGTCCGGCCGAGAGCCCCAAATGCCTCTCAGAGAGCTGTGATTTCAAGGCCTTTATGCACACATTCATGCCACCTTCCCTCTCTGGTGTGTTTTAACTCTTGGCAGGACACGTTTGCCTCTTGCGTGCTGGAAGCTGCTCTGCTCCAGGGCCGGCACCGAGCTGGGCTGTGCGGGCCGGGCACCGTGGAGAGCCCTTCCCTGAGCACTTGGCCAGGCTTAGTG
The DNA here is from genome assembly GCF_027477595.1 of Haemorhous mexicanus. NCBI lineage: Eukaryota > Metazoa > Chordata > Aves > Passeriformes > Fringillidae > Haemorhous > Haemorhous mexicanus. Next base: position 29,044,013 of record NC_082348.1, on the reverse strand, counting down.
TGCCCAAGGCTGCGTCAGACACCCGGGCCATTGGATTCTGTCCAACCTGGGGCACCTTGGGTGGAGAGGGGACAGCCCAGGGGCACGTGGCAGTGTGGCCAAGGGCCCTTTGTGACACGCTGCAGCAGGCTCACCCAGGGACCAAGTGGGACAGGGTGTCGGAGCAGCCCTTTGTGACACGCGCTGACATAGGCGCTGGTGGAGCCACTGCCACGCCACAGTGCTCGGTGCACGCGACGGGAGAGGACGGGACAGAGCGGTGCTGTGAGGAGCCCCCTCACAGCCAGCTCGTTCCTTGCCAACCCGGAGCTTTTCCCAGGCATCTCCCATCCCTGCGGCCGGTGCCCTCGTGGCCAGGCCGTGGGACTCGGATAAATCCATCATTCACCAGGAGCCTCCTGTCATTGTGGCAGGAGCCCTCCAGAACACAGCGCAGGACTTGCTGTGCTGTGGTCTTCCCGACGCTCCTCTGTCGCAGGTGCCTGCAAGGCAGGACTGCGGCACTCGCTGACTCGGGCTTTGGTGAGGCATCTGTGTCAAAGGTGCCCTCGAGGCCTGACAGCGAGATGGCGAGCAGAGTGATCCGCCTGTTCAAGGGGCGTCGGGGGAATAATGGCCCTGCAGCTGCCCCAGCGCAGCAGCAGCCTGCAGAGCCGGAGCAGTTGCAGCCGCTGCAGGACGGTGAGTGGCAGAGCTGGGCCAAAGGGCAGGATCCTGTAGCCGGACTGGCCCCGTCCCATCCCATCCCATCCCATCCCATCCCATCCCATCCCATCCCATCCCATCCCATCCCATCCCATCCCATCCCATCCCATCCCATCCCATCCCATCCCATCCCATCCCATCCCATCCCATCCCTGTGGACGTTCCCACGGACAGGATGGGACAGGGGCCGGGGCTGCCTCCCCGATGGCTGGGTTCCATCCCCTGGGCACTGGGGGGCTGTCCCTGCCTGGGGAGCCCAGGGCTGGGCAGTGTTCTCCGGCCTCTGCCGCGGCCCCTCAGCTCTGGCCGTGCTTGCTCTTTGCCAGATGCAGCCAAGGACCGGACTCAGGAGCGGGAGCCCGCCCGTGGCCCATTCCGCAGAGCAGCCAAGGTACCTGTGGCCATCCCCACCTGGGCCAGGCCTGCTGGCACTGCTGGGCCCAGCCCCGCGCTTGGAGCAGACCATGGAACGTCCCTCTCTTCCCGCCCTTCCTTCTGCTGCAGGCACTGCGGAGGCTCCTGCGCCTGCCCCGCAGACAGACCCGCGGCACCGGCACCGAGGGCACGGCCCAGCCCGACTCCGGGCCCGAGGAGCTGCGGGCAGAGGCTGCTGCCAGCACAGCGGCCTCGGAGCCGGCAGCGGCCTCTGAGCAGGCAACGGCCGAGGGCAGGGTGGAGGCCGACATGGCCCTGACCGAGGGCATGGCCCCCTCAGACTCCCAGGCTCAGGGCATGCCAGTGACCGAGGCCATGCCCACCCTGACCGAGACTCCTGCACCAGCTCTGGAGATTTTCCAGAATGCTGCTGTTTCTCCACAGCAGGTAAGCAGCCTGGGGCCAGGGCTGAAGGCCTTCCCAGGATCACGTGGCCCCTCAAGCTACGTCCGCAGGGCCCTCTCAGCCTTTGAGGCCATCACAGTGGGGTGGGAAGGCAAGCACTTCTTGGGGGAAGCTGGCCACATTGCTCCCTTGGACAGCACTCCAAGTCTTCCCCATGCCGCCTCCTCCAGGTGCTGGCCACGGTCAGGGACATCCTGGAGAGGCTCGCGTCCTGTGCCACTGTGGACGCCGGGCTTCAAATGGCCATTCTGAGCCTGGCTGAGGAACATCCTGCCCAGGTGGTGATGAGCCTCCTGAGCTGTGCCCCGACATGTGACAGGTACGGGGCACAAGTGCCTTGAGAGCGCGGCGCTCAGCGGCCCGTAGGGCCCCTCGCCCTGTACAGCCTGTCCCGCGGGGTCTGCCAGACAGGCGGAGAGCTGTGGGAGCCTCGGGCCCCTCTGTTTGCAGAGCCTGCTGCCATGCTCCCTGCCGGCCCCTCAGGGCACCGGGGCTCTGTCCCCCGGCCCCAGCATGGGGCACGGTGCTGACGCGCACCTCTGGTCCCACAGAGCCACCGCGCTGATGTGGAGAGCCATCGGCACGTCGGAAGTGGCTGTGGAGGAGGTGCTTCCGGCGCTGCTCTCCGCCCTGGAGGAGAAGCCACCGTACGGCGGCTTCTACTGCTGCGGGGACAACGAGGCCGTCTTTGGCCTGGCTGTGAGTTTCTGGAGCTGGCCTTTGCTCGCCCTCCAGGTCGCCTCTCCAGCAGCTCTCCGTGCTCTCCCCAGCCTGCTGCTCCCTGCCCGGCCTGAAAGCTGGCCTAGGGGCAGGCTCAGGGGCAGCAGGCCGGGTGCAGCCCTGCGTCTCCCCTCGGGCCCTGCCTCATGGACACCCTGGCACTGAGCGCTGCCTCGGGCTGCTTTGTCTCTTGCAGGCAACCCTGGTGCTGTGGAGGATTGCCCCCATGTCCGAGTGGCATTCTGCTGTTGCCAATCACTCTCCCCAACTCTTCGTGGCTCTGCTCCTGCAAATTGTCACCATCACAGAGCAGACGGCAGAGGACGCGGAGACCCGGAGCTTCTGGAGAGCGTGCCAGGAGGAACACGGCCTTCCCGGCAACCCCAGCAGGTGCCAGTCGCCCCGTCCTTCCCACGCCCTCGTGGCCAGGGCCAGCGCTCCCAGCGTGACCTGGCCTTTGCTCGGCACACAGCTTTGCAGCGCAGACCATGAAGGCTCTGCTCTCCAGAGTGGGATATGCCTGGAAGCTGGCAGATCTGGAGCACATGCGGGTCTGGCAGAAGCTGCTCTGTGCCGACACTCAGCACTATGCAGCGGCTCTGCTGGCCAGGTGAGATGCCCTACTCCTGCCACCACCGCCAGCATTTGTGCCCTGTGCCCGCAGTGCCCCACACGGTCCCCGGGCTTGTAAGCGAGAGGGCCTTGTCACCGAGGGAGGGACGAGCAGACTGGAAAAGGCCGGCAGAGGAGGATGCCCAGGAGCAGCCGCCTCCCAAGGGGCCCATGTGCCCTTGCAGAGTGCTGGGGAACGGTCAGACCTCTGCGAGTCTCTCCCTGGAGGGGTTTGCCCGCTGGCTCAGGGCCTTGGTGCCTTTTTCCCCTGCCAGGGAGGTGCGCTGTGCCGCGATGCCCTTTCGATCCTTCTGTCCCTGCATGGCCTCGCACCTGCTCGGCCTGCTCGTTGGGAAGCAGCCACGCTGCCCTCTGCCTGCCCTGGCTTTCTTTGTGGAGGTGAGCCTGATGGCCAGCGCTGCCATCCCTCGGCCCTCTCGTAGCTGCAGCCGCCTGGGCCCGGCCCTGTGCGGCTCCGGGCTCCGGCCGGCCGGCTCCCCTGACACCGCCCTCCGGTGCCTGTCAGCTCCTGCCGTGCCTGGACTTGAGCAAAGACGGTCCCAGGGCCCTGCTGGTGCTGTCCAGGCAGCTGCCCAGTGAGTGCAGGGACAGGCCGCGCCTGGCGCTCCGAGGCCTCGTGGTGCTCAGCAAGGAGCCCTCGCTGGTGAGAAGGGGGCAGCGGCTGAAGCCCCGCTGGCAGCGTGGGGCCGCGCAAGGCCGACCTCTGGGCCTGGCCGGCCTTTGGCAGCAGAGGCAGCTGCTCCCAGCTCTCCTGCCTCCCGCTTCAGCTGCCCCAGTGGCCCAAGCAGCTGGCGGTGCTGCGGCCGTTCACGGCTTCACAGCACAGCCTCGTCTTGCACACAGGGCAGAGGAATACGCGGCCTGTATCCACACCTGGTGCAGCAGCTGGCCGACCCGGACGCAGAGATGGTCGGCATGACCCTCTGCGTGCTGACGCGTGTGCTCCAGGACAAAGACCTCGTGCTACCCAGCGTCACCGCCCTGAAGCTGGCTGAGCCTCTCCTGCCCCACTTTGAGAATGTAAGGCTCTATGCCCCCTGCCAAGGGCACTGGACGCTGCCTGGAAACTTTGTGCTCTGTGCAGTTTTGGGCTTTGCCCCTATGGGCCTGGAGTAGTTGGTGCTTAGGACTTTTGCTCTCCTTCCAGGACAACAGCCACGTGCAGCTGCTCTCCATTCGCCTCTTCGGCAAGGTGACGGAGCTGGTGGTGGAAGAGGGGGAAAATCCTCTCACAACAATCGTGAGCCAGAGCCTGCTCCCTCTATTCTTGCGTTGGCACGATGAGAACCTGCACGTGTCCAAGGTGAGGTTTTGAGCGATGCTGCCGCATTGCTGGCAGGGAGCTCGGCCGCCTCCTGCCCCGGCACCTGGTGGGCTCCAGCCGCGCCTGGCCGTGGCACAGGGACACGGCTCCCGTGCCCCGGCCTGAGGTGCCACCTGCGGCTCTCTGCCGCTCTCCAGGCCTCTGGCGAAGCCCTGCTTTGTGCGGCACGCTTCCTGAGGAGGAGGGACCTCGAGGAGCTGCTGAGGAAGGAGCAGCGGATGAAGTTCGCCGAGCGCCTGGTAAGGACAGCCCGGGAGCCCGAGCCCTGCCCCCGGTGCTCGGTGCGGGGGGCCGGCAGCGGCGGCCCTGCCCAGCGCCGCGCCCGGGCCCGCCGGCCTGCGCCCCTCACGCTGCTCCCTGCCCCGGGCCGGCTCGGCCGGCGCTGGGCGCAGGGAGCGCCCGGCCGAGGGGCAGAGCTCGCCCGCGCCGAGCCTTCCCTGCCGGTGCTCCCCGCAGCTGCTGCAGGACGAGAGCCGAGCGGCCGAGCACCTGCGCTGGGCCCTGCCGTACCTGCAGAGCCCGCAGCGGCCCGTGCGACGGGCGGCCGTCAGGATCATCGGTGAGCCGCGAGCCCGCCGCCCCTCCCTGCCCCCGGCCCGGCCGTGGGAGCCGCGCCCCGGCCGCCGGAGCCCCGCCCGCCCTCGGCGCTGCAGCCGCCCGCCCGCAGCCGTGCCCTCGGGCAACAGCGTGCGGCAGGGGCCGGCAGGAGCCCCGCCCGGCCAGGAGGGCGTGCGGCCACAGGGCCGGCAGCGCCCGTGTCGGGCAGCCGTGCCGCCTGGGGCAGACACGGGCTCTGTCTTGCCAGGGCTGGCCGGAGTGCTCGTGACGGGGCAGAAGGAGGAGCTCCAGGTCCTCACTGAGGGTGAGTCAGGGCGGCCGCGTGGCAGCGAGCACCACTGCGGGATGCTGCACATCCCGGCCCCGGCGCTGCGGAGGGCTCTGCTCCCTGTGCGGACGGAGGGCGGCAGGGACAGAGCCCCGAGAGCTGTCAGGGATGTGATAAACAGGGCCAGGAGACCAGCTCCTTTAGAAAGGTCTTTATTAAAGACCGCTCTGGGTGGGGAACCCGAGGGCACACCGCCGCTGCTCCCACTGGACGAGGCTGAGGAGCAGGAGTGCAGCTTTGTCTCTCGACAGAGCTGGGGCTTCCGTCCTGGCGAGAGTCCTTTGCAAGACAGTGTTGGCTCGTACCTTAGGGCTGTCATCCAACCTGGGTGCTATTGACATGATGGTGGCAGGACGGAATCTGGCTCTGGTCACTGGTGGGTGACCTCGTGTGGTTCTGCTGGGTGCAAGTCAGTTTATGTGTTGGTTAGTGTGTTTTGAGAGGGTTCATATAGTACCGTCAGCCTGTCATTACAATTCAGCCTGGGTGCAAGTCCTTCTGGGAGCAGGGGAAGTTGTTTCTGAGGGAAAGGGATCCAACTCCGGGCTAAGACGGAAAGGGGTACAAATACAGAGTATGATGGAAAGGGATACAAATACAGGGGAAGACTGAAAGGGGTAACTTCAAGGATCAACAACAATTTAAAGAACACAACTTGTTACAGTTTTGGATTACCACTAACAACTCTTACAGTATTCACTTGTGAACTTGTTCACAATGGAAAGGGATACAAATACAGTGTAAGAGGGAAAGGGGTAACTTCAAGGTTTAACATTCAATAACAATTTAAAGAACACAGCTTGTGACAGTTTCAGATTGACCCTGACAACTCTAACAGTATTCACTTGTGAACTTGTTCCCAGCAAGGGACACGTGGGGGGTCTGTGGCGAGCACCTTCCGGCCGAAGCCTTTGTCTCCCGCTCCCTCCTGGCCATGGCAAGAGCCGGCTGGCATGGCCCTGCCAGGAGGCTTTCCTTGGATTCCCTCCACCTGGCCTCTGACCGTGCCTCTGTTCCGCTCTCTTCCAGCTCTTCAAGCCCTGAGAGGAGATGAGAGCCTGTCCTGCACCAGCATTCTGATTCAGCTGATCTTCGAAAGAAGATCTGCAGAACTTGGTTTGTCTGCTGGATCAGATGTTCCGGCCTCCTTCGGGGATTTCCAGTTCCTGTTGAAGAAGGGAGCACCTGCAGAGCAGGATGGACCAGCTGGAGCTCCAGGCACAGCTCTTGCTGCTCAGAGCTGAGCCTGTGGGAAGCTCCAGGAGCTCCTGCCACCTCTCTCCCCGTTGGCAGCTCCCTCCCTGCAGCCCTCAAGCCCTGCCCATCCCCTTTTTGACTTCCCAGCTCACCCCTTGGCTTCGCTTTCCCTTCATAAACAGTTTCCCAAAACCCTAAGATGGGAGCACCTGCAGAGCAGGATGGACCAGCTGGAGCTCCAGGCACAGCTCTTGCTGCTCAGAGCTGAGCCTGTGGGAAGCTCCAGGAGCTCCTGCCACCTCTCTCCCTGTTGGCAGCTCCCTCCCTGCAGCCCTCAGGCCCTGCCCATCCCCTTCTTTGCCTCCCAGCTCACCCCTTCCCTTGGCTTTCCCTTAATAAACAGTTTGAGTTTTTCACTTGACCCGCGACTCCGTGGAGCCGAAGCGGCGCAAAGCCTGAGCCCGGGGACACGCAGGGCCCTGCTGCCGTTCTCCTCCGTGCTGCCTTCTGTGCAGGGGCAGAGAGGAACAAGGGCAGCTCCGGCTGCAAAGGTCCCTGTCCTGCTGCTCCAGCTGCACAGCACCGTGGGGGGAGTTAAAGGTCGTGCTGAGCACGCTGAAGGGGACAAGGACCCTGGCTTTTAGAAGAGCCAGCTTGAGGATGCTCTGAACCCCGCCCTGAGGGATTCCTTTTGAGCCGATGCTATCAGCCTCCTGTATTGCATTTCTCCCTCTAATACAATCTTCCTCCTTTTTCTGCCAAGCGTCTTGTACCTGCAGGTAGTTACCTACAAATAAGTGTAAAATTCTTTCTTCCTTCAATTCTATGGTTTCAGTAACTTCTTACAAATGCTTCCTAGTAGAAGGAAATTATAAACACTGCCCTTCTGCTCTCCTATTATCATTCTTTTCCTGGGAAGTTGCACTCACTGCATAAAAGAAGAGGCAGTCCATGGGCAGTGATAGTCTTTTTGTTTTCAGCTAAAACTGACAGCCCAGGGCTAGGACTGGTGATTAAGTGGTCTGCATTTCCACCTACTGGTTTTTAGCATGTTGCTGGTTTTTTATGAATACATCACATACACAGTGCATATGGATTTCAAGAATTACATAAACAGCGTTCACAAAGTATTAGAGCAGATAAATTACTTCCCAAGGCACCTGTCTGAGGTTTCTCAGCAGAATTTTAATTTACCTTCTGTATCTTTGAGCTTGTTTTCAGGTGGTTTGCAATAAGTAATAAATTGGCTGGGACTGCTGTGAAGGCTCTTGGTAAACACTTTGGTCAGGAAAAACTTGGGAATCCACCATCTGCCTTTAGGGGAAGGCCTAGATTATGGAATCTTTCTATCTCTCTTTGTCCCCTTTACCAAGGTAACTAAATCCCATCCCAAAAGCCCTTGCTATGGAAAGCACCCCAATGGAAATCTACCTTTCTTCAGGAACTCCCTCTGTCTCCAAGCAGACCGAGTGCTGGGGTGCCAGAAGCTGTGTCCATCCAGGGTTAAGTACTCTATTTTTCCCTTGCATTAGTTAGGAAGGCCAGGTGCAGCATCTCATCAGCATCAGCAAGCCTGACCATGTCCACTTCCAGAACTACTTCAGGTGTCTCCACACATCAATGTCAAGCATAGCATGGCCCAGCTCTGGGCTTCAAAGACAGAGCAGTGGTTTTTAAATCTACAAGTAAAATAACATGAAAAAAAAGATAGTATTTCTTCCAGCTTCTTAAACTGTATTTCAGGCTTCTACAGTCAGATTCTTCTACAGTTAGATTCCTTAGCCAGGAAAATTAGTTCTCTTACATCATATCCATTTCTTTATGCAGGGTCTAATATATGAAATATGCTATTGGATCACTGTCCAGGGCATTTAGTTGTCTTTCCAACAGAGCTTTGGAGAGGAGTTCTAGTTCTACCTGCTTATAAGTCAGAAATCCTCCACAGACGCTGAATTTTGTCACTGGGGGAAAAAGAGGCCAAGATTTCATCTTGATCTTTTGATTAGTAGTTTACAAAGTTTAATTTATTACCTAAAGTTGATTTATTTGATGATTAATTTAATACTTCCAGTTCATGTTAGCTTTGGATGTAAATTTAAGTTTCAAGCTTTTGAAGCGCTTTTGACAAAAAAAATTTCCTGTTTTTAAAAGTCATCTCTCATGGCTCCAAATCCAATCCATACTTGGCCAGAAACCTTTACTTTGTCAATATAATTCTAAGTGAGCACAAAAAACAGAAATTGAAAATCTGGATCAGCAATACCTGTACCAAGATGGGTCACAAGTTTATTCTTGTCTGCCATAAGGTGAAATGAGAACTGAACAAATTCTTTTACAAGGGAACTTCAAAATAGTCCACACACAAATAAAGAAAAAAAAGAAAGAAAACAGCAGGTGGTAATTGCAGGTGTTTAGGACATACCATATTGGTCCTTGTTTTTCAACTATTTTAAACATGAAAATATACTTTCTGTAACTTTTTTATTTATGTTTCCTCTTCCTACTACACAACTGACAAGTTCATCAAACAAAACATGCTGCAGCTTTTCTTATCTGGGCTGTTTAATATCTCACTTATTTGAGTAGAATCCAAATTTAAGCCTAACCATTTAAAGTAGTTTATGATCTTCAAAAAATTTATTAAAAGCATAAAGAAACTTTTTTAGCCTACCATGTAATTTAAGGAAAATAATTAAGTCTATTACAATAAATTATTCTGTTTGCTTACATAGGAGATGCTTGGGCAGCTTTGTGTCTTTGCTGCTCTCACACCCCTGAGCTCACACTGGTGTAAATGCCAGTGCTCCATGTTTGCACTGAGAAACATTCTCTGTGTGTATGAATATTGGATGGAAAGGAAATAAAAACAAATATTAGGCTGAGTTCTTGCCTAGAAAAGAAATAAAAGTTAAACTAAGCTATCCCCAAAGCCCACAATTTCATCTTCAAACAATGAAAGTCAAGCTACATGGGTATTAAAAAAGAAACTTCTTCTGAAAAAATTGTCTGCATATTTGAATATTTATAAGTATTTTATGAATAGGTGATGTAAGAGACATAAATATTGCAAAGAAACTGAGTCCACTTCTTGAAGTAACAGTTATTTTGCTACCATTAAAACAAATATTTTATTGCTTTGCTGTCAAACCAGTCTGTGGGTTTTTACTTCAAAATTGCTCTTTTATCAATTCATAATACCTAATCTCTTAATAAACTTTTCAAAAATCACTGATGGATATTAATTTGCTGCCAAAACCCTCTCTTCTAATTTTAACTGGCAGAAAGGTGCATTAGTCTTGGCCCTTTCCCAAAGTGTCAGCCTGCCACTTTAATGATAAAAAAGGAAGAGGAGAGCAGAATTTTTTGTCTCCCAGTATGGCATGTTCATGTCAGGCATATCCAGTCCAAATTAACTTTATCTTAATGATATTATTTTTGTGTCACTGCATATCCTGATTGCTCTGTGGTTGTTTAAATAACAGAAATGGAAATCTATTAAACAATATATTATATTTGGGGGAGGTGGGGGAAACCCCAAACAGATAGCATTAAATGTCTACATCTGCATGAAATGGCACAGTTCAAGTAGAAACAGTTTTGCACCTCCTTATTTTTGTTAGAGACCTTAGGAGATGGGAATACTTCAATATATGATGCCCATCTTGTACTGACAGAAGACATTATTTGTGGTTTATATAAATATTGATTAAAAATATTTAAAAAGGAAGCCTAAAAAATAGATAATATGTCCCCAAGAAAGAGCAGAACCTGCTGGGGATACAGCAGCACCATGAAACAAATGTGTGGTCAGCTTCTTCCATGCTAAAATGAACAGGAACTAAATCAGCAGCAGCTTTAGAGTGTTTAAGGTGTATATCCTGCCTGCCAAGGCTTAGCTGCTGAATTAAATCTATTCCTGGGGCTGTCCAGTGTGTCTATATACTATGCTAATTATAAAATAACAACCTGGATTTTCAAGGGAACCTCAGTGTGACTCTGTAAGTGTGGTCACAGCTTTAGGCAGGTAAATATCATTGACATTAATAAAGGGGATGTCTACACTGCTTGTTAGAGTCAGCTCTGGCCCCAGACCAGAGACCTTTGCTCATCTGGGGCCTCTTCAGCTGACCTGAAGGTTGATCTCAGTGACTTCTCCCCAGTGTTTCTACTTTTTGAACAGTTTTCTTCCATGGTTTTTGAGACTGTCAGTACTATAAAGCGTGTGCAGAGATGAAGGTTGTTGATGATAACCAAAAATTTTGAGAAAAACAGGTTTTGTCATTTCTATTAAAGCTGATTAGAAATGTTTTGACAGAATCTGATCAGATTCATTAAATTCAAAATTAGCTGAATAGAGTAAGAATAAGCAGTTGGTCTCATTTTGACCAAATCTGAATGAAAGATACAAATTCCCAGGAGACTGGAAGCTGTGTTTCCAAAATCCACTGATGGGTCATGTCCAGAAAGTCTCTCAGACCCATTCAAGCTCTCTGCAGGCTGTGCCTGCTTTAAAAATTAGGATTAATCAGCCTCACTACAAATCAAGTACATTCAGTTGGCTAGCCAAAAGCAATAGAAGAAAAAAGAAAATAACCCATCCATAATCAGCTCACAGTTTAGAAAAAAGTAAAAAATTGTAGGCTTATTTCAGTAGTAAGGTTTGGGAGGTGAATGTTCTGCCAGTACATGTATGATACTGAAATAATGACATTAAAAGCAACAGTGCCCAAAGCCTTGGCACACTTCTGTCAATGCATCTCCAGCAATTCAGAGCTTCTGATGGTTGGGTTGGCATTTTAATCTAGCCATTGTCAATTCCACTTCTGTTTTTATTAATCATACCAGTGATGTCTGAATAACTAACTGCAGAGAAATTGGATGTAAGGGTTGGTAGTAAAGAATAGAATGTACAAGTACAAAAGTGACGAGCAGGAAGATATGTACTGGTTCTTTTTGGGTGATATGTATTGGTGCATACACCTTCAAGGTGTCTGGGAGCAGTTTAAGTGTGTTTCCTGGCAGCTGTCACTGGCATCATCCATCAGAACAAGAGCCCTGGCCAGTGACACTTTTCTGAGGTGCTGGAGAGATATGGGTTTTAATTCTGAGCAGCTTTATATGACAGATAGTGGGACGGATGAATGCCAGCAAAAAAGGAACCATGATAGAGTTGGCACAATTATAAATAATTAAGCCATTTTTCTTCTAAAAGCAGCAGCTGGACTGTTGCTGTAGTTACTGCACAGAATTCTTCCCAAGTTCAGTGTGCTGTGTTACCACCTCTCTTCAAGCAAATCACCATGGGTGTCACTGAGAGGGAATTCAGGCATTCCAAGCACTGGACTTCTGCTGGGATCTGAGATGTGTTGGAACACCTTTTTCTTTGCTTCCTCTTGGCCTCCTTTTTTATTACATACAATGAAGCACCTTGATAATATGCTCAAGAAACCACACTTGTATCATCAGAAATGTGCTCTGAGGATGCAGGGGAGAGGGGAACTGCAATGATTTGCCTGAAAACATCCCAAATTTCCTGAAGAAGGGGAAGATTAATTTTGGCAGACCTGGCATCATCCACCTTTGACACAGGTATCTACCCCTGTGTTAAATGCAGAGCTTAAGGTCCTTCATCTTTAGCTGCCTGACAGACATTTTTTTCCCTCCTCTGGATATTGTACTTTGTGCTCTCATGCAGCTCTTTGGCTGCCATGTTCAAAATCCAACAGATTTACTTTGGAATTTAATAAAGAGATCTTTGTTAACCACATTTACCTTGATTACAGTGAACTCTAAACTCCAGAGCAGATTAGGAAACATCCCTGTGACCTGATAGGCTGGAGGAAGCACTAATGACTGTTAGGCCATTTTAATTTACATCAGCATGAGGAAAAGCCATCCCCAGAAGAAAGAATGAATGAAGGACACTGCTTCAGCAACTCCTCCCAGGCTCCATTTTTAAACGAGGGATGTTGCTGACCATGCCCTGTGTGATCCCACGAGGAATGTGGTTGTTTCCATAGCCATGGAATGTTTTAGCTGGGTGGTGCAGACACAGATTGCACTTTCACCCAGAAAGGGGAGCTTTTAACACAACTGGAGAGTCTCTGCAAGCATGTCTCCAAAAAGAAATAATTGAAGCCATCGCTGCCCTGCTGTCAGCTGGAGTACAGCATGGATAGTAGCCTCAGGCTTGGTTTTCTATACTTAGAACTTAAAACTAGAAAATTGCTGAGCTTCAGACTGTACCATCACCCAAAGGCTTCCACTGCTCCAGTAGGAGACAGTTTGGGGGTTACTGGTGCCCTTTGCAGGGAATGCAGCACAGGGGACCCTTCTCTAGCACCCAGAAATCTGAGAAGTTTACAAGATTCTGTCACATGTGGATTTTATTTGAAGCCTGTACAAGAAGTTACATTCCCCTGCAGAAAATTTGTAAGACCGTTTTTGTGGCCCCATGAGTCTTTGATAAGATATCACAACTGGAATGTCACACTCTGTGGCACTGTATTAAACATGCAGCTTTTTAGTTTAATCCTACAAGTCCTCAGTAAAGGAAGATGCCTTGAATAAAAGCAAGTATTTCACCTTGAAAATAAAGCAAATTGCTAAAAATAGTGGGAGGGAAGAGAGAAAAGAGAAGGAGCAGACCTAATTTCACCTCTCCTGTTAAAGGAGGACTAATTTTTAAGAATTCTGAGAAATCAGCTACTGATTCTGAAAATCATAACCCACCATATAAATTTAGCAATTTCCTCATGAGTGTTGGATGCATAGTTTATTATGATTTTTTTGCTTTTAACATAATAAACAATTGGAATTGTTGCTTGTTGAAAGCATTCTGTTTCTCTCCTGACCTAAATTTAGATTATTGGCACTCTTATAAGGAAAGCTGTAAGAGAAATTGATTGAGACAAAAGAAAAGGCATTTTTAAAATAGGATGCTTGAGCCTTCCTTTGAAATCATGTATATTTTAATAAAAAATCAATGTGTGTTAAAATACCCAATGTGCTGATTTATTCCACGCGGAAAATATGCTGTAGCATATTCTGAATTATTTTAAGTAGGTAAAAACTGGAATTTCAGTCAGGTTAGAAACTGCATTTTCTGATTTTCATTCTGAATTTAAATAGTAAAAATAGCAGGAAAGAAATTCTTCCAGCAGAACAGAAAAATCCATTTCAGGTATCTGCAGTCTGTAGGTCTGCACAAATGAAGCTGCCTCCCTTTATGACAGAGTGGCAAAAAGGATTTGCTTTTAGGTTGGTTTGTTCTACTTTGTGCCCAAGGACCCTGTGTGACCTTTAAGTTGACTTCTGAGATGGGGTGAGGGCAAGAGGGAAAGGCCTGGGCAATGTGCCTGCTGTGGAGGGGAAGGAGCAGCTTCTACCTGGTGGTGTGTCCAGCATGGAAAGGTGTTGGGGGATGTGAGGATATGAGAATAGCAGAGGAAAGAGGAGGACCAGGAGCAAAAGTCTCAAGGTGGCAGGAGGAGGGAGCCTTTGCTCTGGGTTTCTGTGGGTTTCTGTAAAACCCAGGGAGCTGCAGGGAGCTGCTGAACTAGAAAATAATACTGGAGGGATTAACTTACCTTTCAAGGGCAGAAGCAAGAGGAGTGTTTTTCAAACCTTTTTAATATATCTTTCCACTACATTTCCTATTTAATCTGACACCTTGTTATAGTTTATTATTTTACTGTTCTGATGAATATGTTTTGATATCCTTTGGCACATTTGCTTAAAAAAGTGGGAAAAAAAAGTGTGAACAGTTGGTGGTTGAGCAGGTGGCCAGAAAAAAAACTTGTTTTTCCTGAGATGTGCTGAGTTTTTATACTCATCACCCTCTGAGACACAGTGGCAAATAACACCAGCACCAAGAAATACTCAAGTCACCCAAATGAAAAAGTAATAATGGCTATCAGACTCTGAATTGGAACTTTCTACTCCTCAAACTCAGCAAATGAAGGTTTTTCTGTATGAAGCTGTGAAGTGCATTCAATTCAGTCCTTCCTCTCTCCCAGCTGTCTTCCCTTTGTGTTCTCCTTTCTCTCTCGCTCAAGCACTGTCTGGGCTGTAGGAGGTGTGTTCCCATTCTTGCCTGGTAGGACTGCAGTGATGGGCCCTTGGAAACAACTCCAGCTCCTCCCTGTGTGATACCAGGAATCCACTCTGAGCAACCCATAAAGAATCCTCAGAAAGAAAGGTGGCTTGGTAAGAGCTCACCTCACCTTTGGGAGCACCTCAAATGTGTGATTGCTCTTGCTAATCACGGTTTCAACACTCTTTCTGGACCTTTAGAAATGGAGAAAAGGGAAAAAAATATATATTTTTATTATCTGGTTGATTTATAGTAGCCTGAAAAGTCTGTACAAAGAGAGCAAGAACCTGGTAAACAAAAGAGACACCTCAGGGTTGTGCATTTATGGTTCACTTGTGCTCAGGTGCAAGTGAGTGTATAAGGGAATTTAGCCTGGCAGAGAAAATCACTTTCCCAAGCTATGCTTTAGGCTGGATCTCAGCATCTGTGACCTCTACTATGTCCTTAGCACCTTTTTTAAAGCTTCAGGATGCCCAGACTTCCATGAGAATTAGTGCCCAGTTCCTGTGATGAGGCAGTGCCCTCAGCATTCAGAGGAATATCACAGACGTACACAAGCCCTCTTAATTTCTGCCACTGATGCAACAGCAGTGGGAGGACCCTTTTGGCAGCAGAGAGGCCAACGACCTGCTAGGTTTGTTGTATTCTTTGCCCAGTTACTTAGGATCTCTCTCAGTCTGAGTAACAGAGAGTGCAGCTGTCAGAAACACAGTCTGTGCCCGAGCAATCAATGCCACTGAGAGGCATTTATTCCATTTATTCCATTTATTCCATGTATTCCATTTATTGCCATCTTCCCAACAAAGTGACAGTCTTAGGAGTAGCAACAACCATGAAGCCTGTGCATCCCAACAATGCTGTTTGATTAATAAATTCATAAGCTAATATTTATCTCCTAGCCATTTTTTCTATGGTTTTTTTTTTTTTTCTGCAACATTGTCACTCAGTTACAGGAACTGAAAGAAATTATTTGAGAAGTGTCATGAAGTGTTAATATTGTGGTAATATTTTTATGGTTGAATGGCTCAGAACACAAACTGAGTCACTGAGTACCTTTTGATACTGATGTATCTTGAATGGCAGTTTGCATCCACCACTTTTACAGATCATGTGTCATTTTACTGATCACCATAAGTAAAACCAGACAAAACACAGTCACCAAAAAATTCAGTTGGATGTTATGAAGAAACGAAAGTCAATTAATGAACTGTAACATTAAATAAATGGATCTTTTCTGGTCGTAAAAAGGATGTAAATAATCAGTCCCTCTACTTTGGAGTTTGAGCAGGAGAGACTTCTTTTCAAAGATAAGTTGGTTTTTGTCTAAGTACATCCTGAAATACAGCCACAAAATGACGTTGAGTTTACTGACAGTTCCAGAACCATTTCCACTGGGGAAGAAGAGAAGGAGTTTGGGTTGTAGAACTTTCCCCAGCCCTACCAAGGTCATACTCACAACGTGGTGTACAGTATCTCTGGGGTTTTCCTTCTTTTCTTCTGAAAGGAGACTTTAAGATTCTTAGAGGAAGAAAAACTCCTTATCTGTTCTTTTCATGGCACTAAGTAGCTCGTTGCTTTCTTTGTGTTCTTAGATGCTGACCATTTTCACTTTATTGCAGCAAAAAATAAGGAAATGCCACCCTTTTGTTTTCAGAAGTGGAAGGCAGGAGGAGGAATTCAGCAGCGGATGGCAGGACAGCACTGGCCCCCAGTGGCTTGGGGGGCTCTTGACTCAGCACCCATCTCTACATGCTTTGCTAAGATGAATTTAAAGGGCATTTTTTAGGACCTTGTAATTTATCTATTGCAGGTGCTTCCAAGCAGGTCCATAAGTATATTTCCGGGGAATGAGAAGTTTATGAGAAATGAGAAGGTGATTTCCAGGAGAAAATACTATTCTTTTAAAAAAGATTTACTCCTGGCCAGGCAGAGAAAAGAAGGTGCTGCATGTCCCAGTGGCTGCCTTTGGAAACCTCCTCCTGGTCCTGCTCTTGCCCTGCACAGTACCTGTATCAGCACTTGATGTGTCTTCTCCACAGTCCCCAGGAGACAGACAGATGCAGTTAAACTTTTATAAACCAATTGGCAAAGGGTAAGAAGGCTAAGCCAGGCTTGCTGTTGCATCTTGGTCAAGAGTATTGCTTTTCCTATAGATCAGCTGCTGTGAAAAGAAATACCTGGGTTTTCCAATGGCTGAGATTCCTTTTTGTTTATGCTTTTTAATTTTTCCCTTCCTGTGGTCTTCACCAGCAGTATTTGAGCCCCCTGATATGCAGCATTTACCTCACAGGACAATCATCACTGTCCACTGGGATGCTCTTATTACAGCCTTCCCAAACCCCCCTGACATTTTACAGCTTGAATTCTGCCCATCCAGTCTGACCACAGATTTAAACAGGAGCAGAAGTAATGACATCAAAAGGCATCCTTGCACTTGTGGCAGCCAGTCCAGCCCTTAAAATGACAAGCTTTACCAAATCAATTTTCCAAAAGGGTGTGGGATCAGAGCTTTTAACCTCTGGCACACAGATTCTGAACACTAAGTTGACTATGGACCCCAAAGTTCACTAAAGCTGAATGACAGCAGGCTTATACTTACTGCATGTACCTTCCCAGGAAAATAATTAAGAAAACTCAAATGAAAATAAAAACTGAAAACTGCTGGTGCAAGATAATATTTTCATGTTTGCTTAAGATCTGCTGATCTGACTGTAAATTTTCTGCACTTGGAGCCTTTTGTAATAGAACAAAAGAGCAAAAATTGTGCCATTTGATCATTATTTCTATGCTTTCTCTCTTTCCCCCAGCATTTTCTGAGTAAGAGTCTGCTGCCCCATGGCATTTTTTCCAGTGTGCTGTTCATAAGTGTCTCAGGTCACTGTAGACCCATATTCAGTCATTAAAAACGTTTCCAGAACAGTGTTTATTGGTGACATTAGCCTGAAACATGCAGGAGCTTCCCAGGGAGGTACCTGGGATCACCCTTAGTGTGTGGCTCCTGAAGGAAGAGCAGCTCCTTGCCCTCCAGCCCAGGGGACAGCACCAGGTGCTCCTGCATGGTGTGGGGAAAGCAAAGCTGCAGGAGGAGCATTGTGCTCTCCTCCTGCAGATCCACCAGCTCTTGGGAAGCCTGCACCTTGCACAGGTGCTTCTCCACTTGGGAAGGCAAGGACAGGGAGTGGAAAGGTGACAAAATACAGCTACTCATCTCCTAAAGGTAATTAGAACATAAAAATCGATATTGTAATTCCCAGACAACAGTGAAAGAGATGTTCCACTTTTTGCAGAGATGGCCACAGAGCTGTGGTCTAATGTGATGCACAGAAGGCTCATATCTTTAATTTGGATTTCATTTGCCTTCCAGGAAGGGAGTGGGATTACAATTCTGTAATTGTTGGTCAGCATGCAACTCAAGTTTCTGTGCTTCACCAGCCACGGAGCATTGGTTGTTATCACCTGCACAGTACCTGTATCAGCACTTGATGTGTCTTCTCCACAGTCCCCAGGAGACTGACAGATGCAGCTAAACTTTTATAAACCAACTGGCAAAGGGTAAGAAGGCTAAGCTTGTCATAAAACAGTTATTAAAATAGTAATACAATTAGGGTAATAATAATTCGGACAATTTGAATTAAGACAATCTGAGACAATACAAACAAAGAGTTATGGACATCCAGGTACCTTTGCTGGGCAGCAGGAGCCCGAAAAAGGACACAGTTAACAGAGGATTAACCCTTAAAAACAACAGCCTGTTGCATATTCATACACCTCATCCATGATGCATCAATTCCATTCAAACACAGGATTCTGTCTGGGCATCCTCAACTTCTTCCTCCTGATCCTAACAGCACCTTCAAGGCAGGAAGAAGTTCATTTCTTCTGATAATGGAGCAATAAATTCTTTTTCTCTGAAAGATTGAGGTGTCCTGTGGCTGCTATCTCACTGCAAGTCCTTTCTTTAAAAAAAGTATCCTACATAGCACAGTTTCTATTTTAACCTTTTTTTTATAACCTAAAACTATATTTAACACACTACTGAAGAGAATTAATGCATTCCTTTCTAACACAACACATCTAATATTTATTTTAATATTTGCAAAAAGCCAATCATAAAATATGCATTTTTCACACCTGGACATCTGTAAGGATCTCTTCATAATCTGTGGAACCAGCTACATCACAGAGATCACTTCTGGAGAATTTCACTTTAGCCATGTAGAGAATTTTCAGTCTTTGTGCTAGAGCACTGCTAATTGTTTGCACACTTAATTAAACTGTGGGTGAGGTATTTGGTTAAATATCCATGTGTAATGCACATATTGACTGTTTCAAGGTGAATACTTTCCTAAATCATGAGCTATTGAATGTTGACTCACTGTGGTCCATTTAATTGGCTTGAAGCTCCTCTCTATTGCCTGTTATGACAGAAGGTGTTTTCACCCCCCACTAAAACATTTCTGTCTCTAAAGATGAACACTGGGGGGTGTGTTGTGAACCACTGCACAGCAAAGAGACTGTCCTGGGTACACATTTGGGCTGGGAATTGGTTGGGGGGCACCTCAGCCACATTGTGGAAGCACAGCACAGAGTCTGTCTCTCATGAGCTCCAGGTGTTTCTTTCTTCCAGGACCCTGACTATGTGTGATGGTGCTCACAGGGGTCCCAGGATGAGGGAAGAGAGGAGAAAGTTGACTCCATGTTTCAGATTTATTATTTTATGATATATATTATATTAAAAACTATACTAAAAGAATAGAAGAAAGGATTTCAGCAGAAGGCTGGCTAAGAATAGAAAAGGAATGAATAACAAAGGTTTGTCTGTGACCCAGACAGTCTGGACAGCTGGGCTGGGATTGGCCATTAATGAGAAACAACCAGATGAGACCAATCCCAGACCCACCTGGTGCATTCCACAGCAGCAGAGAATCATTGTTTGCATTTTGTTCCTGAGGCCTCTCAGCTTCTCAGGAGGGAAAATCCCAAGGAAAGGATTTTTCATAGAACATGTCAGTGACACTATGTAGGCAAAGGATTTAGAAAGGATTTTTCTGGATGAAATGACAATGAAATTATACATTTTTTGGTAAATCTCTGCAAGATTCCTTACTGTGTAGCAGTAGCTCAATAGGTTATCCTGGCTTCATGGGATGTGATATCATGGCTCTCATGAGCTCCAGGTGTTTCTTTCTTCCAGGACCCTATGTAAGCTAAAGGTTTAGAAAGGTGTTTTTTTTTCTGGATGAAATGGCAACCAAATCATACATCTTTTGGTAAATCTCTGCAAGATTCCTTACTGTGTAGCAGTAGTTCAATAAGTTATCCTGGCTTCATGGCATAAGTTATCATGACTCTCATGAGCTCCAGGTGTTTCTTCCTTCCAGGACCCTGACTATGTAAGCAAAGGGTTTAGAAAGGTTTGTTGTTTTTTTTTTTTTCTGGATGAAATGACAATGAAATTATACATCTTTTGGTAAATCTCTGCAAGATTCTTTACTGTGTAGCAGTAGTTCAATAGGTTATCCTGGCTTCATGGGATGTGATATCATGGCTCTCATGAGCTCCAGGTGTTTCTTCCTTCCAGGACCCTATGTAAGCTAAAGGTTTAGAAAGGTTTTTTTTTTTTTTTTTTTCTGGATGAAATGGCAACCAAATCATACATCTTTTGGTAAATCTCTGCAAGATTCCTTACTGTGTAGCAGTAGCTCAATAAGTTATCCTGGCTTCATGGGATGTGATAAATGCACAGTGATTCCTCAGCACTTGCAAAACCTGTCATTCCACTCAAAGCCACCATTCAAAGTACCCTGCATATCCTAGCATGCATTCAGAGAGGGATTGATGAGGAGAACTAGCCCTCAGATGATACATCCTAAGTGAACAAAAGTTCAGAAAGAATTATGTATTTGTAGAAATTAATTCAATTCTGTACCTTGGTAAATCTCTTGATACTCCAGGCCGTGGCTTGAGCTCCATGTTTAGAAGGAAGTCAGGGAATTTTTTGGTCCATGCTGGATGTCTGTGTTTCTGTGTGACTCTGCATTGGTCAGGCACAGGATGATGCAGGGGACACACATTTTTAGCTGAAACAATTAAAAAAGAGACCTTTAGCTTTGAGGGGTTTTATTTTAATTTGTAATAAGAGGAGTAGTGAGAGTCAAACCACAGCAGCAATTCAAGAGACATAACTCTGTAAAAAGTGATTCCACTTTATTTCCATGGCTTTTTTTTTACCCACCAGCATGAAAAAACATTTCCTCTGTGGATTTAAGTAGCATTTAGAGCATTTAAACCTTTCCATTGAATGATAATTGCTGCGTTCAAAATTCATGCTCCCTTCATCACACATTAGCAGTAAGCTGAGGAAGAAAAGTGTTTGGAAAAGAGCAGACACTGCTGGGTACCACTGCACTGAGGTGGAGCAGATGGCAGACTCTGTTACTGAGATGTGCAGTGCAGGGGAAAGCAAAACTCTCTCCATGGCTTCCCAGTGTCTGTTTTAATAAGAAACTGAACTCCTGCTCTCAGGAAAGCAATGCTGCAGTCACAGAGAGAGAAAAGCAGCAGTCTGTGTCTCTGCCTTCCTTGTTTGTCCTAGAACTCCAAGTGCTGAAGAGATTGTTTTGTGAAACCTGAACATCTTTGGAGCAGTCATCAAATTCCAGAGTCAATTCTTGAAGGCAGTAATGGTAGAATTGCCCAGGCAAAAAAAAAAAATATTAAAAAAAAAATAATCAATCTGCAAAGTGCTCTGCTTGTTAGGCAAAAAATTAAATTCCCTTCAGGCTATTCTGGGAGATGGGAAAAAACTCTGCAGAGAATGAAAAGCAAATTCTCTTTCTTTGGCTGCTGCAGGAGGGGAAGGTTACACCTTCACAGGCCTCATCTCCAGTTTTGCTTCTAAGGAGAGGCATCATTAGTGATATGAACTCCTGTTGTTTTTTAGCTGCTCTCAGAAGTATGTTTGGACTTGGTAATCAAGTAGGGAGGTGTGGAAATGGCTGTGGAGAGATAGCAGCTAATAAGCATAGACAAAGATCAAAACCCAGCCAGAAATGTACAATTTCTGACCGCAGTGATGAAAAGTTAAATTGTGTTTTTGTCATAGTCTTTACTTATTAGCTGGTAGCTAATCCTGCTCATTATTTTCCAGAGTGAATAAGTGTAAAGTTTTATTTTATCTGTCAATGAACTAAACTTTTAATTAACTTTCATATTTGTCTTAAGTTAAGGCTAATGACTCTCAAAGGAATTGCCTAAAATCCTTAAACTTTTGAACAAAGGGACCAGAAAAAAAGCACTAAGCTTCCTTTGAAAACCAACCTTTCTATTAGAGAGCAAAATCAAAAAATAAGCAACTTGAAACTGGGAGACTCAGAGTATTAATATTCATCATGGAAACAAGCTGTAAGGAAATCTAAATCTGTGTTAAACCCAGAGGACTTTTGTTACTGGTTTCACACACATTGGCAAAGTGCTCTAATGATTTCAGTGCTCTGACTGGAAGATAGTTATTGGTGTTTAAATTAAGGCTTTATCTGAGCTCTGACACACTTTGTTTAATGTTACTTACTTCTTTTAGTGCAGACAAACGATTGTTGACACTGACTTTCACAGAACATCATCAATTTCTGCAATTTTCTTTTTTTGTTTTTCTTCCTCCACATCATCCTGTATATCATATATTATGGGTGTCAGGATGGTTTGCCAGCATCAGGACACTCTGGGTAGAAGAATAACAGGTGAGACAAACAGGTGGAAGGGCCAGAAACAATAATAGGATGTATAGTGCTGTTACCCAAGTAGCTTTTTGCATAAAGAAAATTTACTCCAGCTTTAAGACATAAACTATTATTGCAAGAATAATTTTGGCAGGTGTCAGTACATAAATAATAAGTGAAAAAATAGGGCTGCAACAGAATTGTGGACCAAAAATTTTGCAAAAGCAGAAGATGGAGTTATAAATCCTCTGAGGTTTTGGGTAGTTTGCACCGGGGTGAAATTAGAATTTATATTTGAAGGGTGAACTAACACCCTCTACTTTTCAGCTGCTCACAGGAGATCCTTGCTTTAGCCTGAATCCTCATCATGATGGTGTGTTAACTGGCATTAAAAACAAGATGTGGAAGCAAACAGGCAGTGGCCCTTGTAGCATGTGTTTGACAAAAGCTGGCTGCAGCTCAGTTATTTTTTTTAAGCTCAGTACTGGGCTTTTTCCTTCCTTCTTTCTGGCTCTTCTGATAGCATGTGTGCCTTCCTGCTCTGCTATTGACTTTGTTGCAGGCTGTCCCCTGAGCAGAATTGATTTGTGACACACTTTGCAGCCATCCAGACAGCTCCCAGCGAAGTGACAAAGTTCTGCTTCTGCACCCACCCAATCCATGAAACCCAAAGAAAGACCAGACAAAACAGAACCCCCACGTGGAGCTACAGGGTGCCAAACATCAGGCACAGAAGTTCACTAAAGTGACATGCAGTGGTTTTACTTATCATATTAAATATGATATGTAATAGCATAGATATAATATGCCTTTTTTTATTTGCTAGGTAAGATTCTTCCTGCTTAACAGAGCAAATATATAACCACATAAATATATAAATATATATAACCACATAAATATGGTTGGAAATGCACTCTAAGTTTAGCAAATGGAACAAAAAATCCATAGGATGCTCATGAACCCAAATAAGAAATGCTTACCTGTTTTCTCCATCTCTAGAAGGAAATATATTTTGCAGCTGAAATGTTAAGGGTATTTAAATAGTTAACCAGGAATGGTTTGATGTTGCAAAGGGCTGAACAATGTCATTCTGATCCAACAATTTTCTGAAGTGTGCATTTAATTGGGTTTTGAACCAACTCCAGTCCTTGGGCCAACCACACAGTTGGCATCAATAAATGTTAGGCTGAGGCTGAATGTCCTCTTCTGGCAGAATCTGGGCACCCAAGAGACTGAAGGGACTCTGCCAGGTCCCTGTCACCCAGATATCTGCATGAGGATGACAATCACTTAGGCTGGACAATTCCTTGAAGTCCAGCCATCAAGCTGGCAGTGCCAAGGCTGTGACCAAACCATGTCCCTAAGTGCCACCCCTGCATCTCTTTGAAACACCTCCAGGGGTGGTGACTCCACCACTGCCCTGGGCAGCCCGTGCCAGTGCTTGACATCCCTTTCCTGAAGAAGTTTCTCCTAAGGTCTGATCTAAACCTCCCCAGGCACAACTTGAATCCACTTCCTCTCATCCCTTCACTTGTATACCTGAGAGAAGTCACTGATCCTCACCTCCTTCCAGGAGCAATAAGGTCCCCCCTGAGCCTCCTTTTCTCCAGAATTAACACTCCCAGTTCCCTCAGCCTCTCCTCATCAGACCCCTGCTCCAGATTTCTCACCAGCCCTTCTGCCACTTCATGGAAGATTTTTTTGGAAAAATTTGTGCCAATGTACAATTTAAAGCTCAAAACTTCCAAAAGTTTCACCTGGAGTTGACACACTGGGACAGCCAGACTCCCTGCTTTCTTTATGCCTGCAAAACTGTGGAAGCTTGCTCCACGTCCCTGGATGTTTGGGGTTTTTACCATTGTTCAGCTGTGCTAACCTTGACTTCCCTTTGCCTGGGCAGTGAGGGACCACCTTGATGTGAGGCCATTGCACGAGGAGTTTACAGAGCAAATCACTGTGTGAGGTGAAGGCATGAGAAAATTAGGTTCTGAGACAGCATGCCATAAATCTTGCTTTGGAGGGCAGGATGCTCTGGGTCCCTGGAATTATCTTGTTACAAAGGCAATGAGATAGAAAAGCAAATAGTGGCTCAGTTTTGAAGCACTCCAGTGCCTTGGATGGGTGAAAGGAATTTCTCTCAGCTCTGTCAGGCAGGATGCATTGCTCTGTGCCCACAGGTGCATCCCCATGCACGTGTTACACACACACACACACACACACTGCCCACGTGCAGGAGCACCTGGTGCTCTGCCATGCCACTGGGGTGAGTGTGCTCTGCTCCTCCTTCCTCCCTAATGAGATTCTGCTCTGGGACAGACCTTGTCAGAGGCTAATTATAACAAATGTTTGCTCCAGAACAACCTTTGGCTCTAAGATGGATCACTTGTGTGAGGCAGGTCCCCTGGCAGAGCCCTGGAGATCAAGTTCTGCTGCAGAACAATGTCTGAGATTCAATAATGGCACTCTGTACTCGCCTGACCAAGTCTGGCAGGTTCTGATTGATTTCTTCTCCTCTTCAAGCCTTGCCTGTCACCATCAGCTAATTAAAAGTGCAGTAATCTGATATAATCTCTTTCCCAGTTGGTGTGGCAGTTGGCTCTCGAACAGAAATAATTGATTTGTAAACTGCCAAACCTCAGACATTTAGACTTGCATTGTCTCCTCTAAGCCACGTCTAACAGGCAAAATTTGTCTCCTGATACATCCAATGAGCCACAGAACAAAATTAATTTAGCCTTCACTGCTATGGAGAATCGATAGAACAGAAATAGATAAATTTAAAAACGTAATAAAAGTCTGGAGGAAAAGCAAATAAGCATGGCTAGAGCCTGCTTGTGCAAAGTCAGCAGTGTGGCACTGTTTGGCTCCCCTCAGTTTTTCCACTGCTGCTGTTGAAGAAGAGATAGTTACCTTCCCAATGGGATTGGCTTTGCACTTCAAATCACACTCTTTGTTTTCCTTTTTAAAATACAGTTCTATTATAGTTCTAAAAGATAATCTATTTTCCTTTTTAAAATACAGTTCAACCCTCATGTGACGTGTGTGGCTCTCAGTGGCTGGTGACCCAAACAACTGAATCCTTCTGCCAAGGAACAACCTTGTTAATTTTTTGTCCTTACATTAAGGATTCTTCCTTAATATTAAGGATAGGATATCATTACTTAAATATCCTTAATGTAGGCCAACACCTCATTTTTTTTGGATACAGATATCTGAGTTAGGAGGGGTGAAAGTGCCATAAAAAGAACAGCCCTGGAATATTTACTGAAACTGCTCTGGCACAGAATTTTCTAGCAGAGGTATCTGCTGCCTCCTGAAGTTCAGGTCTTGATCTTCCAACCTGAAAATCAACCCAAGTGTCTGTTTTCCTCTAAGTGTGTAAATGAAGAAAAAGTAAACCAGTCCTGGAAGAGTTGAATGGATCAGACTATCAGAGTTCTTAGAAAGCCATCTGCTTTTACAACCACCTTAAACCATCCCAGCAATCAGGTTTTGAGGAATAAAGCTGTGCTTTCCACCCCAGAGAGGAAATGCACTAGAAAACATGTCACTGTACAGCATGTGTGCTATAAATCTGCTTCTTTGGGGGGTTTGCCCTTTTTTGCTCACTGCAAAATGCTTGCTCTGACATCTTTAGTCCCAGTAGTAAATCAGCATTTAGACCCTGGTTTAGCCTGCCCTGTAAAGGCCTGTGTCCCTCTGCCAGGAGGCCACCAGCCCTGCCACCCCAGGGCAGCCCCAGGTGGTCATTCCTGCAGCACATCAGGGCAGAGGACAAAAACTAGGTGTAGATTTAACACCCAAACTCTGCCAGACTCTGTACCTATTTATGTATCTCCCCATGAGTGCATATACCCAGTGTACATCTGTTGTACCATATTACAGTACTGCAGTGGATGTTACAAACATATGGGTGTTGTGTGTGCACATACACCCTGAATTTCATCCACATTGCCATTAAAGCCCCTGGATTCTGTGCACAGCAGTTGATTTTTTGCCTCTCCATCTCCCATGCTTTTATTTTCCACGAGCAGTCTCTAGCTCTGTGTGTGATTTCAGGTAAAGTACTACCAGTAGTACTTTCAATGTAAATGAATTTTACAAGTGAAATGGTTCACCTCCTAAGGGGCTTGAGTCTGAAATTCACACCATTAAAGGATGTAACTCTGATCTAGTAGCTCTGAATGTCCAACTAGCTCTTAAATGCCCTAAAATGGGGGTAGCTAAAGCCTACGGATGAGTTTGAGGTGTTCAGATGCACAAAACATATTTAATTAGATATATTTTCCATTCTGCATGTAAATTCAATTCAAGAAAACACTTTTTGTGGTAAATACCTAAGAAATCTCTAAGAAATCCTCCTTGCCCTTTGTTTTCCCACCACAGTCCCAGCTCTTCCCACTTCAGCCCAAAGCAGAGGCAGAGCAAGTTCTCAGGAATGGTTTGGATTTGGAGAACTCCAGTGCCCAGTCTGGAGGTGCACCAGGCATACAGATGTGTGCATGTAGAAATAGATGAGAGCAGGACATCAAAGCCCAGCCAAAATAATTGACAGTACTCATCAATACAGTAATTTTCCCATTTTTATATGTAGGCTGTAATGGTTTTGTTTGGAATACAAAATTTTTTTTTTTTTTGCTTAAGTGGAAATAATAACTTATAAACCCCCCTGTACTCAGATTTCTCTCTCTTTTATATCTGTGACTAGAGGTATATTATCTTCTGTACCAAATAAATTAGCACTTTGCCCCACCCTGAGAAATGTATAATGAACAATATTTCCATGTCAACCCCCAGTCAAAACTTTTAAAAAGCAATGTTTCTCTGTAAGAACCTGGGCAATAAAGTACATGATTCAATAAAGTCCATGATTCAAAATCTGAATCATGTTATAAAAAAATGAAAATATATCATTGCCTCTAAAATGAAAGGGCATAAATTATCCCTAATTGTCCCACATCCTTCTCATCTACAGTGAGGAGAACAACATTATGTCCAGCATAGCCTAAATCATGTTCCTGAGTCAAGCCAAATGACATTGAGGAATTAATTACTGAGGCACTCAGAGGGACCACACAAAGATTTCCTGAAGGACTGGCATGGATTAATCACAACATCTCAAGGTGTTACCCTTAATAGGATTTCCAAAGATTTGATCTCTGAGTAAATTTTGAGCTCATGAACACCACGTGAACCTGGCTGTGTTTTCCATGTGTGTTTACCAAACTTGCCTAGCTTCAACTTGTTGGTGAGTCTGAATGTCTGCTGGTAATTTTAAATTTATTCAAATAGTGAAGTTTTTCACCCTGAAAGCTGAAATTGGAGATTTCTATATAGATGTGAGCCATATATAGCAGGACGTGCTTTTCTGAGTGAAGGAACTGAATTGTATGAATATTTAGTGCTCTGGAAAATTAAATTAGAGACTAACATTGGTTATCAGGTTGCTTGTTATGCAGCTACACATCTATTTGATCAAGATAGTTCAAATAAATATCTGTGTAATCTGTGGGGATTCATGGAGCCACGTGGTAGAAATGAAAAAGAGAGATTTTGGAAACTTTGGTTTGGCTTCCTTTAGGAAAAAGAGTATTCTGCTACAAAATAAAAATGTTTTTCACATACAGGTGTTGCTGTGAAATTGACTTGACTTTAAGGAAGAACCTAAGAGTTTTAAGGAAAATTTTCATTGATCTAAAGATTCTGTGGTCCACTTGAAATCCAGATCTCCATCAAAAAGTGACAAACTGTTCATCAATCTAAATGAGCACATTAGAAGAAGAAATAAAGAGGGGCAGAATATGCCTGGTGTTTTGTCCACTCCTTGGACATTGCTTTATAAAATAATTAATTTTCACAAATAATTTTTAGATCTTTTGATCACTGGCACCTCTACACAGAGTGACTTGAGTATGATGTATAGATTTAACTGTGATAATTATATTTTTACTGAGGCAAAGGCCTCAGTCTTGCAAACATGATTGACTTTCAGAGCAAATAAAGTGCTCATCTTCATAAACCAACACCTATAAAAATAAACATTTATTTTAAGTCACTTGAGACATATTTGAGTTTTGTGTGGGGTGCCTTTACCCCAAGTTCCCATCACTTCACAGCTCTTTCTGCAAAGGGCTGATGTCCCACATAGCTCCAGGTGTGGTGCAGCCCCTAGCAGCAGCCTGGCCTTATCTGAATTACTGATTCCTTGGTCTGGCAGCCACACTGGTCACAACATCCACCAACTCTGGGCAGAATGAGTTCCCATTTTTAAGGCTCTGCTCCTTCTGTGAGCCCAGAGTGTTCCCAAACTTCTCTTCTGCACCTTGCTAGTGGGATCATCAAGGTGTGTGCCTGACCCGTGGATGGATGCCAACATCAAATGGGGTTGAGGTTGTTGAGGTTTGGCCTCTGCACCCCTGTCAATGTGGCTCTCAGATTAACAGTTAATCCTTAATTAATCCTTAGATTTACTTACATCTGTCACCTTTACTGGCTGTGACCAGAACTTTAAATTGAAGCTGCTCATCCCTGGCCTTACTTGCAAAGGTGAGCATTAGACATCAACAAAAATGATGTATAATTAAAAAAAATATATACAGAAATCGAGGTGAGAAATACACATTATCAACTGATGCAAACTGGAAGCCCCAGCTTCTGGAGTCTGCAATGAGTTGGGTTTTGTGAGGGAATTGGCAATTTTGGAGGCACAATCATGAAATCTGTCAGACAGTTGATCTGAATTAATAGAATTCCACTGACAATAATGTAGTAAAGATACTTTGAAGTATTTCAGAGTCTAGAAGCCTAGATGTAAATGTTCTCCTTTAGGATAAGAAGAATTAAAGGGATAAATAGTTAAATATTTTGCATCTTTATAGATTTGTGTACATGAAGATGCAGACAGATCAAAACAGGTTGTAGAAGCAAGTGTATAGTCACACTATTAGAAAATAGCTAGAAGACAGTGTTTTAACATCCTGTCTTTTTTGATTCATACTTCCAACAGCAAGCCTTCCACTCTGTAAAAGTAAAAAAAGAAAAAAAAAAACATTCTCTCATAAAGCCATTGCTTTAAAATCTATCAATAAGTTCAAAAAGAGCAGCTTTGAACCATGCTGCTTTGGTTTTTCTTTCATCAGGCATTGGGGAAGCTGCCAAAACAAACAGGCATTACACCTTTACAGAACACATAATTACACAATGAGTGTAATTACACACACCCTCACCCACTGCAGCATTCACTTGGCCCTTCTTCAGAAGTGATGTAAAAATGGGCTGATAAGTACAGGGGGAAAAAAAACCCACCAGTGTGTCATTCCACAACTAAACCAAACCCCCTCTTGCCTCCCCAGATATTTCCCAATGGCAGAGAATAAAAAGTTCTCTCTGCACAGGGTGGTGCCCTCCTGCAGCAGGCAGCCCTGCTGACAAGAATTCCCCCCAGGAGCTCTTGCAGCAGCCTCAAAGGCATCTCCACTTCCCTGAAACAGCCAGCAGAGGCTGTGCCTGTCTCTGGGCACTCAGGAGCTCTTCCACATCCTCACCGGGCAGCCTGGGGGGGTCCAGCATCCCCAGGGTGCTGGAATGAGCATCCCTGCTGCACACCCTGCCAGACAATCGCTGCTGCTGCTATTTCTGGCTCTGACCGTGTGAAAATCAAGCCCTTCCTGAGGTGGAGGAGGCTGTTCCTGCTGTCTGAGCCCCCTCCCAGCTGGAGCTGGCCAGACACAGCTGGGGGACAGGGAGAGCCCCGGTGTGACCCAGCCCTTTGCCAGCACGGGGTACCCTCGGTGCTCAAAGGAAGATTCCTTCTCTGAATCCTGTGGTCTGGAGTCTGGTAACATTTACCTAATATTAAATAGTGAGGGAAAAAAACACTTTCTCCCTGAATTCACCCTGATAGTTAAATTACACAGTTTTGAGAAGGTGTTGAAGAGGTGCTAATCTGAGTAATTATTGTTTATTGCAGACTATTCTTAAATCAAGCACTGCAGAGAAGCAAAGCAACACCCAGTTATTCCCTATTCTTTTAACTCTTTCTCATTAAAAATCTTATTTAAATTTTGAATACTATGAGCACAGACTCTTTTCTATTTATTGCAATAATTTATTTTGGTGGATTTTTTGGCTACATTTCAGGATGTTATTTCCACACCATTGGCTGTTGCAGTGAGTGGGAGAGACTCAGGTGTGGCACGTGGGTGAGGTCCTGGGGTGGGACTCCAGCCTTAAACAAATGCAAATCATTTTCTTGAGGAGAAGAGGATTCTGTGGTGGTTATGGTATATAAAGGAAATGAGAAATAACAGTTTATGGCCTTAAGGTGGGGAGGAGGTGTGCCAGCAGGGAGCTGCTGTAGGGCACATATTGTAGCTGAGGATCTGGTGGGATTTGCTTCCTTCAAAAGCTCTGGTGTGACCCAACACCACTGGGCTGGATCCCTTTGGATAACTGGCAGGATTTTACCTGCAGCAGGCCCAGTGATGGCCATGGGGAACACCTGGGGGGATGGCAGTGGGGAACACCTGGGGGGATGGCAATGGGGAACACCTGGGGGTGATGGGAATGGGGAACACCTGGGGGTGATGGGAATGGGGAACACATTGGGGGGATGGCAGTGGGGAACACCTGGGGGTGATGGCAGTGGGGAACACCTGGGGTGATGGGAATGGGGAACACCTGGGGGTGATGGGAATGGGGAACACCTGGGGGGATGGCAATGGGGAACACCTGGGGGGATGGCAATGGGGAAACACCTGGGGGGGATGGGAATGGGGAACACATTGGGGTGATGGCAATGGGGAACACCTGGGGGGATGGCAATGGGGAACACCTGGGGGGATGGCAATGGGGAACACCTGGGGGGATGGCAGTGGGGAACACCTGGGGGGTGATGGCAATGGGGAACACATTGGGGTGATGGCAATGGGGAACACCTGGGGGGATGGCAGTGGGGAACACCTGGGGGTGATGGGAATGGGGAACACATTGGGGGGATGGCAGTGGGGAACACCTGGGGGGATGGGAATGGGGAACACCTGGGGGGATGGGAATGGGGAACACCTGGGGGGATGGCAGTGGGGAACACCTGGGGGGATGGGAATGGGGAACACCTGGGGGGATGGGAATGGGGAACACATTGGGGGGATGGGAATGGGGAACACCTGGGGGGATGGCAATGGGGAACACCTGGGGGGATGGCAATGGGGAACACCTGGGGGGATGGCAGTGGGGAACACCTGGGGGGGATGGGAATGGGGAACACCTGGGGGGATGGGAATGGGGAACACCTGGGGGGATGGGAATGGGGAACACCTGGGGGGATGGCAATGGGGAACACCTGGGGGGATGGCAATGGGGAACACCTTGGGGTGATGGCAGTGGGGAACACCTGGGGGGATGGGAATGGGGAACAGCTGGGGGGATGGCAATGGGGAACACCCGGGGGGATGGCAATGGGGAACAGCTGGGGGTGATGGGAATGGGGAACAGCTGGGGGGATGGCAATGGGGAACACCTGGGGGTGATGGCAATGGGGAACACCTGGGGGGATGGGAATGGGGAACACCTGGGGGAATGGCAGTGGGGAACACCTGGGGGGATGATGGGAATGGGGAACACCTGGGGGGATGGGAATGGGGAACACCTCGGGGGATGGCAATGGGGAACACCTGGGGGGATGGGAATGGGGAACACCTGGGGGGATGGCAGTGGGGAACACATTGGGGGGGATGGCAGTGGGGAACACCTTGGGGTGATGGGAATGGGGAACACCTGGGGGAATGGCAGTGGGGAACACCTGGGGTGATGGCAATGGGGGAACACCTGGGGGGATGGGAATGGGGAACACCTGGGGGGATGGCAATGGGGAACACCTGGGGGGATGGGAATGGGGAACAGCTGGGGGGATGGCAATGGGGAACACCTGGGGGTGATGGGAATGGGGAACACCTGGGGGGATGGCAGTGGGGAACACCTGGGGGGATGGCAATAAGGAACACCTGGGGGGGATGGCAATGTGGAACACCTGGGGGGATGGCAGTGGGGAACACATTGGGGGGATGGCAATGGGGAACACCTGGGGGGATGGCAATGGGGAACACCTAGGGGGATGGCAGTGGGGAACACCTGGGGGGATGGCAATAAGGAACACCTGGGGGGGATGGCAGTGGGGAACACCTAGGGGGATGGCAATGGGGAACACCTAGGGGGATGGCAATGGGGAACACCTGGGGGGATGGGAATGGGGAACACCTGGGGGTGATGGCAATGGGGAACACCTGGGGGTGATGGCAGTGGGGGAACACCTGGGGGGATGGGAATGGGGAACACCTGGGGGTGATGGGAATGGGGAACACCTGGGGGGGATGGCAATGGGGAACACCTGGGGGTGATGGCAATGGGGAACACCTGGGGGGATGGCAATGGGGAACACCTGGGGGGATGGGAATGGGGAACACCTGGGGGTGATGGCACTGGGGGACACCTTGGGAGGGATGGCAGTGGGGAACACCTGGGGGGATGGCAATGGGGAGCACCTGGGGGTGGGAGGGCTGGTCCAGCCCGTATCTTCAGGAGCTCCTGCAGCTTGTGGTTCATTTTGGATGGTGCTGCTGGAGGTGGAGGTAGGTCTGAGTGTTTGGAAGGGAGGATGAAAGGGAATTGTTGGAAGTGGAGCTTGGGAGGAGAGGTGAAGGGGCTTTAGGAACTCTAATGTGAGGCACACCACTTGTTTGGGATGGGGATGTGTTATTTACTGATAGTCTCACAGTAAGCCATGATTTAATGTAGCTATTGTTCCATCTTAATGGTGTTTCAAGAGCTGTGGGAGAAGGTCTGGCCATGTGAGGAGGCAGGTGCCCTGTGTGGTCTGCCCTTTTGCAGCCACAGGGAGGGTTCTTTGCTTGTCATCCTGCCTGAGTGAGCTGCACTCAAACAAGCTATGAAAAGCATAGCTTTAGGCTTTCCTTGCCAGTTGGAAGCAAAAGATATTTAATATTTAAACTATTATTTTGGTTAATTGCTCAAATGAGCTCTCGTAACAAAACCAGCTTGTGAAAATTTGGTCACTTGTGCTCTTCATGAGTTTATGTGGGCAAACCCATTGAAATTATATAGAAAAGAATTTCCATGAGCTGTAACAAGCAGAAATCTTGATTATGTTTGTGGGATTTGTGTGGTTTAATGCTTTATTGGCTCTTTTGCTTTAGAGAAGTGGCCTCTGATGAAAGGTTAGTGCTGGGGTATCTCAGGAGTGATCTCTAGGCAAGTGATTTCACCTGGGAAAAAGCAAACTATGAACAGCTTTAATTGACATGACATATTTCAAAGCAGATTTATTGATGGTTTGTCTCAACCATGCATTTCTTCATCTAAATCCTGTTGCTAAGCCCTGATTTAGGGGATTCTGCAGGATCTGTTGGCTGAGTGTGGTAATGGTTGCTGGCATAGCTCCTGTTTTCCACCAGGTACTCCTGAGATGAACCCCTGGAGTGCTCCAGCATTTGAGTATCTGCTGAAAGGATCAATGCTGTGTGTGGCCAGCTTTTTAAAGCTTGGCTTTGTGCATTTGCCACTTAAATGTCTAAGTCATTGCTGTTCACTCTTGTCCCCCAGAGCTGGGTGAGGTTAACAGCCTGAACTTCCCCTGTGCACTGCTGCATGAGGCTCTGAATTGTTGCAGCAGCATGTGTTAATGCTGCTGCATTTTTGAAGGTGTTGGTAGGAAAAACTGGCCTCACTCACATCTGCATTTGTAGGCAGGATGTCCCCAGGGTGGTTCTGCCCTAGACAGAGTTTATAGAGAGAGCCCTGGTTTTTCAGGGATCAGAAAAATGACATATATTCTGTATATAATAATTCTGACATATATACCTGGAAAAATAAAGCTGGCTTGTTAGAATCTCTTGCTAAGATCAAGTGGTGCTAACAAAGCAGAACTCTGTGACAGCTCTAGGATAATGTAACCTTGTGGAGGGCTAAACAGGAGAGGAAAAAAAACTGTAAAATTCCTGTTTTAATACATTATGGTGATTCAAGGCCAAACCAGTTTGATTCGGGTCATTTGTTAGAGCAGCACCAACAATGATGATACTTTTACTTTTTTACCCTTCAGAAATCTATAGTACTAAAATGCATTTCTTTACATAACTCTTTGCAAATAAAAGGTGAAGCAAGCATCAAGTATCAGTGCCTTGTGGTTCTCAGCCTAGTGTGGGATGGGGGAAGAATTCAGCCCAAGAGGAGTTTCTCCAAACAAAGGCTGTTGTTTTTATTGTGCTTTAAGTCTATGGAAAATAATTCTGCCTGTGATATGACTTTTTGAAATTGCCTATATGGTGGGGAATATCCTTTTCTCTGTTCTGCCTTTTTTTTTTTTTTTTTTCCTGAAGGAGATAATTTTGAACGTAGAACAAAAACTTATCTTTCTGAGTTATGAATGTCTATTGTTTACATAGCTCTTGCTAAAAGACACTGATCTGCTGCTGGAATGTTCTAAAAGAACCTTCTCCCAACTTCTGTGTTAATCAGCTTTCCTTCACAATAGAACATTTAGCAACATCAAATAAAAGTTTCAGACAAGCTTTTACACTAAAAATCTGTTCTGAACTACTAAGTACTAATTTAAGTGTTTAATTGGATTTTTTTTTACCTTATGTATTCTATTTGTGGTAGTATGACATGATATTTAACATAATTAGGCACTTCTGAATGTTTTTTTAAAATAAAAGTTTAGCTTTTGTTAAGAAATAATTATATTATTTACATATTTGGGAAAATGGGGTGGCAAGTATTTCCCAGAAAGCTTGCCCATGGGCCAAGCAGTGAGGCTAGTGTCAGTCTCACCCCTGAGATCCAGCTGTATGCACATTTTCAATTAATATGAAGTTATTTAAAGTCATGTTCTCAACATGACTTATATGTGCTCGACTTTGATCAGGGAAAAAACGAAAAAAAAATTTAAATTTAAGGGAGCAAACTTACTGCAATGAAATGAAGACACTTGATTAAAAGGAAGGTGGCAATCATGTGGCTCAAAGCTGATTTCCACTATTCAAGCTGCTTCCTCTCTCATCTCCTCTTGTTTAATTCCATTGAAATCCTGATTTTTCAATGCAAAGCCCAAAGAGACACAAATGTAGAGCCAAGTGATGCCAGACTGGAATGCTCTGGATTCCTCCATTATCTCCTTGGTGACCACAGTACATTTCAGCAAATCTGAGTTCCTTTGGCACTGTGTGAGCAGCTCAGATCCATGTCTACCTGTAAGTTATTTCTCTCTGATTCCTGATGGATTCAGTCCACTTCAAGTTATTTAAACCTCACATTTTAAGTGATGTTTAGTAAAATGCTGACCCCTGCTTATCTTGGTGCTTTTGTTTGAGTGTGGGTGTGTGTGTAAATGCTCAGCTGAGGCTTCCATCAGGATTTTTGCTGAAGTTTATCAGAAGGAATAGAAGGAAGGTTCTAGCTTAAGATGTGTTTGGAATAGGGGAGGGAAGGCAGGGAGACTGAAAATAGCTGCAGCTAATAATTTTCCTTCAGAAGGGCTTAATTTTGGTCTGGGAACATGACTTAATCTCCTTCTTGATAGCATTGCCCCTGGGAATTCCAAACTTGATGAGAGAGGCATTATCCATAGCTCTGTGGGCCAGAAAGAGGAAAATCTCAGACTCCATCAAAAGGCAATTCTAGCACTGTAAAGGAAAGTGCTGCCACAAAAGCAAACTTTGGGGATTAAATTTATATAATTATGGAGTGTAACAATGCAGAACACAGTAATTTCTTTGGCTGCTGGCTGTATTGTCTGAGTCTTTGTCATGCCAGAGCCCTGGGTTTTTTTTTTTTGCACCTAGCAAAGAACCATTCATGGCAGACAGGGAACAAATTCCTGCTTTCACCAGCTTAAAATTTGTGAACTCATTATGTGAAGAAAGTTCTTACCAGAAGAACATGTAAAATTGCTATGTGAATGAGTGAGATATACATGGCATAGATTAGGATTATATTGAATGCTAATTCTGGCTGATGTGCAATGATTTAAAT
Organism: Haemorhous mexicanus; assembly: GCF_027477595.1. Taxonomy (NCBI): domain Eukaryota; kingdom Metazoa; phylum Chordata; class Aves; order Passeriformes; family Fringillidae; genus Haemorhous; species Haemorhous mexicanus. The sequence continues at coordinate 29,007,849 of NC_082348.1, read as the reverse complement.
TGTTGGAAGCAAAAGCAGCTCTTCAGCCCTGGAGTGTTTATCTTTGGGGGCCAATATTGCAAAGCTGAGAGTGCCCCTCATAAGGATTTCACAAATGGCCACTGTCACTTGATAATTAAGCATACCATTAATTGTTTAAATGTAATGGCTGACAATACCTTAAATATGCAGTGGAAAAAATATACAGTAGTGCTCTACCTGGAAAAAAAACATTTCACATTGTTTTCTTTTGGTTTTTCTTTTTGTTGGATGACAGAAATGTTTAATATGCTCCAAAGTTTTAATCTTTTCAAAACATTCACAAGCAGAACCAGTCCAGAATAAACCTGGTAACTTCATAAGGAAATGTGAGTTGTGGCTCAGGTTTATCACTTTGAGGTGCAGCTCTCGAGTGGCTCCTAGGTTTTTAGACTGTGAATAATTGGGTTTTTCATCTCTATTTACAATGGAAAAGGCACCAGAATCAACAGCAACTTTATGAATCAGAGTTGGATTGTTTTCTCTGGTCAGTGCCCATCAAAGTGCAGCAAACTCTTCCAGTGCCAAGCTGCTGATTTGTCATGTACTTGAGTTTAACAAGACTTGTATTAGCTAGGAATTCTTAAACCTTGTTTTCTTCAGAGAAATAAAAAATAAAACTGGCACCAGTTAGTGTAATTTTCTCCAGTGTTTGAGTTTGTCCCATCTTACAGCCCAGGAACAGAAATTAAAACTCACTTTTCCTGGAAGGTGGGCATGCCTTTGAGGCATTTTCAGTGTCCAGCCTTGCTTGGTACCTTAATGAGGGGTGGAGTGCTTCCAGTGCAAGTGATTTCTGCAGACTAATTAGCTGCATTTTATCTTCCTGGTCACAAACTGTCCTGGTGTCACAAAGATGGCATGCACAAACCTCCCACGTGAATAACAGGCATCATTTTAAAAAGTCACAAAAGCACACTCATCCCTCCACAGAAAGCAAACAAGCTCCTAATCACAGAAGGGGCTAAAGAGTAATAAAAATCTGACATTGTGCTGTTGGCTGTCTCCATTATTTTTGACTCAGACATGCTGTAATGATCTTTCACACTGTTTTGTTTTCAAGCTATAACTGTTTAATTTTTATAATCCTTGCCCCTGTTCTTATCTTCTAGCCAATACTGTGATTTCAGTTAAATCAGTGATTTCAGTTAGTTCAGTCCTTTTTTTTTATTTTTATTTGCTCACGTGCCACCTCACAATGTCTAAAGATAATTTGTGCATATTCACAGTGAATTCCCTGGAAAAAAATCTTTACTGACAACAGAGAAGAGCATTCTTTTGTCTCCATAGCAAGCTTCAATCCAGGCTTTGAACTGAAGTTACTGTGAAATTACCACTGACTGCTCAAACTTGTAATTTTCCCTTAGAAGTTGTTTTGTGAAAGAGCTGATACAGGGCTAGAAGCCCCCCACTCCTATTTATTACAGTGTGCTGACTTCCAGCTGGCTTTTCTGTGCTTTACTCGTTGGTTTGTTCATTTTTACAACTGCCTTAAGAGCCCACGTGGCCACTCAGATGCTTGGATTTGGCTCAGCCTGATGTGACCTCTGTGCATTATTCTGTGTTTTGCATGGAATTCTCTGTTTCTTCACTCTCAAAGTCTGGAAACCCCTTATATGTTTTCAGACCTCTTCTGTTATTTACCTCTCAGTTCCACATTTCAGCCTGAGCAGCAATTTTAATCACAGAATCAGGATGGCTTGGACTGGAAGGGACTTTAATGATGATCTAGTTCCAGCCCCCTGCCACGGGGCAGCAATTAATCTGGTGAGGTTTTCTGTGCCAGGCTTTGTGCACTGGGAGTGACCCTAAAGAGAATTTCTCCTTTCTACTTCTTCCTTTTGAATTTCATCCTCTGCATTTTTCAGAATATTGGTGACCTGGTCACTGAGAGGTAGCAGGAGTCACTGATTTGATTTTGTAACTGCTTTGAGCACTTTTTCTGTAGTAGTCAATTTAAGTCATGCAATTGTTTGTCTGTGACAAACTTACTGCCACATGATCCCATTGTCTTGGTCCCTTACCATTGTTGTGATTTATTTTGTTAGGTGAGGCTTTGTTTTTGGGGTTTTTTGTTTGTTTGTTTATTTTATTTATGTTTTTCCCCAACATCCTGTATGCACCCCTAGGGGAAGGGACATTGCCTTGATGTGTTTAGTGACATGCAACACCATGGAGCACAACACAGACCTGGCTCTGCTCTAGATAATGGAAATAAAATGAAAGACAGGTGTGGTCTTGTACCTGGTTATGGGTAGGTGAATCTGTTTGTGAGGCTGTGCAGGAAATGTGAGTGACATGACAGTGCCAGCCCCACTGTGCATGAGGATGATGTGAGTCCTGCTGCCCTGGTTAAGAGCAGGAATTCAGATTCTGATGAAAGAACTGAAATTTGTAGGCATGCTGGGTTTACCAGATGAGGAGATGAGAATAAGATGTCAGCTTTCCTATCCCATTGTAGCAACAGCATTACTTGCTCATGAATTCAAGTTTTCCCCCTTCAAAGGGCCACTGAAATGCACTTGCACATTATATTCAAAGTTCAGCCTTGATTTTGATCCTGATCAAAGGGATACACTTCAAGTATTTTGACATCTAATCCTTTTCCCTGACTTTGATCATCTTAGACTGAGGTACAAGTAACCACTTCCACTACCTGTGTTAGCCAGGAATGAAAAGCATCTTATCTGCAGAGAATGGATGCTGCTGCCTGGAACTTCATTCCCAGGGTATTTTAGTGTAAAAGATGTCTGTCTCTCTCTCCTTTTGCCAACATCTGTCAGCACTGCTGTACTGTGCCATGAGGGGTGGAAAAAATACTCAGAAATATCCATTAAATAATGATATGGGGAAAACAGGTATGGAACCATCAGGGGGTGCATGTGAATTCCAGGCAGAACAATGGGAATTAGTCCCTTGAGAGTAATAGACACTTGAAACAAACAGGCACTTTATTGTTGTGATATAAAATTTTCTGATGAGGTTGGTATCACTAGACAGATCATTGCAAGCTTTTTCTTGTGTCATAAAACAGAGCTGGTGTTTGCTGGGGTGATGTATGCACAACAAACTGTGAGAGAGGAATTTATGGAGGCAGCAAAGACACTGAAATGCTGTTTGGTGCTGTTGAGTGCTCTAGAAATGGGCAAGCAGAGGTCTCACCAGGTGCCAGAGGAGCCAAGAGGGTTCTAAACCACTTTGCTGGTGATGATGTGCTGTTGTCACCAGGTTCCTTGAGAAGAAAGTTCTTGCAGCTGTCCCAGTGTGCTGGTCCAAAGCTGTGAGGGCTAAGCTGTTACCCAAAATACTTATCTGATCCCTTTATAAATTTAGGGGCAATAGATGCTGGGGAAAGACATCTCCTGGCTTTGTTTCTCCTTTTTTAGTGTGCCTTTGAAAATTCAGAAGGACTGATTTATACACAATTCTGTCGAGGAATGTGGTGTGTAGGGTTAAATATGTTAAAATAGTACCAATTTTTAGCCATCAAACAACACCTGTTTCATCAGAAGTTTTGTTTTCTAGTGCCCTGTATTTCTTCACCTTCCTTGGACAATGCAATTAAGTTTTGTGAGAAGTGACACTCACTTTTAAAATTTCAAAAGTTTGTTAAACCTCAACAAAAATACAAAAAAAGACTGAATAAGGAAAAATGACAGCAGTCTGTGACCAGCAGCCATGTGCTTGTCCATTTTATGCTCTCCTTTTCATACCCTTGGCCCTCCCCAAACTCTTGTCAGCCAACTCCTCTGCCATCCCTTGCTGGAGATGGGGAGAACATATAAAAATAACATACCTGTACATCTATAAAACTTCTCTTAATATACACATAATATTCATCTCTTGATTATGAGACCCAGCCATTGCATTACTCATTTATAACAAGCTTCTATTAAGAAGCAACTCCTTGAGGGAGGAGCTGGCATTTTTTTCAGAGATGTAGGGAAGCATGGAGACAGATTAGTGATAAACCAAGGAATCCCCACTAGCCAGGTTTCAACCACAGCTGTGAGAAATTGCCTTCAGTTGCTCATCTCTCTGTTTTTGTGGCTGTTGGCCTTCCTCCTGAGTGATTTTCCTTTGTCTGCCATCAGCTTTTCCTACCCACTGCCCTCCCTTGGTCTCTCTTTTCCCTGCTGAAGTCCTGTTCTTCCTCCTGTCTTGGACAACCCCACTCTCCTGAGCTGCAGCTCTTGGGAGGGACATGCTAAGGACAAAATTCCCTTGCTCTGACTCTTACTCATGAATGGCTGTTAGGAGGGACAGCAGGAGGGAATGAATCCCTGTCAATGCAGATGAAAGGTGTCTGGCAAGGCTGGCACAGCTGCCTGGTGCCTGTGCCCCTCTCGTGGGTGACATCTCAGCTCTGCTCCTGCTCCAGCCCACGGTGGGAGCTGGAAGAGCCCACCATGGCTTTGTGGAGCAAATAAGGCTGTGCATGATGCACATGATGCTGTGGAGAGTTTTGTGGGACTGGGGCTGTTCTTTTTGTGGTTTATGGATGGCAGGGCTGAAAAAGAAACAAGTGCCAGCAGGTAGTTTTGTTTCCCAGATAGCCCAAGTGTGAAATGTGTGGGCTCCATTTATCATTTCACCTGAGTCTCTATGGAGACTGACCTCCTCATTTTTGCCCATTTTGATTTCTATTTTTTTTTTTCTTTGTTTGTTTTCCTTGACTGAATGTTGCCTGCTGGAACAAACATTGGTCAATCTGAATTTCTGAGCATGCAAAATGATAGATTGCTTTATTTGTTCAAGAAACTCTTTTGGAGGAATGTTCTAATTGTAATTAATAAGGGGAGAGGGGAGGAGGGCTATAATTTTTTGCAGCCATCCTTTGTAAGCAAAAATTGCCCTGATGCCAGCCATGAAGGCAATATATGTGAAAAACAACTTTGTAATTTTGGAGGACAGTGATTATGTGTTTTATTTTTACATCTATATTAGAAGTCCATCCTTTCTGTTTCAGAGGATGTTTTTTTCTCCTAGGCTGCGAGCTCTAAATCCTGAGATGAACTTACCTCAGGTTTGCTCCATCACTAAGGTGTAGGGAAGACACAATGTTTGGTACAGCTTGGGGACTCCTCAGTGCTTTGGCAGCTCAGGGGATACATGGATATATGGATTTATGGACTTTCTGGTCACCCTCTACTGAGCAGTTCCTTGAGGGGCTCTTGCCCACGTTGGGATTTCCTTTGCTCCAACCTGCTTGGTGTCACTTCAGCCACCACCTTCCAGCTGCACTTGCTGCTTCCTAAACAGAGCCAGAGGACAGCACTTTAACACCTTCCTTTGGTGTGGTGTCTCCTTTCCCTTGAGAGCCACTGGAGAGAAAGCAGAGCAGACAATGCTGTCCTTCAGCTCTGATCCTTTTTTGGGGTTTGTTAGCAGCTTTCAGTAGCAATACAAACCTGAAGGAGCCTGCCTTTGGAAAGGTACCTTGCTGAATACCAAGAATTTTTCTAGATGCTTTCAAGAGGTAACTAATTCTTTAATTAATCTCAAACAAATATGTGAGTGCTTTTTTTCTCTGTTTAAACCTACATGAACCTTCTGCAAGATTTCATGTGTTGAACAGGTTGGCACTTAATAGCTCGAGCTGTTACCTGACACTGGAGCAGAATTTCAGTATCCTTAAAATAGCCCAAGGAAGGAGATGCTTCAATTCCTTTGACCTGCAACATTTTAGGTGCATTTTCTGTTTTGCAGGAGCAGGGATCCATTCCTTCAAAGCTGTCTTGTGCATGCAAGGGTGGAAGGGATGGGCTGTGATGAGTGCCATGAAGCTGAGGGCAGCAGAGAGAGATGCCTGAGAAATTCCAAGTGCTTGATTAACCCCCCTTTCCATAATTCTGGGAGGGAGGGAAGAGCAGTTCTTTCAAGCTTGGCTAGGCTTAGGATTAGCTGCTGGCTTCCTTTCATTGTCTGCACACCTTTGTGGTAACTGCTGCTGGCTTTTAGAGGCTGCAGCTCCTGAGCCAAAATTTCATCTCACCTTTGCAGACCTATTGCTTTGACTTTGGCAGCTGGGAGGAAAGTCTCAATGTTCCCTCTAATCAGTAATTTTTGCTGTTGTTCTTGTTTTCTCTAGTAAAACTTGTTTAATGTATCATTTGCTTTGAACACCTCACTGTCGTTGTTGAAGAAATGAAAGTTGGAGGGGGATGTGGGCTTGGTTTTTTTTTTGTAAATTTTATTTTGCTTTTATGAAACAAGAAATTGATGAAAAAATATCTTTATACCTTATTCTCAATGTATATGAGAAAACTTTAGGCTTTTAAAAGACCTGACTCATGGCTTTCTAAACATAGTGAGGATGTAGCTTGGGAGGCTGAAGGTTTTTCTAGGTATTTTTATAAGTATTTCTCAGTTTTGCATAATAACAGTAAAATAAGCTTATTTCTGTTGGTGTATGAAGCATTTGATGACCTTTATTCATAATAACACCAGGAGAGGTTCCAATGCACTGAGCACTTCAGGATCTCTGAAGGAGGTGGGGCACATTCCAAAATATTCTTGAGGAATGTGCAGGGGAAAAACAAAATATCCTGTCCCAGCTCTTTCCTAGCTATCAAAATTTTTGAGGGTGATGACTTGAACACTTGGATCCCTTCTGAAAAGGGGAAGGGAACCTATTAAGGTCCACAAGCTGTTGCTAACCTCCACCTGTTATGCTCGGTTCCCTTTCCCACAAAGCGAAATTGCTTCATAAAATGCAGAGTTTTGCTGCCAGAGCTGCTCAGGTGTCAGCTCCCTGAGGCTCTCACACACAGGGGATGGTTATTCCTGAGCTCTGTGGTGGCTCCTTGCTGCCAGGATGCACTGCAAGTCCAGACTCTGCCCTGCTCCTGCACCTTGGGCTCGTGGGCATCATGCTCTGCCAGGGGCAGCTTTGTGCAAAGGATAAATCCCTGGTTTTGCTGGCTGAGGCCAGAGTTACATGCTCAACATCTAGTGCAAGAGATTCATTTTGTGCTCTGAGATCCCTCAGTTTGGGTTTTGCTGTGACAAAAAGATTTGCTCATCTCTTGCTCTCCATTTACAGCTCCATCCTTTGTGTAATGAAATGAGTCAACATTTTCTGCTTCTTTTGGAACAACATAAAGACAGGGTGTAAAGAAAAATTTCTTGTAATGAAAGCAGACTTAAAAATCTCTGAAGGTGTTTATTTCTGTGATACTTAGCCTGTCCTGAACTGCAGAAAGCAGGAACCTTTTTAAAAACTGATTGCCCTGAATATTTCTGTTAATAAAATAAGGATCTAAACCCATAAGCAACATTATAGTTATGACAAGCTTTTTAAAGGTAAACATTGCCAAATACAGTGAAGGAAGTGGTTCAGGTTCCCCTTCTGTCCATTTCACTGAAGTGCTGGCTGCTGTTTGAGGGGGGAACATGAAGTTACAGGTTTGAAGGTGGGAGATGAAAGCCAGGGACAGAGCACAGCCCCAGCTGTGCCATGTCTGTCAGTATTCCTCAGCATCCTTGGATGGATGCCTGGAAGTCCAGCCTGTTGCACATAGCTCTGAAACAGGCCCATGGAGTGCCATTCCAGGAGGAGTCAGGAACGTGTTGCTGTGCTCAGGCTGATGCATTTCCCTTGGGAGCACACAGGGGTGAGTGTCCTGAAGGAAAAAGGTGATTGGCAATGTTGCCATGCTCAGAGTTCTCCTGCTGGGTGCTCACAGGAGAAGCAGTGCTTTCCAGGGTGGCACATCACACTCAGATCTGTGCCATGCCATTTAAATTTGTTCATTATAGCTGCTGTGGCACACTGCAGCTGCTGCAGTCAGTGGTTGCAGTTGTCTACTTTGCATTGTTAAGGGAAGTTTTTTGCCCTTTCACACAAGAGCTGGCTGTTGCTTTTGCATACAAAACACTTACCTACTTCAAGAGGAAAACTGCTTCTCCTAAATTACCAGCTACTCCTCCTGCCATTACAACAGATCTCCAGCTGGATCAGGCTCAATCCCAAATATAACTCCCTGTTTTCTTTAAAGTCAAGAAAGATCTCAAGGAATAATGTCAGATGTTCTATTTAAGTGGGTTAAGGATCTTCATCTCTTCCAAACACATCACACTGATCCCTTTAGCTTGCTTTTATGTCTTTTAATGGCTTATTTTTTTAATATTGCTGTGTGTAACTGAAAAGATAGAGAACTTAAAATGTCAAGGAATTGAGGCAATGTTCTTCAAAGTAATTTTTAGAAGGGTACTTGACCACTTTTGCCTTCTAAGGAGAGATATTGGAAAAAACTATTCTAAGACTGAACAAAGCAGAATGTAAATTTTTTTTGTGTGTAGATGGTCACCCTGTTATTCTGTCTGGCTGCATGCCATGTGTGTTGTTCATTCACATTGGGGTTTTTAGTGGGGTTTGATTTTATTTTTTTGCCAAATGACTCCTGAACTATCACTGAGTAATTTACTGAAGCAGGACTACTTTGAAAGAAAAATCACTTTGTTTTAGCTGGACTTTTGTTTATTTTTACTTTCTATTAGTGGTTGACGTGGTAATTCACAGGGAACATGAGGACCTGAGCTCCACATTCACCAGAAAAGTTGATAAATAATTCCTTCAGCTCTTGGGTGCACCTCAGGAAAGCTGCCACTGGTACTGGGAGAAGCTGCAGTTCCATCTGTTGGCAATGCCAGTGAAAATATAAATTGGGAAAGAAGGATGACAAGGAAAGGCTATGATGCCATTTTGTGCTGTAGAATTAAAACCCTCTCACCAGAACATCAATACTTTCCAGTGGCTTTTCACCATTGCCACCAGTGGGAGATTTGCTGCTGGGTCCACAAAGTTCCTCTCCTGTCCAACAATCATTGCTCCACAGCTGGGGAAATAGGCACTTTCTTCAGGCTTGGCCAGAAAAAAACAGTTCCCTTCCATTTTGAATGCAAGAGTTTGACTGCTTCCCCAAGCTGGCAAATATTTCTGTACTTTCCTGTCAAGGTGGAAGGAAGGCATTTTGTTGTTGTGGTTTGATAGTCTGCATCCTGTCCCTGGTGTAGGAGAGAAGGGCTGCTGGAGGTCAGAGGCAACTGAATTAGCAAGAGATGCTAAAATGGCACTGAAAACAGAATAAAAATGTGCTGTCTTTTGGCATAAAGTCAGTCAGCCCAGATTTTACAGGGTTCAAAGAAATGTTATTAGAGATCAGTGACTTCTTTTTCTTAAAGCAATTATTTCCAGCAATATTGAGAGACCCTGTAGTCCTGACATGGCTGGGGGAAAAAAAAAAAATAATGATGTGAACACTGAGAAAATACAACAGCATCTTCTAGCACACCCCTCCAAGACTTTTCTCAATTATAATAAGGGAAAATCCTCAGGTCAAGAATAGCTTTGCAAAGCATTAGGCTAAACACAGATGTATTTGCCTGGTTTTGACTGGGGGATTAGTGATTTCTTTCTCTGTGAAACTCTACCCTGAGCTCTCAATTAAGCTTACCAGGCACAAGTGCACTTCAGGTGATCCAGAGGACCTTTAAAGGGCCTGCAGCAGATGGTGCAGAGTCTGTGTGCCGTGCAGCTCTCTGCTGTTGTGTCTGTTAAATAAGGATCTAATTACTCCCAGGCTTATCTTATTTCAGCCTGGTGTCACTAAATGACTTACATGGCTGTGAGTGAGGTAATCCTTTGCCAATCCCATAAGCTTGCAGCTTGAATTTTTGGGAAGCAAACTTGCACCTGCTGAGAATTTTCTTTCAAGCACACAAGAGCATCTTCCAGTACTTTTCCAGAGGCTCTCAACAAGATCACTCACTGTCTTTCCCACCTAGCTTTTCCTCAGCTCTTCTACATAAATGACTGTGACAAATCTGGAGTGGTTTCCTCCTTCAAGTTTCTTTCTTGGGAGCCAAAAGGTTTTTTATTTGTGATGTTTTGCATTGTGATGGGCAAGAGGAGGCAAGCACTTCTGAAATCAAAGCATCAGCTCTTGCCATCTGTGGGCCCTACACCATTAGTCTGCTGTTTTTTGACCTGCACAGAGGCAGGTGGTTGATGCAATTTCTCCTTCAGTATTGTCTTGGTGAGATCTAAGGTGTGAAAATAGGCAGGTTATTGCTGGAGACAGTATATAGATTTTTTTTTTTCCTCATTATGATTCTTCTTTGCTAATTCTGAGGTGGTATGTGAAAATCTTGGCAATATTGGGGAGGCTTTTCCACATCTCAGCCTTCCTGTAATCATCCTCTCTGCCTGGCAGCACACCTGCAGAGGAGGGACTGAAGAAAAAAAATAAAATAAATGCATTGCTCATATGCAGTCATGCATTGAAAAAAGGGGAGGTGTCCTGTGATTGAAAACTCCACAATTTCTGGTCTCCAAATAGAGTTTGGTATCTAGTTCTGTCTTCAAAATACATTCTGGCTGTCACTGTCCTGAGTCCCTGTGCAGGCTGCTTGTCCTGCAGAAATCACTGGAGGGGTTCAGGCCAGGGTTACACTGAGCTCAGGGCAGGATGAGGCCCTGGAAAATTCCCCACTCACCTTTACCTCAGTGGCTTTTCTCCAGAACTGAGTGGAAAAGACATCTGGGAGAAGCATATCAGTCTCAGTGTTCAATGGGTGTTTCACTTTTGGTATAATTAATATGCTTCATAATTGCAGGACACAAGCTGGTTTGATATTGATTAGTCAGCAGGCCTTAAGGCCAGCAAATATTGATTTTTATTTTCTGCTTTGCCTTTTTTTTTTTTTTTTTTTTTTGAATGAGTGAATGAACTGGTTTCAACAGAAACAGCCACCCAATGAAAATGGTGTGAAAGGCACTCCTTGGTTCAGGCAAAACTCCAGATGAGCTCTGGCAGCCCCACTGGGCTGAGCATCACTGCAGCCCTTGCTCCTCTGGGTGCTCCCCCTCTGCTTCTGCACAGCAGAGTCATTCCTCCCATGGCTTCCACCCTGAGCAGCAGGGGAGGATCTGTTTGGCTTGGAGGAAGGCTCAGGTTCAGAGCAGTGCTCTTTAGGATGTCAAACGAGATCATGGAATGCTGCCTTTTCTCCTTGAACCCATCCAGAGGGAGGCAGTGAAGGGAAATGTCTCTTGTTCCTGTAGTTTTAGTCATTGTCCTTAATCAAATTCTCAGAACAAACCACAGGAAAAGCCAAGCTCACAGGCAGCCCAAGAACCTCTCTGACTTTAGTCTCTGAGTTCCCATAAATAGTTTACAGACTGTCTTTAGCAGAGAAAACCCTGTTGCTAAGGGCAGGATGTTGGATGTGTTTCTGGTAAATTTGCAATTTCATCCACCAGCACTGTTGCTAGCTGGTAATCTCCAGGGATGACCTGTTTGGCAGGAGCTTCTGAGAGCAGAGCTGTCCCATTAACCTGCCAGGAGAGCTGCCTGGCTCCTTCTGAGAGCCATTTGGAGGGGCTTGAGGGAGATCACTGTAAAGATCTTAGTGGGATGCCAGGGAAGTGTCACCAGGAGCAAACGTGCTGGTTTTATTTCACAGTCGACTGTTAAAAAGGTCATTTATGTTTTTGCATTAGAAATCATACCCATAAATAGCAACGTTTTGCCTCCCAGTTGGTAACTTCTGCAAAGCTGGATAAAAGTTTCAGCTGCAGACCTTGAGCTTTATCTCATTCTGTGGGTTGAAAATCCTGGAGTATTTTCTTTTTCTCCCCTGAAACATTATCCTTTCCTGACTCTGTGTGTCTGCTGTGGCTCTCCATCTCCTGGGTCACCAGGAAAAAATTATATTTTTCATATAATTTTGTCCTTGTACTTTATCTATCACCCTCAATACCAGATAGAGATATTTCTGTCATTCCCTCTCCTACCTTGCTGAAGTTTTTAATACCTGTGAAATAACTTGATCCTATTGTTCAAGGAGATGTTATGTTGCTATACACAGGAATAATTTTCAGAGCTTGAACTGAAGCAAATGTACAATTTAGTTTTCTATTTAGGATTGCCACTACAGGGTGTTAAATTGCTGCTGCTGTAAGTGGAGCTGCACCCAGTGCAGTAATGAATTTAACAGCCATATATGCACTGTAGTAAACCACAACAAGTCAATTTTTGGGATTTTGTCTCAGGAAACACTGAGTGTTTTATTAAAAACATTCACAATTCACAGCTGCAAACTATCCTGTCTTTATGTGTGAATCCAAGAATTGGCTAAGTGCTCATCCATGAGTTTAAGGACTTATTGGCAACTGCAAGAACTTGCTATTTTATTTGTACAGTAAAACTTCAGAGCAAAGTACTATCAGTAAGCTTTTTTTTTGCTCTGAAATATTTTCCAACTGTGGAAGCAGCATGACTTCAAAATATCCCTTGCTCAGGTGTTTTTTCAGGCAATGCCTACTGGAATGATCCCCATGTACATTTGTCAATGGGCCTTTCTTTTATTTAGTTTTAATTTTTTTTCTAGTTGTCTCAGGCTTTGAACAAAAGTTAGAATAGATGAGTACTTAACTCATTTGTTCATGGCTTCTCTGAAAATCTCTAAATACCTGAAAGGAGAATATACATTAATTGAAATTTGGAGAGTCTCAATGATCCTAAAAACAAATTGAAAGCTGTGGGGAAAGCCTAGTTCTTCTCAGCAGAAGCAATATTTTACATTTCCAGATGATTATAGCTTTGTGTTCACAATTCCTGTGTTGGACAATCCTGATACTTTTATACATCTGAGCTCTTTTCCAATGATCACATAGTGATGATTTCATAAGTGAACTGGAATGTACTTTTAGGCACATCCAAACCATAACCTCAGTCAAAAATATCAGTACCTGTGTCACAGGGTAAGAAAGGAGATATCCTTTAAATAGTGTGTTTCCAGAATGACACAGGGAATTTATAATTTGGGGATAAAAATCACAATTTGTGTTTTCCACTACAAAGCAAGCCCTCAGTTTTCAGCTCTCTGATAAACTGGAATAAGAGGGAAGGGAGCAGGATCAGAATTTCTACAGGAGAGTCCTTGTGGCACTGTGATTTATGCCATGTGTGCACAACCATGGTCTTTGTGCCATGATTTTCCCCCTTGCTGGGCAGAAAGGAGGAGCTGAAATGTGCTCAGGAGAGAATTTCCAGGTGCAAACCCCATTTGTCTGCCACTCCTGCTTCTGCTGTTCACAGCAATCACAGTTCCTGGGTTGTCAGCTCTTTTAAGAGGAGAAGGTGCCATCAATTCTTTTTCTAGTGATGACTTCACAACCAATGTTCAAATCCTGTTCTGCAGAGCGAGGGAAATCACCAAAGGAAAAGGTTTTTATGGCTTTCTCAAACTCTACTGCTCTTAGCTAGTGCTAAGTGATCCTTGCTGACAGTGGCAGGCCACTTTAGCCAAAAGTGTGATTACCTGCACACCATCACAATAATTATTGCAAGATATTCCTGTGTTAGACACCCAGTCGAGGTTTTGGCCACAAAAATCATCCAGGTTTATGTGTTCTATGACAACCACAAGGGTAAGGTCTAGACTTCCTTCTGAGGTCTGAGATACCTCCTCTGCTTTACTCTGGTGCAGGTTCTGCAGCAGCTCAGAGCAGCAGTGGAATGCAAGAAGGTCCAGGCAAAATTTATCACAGGTTTGGGCAGCTCTCTTTGTGCCTGGGGCACGTTCCTGTGGGAGCCTGCAGCCCTCAGAAGGCTCAGCAGGGAGAGAAGGCTGAGCAGGCAGGCAGGCTTTCAGGAGTCCTCACTCTTTTCCATACCAGAGGTCACCCCACTCTCCTCTGCCACCTTGGGCAGGTCCTGGGGCTGCCTGTGTGCTCTTTGGGGCTGCCTGTGTGCTTTTTTTGGGGGCTGCCTGTGTTACTTTAAGGGGGCTGCCTGTGTTGCTTTTTTGGGGGCTGCCTGTGTGCTTTTTTTGGGGGGCTGCCTGTGTTGCTCTTTGAGGGCTGCCCGTGTGCTCTTTTTTGGGGGGCTGCCTGTGTTGCTTTTTTGGGGCTGCCTGAGTTCCTTTTTGGGGGCATCCCATGCTCTTTTTGGGGGCTGCCTGTGTTTCCTTTTTTGAGGGGCTGCCTGTGTTGCTTTTTGGGTGCTGCCTGTGTACATTTTTGGGGGTTGTCGGTGTTGCTCTTTTTGGGGGCTGCCTGTGTTTCCTTTTTTGGGGGGCTGCCTGTGTTGTTTTTTATGGCTGCCTGTGTTGCTCTTTTTGGGTGCTGCCTGTGTTTTCTTTTTGGGGGCTGCCTGAGTTGCTTTTTTGGGGCATCCCATGCTCTTTTTGGGGGGCTGCCTGTGTTTCCTTTTTGGGGGGCTGCCTGTGTGCTTTATTTTGGGGCATCCCGTGCTCTTTTTTGGGGCTGCTGTGTTGCTTTTTGGGGAGCTGCCCGTGTGCTCTTTTTGGGGGCTGCCTGTGTTTCCTTTTTGGGGGCTGCCTGAGTTGCTTTTTTGGGGCATCCCGTGCTCTTTTTGGGGGCTGCCTGTGTTGCTTTTTTGGGGGGGGCTGCCTGTGTTGTTTTTTGGGGCATCCTGTGCTCTTTTTGGGGCTGCTGTGTTGCTTTTTGGGGAGCTGCCCGTGTGCTCTTTTTTGGGGCATCCTGTGCTCTTTTTTGGGGCATCCTGTGCTCTTTTTTTTGGGGGCTGCCTGTGTTGCTTTTTTGGGGTTCCCCTGTGCTTTTTGGGCATTGTCAGGAATGTTCAAGAGGAACAGGCTGTCCTCTGCAGGTTTCCTCTGAAAATGAGAGCAGGAGGTGGGTGGTCAGTGAGGGAACATGAGTTAATTTGAGAGGTGCTTCTTCCCTGGTGTTAAGCTGTGCATTTGCTCTTAAATTGATTTCTTCCTTATCTTGGCTCCATGGATGAAGCCATCTTAGTTAAAACTTTGGAGTCTCCCATCGAGGTGTCACTTAACAGGCTGCTTTTCAGAGAGGAGAAAAGCAGTTGCTGTCTGTCCTTTACTCTGAGTGTTTGCAGAGGACAAGATTAATGAGCTTTACATGTTCAGCCATGACAGGGGAAATGGTTGTTTGCTATTTCCTGATAACTCACCTCATGGTTCTTCCCCACTCAACCCTGAGATGTTTGTTTACAGAAGGCAGGAGAGAGATATAAGAATTTTGTAAATATTCATTGATAGTTCTACAGCAGCACTGAATTTGTGGTGGAGTTGCAATGGGTTGTTTTTCAGTGTTAAAAGTTCATTTTCCCAGATTTTCCAAATGTGCAAAAAGAGATGCTCTGGTACTGCCTGTACTTTGCTGTCCTCAATTAAAAAAAAAAAAAAATTAGAATCTGTAGGTTACACAGCAACATTCTTCTTGTGGAAATGATGGCAAACCTGGAAGGGGGGAAAAGAAGCATCCTGCTAGACACAAAATCAAATTTATATATGAAAAATCTGATGTTCACTGGGCTTACCTGTGGATTTGTTAAGCTTTCTGATAGAATAATTTAAAAAAAGGGAAAACACTTCAGATATCTGTAACTTGATGCTGTCAGAAAGAAGTGGGAGGTGATAGCTCAGGAGCTGCCAGGGCACAACAAGAGGGAGAATTCCTGAGCTCTGAGCAGAGGACTGCAACTCAATACTGAAGCACTCCTGCAAAAGGCAATTTAATTATAATTATTTTTTTATTTTTTGGTGCAAGTGTCCTATAGAGATCCCCCTCACCCAAAAGCTGTTCACATCCCCTGTGCTCATGACCATATGGATCTTTTGTTAGCTTACATTTTTACACAGCAGCTGTACAAATCTTCATCCTCGAGGCAGTGTTTGGTCAAGCAGCTGTAGCCTGCTCTCAGTCACCACCCACCTCCTCTGAGCTGCTGTGTGTTTTTACAGGAATCATAAAAATGAAACAGTTCAGGTGAAAATGTGGTGTGACAAAGGGCAGCCCACGCAGCAGTGAGGGAAGCAGCAGAATGTACTTGAAAGGAGGAAAGGTGGTGCACCAGAAAATTCTGTGTTCATGCACTTTCATAATGATTTCATTTGAACTTTTTCTGAGTGTGACTGTAAATTCTCAGTGTTTTCCCCTTTCCCTTTCATAGCACCTGAAATATGAGACTCAAACCTGCTTTTTCTTCCAAATTAAGCAGAGTCCTTATGGACACAGGAAGTAATGTGGCATATGACATCCTTTTTCTCTGGTGTCCCTCCAAAATCCACATGTTCATGCACAAACATGCCCACACGCTATTCTGGCAGTGAAATATTCTGCTCTGTGAATGATTAATGTATTTCCATTTGTGTGCCAGGTTTGTCTGAGCAGTTTGTGACAAGGAAAGTGTGATCATGGACAAGAGTTTAGGGGAAATCACTTGATAGTCACTCTCAGAGAAGAGTAGCAATGCAGACTTCAATAAATACTGGAGAACTCCTTGATTCTCCCAAGTGCTTACACACTGTGGGGCACAATTAACAAATTTAAACACATTTTTGCTTAATGTGCTACTTAGAATCTAGAGGCCATACTTCTTTTCAAAAGAATTCCCTTTGGGGAATATCTTTGGGACCTGCAGCTCATTTCTCTGGAAAAAAAATTGCTTTCCCTGAAAAAGCAGCTCAGTGGAGATGTTAGGAGGGATCTATCACAGTCAGTTTAATTCTCATGCCAAAGGAATTTGAGGGAGCTGTGCCCTCCGTGCAATGCTGAGTGTAAGACATGAAGCTGTCAAAAGGGAGTGGAGGGTGTTGGAGTTTCTCTAGCAGGTCAGAGTGACTCTGAGAAAAGTTCAAAAGTCTCTTTTCTCAGCCCGGTGCTTGAAGAAGGAGTCAGAGCTCTTCATTTTTTCAGTCTCCAGGTTGTTTATTGCATCTTATCTATAAAATTTTCTCTTTGCCCTGCCGAGGTCCATCCAGCAGGACAGTTCCAGGTGCTCTGCCTGCCCCCAGGGCAGTGTTATCTCTTTATACTAAAAACTACATACAACATGTTTACAATTACTTTCCAATACCTATTACCTATGTTAGACAGTGAGCTCCTACTCTAAACCAATCTAAAAGTGCCAACATCACCACTGAAGATGGAGGTAGAGAAGAAGAAGAAAGGCTAGACACACCCAAACCCCTCCATCTTGTCTCCAAAAACTCCTATACAAAAAATCCTAAAACTTGAATTTACACTCTGTGAGTACTTTATTTTTACACTATTTAAACTGCTGTAGCTTTTATCCCTTCATGTAAAGGTGGCAGTTTGCTCCATAGCTCTCAATCAAACCCACTGGTGTTTCAGGCTGTGTGCCAGGGTCTCCGAGCCCCCTAGAAAAACTCTCAGAAACTCTGAACTCCCAAAAAGATGTCTTGAGTTCCAGCAGGAGGGTACCAAGGTCACCTCATCCTTTTCTCCCGGGCAGTAACAGCCAGCATGGCCCCTGGGGCTGCATGCAGGGACTCTGGAGGCAGCTCTTGGCTTGTGTCTTGGGTGCTCTGCAAAATCTTCTTTGCAGCTGTGGAAACCTTCCAGATTCTTCAGTTAGGCTCTGCATTTTCCTGCCTCACTCATCCTTGTGGCTCCTGGCAGCCTGGGTCTCTTCTGCTCCCAGTGCTGCTGCCTTCCTCCCTGTGCAGCAATCTTCACTAGAACGCCAGTTTGGTGATGTTAGACCCTTTTGGGGAATGTTTTCCTCCATCATTTACATCCTGGCCTCTTCTCTTTCTTTGTGCGTGCTGCTCAAAAGGTTTTTAGCTTGGGCAGTGTTGTAAATGATCAATTCTGCAGCCAAATTTATAAAAATATTTTGTAAATTTATTAGATTGACAACCATAAATAGAATATTATAAAACCACCACAGCCAAGACATCACCAACCCCAGACTTTGACACTGGGTGAACTTGGGTCAGACCGACGTAGTGTCAGCTTTTCCCCAGAGTGTCACACCAACTGCTCCAGGTAGCCAGCTTATATACAGTTTGTTCTGCCTGGAGCAGAAATGACCTCAGATTTCTGTAAGTCCCTACATATGTATAACAGGAACTATACAGATTCAGTCCCGTACAAAAGTCAGTCCATAGGTTTGGATGGCTGGCTGGGCTCCTCGAAATTGTCTTCCTTTCAGCTGTAGCCAGGACATTGCTGCTTTTGGATGTAATCTCTCCCAGGTGTTGTTGGGTGAATGTTCTGGACATTCTTGGGAAATAGTCGGTGATCACCCAGGAAAGACTCATTCACTCGTTAATTGCCATGATTTTATCTGGGTGAGTCCAGGAAATCTTTTGGAAATGAAAAGCCCTGCTTCTGGCCATGGGGGTCAGATGCATGGTTGAATCTTTCAAAGTTTTATACAGTTTCCAAAGCATGAATTATCTACATGATATACTACACTCTGCAAATTCTTCTTTGCAGCTGTGGAAACCTTCCAGATTCTTCAGTTAGGCTCTGCATTTTCCTGCCTCACTCATCCTTGTGGCTCCTGGCAGCCTGGGTCTCTTCTGCTCCCAGTGCTGCTGCCTTCCCCCTGTGCAGCAATCTTCACTAGAATGCCAGTTTGGTGATGTTAGACCCTTTTGGGGAACGTTTTCCTCCATCATTTACATCCTGGCCTCTGGTTCTCTTTCTTTGTGCGTGCTGCTCAAAAGGTTTTTAGCTTGGGCAGTGTTGTAAATGATCAATTCTGCAGCCAAATTTATAAAAATATTTTGTAAATTTATTAGATTGACAACCATAAATAGAATATTATAAAACCACCACAGCCAAGACATCACCAACCCCAGACTTTGACACTGGGTGACCTTGGGTCAGACTGAGGTAGTGTCAGCTTTTCCCCAGAGTGTCACACCAACTGCTCCAGGTAGCCAGCTCATATTCAGTTTATTCTGCCTGGAGCAGAAATGACCTCAGATTTCTGCAAGTCCCTACATATGTATAACAGGAACTATACAGATTCAGTCCCGTACCAAAGTCAGTCCATAGGTTTGGATGGCTGGCTGGGCTCCTCAAAATTGTCTTCATTTCAGCTGGAGCCAGGACGTTGCTGCTTTTGGATGTAATCTCTCCCAGGTGTTGTTGGGTGAATGTTCTGGACATTCCTGGGAGATGGTCACTGATCACCCAGGAAAGACTCAATCACTCATTAATGGTTATGATTTTATCTGGCCCAGTCCAGGAAATCTTTTGGAAATGAAAGCCCTGCTTCTGGTCATGGGGGTCAGATGCATGGTTGGATCTTTATAATTTTTATACAGTTTCCAAAGCATGAATTATCTACATCATATACTACACTCTGCAAATTCTTCTTTGCAGCTGTGGAAACCTTCCAGATTCTTCAGTTAGGCTCTGCATTTTCCTGCCTCACTCATCCTTGTGGCTCCTGGCAGCCTGGGTCTCTTCTGCTCCCAGTGCTGCTGCCTTCCTCCCTGTGCAGCAATCTTCACTAGAACGCCAGTTTGGTGATGTTAGACCCTTTTGGGGAATGTTTTCCTCCATCATTTACATCCTGGCCTCTTGTTCTCTTTCTTTGTGCGTGCTGCTCAAAAGGTTTTTAGCTTGGGCAGTGCCTGTGGTGGGCACAGGAGCTGTTCCCTGTGTCCCAGCCTGCAGAAGGTGCAGAGAAACGTGGCTTTGGAGGCAGACCCAAACCAAGGGGTTGTTAAGTGCAGGAACAGGGCTTTGTCACTCCATCTCCAGCCTTGTGGCAGGGCAGCAGGTGGCAGAGTGTGAGCAGCACGGGAAGCCACCGGGAAGTGACATCCACGGCAGAGGAGGGGACATCACTGCCAGTACAGAGAGCAAGGCCATCATCTGAGCAGCCAGAAAACGACCTTCACCTCTCCTGGCCCTGCCTGACCCTGCAGCAAGCACGCTCAAACTGGGAAAGGCACATGGCACATGGGGCAGATGAAGTCATAAAAGCCTGGCAGCCGGCGCAGTTCGTGTCTTTCATAACACCTGTGAAGAAGCAAACGGGGGGACAGGGACTGGCCAGACATCAGTGCAAATCAATCTGCTTTTCACCATCTCAGGGAGGAAAGGCAGACTGGAAAGGCCTGCTGAGCAGATCTCTTCTCAAAGATAATGTGCTGCCACATGTTAGTGGAACTTGCAAAGCAAGATGGGCTCCAGAAGCTTGAGTGACTCTGGGGCTGGTGGAGGGATAGAAATTTTTCCCCCCCCCCCTTTTTTTCCCCCCCCTTTTTTTCCCCCCCCTTTTTTCCCCCCCCTTTTTTCCCCCCTCTTTTTTTCCCCCCTCTTTTTTTCCCCCCTCTTTTTTCCCCCCTCTTTTTTTCCCCCCTTTTTTTTCCCCCCTTTTTTTCCCTCCTTTTTTTTCTCCTCCTTTTTTTTTCTCCTCCTTTTTTTTCCCCCCTTTTTTTTCCCCCCTTTTTTTTCCCCCCTTTTTTTTCCCTCCTTTTTTTTTCCCTCCTTTTTTTTCTCCTCCTTTTTTTCTCCTCCTTTTTTTCCTCCTCCTTTTTTTCCTCCTCCTTTTTTTTTCCCTCCTTTTTTCTCCTCCTTTTTTCTCCTCCTTTTTTTTCCCCTCCTCCTTTTTTTTCCCTCCTCCTTTTTTTTTCCTTTTTTTTTTCCCTCCTTTTTTTTTTCCCTCCTCCTTTTTTTTTCCCTCCTCTTTTTTGTTCCCTCCTTTTTTTGTTCCCTCCTTTTTTCTCTGTTTTCCTCTCTTTTAACTTGGGGTTTCAGCAAGCCTGAGATAATTCAGTGATCTGCTTTCTGTAACTCTTCAGTGCTCTGTTTGGGACTGCTCTGCACCCACTGAAACACCTTGCTGTGGTTTGTGCTGCTGCCTGGGTCTGATTTATTTTACCAAAACTTGTGCAGGAAACACTAGTAGTAGCCTTTTTACACTGATGTAGAGGAGATATTTCCTTGGCTTTGGAGCTTTTAAGGGAAACCTTTAACTGAGTTAGAAATTCTTTTTCTTGTCATGAGACAAATACCAGTTTTGCTGGTTAGTTCTGCATTGGAGGCTCTCTGAGCCAGTCTTCCAGTGGACTTTTGAGAAAACTTCCCAGTGACTGCCTAGAAATAGATGTCAGATGGCTTTGAAGCTGAATTAACAGGTCTTTGATGCTTGAGACTGGACTCCCTCTGTTTCTTCTGGCTTTTTCCGTGCACACACCTTCTCTGTGCCAGGCTCTGCAGTGGTGCAGGGGTTTGAATGAGCTGAAAGGTGTCTGTGGCTGCCAGGGGAAGGACAGTGTGCCCAGGGCTGGCAGGAGGACAGGAGAGCCACCTTTCTCACAGCTGTAAGAAGTGATTTGATGAAACCACATTTGTCAGCTGTGCTCTGGTTCTGCTGCTAACTTTTGTTTTCCTGAAAATCTAGAGGGAAACTTACTAATCTCGCCTGTGGGGAAAAAAAAAAAAAACCAAACTAGAAGATTTCTGTTTTCTGTGGTTTACTAATCTGTGATCTGCTCTGTAGGATTAACAATCCAGCACAGACTTTTTTAATCCATGGGCTGCTGATAGTACAAAGCTTCAGAGCTTCTCTCAGGCAGGGATGGGTGATTCTCACCTTGCCAAGTCTCAGCTCCTGCACAGGGGAAATGAAACCTCACCTCTCTGGGTGAGCTGAGCCTCCTGAGTGACCCTGTGGGGGAAGAGCTGCTGAGCAATTTGTTGGGAGGAAAGGCAAAACCTCCCAATTAACTTCCAGAGGATCATATTTTTTTTGGCTCTTGGCCACAAATGTTTAATAGCAAGTCAAGCTTGGCAGAGCAGCCTTTCTGCCCAGAGCTGAACTGGTAAGTCAAATTCACTACTCTTTGACAAGTTAATTTTGACTTCAGGCTTGGGGACAAATCACAAAGGAACACGAGGAATTGTGCAGCAGCTGTCACAGGAGGAGGGGGAAAGGAAAATAAAAAATAACAAGGACCAGTGTGGAAGTCATGGCATACTACTTTAGGAAGCATAAAACTTGCAAAAGTGTCCCTGGAGCAGAATTGCTCATATTTCTGAGTTTTCCTTCATGAAAGGAAATCCAGCCAGTTGTTGAACCAGCCAGCTACTCCACAGATGTTAGCTTGGCTACAGCTCCACACAGTTCTGGAAGTAAGGGAACACATCACATGTGCTGTGTACACAACTCAAATTACGTGTCTGACTTGTCAAGAAAAAGGATTTTGAGCATAAGGCAAAAGCAGTAAAATGGTTCTGCTGGGACATTTTTGGTGGCAAAGTTTTCATTAAAAAAAAAATATATAAGCTTTGGCATCTCTGGGTTTGGAGATGAGAGAGAAATATGACACTGAGCTTGCAGAGTTGCTTGCTCTCAGGCTGAAGTGTGCAGACATGAATGTGCTTTCAAAACAAGGAGGAAAAGTGAGGCTGTGCTGCCAGGGGAGAGACATGAGTGACTTGTGAGAGTTAAAAGAGCATTTGCTGTGGGAGCTGCCAGGGAGATGCAGGGAGAGAACAGGGAGAAGTTGAACTAGAAATGCAAACTGTTAGAAATAGAAGGCTGAAAAGATCAGATTGTATCAGTGCTTACCAAATGTCTCAAATTGAAAGCTGGAAAGGAAAAAAGAAAGCAAAAAAACCCAAAACCAAACCTTCCTTCTCCTCTCAATCAACCCTTCACTTTTTGAGGACATGGTCTTCATTCAGAACTTTTTGCTCTCCTGAATAACAGTTAATTCAGGATGAATTATTCTGCTTGAGAGGAGCTCAGCCTCTTATTTACCAGCTAAATAAGCTGAAAGTTGGGTAATTTTATTTAGTTGGGAGCACAGTTCAGAAAGCACCACTCCCAGATTCCAGCAGACCATCAGCACCAAAGGAAGAGAAGCAAAAGGAGAAACAAAGTTAGTGAGTGAAGAATTGTGATGGAGCTGCAAATGGTAGACTTAGCCACAGATGGATGTGAAATTATTTTCCTCTCATCTTTGTGCAGGGAAATTCATTTTTGCCTGCATGCAGCAGGGCAGCTTTGAAGCAGCTCTTCACATGTGACATAAATATGTATGAGAAAATGTTTATGGCAAGATTAATCCCTTTCTGCATCTCAGTCGTGCAGGCTGCCTCAGAATGGAGTTCAAATGCCAATCCCAGAATACCAAGAGCTCTACTTGAGCCTGTTGTGGAATGCCCTCAGCAAAGGGAGAGGCAGGATGGGGTTCAGCCCAAACCCCTGGCTCCAGCTGCCTGCTGAACCTGTGCCCTGCCTGCTCTGTGGATGGGAGCTAGGAAAGTTTTCCAGGGGTTTGTAATTTCTTTGACTGCCTCTGGTCTCTGCAGTTGGTAATACTGACCCAGATCTCTTATTCAATCAATCCTTTTTCCCAAATTAGTGGGATGTTATGACTCCTCTCCCTGGCTGTGCTTGCATTCCTGTTTTCCAAGTTTGTTTGAGCTGATTCCCAGCGAGCTTTGGAGTGTGCTAACTGTATAGAATGCATTACTTTGCCATCTGTTCCAGGAGAGACACTTTCCCCATTCCATCCCATCCTGCAATTACTGAAACTCCACAGTGAACTCTGCAAAGCACAGGTATTTATAGCCTTGTAAGCATACTCTCTTCTGTTCCAGCAAGTGTAGACAAGGAAAAAACTCTGTTCAACTTCTGCAGGTTTTTTTTCCTTAGTACTGAGAGAGATATTTACATGATAGTCTAATAATGAATTTAATTCTCTTGCATAAACACCATTACTCATGTGTTGAAGGTCCAGGTAAGATACATGATTTGAGATTCAGCTCCTGTCATGGATAAACATTGAGTTGGGGTTCAGATTGTGTGTAAAATCTGTGCTGCTCCAAGTCAGCCCATTTCCAGTGGGAGCCCAGGCTCTGCTAAATGCACCTTTCCTACAGCTCAGCTGCAGTCTGGGCTTCTGAATGGGCTGCACCAAATATCTAATGGTGAGAAACAGCCCCAGACAACTGCTTTAATTAACTATTTTAAAATGCTGCTTTTCTGTTCTGTGCTTTAGCCTTGGCTTTTTTCTTTTTTTTTTTTTTTTTTTTTTTTAACTTTCAAGGATTGCTGCAGAGCAAGAGAAAATGGCAGGGAGGAATCACCAGGCATGTAAAAAAACTTTTTTTTTTATTAGCTGCTCTCAGCAGATTTATGTGCTGTAATTTTTGGAGGTTTTCTGTTTCTCTTCCTGGAGAAGAAGGCTTGGAAGTGGATTCTAGATTTATTTTTTTTTAAAAAAGTGCAGGCAGAGAACTTTGTTATGACTGAGCTGAAGATGCCCCAGAGCCAGCAGTGCTGTGGCAAGGTGCTCTCTGGGGTGAAGCAAGAACAAAGGTGTGTTTTCTGTCCCCAGAGCTGCTCCTCTCCCTTTCCTGGTAACCACAGCCTGTAAGGCCCCTGGTTTTCTGCAGGTGTTGGTGCAAGTTGGAAATGTGATCCCCAAAACCAAAATATGAAATATGTAAAGCATGACTTTGGGAAATAAGGCATGCCTGAACCAGACCAGCTCCTGCAGAAAGTTCTGAAAACACAAACAAAACTGCAAACACAACTGGATCAGAATCCTCTGTTATGTAGCAGTGTACAATAAAACACTTCCTTAGTGGAAAAATTATTTGTTTTCAACTCTTTTGGAGCTGTTTTGGCAATATTCACAGTGAGGTTTAAGGTGTTTATAGCACACCTGCTGACAGGAATCCAATAATGGATTCAGAGGCACAATCCAGCCTTGTTATTTTTAAGGCAGAGTGCTTAATAAGCATGAACTAATACAGAAAATTTGCCTGGTAAAATAAACTGTGAATACTTTAATCCATTTACCCTAATGCTTAATGTTAAGGAAGAGGAACCTAGTGTGTTGATTAGAGCTTTTCACAAAGAAAAAACTAGTTCAAAGTGGGGTTTTATTTTTATTATGGTGTGCTCACATGAATGCAAAGTGGGGAGTTTGCTTGGAGAACCCTGCCCCATTGGGTTGGGTTTTTTTTTTTTCATTTGATCTAAAACAATTTTGATTTTGCTTCAATGTGGGTACAAAATGAGTCATTGTTTATTGACCAGAGGTATTGGGTCTGAAACCTGTGTGCAGCCAGAGGAAATTCTAGGTGGGAAGAGACTGCTGGAGACTGGTCCAGACTTCTTTCTAAAAAACAAAGAGCCTGGGTGAAATTGTTTAGGATGCTGGCAAGCCATGTCCAGAACACTACCATCAAGGGATATGAAAAATCAAAAGCTAAGCATAAGGAAGAGGTTAGGATTTTGTGTTAAATGATGTTCCTGGAAAATTTTTATTTTTTTTTTTTTATTTCTGCCTCCTTCAGAAGTGTTTTCAAGTATAACTTTTACATGGAGAGAAAGTTAAATAACACTTAAAACCAAAACAAAATTAAAATAATACTGAGAAAATAACAGAAACTGGTTGGTTTGAACTTTTGTTGGCAATGGTGGCTCTTGGCTTGAGGGCAGTTTGTTCAATACCTGGCTGATTCACTCTTTCCCAAACTGCTGCAAGTTGCCTTCAGAGCAGAAATATTTACATGTGCTGCAAAAGGTGGGAAAGTCTGGAGTCTGAGTGACTCTGAAAGAAGTGAAAATCTTAATAAGAAAAGTTTAGTTTAGGCTTTTGTCCCCAAATTCTGTAATTCTAAAGATCTCTATTGCTTTCCTCCCACGTTTGCCACAGTTAACAGAAAACTAAAAGTTTTATGCATGCCTTTTACAACAGGAGGGATTTTTCTCTC
Organism: Haemorhous mexicanus; assembly: GCF_027477595.1. Classification (NCBI taxonomy): domain Eukaryota; kingdom Metazoa; phylum Chordata; class Aves; order Passeriformes; family Fringillidae; genus Haemorhous; species Haemorhous mexicanus. The sequence goes on along the minus strand of NC_082348.1, from coordinate 28,982,309 downwards.
TTTTCATGCTTTAGAGTTTTCTGCCTGAAATATATATAATTTATGGCTTGTTCAGAAATTTCCCCTTTGATGGAGATAGTCAAAGAAATAGAGAACCTTTTCCCCTGATCATGAGAAAAATAATCTTTGGGGTTTTCCTGTTGAATTTATCTTAAAATGTTTGGGGATTTTTTTTTTTGCCCACTGAGTAAGTATCAGGGGAAATTTATGAGGAATTTTTAGGTCAAAAAAAAATTGAAGATTTGTGCATCTACTCAAGACTGTTTTGATGAGAAGTAACAACACCCCACATATTGGGAATATTAACAACCTTGAGATGGGAGGGAGTTAAAAAGGCCTTTCCTGGGAAAAATTTTACTCCAACAAAGCAACCAGTTCCACTTGATGGTTTAAATCCTCAGCAAAGGACAAATCAGTTGAAACAGTAATTTATTTATTGATCAGCCCTGGCAAACAGAGTTTTGCACAGTTTGAGCCACCAGCCAGCTTTTCCCTGAGTGAAAGTGGTGCAGGAGTTCTATCCCTTGTGAAGACTGCCCCCTCAGAACTGGGATTTTTACCTTTTCTTTTGAAATTCAAAGGTAGAAAAAGGACCTTTATTAAGAGGTAATTTTTGGGGTTTTTGTTTTCAATCTGTTGGGTTGATTCAGGTCACTGAAAGGACCCCTCTGTGTAAGGCTGCCTCTTTGAGGGGGTCACCTTTCAGCATGACCTGGTTAGTCAGTCTGCACTGACTAACCAGGTGCTGACACGACACTAAAAGTCAAAGAAAAGAAATTAAAGACACTGTAAGATGAAGGACAGCTGGAGATTTTAGTAAGCCAATTTTATTCTGACCAAGAGTGAAACATAAGAGGTGTGTTTTCCTTTCCTCTCATTGAGTTCCCCATCCTTCTGAAATGAATTTCACTGATATTATGTCAGTTGTAGGGAGGAAAAAAAAAATAAATCCTCTACATGCATTTCCAGTTTAATTTTATCTGATTTCTTCTTGAGAATTTAGAAGACAAAGCATTGAGGAGGAGTATAAACAGCATGAATAAAAGTCATCTACTCTTGTCCCAAATGAATTAAAGATTCTGATCTGGAGTGAGCATCTCTTTTTGTGTGCCTTACCAGGGCACCTCCTGGCCTCCAGAGCTCCTCAGCAGGAAGCAGACAGATCTGTCTTCATCAATTTCACACCAAACCATGCTCTTTATTTATTTTTTTTAAACTGTAGCAGAACTGCATGGTTCGTGGTTGGCTTTAAAAATAAAAAACAGCTTGCAGAACTTTTATTGCACCATTTGTGTTTTAATAGGTGCTTTAAAAGGGTTTTTAATAGGAAGGGAAATTACCCAAATATTGTAGTCAATGTAATTTTTGCAATGTAAAATTTTGCAATTCCTCACAGCTGAGTCCTTGGGAGCACCCGTGTTGGATTCTGTGAGTGGCAGAGAGCTGGGGGATGGACTGTGGGAGCCCAGCCAGTGCTTGTGCACTGCTGGGGCTGGGCTGTGATCCTGCTGCCCTCCTGTGTGCCCCAAAATGTGAACGTGGGGCTCTCAGCAGCCCCTGTCCCACGGGATGGTCCCTTCCTGGCGTGTCCTCCTGCTTCCTGGAGTCATGGAATCACAGAGCAGTTTCTGCTGGAAAGGACCAGTTTGGGCTTGAGGGCAGAGGTTTGGAGCTGGGCAGGAGCTGAGCAAGCCAGAGCCCTTTGCTGGGGAGTTTGTAAAGCAGCAGAATCCCCCTGGTCTGGTTCTTAGCACACTCCACAAAGGTGGAGGAACAAAACCCTGCTGTGCTCTTCAGTGCCTGCCCACATCACCAGGCAGACTATTGCAAACCCCTGCTTCTTCTTCAGGCTGCTGCCTCTTGGCATTAGGATTCTAGTGCAGGTTTTTCTCCTCCCATCTGTTCCTATGCTGCAGATCACACTCCTTGTTTTGTAAGTGGTTTTGTGTCCATCACAGGGGTGCAATCCCATTGTCCTGTGTGCAGCTCTTCCCCTCTGAGCTTATGATTTAATCCATGCATTCCCTGAAGTGGCCATGTGGGGTTTTCCTTGGTTGGTTTTCACTCACCTGTTTGAAGGAAGGATGAGCAGCCCTAGAGAAGGTTGCAGATGGAGCCATAACATCCTGGAAGAAAATAATCCCCTTCATACTTGCACTCCAGTACTGGCAGCAGGCTTCAAAACCCACCATGAACCCATGGCAGGATTTCATTGCTTATGTCAAATATAATCCAGATGAATTGATTCTATAAATGTCATTTTTCAGGTCACTTGGGCAAGCTAAACAGGCCTGCAGGTGTGAATAAGTGAATTTCTGGTAGTGTGCTGTCTTTGCACCCTCCAAGCAGGATCAGTCATGGTGCCAAAGTTTGCCCTGCATTTCCTAGAAATTGCTGCAAGGGGAGAGCCAGGAGGATCATCCAATCCATCTCTGCTCCTTGGGTGGTGGGCATTAAATGTTCCTTGGTGCTTCTGATGGAAATGGACTTTGGAGAACACTGAGGTGAACTCCACAAGTCTCTGCAAATAACTGAGGTGTGTTGTTTTAACTTTCTCCCATGCTGGCACATTGCTGATGTTTTAAGTGAATCTCTTTTGTCCAAATTGAGTAATTAATGCATTCTTCAAGTGGAACTGGTAAACTGTTGGCTGCTGCCCTCTTAGCACCCTTTTTTATTTTGTCTTGTCATTCTACTCTGCCTCTCTTACAGAAAACTGCTTTCCTTCAGCTCTCCTTGAAATGGTATTTTCCAGCCCTTGATGTTTCTTTCACCTTCTCTGAACTCACCAGGAAAGCTGATTAAAAACTAGTGCCAAACACTGGGCTCAGCTCTCTGTGCCTTTTAGAAGGCACACTTCCCAGCTGGTCACTGGATTCCAATGACAACAACTCAGCCCTCTTGGTCAGGATTGCAATTTTCCATTCAATACCTGTGTGTAGACCTTTCATTTCCTAAGCATGCCTTCCTCTATCTCATCTCTTTTGGTTTTGAACACTTTCCTTCAATTTGTCAAAATCAGTTTGAAGTCTGAAGTTCTTGCAGCCACTCCCAGTATTTTGACCCTTCTAAGGGTTGTAGCTGCTTGATTTTATTGTGTTAGCCAATAAAGAATATTTAGAAATAATAAATTTATAAATGAATTGTTGAAGGTAGTTGGGCCTGAGGCTGAACCCTTTTCAAGACCAAATTTAAGTCTTACCAGCTGACAGCAAACTACAGATGACACTTTTAAAGAACGATTTTCTGGGAGCTGTGCCCTGTTCCATGAGCTTGCTTAGGGAGCTGTCACCTGAGGCAGTGCCAGAAAACCCTCTTGAATTCAGGACAATCACAACTGCTGCTGTCCCGTGTCTGCCAGGCCAGCTCCCCTGCCAGGAAACAAAACCAGCTCAGCATGGCCTGTTTTCAGCAGTTTCATTGCTGTTTATTACCTTGCTCTCTGCCAGGTGCTGATGAAGTGTTCAGCAAACAGCTTTTTCTCAGGGATTCCTGGGCCACTGTGGCTTTGCAGCTCTGCTGGTGGTGCTGAGCAACAAATCAGTGCCTGGGCTGGAGGGGAGCTCCTGGGGGTGACTGGGGGTGTGACCCTGCTCTCATTTATTTGGATTGTATGTGGATTTATTTGTGCACTTGGTGCTGCTCTGTCCTGCTCTGCAGTAACCTCCTGAGCAGTGGGAGCTCCTCATGCTGGGGCTGCCTTTTCCCTTGGTCAAACCTGGCTCTGATTCCACAGCAACTTTGCATTTTAGAGTTTGGAATGTGAGTCATGTCTTTACAAGGATGCTTAGCTCTGCTGCTGACTGAAAAAGTTCTGGGGCCTGCCTTTTGGAATGCTGGCAGCATGGATGGCTTTCCTTGCTCTTGAATTTTGGAATGCTCAGCTTCTGCTAAGAGGGAAATCCCTTACAGAATTTTTTTGTCACTCATCTTGAGAGTAAGACTTGGTTTCTCCCCAGCATGAAGGACTGGCAACATCTGAAACATCTCCATAAATAGCTTCTGCAAGTAGTTCAGCCATGAAAAATATTCCTTTATTTCCCAGTCTGAAGCAAGATTATGTTATTTGAAATACATGGTCAGAAACTTTCAAACCTTTTCTGCTATGCCTGGAGTGTATTAGAAATGGGAATTGTTGGAACGTGAATTAAATTCCAGATAAGAAAGTTTCCTGGTATGCAAAGCAAGTTCCATTTTGGCTCTTAACCTGCCTGTTACATCCCAGTTAAACAGCCAATGCTGTTTATGTTCCTTTCTCTTGCCAAGGATTTTTTTCTTCATTATTTTTTGTAAGTGCAGCATCCATCTCGTATTATTTAACTGTCTTCTTTTTCTTCTGGAGCTCACATGCAATTGCAATTGAGGTTTTTATACATGTGAGCCACTCTTGATGGTAGCTACAACCAATTAGTTGTTCTAATTAGAAAAAAAACTTCAATTTTTTTTTTTTTTTAAGGACATGTGTATATGGAAACAAAGTGAAAATCTTGATATTTGATGAGGAGAAATGCCAGTGTCTCATCTCAGCAGACTAAAAGGGCAACCATGGAATGTGAAATATTCATCTCAGTGCTGCCACCAGCTTTATCTTGCCTGTGCCAGAGTCCAAGCTTTAACATGACAACTTAAATGTGCATCTCTCTTTATACCATGCAAGGTGATTAAGAAGCTGCTTTTTCTTAGTCCCCTTTGTCCATCTGTCACTGTCCTATTGTCACCCTGAGAAGAGCAGAGGGGCTGGTTCCTTCTGGACAACAATAATTCACTGTGGTTTTCATTTTCCCCTGTGAAATTTGTACCAAAGATGTTGTCCTGGAGCAATGAACCTGGGGGCAGATGGACCTACCCTTTGAACTGCACAACCTTCCACCAGAATAAACCCTGGCAAGTATTACAGGGGGTGTTTTTTTTAGAGGCAACAAACTGGGGGTTTCCATCTAGCAAAAATGATGGCATCAAGCTGTATTTCAGGCTTTATGGATTTATTGCAGTTTCCATTACCAATGCATTTTTAATGGAAAAAATTGGAAAAATCAATGCTATCTACAGCAGAAAGAGATGCAGGCCCTTTCTTTGAAGGCCTGCTGTGCTGGCAGGTGCTTGTACACCTGAGAGAATCAGGGAGGGAGGAGCAGGGTCACTGCTTAGTGCAGGATTGACTTTGTTTCCTTGGCAAGAAAGGTGAGTCCCCCTCTGAGGGGGCTGGATCCTGGCCAGAGGCAGGGCTGGGAGCTGTGGGGCTGTCTCCCACACTGAAACCCCAGTGCTGGAAACATCTCTTGGGTTCTGTGACCTTTTCAAACTACCTGGCTGCCTCCTAGCCTCTGAGACAACGATTTATCCTCCCAACGTGGCACACAAGAGGATAACTCCTTATTTTCCCTGAATTAAGCAAGCTTTTCAACTCCTTATTTTCCCTGAATTAAGCTTTTCTTTAAGGTTTTCTATTGGTCCAGGTGACTTTGAATAACCTTGAGCCCTGTTTATCTGGCATTAATGAACCCCAGGGTAACAACTTGGTGGGTTCCTTTGACCAAGGCCAGCTTTGGAGATCCTGCTGACTTGCTCCTCTTGCTGTGCCAGTGCCACATCTGGGGTGACAGCAGTTTGTCACACACCAGATGCTCTGGGGATGGTCAGGAAGCTCTGCTCAGCCTCTTGGTCCTGTGGAAGATGTTTCCTTGTGCTCCTCTGTGTGTGTGTGTGTGTGTGTGTGCATAAATAACTGGATATCAGTTCAATTTCTGGTGTAGCTTTCTTGGAAACCTTCCAATGGAAATCTTTTACTTGGGAAATCAGTTTTCAAAGGCCAGCTTTTAAAAAAATAATATTCAGCTGTAACATATATGAGAGAGAAAGGAGTTTTAGATTAAGCCAGACATCAGGGATGCAGGAGATTCAAGGTCAAGTTTCTGCCATGCAGGTTTTCCTCTGCCCTCCTGGGAGAGTCCTGGAAGTATTATTTGCCTGTTTCAGAAGCATGTCTGCCACATTTTTAATTTTCTTTTTTTTTTCACATTTCTTCCCTGTTCTCAAAGGGAGAATAGGATCTAGATTGCCTTTCCAGGTTTTGGTTGAATGTTTCTGGTTTACAGTTCTAGATAATAAAAGTAAATTTCTCTAAAATGCCTGGAAATACTTATTTTAATTTTTGTATCTCTACTGCATTTTAGAAAGGATTGTTGAAGGAAGAATTTATTTTCTGTGTTTTTGCTTTCCTCCAAAATCAGAGTATTGTTAAAGGCCTTCCTGTGTTTGTGCAGGCGCACATGCATGCAAGTTTTCTTTTCCTGCTTGTAAACCAGCTTTCTCTAGCAGTGTTTTGGGGGATATGGAGCCTGTGCTCACCTCTTGCTTTCCAGGGCAGCCTGAGCTGGAGCTCAGCAGGAACACAAACAATTGTCTTTACCAAGCTGGGGCCAAAGAATGCTGGAAAATGTGTCCAGCCAGAAGTGCTCCCATGTAGCACAAAACACCTCGTTTTTTTCTATACTTTGATAGTTTAAGCTCAAAAATGCCCTTTTAATTTTTTCCCCCAAGTTTTGAATAGTTGGTTTATTCCACAGAACATTTTATCACCATCAGAAACAGCTGATCTGGAGTTGAAACCCATCATTTTGATGTGAAGCTTTCTATTTCTCTTGTGAACGATTAACTTGATTAAACACATTCAGTCTCACTTTATTTCCCATTTATCACAATTATGCAGAACATATTTTTAATTAGAAAGGAATCCTTTCTTGCTCAGATTGAGACAACCCTATGAAATAATCTACAGAGGTGGGAGCTCTAGTTTTTCATTCTGTTAGAATCAAATGCTGTTGCAGTGAGTTCCAAATCCTTCCCCCCAGCTGGCAATCCCCTTTCACAGATAAGGTTGTAGATGTCTCAGTTCTGTTGGTTTTCAGCATGAAAAGCCACTGTGTGTTAGCCCTTTGCAGGCATTTCCAACATGCATTTGAAAGGCAGCCAAAGTGTAGGAGTTTGATTTGGAATTAAATAATTCTTGAAAGAAGTGACACATGCATGGGATCAGTCAATTGTGTTGCACTCCAAATATGAATTCTTTTTGCTTCCAGATCACTGTTGGCCAAAATATTTTATTTTGAGCAGATCCAAGAGCTTAGAGCTTTGCTAGGAATTAAGTCTCATTTGAATTTATCTCACTTTTCCAACCAGCAGCCTTTTTTTCCATGCAGGATGATTCACCTATTGCTCAGCAGTCTGACCCTCCCTTACCCTGACAAACCAAAGAGTTTTGTGAGGAAGGAAATTTGTGTCAATCCCAAGAAGCCCTTGTGGGTCTTTGTGGTTTGGAGCTTGCTTTCCTGATGTCAGGTGATGTTCCCAATGCTCAGGCTGCAGAGATAATGTTGAATTTGCAGGGCACTGCTGGTGGTGTTCTGCTCTTTTCTCTGTCCCTGCCCTTGCCTTGCACCTTGCCCCTGCTCCCATCCTGCTCTAAAAGCTTTGTGGAGAGGGGCAGCTGAGCAGGCTGAGGGGAGTTTTCTTTGCCTTGTGATCCGTGAAAATTTCAGAAGAACCCCTTCTGATGAGAACTAGCAGGAAAGATGTGTAATGCTCTCACATTAGCAAAGAAATGCAGGAAACAAAACGCACGCAGTAGTCAGGGTAGGAAAATAGCACATGGAGACAAACCAGTGAGGTCAGCTCCAACCTGAGCACAGGACTGAGCTGCTTTCAGTCTGCTGGGGCCATCTACAGGCACCTGACATTGCAATTTAACCCTGCTGAAAATGCTGAGTACCTTTGGCAATGCATGAAGTGACCCCATGAGCTCTGTGCCCTGCTCACACTGTCCTGGGCAGCCCACCCAAAGGGCTGGGCAATGCACAGAGCTGCAGCTGCTGAGTCCTGTTAGTGTCATGAGGGACTTTCAAGGAGGGGGAAGGTAGGTCAGCAAGCAGAAAGCATCAGGAAAGATTTTGGTTTTTTTTTTTTCTTCTCTCCAAACTGAGTGTAGCATATCAAGGACAACCATTGGTACAGCAGGAGCATCTCCCAACACCAAACCCTGCTCCAGGGTTTGTTATAACTCCTCTCTAGAGACAAAAAGCAAACACAAAACTATCACAGCTGGATCTAGGAGCTGTCCTGGGCTTTCAGAAGGGTGTGTTGAGACAAGGGTTCCCTCACAGCTGAGGGAAGGACCAAAAGGGAAACAGAGCTGCTGACCACTGTGGCATTCCCCAGAAGGCTGCTTTGGCCAGCTAAATCTTATTATTATGGCCTGTTTGTGCAGCTGTGTGAATCAGAGTGCTCACAGCCATCAGAGTTTTGAACAACACCTTTGGTGTGACCAGCAAGGGTTCTTCCCACCGAGTGGAAAGAGAAGCATGCTCTCCAACACAGAGACCCTGTTCCTGCAGGCTCTGTGGGGCTGTCTGGAGGATAAATAAATGGCAATAAATGAGTGAGCACAGATGGGGTATAAGCAGCATTCTGCCCAGCTGAACATCTCTGAGCAGAGCTGAGAAATGGCATTGTGGGATGTGGATGGAAATAACTGCACAGCACAGTTCAGAGCTCTCCATGATGAACCTTTGCAGACCTTTACTGCAGCCTGTTCAAATATTTCCTGTGTCTTGGGGAGAGCTCTGCCACCAGCAAGCCCTCTCTGGGGTTGAGCTGTAGTTAGTCAGTCCCAAATCAGGATCATCACTGGAAGATGGAAATAGGACCAAAAAAAAACCCCAAATGATTTCAAAATGGAAAAATCTGGTTTGGGCTTTTGCTTAATCAAATTGTGCTTTTATGCCTTTGCCAAATGCCTCATGGTGATTAAGATGTGGATAACTTTTTAACTTGAGAGATGTTCTTTTATTTTAGGGTAATTTTAAAGCTGTGCATGCATCACATGTCTGAGCTACCTTCTCAGCTGCCACTGCTGAGCAGTCCAAATGCTTTATTACAACCTTGTTATAGAATTAGGTGAGTAATTGCATTACTCTGAGTGCCATCCTGGTCTGAGAAATGAAACAAACAACTGTAAAATCACCTGTAATTATATAGTTCCAGCATGATTGAATCTAATGCATTCTGTAAAGGTGGAGTGCTGGCCTTTGTAAAATGGCTGAGTTTTTAATTCAAAACTGCCTGTACTAGCTAAAAGGAACATGTATGGAGCTCTCCTAGCAACTCTGCAGGAGAAGTTTAGGTGTCATATTAATTGTGCTTACTTTAACATGGATCCAATGGCAATTTTTAACTAAGGGATATTCCAGAGCTGAAATTCACCTTAACTGCTAAGATAATTGCTATATGCTCACTATAGCATTAAAACACTGAGTGTATTTCATAAATGAATAGTTATGTTGCAGTTTCTTATTGATATGTTTCTGCCTAATGGTGCTGTGGTGTGAGTACTGTAATTATTAGCTATTCATTTCCCATTATTTCCTTGGGATTTTTTTGTCATTTACTAATGTTCTATAATATACCATAATGCTTGCTGAATTAATGTTTGCCAGTTTCATGTTTCCCCCACTGAATATGTACAGATAGTGTGCTACCAAAAGACTTATGGATAATGGAAAATGCAATAAAAATTAGTTGTTCCTTTTGAGGGATCTGAAATGATGTTTCCCTGAAACCAGTACCTGTAACTTGAAGATGAATTAGTGCAAAGAGGAGTGCTCAGCCTAAAGTGCAGATCATTTTAAATGTGGCTGAAGGAAATCAAGCATCAGCTCAGTAAAATGGAGTCCTCTCTCTTCCAGTGGTATTGACATCATGTGTTCCTGTGGTAGCTGGGGAGGTGGGCTTGGGCCAGGCAGGGCTCTCTGCAGCTCCCCAGTTCAGCTGGACAGATCATGCTTCACTGCAGGGGAGGCAGTTTGATTGGCTTTGACTGGGGACAAAAGCTCTGTGTGGTTTCAAAGAATGCAAAGGAGGACTCACAGAAAAACCAATGTGTAATGGCATGGTCTCTAAACAATGAAAATTAGGAGAGAGGCCTTTGTTCAGTATGTTCAGCAGACAGAGGTAGCAGCTATGTGTACATTTTTTTCACATAAAAAGACTGGCACACACCTTACACAGCTGCTGGCAGGAGAGTTTGGATTTCTTCTGGAATGTCTTTAGATGCAATGACATAAAACTGAAATCACAAAAGCAGAGGTCCCAAATAAGCACCCAAAAAATAGTGGTTTAGATGGGATAATGCTGATTTTACAGATTAAAACAGCAGCAGAAGCTCTGGAAGGCACACACACGCCCCTAGTCCTACTCTTGTGGAGAGCTGGCATTGGAGCTGAAAGAGGTAAAAGATAAAAAGAAAATAAAAATCTAAACTAGTGTTCTCAGAGCTTTCAGAAAATCATGACCTTCCTAGGACTGATGAAGTTTTAGCAATTCTATCTCTGATTCCAAGTCTTTGTTAATATTTTTCCAGTTTTCCAGTATTAGGGTCAAGAGTCCTACTGTTTCTTTAGATAAGGTAGCACCAAATGCAGAACAGCTCTGTTCTCATACCTGAGGAGGTGCAGGTTGATTTCTGCACATCAGTGCAACCTCTACAATCACATTTATTTCTGTTAGCCTGTGTTACTCCTGCAGTTTTATCACAGAGGCTTGACCATGACCATGATTACACTGGGTGTCAGGTGTGCAGGCAGAGATTCCCTACAAAATCACAGGAGCTGAGTTACAGAAAGGGTGGCAGAACTTCAGAGCTTGTCCAACCTGGTGAATCCCTCTGAGCATTCTCAGGTGCTGGAGTCTAAGTGAGTGATTGCACCACAAGTTGGAAAAAGCTGCTTCATCCTGGGCAGGAGAATCTGACATAATTCTCTTTCCAGTGTCTTTGCAGCTGTATCTGCTCAGACTGTTAGCCAGAGATAAAATGGCATTTCTTAGAAATTTTTTTTTTTTTTGCCTGGTGTTTTGTGTTTGGGCTGAATCCTGGGCAGTGTTTTAGGCAGTGTCTGACAATATCTTGGAGAGCTTTGTTCTCATACCTGAAGGGGGGGGTGGGTCAAGGTTGATTTCTGCACATCAGTGCAACCTCTTCAATCACATTTATTTCTGTTAGCCTGTGTTACTCCTGCAGTTTTATCACAGAGGCTTGACCATGACCATGATTGCAGTGGGTGTCAGGTGTGCAGGCACAGATTCCCTACAAAATCACAAGAGCTGAGTTACAGAAAGGGTGGCAGAACTTCAGAGCTTGTCCAACCTGGTGAATCCCTCTGAGCATTCTCAGGTGCTGGAGCCAAAGAAGGGAGTGATTGCACCACAAGTTGGAAAAATCTGCTTCATCCTGGGCAGGAGAATCTGACATAATTCTCTTTCCAGTGTCTTTGCAGCTGTATCTGCTCAGACTGTCAGCCAGAGATAAAGTGGCATTTTTAATTGATTTCTCAGAACTTTTTATTTTTCTTTTTTTGCCTGGTGTTTTGTGTTTGGGCTGGATCCTGGGCAGTGTTTTAGGCAGTGTCTGATAATATCTTTGAGAGCAGGCATGTTTATCAGCCTCACAGAAGATGAATGGGGTGCAGGGAAGAGGTAAGGCACTAAAACACTGCTGCTGTGTGCATGAATGATTTCACAGGTCTGCTGGCAGCTTCAAAATAAAAATAACTCTGCTCAACATAAGCATTATTCTGGGATGGAACAAAACATTTCTTCAGTTATATAAGGGGCTGGTGTGAACACCTATGGAAAACATCCTCCTTTCACACATCACTCTCCTGTGAAAGCAGTGCTCAAACACCTGAGGAGCTATTTCAGAGAGGGAATGCCAAAAAGGTAAAATCCAAGAGTATTTAAAATCTGGAAAGACAAGACTGGAGGGTTGTCCCTAAGGGTAGAATGAGGAGGCTTCCCTGAGAGTTTGTCAGAGAACAGTGAGCCACCCACATTTAAAATTGGGGAAACAGAAGTCTTTAAAAATGATGCTTGTTTAGCATTTTGACACCTTTTTGACAGCAGTACCTTCCTACCACTGTTGTGACCTCAGTGCACTCCTAGTCAAAATCTCCTCCCCAAATCATTTTGTGAAGCCATTCTGATAGTGTTTTCCCTCTGTATTTATACCATTACAAAAGGTGCATGTGGCATGGTTTATTCCCTTACACTATCAGACACACTTCTTTATAGACTGGAAAAAGCTGTTGTGACCTCAGTGCACTCCTAGTCAAAATCTCCTCCCCAAATCATTTTGTGAAGCCATTCTGGTAGTGTTTTCCCTCTGTATTTATACCATTACAAAAGGTGCATGTGGCATGGTTTATTCCTTTACACTATCAGACACACTTCTTTATAGACTGGTGTTCTAAGAAGGAAAAGCCTAAACAATAAATAAATGGAATGCAACCAATGCTTTTATTTAGATTTTATCTCAGAAGTATACTTAAATGCTATTTATTGCCATTCATTTTTATGGCAGCATAATTATTCCAAGAAATTCCTGTGTCATAGTCACCAAATCTTACAGCTTCCCTTGCTGCAGTAACTTGTGCAGCACCATCAAATTTATTAATATGCTTACATCCTGCCCTCATTAGTAGATTTGCAATCACTAAAGTTCTGTTAAAATACACTGCCTTCATTCCCAGCTCTTGTGCTTTCCTGAAGTTCAGAAATAAAACCAAAGCCAGCAGATCCCTTTCCACAACTCTTGAGTGTGTTTGTCCTCAGGACTGTGCAACGTGGCAGAATTCCTTCATGGAAGACTCTCTGAATTAAAATTGATACTCCTAAGTCTGTTTGAATGAGGGAACCATTAAGATTTTATCCATGTGATGATTCAGGGAGGCTTAAAACAAATCAAACCAAATTAGCATCCCACGTGTGCTTCTCATTTAGAAACAAAGTGACCTCAGCTCACCCTGCTGCTTTTCCCCTGGCTCATCCTGCAGTGCTGTGTCCCCTGCTCCCCTGAGGAAGACCCTCCAAGATGAAGTTATTTATTTTTCATGGCATTTCTAGCACTTTGGATAGTTAGCTGATGTACTATAATTTTAGCTTATGCTCCTTCAATTAGAGAGACAAATTTCTCGTATCGCTCATTTGCTGGCTGCTTCCATGCTGCATTCATTATCTGTCCTGGTCCACAGGAACAGGCTTTTAAATTGGGAATGGGTCAGGAGAGCACACTCAAAATGCCTCCTGACAAGCAGCTGACATTTTTCTGCACCTGAGATGTTCTAATCTTCATGCTAATCAGGAGATTTATTCTCACAGAGTTTAATAATTGTTGATGGCTTTGGAAATAAAGAAGAGGTGCTTAAGTCACTGCTGCAGGATGTGGGCTCAGTGGAGTGGCACACAGCTCTTGTAAAACTGGAGGCCAGGCATGTCTTTAATGGGAAATGCTAATAAAAGAGGGGGGAAAAAAAAATCTGACAATGCTTTTTAGTGCTGTTTCTGAATAGAATTTATTTCTATTCAATGGGGAAGCATGTTAAGCAATGAGAACAGTAAGTAATTTTTGGTTCTGGAAATTAGACCAAACAGGCATTTCTGTGATATTAAAACTTTCCATGTGAAGTGGCATTTTAGGAGAGCTTGAGGAGGAATGCCAGCAGTAATAATATCAGATTACATCACTAGGATGGCACATTTAGGTTTCCAGCATTAAAGCCTGATCCAATAATTGTAATGGATATTGGTGTGGCTCCTCAGTAATGAGATGATTTAGTGAAGCCTATTTATGTGCAAAGGTTTAGAGTTTTGCTCTTTTTTGATGTTGCCAGAGGTGACAGATGGAAGGAAGAATAAACCTCTTGTTCAGAATGCACTGAAGTGGTCATTTTGGTGGAAGGTGAATGTGGAAAAAGAATTGGAGCTGAAAACCTGTATTGCTGTTAAATGAAACTTATAGCTCAAAAGTTTTAGACCTAATCAATGCCTTGCAAGGATAATATTTTTGGATCTTTAAGCCAAATTTGACCAGCCATCAGCTGGCATCTTCATGCAGGGTCATGCAGCTAAAACCCTTGGTGCCTTCTGCCTTTCTCCTGGTGATGCACAGCTCCCAAAAGTTCCTTCATGCATCAGCAGTGAAATCCAGAGTGCTTACAAACCCAATTGTTGTTCTATTGCACTAAATTTACACTCGTGTGTTCCCAGATAAATGCTTCAATCTAGGCTTGAATGCCAACTTTTGTGTGGGGGTGACATATGAACGTGGACTTTTTAATCTTCAGCCAAGAGAAAATATTATTGTCAAGAACCACGGAGTTATTGACCTGTGACTTTTTAAATGAATGATTTTTGTTCCATCTCCACACCATAGAGTTGGAAATCACATGGAGGAGCCAGGATGGGTGCCCTCTGGGCATATTACCCCAAACTGGTATCTGTCAAGATGGAATGCTTGGCACACAGCCTTGCAAATCTGCAAGGGAGGGAGCCATAAAAGGGAGCAAGGAAAAGCACTCAGATCTGCATGGGTATGCAAATGTGGCTGGTGGAGAGACTCAAAAGTCACAGCAAGACTTTGGGGAAGACCTGGGCACATCTATCAGCTCTAAAGATAGCAGAATTAGAGAAGATGGGTGCAGGAGAGAATTGATTGGGGATAACAGGAATGTTTATTACAGTTTTACCTGTGTGCTATGCACTAAAAAGGGGTTTTTGGTCCAGAAAAGATGTAGCTGGTAGACAAGCAAACAGCATAGCAACTGTATGTCAGGCTCAGCCAGCATTCCTTTGAATGTTTGCTCCTAAGTAAAGAACAAACATTTGCAGAGAAATGATATTTCTTTCTCAGTAGAAATAGGCCAGATTAAATGGCAATAAATCAGCAAGGTGCCTTTTATAGTTTTTTTTTTTTTTGTATAGCTCTAAACTGTAAAAATACTCAACTTTTTTTAAGCTTTTGATTTAGGGAGATGCAGCTTCAATGCCCATACTCTGTGCATGCCCCTGGAGTTTGGACAGAGTCCTTTACTCCTGATCCAGGGGGAAAAGCTTGGGAATTGGCAAGTGTGCTGCACCAGAGGTGTTGCAGGGGTGTTTGTGGGCCAGGGTTCCCAATTATTTCAAGGGAAAAAGTTTCTATCCTGCAGCTTGGAAAGTCAGCAGAGCTCATCTGTAACAGCTGCAGCCACTGTACCAGGTGGGGAACTCTGCAGTTTGCCAGGATTTCACCTGAATGGAAAAGGTGCTGTGGGAGGGTAGCAGAGCTATGGAAACTGAGCTTTCAAAATTGGTTTTTATTGCTCTTTTGGCACCCTGAGTTAGACACACGTGGATAGCCACGAGTAGACTTGCATTTTGGGATGCTCCATTTAGGAATAGATGAAAAAAAAAAAAAAAAAAGAAAAAGGAAAAGCTCTGAAGGTCACAATGGGAAAGAAGATTGGATAAAGTGGAAACATTTTATTTTTAAAAATATAAAATCTAGAAGGGGATATGAGTTATGAGACTTCTGTGAGGGGCAGGCAGTCACCCTTGTTATGCAGCTTCACCTACAAGGCAAAAAGAATTGTTTAATTCTTTATTAAAGAATTGCATGCAAAACTGCCTAGAACCAGCATGGAAGTAGAGGTTAAGGTGTGTATCCTGGTATCACAGTCCTTCCTGGGAGCTGTGCCTGAGCTGGTGCACTGGAGAGAGATGGGTTAGCTAAAATGACATAAACACCTGAAGCAAACAAAAATCCCTGGTGTTCCAAAGCATTGGAATAGTGTAGGAGCAGTTTTCTAAGGAATGCAGCTCAGCAGTCAGCAGGGGCTGGGGGAAAGGAGAAGAAGCCAGTTCCATCTGAGATCATGAAAGCACAGTTTCCTGTATGTCTCCATCTATCAGAGAAATATTTTTAGCAATATTTAGAGCTCATTTCTCTCTTCTTTTACAACACTGTAATTAGATTAAATGAAGTAATTCCTTATCTGCTTCCCATGTAGGCAGGAGGCAGGTTGGCATGGCACAGTTTTTAATTTAACAGCACTAATTCACCAGCAGGGTAGTGTTATTAATTTCAAGTAATTCTGTGAAGTATTGTGAGTTGTGATTTTAAAATTATTAAATGTTGAAGTGTTCTAGCACTAGTGGAAAGAAAAAATGTTTCAAGAGGGTCTTGTTATTTTACTCAACAGATAAGAATAAATATTATAAGTAAGTGGGAATAGTTGGCAAACTTAACAAAAAAAAAAAAAAAAACCAAACAAAAAACCCCAGTATTTTTCTTTTGGCTTTATAGTCCTAGGGAATTATGTAAAAAACTTTCTGGAGCCTATTTGTTATTTAGCTTAAAGTGAAAACGTAAGGTTTGAAAGGAGAGCTTGCAATGGGCTCTTTCTGCAGCCTGTCAGAGCAGCAAACCAAACATCAACACAAATTTCTCTGCATTTGTGCTGCCCTTGCTGAGCCCTGCTGGGGGACAGGGCCTTTCCCTCAAGTGGACACAGCTGTGACAGTATGAACTTGTGGAATGTCATTTAGGTGAGCCTTTGATTAGTGATGTTTCAATGTTATTCTTCAAGTCCCATTTTCTCAAGCACTAAAAATGTTAGAGGACAAATATACAACCCCCCTCCCCAAACATTTCCCTGCTATAAAAGCATTTATTCTGTAATGCAGAGCAACTGACAAGCAGATTAACTTAATTCACTGCACAGAATAAATACCTGCATAGAAAAGGGTTTTTATCTAGACAGTCCACACAGATCTTTGGTGACAATGTAAATTACTAGTGTGAAATACAAAATATAGAATGTCATAAAAATATTTCTAGCTAAGAAAGGATCAATTTCTAAATGTTCCTTTCAGTTGTATCTCTTAAATGAGAGAGCTTTACTTCCTCAGGTGCTAATTAGATACTCCATTTGGCCTTGATTATCACTAACTAGTTTAGCCCCTTTTTTAGCCTGAAAAATGCATGTCCCTTCAAATGCACTGTAGAAACTAATAAAAACAACAACAAAAAAAGCAAATAGGCACAAGGGAATGAAGTATTGCTTTCTCATGCTGAGACCTCTGGGGTAGAGGAAATTTATTTTGGCAAAATCCTGGTTCAGTAGGCACTGAATCATTTTTCAGATACTGTGGCAACTGGTGAGTGAAAGGCTCACAGAAGAATTCTTTGTTTTTCTGTGGTTCCCACTTCTTGGAGTGACTTCTGTAAGAGCAGGAAACAAGAAGGTGTTTCTGAAGTGAGGGTTTAAACCTTTCTGTGTGGCAGGAGCAGCAGGAGGGCAGATCCTGTGACATTACAGATGCAAAGCCACTTTTCCATGGGAATATCAATCACCTCTTTGCTCCTGTCTAAAGGGTGTGCCAGCTTTAAGTGAGCAGCTTAGGGAGGAGAAGTTGCTAATTAGCAAATGCATTTGTATGCCCCTAATTGCAGCTGATTTATGTGGCAATGGTAGTATAAATCTGAGGACAAAATTCACATGTCAGCTTTGGTCTTTTGAAGGCCTTTTTCAAATCTCTTGATGCACTTTTTTGTACAGCTTTGCATGAATGTAGGCAAACCTTGTAAACTTCAGGGTTCTGTGTTTCAGTACAGATAACTTCTTCATTTTCTTTAAAAGGTTAAGTTACTGCACACCTTGGCAAGGTACATTTGTGTGAGACAGCCTAGAAATTCTCATATACAACAATATATCATCAGATAGAGATCTGTCAAAACAAAACCTTCTTTAGAACTTAACTTCACAGCTGCTTTCCTACAGAAACATCCCCCTTAACAAGCGTTGATCCTAACTGGTAAACAAAAGTCCTCTGATTTTCATTCCTGATGACATTTAAAAGTTTTATGCTGAGTTTCCAGGACAGGAGAAGCCCTCGTTGCCATCCTGCTCAGTATGAGCTGACAAAACATTGCTTGCATTGGAGAGTCTCATACCAAACATAAAAAAACACCCCAATAATTCTATTTTTAGGCTTTTCCTCATTGCAGCTCTGCATAGTGAAGGCAAAGAGCTATCCTGGCAGGCAGTGTGGGTTCATTATTTTATCTCCAGCTCAGAGCAGTGCAGGGTTATTGAGGATCACTTGGGGCAGGGCTGCAGCAGGCTGTGGGTGTGGGACTGGGCAGGAATCAGGTGCCTTTGGCTTCCAGGGACAGGCTGGGGCTCAGACAGCAGCTGGCTGGGCAGGGGGGCTCCAGCTGCTGCTGCCCCTTGCCTGCAGCTCCAGGGCTGCTGCAGGTCCCTGTTCCAGCAGGAAGCTGTGCAGGATTTTGGCAGGGATGGTGTCCTGCCAGACCAGGCAGCTAAACTGAGATTATCTCCTGGGAAAGGAGGGATAGAAGGTGGAGGGGCAAGGGGAGCAGGCTACAGGTGCCCTTTTTGTTCCCTTGAAGCAGCGAGTGATCTCAGAAGAGGGCTCGACCCTCACAGGTCACAGCCGCCCGGCAAGCTCACAGCACGCTGCTTGCAGTAGGGGGCACTCCCTCAGGCCTGGGTTACCCAGAGAGCGCCCGGGGAGGACTGCCCCGCTCTGTGGTGGAGACAGCTCCCTACGTAGGACGGGAGACTCGCGGCAGCAATCCAGCCAGGAAAGAGAGGGACTCCAGCTGAGGGTTGAAGCAGCCTTTACTAACTGGGGAGCCTCAGTGCAGAAGACGAACCCAGAGCTGGAGACAAAGCACAAACCCGCCTTACACCAGCTTTTGAGGGGCACCAGAAATGAGGGTGGAGACAGTCCTTGGGCCAATGGGGAGCAGAGAGCGGTTCGGCCTCTGAGGGAGTGACAATGAGGAACATCCAATAAGGGAACATGAGGGGCGGAACCCTGGCCCCTGAGCCAATCACCCGACGCCCCAGCTGGAACTTTCTAGAGGGACGGGAGGGGGCGCCGAGTGACAGGCAGGGCACCAGGGAGGTGTCTGGGAAGGATGCACTGAGGGATGGGAGGAGCGGTGATGATGGGCAGTGAGCAGGAGGGTGGAGTGAGCCAAGGCTGAACCATACCAGAACACTCCAACTCCTAGCTGAGGGGGAACAACTTAACCCAACACAACATTCCCTGCCTGCCCTGCGGCCTTTGAGGGCAGTTGTGCCAAAGCCTGAGCTGTGTTTGCAGGGAAAGCAGCTCCTGCAAAGTAAGGGTTGGGAGGTCCAGTCTTTCTGCTGCTGCTGCTCAAGTATGAAAGAGCAGACTGGACTGGCAGCCACTTTCATTCTGTTTTGATTGTAGAGATTTTCCCATGGTCGTTTGCTTGGGGCTGGTGTTTGTCATTTGGTGGTGAGGCAGGAGAGAAATCAAGTCTTTTACCAGAATTACTGCAAATAAAAATATGTATGTATTATTGAAGGAGGGGAGAAGTCTCCCCCTCAAAAGAGGAACCATTGCTTCTCACAAATTCTGAAATATAGTCCAAATAAAAACAAACACCTCCTATGTCCCACCCAGCAGTATTCTTGCACTGAATAGACAGCAAAAAGTGAGGAAAGCAGCTGTTGGGAAGGTGTGCTGTGTTGACAGACAACGCATTTTTAGCAATGTAATTTACTCCTGTTCAGCTTTACTGACCTTTTGAAAGATTAAAAATATTATTCTCTGTGGTCTGAGTGATTTCAGCAGTTTCAGCTGCTGTACCTAACCACACAAAGGGCTCGTGTGGAAGAAGCCCCAAGGGGATGCAGGGCTGAAGAAATTTCTAATAGTTTGGGACCTGATTGTTATAACCCTGAGTTTAATGCTAGGCAAGGGTGCAGGAGCAAGAGGGTTGTTTGTTTTGTCCAAGTGGCAAATTTTTATTGTGGTTTTGTGAGCAAAAAAATTTGGTTTCAAAGCCCTGTCCTGAGAAATGAAACCTGTGACTCAAAACTGGGAAAGAAATGTTGGTTTTGCCTGAGATTTAAAGGGATTTTCCTGCAGGATCAGTACTGCAAGGGTGATGTGGAGGGAAAGAATCTTTCCATGCTGTGAGCTGTCCCATGGGATGGGGTGTCCCCTGCAGCCACGGAGCAGCTGGGGCTGCACAGCTGGAGCTGGGATGAAAGGCATTCACAGGTGGGCAGGTATCCTGGATCTGCCTTGAAGAAAGGTGCAAGGAAACTTGGGTTACCTGGATTGATTTTTGGCAGTTTCCTTCCCTGTTTTGGCCAGGCTCTTTGGAGTTTTTCAGCTCTTCCTGGGATAGCATGCTGACCAGGCAGCTTGTGGCACTGATAAATTTGATTTTGGCCTTCAGTGGCAGAGGCAGCTGGCTTTTCACATAGCTATCCATAGAACAGACACTTTAATAGACATGCCCAAGGGTCATAGGAATTATCTGATCCAGGGTGCACCACTGTGAAAAGCTGCTTTGGAAAGGCACAGCCCTGTCCTGCTGTCCGTGCCACACCTGTCCTGCTGTCTGTGCATTCACATGGCCCAGGTGAGCAGGGAAAATCATCATCAGAGTTTATACTCTGTGCCCCAGTCCCATTTATCAGGCTGCTGTACCAACAGTTTTTAGAAATCCTGGGCCATGAAGGATAAAGTTTGAATTCCCAGAAAATAACACGGACAAATTGAGAATCTGCATGAGCTGCTAATCATGTGGCAAATCAGAAAATGAAAAATACTATTAACTGCCCTAGTGTTTTTTATTTTTAATGTAGATATCTTAATGTTATCTTTAATGTGCTTTTCTTTGAAAGTCCAAGTTTGTTGGTGTTATTCCCTGACAAAACCGTGCCATCCTTTAACTGGGACTAACAGGAGCTTTGCTACTTACCATTAGGAACAAGATGGTTTCTGAGTTAAATCCTCAGTACTGGAAAGGGTGAGGGAGCTGAAATGAAGAAATTGCTGTGCTAAAGCAGAACAGAAATCAATCTAATTTAATATCTCTCTCTGCCAGTGGCCAGTGCTGGTTACTTTAGGAGAAGCTGTGAGAAACACTGTGGTAATTGCATTCACAGGAAATATTTCTTTCTGCCACTTCACTTACACTTGTGGCTACCATATCTTGTGAAACAATGCATGAAATCCTTTCCAAAACTTTCCTTTTTGAATCTTTTTATGGCATCTCTAGAAGTTCTTTTCATTGAAAGAAACATCTGTTCCCTTTTAAAGAATTGGGCCAATTTTTTTTTTCTCTCAATGATACTCATTCCATAAAATCGTGCAGGCTTATTATTCTTTGAGTGGTGACATATTTACCTTCATGGGTTTTTAAAATTACTGTCTTCCAGCTCCACAGAACAGGTGACAGGAGAAGCAGAGAGAAGTTCCCATTATAACTTCTCTATTCCTTAATGTTCCATATAAATTATTGTGTCATAGCTTTGTGGTGATATACTTAAAAGGACTGTATTTTCCTGAATCTGAGATTTCTTTGAAAAAAAAAATAAGCATCAAAGAATTGGAAAATGTCTGTGAGGAGAGGGAAATTTCACGTAAAGTGGTCCACTAGGAGAACCTTGCCTTCTGAGCATCTGCCACAGTGTTGGCAGAGTTTGGTGCTGTCTTCAGGGCCAGTTTGGGCTCAGGCACTGTTTTAGGTATGAGCAGGATGAAGTTTGGGATAAACTGAACCTTCCTTTCTCTGAAAACAACTACCCTTGAAAAGCTCTGAGTGAATTGAAATGTGTTTTAAGAAGAGCAGCTTTCTCACATGGATTTTGGGTTCTTGTGGCTGGGATTTGCTGGGGCTGGTTGGGCTCTGAGGAGTGCCCAGACAAGAGTGGCATGCCCAGCAGAGCAGGCATTCCATGTGCCTGTGAAAGCACAGCCTGGTGCTGAGGTGGCTGTCATGCCCTTTGCCACCTGGAGAAGGGCTAGCCATGAAATCTGGGAGCACAAAAGCTGTTACACCCCTGAACTCTGTGGAATTTTTGTCTCAAGCAATCTAAGCCAGTTTCTCAGCCAACTGAGGATCCAATTTTTATGTTCTTTTCATGCAACATTACAACAGAACAGTCAATACAGAAAATTTGCTCAATGTGTTGCATTTTTCTTATTGTAAATATAGAAAATTTGCACAATGTGTTGCATTTTTCTTATTTCAGAGACAGTGGTGCTAACTGGGTGCTTGAAGAGCTCCGTGGCCTGCATGTTTTAGTTGTTCTCTAACACTTCATTTTCAAACTGAAGCACCAGATTTCTTCTCACAACCAGGACATGAAGGCAAGCTATCAAGTCATGCTGCTGTATATAGTTGTGAAAACATAAATTAACCTCAGGCACAGTTATTTGACTGCATTTCACGACCCTTTTCTAAAACATTAATGAATGTTTAAAGTCCTCTTCCCATGTGGCTGACACTCTGTTAGTTCAATGCTAGATAAGACACTGGAGTTTTGCTTTATCACTTGAAAAAACATTGAGGCAGGATCCCAGCTGATTCTCAGGAGATGACAGCCTTCCACATTTATGCCAAGAAGATTAAGACTAAGGGGTTTGTGATGGCTAAATTTAGAGTTTTGGACAGCCTTTTCCAGAGGAAAGGTGCATGATGAAGTACTTGCTGAAGAACACTATAAATGCACAAACAACTGTGGCTCTGTCTAGGTGAAAAGACAATGATTTCAGAGCTCAAACACGTGGAGCAGTTGTTGGTGTATGATTAGGACACTTGCAGGCTGCAGTTGCATGTGTTTATCTGTTTGGTTTGAAGGTAAAAGGGTTTGACTTTTTTTATTATTATTATTATTAAGGTGTGTAAGAAATAGAAGTGTAGGTAAGGAAGCCTTTCTGTTTCTCTGTATATTTCCTTCACTACAGTGTCTATCATTCTTTGCAATTTAAATATTACCTTGCTGTTACCAGCATGTTTTATGAAAAAACCTTTCCTTAGGATTTTTTCTTCCTGAGAAGCTGAGAGGCCTCAGGAACAAACTGCAAACAAGGATTCTCTGCTGCTGTGGAATGCACCAGGTGGGTCTGGGATTGGTCTCACCTGGTTGTTTCTCATTAATGGCCAATCCCAGTCCAGCTGTCCAGACTGTCTGGGTCACAGACAAACCTTTGTTATTCATTCCTTTTCTATTCTTAGCCAGCCTTCTGCTGAAATCCTTTCTTCTATTCTTTTGGTATAGTTTTTAATATACTATATATCATAAAATAATAAATCAAGCCTTCTGAACTTGGAGTCAACTTTCTCATGTCTCCCCTCATCCTGGGACCCCTGTGAACAATGCATCACCTTGCAAACAGTGGGGGACAGCATCCCAGTTCTGTTTAACACAGGAACACTGGTTTGAGGGTTTTACTTCTACACCTATTTAGAATAACAAGTTAAAAAAAAGGCATTAAAAGTCAGCATAGCATTCCCACACAGTGATGGCAAAGACAATTTTTTTGCTCTGTGGCAGGGTTCTGCAAGTCAGATCACCACTCTAGTCAAATTCCATGTGTTCTGTTGTTTAAGTGTGTATGAGGTGCCAGGCAGCATCAGTCACAGGAAAACTGTAACAGATGTGGGCTGGAAAAGTGTTCATGGGCAGAGCAAAAGCATCTGATCCTCCTGGCCTGCCTTGCCTTGCAAGGAAGGAGGGAAAAAGCCCAGCTGCAGGTGAGATTGCCCTGCTGCTGCTCCAGGCCCTGGGATTGCTGTGCTCAGGTTCAAGCTCAGTACATTACAGGTGTTTTCCTTTGCTGATGTTCCAAGGCTGCTGTACAAAGAGATTTGGATGGTGTGCAGAATAACACAGGCAGATTTAAAGTGATTGTTGCCAAGAGGTTTTTTGTGGTGGCTGTGAAGGATAAAAGCAGAGGTTTGCTCTTTGTAACAGGCTTTTTTATTTCAATTCTTCCATCACAATGCTGCAGGCCACAGGCTGTGACAGCCCCCTGGGTCCCTCCTCAGCAGCCTGCAGGGATGGGGCAGATCCTGTCCCTTGAGACCTCTCCTTTGGAGTGGGCAGCAGAGAGAAGGGGTTTTTACAACAGTTCTGAGAGAAGCTATGCTAAAAGAAATTTAGAGACTAATAATGGCAGGTCCAGTTTGACAAAGTTTGTACTGCAGTGGATTCATGTGGTCCTCTGTTCTTCCAGAAAGCTCTTTGAAAATGAGGGTCTGGATGCAGATGATGGTGTGCATGTGAGGATTGCTCTTTACCATTTAGTGGGAGAAACTCAGCAGGACCCTGTGGAAGTTACAGCAGAGCTGGCTGGGCTCCTTGTAGGCTTGGCTGGACCACGGTCTCCAAACTGAGAGCAGTGGAGACAGGAAACACATTGTCTTGTGGCATAAATGTGAGTGCAGGGTTTGAAATGAGTTTTGGTGCCTTCTCTCCCTCAGCTGACTCTGTTTCCTAGAGACACTTTATGCTGCAGATATGAATCTAGGAGGGAAATAAAAATTATGATATAAGCTACAGGGAATCTATTCTTGCTGTCACAGTGGTTTGTTTTCCTTTTCATATTTTGCCTTCTTCTTCACGATCTGTTTCATCCTCATATTTTTCTGCTTTTAATCACACATTAATCTCCTCAGCCAATACTGGAATCAATGGTTTGTGGTGGTGCTGCTGAAGGTTTGGCTCACGATGCTCTGCAGCCACAGATCACATGCAGGTGACCCGTTGGCTCTCTGGATTTTCACTGCTGGAATGGGCTTTTTTTTGGGGAGTTTTACCTCCCTCCTGTCTTCTGTGCCCCCCTCTGTCCAAATCCTTGTTGTCAGGACAGGTGCCAGAATCATTTCTGCTGTACCATGGCACCACACTGCTTTAGCAGGCTGCTGTTCTGCCTCTGGGAGAGACAACCTCCCACTGTGAAAGTATCTTCATGCCTACACTCAGCTCTTGCCACGTGGTGTCCATTTTGTCTTCCTTTGGGTGTTCTTGATGGATATTTGAAAGAGACCTGACTAGTGATTTCTCTGGGGGAAGGACTTGGAAGCCCATCTGCTCTCAGAAGAGCAGCTTGTGTTCTTGTAGACTTACCCAAGTTGTGCCAGGGGTTCCTTTGACACGGATAGCAATGGTTTCACTCTGAAAGGATGTGCCTCAATGAAGGATCCAAAATCTCCATGGAGGCAACAGAGAAATCCCCAAACCTTGTGGGTATTTTTGCTGTGGGTATTTTTGCTGTGGGTACTGGAGTCTGATTATATGACCACTGCAATTTGAAAATGGCTCACAGTTACTTCCACATTTAGAAATCTTGTGTGTGAGAAGCTAGGTCACAGTAAAAGAGAACTTTTATAAAGGAAGAGGTGCACACCTGCCTCCATGTTTCCAGCTGAAACTTAGGATCTGGCTTTTAACCCTGGTGTCATTTAGTCCCATTTATATATTTTACTGTTGGTGCAGGATTTGAGCTAGGACATGACCAGGAAAGGCTCTGTTACAGCCCAGTGAATGAGCCTTTCACTGGAAGAATTAACCACAGGATAAGAGCCAAGTGCCACTGAACTTGCTTGCCAGCTGTGAAGGGCCAAGCCCAAATACAAAATATACATGCCATGGATGTGGCAATGGGGAAAAAAAAAGATTTATGATTTGCATGTCAGACCAAAGTAATGTGATACAACATAACCTGTGGTTAGTTGTTATAATTCACAGCTATTGCAATGGCAGGCACAAAATGTAAAACACAGGGCTGTCAGGCCATTAGCTGTGAGTTAATAGAGATCCACTGAAGTGTCAGAGGCAAAAAAAACCCCACTAAAATGTTTTCTATAAGAGTATGATATATTTATGCACACTTCCCATCATATGATCTGTGCCCCTCTAATGTGCATTTTAGCCTCTGCTGTGTGAACTCTGGTTTTCCTGTGCCATCACTTGATTTCTCCTTCCCATTTTCTGCTATCTGATGGAACCCATAAACCCTGAACCCTCCAAACTGTGCTGTGTTATACTCACTGCTCCCACAATTCTTACTCCTGTCTAAATGATGAGAGGCACAAATTTCCTCCTGTGAACTTCCATGTGTTAAATCCTTGAAGAGGGATTATAACACAATGGGATAATACTTTTTTTTCCCCTTCTCATAGCTATGAATAATGACTTTCAATCTAAAATAAACAGGTGGGGGACATCTGAAGTATGTTTTCATAGGCCCTCTTAACCACTCCAGGACTTGTATGTGTTTAATGCCCTAGCCTGCCTCTTTTAAAACCAATGCAAGCTGGTGCATTTGACACTGGGGATTTGCAAAGTGGCTGAAGCAGCAAGCAGACAAATTCCTCTGTCTCAACAAGGGGCTCACCATTAGGACTGGTGGTTTATTAGGGCAGGGAATAAAACACAGAGAGCTCAGGAGCCCCCTGCCTCTTGGCAAGCTGGAATTAAACCTTGCCCCCAGGGCCCATGCTGATGGTGCAGCCTGCTGCTGTTGAAGACATCCCACCATGGATTGGTGACAGGATGAAGCAAATCTTCAGCAACAGCAGTTCTGGAACTGAGATCCCCTCCCTCCACCCTGAGTGTAGCTATGAGAAAACAGGACTGAACAGAGAGCTCAAATTTCTGCTGACATCTCAGAATTTGCTGGTGTTGTGAACCCTCTGCCTCTTCTGTTGTTAAAATGCTTCATTTTCTACAAGTAGAGAAAGAAAAATAATCTTGTACATCTCCAAAATCTGATTTCCAGTAAATGTCATTAGCTGTAGATTTCCCCTGTTACTCCTTTCTCTTGTAGCCAAGGGGAAGAAGAAATTTTTTTGATCCTTTGGGTTTGTCACCAGGGATGTTGGTAAATGAATGGGATCTCTTCAAGAAATGCCGTGGTCAGGAATTTTGTTCACATGCAGCAGACAGGAAAGAAAACAAAAGCAGTGGCAGGTCATTATTACCAACACTCGTGTTCTTTCCCAGCATACCCCCCAGGAAGTGATGGCAATAATGAGACTTGTGTAAAGATAATAACTCACCACGGTGACAAGAAAACCCCGAAGCCTCATTTAACATCTGACTTTATTGGCCTGCTACCTTCACCATTTACTGTACAGCAAACAACTTGGAAGACAGCCCAAAGAGAAAAGTCACAGTTGCACTTCCAAGGCAGCAGAAACATGAGCTGAGGGCTTTGATATTCACCAGCAGTGAAATGAAACTCAAGGAAATTGGTCATTAGAAGGCCAGTGCTGCTGCACAGCAAAATGTCCCGTGGAGGCTCTTTGGAGTGAGGAGCAGGAGGGAAAGCAAAGCTTTTGACAAAGCCCTTCTCTGCACACACTGCTTTTTCTGAGTGGGGAGCACTCCCTGGTGTGGCTGCACCACAGTTCTGGGTGAAATCACACAGGAGGGCACCAGCCAGGAGCACCCAGATTTCCTCTGGCAGAGCTCCTGTGCCATCACAGCAGGGAGAGAATCCCTGTGCAGATAGCTCAGCTGGCTCTGGGAAGAGGAGCAGGGCTTTGCAGAGTGGCATGTCTGCAGTCAGAGCAGCAGTGCAGCCATCTCCTGCCAGCCCTGGGTAATTCACAACCCTTGGGCTCCTGTGCCTTTATCCCTGCTGGGCTTCTGTGGCTGCTGCACTTGGTGAGAAGGTGGAGCTCTTTGTGCTGCTGGGGTGGGATGAGTAGAGCAGCCTTGCCTTCCCAGGATGAGTGCAATGTTATGGCCTTGTGGTTTTTGCAACACATAAAATGTGTACAGGACAAAGAAACCTGTGAAGTGCTGGCTGCCATGAAAGAATGATTAGGCAACAGTTTACTTTGTGCTGGTGGGTGGAAGGGCTATTTTTAATGTTCTCCTTGAGGAAGATGTCAATCCCTGGAAGTTTCCTGATGATTTTACTCAGCCCTGAACACTCAGCACTGGATCTCACAGCAGAGTTTTCCACTGCTTCCATCTCAGTAGCAGTTCAGTGTTGGGGATGCTGCTTCCTTTTTACCTCAGTGTCTCCCTCGGGCAGCTGGAATTGCTGCAGCCCCCTCAGGATGAGGGCCAGGGGGATGCTCTGACCTTTAGTGCCATTCTGTGTGTGCTGGAGGGGGCAGCAGCCTCAGCAGAGCTGGAGGACCCAGCTTTGAGAGGTTTCCAAGAGAGAACTGCTGTCCTGGCTGGCTGCTGTCGGGCTCAGGGACTGTGTGGATCTTCATGCATGTTTTCAACAAGAACTGATAAATCTGTGCTCAGGGAGAGCATGTTGTGTACAGGGAAATGTCTTGTTGTTTCTCAAGTGTTTCTAGAAGGAGGGACCAGTGGTTTGCTTAAATCCTGCAGAAAAAAAAACCCTGTTTAGCAGTGGTGCTCTTTTTGTGAGCGAGTTCTGGTGTTCTGCTTTCCATCCTCAGAAAACCCCAGTGCCACAGGGTTTATGTGCAGCAGGAGGATGGGATTCCACCCTGCCAAAGCTGCTGTAAATGGGAATTATGGGAGTGAATTATGCAGGAGGTGAAACTGAGGAAATAGAACAAAGTAGTAATAGTCCTTTGGAAGGGTTTTATTATCTTTAGACAGCAAAAATATTTGTTTCTAGAGTTTATGGCTCAAGCTGAGCCAAATCCCTTTTGCACCATCTGACCAAAGTGGAAAAAGTGAGAAAATGAGACAAAGAATAGCCTCTAAAAGCTTTTTCTTTGCATGTAGTTGTCAAAGAATATATAAGTCACTAACAATACTTAAGAAAATACATTTTAATTAATTTCCCTAAAAATGAACTGGATGTATTGACATATTTATTCCCAAATCATTTAGTTAAACATTACTGCTTCATCAAAAAAATTAAGTCCTCTATACTACATGGAGAGTAAAAAAAATCCATGTATGGAATAACTGAAAGTAAAACTCCATCCTAATCCACCATAATGACCACTGCATATGTGCACCCAGAAAGTGGTAGATTAAACTCCTCTAAAATTTGCAGTTTCTTCTGATGAAGTTTGAACTTACCCAGATCTTATTAATCACTTCCACATCCTCCTCTAAGCCATAAATTACTGCTTCACATGAAGACGTGACTGCAAAATTCATGGAGACATTCTAATGCTCCCAAGAGGAATGCAAGAGCAGCAATGTCATAAAATATAGTCATTACTTAGATTTGTTGTTGGTTATTACTGGGAAGTTGTAATCTAATGTTTACTAGTGATTTTTGCAACTCCACATATAAATTGAGGCAAAAGTCTGATTTTTTTTTTTTTTTCCCCACTGGGGATGGGAATTTTTTAGCAAGAAAATATTCACAGGCCTGCACGTGTGTATTTTAAATTTGTTCTATTGAGAAAGTGGCATGCATTGGAAATTACAATTATTTTGCAGCTAGGTGCAGGAAAAAATTATTTTCTCAAGCTCAGAAAGTCTGAGTGAAGAACTTGTTCATGACTTTTGATCTGTGTTTTCTGGTTGTGGGTAAAGACAGGCTTGAGGAGGGGGGAGATACAGCTCAGGTATCTTCAATTTAAAAAAAACGTGGCTGCTTCCTCTGGTGACTAAATATCAGCACAAAAAATCGAGGGGGGGGTGAGAAATAATAGAAGCTTGTCAAATTATTTTCTGTTGTTGTGTAAAACTGTGATGTCGTTGTGTGCAAGCTGTTCAAGGTACAGCAGGTTCTGAGCTCGCAGGGCGCGTGTGCAGCATCTCACACACAGACTGAAGATCTGAAATTCAGCTGCAACCTCTCTCTTCATTTGTTTTCCATCTGAAATGCTTCCAAGCCCAGTTTTCAGTCACAGCTGCTCCCAGACAAGCAGGGGTTTCCTGGCTGCTTGCAGGTGCTGCTCTGGCAGGAGCCCCTGGCTAAGAGGGGCTGTGCCCCAGCTGCCCAAGGTTTGGGGAGGACCAGCAGGGAGAGGCTGTAACTTGCTGGCTCAGAATGGCCAGACACATTCCACAAAAGGACTTTGGACTCACTGGTTTTTGCAGAAAGATGGAGAATTGTGTTTTGAGGATTTCTCATCTCATCTGATTTCATTTCTTTGGCACCTGGAGTATGCAATTCCTTCAGGCCAAGACAGAGGTCTAAGACCTTTCTGGCTGTGTGCTGCTCTCATCAAGTGAAATTTGCTAACATTTTAAAACCTTACTGAATGTAGGTCTGCAGCAGCAAACACAGACTTATCAACCACACCTTTTGTTCCTCTTTATTATCTTTTATAGAGGAGGAGGAGGCACAGCAAGTTGATTAGTGGGAGGGAGCACCTCTCCTCTGAGAGAACTGGGATTGATCAGCCTGGAAAAGAGAAGGCCCCAGGGTGACCTGAGTGGGAATCTGAAGGGAGCCTACAAGAAATGTGGAGAGAGATTATGGACAAGAGTCTGTAATCACAGGACAGGGGGAGTGGCTTCAGACTGACAGAGGGAAGGTGTACATTGGATATGAGGAAAATTTCTTTATTGGGAGAGTGGTGGGGCACTGGAAGAGGCTGTCCAGAGATGTGGACTCCCTGTCCCTGGGAGTTTTCAAGGCCAGGTTTGATGGGGCTCTGAGCAACCTGGTCTTGTGGAAGGTGTCCCTGCTCATGGCAGGAATGAGATGATCTTTAAGGTCCCTTCTAACTCAAGCCACTCTATGTTTCTGTGATTAACATATAGTACACATGGCTAGCCAGACCCTTGAGAATAATTTATTTGGCT
This sequence comes from Haemorhous mexicanus, assembly GCF_027477595.1. Lineage (NCBI taxonomy): Eukaryota > Metazoa > Chordata > Aves > Passeriformes > Fringillidae > Haemorhous > Haemorhous mexicanus. The sequence continues at coordinate 28,951,923 of NC_082348.1, read as the reverse complement.
GAATTTGTGTCAAGAAACTCTTTCATGGAAGAACAGATTCTTTACAGGCAGGACTGTTCCAATTTCCATGTTCCTGAGTGGATCATACTTGAATCAGAGCCCTCTTCCCATCCAAAATGAGGTAGGGAACAGGTACAGACAGGCTTTTATTTATCTGAGAGCTGAACTGACATAGCTGAGGATCTGAGTGAGAAGCCATGAAGAAGGTGTTTGGTGGCTCTGGCAACATCTAACACTCCTTGCACTCCTTTACAAAATTCCTTGAAGTGATGACTTCATCTTACTCTGCTCTGTTCCAGTGTCATTGAGCACTTAGCTTTTTCACAGGCAATTGGTTCTCTAGCCCACTGCTGTAGGCATGAAACTGCCACTTTTACTATAGGAGTCCAACAGTTTGAGCACTCAGAAACTGTTTTACCACAAATGGATCTCCCTGAATGCAGTGGCAAAGCAAGATCTTTGTTTTAGCACAAATGGATCTCCCTGGACACAGTGGCAAAGCAAGATCTCTGTTTTACCACAAATGGATCTCCCTGAATGCAGTAGCAAACAAGATATTTGTTTTACCACAAATGGATCTCCCTGAACACAGTGGCAAAGCAAGATCTCTGTTTTACCACAAATGGATCTCCCTGAACACAGTGGCAAAGCAAGATATTTGTTTTACCACAAATGGCTCTCCCTGAATGCAGTGGCAAACAAGATATTTGTTTTACCACAAATGGATCTCCCTGAACACAGTGGCAAAGCAAGATATTTGTTTTACCACAAATGGATCTCCCTGAACACAGTGGCAAAGCAAGATCTCTGTTTTACCACAAATGGCTCTCCCTGAATGCAGTGGCAAACAAGATATTTGTTTTACCACAAATGGATCTCCCTGAACACAGTGGCAAAGCAAGATCTTGTTTTACCACAAATGGATCTCCCTGAATGCAGTAGCAAACAAGATATTTGTTTTACCACAAATGGATCTCCCTGAATGCAGTGGCAAAGCAAGATCTTTTTTTTTCGTGGCTCAGAGCAAACTGAGAAATTAATACTGGGAGAAAAGGGAACTGTTTTAGGGCTTACATGGAAATGAAAAAGAGGTATGGGAAGATTTCAGCATCACTTACTGCTCAAGGTAGGCCTGTCTGGAGGAAATAATCTGATTTTTATCAAGCTGACCCATCTCCTTGAGAGCAGTCCACACTGCTGTGCAAGCTGAGGTTGTCATGGATAAGAATATCTGTGAAAGATCCAAGACAGAACTTGTGATCCATGTCCTCGTGTCAAAGCAAAGAGCAGCTTTTAGCTCAGCATGCAGAGTTATTTCCTCTGGGTTCCAGACCCTGTTGGTTGAGTCTGAGAGCACAGAACCCCCGAGGTGTGCACCAGAGCCCATCCAGCCCCAAAACCCAGCCTTGCTCTCTGCTCACACCAGATCTGTGCTTTCTGCCCACTGCAAGGACACTTCCCAATCACTTTTTTAGCCTCTGAAATTCAGAACAGATTGAAGTCCAACTCAGACATTTCTCTGTTGATTTCCCACAGACACTTTGAATAATCTAAGTTTCACCTATTTTTTAAACTTCTATTAAACACTTAGGAGTGTACTTCTCTCACTGAACTTCTGATCCTTTAAAATTAAATTACCCAGTCCTGGTGAACCAGATTAAAAGAAAAAAAATATATATTGTAAAGCAGAATAATCTTTTGTTGCCCTTTTTTTTCTGATTAAACACTATTAGGATGCATGCCTTCCCTCCTGGGAATTATTTCCTTGAAGGGCTGCCCTTCAGTTATTACTAAAAGCTACAAAGGGATTTTTTAATGTTTGTGTGTTTCAGAGTTTGGAAGTAATTATTTCAAACATAACCAGAGCCCTGCCCCTAAACTCATCAAAGCTTTTCCTCACATAAACAAATCTTAAAATGTGTATTATGTTATATTCAGGCACTTAGCACAGCCCCAGTGACACTTAACTATTAGGCCATTTTTCCTTTCAGGAGGACATAAAGAGTGGTTGCTAATTGCTATTAAGGTGATATTAAATCTTCTAATAATCAGATTTACTCATCTGAGGCTCTCCAGTTTTATCAATGAGGACTCTGTGCTGGAGAGAGGACAAAAGGCAGGTGGCACTCAGAACCAGCCCCCTCAGTGGCACTGGAACTGTACATGGCAGGATAAATCCAGAATTTTTTACTGTGGCTTAACCTCCCTCCAGCAGTGCCTACCTTGGGGTCTCTGAACTGCAGCTATCCCCCCTCTTTGTGGAAAATTTTAGGTAGAAATTTCTACATTTCTATTTATATAAAAATAGAGATTTCTCCCTCACTCTTAAAACCCTTAATATCTGCTTGGTATCAATGGTCACAGCAGGGGTGATGACTGGTGGCAGGATTTTATATATTGAGCCTGTCCATGGGGCTTGCACAGAAAGGCAGAAGAGGAGAAGAGAAACAGGAGTTCCAGAGTTTACACAGGCCCTGGTCTAGCAGCTTTTGAGCTAGAGTTAACAAACCCCACAGTTATAATGGGAAATATTGAAACACTAAACAGGACTTTTGGAACAGACCAAGATTTTTCTTGCTCTGGGGTATGAGTTATGACTATTGGATGCTCTGAGAGAAACAAAAGGCAAGAAGGGTATTTTCTGGAAAAATAAAATTTCCTCCTTTTTACCAGAAGCTGATTCAGTGAGGCCCTTGCTGCCTCTCCCAAGGAGTGGGTTTGCTGTGGAGCCCAGTTCCAAACACAGCACAGGTTTTCCTTGGCAGCATGCTGCTGAAGAGGGAGTGTAGCTAAAGGAATTAAAAGGAACTCAAAATCTTCTTGATTCCCATCAGGCCAAGAGCTTTTTTAAACTCTAATTGTGTTTTGTGATACCTCCAAGTAATTCTTGGCATGCTCCAGGTTCTGCACTAATGTACACAATGTACAAAGTAACGTGGCATGCTATGAATAGATAAGGACTTCTCTTCTTGGTGCTGTTTCAAAAACAGCCTAACTCAGCATCTTGTGACCTAAATCCAGCTGTGATATTCTGGAGTCTTTTAGGAAGCAGTTTCCCAACTGAAGAGGGATTCCAGGTGCAAGTCACAAAAAGAGATGCTGTTTAAAGACAGCTGTGGGTATGCAAGTTGATATTGGGATTTCTCCAGTGCTTCAGCCAGTGTTTACAACCTGCTTTGGCCCAAAGAACATCCAATTGGTGAGGCAAACAGAAATCAATGGCGAGAGCAGCCTCCCCTTCCAGAAGTGGATTATTGTGCAGTGAGGAAAAGCCTCCTCTCCCTGGAACTTGGCTGGCTCCAAGACCCATTTTCTGTGTGTGCCTTCTGTGCTAGAGCCTGTGCTGTGCAAAAACCAATAACCAGCTTTGACATTATCTCCACCACTTAAGTCTCTCTGAAATTACATTCTGCTCCTGGGTGTTTTTTTCCCAGACTTTATCAATTAGGTTGTTCTTTTTTAACCTTTCATTCCTCCTTTCCTTCCATCCCCTCTGATTCCATTTGGTGTATCACATTTGCTGATCCTTCCCTAACAAAATAGTTCTGTGATTTTTTTAAATTTATAGTGAGAGCCTGCAGACCTCACCCAGAATACACTGCCTGCTAGGTGTCTGAGGATTGTTCATACATTGAATTTGGAATGTTTTTGATTGCTTATTTTTTGTATCAGTATGGGAAAGGATTGGCCAGACACCTTCATTTTTACTTCTATCAATTTTATCTCCCCTAGAAATCACCAAACAATTAAACCAAGAATTTAGGATAAGTGAAATATTATTTCACTTACCCAAGGTAGAAAACATCTTGTCTTACTTAGATGAATGTAGATAAGAAAGTTTCTTGTTCTGAAAAAGCAACGATCTCCATAGTGATAGGAAAGACACTTTGGAAAGACTCTTTTATTTATTTCCAGATTACTCATTTTTGTAAAAATGAGAGGGAAATTATTTACATAGAAAAAAGATTCTGAAAAGATCTTAAATGCAAAATTACCAGCTTAGAGTTATTGTAATTAGTGCTTCCCACACTATATTCATGCCACCCTGCCATGGCCATTTGACAAATGCTGCTGATTTGGAAGCCTGGATAAGAAATATTGCTTTAGACTTTTAAAGTGGGAGTTTAGCAGTTGTATCCTCCCACATTTATCAGGAATCCATTTATAATCTAAATACAATATAAGACATGCAAAACACTGTTTTTACCATTTCCAAGAATGTTCTTTCCAAGCAATTAAATACTCCATGGTGCAATAGGGATCAGCTACTCAATCACTGAAAGGTCAGAGAGGTCCAGAAACAATAGTTAATGATTCATTAATGTTGGAAAGGTAGGCAGAGATGGAAATTCTCATTCATCTTTGAGGATTGATGACTCTGCTGTGGGTACCCAGGCTCTGGTTGGTTGGTTGGTTTGTTTATTGGGTTTTTTGCACCAAGCAGAATTCGTGAGGGCTGGAGTTGAGTGTTGCTCTCCACGTGCTCATGCTCCCTCTTGCTGTGTCCCCCTCCCTCCTGCAGCAGCTCCAGGGTGTCCAATCTCCACTTCCAGTTCATGCATCAGAGAGGGACAACTGAGCTCCTGAGTTTAAAAAAAAAAAAAAAACAAACCCTGAGTATAAGGGCTGGCTGATAAAGTCTTTATTTGCTGACATGTGTTATCTCCTCACGTTCTCTTTGTGTGTGTCGTTGGAAATTAAGGAAGCAAAACAATATTCCTGTTTTAAACAAAATGCACTAAAAACTTTAATGTCCCTCTAAGCAAAGGCCCCACCAGATGATGGTGAAAAGAGAGCAAAAGAAAAGACTTGGATCCCAAGTGTGCTTTGCACATTTAAGGCTGTGTATGGATAGTTCATAGAAGAAATGAGGGAATATTTCACTTATGCTCAATTGAACATGTTTATATACCTAAATATATATATATTTATATTATACATAAAATACCTGAATCTTTTTCTCTTTAGAAAGACAGAAGTTAAATATTTAGAAATAGGCTCTTGGGAATGATAGGCTCCCAGAATGACTTGAATTCAGGAGGTCTGTTTTCAACTCTTGTTTTCTTTTTCCTACGAAAGATCCTTATTTGAGTGAACTGTCCTTTCAGCTAATTCATGACAAATGAACTCAGAATGTTTTTGGAAGTTTGTGACTGAAGTTTTAGGGAATGATGATGGAATAAATGAGAAAGGAAAATGATTCCTTTGAAGGAGGTGGTAAACATGGCTTATGGAAGTGAATTACCTGTTACAAATTAATAGAAAGGAATTCCAAACTGAAGTAGAGCAGTTTTGATTATCTTCTTAAAGTGCCTATTAGTAGAAATTGATTTGAGATACTAACCCAGCTTTTATTACCTTGCTTGCTGTAAAGTATATTATTCTGGCCTTAATTGTGTCTTGCCATGTTTGATATTGACATAGTCAAGGCTGGACTTGGTCAATAATAACATCTGATTATCATCCCTAAAAATAACTGCACATTGTTAATTAATTGAGTGTATTAACCACCCACCAGTGTCCTGGTGAAAATTTATTAGAATGTCAAATGAAGCTATTAGATTAAAGAAGAAAGGCTGTGCAAATTAACATCATCATAATCAGTAGGTATTATGTCACTGGAAGATGACTGTCTTATAGACATATATTTCCATGTTTAATGTTGCAACATTAAATTTCTGTATCAGCAGATAGGAAACACCACAGCAGCCTTGCTTTGATTTTCTGCCTTTGAAAGAGCTTTTGTTCTAAATAAGCTGTGTCAGTAAGCTGAGGAAAGATGTAGTGGAAAAAAACCCAACTCACAACCCAAATTATGTGCTGAAAGTTGTTCCCAGGGACTGTGGAGTCCCCCTGCTTGGAGATACTCCAAGCTATCCAGACATGGTCCTGAGAAAACAGCTTTAGGTGTCTCTATAGCAGGGAGACTGGATGAGATGACCTCCAGAGGGGCCTTCTAATTTCAACCATTTTCTGATTTTGTGAAATTTGGATTTAAGTACTCTTAATTTTGTGTGGTAGTTCAGAAAGTCTCTCTCACCAGTAAGGTTTATTCTTCCTGTCTCCAATAATTCTGCTGCAAGACTTGGCACACCTATTAATATTTTCATGTAAAAAACCACAGCAGCTCTTTTAATTAAAACAGATGACACTTTGAGGAGCTTTTTAGGGATAAAGGGAAAAACCACACCCAAACACAGAAAAACAGTTTTAAAAGAGTTTTCCAGGGAAATCAAGGCTCTGTCATATGCTGCACTTGGATGCACAAATGGCAATGTTATTTATCAATGCAGTGTTCAGTCTGAGATAAAGATATTTATGCTTTTATGTAGAGGCACTGAACCTTGAAGTATGAGAATTTCAGCACAAGGAAAATTTGCTTTGGTACTTTCATTTCCTATTTGAATTAATTCTTAAAGCATAAACTGGTCTTTATGATTTAAATAGTTTGATCTGAGTTTCCTGTAAGAACTGATAATTCCCATCCTGATTTCCCTCTTCTCTGGATTAATGTTTAATCTTTGTGAGAGTCATGTTCACATGTTCCATTTCTCCTCTGCTCAAAAGCAGACCTGTGGAACTTTCAATAGTTACCCCAGGTAGCCCAGTACTGGTGCTGCAATGAGAAGGATCTGAAAGAAAAGACAACATTAATTTGCATCCATATTTTCATTTTGAATTTTTTTTAAGTCTGTTTTTCACAGCCATCTCCTAGACATCCCAACTGCAGATATTCAGTGTGCCTCTTCAAGAACTCCCTGCTCAGGTCACTGCTGTGTGATTTGTCACGTAGGCACTCCTTTAAACATGTTTTTCTTCCTCCCGTGCTGTGTTGAGGGCTTGGGTGGGGTTCTTTGGTTTGTTTTCATTTTATTCCTCGACATGACACTTTCAATCACAGAACTGCAAAGCTAAAACAAACGTGAAGCTGAACTCAAAGCCAAACTGTGCCAAGAGCTGGCTTTTCATACTCAAAGTGACAAGCCCTCATATTCAAGTGATCACAGAGCACATCTGTAGTGCTGATTGCAGCCCACACTCTGCCCAGGCCTGTCCAGGAATAGATTCTGACACTCCCCACACTGTTTCAGGCACGTTAGCAGATGATGATAGGATTTATCACGTCCAAACAGAACTTCCTTTTTTTTTTAATTCCAGCATTTCAGCAAACACTCAGGTCAGGCTTCACTTTAAACTTGTTTGTATTAGGTAGATATATTATTGCATTATTACTTCCCTTTCCTGAACTTAATTATTTGCCATAAATGAATCTTGTCTTGAAAGACAAAATGATTTGGGTAATATGGCTTGGGGAGAGTGCCCACTTAGGTTTTCCATGTGCCATTACTAAAGATATGATATTCATTTAAAAAGAGGGGAAAAAATGCCTTCATACCCTGAGGAAGTTCAAGAATCAGATTAGGGGATAATGGATCATTCTCAGGACTATATAAACATCTTTTGTATTGATTAACCCATCTTACAACTCTTTAAAAGAGCTAATAATTTCAGTGCCAAATAAAGAAGAGATTGCAGATTCCAGTGAGGAAATGGCTGTAATTGCCATTTGGGTGGTGGGTAAGAGATGGTGATTGGACACCATCCATTACTGGGATCCAGCAGGGAAGCTGCTCACCACAGAGGCCATTATTAAACAGACAAACACTAGATTGCATTGCTGCTCTCTGATACCCCCTCAACCTGCTAAAATAACAATAAGGAAAGGCATTGCTATGCAATGTGCATTCCAGCATGAATCTGCCCATTTCTGGGTATTCTCCTTGTCTCTGGACCATCTCTAATCACAACAGCATAAACTAAGCAGGGATATTATTTCAGAATATTCTGTTTATGAGGTAACCTGGCATGCAATCACATAAAAAATATAGTACTTGATAATGCAAGAATTTTTTCCAAAATGAAGATTTAGAGAAATAAAGGCTAAATTTTCCCCTCACTGGCACATATTCTACAGTCATTTCTGGGGCAATTTAAAACTTTGTTTCTATAGAACTCATTTCCTGTTGTAAGGCAGAGATGCTTTGGCATCTTTGTAGGTCCCTGTCCTCATCAGACACAAAATGTTGTTGGTCTCCCTAAGAAGAAGGAGAAAGGAACTTGATTAGAATTATTACTCCTCCATGTTTGAGACCTATGTAAGACCTTCCAGTATAGCTGGGAGTTATTAACAGATAACATCTATTTATCTTCAACTAAAGAAAAAGAATCAATCTGGAAAAAGTTAATTTTGAATCAAATTCCACATTGATAGCTCAAATCCTTTTAATTTCATCAGTCTTCTTGCAGAAGAGTAAAATCATAAAAGCATGTACCTGCAATAGCTGTTAATTTTTAACATTTAAGGTTTAGCAGTACTAACAGAATTATCCCATTTTTTAATTCAAACAGGCATGTGAAATGCAGTTTGAAAGGTGTTTTGTGTTAAGCCACGAGTCACCCATTTGAAACTGAATTCCTTAGGGTGAATGGTGGCATTAGTGCAATTATTGGCAATTCACAGTGATCAAGCTAAAAGCATTCTCAAGTGCACCTAGCCAGTTCAGAGGTGATGGCTTCTTGAGGCAGCAAAAAGCCACTTGCTTCACCTTTATCCTTCCTGGTAGCCTTGCTCGCTGCTTCCTAGAGAACATTTTAAGTGCCCCATAACTTTTGAATTCAGTTATTTTAAGATTTGTTTTTTATCAGTGCAGAATTACAATGATGAGATTTTAAGAGATTGTTCCATCGCTTCCAGAGCAGCTCACTGGAGTAAAAACAATTATCTAGATGATGTTGATCAGAATAACTATAAATAAAGATGTGCTTGTACAATGGCTTGTAACAAAATGGCCAACATAGAAGTGGCTAAAATTTCTGTTCCCTTAAAAAACACAGCAACTGACTCTTCTTCTTGCACAATTCCTTTGCAATTGAGGAATTAGATATTTTGAGAGCATAAGAAAACAAGATTGGAGTTTAAACCTGAAAAAATAACCTTTTAAAATCTATTCAGTACTTTCAAAATAGAAATCTTATTTTTACATTGTGCCCATGTTAGATTGCAAATTGCAAATGTTTTGGAGGTTATTATTCCCAGAGATGCTTGTAAAAAGTGTTTTCAAAAATATCACCACAATGTAAAGCATTACAATACACTATTGACTAATGGTATTAAAATAAAAATAGAGCTAAGTATTGAGCCACAAAACAGGGACAGGTACAACTTGATATATTGATAATGTCCCTTAGAGGGAATTTTTCATTCTTCGTTCTTTTCAGATCTACTTTTCAAAGCTTTGTTGCTGAAGGGTTTCTAGGACTTTTCTCTCCCTTCCATCAGAAGATTATTGCCTGAGTGAGACCACTCTGACATTTTTTCCCCCCAGCATTCTCTCAGAATTTCTTTTACTTGTTTTTTTCTCATTCCTACTAGATTCAGCTGATTTAAATACTTCATTGACCTCCTTCCTATCTCATACTCTCTGAGGACTGCTGTTGAAAAGTTACACTATCATTATAACCCCTGAATTATTGCTGTGTGCAGCTCTGCTTTCACTTCTTTTAAATTTCATTAGAAGTGAAAACGTTGGTCACCTTTGTTACTCTGCTCTGAACTCAAACATTTCATTTCTTTCTTTCTGAGATGTTAATCCCAGAACTCAGTGTTATTCTTAATGCACTTTTCCACCAAACTAGATTAAGAATTCATAAGTAAAACCACTTGAAATCACTTCAGTTGCAGAAGCACTGGGCTGAGCATTCACTGAAGCCAAACCAAATCCTTGCAGTCTGAAGTCTGCTACATCAAGCTAATGTCCATGATATTAAAAAAAAAAAAAATAAAGGTTGAGGCATGCAAGAGAGGATTGACTTGAATTCTTGTGATTTGACATGTAGGTTTTGGTCTTTTAGCATTTAAAACATTTCAGATGTATAAAATTCAGAGTGACAACTAATACAGACACAGCAGGAAAGCTGGAAGGTGCAGGCTTTTGGAGGGCAGTGCTGTGTTGCATATTTTTCTTCCAGGTAAATTATCTCATAAAGTGAATAGAATTTGTATTCCAACAGAAAAAAAAAAAAAAAAAACCATAGGGGGAGACTTTGCTGTTATCACAAAAGCAAGTTTGGTTCTGACTTGAATGTTACTCTGACTTAAATGTGACAAATGCTTCATTTGAAAACTGTCAGCTGTGTACAGCATCTTCCAGCTGGAAATGAAGGGGAAGAAAGAAACACCAGTCCTCTTTGTTATGCCATCCTTGCAAAAATAAAATGGCAGATAGTCACAGGAGTGGAAGAAAACACGTTGGTGATGTTTGTACCCAGTCAAGCACAGCTCCCCTTTCATCTGGATAATGAATCATTCATAGGCCAGTTTTCACTGTCTCTGACATGCAGGTTTTAAGAGATTGACATTGCCTCCAGAAAATTGCCTGTAACCAGGGCAGTCCCCAGCTGGGGAGAGGCACAGCAGCAGCAGTGTGGGGGTTTGCAGGGTGCCCTGGTAGCTGTGGTGAGGAGTCACCTCTCAGGCCCCTTCTCCTGCCATAATGCAGGCATCTTTTACCCCCTTTATCTTGCTGTGTGGGTCAGAGAGCTGCACTCACCTACACCTGGGATTGTTTATCACTTGCCTAGCAAGTCCTGCTAGTTATCCAGCAGCCCATGGCTTGGATCAACTCTCTGGTGGGACAGAGGATTTGTCCTAAGAGCTCACTGTTTCCTTCTTGTTAGTGCATCAGCACTGATGAACATGACCCACTTGCAAGCACCCTTCAGCTGCCAGGTGGACCTGACCTCGAGCTGACTTTGACACAATAATTGCTGGAGGAGAGCCAGCCTTGACACAGTGATTTACCTTGTGTGTGTGCACATTTTCCTGTGTGCTGCATAAACCAGCCCATTGCAGTGTTTACAGCACTTCACTGATAGATTTGGGAAGGTAATTGGAGAGTTGTAACTGTGTAAAATTGCTTTACATGAGTGGGACAGTGTGGTGCACTGCTGCTAAGAAGGTTTTAATCAACCCACCATTGGGTTCGTTTGGTCACTAATCTCAGATGTCTGTGCTTCATTTTTATATTGGAGGGAGGAAGTTTCCATAAATATTGAAGACAGGCTAAGTAAAAGTAATTATTTAGGGCTTAGCAGGGAATGTAAGCAATAGAATGTAAAGCCATATGAGCTGGAATAGAGATGATTTTTTTTATTTTATAAAGTAATTCTTTGAGTATAAGCCAGATTTACAGGAAAACTGTGGATCATCAACATCATATGAAAGCAATGCAGTAAACTTGTTTACTTGGAATATACATGTGCTTCAAGAGTCACCTTGTACAGAAAAGATGAGCTTTAATTACAATAAAACATCTGTTCCTCCTACAAAATGGAAGTCAGCTCCTAAAAAATAGTGGGCTTTTTCCTCCTGCATTCTTTCCTTATGCTTACAGCTTTACAAATGTGTGGTGTCTAAAAATGTTTTCAGAAAATTTATTTCAATCCATCCCCTCTGTGGGGTCAGTTTGTGATGGGGATTTGCTGGCTGGGATCCTGGGCTTGGGGGAGCCTGGAATCTCTGGGATTGCAGGGCTGGGATCCTGGGCTTTGGGGATACTGGAAATTCTGGGATTGCAGAATTTGGATTCTGGGCTTTGGGGATCCTGGCAGCTCTGGGATTGCAGAGTTGGGATCCTGGAAGCTTTGGGGAGCCTGGAAGCTCTGGGATTTGCTGGCTGAGATCCTGGGCTTTGGGGATACTGGAAATTTTGGGATTGCATGGCTGGGATCCTGGGCTTTGGGGATACTGGAAATTCTGGGATTGCAGGGCTGGGATCCTGGGCTTTGGGGATACTGGAAATTTTGGGATTACAGGGCTGGGATCCTGGGCTTTGGGAATCCTGGCAGCTCTGGGATTGCAGGGCTGGGATCCTGGGCTTTGGGGATACTGGAAATTTTGGGATTACAGGGCTGGGATCCTGTGCTTTGGGGATCCTGGCAGCTCTGGGATTGCAGAGTTGGGATCCTGGAAGCTCTGGGATCCTGGGTTTAGGGGATCCTGGCAGCTCTGGGATTGCAGGGCTGGGATCCTGGGTTTAGGGGATCCTGGCAGCTTTGGGATTGCTGGGCTGGGATCCTGGGCTTTGGGGATCCTGGCAGCTCTGGGATTGCTGGGCTGGGATCCTGGGCTTTGGGGATCCTGGCAGCTCTAGGATTGCAGATTTGGGATCCTGGAAGCTTAGGGGAGCCTGGAAGCTCTGGGATCCTGGGTTTAGGGGATCCTGGAAGCTCTGGGATTGCAGGACTGGGATCCTGGGCTCAGGGACTGCAGGGCTGGGATCCTGGGCTTTAGGGATCCTGGAAATTCTGGGATTGCAGGGCTGGGATCCTGAGCTTTGGGGATCCTGGAATCTCTGGGATTGCAGAACTGGGGTCCTGGGCTTTAAGGATCCTGGAATCTCTGGGATTGCAGGGCTGGGATTCTGGGCTCAGGGACTGCAGGGCTGGGATCCTGGGCTTTGGGGATCCTGGCAGCTCTGGGATTTGGGATCACAGTGCTGGGATCCTGAGCTTTGGGGATCCTGGCATCTCTGGGTGTCGGAACTCAGGACATCCCTTTGGGAGTCCGGAGTTTCCTGGGACCCTTGCCAGGGGGCTTGGAGACCCTGGCACACAGCCCAGAACACCAGTGGGTTCGATTATGAACCACGGAATAACTTGTCACCTTTATAGAAAGAGATAAAAGCCACAATAGTGTAAATAGTGTAAGAATAAAATAATTACAGAGTCTAAATGTAGGTTTTAGGATTTTTGGTATAGGGGTTTCTGGTGACAAGATGGAGGGATTTGGGCGTGTCTAGCCTTTCTTCTTCTTCTCTACCTCCATCTTGTCTGGTGATGTTGGCACTTTTAGATTGGTCTAAAGTAGAAACTCACTGTCTAATATAGATGATAGGTATTGGAAAATAACTGTAAATATTGTACACGTAGTTTGTAGTATATAAAGATAACACCGCCCTGGAGGAGGGGGGAGTGCCTCTGGCTGTCCTGCCAAACGGATCTCGGCTGGACAGGGAGAAAGAACTTTATAGATAAGATGCAATAAACAATCTTGAGACCGAAAGAATGAAGAGCCCTGACTTTTTCTTCAAGCACCGGGCTGGGAAAAGGAACTTTCGAACTTTAGTCGGGGTCACTCTGACCAGCTAGAAAGACAGCCCCCGGCAACTGGCGTTCCCTGGGTGGGCTCGAAGAGAGATTACGACAACTGGCGTTCCCTGTGTGGGCTCGAAGAAAGATGCGGCAACTGGCGCTCCCTGGCTTGGCTGCAAGAAAGACCCGGCATCTGGCATTCCCAGGTGGGCTGCAAGAGCTGGGCGGCAAGAGAACAACCCGGATGGGCGGAAAGAGAGACGGCTGCAAGAGATGGGCTGCAAAAGAGAGACCACGACACGTTGGGCAGCAAGAAAGCACCCAGGTGGGCAGTTGGCAGGCAGCCACGCCACCAGACATCAGCCGCTGAAACACAGCCCGTGAAGAGAACAAAAAAGGACAAGGAAAAGAAGCAGGCACTCCCAAAAAGAAAAAAAAAAGAAAAAAAAAAGGGAAAAAGAAAAAAAAAAAAAAAAAAAGAAAAAGAAAAAAAAAAATCCACACAGAAGATCCAAGATTCAACTTCTGCTAAACAGACTCGCATCCAGATCTGACGGGGGGGCCAGTGACCAGGGCGACCTCCGGACGGACCTTGCAAATGATTCAGCTTTTGGTAAGAAGGTTGAGATTTGAGAACATGGAGGGGACATGCTCTCAGGAACAGTTAAGGATTTTGTCAGCCTTACAAGGTCTGGCAGCCACACAACTTGTGAAAATCTCTGAAAAAAGGTAAAACGGCCTTGAAGCTTTTATCCCCAGCAAGGGTAATGTTAGAGGCAATTACGGCAAGATCCCGGAGTAGAGCTAAAAGGTCATTAATTGTGAATCCCACAGGGGCGGGGGGAGGAGAGCAAAGCTCAAAGCAGAGATTGTCTCTGGTCCCAACCAGCCCTGGGGAAGTAGCTCCCGATGAGAGGGAGCGGGAAATAGCTCCCGATGAGAGGGAGCGGGAAGTAGCTCCCGATGAGAGGGAGCGGGAAATAGCTCCCGATGAGAGGGAGCGGGAAATAGCTCCCGATGAGAGGGAGTGGGAAGCAGCTTTACCGCCTCCAATTCCTCTACCCCGAAAGCCCAGCTCGCGGCGAGCGTGGCTGCGCGGCGGCGGCGGCGAGCGGCGGGGGGAGCGCGGAGGCAGTGGGGGACGCAAGTTTCGGCGCGGGGGCTGTGAGCATGACACCGACAGCAGCGGCCTCAGCTGGCGCGGTGCCAGAGACGCGCGCGCAAGGCGAAACCCGCGGGACGTCCGGGAAGGGCTCTCAAATCATAGCGTCCACGTCAGACGCGGGCGGTAAACTTGGAGCAGCTGCAGGGCTCCAAGCGGTGCCCGTAGGCAGACGCAGGAGACGCGTGGTGATGATGCAGGACCCGGAAGTCGGGGCGCGAAGGGTTTTTTCCCCAGTTCGCGGACGCGGGACGGGCACCGGCCAAGCAGGGACCGCGCGCCGGCTGCGGGTGTTGGCACGGGGCCAGAATGGGATCTGAGCTGTACTAGTGTCGATCAGAGAGAGAAGGACATTTCCGAGACCGCGCCTGCGCCGAGACGAGCGCAGGGGAGGCGCGGTCGGGGCGGGGTTGTCCACACTCCCGTGACGGCACAGGCAGAGACGGGGCGTGGTCAGGGTACAGAGGCTGCCCCAGGTACCACCCCTCTCCGATCCCAGGGCAATGGGCACCCAGCTAACCGCAGCAGCCAGCACACAGTTTCAGCCTCCATCAAAATCTCAAGTTGGAGATTTTTCGCGGGTGCAGCACATGTTGAGTGAGGCACACCGAGCCCTTCAACAGGCTAGTCCCACAGAAGTGACAGAAACAGCATTTATCAGATGATCAAGTCTCAGATGCAAAAGATGGGCGTGGAAAGAAAAAAAAAAAAGTTGTCCAAAAATCAGAGAAAAGTGAGAAAGCACCAGGCTTTTGCCCAAGATACAGAAAAAAGAAGGGAAAATCAATGCAAATCAATGTTATTCCAAATATGATGTAGATGGAAATCTATTTTGAAAAATGCCTCTCAGGGAGAGAGACGGCACCATATAAAGATAGAAGTATTAGTAAGGATTCAATTACTCAAAGTGTCTCTGAAGACAGAGCATTTGAGAAACATCAATCAGATCCTATCTGTGGGGTCATCAGCTGATTCTCCAATGGTTCAGAGTTTTAGGGATTGTTGTCAGTGAGTTTGTAACCTTTGTTATTTTTAGATTTTATAGGTAATACTGATAAATAAGGATTGCTGTTAATGTTATATGAATACTTTAAAAAGGTTGTCTTAATTCCTTCAAATACTTCCTGTTGATAAGTTGATTATATAATGAGAATTCTCAGAATTTGTGATAAGAATTATTATCAGGGTATTGTAGTGTTTATAGCCAGCCAGTGTTCCACTATCTCTTTTGTGTGAAGCCACGTCTCTTCAGAATCTTGTCTTTATTTCCTAACTACTCACAGGTTTTTGGATTTCTTTTAAATCCAAATTGCCGCTTTTGTGGTTTTCTTCATTTATTGTTTCTTCAGTTATTACAGAGGTACTTCAGCCAAGAATTCAAGAAGTCTACTGTGTTTGAAGAATTCCTATCCCAACAGAAGTTTCAGAAGGATCCAATTATTTAATGGTTTGATAGATCTTTAATCCTAAGGTTTCCTATTCATAATTGCTGTTTTTAAGAGTCTCATTTTAAGAATGTGCTAAGTGATATCCATCAATTAGAGTTCGGGCTCTGGCCAAGTCCTAGCTCTCCTTGAATGGAGTGATTGACAATCAGCCCAGATGTTTTCTGCATCAAAAAGTATTCAAGTCCTTTTGGCTTGGCAATTTGACCGTCTATGATAGCTGAGCCTGTTTTCAGAAGGAGTTTGGAGAAACATGAATCCAGACATGGATTCTCCACTTCTCTGTTGTTGTAAGGTTCATCAGCTGTCGCAGACTCTGGGATGACAGTTCAGTGTTGTAGTGTTTGACAATTGTATGATTTCAGATGTGTTATTAGTTATGTGTATTATCTAATTGATTTCTAATTGCTGTCATTTTACATTTCCCTATGCAATTGCATAGAGACTGAAACAGAGTTGATCAATGTTTTATTTTCATATCAGGACCCATTCTTCACCTCCGAGATTTTGAGAAAATCCTCCAGTCTCTTCGGGGGCGTGGATTTGTTTGTGTTTTAGCAGGTACAAAAGTCCAGGTGAATCTCAGTGAAGAATGTGAAACTCCATCCAGTGCAAGACAATGCTGACAAGAAGCGTGGGCAAGAAAACGCTGACCATTCCATAAGCAGAAAAGAAGATGTAGAGATGTGGACTGCACAGAGATTCCAACCCTTGTGTTTTGCCCACAGAAGACTGTGGACTTTGGGTCTCTTCATGGGTGTGGGAATCAGTGGTGTTATAGAACCGTTGTTAGATGATTGCTTGTTATATTTTAGTAGGGTTTTTAGTTCTCTTGTTCATTGCGCCATGCATTCTTTTGTGTATATGGCGGGTTGTCAGCCAAGCTGCCAAAGAGGTCTTCTTGGTGCAAACAGAAGGGGGAGATGTCGGAACTCAGGACATCCCTTTGGGAGTCCGGAGTTTCCTGGGACCCTTGCCAGGGGGCTTGGAGACCCTGGCACACAGCCCAGAACACCAGTGGGTTCGATTATGAACCACGGAATAACTTGTCACCTTTATAGAAAGAGATAAAAGCCACAATAGTGTAAATAGTGTAAGAATAAAATAATTACAGAGTCTAAATGTAGGTTTTAGGATTTTTGGTATAGGGGTTTCTGGTGACAAGATGGAGGGATTTGGGCGTGTCTAGCCTTTCTTCTTCTTCTCTACCTCCATCTTGTCTGGTGATGTTGGCACTTTTAGATTGGTCTAAAGTAGAAACTCACTGTCTAATATAGATGATAGGTATTGGAAAATAACTGTAAATATTGTACACGTAGTTTGTAGTATATAAAGATAACACCGCCCTGGAGGAGGGGGGAGTGCCTCTGGCTGTCCTGCCAAACGGATCTCGGCTGGACAGGGAGAAAGAACTTTATAGATAAGATGCAATAAACAATCTTGAGACCGAAAGAATGAAGAGCCCTGACTTTTTCTTCAAGCACCGGGCTGGGAAAAGGAACTTTCGAACTTTAGTCGGGGTCACTCTGACCAGCTAGAAAGAGAGACCCCGGCATCTGGGATCCTGGGCTTTGGGGATCCTGGCAGCTCTGGGATTGCAGGGCTGGGATCCTGGGCTTTGGGAGATCCTGGCAGCTCTGGGATTTGCTGGCTGGGATCCTGGGTTTAGGGGATCCTGGCAGCTCTGGGATTGCAAGGCTGGGATCCTGGGCTTTGGGGATCCTGGCAGCTCTGGGATTGCAGGGCTGGGATCCTGGGCTTTGGGGATCCTGGCAGCTCTGGGATCCTGGGCTTTGGAGATCCTGGAATCTCTGGGATTGCAGGGCTGGGATCCTGGGCTTTGGGGGCTCTTGCAGCCCTGGGATTGCCAGGCTGGGAGCATGGCTGTGCTGCTGTAGGTCTGTCTGTTCATGGTTCTCCTCAGCTTCTGGATGAGTGCACGTGGCTTTGCAGGGCTGGTGTGGGTGTCCTCTGGCTCCAGAGCAGAAGGTGCTGCTGAACATCAGACCTGTGAGCAGCTCTGGGTTCGCCCCAGCTCTGCCCTTGCTGCCCCTCAGGTCCTGTCCCCATGGCTGTGGCTGTCCCCAGTGCCCCACGCGGGGTCTGATCCCAATCCCAGCTGCCAGGACACAGCCCAGGCTCAGCCTTCCCCATGGAGGTGTGGGTTGCACCCTGAGCTGCCTTGCCCAGGTGTGCTGGGCCAGACCCTGCCCTGCAGCCACACCATGGCACCTCTGCCTCCACCCCTCAGCCTGCACTGAGCCCTGGCAGGAGCTCACCACTGCTGCATCTCCTTGGCCTCCCTAAAACACAGCCTGAAGGTCTTGTCCAAGTTAAAAGCAAAATGGAAACTTCAGGAAAGGGAGTGAGGAACAAAATGAAGGTGTTTTTTCCACTTTGTGTGCAGAAAGATTTTGTGCTGCTGGGATCAGTAACAGCAAAGGCATTCACAGCCCCAGCTTGTTGCAATGCAAGAAGAAAGTTTAATTTAGCATGACCTCATTCTTGGGCTTTGCTTTGTTTGTTCCTCAGGGTGCTTTCTGCAGCCAGGGGGATGCAGTGCTTGGTTCCTGTCCCGAGCATCCTGAGGCTGATCTCCCACAGGGGGAGTCATGGCTCAGCCTTTTCTGGGGAGTTTTCCTCTCTTCTGGGGGCTCTGCTGCCACCTTGACAGTTTTGCTGCCTTTGCCTTTTGCTCTGTTCTTGTCTTGAGGACTTTTATCATTTGGCATCGTGGTAATTAAAGACAAGTGAGTCAAGCCTTACCTTGGATGGGGGAAGATGAGAGCAGAGGAAAAGGAGGCTCAGACAAAACTCTTTTCTTTGTTCTCTTCTATCCAACAAGAACTTGCCATATATTTTTTTTTTTCCTGCTTGTTACATCATAAATTTGACACCTATTAATTACATGTGAGATTATAAAAGTTTTTCAGTTTTTACAGTGATTAATATTTTCTTCTATGTCTTCTTTGCAATGTTACTTTTTTGATTTTGTAATTGCAGATTTGGATTTTTTTCAATGTTTTTACATGAAATCTGGCATGAATATTTTTTACCTGAAAGGTATATAGGAGACATATCATGCATGACAAGTTCATTAACTATATTTGATCCCAGTAATGGAAGCTGATGTTTCTCCATTAAAGTTAATGGGAATGGAATGATTTATGCCAGCTGTGCAGATCTCTTTGGTCATACTTGCTATAGGAAATCCATTTGTTTGGTGAAATGACAGGGCTCTTTTATCCCAGTAATTTAAAAATATTTATTTGGCTGGTTATTAATTCTCAATCTGCAAAAGTTTCTATTTGGGGGGTTATTTGCAGTGAGGCTGCTTTGTGGCTGCAGAGAGTGCTGCTCCTGGAGGCTGTGACAGCTTTTATGCCTGCAATCACTGCAGTGGTGGTCCAGTTCCTTGAGAGCTGATGGACAGAGGCTCAGGCTCCATCATTTTCTGTGTGATCAGGGAGTTGTGGTGATGGAAAAGAGCCACAGAATGCTGGCTTTGGTTTGGTCCCTTTGAGAGGAGGGCCCAGCAAACACGAGCCTGCTTTTCCATGTGCTTCATCGCAGGGCAGCTGTTTGTGATGTTTGTTGTCTGTTAGCTGTGTGGCTGATGGAGGCTTGACTTTTGGCTGGGAATTCCAAACTGGTGCTGCCACACAGCCCTGCAGAGAGCAGCCCCAGCTGAGCAGAGCAGCCCTGAGCTGTGCTGGGTGTTGCACTTGGCAATGGGCTCCTCCTCACTGCTCAAAGCCTCCTTAGCCAAGGTGAAAGCCTTTGCCTTCTTTATTGCTTCTCTTCCACAGTCCAGCCCATTGCTGCTGGAATTGCCCAGAGCAGCCCTTCTGGCCAGGGTTCTGCCCTGCACACAGAGCAGTGTGGGCTTGGCTGTCCGTGCTGTTTGAACAGCTGATCTTTCACTCCTGCCTTCACAGCACGGCGTGACCTCTCGTCCCTGCCTGTCCTTGTGGGCTCCCTTCACTCTGCTGATATTTCACTTTAATTTCTTCTCAGGCCATCCCTGGTCTGCTGCTTGTTTCTAGTGGAATTCAGGTTTCTTATCTGCAGGCCAAGCATGATTCCAACTACAAATTTCATTCCTTTCAGTATTTTCTGCTAAGCTACCCCATTTTGAGAATTACTTTCTGCTCTGACTTCCCACAGTTTTGATTTTTATCCTTTTGAAGGAATGATCTCAATGCTCAGACAGGCAAATTGCTGAGCATTTTCAGCCTTCAATTTATCTATTGTAATTAGCCTCATTATTTGATAAAACTGAGTTAGAAAAGTAGATTCCCTCGAGTGTGGAGTATACAAACCCCATCTTTATTTATGTGTGGAACAGAATTACTGGTTGTTCAGAAAACTTAAAGCATTTTAAAATTGGTTCTGTAGTTCTTCAGTAATGATTCTGCCAGTGCTTCCTATTTCTTCTCAAGTAATTTTTTTGCTTTTCTTTTTTTTTTTTCTTAAGCACAGAGTATTAATTTCATGATCAGATGGGCATTTTATGTGAGACAGATGGATGCTACTTTCCTTAGGATTATTTTGCTTAACAATTTTTGTACCTTGATAACAAAAATAATAGCTCAATTAATCTATTTAAATTAATCCATTTAAAATTTAAGAAAACCTGTGCAAAAGGGGTCATCTTTTGAGGCTGAGCTAATCTTAAAAGTTAGTAAAACTGCACTGTAGGCATTACAAAATAATGTAATTATTGGAGAAATTGTGACACTTTTAGAGGTCTAATAAAGCTTAGGCTTTATTAATGTGTAACTCCCAGTGGAGGACTTGACAGGAGGGTGAATTTGCTTTTTTAATACACATGAAGAGACCTGGTGGTGAGAAAGGGTCACTGCTGTGTGTTTACACAGGGGTGGATGTCCTTTTCACAGCACACCGAAGAGTTTCCATAGAATGTGGGTCATTATACCTTGAACAGGTGTTCTGCTTTAAAAAAAAATAAATTGTCACTGAGGTCTAGAGCTAGAAATAATGCAGTTACAAGGATGGGTCTTTATATGTATGTATTTGTACTTGCACACACAAGCACCTGCAAAGTCAAGTCCATATGGAAATTGGAAAGGAAAATTTTATTTTGGCAGTCAAAAATATTGTTCCACTGAGGTTTACTTTTAGTCAAGAAAAAGCACAGGTTTGTGTGTGGAGTGAAAAACCCATACTGCTAAATGTGAGCACTTCTTTGGTTTTATGTTTACTCACCCCCTCAGGCTTCCTCTGCTGGTCCCATTTTTGACTGGAATGAATCAATTATCAGTAGTCTTTCCACACTCTTTTTTTGTCTGTAGAGGCAAGTCACCTGTTAGGGAAGAAATATATTGCTTTGGGATTAAATAATTGCTTGTGTAATATTCAAAATACTCCATAGGAATTATTACACTTAGATATTTGTGATTATGATTCACAAAGTAAACAGGCCTAGGAGAGAAACTCACCAATGCTCTTGTATTGGTAATTTATAGCTAAAATACATGAGCAGAGGAATTTACTGCATTTCATGATACTCTTTGCTTTTCACTCTGTGAATTCTTAATTTCCTCCTCTTTTTCAAGGAACAACCAAGGGTGGGAACATTAAAAACACTTTTTTTTTTTTTTTTTGAAAAGCACTTCAGGTCCCTAAATAATGGCTTAGGTAAATCTATAGGACCTGGATGCTTTGTGGCAGAGTCTGCTGTGTCACACACATGCACTTTAGCCAAGACATGGGATTAAATTGCAACAGATGTAATATTTCAGAATGCAAATCATATGAATCCTACATAAGACATGGTTTGATTTTATAGAAATGGCATGGATTACAAGGCCTTTGAAATGACACCCATTTCCTCAGACCAAACATCTTACATTCAAACCTGAGATGTTGCTCCTTCCAAATAATGATATTTTAATTGATTGGCTTAAGGGTGTCTGTGTCTAGGAGATCCTACAGGGTGAAGTCAATTTGAAAAAGAAGTGTCTTCTGTTTTCTCAGTGGTCAGTGTGTTAGTGCACAAAGACAAGGTGTTTGTAAATTAATCTGGCTGCAGAGCTTTGTCTGGGT
The DNA here is from genome assembly GCF_027477595.1 of Haemorhous mexicanus. Taxonomy (NCBI): domain Eukaryota; kingdom Metazoa; phylum Chordata; class Aves; order Passeriformes; family Fringillidae; genus Haemorhous; species Haemorhous mexicanus. The sequence goes on along the minus strand of NC_082348.1, from coordinate 28,930,095 downwards.
TAGCCTGGGAGAAGTTCCTGAACATCTCAGTGCTCAGCAGGGCCACAGTGCCTGTGCAGCTCCCAGCAGGGTCTCCAGCTCCAGAAGAGCACCAGGGTCAAAACTTTGATGTAACACAATGCTCATCAGTCTGCAGGGCTTTAACCTGCTCAGGGGCTTCAAACCCCTGACTGCTCATTGCTTGTGGGGTCTCTGGGGATGGGGCTGTGTGACTGTGTTCTCAGGGGTCCCAGGATGAGGGAAGAGATGAGAAAGTTGACTCCATGTTCAGAAGGCTTGATTTATTATTTTATGATATATATTATATTAAAACTATACTAAAAGAACAGAAGAAAGGATTTCAGCAGAAGGCTGGCTAAGAATAGAAAAGGAATGAATAACAAAGGTTTGTCTGTGACCCAGACAGTCTGGACAGCTGGGCTGGGATTGGCCATTGATGAGAAACAACCAGGTGAGACCAATCCCAGACCCACCTGGTGCATTCCACAGCAGCAGAGAATCATTGTTTGCAGTTTGTTCCTGAGGCCTCTCAGCTTCTCAGGAGGGAAAAATCCCAAGGAAAGGATTTTTCATAGAACATGTGGATGACAGGGGTGGTCCCTGGATCCAGCTGTGCTGCTGGGAGGTGTTCAGTGCTCTCCTCAGAGGTTGCAGGGTGCCCCTGTCTCAACTGATTTGCATGGAAGATCTTTATTTTGTGGTCTGCTCAGCTCCCTTCCTTTTCCACAAAAAGCCTTGAGAAGGTTTAGGGCTGTTCAGTACAGACCAGTGCAAACCAAATGAGTCAAACAGAACCAATTTTTTTCCTTTGGACATTTAGGACTTTGAATGCCTAAAATTAAGCCTGAGACCTTTTAAAACAGCATTTCCTTCCCTCTGAGCCTGTGTCTTAATGAAAATAGCCTGGTACTTCTAAAGAAAGGACTCAGGATGTTAAACACCTATGAAACATTTATTAGATTTATTTTAGCTGTGTGCTCAACCAGAATGCATTATTTTTTCCCCCACCAGTGACTCAGATTTGCACAAAGTGAACTATAGTTCTTGCAGTGCCAGTCCACTTCTCATTGCATTTGTGAGATATTGTGCATGAAATCTTTTAAAAATATTGATTTGCTCAGAACTGATTGCTGGTTGTGCTGCTAATCATTACAGTATTCTTTTGTTGTTGTTGTTGTTCTGTTAAAGATTTCAGTATTCCATTATAAGGCAGCTTGCTTTACAAGAAGCAGTGTTAGGCAATGATGAACTACTCAAAACTATCCCAGAATCAATAGAATTGGTCATTGGGTAACTCCACTCCTCTTTCCTCCAGCAGATGCTGGTCCTGAGACCAGTAGGCTCCAGGAGGAGCAAGCTGGAAATGCTGGAAAGCAGAGGTGGTGAGCTTGTTTGGCCATTTCCTGTAAATGCCATTATCAATGAGAGAAGAACATTAATTTTACAGATGAAAGAAACTTTGGGGTGAGGACTCTTTGGGATCCTCACATATTCTAAATATATTCTAGTGGCTACATATGAAAAGAGTTAATTGCAATAGTCAGAGTGGGTCTAAATATTCATAGGTAGGCATTTACTAATTAGTTCCTAGGCATGAGCTTAACTAAAATATGTATTTGTGCATATGCTGTTAGCACACAGCAAATGTGATATTGAATGTCTGTTCACCTAAGAGGTTTAAATGAATAAATTTAAATTTTATAATGCACCAGTACATGCAAAGCTTGTTACTTGGGCTTAGCTTGTTCAGCTGCAGTAGCATGGCCATAATTCCCCTCCTTAGTGTGTCAATATCAAGATTTAATGCTATTTAATGAATGCACTTTGATCTGATACCTCTTGTTCTTTTGGATTAACTCACAGGGTGTCCCTATGACAAATGTGGAGAATATGGCAATATTTGGTTTACTGTTCTCCAAGCTAGCAGGAACCATTATGCCTTCACCTTGCTGTTGCCCAAAAGCATTGTTTGCAAGCATTAATTTTGTGGCCACACAGCCTCTTGTGAGCCACACAAAGCACTGTTAACTGCTGTGTTTTATCCAGGCAAGCATATTTTTGGGAGATCAATGAGTATCATGTCTCCTGAGCACCCATCTACATTTTTATGCAGACTTCATTTTCCATTTGGCACAGCATTTTTATTAGGTTAGTGACAGCTGTATTTACAAAATCATTAATGTTTTGTAAGACATAAATATGTGGGACAGAGAGATTATGGAGAAATAATTAAACACTTAAGTCAATTTTACCTTTTTTTCTGAAGTTTGTATCTTAATTTTATTTTTTTTTTTTTGAGGAGACAATAGTTTGAAATTGCAGGAGTTGGTAGTAAAAGGTGGAAATTGTTTTTCTGCATTAATAGGTACATACAACTTATAGCAAAATCATCATTAGGTTTGAAAATGAGTGCTTCAAACCCTCTATAATATGTATGTTAGTGCAGGGATTTTGGGGTAAAGTTTCACGTGCACTTACTCCATTTCAGAAGCTGTGGGAATGCTCAGATGCTCATTTATTTACCTAATTCATGGAATTAGGCTGAGGTTTTAATCAGCTCATCCTGAAACCTTGCACCAGAGGCACCAGTCCTCATTAACACAGCCAGTTTCTCCTACAGAAAGAGATTTAAGAAAAATTTCACAAAACTGTAGCAAAAACACTCCTCTTTCTCCCAATATTTGCAGTTATTCTATTGCCATTAATGTGTTTTTCCACCCAGAAATGTCTGTGAAACTCCCCTTGAAAGACAAATGCTTTGAACATTCTGGGTAGTTTCTTGCTCTAAAGGAAATATTTACAATGGAGTGCAAACCTTTTTCTTTCTTTCTTCTTTTTTTAAAAAAAACCCAGACTATTATGAGAAAAGTTTACTGTTGGAGCTGATCAAAGGGACAAGACTTTTCCAGCTCTTAATCTGGCTGAAACTTGCCAGTGTTACAAGACAGTTGGTTTTTTTTATTCTTGCTGGTCTTAATGAACTCCCTGGGCTTGTTCAGCAAAGCAAATAAACACAGAAAATGTGTGCTGACACTTGGGCTTCAGAGAATGACCACAGTTCAACCTCTGAAGGGTGCAGCTGGCCCAGGGGCAGTGCAGTCTGGTGGGATTGAATGAGGGGCTGTGGATGGCCAGTGCAGCACCAGAGCAGGGACTGGCACAGCAAATAACAGCAGGGACAGGGGGAAAAGGGAAGCAGGAGCCTGGTTGCAAAAATATAGCTGTGATTTATAAACCTGCTCTTGGCACACAAAGCACAGAAGCAAAGGAAGGGAAGGCATGTGGTGATTATTTGATGTCTCTTCTCCAAAGTTCATGGTCACATTGTGTAGACAGGGAGGATTTTTAACAGCAGCAATATCCTCAAACTTCTCTGGCTGTTTTTATAAAGGCAATGGCACAATTTAAAAACTTTTCATAATTTCCTTAATCATCTCCTGCTAAGCAAAAGGAAGTGCTGGTCACATTTAATTCACTCTAATAGGTAAACCAGTCCTAAATGAAGATGGAGGTGTGAAATTTCCACCTATGCTGGAAAGAAATTAAATCATCAATAAAATATTTCCTGATAGGCATCTTTTCCATAATGGCTCTGAAGCATTAGGTTTAAAATAGGTTTATTTTACATAATTGCAACAGCATTCTGCTAAGGATGAAAAAAAAAATCCAAAGTGCCACTGCCCTTAGAATTTTATTTATTAATGTCCAGAACTTCAAGCCTCATGAATTTGTTGAGAAGACTAAAGAGAACTCTAAAGCTGTAGCAGGGTTTTTATGCCAGTGGGGAAAATCAGTGTTTCAGATAAACCTGACTTTCTGCTCCATGATCCATGAACGAGGAAGGATTTCCAAACAAGCCAATGGGTGCTTCAAAGGAGCTTCTGTCTCTCATGTCAACAGGCACATCTGGAATAATGTTGCAATTTTTACTGTTCATCACATTGATGTTTATTTAATGTTCATTTAATATTTAATGTTATTTAATGTTCATCGTATTGAGCTGCATAATTTCTGTGGCAAACTGAAGCTGGTGTGTTCTTTTACAAGATAAGCAATGTCTTATTTTATCCTCTGGCTGACCAACAGCTTCATCTGCCCAGCTTCAAATTTAAAAGCAAAGCTCAGAGTTAAATTAGAGAGACTTTTGCAGGATTGATGTAAGATTTTGAAGGAAGTAAGGATGTTATAATGCAAAGCCAGGCCTCTATACAAAATTACTTGGTAACTTTTAAAATTACTTCAGTGTGAGCAATTTTACATCTCTAATTTTGATTTGAAAAGAGGTTGAATTGAGATGTGTAACATCTGTCCAATATGTGCTATAAAACACATCCTGTGAAACCTTCATAACCTCATGTCTGTGAGAGGAACATGGCTGAGCTGGTAGCTGGGGCTGTTCTTCTTTGTGCTGTGTGACACTGGACAATTTGGTGCCCCTGATAAACTCTTCTAGCTGTTCTAGTACTCCCAAAGCTGTTGAAACAAAAGGATAAATAAGTCACTATGTTCAAGATCTGTGCAACAAGATCCATGTTTGGATAGGTGTGTTTACTGGCCTCGGGTGTGATCTACCAAGCTACTAAATAACTAAAAAATAAAAGAAGGAATTGCAACCAACACCTCCATCCCCCCTGTCTGAATGGAAATGAAGAGCCAGCTGTACTATTCCAATTCTCCAACCTTCCAATGTGTTTTTCTTAGCAGCAGCAGCTCTTATGGGAAATGTAACCATGGAAATTAGAAATCACTCTCCTGGCAGCAATTTGAGAGTCATTTATTGCAAAGGGTGCTCTCTTTGAGGGAAAGATTGGAGGGGCAGAGGGAATAAGTTGTGTGAATTCACGTTAATGACCGGGGCTTGAAATGCTGAAGAGCTGAACTACTATTTAATGACTGAAAATGGGTACAAATTGTAGCAGTGATAATGAACCAAAGAGAAAGTGAGATGTATTAGGGTAAAAATAGAGTGAGTCCCCCAGTTTTGAAAACCTTTTCTGCCTTCACAATCCTCGCTATTCATGAAAGTGCTTGATGGTTCTAATTGTTTTAACATCTCATCAAGGCTTCCTATATCAATGGGCCTGTTCTCTCTTCCTAGATATGATTTAATGATTTAATCACTGTGGTTTCTTACTGTGAGCCCTGCTAATAGGGATCCTGCACAGATTAGGTAAATTGTATTCACTCATGGACTGTAAATAGTGAAGCACTTAATTCTGCTACTTTTTTTTTCCCTCCTCAATTTAATTGAAATGGAACAATTTAAATAGAGCAATTAGAGAGCTCCCTGGCAGCCCAAGAATAGTTAAGATTCTCTTATTTTATTATGATTGCTTTCAGATCATTAATGCAGACAGCTAGTTTGGAGCTATATCTGAGATTATGTTGATTCTTAGGCCAAGTAAAATGCATCTACACAGGCACGAAGTGCATTGCTCACCAATCCCACCCCGTGCCTCACCCTGTGGCTGACATTTCCCATCAAATGGGTCACCTGAGGCAGGTTTGCTGTCTGGTGGAATAGGCAGATTTCATCCTACCACCTTGCCTGCCTTCTCCTGCAGCTCTCTGTGATAATTCCAGCTGAGCATTCCCAGCACGTGCCAGCATTCCCAGGTGTTGTCGCCTGTCACACAGACAGTTTGCCATGAAGCCTTCCTCTGATCCCCTCCTCCTGTAATGGGCTATTTCAGATGCCAAGGAGTCCCATTTAAAGGCTGAGCTTACAAGAAGAGAGCTTGCTGTATTTTCTGAGAATTTACTGTAAGGGAAGCACGTGAGCACTGTGGTTGTTTATTCTCAGTTAATTTCTCTCAGGCTTGCAGGCCAACTGCTGAATGCATGCAGCTTTCCAAGGTCTGATTGCAAGCCATGGCTTCTAAATACAGGAGGTTTTCCTCAGTAATGTGCCTATTTCAGCACCCACTGTTGCAATGATGAGGTGCAGTTACAGGACATTTTATTCAGCTGCCTCCTCCTCTTGACCCTCCCTTACAGCCACATGTTGGATTCTGAGGTTGTGCATCCAGGAGAGCTTGTTAAAGCAGTCTGGACTATGCCTGCATTCTGAAGTTCACCAAGCTGATTCAGCCTGATTCTCAAAATAAAAGAAGTTTTTTATCAGATGTCAGTTTCTCCAAGGCAGTTTGATCCTGAGTTGTTGATCCTGCCATTGAGGCTGGCAGGAGCTGGTGTGGCCAACAGAGACCATTGTCCAATTTCAGCTCCATTAACATCTTAAACTAATTTTTGAGATATGTCCCCACAGTAAATCTGCACAAACAAGAGAAGAGATGGTGGCAGCCCCTTGGGGGAAAAGTTTCTAACTGCTTCCCTCCCTCCCAGGTGTCCTCCTGCCTCCTTGGAGCAGCAGGGCAGAGCTGAAGTGGACAGAGCTTTTTGTCCTGCCAGCTGGGGCATGTCCTGCTTGCTAGGGATGGGGTACAACCTCTTTGGGACCTTTCTGGTGTGGCTGGGGTGGAAAATTTGGGTTTCTTAAGGCTGGACACTACCAGGCCATCACAGCATCTTTGGATCATTAAATAAGAATGTAAATGACTGGAGGTATTCTGGCTACCAAATACTTTCCTTACAGAATTTCCATAGAATTCCTGCAGTTAGAATGGTCTTAATTCTCTCTGCTTTTTAAACAGGTAATTATCTTCTTGCAATTTGTTCTTTATAAAACCTTAGAGTGTGAACAAAGCAGCTGAGGATTCAAATTTTAATTTCTTCAGGTTCCCCATCTGGGGGGTTTTTGAGTGGGGAGGGGAGAAGGGAAACAGCCTCCTGTGAGTATCTAGGGATATTTTACAAACAGCATTTCCTGTAAGCCTTGGTTAACAAATCTTTGTGTTTATACCTATCTGAAATTAATAATGTTTTTATTTCTTGGTCCAATCCATCCATTAATATAACTTGCATTCTCTTCTAAAAGTTACACCAACAACCAGATTTCTGTACAAACCAATACCTGAGATAAATCCATTCTCCTTGAAGGTTCATAAGGAGTTTGAGTCTTCTAATGAAGATTTCTCTGTGGCAGAGCTGTGGGAGGTCTCAGTAACATCTATGACAGTCAGTGTGTGCCAAGCAGTGGCTGTGTACTCTAATGTTCTACATTGAGTTTACTCTGACCTGTACACTTTACAAATGTATATTTCAAAAATTCAAATATTATAAAAAATAAAAAAATTCAAAATATTATAAATGTATATTTCAAAAATGTAATTGATATTTTCTGTTGCTCTTGCATAAGAGTATCCATCCTCTTTTAATAATCTTAAAAAGATTAGATTGCATCTGTAAGGCAGGAAAATTACAGATTTAACTAGTTGCTCAGTCCTTGCAATCTAAAATTAGGAGGACCAGGACAAAGGATGAGGTGTCCTACACCAGGAATTTGGTGTATCTGCCCTTCACCTCACCATCTATTCTGTTGGGCTGGTACCAGAGAGCAGACCATTAAAACCAGCAGCCTGACAGACACAAAGGACTGTTTGCACCTCAAAGTAAAGGTGGCAAAAAAAGGGCAAAGAATCTGTATTTATCATAGCTTAAATGTGAACTCAACACTTCTTGAACTGCAGATAATATTGCCACATAAACCCCAGAACTAAAATGAGGGCCATGTAGGATGTCTTGAGTCATCCAGAAAAGAGAAAGGGAGGATTTGAACAGTTCATCCAGGCTCAGTCTTACCTAACAAAGAGTTGTGAGAATGATCTGAGTCTTTCTGAGCACCCAGTCCCTCAGGGAGAGGCAAGGACTCACTACTGACCTGACATTAACTTTTGCCCCTGTGCTGCAGCAGGTTGTGTTTCCTGCCTTCATTCTGTCTTCATTTCATTTCATTTCATTTCATCTGCCAGCTTCCCTGACTGCACCTTTTTCTCTTATGCCCAACATGCTGGGCGAGCAAAGTTATTGTTTTAAATTTTGATTCCTGGTGAGGATCAGGTTCTCAAGCAGATTAAGTGAACTTTTGGATTGTTAAGGGGTTTTTTTGTTCCCCTTTAGTAACATCTGCCTTCAGTTCTCTGCTCCAGGTTCGTTATATCAATAGGAATATTTCTGAAAAGATTCCTGAATATTTTAAAATAGATATCTCTCCAATCCAGAGTTCTTGCAATTGATTAAAATTTTAAAAAAGGAAGAGTTAAGATCACCTGGCTTAATAATGCTTGCCCTGCCCATACATGTGGTGTGCTTTGATCCAGGCAGACTCTTTGGGATGTGGGCATGCTGAGCACCCTGCACTGCTGAATAAAGACAAGCAAGGCCATTCCCTTCCAGGCTGAAACACCCCAACACTGCTCCTTCACAGGAAGGTCCCAATCCCCACAGTGTGTCCCTCCCTTCCTTCTCCAGTCTTCTGAGCACAGAAAACATGCCAGCTCATCCTTAGCAGAGCTCCTCTATACAAACCATTCACAGAATAATGGTTTTTTGGGTTGTTTTTTTTTTTTTCATTCTTTTTGCTGTAGTGCATTCAGGCCATGGCCATGCTGAAGTGCCTTATGTGAGAATTGAAATAGGTAACAGCAGGACAATCTATTTAGGTCCTTTCATGTCCATCACTGTGGCAATAATGGCAGGCAACTACAGCTGATGGCTGAAATATGACTAAAAGATGAGGAGATTTTCTTTTGAGTTGTTTTTCATTGTGAAGCTGAAAGAGAGAAGGTTCTTTCCACATCAGAAAGGGAAAAATGTGATTTGGAAAGAGGTTAGGTTTAAAAATAGACAGGAGACCTTAAGGAAAGGGGAGTGCTCCTTCTGTAACCTAGAAACTGAAATCCCTAAAGAAATATGCAATACAGCAACCTGAAAAGAAAGAGAATTTCAAAAATCCAGTGAAATAAGCAGAAAAAAAAATTCCTAAAAATAAAGGAGAGAGGGGAAGCAAACAAAGTGGTAATCACAGGTCTGTAGCTCTTACTCATGTGGTCCTTTGTCCATCACCTTAACAAGTGTCTCTGGGAAATGTGGGAAACAGGATTTACAGAGCTTAGCCCATGACTAAATTGCTTGTGTACCTGTGTTTTGTGGTGGGAATTGTGACTGAGTGGTTCTGGGGCTTCCTGCACCTTGGAAACCAGGTCATCCTGCTCCTGTTCTTTATTTAGAAAGGTGGCAGAGGCCACCCAATTTTTAGTTAGCAATGTCCAGCTCAGTGCTGCCAGCAGTGCCCGAGGGAGCTCGGTTTGTGCAGCTTGTCAGAGAGATCTGGCTGGGGTTTCTGGCCCTTCCAAGGAGGAGCAGCAGTGTCAGCAGGTGAGGAAAGCCTCCTCTGCCTGGCACAGCACGGCTGGTGGCCAGCCCAAAGCTGCAATCTGTGCTCTTCTGAGTGAGGGAAGGAGTGAAGGCTGTTGACAGATGATGCTAAGGAAGTGTTTAGTGCACTGAACACTTTTTTTGGTTTTTCTTTTGGTTATATTTTTTTGCATCAGCCTTTACAAAAAGGTAAACTGAGCAGAGGAAATGTAGAAAACCAACAACCAAAGAGCCTTTCAGTCTGGATGGAGGAAAGAACAAAAACCAGAATCCCTGACTGCTCTTCAATCTGGTGAGCCTGATGAGTTTTGAATTTTGTCTGCAAGTACCTGAGGTCTGCAGTTGTGATTTTTGAGGACATATGGAGGACTGGCAAGGGATCAGGAAAACGAGAGATGTGTCTGTGATGCCTGCCCCTGACTAGGAAAAAGAGGCTGGAGTGGTTGTGTGCTGCTCAGTTTAATTTCAGACTGCACACTTCAGGAAAAGCCTGGGTTCTTGGATTAAAGGCAAACCTGAAGGGAGAGACCTACCTTGTAAAGACACCAAGGACTTAAGAGAGATTTGTTTCAAGCCTCTTCTTTTAAGTTTTCTCATCTCAGGGGCTCCGTTGTTCCAGGCAATAATGGTAACAACAAAACCCCCTTAGAGTGGAAAGTGGAAATAATTTTCCAGATGACAGGCTCTCTTTAATGAAAAGCAATATAGCCTGACCTGAAGACTCTGATTTTGGCTTGGGGCCACTTCACACCAGCACTGAAGGTCTTAACAGGCAGGAAGAATAAGTGTCTTTCTGGGACAGTATAAATACATTTAATCCTGTGCTGGGGCAGGGAAAGAGCCAACAGGAATTCTTGATGCTCTTTCAGTGAGTCTCTCCCCAGTGGTGCTGTGCTCAAGCAGGCCTTGTGTTCCCTTAAAAACAAATGGATTTACTGTGAATTTCACACACTGCACATGTACAGGAAGTCAAAGAACAACCCACAGGCAAAGGATGAATTGTTCATATCTGCTAGCAAATAATGTAATGGCAAATAGATTGAAATTACTGAGAAATGCATGGGTTGCCATTAGATCAGTGTCACAAAATGTGTGTTCATGTGCTGAATATGCAATTTCATGATGAACCAATGCTGTAAGTAACTCTGCTGTGCTGCTGAAACAAGAAGTTATTGCATATCTTTATCTACAGGTAAGCAGTATTCCAGCTGACTTGCAGTCAGCAGCCCCATTACAGGAAGGAGGTAACAGCTGGAACTGTGTGGACAGTCTTTAATAGGAAGTGAAGAAATTACTTAGACTAAAAATTAATCTTGTAATATCAGGCCTCATTGTTGCCAATAAAAGCCTTAAAATGTTTAGGGTTTTTTTTCTGTGCTAGTCCAATACATGGAGTTACTTTGAAAGTACAGTGAAACACATTTACTTTATATTTTCTGTGAGTTTCTTTATAATTCCTATAAGTCTCCAATAGTTATGTTGTCAATCTGTCAATGTTCAGCAAAAAAGCCCCCAAGCCAGGCAATAATTCATGTCATTCCTTCTGTACCTAGGATAATCTATAAATATATATAGATCTATAATATAAAGATATACAACTATTTCTAAAGATTCTCTCAAAGTTTTCATTCCTGTGTACTTGATGACCAAGACTTTCTCCATAGCAGATAAAAGCTGAGGTATGTTTGAATTCCATTCAGAAAATATATTTCTGTTCTGCTTATTGAAATCAGGGCTCAGATTTGGTGGCTGTTGTGATTTTGGCTTGGCTTTCACAATGAGAAATTTCTGAAGATTTCACTGGGACTAAAAGGCTTTGTGTTTGTTCTTTTAGAAACATGTTCCTTAGTGTCTTTTTTTTCCATGATAATTTAAGTTCTGTAATGATTAACAGTTGGGAAACTGTTTGAACTTATAGCTTAAGGCACTGAGTAAAGGAAGAATATGATGCAGTTGAGTTTTTTATTCCCTTTTATTTTCATTCCTCCTTCCATGAAAATCTGCTGCCTCAAAGTTTTTGCATTAAACCCATAACTACAACAAAAATCATGTTCTCTACTGCCATAATTTTCCCTGCAAACCTCAATATATGCTTTGTGTTCAGCACAATTTCTAAATTGTCAGTTCAAACTTACAAAACCAGCTCCTATTGCTGTATAACTTTTCCTGGCAAGGTGGGCTCCAGGTATTTCTTGGAGCAATCTACAAAGGGTTCTGTTCTCACTTTGTTTGTCTCTGTCTCCAGCAAGAAATATTCCACGAGATAAAAAGCAAGGAACTAAAATTGTGCTGTTCATGTGAGAGGATTGCACAATTCTATGCCACAGCAATGGAGCAATTCCTCAGGTCCAGATTCCCCGGGTAAAGCACAAGAAAAACTTTGGACTGTGCCAAATTTCAGAGTTTGAAAAGTGCATTTAAAAAGGCATTAAAATAAGCCAAAACCCCCCCCAACCTCCCCCTGTCCACCCCCAGCCCCAAAATACCCCAAAAACATTCTGATTTTTTGTCAGAGTTGTGGTTGCTCGAACTTTCCCCTTGGTTATCCTGCATTTCCACAAAACACAGCTGCAGGGCACAAAAATCAGTATCAAGATTAAAAGAAGAACAGCTTGCCAGCACTTCTTCCTGAAATTCAGCTCACTTGCATTTGCTTTCCTTGTGGGGTAAGAGCAGAAGCCTTGTCAAACACACCCCACCTCTGCAGGTCAATGGAAATATAGAAATAAAAGCAGGCAAATAGGAGATCCTGGTTTTGACATGGAGGTAGCAAAGTCTGGATCCAGGTTCTGTTTAAATGACATTTATCCAATAATGAAGAGCAGGCAGAATGATGAATGTGCTTCAGTGTGCCTGTGCTGAAATAGGTTTATAAACAAGCACCTGCCATAAATCACAAAACCAGCTTTGTCAAAAGTAACTAGGGACCAGATGCATCTTTATAATTACCTGTGACACCCATTGTCCTGCTTTCACATCCTCTGCTCCTCTCTTGGAGAATCTGCTTTATTTTGCTTCTGGTTTCAACGATTTGCATTCTCTTTTGAAATGTGGGTTTATGTCTGGGGAGCTTCTCATGGAGGTCTCTGCCAGTTGCATTAGGGGCAGTGAAATGTGCAATGTTCAGTGGCTAAATGCTACAAATCATTTATTCCAGGGAGGAGAGCAAAACTAGTCACTTGTACTTGCACAAGAACTTTGACATGTTTTCCCAGTTTAAGTCTCTTAATTTTCTTGGTTTCTGGAGTTTGGTCTTCCAGGAGGGGAAGCTTCATAATTGTTTTCTTGGGCTACATCTCATATTCAGGGTAATGCTGATGGTATCTACTCATAAAGCTATTTTTCATCTGCAAAATTGTAGAACTCATGAAGGTTTTTGGTGCTCATTTAATTCTGAATTAATCTTGCAATTTGAGAGTAGCTGGCTGTTTATGGTTCCAGATAAATGGTTATTTCTGGTTTAATTTAAAGGGGGTTAGGATAGGAGCTCTGTCTCCCTCTTAGTCTTTACTAATTTTTCTACCTTATTGTGTTATCAGGCATTTAGAAACAGCACTAATGCAAACAAAGTTAGGCTTAAAGCAGGCATCATGCAGAAATAGAGATTAAAAGAAGGGGAGTACAAAAGCTTGGAGGTAAAACCTGATTGAATTTGACTTTTAAAAATGTTTTTGTATTTCCTACTGCGGCCACTGTGCTTAGCTGATGCACAATCACAGTAATGTGTGCCTTCATATTGGTTTACAAAAGAGCTTTGCAATAATCATGGAATAGAAAGTACAGAACTAGACAATGAATGCCTCTGCTCTTAGGTCAGCCTATTTAATTTCCCTTTCAAATCCAATTGCTCACCTGCTGTGGTTATTAAATAGAAGCACAGACTGTGTTTGAATACCCTGTCTGTGCCACTTCAGCACTCTGTACCTGTTGCTTGGCCATTACTGATGCAAGTTGCCTCTGAGGATGTTTGTAAGAATATGAATATATTATATTATGTCTTTTACTTACACTGCTGCCCAGAGTTATTTTTTCTTTCCCTTTTTTTATTTAATTTTTTTTTTACTGCAACCATGTCCAATCTGATGGGATTACATTTAAATGTAGGATCAACCTCACAGAGCCTATCACCCATCAGATATTTAACTAGATTTTTAAAAAGGGTGTGTTATAGCATGTAGCCATTTTGGTTATTATCTGTAGAAATATAGCAATATAAAAGCATGAAAATGACACTTAATAAAATGGGTGAGGAAAAGAGAGAAACAGAATAAGGGTAGAAAGAGATCAGCCCCCCTGGAGCCAATGACAAGTGCTGAATTCAGCTGCTGGAATTCAGGTGTGTTGGTGGGATAAATAGTGTTACCCCACCTTGCAGGGACTGCCTGTTGGCCTTGACCCTCACCTGGCTTGTAGCCTCTGGTAGTGGCTACAAACTCTTGAATTTTGCCTGAGATGGCCTTGCCTCATTCACCTGCCTCTGCCTGAAATCAGAACAAGACACCCCACTGCAGAAGAGATGTGCACAAGGCTGACATGAATTTTCTGACATGCTGGGGCTGGGCTTTGTTCTTGGTGGCATCATGCTCATGGGACAAGCTTAGCAATGGCAAGATGTATACAAAAAATGTTTCAAATATTTAATTTGGAAAATTTCAGTTCATTTCTCCCCCAGGAAAGCTCCTCTGAATCCTGCACTACATCAGCTTTACTTTAGCAGATATTTTCTGCTCAGAGTGCTCTTGGACTCCAAGAAAATGTCTCTGGGGTTCAACATAGTTCTAATATTTTCTTCAACCCATTCATCTTCTTCAAATATTACTCTATTATGAGCAGAAGGTTTGACTAAAGCCCCAGCTTTCCCCCCAGTCTTCCGTATTTTAAACACACAGATTGGATTTTGTTTTAGTTTGCATCTTTTCAGCCTCTATTTTACCTGAGTTTCAAAGCTTATTCTGAAGTGGGAAAGGCTGCCAATTAAGGATTTTCTTCTTGATCATCAAGGAGGTAAAGAGCATTTCTTTCCTAACTCAGTTGCAAGCATTCCACCAGAGTTTTCAAGCAGCCTTTGAGCAACTGCCAGCCATTCACCTGCGAGGAAAGATTTCAAGTTTTGTCATGCAATTAGTGAGTCTTTAAAAGGCCACAGCATTCACAGGCTGAGCTCTGGCATGGAGGTCTCTGCACACAAAATTCTCTTTTTTCCTCAGCATATCTGCAAACAGGACACCTAAGAGAGGAGGGCTCAATTAAATTAGAGAGGAGACACAGCAATAAAAATGCTACTTCAAGGGGAATAGTCAAGGCTGTGAATTAGGAACTCACATAAACACCTGAATAATGGACTTAGTTTTAAAATACAGCCTCGATTTTCTGGGAATGTTCCTGGGCCATGCATAGAACACACAGGCACACACAAACATTTATTTTGGTGTGGAACTTCCATCCCTGTCTAAATACACATCTGATTCAGCTCCTTACTGAGGAGAGGTGTTCTTGCCTGAGTGTAGATTGCTGTGTGAAGCTTTGCTTCTGGTCTTGTCTCACTGAAACTTCATTTTTCAATTATTTGAGCAACAGAGCTCAATGCTGGTAGCACTCTAAATGACTGTCCTGTAGCAAGTACCTATGCCAGTCCAACCCTTATGTGCTGCCTTTAAATTCTTCTTTAAAATTCAAGATTCTTGATTAGTACTGATATGTGCATCAACATCTGCTACCTCATTTTCCCATGAAAAATAAATTCTGACACAGATGCAAAAAAAGTCTGGAGAAGATTTTTGTGGCTGGTAAATTCCTGACCTTTGGTGCTCTGGCAAAATATTGTCATAAACAAATAGTTTCATAAGTTGCAGCAGAAGCATTCTAGGAAGGCATAAAAGAAAGGCAGAATTATTGTTTACTGAGAGTATCAAAGTTTTGTATTCAGGCATGAAAGCAATAGATGGCTAAGGTTTGAAGCCTGTGGTCTTTATCATTACCTTTTTAAAATACTCCTATTTTTGGGGTTTTGGGGTTTTTTTTTACATTTTAGGACTTTTTTTCATTAATAAATGTCTATCGAAAACTTATCTATTTGGTACTGTATTATGTGTTTATACCTTTATCATTACCTTTTTAAAATACTCCTATTTTTGGGGTTTTGGGGTTTTTTTTACATTTTAAGACATTTTTTTCATTAATAAATGTCTATCGAAAACTTATCTATTTGGTACTGTATTATGTGGTTCATAAATTGAGGTTCTCTGTCCTTCTTTTCTGGATCTTCAAGAGCAGTACATTACCTTTCTGATAATCATCAGAAATCTGTGGTCCATAATAAACTGGTCTCCTTGAAGAATTTCTTAATTAAGCCATTTAATTATCTTACATGATAGAGACTTTGGTAATGGTTTCCAGGCTGGTGTATCTTTCAGATATAGTCTAGATATGAATTCCCCATCCTATGTGCTCTCTTTAGAGCCAGGTACATTCATACAAACAGACATTTCTCCCCATCCCCGTGGCATGATGCAGAAATAACACTTTTCTCTGACTTTCAAGGAATTTAAGGCATTTTATTTTCATAAACTGCAGATTTATAGAGCTGATTATAATAAGGGAAAAAACAACATAAGAAGACTTTGGGTTCTATTATGTCAAATAAATGAATGAGAGGATTTATGTGATTAATTCTTGTTATCACTAATGGCCATTTTAATTATTATATGCTTCAAAGAGATGAAATGCAAATTTGCAACTGAGGTATCTGTGATCTCCTAGTGAGTTACCTGTATGCAAATTGCTAAATGATTTTTAATTGGTGCACCTCATCATCCAGTTATTTTAACAAGCCTGGTAGCTAATTTTCCTAAAGTCCTGCTGCTGCTGTTTATCTCTCCCTTCAGTGAGGAGCAGTTCATTGACACCAGCATGCTGAATCCTATTTATCATAAATAGCTGCAAATCAAGATTAATTCCCCTGGTAACCTGCAATTTAATTTTACTGTTTGGCTATGAGTGCATTCATTGTGCATCTGTGAAGAACCTAATTCTGATTAGAAACTCTCCACTGCACTTTGTCTGTGCCATGCTCAGAACTGAGATCATTTAACTCTATTGTGGAGCTCATGTTGTATTGAATAACAATAATGGCAAAAGATGCTATAAATTCAGCCCAGTCTTTTTTTCAGAAGTGAGGTTTCAGTTCCTGCCAGGACAGAGGGGCTTGGTTTTGTTCATCATTATCAAACAAAGCAGGATAACAACTACAAATTGCTAAGATTGATGGTAAAACATTTCCAAGCTGTAAACTTAGTTCTTTGCCTTTACAACTTTTAATTCATTTTCTAACCTGAAAGCATTTTACTTGGGTTTTTTAATGTCTCAGTTTCTTCTTCTGAAGGCCTTGCAGGCTCCATGGTCCAAAAGCCTGGGATCAGAATTTCAAGGCAAAAATGAGCCATCACCTATGGTCAAACTTGACCTAATTCAGCTCCAAGCTCCCTTGAGCAACTCTGTTCATAGTCAGAAAAAAACATGTAGTTCCTCTTTTTTAAAAGAGCCTTTTCTGAATAAATATAACACAGTATTTAAAGTAATAGAAACTTTAAAAAATTATCTAGATAACAAAATTATTTTCCTTTTTTCCCCCCTTTAAATATTCAGCTGTGAAAGCTTGATGTTTCTAACATATTTATTATATGCTACAGTTTTCAAACTAAAAAAAAACCCTAACAAACAAACTCAAGCAACCAAAAAAAAAATCCC
Source organism: Haemorhous mexicanus (assembly GCF_027477595.1). Classification (NCBI taxonomy): domain Eukaryota; kingdom Metazoa; phylum Chordata; class Aves; order Passeriformes; family Fringillidae; genus Haemorhous; species Haemorhous mexicanus. The sequence goes on along the minus strand of NC_082348.1, from coordinate 28,913,073 downwards.
AACCCTGAACTGAAATAAATAAGGTAGTCCATAACTCAGGCTTTTTTCTGCAAAGGAGACAGATAACACTACAAGTTGTAGATGCAGATCACCTGAGGACAGAGTACATAATTAAGAAATATGTAAGTTGAGAAAAATAAGATCTCAGTGAATTTTCATATTTTCATATTAATGGTTGTACAGTTCAAAATCTAAAACAACCAGGTAGTATTCAGATTATGTTGGCTCTGCCCTTTAAACCTTTTTTCATTCTTTCCAGATCATTGTTAAGCAATCAAAGTTTTTGTGTTCTGTTCCAATTAAATTGAAATTAAAGTGAGAGCCTGGCCTGCAGAAGGCACAATATTGTTACAGCATGGTTATATTTATTTTAATCTTTCTTTCATGTCTCCAAGGTGTCCCAATGACAGGAAAAATTACCTGTCAGCTGTCATGCAGACACCTTTGTTAGAGTGCCTGCTCCCCAGGGAGCTTGAGCATCCCCAGGCAGGTTCAGAGGAGGTGGCAGCACTTTGTGCCTTGGCTCTGAGTCGGGGGTTTGGAGGGCTCAGAGGCCAGGAGCTGTGCATAAATGAGCAGCAGAGTTCCAGGCTGCAGAGAAGATGGAATTATGGCCAAAGGAGATCCAACAGGGGCATCCCTTGGCCACCACTGGGGCACAGAGGAAAAAGCAGAATTGTTTACTAAGAAACCATAATTCAATTCATTAGGGGTGACTCCCCTCTACTGAGCCAGACTTTTTTTGCAAGGCTTCTGCCCTGGAGGTCATAAATCAAAAGGAGTAGACCTAAAATTGAGCCTAACTGGAGAAGTTTGTGAAAGTGATGGATTAGCAGCTCCTTAGCATCCTGCCTTTGGCCCAGGACTTTCCCATCTTCCTCTGCCTTTCTTTTTCTTCTTTTTTCTGACAGCAGCATGACAAGAAGTCTTAGAAATCAAGACTTTGTAAAATCGTGTTATTTGCAAAATTTTTACATTAAATCAAAGCTCCTTGTTCCAGATTCATGGCCAGGATGAGTGCAGGAGCCACTCCACCAAGTCAGTCACTGTCCATTGAGCTGCAGCCATGCAGGCACACGTGCATCCCTGCACACCTCTTGCCAGGTTTGTGTTCTGCTGCTGGAAATGCTAATCTGGGGCTAGATTAGATAAGCAGGTAGTCCAGAAATCACAACTGAATGCAAATATAGATGATACTCATCTCTGTTCTATTGGTTCTGCTGCACATTTTGCAGATATTTTTTCTTTCTGTGAATGCACAGAGGATAGGCAAAGGTGAATGAATTTAGGAAGCTCTAATTTTTAATTATGACATCACATTTTTCTTATTGCTTCATCTTTAAAACTTTGGACATGCTGTTAAAATTAAAGTAACACCATTTTCATTATTATTAGTATTGCTAGTATTTTATTATGACAGTAGCAAGCAAAGCAACATTAGGCTGGGCCTAAGAGAAGATAGTCCAATTCAAATCTAATATAAAGGGGAAAAATATCATTTCTGGAAAATAATCACCAACTTTTCCTCTTGCACCACCTGTCATATCTTAGTCCTCTTCTGATCCTTTTTGAAGGCTGAGCCATGGTTAGAAAATGCATTTCATAGGCTGTTCCTAGAGGTGCTCAAGGCCAGCTTGGACAGGGCTCTGAGCAGCCTGGTCTGGTGGAAGGTGTCCCTGCCCTTGGCAGGGGGTTGGCACTGGATGGTCTTTAAGGTCCCTCCCAACCCTGGCAGGAATTGTCTCACTTCATACCAGAACTGCTGCAACTGCTGTGAGAGTGGGCAAGCAAAGGTGGAAGGATCTCTGCTCCAAGTAATTATTGTGTGTTGCCAACAAGAAACTAAAAATAACATAATTTAGTGGAGAAGTAATGCAAAGGAGAGGCAAGCAGAACTTTAAGAAAGAATTGAACTAAAGACATACAAAATGGTTTCTGTGGTATTAACCCAGCACTGTGCTCAGAAGCCTTCAATCAAATTAAAGAATGGCCTTAAATTGGGTTAACCTAAGACTTAGATTAATATCACACTGACACTGCAGCTGATCCAGGCAAAACACTCCTAGCACAGGTTATTTTACAAAACTGTGCTTTACAGCCTAGAATTAATTCCATCTGTTCCCTTCAGCCTTCCAAGAAGCAAAAGAAGCAGGAAAATGTGGCTACAGGTGTTTTCTGTCCCCAGAATGGTGTCACTGAGAGAGCACACCCTCTTGGAGCTCTGGAGAACCAGGCTAACAGAAGTTTGTGTTGTAGGTGTCACCTGAGAGTTCCCCAGTAATTCTGCCCCTGAAATACTCAGGACTAATTCATTCTTCCTCAAGAAACTGCTTTAAAGTAGCTTCAAAGGAATAAGATTCAATTCTTCAATCAAATTAAAGAATGGCCTTAAATTGGTTTCACCTAGCACTTGGATTAATATCACACTGACACTGCAGCTGATCCAGGCAAAACACTCCTAGCACAGGTTATTGTAACAAAACTGTGCTTTACAGCCTGGAATTAATTCCATCTGTTCCTTTCAGCCTTCCAAGAAGCAAAAGAAGCAGGAAAATGTGGCTACAGGGTTTTTCTGTCCCCAGAATGGTGTCACTGAGAGAGCACACCCTCTTGGAGCTCTGGAGAACCAGACTAACAGAAGTTTGTGTTGTAGGTGTCACCTGAGAGTTCCCCAGTAATTCTGCCCCTGAAATACTCAGGACTCATTAATTCTTCCTCAAGAAACTGCTTTAAAGCAGCTTCAAAGGAATAGGATTCAATTCTTCAATCAAATTAAAGAATGGCCTTAAATTGTTTTCACCTAGCACTTAGATTAATATCACACTGACACTGCAGCTGATCCAGGCAAAACACTCCTAGAACAGGTTATTGTAACAAAACTGTGCTTTACAGCCTAGAATTAATTCCATCTGTTCCCTTCAGCCTTCCAAGAAGCAAAAGAAGCAGGAAAATGTGGCTACAGGTGTTTTCTGTCCCCAGAATGGTGTCACTGAGAGAGCACACCCTCTTGGAGCTCTGGAGATCCAGACTCACAGAAGTTTGTGTTGTAGTTGTCACCTGAGAGTTCCCCAGTAATTTTGCCCCTGAAATACTCAGGACTCATTAATTCTTTCTCAAGAAACTGCTTTAAAGTAGCTTCAAAGGAATAGGATTCAATTCTTCAATCAAATTAAAGAATGGCCTTAAATTGGGTTAACCTAGCACTTAGATTAATATCACACTGACACTGCAGCTGATCCAGGCAAAACACTCCTAGCACAGGTTATTTTACAAAACTGTGCTTTACAGCCTGGAATAAATGCTGGTTACTTTTTGAGGTGAATGGCATCTTCTACATGGATCTCTCTTACAAGATCATTGGTACAAATGGCTGATTCCATCTGTTCCCTTCAGCCTTCCAAGAAGCAAAAGAAGCAGGAAAATGTGGCTACAGGTGTTTTCTGTCCCCAGAATGGTGTCACTGAGAGAGCACACCCTCTTGGAGCTCTGGAGATCCAGACTAACAGAAGTTTGTGTTGTAGGTGTCACCTGAGAGTTCCCCAGTAATTCTGCCCCTGAAATACTCAGGACTCGTTAATTCTTTCCCAAGAAACTGCTTTAAAGTTACTTCAAAGGAATAGGATTCAATTCTTCAATCAAATTAAAGAATGGCCTTAAATTGTTTTCACCTAGCACTTAGATTAATATCACACTGACACTGCAGCTGATCCAGGCAAAACACTCCTAGCACAGGTTATTGTAACAAAACTGTGCTTTACAGCCTGGAATTAATTCCATCTGTTCCTTTCAGCCTTCCAAGAAGCAAAAGAAGCAGGAAAATGTGGCTACAGGTGTTTTCTGTCCCCAGAATGGTGTCACTGACAGAGCACACCCTCTTGGAGCTCTGGAGAACCAGGCTAACAGAAGTTTGTGTTGTAGGTGTCACCTGAGAGTTCCCCAGTAATTCTGCCCCTGAAATACTCAGGACTCGTTAATTCTTCCTCAAGAAACTGCTTTAAAGTAGCTTCAAAGGAATAGGATTCAATTCTTCAATCAAATTAAAGAATGGCCTTAAATTGGGTTAACCTAAGACTTAGATTAATATCACACTGACACTGCAGCTGATCCAGGCAAAACACTCCTAGCACAGGTTATTGTAACAAAACTGTGCTTTACAGCCTAGAATTAATTCCATCTGTTCCCTTCAGCCTTCCAAGAAGCAAAAGAAGCAGGAAAATGTGGCTACAGGGTTTTTCTGTCCCCAGAATGGTGTCACTGAGAGAGCACACCCTCTTGGAGCTCTGGAGAGCCAGACTAACAGAAGTTTGTGTTGTAGTTGTCATCTGAGAGTTCCCCAGTAATTCTGCTCCTGAAATACTCAGGACTCATTAATTCTTTCTCAAGAAACTGCTTTAAAGCAGCTTCAAAGGAATAGGTAATTTGTAGCATTCAAATGGAAAAACACTTCTTTTTGAGAGTATACAAGAGCTTTTCACCAACTTTTCTTCCTTTTGGTTCTGCAAATTACTCTTCTTTGTCTTTGTAAGATTCCTTCCCAGGTTACAGGGGAATCATGCTGCCCCAAATTTGCCCAATGGGACCACTCTAAATAATAAATTCTTGCACCAAGCCCATCTTAGAATTCTCATAACAAGCTTTTCCACAGAGTTAAAGCCTCTGGATGCATTTTTTTCTGCTGAAAGCAGAACTTAAAGAAGCTGCTCCTTGTTCTGTGTGCTAGGGGCTACATGTAGAGTATGAGAGAGAAAAATATTCCTGAGATGTTATGCTGCAAAGGAACACAGGGAACTCTGTTATTTTGGTTTGCCTGCTCCCCAATATTATCTGTGAAAATTAATGTTCACAGATAATATTGGGGACAGAATTAACAATGTTTTGAAGTAGAAGAAACTCAGTGCATGCCTGTGTGTTTTGCTCTGCAGCAGAGCCCAAGGTTTTGGGAAACAGAAAAGCTATTGGATGTGAAGAAACTCTCTGGTAGAAATGGCTACACAATCTTACTCTTTCTCTCACTGTTTCTTGTTTTCTTGAAGTTTCTTTTGTTCCAACTTGCATAACTACTCAGGCCCAGCATTAGGAATGAAAAGTTTTTCTATTTCTTTTATATATATATATATTTCTTATATATATATATATATATATATATATATATATATATATTTATATATATATATATTTATATATTTATATATTTTAATTTTTATATAAAGTTTTTATATTTCTGTTGCACTATCTTCACAGATTTAGCCCTGCAGAAAACTTCAGTGTGTACTTCCATGCACTTGGAACACATGCCCAGATTTGGTCCTTCCAAGGCACAGCAATTAAAGCAAATATATTCTCCTCAGGATAATATCTACCCTGCACAGAGCACAGAGAAATGAATCTATTTTTGTGCTTTTGAGTAAGCACTTGCATGTGTTAAAATGAAGAGCAACATACTTCTAACCACAACAGATACAGATTACAACACATGTGCCTTTTTTTTAATTAGTCTGGTGTAATTGCTTGAAGCCATACAGAACACAGTTTCAATTACTAATGCCACCTCTTATTCTTTTTTTATGACCATTAGTTATTAATAGAAAGGGGAGAACAATAAAAAACTTTATTTTTTAAGTGCATTATGAGCCCTGTTTACCAGGTAACTAAACACAAGCTTGTGCAGGAAAACCACTTTAAGTAAAGCATTTTGGAAATGTCTGCAAGTAACCTTAAATTACTTTCCAAATCCAAAAAAATTTAGCTTCAACCTGTCTATAAAAGACTAGGAACAAGTGCCTGCTTTTAAAGCTTTTCTAATGACATACTTTCCTTTTTCCAGTGAGGTAATATGAGATTAAATTAATACTTAGAATCTCAGGACTGTGAATAATATGCTTTTAAGTAGAAGGAGGGAACAGTTATTGGGCTTTTTTCAGCTAGGAAATGGTGGATACTTAAAAGTTTATAAAACTGAGATGTCAGAACTGGTGGCTAGAATCTTCTTGGTGTATAATAAATGCTCATTACTTTTTGAGGTGAGTGGCATCTTCTACATGGATCTCTCTTACAGGACAAACACATTCTGGGCAAGAAGATATGTTGGTGCCTTGCTAGACTTGGTTTGCACCACAGAAGTTCCTCTAAGTGCCTAAAACCAAACTGCAGCCAGAATAAAATCTTCATTCCCTTAAACCTCTGGGAATAAATACTCTGTTCTGAAGGAAAGACTTACAGCACTTTCTCTTTCAGCCCTTCTGGTTTAAATTGTATTTGACTCTGTGCTTTCTGCTGGCTCTCTGGGTAGTCCAAATAAGCACTCAGATGACAAAGGCAACCATAGCAGCAGTGCCTAATGCATAACAGGTAACACACATAACAGAACAATTAGGGATTAGCAAACAATCCCTTAATATTTGCAGCCTAATCCTGTAGGAGCCTGCCAAACTCACACTTCATCTCCATTTTCCTGCTATCACTCAATTTTTACCCTCAGGCCTCCATCTCCACTCATTTCCCATAGCTCTAGTCCATTAAGTGGATCACCCTGGAACAGCCAGGTCCATTGGCCAGGTCACAATTCCCAGGTTCCATTTGCCAGGTCCCAGTTCCCAGGTTCTGCTCTGGTCCCAGGGTAATGCTTCTCGTGTCCCTCTTCCCTCTGTGTCCCCAGTGGAGTTTATCATTCTGTGTTTCACACTGCTCCAGAGTGAAATGTGTGAGTGAGCAGTGAAATGTAACTCATTCTAAATTAGACTGCTTGCTCCATTGTCCTTTCTGGATTAGGTTGGGAAGTTGATCCATCCCAGCCAGAATTTTGCTTACAGAACAGTCTCATTTGTCTTCTGCAGCATACTACATCTTGCTTTTATTTTTAGCTGGAATGTGAAGGATTAGACCTGAGGGACCTAAGCACTGCATTGTTTAATATAGAACATTGAGGCTCCCAAATAAAATCTAATCCAGGAATCCTAGGGCTCTGGGAACACTGGGATTACATTTTATTTTGAGAACAAAGCTGGGAAGAACACTGGAGAAGTGGGATGTTGCTGTTTTTCCCTTCTGAAATGGGGCCAGAGGAAGCATTGCTGCTGCTGAGCTTTTGTACCATGAATTATTGGCTGAGCACTTCCCCAGGATGCAGAATTTAATTACCACTTGTCTTTGGGAAGAATCACCATCAATTCTTCACCTGGAGCAGGACTTTTTAAAGTGCAGCTAATTCCAGGCTCTAGGGAAAAGAGCTGAGCTCTCTGGGAGTTCTGGACTCCCAGGGAAAGTTCTCAGCTGCAATTTTTTATCTGGTGATGTGTGAGCAAGAGAAAGTCCCAGGTTCTGCTCCCTCCTTTACAAAGTCACTGGGTAAAATGTATAAATAACATCTCAGACTGTAGGTAGCCTGCCACTGTCATATTTTCTGAAAAATCCTCTTTGCCCAGGATTTTCTCCTTGGCTTGCTGCTCTGGAATGGGGTCTGGAGATTTGTTTATCCAACATGTGAATTGTTTTAAGTTAATGGCCAGTCACAGCCAGCTGTGTCGAGGTTCTGAGGAGTCACAAGTTTTTATTAATTATTCTTGTTAAGCCTTCTGTCTGTATCCTTTCTTTCTTTAGTATAGTTAGTGCAGCATTCTTTAATATAATACAATATCACAAAATGATAAATCATCCTTCTCTGAGAACATGGAGTCAGATTCTCAGCTCTCACCTTGTCTGGGGCCCCTCACAAACTCAACAGCACCCAAAGAGAGTTTCCAAATCTCTGATCCCCACAGCCCTTTGGAAGCTGCCTGGCTTTATTTAGGATGTGCATGCTGATCCTTTAGAAGACAAATCAGTGTTGGCTTTTTTTTGTTGCCATTGAATTTGCCCTTTAGCCAGCCTGCTGAGGAGGGGTGTGCAGCTAATGGAATACTTTGGTGGAACTATCTCTTGCAAAGCAGCTGCCTGGGCTCCTTTGGGCTGGGAGGCTGAGGAGCAGCCTGCTCTGACAGCAGTGAGTTTGCACTCTTCTGCTTCACTGAGCTCCCCTTTGGGGAGCACTTCTCCAGGGCTCTCTTCAAAGCCAGCACACGTGTTCCTGCATCTCCATTACATCCTGAATGGTCTGCTGCAAACCAGCCCTGCTGCAGCACATCCCATTAAAGAAGGAATTCAAAATGGGGAGCCTTAAATGGGAATTCGTTGTCTGAGTTACTGGGGGGACTCTGACACACCTGAAATGTATCATTCAATTATAATTACTTTATTAGCCACATTAGCTCTCATGAGAATTAGCTCTGGAAAAGGAAAGGGAGAATAATTATTTGTTAAAATTGTCCTTTTTCTTTTCCTGGAGAATGAAGGGAGAGATTTCCATGGGTAGATTTTTTTTTTATTTCTATATTTGATTTTTCATGCACCCACAGTGACACTATAGGAGTTATTCAATGCAATTACTTAGGGATAGGAAAAAATGTACATTCTCCAACTGTGCCTGAATTAGCAATAGGAACTCCCAGGCATGTAAACATAATGTTAACTCCTGGGAATCCATAGATAATTTATTATAAATCAGAACTATTAAGCACTATTGCATAAAATACATAATTTACACTCGTTGTGCTCTCTCTTTTCTATTCTATTATGCAAAAGTATAAAATGCTAAAGGACTAATGTCACTGCTTTGGTTGTACAGCAGTGAAAGACATTAATCCTGCAGCAGTGATGGATGGTGCAGTCAATCCAGTTCCTTCTAATTTACACCAGTTGAACTGGGATGAGAATTGGGAATATATTCCAAATTGTTGGTACCCTAATTGTTGGTATATTCCATTGTTGGTACCCTAATTGCAAGAAGCAAGGGTTTGACAGGTGTGTTTATCCAGATGAGCAGAGCATGCTGATGGCTGTAACACAGATCATGGTCTAATCCTGGCCAAGAAAATGTTCTGGTGTGAGATTAAAACATGGAGAGATGTTAAGGAGGTTTGTTGTTTCCAAGAGATCTTAAAAACTGTGAAGGGCTAGAAGAAGAACAGCACTGTGCATGCTTGAGAAACATTATCCATTTTGTAAGGAATGAGACCTCTGTTATGTGTTCACCAAATCAGTCTGAAGTCATTAAAATGCAGATCAAAACTGGAAGCCAGGTGTGAAGTGACAGATATTTGTGAATGGTATAAGTGCACTTAAGACTGTCAGCTTTGCAATCACAAGGGCTGAAAGGGAACATTTAGAAATGTTTCAAAACCATCAAAAGGTTAAAAAAATATATTAAAAATATGTTTCCTACCAAAACACTGGCAACAGAGCACAAAGTAATAACTAAACCAGGAACTTCACAGAAAACATCACAATATTGCTCCAGCAAAAGCATTCTTGTCTAGGAGGTTACTGACTTTTGTGTCAGCTGGCTCAGAGAGGTTAAATGTGACAAAATGTTTATAAATGTGTGATTGTGGGGCTGTTGTTTGTTTTCCTGAGTTTTTTTATTTGGTTTTTTTTTGTTTGTTTGTTTGTTGGGATATTTTTGTTATCTTCAGCTTGTTGGTAGGTATGAACACATTGAAACTGGGTGAAGTCAGAGTTATGAGAACCCAAAGGTTGGGCTGGGTTTTAGATTTTAGTGAGCTATGTGTTACAAGGAAAGCTATTTCTGGCATGATGTCTTGGACTTGTAAATGTGTTCTTGTAAAAAACAGGGCTGCTGTTCCTGCTATCATTTTTCTCTGTGCACTCTGGCCACGTAAATCTCCCCAACAGAAGCTTCAGTGGATTGGATCCCAGAGCACAAAAGCCACAAAGGAGCAGCAATAATCACAGTGAAGCCTCACAGCAGTACCAGAAACACTTCTGTCAGCAGCAACGGGGTAAGTTGGGAATAAATGAGATGTTCTTAGTGCAATTGAGAGGATAGATCATCAGAGCCATCCTTTATTCCTCTCAGCCACATCGCTGCGAGAAGAGGACCTATTTTTCATGCTCTAATAAAACTGGATTCACATCCTGGAGAGGGGATAAGGGGAGGATCCTCTCATAATGGAAAACCCAAATGCATCAGTAAAACATTGTGAAGTATTAAAAACAGTTAATGGTCCAGATTACAGTTCCTCTGAATTTCCTCACCCAGCTAAGACAGATGCTTTCTCATGCCCTTGAGAAACCTTGCAGTTTCCCAGAGCACAGCATTCCCTTTAAGAGGAGAAGATCACAGCTGAAAGAGGTGAGCAAAGCTCTGCTTGCACACAGCAGCACCACACTACCACAGGTTTTCTGACCTATCCTCAGCCCTTCTGGCCATGAGTGCCCTTAGCAGCCCCTGCTGTGCCCATTGCCCTGCCAGACCCATTCCACCTCAGCCTGGGGTCAGCCTTTCCAAATTTTATCAGAGGACCTTCCCTTTTCCCTTTTTTTCTCCTTCTGTGGTGGCTCCAGTCAGTGGAAACTAAAGCATTCTGAACATTCTTGAAAACCCCACGTGAAACAGCTGTCTGCTTCTGGAGGAGGCCCCCCAAAAGGCTCTGGCTACTACAGGATGGTAATTAATTAGAGTTATCTCTTGCCAATGCCTTTTTTTGCCTTTCAGCAGGACTTCCTGCCTTTGAGGTTTTTATTGTGGCATCCCATAAAGCATCCATGCAAAGTGGAAACTGATGCAGACACAGGGAAAGTAATTTAATAAAGTGATTGAAAAGAGCAGATTCAAAACTGGGGATAGAAATGCCCTGGTTCTGTCTTCTGAAGAGAAAATTTCATTAAATTACATTATTTCTTAAAACTTTTGTGGAGAAATCTTTCCTTGCATGAAATAAACTGCTAAAGCTTCCAGCAGGTTAAAGAACCCAACAAGACCTGAGCAAAATGTTGGGTAATGCCCTTATTAGTCCTTAGTTTCTGTTTCTCTCTTTGGTTCACTCTTGTTTTAACTCTGCTTTTCTGCTGAGTGACAAGGACACAAGGGCAAAGGAGCAACGTGCCAGGCAGGTCTATATCTTCATTATTCAGTGCAGTGCAAGAGTATCTGTTCCTGAGCTAAATAATTGCAAATTTCTGCATTCTCCATCTTTTCCATCTTATTCTCAGCATAAGAAATAGGGGCATCCTCCTCCTTGAAGTCCATAATCCAAGATGGAATGATTAGCAGCACCATACTGCTAATATTATTGAAAACAAGGTGGAGACTTTCAGGAAATCCACGATGCAATCCCCCCCTAATTAATTTAAGCAGTGAGAACACTGGCAGATTTAACTTGTGATTTCAAACTTCCTCTGATTAAAGTTTCCATCTTTCTCCTTCTGCTACTGAGATAGGAGAAAGCACTTTTCTAAAATGCTGTCCATAGTTTTATTTCCTGCCTGATGTGTTAGGAAGATTATTCCACTTTTTCTTCGCAGCAGTTTGTATATATATATATATATATATATATATATATATATATATGTGTGTGTGTGTGTGTGTGTGTGTGTATGTATATATATAGTATTATATATAGTATTATATATAGTATTATATATAGTATTATATATAGTATTTTTTATATATAGGTTTTATATATATATATAGTATTTTTTATATATAGTATTTATATATATAGCATTTATATATATATAGTGGTTTTATATATATATAGTATTTATATATATATGTGTGTGTGTGTGTGTGTGTGTGTCTGTATATGTATATATATAGTACTATATATAGTATTATATATAGTATTTTATATATATAGGTTTTATATATATATAGTATTTTTATATATATAGTATTTATATATATAGCATTTATATATATATAGTGTTTTTATATATATATAGTATTTTTATATATATATATGTGTGTGTGTGTGTGTGTGTGTGTTTGTGTGTGGTTTTTTTCCCATAAGTGCAAATTTTTAGGCTGCTGATCTCTTCTCATGACTCTCTTCTGAACTTGCATTTTTGATCTCTGAATTAGGGTGTTCCACACCAGCCAGAACATTCCAGCTGGGAATGCTGGAATTCCTCTTGGTGCTCTCTGATGCACTTCAGTGCTTTTCATGGGATCCTCCTTCCCAGAGCACAGCTAAAATCACATTGAAATGTTCTTTTTGGATCAGATGAAGAGGGTTATTTAAGAGAATTATTAAGTTTATAAACATAAACCCCCCCCAGTGCTCAAAGAGCCTGAGAACAAACAGGACACAGCTGCTTGGTAGGCTTCTGCTGTGACAAAATAAAGGAGTTGATCTTATTTCAGTTTTAATAAAAACTTCTAACATGGCAGCACAAACAGCAAGCAGTGAATGGTCAAAGAGAGGCACTCCCAGATGGCTCGGGGTGTTTAGGCAGTTTGTCTGGCTCTGTGTGTGAAAAGGAAAAGCAGACTGAAGTCACAGTTTGGTAGACAAATGTCTAGCAGTGTTTAGAAAGAATCTGAACTGGCTGCTGAACCTTTTCTACTCAGTGGGATCCACTGTATCAAAGACAGGGAGGGCTGCCTTCATCTTTTAGAAATCATATGGTAGATGTCACAAAAAAGAAATTTCTATTTAAAGGGTTCAAATAGAGGGCTTGCCACATCAATTAGGAGAATTTTGGAGCTTGAGACAACATCTGGACTTACCTGATACTCTGTACCTTACTGCCAAGGTATACTCAGCCTGCTGGATTGAGAGTTCCCCTGAACAGGGATGGAAGGGAACCTGGCAAACTGAGGAACAAACTCTTTCCAGATAAGAAGCAGAGGTCTTTTCTCTTTTGATTTACCCTAAGCAGGGCAAGGATTTGGCAAGGGAACTTCACAAGTTGTTCCAGTGGAAAAAAATCTGACTTTTTTTTATTCCCATGTATTTCAAGAGCTAAAAATTGGGCTGAAGTAATTGATGTTACTCAAATTACTACAGAGATGTTAATTTAATTATTTAGTTTTACTTTTTTTTGCCTTAAGATACATCTGTCTCACAGTGCTCTTCTATGTAAAACCCCACCCATTCCCATGAAAGTCCTCTCATTAACTTCCATGTCCAGCTCAAAAAGTTCCTCTCCTCTCAAGAAAATAAAAAGGTTCAAATCACAACTTTCATATTGCTTTTGGTGGAATTTCCCAGCTTGTATTTAAGCTCCTTCTCCATCTCTCTCAACATCTTTAACCTCAGCTGCACCAGCAAAATGATGTGCTGGCATTTTGAGCTTGTTAGTAATTTTGTGGCTGTCTTGCAGGGCTGGTTTCTTCAGCTGTAGGGCTGGATCCAATCCTTCCCAGCCCTCCTGCAGTCCTTGGGACCATGGTAGGTTTGGTAGGTAAAGAAGTTGAGCTGAGAAGTGTCCATCAGATAAATCCATCAAGCATTTTGCCTGTTCCCAGAGGCTCTGTCTCTCCTGAAGAATGGTACAGATAACTGGGATTCAAATAGATAAATAAATGCAAGAACTATCCAGATGTTACCTGGCAGTTTGGCTGTTGGATATACATGCTGTGTAGCTTGCAATCAAATTAATCTGCTCTCCTCTAACTTTGTTTTGCTGCAAATAAAGTCATATACAATTGCAAACCCACCAAAATTCACATTCTTACCTGAAGCTACTAGAGCACAATACCAGAAAACTCTGAGTTGTCAAAATGTGTCTTTAAGGTACTGCAGAAATAAGCTTGGTTTTAAGTCTTTTTTTAATTTGTCAATGTCAGCATAAAAATGTGCATTTCTCTTCTTTCTGATGTTCCTAGAAAGGACATACAACTCAGCAGAAAACATTTCCTAGTTTTTCTACATTTCTGCTCCCCAAATGCTGTCATGCTAAAGTGCAAGATACTCATGTGTGAGTACCAGGTCTGCTTTTCTTTCTCACATACACAAAAAGCTCGAGTACCTATAGAGCCTTGGTGAGTTAAAATCAATATATTCTGCAGTTTTTAATGAATTTATGCTAATTCACACCAGCAGGAAATGTTCTAAATCTCTCAAGAGCAAGTGTTCCCTTTGATGGCATTGTTCCATCCTGATGTGATCATTGCCTATTGCTCTTTCCAGATATTTTCCCTTTAGGGTAAGCAATCATTTCATGGTGTCAGGTGTTCCTTGCCTGTGGAGGTCCTTTTAAATCACTTTTGTTTAAAAAGGCATGAGAACATGCAAAGGACATGAAGAAATTGCAAGGTTGCGTTAAATTATTTTGGATTTTTCACATCCTAGAGTTGGGCTGAGTCTCTGTGAGTCCCTGTTAAGCTTGACAGGGCCATGAAAACATCCTGCACTCACACTGGCAGCAAGAGCTGGGGCTCAGTGCTGAGCACCAGAGGACAGCTATTGCTTACCAGGGCTGGCTGAAAATGTCTCAGCAAATAGCAAAGCCAAAAACAAGCTACAGAAAACTCCTCAGCAGGACTGAGAAGGTCCTGGAAGCTCACATTCCTCTGCACTGGGGATGTTACAGCAACCAGGGCAGCAAAACCATTTGGCTGCAGGGCATGAAATGGAGAGAGCTGCTTCCACCAGCTTGTGAACAGGGAGAAGGTGAGGCAGGAGAGTGATGGCTGGGAGAAAGAGGGAACTCAACCAAATTTCAGTGCCATCATCCTCTGCAGAAAGATGCACCTTGCTTGCTGATGTAACCCTCAGGGCAGTCTCTGCTGTCCTTGAGGGCAACCTGAACTCATTCCATTGATCCCAAGGCACCTGAAGCCTGGCCACTGATGTGATTTGCAGTGGCCTCAGGTTTGTGTCCCACTGCAGCCTAGATGACAGGAAATCACTGACTGACAGCAGTAACTGGGGTGTGCCCCTGTCTGCTGCTTTTTGCCCTTGGGACACTCTCTAAAAATGGGTTCAAATGCTGGTGGTCAAAGGGAGGATTCTGTGTCCTCACTTCCAAGTCTTTGTGCAAGCAAAGCTCCATCATGCCTGCCTGTTTTCTGGGAGGTGTAGGAGGAAAGGGAAGAATATTCAACATGATTCAACATAAGGTTTCAAAATCGTGTTCAAAAAAGTCTGCAAGAAAGGAAGGGAGGGAAGAGGAAAAAAAGCTGGAGTGAAGCTGTTGAATGGTATATAAGGCATGTGTTTTTAGGGGATGAAGGAATAAGAATCTGAAAAGTAGAATAGAAATTTTCTTGAAATATGAGAGCATGTAATCCTAACATTTTCCAATTCAATACCTGGATGTAGGAGCTCATTTAGAGCTGTTATCCTTCTCCCAGAGTTAATGCTGCAGACCCAGTTTGCTTCAGCAGCTTTTCAGGAAAAAAAATTTAAAAAAACGAATGAAAACCCTAATGATAAATTGAAGTGAAAGAACTTAATAATACACTCAATAAATAAATAACCTCACTTTCACAGGTGTCTCTGACCTCTGTATGCAGAGTTGTCACCCACCACTGGAATGGCCTGACAGGGAGTGAAACCACACCAAATTGAAATCCCAAGGATTTTTACACAATGTAAAGGCAATCATCTTCACTGGAATTTGGCCAGAACCCAGGGGCTATTAGACCATCATTTCACACCTGCTATGGGATTGTCAGTGGCAGAAGAAACTCTTTTCCTGCATCATCCAAAGGATGACACTGTTAGTAGAGCAGGGACTCCAATCTGTCATGTTCTCTTATTTAAGCAGAGACCTGGCTTGACCTCTTTTAGTGCAGGAGAATGTGACAGGCTCACAGCCTCAGGTGAACTACCCTGGCTGTGGGCTTGCTGCCAGACAGGAGACACTGAGCCTTGCCAAGAAATCTATCCAGAATAATTGCAAGTCAAACTTCTCACGCAGAATTATTGCGGCGGATTTCGGTCTGCAGTTAAGCAGTTTGGTCAGATCAGCATTCCTGGAAGAAAAAAAGACAAAGAAATGCAGTTATGTACATAACAGGCCCATTGTGGAGCTCTCCAGGTGACTTTTCCTTTTCCTTTCAAGCCTTTATTCCTTACTCACAGCCCTTCTGACAATCCTAAGTAATACTGATCTTTTCTTTACTCGCCGTTTCTTTCCCTAGAACATTTGTAAATCAGAATCAAACTGCCTTATTCAGCTGAAGATGGTAAAATCAGTTTTGAAGCTTTAGCCTACTAATGAATTTTGCAGGTCTAAGGGTATTTATGAGCTTACTATAATTTCCTGAAATTGCAAAGCTCAGATGGAATTCTACCACATAGATTCATCAATGGGGGCAGCTTTTCCCTGTTTGCAATGGTAATTGGGGAAGAGCCTTTAAGATTATTATTATTATTATTATTATTATTAGTAGTAGTAGTAGTAGTAGTAGTAGTAGTAGTAGTTGTGCAATATCAATGATGATAATAATAGCAATAACAACAATAATATGAAGTTAAAGAAGATAAATGAGAAAAACATGCTAAAGCTAATTCTTTAAAGTAATTTCCAATCATTCACTGTCCTTTACTTTAATTGATTGATTTCCCTGGTAAAATAGAATTGTACAGCTTGGAATATATTGGCCATTTTAACACTGCACTGTGCATTGTAGCAAGCACACCAAGCAGATGGTTGTGTGGCAGTTGACTTCCAAAGAGATAAAGATTTAACTGTGTGCTCAATTCTCAGCATGTCAGAAATCCTACTGAAGCTGAGAGGGATTATTCACCTACTGAAATTCTGTTTATGAGTTTTGCTGAATTAGAGCCAACAAGACATTGAATTCACTGTGAAACTGTCCAAAGTTCTTTCAGGAAATGTGTAGTGTATGTATTCAACCAAGGAGGAGAACTTGTGGAATGCAACATTACCAAATTAGCTAATATGACTGATGGATTTATAATTTTATGGTGTGACCCAGCACAATTCAAATCAGATTTTTTATTTTTTTATTACTAGCAAATTTAAGCCAGGCTTTAGCTGAAGCACATATAACTACACTCAATGAATTTAATTAGTTATTTAACAAACTTTGAAACAAGGACTTTCTTCATTGCTTGAATGTTAGTAGAGTGACTTTAGTTTTGGTAATGGGTGCAGCTTCCATTAGTTTTGTTAATGAAATAGGAATTATTGATGGGGAAGTATAGAACAGTGGAATAGCAACATTACCAGTTTTCAGCCCTCACTAGCAAAAATTAGGAATTTTGTTTGGCATCAGCTCCATAGAGAAATGTGCTTTATTCAATGCATTCTTCCATAATTTTGTGTCATCTCCTGATCCATGTTAGCCACTTCTTAGACTGCCAGGCTTAAGCCCAGTGGGCTGCAAATGATTTGGTGCCAGTGGGTCTGTGCAGGGAAAATGGAGCAATAGTGGCCATTTAAATGTGCACTTCAGCATGGCCAGCTGGAATGTCTTTCAAAGAGAAAAACGTACAGTAACACAAAAGAAATATCACATTCAATCATTTATGAAAAATAAACAAGGCAACATTTCCTCTTTGCTCTCCAGTGTGTACTCAGCATGCTCTTGTGAGCTGCAGCACAGCATTTTATTTACAAAGAATGAAGTGAAATATCAATAATTGTTTATCTTCTTTGGATGGCCTCAAAGTGTGCTGGCTGTGTTTTGAAAACCCTGCACTTCCCAGGAGAGGGGAGCAATTGAGTAAGAGATTTCAGCAGGATGTAAAGCAGGAAAAATGGTTTGTCTAGGTGCAATGTGATCCCTGCCTGCAGTGCATGTGATGGCAATGCATCAGTGAGTGCTGGCAGCCATCCCTGCATTTATTGTGGCTCTTGGCTGTTTGGTGGAGTGAACAGCCTGCTCTGGTCCTGCTGAACCCATGTGGGGTGAGGTGCAGCGTGCTTGGGCTGTTTCCTCATTTGAAAAGTCAGGTGAATAGAATGAAGGCAGGTTCACAGCTTACAATAAAGGAAATAAGGATCTTAGCTTGCCCTCACCATCAATCCCCACCAGTGTTTGGCAAGGCTTGAGGCAGTCAGGTAAAATTCCTTCTCCTTTTTATTCCTTTCTCCCTCAAAACTCACTTCATTCTTCAAATTCCTGCCCCAGGCTTAAGGAGAAGCAGTCCTTATGATTTCCCAACTCCAACAGGAGCAGCAAACATGAGAAACCTGCCTCTCCTCCAAGAAGATGCAATTCTCCCTGTACTGAAGTGCAGTGTGCTAAAGTTACATCATGCAAGTGTTCCCTTCAGGAATTAAGTTATGCAAATTGCACACATCAAACCATTCCCAAACAACCTGATCACGTCGGTACACACATTTTTCAACCTGCTTTGGAGTAACCAAACTACAGCAAGTGTTGCACTGAAATTTAGGAATCATCACTGTTTGCAACCCTTGGCTTGGCAGGTTTCTAGGCTTCTGTCCCCACTCTGTGTTTTAGCCCTGACTGAAGCAGGGTGTGTGCTGAAGATAGATGGACAGGCTGTGACTTAGTTAAGGCAAGTCAGCCTGGGAAGAGAGGAGGTTGTGTGAATCTTTAACCCTACTTTCTTTGGCCAGGGTGCACCTCTCTTGGCAGGACTGGTATGTTTGAGGTGGGAAGGTTCACAACGCCTTTGTGGTGGCCTTGAAGCAATTTTTCCTGCAGATTTTGTTTTGTGTGTTCACCTGGCAGGCATGACTTTGTGGAGCTGTGGTTATCACTGCCCAGCACATCTCTGGTGAGAATGCTGTTCCTGTCAAACCCAGCTGACCAGGTTTGCAGAAGTTCTGCCTGCCCTTAGCTCTGAGTGCTTTCATAAAAGCAGACATATGACTACTCCAGCTGAAAGTTAGCACTCCATAATAATGAGATCATATTTTATCATTTAATTTGCCTTCAGTCAACAAATAATGTCTCAGCTGAACTCTCAGCCCTTCTAACCTGCAAACAACTCCATGTGCAAGGAGCTTTCAGGTGCAGGAGTGTAAACCTCAGTTTGTATAAATGTAAAGTTAAATTAGGGCAAATGTTCCTTTTTTGAATAGCTCCATACTGCCAGCAGGTATTTCTAAGCTATTACATGAAAGCTACAATGCATTTAATCATTATTATTTTGTACCTCAGTCTTTATTAGACAACTGAGTCTTCTGACCTAAGGAAGGCTGAGACACTTCTGGGAGGATTGTAGCATACACCAGATAAAGGGAACTTCCAGGGACTTTCAGATTAATTTGTGACCAAGTTCATCTTTTTTCCTTCTGCTGTTGGGAGAAGAAAGGGTTTTGTTCCTGTCTGAAACAGTAATGACAGAAGAAATCCACAATAATGGCCCTTGCACTGTGACTTCAGCAGCTCAGCTTCCTTTGCCCCTGGGAAGGGATTATAGCATATTCACTGTTTGTGGGGCTGCTTCCAAACAAACACCCTTCTTGCCATGGCAAAAATAAGGGATAGGGGAAATGGAAGGACCAACAGGAAAACCAGAGCTGCAAAATCAAAATTACTTTGTCTTACCATACCACATTTTAATTAAATCCTTATTCCAACTGGCACCAGACATGTAGAGAGTGTATGAAATTGGTTCCATTTCCATTGAAAAATGAGCTATTTTTTCTTTAAGATAATGTTAATTTAAACTCCTTTTTAGGAAAAAAAAATACACATTTTGATGGATTGAAACTGCTTTTGAAATTAGAATTTTCTTTCATTTTTATTGTAATTTTAACATCAAATTCTTTTGTTAAATTGAAGCAAACCCAGGAGCTTATCTTTAGACCACCTGGTCTAAAGAATCACACAAACCTTAGAATTATTTAGATTTCTTCTGTCCACTTCAGAGTTTTGTGCAAGCCTACAGACAAGAAAGGAAATTGTGGGCATTTGATTTGTTCTGTTTTCATATACACTGATTTTGCATGACAGCAATTGCCCTGGTGCCAGCACCAGAGGTGGCTCTTACATTTGTGAAATTGAAGCATGCTGAGGTTTCAGTGACTAACAGTGGTGGACATTCATGGCCAGTAACAGAACCTCTGAAAAGGACCTGGAGCTGAGCATCAGACAGCTTCAGCTGCTACAAACACAAATTTCTGCTGCTCCTTCTGAAACACAAGTTGATATTGCTCCTTCTGAAACACAAATTTCTGTTCATTCTGAAACACAAGGTGATATTTCTCATTCTGAAACACAAATTTCTATTGCTCCTTCTGGAACACAAATTTCTGTTCATTCTGCAACACAAATTGATATGGCTCCTTCTGGAACACAAATTTCTGTTCATTCTGAAACACAAATTTCTATTGCTCCTTCTGAAACAAAAATTTCTGTTGTTCATTTTGAAACACAAATTTTTGTTGCTCCTTCTGACACACAAATTTTTGTTCATTCTGAAATACAAATTTCTATTGTTCATTCTGAAACACAAATTTCTGTTCATTCTGAAACACAAATTGATATTGCTCCTTCTGAAACACAAATTTCTGTTGTTCATTTTGAAACACAAATTTGTGTTGCTCCTTCTGAAACAAATTTCTGTTCATTCTGAAATACAAATTTCTATTGTTCATTCTGAAACACAAATTTCTATTCTTACTTCTGAAACACAAATTTCTGTTGTTCATTCTCAAACACAAATTTTTGTTGCTCCTTCTGAAACACAAATTTCTGTTCGTTCTGAAACACAAATTTCTATTCTTACTTCTGAAACACAAATTTCTGTTGTTCATTTTGAAACACAAATTTCTGTTGTTCATTCTGAAACACAAATTTCTATTGCTCCTTCTGAAACACAAATTTCTGTTGTTCATTCTCAAACACAAATTTGTGTTGCTCCTTCAGACACCCAAATTTCCATTGCTCCCTCTGAAACAGTGGGTTTCTGCTTCCTCTTCCCATCAGACTTGCACAAAGCAGTTGCCTCTCTGTGCAACAGAAATTGAGATGGATCTGCAAGGGACCCCAGCTCAGTGATGCCAAGGTGCAGCAGTTAAAAGAGAGCATAAATCTGATGAAAATTACTGCAAGAGAGATGGCAGCCTTCACCCACTGTAAAACTCAGTCTGGTGGGGGTCTGGCTGCAGCTGAGCCTTTTCTTCTTCAGAAAACTGGGCATGGCTGGGTGACTTTTCAGGGCCTTTGAACCCCCTGTGCAAAAGCTGTTCCCAGCTGTCCTTCATATTTAAAGAGCATCACTTAGCAAATTGATCATGGATTATTTAATATTCCTTCTTGGTCAAGGCTTTGGTTGCATAACTTGTTCAAAAGTTGGGTTAATCCAAGCATGATTCAGTTTTGTCTTTGCTATTTTCTGAATTGGAGTTACACTCACCAGTGACTCGTGGAGAGGATAACTCCTGAAAAGCAGCAGTCTCACCTGCTTCCTCTCCATTATTTTATGTATTCCTTCCTTGTACATAGACCTCAAAATTGTGCTTCATTAAGGTCAAAGCTTTGGTTGTATAACTTGTTCAAAAGTTGGGTTAATCCAAGCATGATTCAGTTTTGTCTTTGCTATTTTCTGAATTGGAGTTACACTCACCAGTGACTCTTGGAGAGGATAACTCCTGAAAAGCAGCAGTCTCACCTGCTTTCTCTCCATTATTTTATTTATTCCTTCCTTGTACATAGATCTCAAAATTGTGCTTCATTAAGGTCAAGGCTTTGGTTGTATAACGTTCAAAAGTTGGGTTAATCCAAGCATGATTCAGTTTTGTCTTTGCTATTTTCTGAATTGGAGTTGCATCCCTGGAGTTACACTCACCAGTGACTCTTGGAGAGGATAACTCCTGAAAAGCAGCAGTCTCACCTGCTTTCTCTCCATTATTTTATTTATTCCTTATTTATACATTTATAAATTGTGCTTCATTACCATACTTCTGGCTTCTCCAGACCAGCTCTGGCATGGAGAGACACAGGCTGGAATGAGAGCATTTTATCAAGTTTTTAACAGGAAATTACCTTCCAGTTATACAAATTACCCAAATCAAGTAGATAAATGCAAGTGTGAGCAACAAGGAAGAATGATTTGGAACTCATTTGTATTCAGGTTATCACATTCATCATCCTCAGCCTTAGTCTGTGGTCCATTGGAGCTCCTAATAGTGTTTGACTATTTCCTTCATTCTCTGTTTCCTGTTATTTATCTTATCCCTGTCGTTTTATCTTTGTTACTTTCACTCACCCTGACAATAATGTATCTGAAATCATTCAACAAACAAACAGTTGCAAGGCCATCTCTTGGCTGATAAGTAGCAAAAAGAGGCTGCCTCTTTCTACAATTTATGGTTTTTCTGAGAGTAAAATTCACTGTAACTTCACAGTTCCTAGCTAGGAGAAAAATTGAGAAAGAGTGGCTGAGGCAGGAGAGGGGTTTGTTTGGGTCAGACTGGTGGAAGGTTTTTTTTTCCTTTTTTTTTTTCTGTTTGTGTCAGACTGGTGGAAGTTTTTTTTTCCTTTTTTTTCTGTTTGTGTCAGACTGGTGGAAGGTTTTTTTTTCCTTTTTTTTTTCTGTTTGTGTCAGACTGGTAGAAGTTTTTTTTTTTCCTTTTTTTTTTCTGTTTGTGTCAGACTGGTGGAAGTTTTTTTCTGACTCTTTTCAGGGCCATGGTGTGCCAGTTTATCCCAGTATTCCCAGCAGAGTTGTGGGACTGTGGTGCTATGTGCAATGTCAGTAGGGCCTGGGGCATCACAATTCTTCATTCTGAGAGTTAAAAACAAGGCTGGAAATACCAGAGCAGCAGCTGAAGTTAGCTCAGCACGATCAGCTTCTGTTTGGGCACTCATGTTTTTAAGGACCTGAGAACAAAATCTACTGGGTAATCTTCCAGCTGCCCCAGTGCAGGTGCACACTCCCAGTCACACACATGCAGCCACTCCAAGGCCCACATGTCCTTAAAGCTGGCAGGACTCTCTGGAAAAAGCCACCTTGGCACTGTCACCTTTTTAACAGTGTGCAGGGACTCCACACACTGAGGCATGTCAGCAAACAGAGAGTTCATGCAATGCCTGTAGAAATTCCTGTAGAAATTCCTGCTTTGTTACATCAGGGACAGGTTTTAAAAAACCCCAAAATGCTTTGGGGAATAACCTTGCCCAAGGGAACCTCCTAGTGCCCCATCATTCACAGAGTGGGTGGGCCAGGTTGGAAACAGCAAATGGCTGAAGCATGAGCAGCTTGTGCTGAACAGACACAGAAAGAAGGAGAAAATCCCAACCAGAACAACCCTCAGGTGGTGAGCCCTAAAGCACTGGGGCTGCCTGTGCCCACACTTCAGGCTGGGAATGTGTGGGGCTTGAAGGATTCACCTGCTGCTCTTGAATTTCTCACTGAATCTCATGGAAGGATCAGAACATTTCACGTTAAAATAAACCTTTCCCATCCTCAGAAGTCACCCAGCTACAACCAGGAGAAAAGGAGAGACAGTGCCCCCAAGTTTCAGCTCCCAAAGTTCTCTTTGAGCAGCAGCAAAGCCACCTCTCAGCCAGAGAGGAAATCCCAATTTTGTGGTATTTCCCACCATTGTAATTCCCACATCCCCAGCTCCTGGGTTTGAGTCTCCAGGGTGGGAATGAGGGCCCAGGGAAGGGAGCTGAGACACAGAGGGGTGGGGGCAGAAATGAGCCTGAGCTTGGGGGCTCAGGAGTCATCTTGGGTCACTTGAGCCTTCTTGTAACTGGGGGTCCTCTGAGTAAAACCTGAGCAAGAGTGTCAGCTGAGTTACCAAACCTTCTGTGGAAACCATTCTCTTCACCTGAAATTCTCATCTCTTCCCTCTAGGATGTGGAAAAGAAAAAGGGCAAATTTAATCTCCTGTTTTAGTAATTCTGCAAGACTGAAGTCTTGAGCAGACACCCATGCCTGTGAATATGGCATAAACTTTGTTCTTAGCTCTCAAAAACATCTTTTTGGAGGCCAGGATTGGCAAAGGGGTTTAAAACTGTTGTGTCTTCAGCTGCCTCCAGATCAGATCCATGACATCTGATTTTTCTCTGCTTACAGAGGCAGAAAAGAAAACTTATGTTCAGTCTTAGCAAATTAATTGCTCCATTTTTTTTTAAAGGTTGAGTTAAAGAAATAAATCATTTCCCAGATGTAGGGGGGACTGAGTTTTAAAGGGAATTGAGGGGCACAGCAGTGGGACAGGGATTGTTGCTGTTGTTTCCATCAGGAGATAACTCCATTCAGTGTTTTTGAATGATCAATATTCTGCTCAGCAGCACCCTGCCATGGGTGCTTTAACCTTTAGGTGGTACCTCAGGTGATGCTGGGGCTTTTGTTACTGTGGGTGAGCAGGCAGCACAATGAAAACCTGCTGAAAGAACCCTGAATTTCTGAATTAACAATCCAGGCTGCTTCCATGGAATCAGGGAAGCAATGTGACAGAAATCACCATGCACAATGCACTCGGAGCTAGGGACACATTCCCACCAAGGTATTTGGGTCTGATCCATCCCATTGGTCTTATGAGGGATGGCTTTGGTCTGTAAGTTCACCCTGTTTGTGCTTCATGCTGCACAAGGAGTGAAAAACCCAGGCAGAGGTTTTAGGAACCGAGCTACAACATTAAAAGAATGTGATTAAAGCCACATGAACTTATCAGGGTAAATTTTGTGAAAAGGAGAAATTGATTTGCAGTTGAGATTGTCAGAAGATCCTCCCTACCTGAAAAGAAAAACACCAAAAATGGAAAAAAAAAAAAAAAAACACATAGAAAACCCCAGAAGAAAACTGTATTTTTTTTTTTTTTTTTTTTTTTTGGGACTACAGGTGTGAGCAACTGGTGCAGTTATTGTGTCAGACCACAAACAAAAATACATGTCAGAGAGTGTAAACCTAAGCTCATATGCAGCCCAGCTCTGGGTTTGTTACTGCATTGTGTGACATTCAAAGGTGAAACACACACTCAGGAGACAGAGGTGATAAGTGTTATGGTTTTCCCAGCCTGCAGAGCTGAGAAAATATGTCAGGTTTGCTAAATTCTGCACCTTCTGCCTGGCTTGTGTTCCACAGTGCCCCCTTACACTGGCTGGGCTGGGATAATGAATGCAGGGCATTCAGGCTGCTCTGAAAATTTGGGTTTATTTCTTTCTGTGCAGTTTTTGGCTACAAATTTGTCTGCTCCTCTGGTGCTGTGAAAGCACCAGGAAGGCCCTGGGAGCAGACATGGACCAGAGCTGGTGCTGGAGGTACAAAGGCACCTCCTGCAGCCAGAGACCTTTCCCTTCAGCACTGCTGGCCACACACCTCACACAGCTGAGAAGAGCTGCAAAATGCTGTGGGGCATTACAGACCTACAGAGAGCAAAAGGAGGGAAAAGTCTGGGGAGGAGAATACCCAGAGGAAAAAAGGAGATGCAGAAAACCCATGGTATAAAAGGCAGTGGGGAGATTTAGCTGGGCCACTTGCACTTTGATGGCAAGGAGCACTTCTCTGAGGATGAGGAGTGTTTTGTTTGAGCCAGGCTTGTTCCTAAGCTGTGGTGGCACCTTGTCACTTGGTCACTCTGCTGCACTTTCTGTCCAGCAGACCCTGGGTGTGCACAGCTGCCTGCATTAGGTAGCAGCAGTGGTTGGTAACCAAAAATACAACAAACACTTGGAAAATCTGAAATAAGAAAGAAGAAACCACTCTGGAAAGTGTGCCAGGACCTGTGCCTGTCCCCTTGGTCCCCAGGCAAGCAGGGGGGCTGGGTGGGCAATGGGACCCCCAAGAGTACAGGCAAATAAAGCCATAATTTTATAACCCATGTTCTGAAACTGGGTCCTTTAAAGCAATGCCTGTGTTGCTATTTTCTTTTTTTGCCAGGTACTAAAATTCAATGACTTCTGTTTAATAAAAAAGTATAATATAAAAATTAATATAGATCATGTTAATCTAAATTTTTGAATGGTGCACTGTAGGTCAGAAGAACAAATTGATTCCAGTTCAGAAGTAATCTTTGATTTCTTTCCCTCCTTTCAAAAAAAAAAAAAAAAAGAGAACTATTTGGGTTTACATTGAATTTGTTCAGTAAACAGTTTTATAGGATAACCATGTAAATCCATTGTGTACTTTGAGAAGAGGGAATTAATTCCTTTGTTGCTTTTGCAACCAGAAGCAGAATCTTCTAAAATATATGCCTAAAACAGCTCTGAATTTGAGTCTGAATTGAGACACATGTACGTCTGGAAAAAGTTGTGGTGGTCTTTAAGTTAAATAATTGCAATTCTTTTGCCTTCTGAAGAAATTCTGTACCACTGGGCTGCTGCAAATTTTAGTTTTGTCAGGGAGAATGGGAAATTAAAAATCCTTTTTCTTCCTTAGATGGTAATGTATCTTTTACTAGTTTTTGTAGGCTGTATGATAACAGGGGCAGAACAATGTTCTTTTGTGGAGCCTCATCTCCTTGTAACCTTTTAGATGATGTTTGGCTTCTCCTTCTCAAACTTTTTATGGCTAAACACATCCCAAACTTCCAGTGGCTGTCTCAGCACCACGCTGCCTGTGTAGCTGTAAAACCAGCTCATCCCAAAAGAGTTTGTTTGGCTCGTTTTGGTTTGGTTATATTTGGAATATATCAAGTTCAGCTGTGTAATTCACAGTAATTCAGAAATGAATGAGGGAAATGTCATTTGCACTTTCCCCATGTGCATGTCCAGCAGAAAGCAACTCCTGTAAAAAACACAATGCTGCTTTTATTCATCCACAATCTATCAAAATTGGTCAGAAGGGGAGAGGTGAAAAATTAAACACTGGCAATGTGCTGCTGGCACCTAGTTTGGTTCTTACTTTTTGGTAATTTAGAACCTGATCCTTCACAGCTCCTACTGGAGTCCTTTAAGTTCTGACCATGGATTAACTGCTTCTGAAAACCAAAATTTTGATGAAATGTTCACAGCCCAGGAATTGGGTTTTGTAATTGTATTTTCAAAACACAAATATAGAAATAAGCCTGCACACACTGGCAAAATTAAAAATTACTTGGTTTGGCCAATGAAGCACAAGGAACCAAATGTGTTTAAACTCCCAGAGAATTGTCTGTTTTCATTTTCACACGTTTCACTTCTTTTCATGTAAGATCAAAATGAACTAACAAATAACAACTGCTCCCACAAGAAACAGGAACAAAAGAGGAACAAATCCTTCCTCAACATCAATCACAGCTCCCCCTCCTCTGCCCATTGGCTCTGGCAGGCCTCAATATTTTGTTTTACCCAGTGAATAAAATGCCTTCTGAGGATGTTTACTGTACCTCCATGGAGAGTGCCTGTGTGTGCAGCTATATTTATACAAACAGATGATTAGTTCATGTAGGCATGAGCATGTGGAGAAACCCAATATTTTACAGTTACTGACAACCCACCTGGGGGTTAGTTTCAGTAGTAGGCAGCTTAATGTCTGAGAGTTTTGAGAGGTCACTTTTTTCCCTTTTTTTTACCATGATTATCTTGCCCAGATAATAATGATAATAATAATAAAAATTCACTGGGCAAGTTGCACGAGGGGTGTAGGGGATCCATGGGGATTTATTGCTTGAAAATAGAAGTTCAGTGGGTCTGAGACTGGATTCAGGCATGGATTGAAACCAAAACATCCTGGAGGGTGAGGATTCAGAATTCTGCCCTGGTCTTGATTCTTTCTGTCTGAAACTCAGGGGTCAGGTCTGCCTGACCTCTAGCAGCTCCAGCCCCAGGAGCACTCACAGATTTCTCAAAGCTGCATTTGTAATGGACCAAAACCTCCTGTGTGGCAAGGGAAAGCTTCCCAAACCCCAGAACAGACAAAAATGCTGCTGCAGGGTTTTCCACTGAGTCTTCCTGCATTCACAAGCAACCATCTGATGATGTTTTGGATTAAAAAAAACCAGCCTGGAAAGTCTCCTTTGTGAAGAGAGGAAGGTGTGGGTATTATCACCAGGGGAATGGGGTGGGAGGAGGCTGGGCCAGCTGCACTGGCCTTTTCTTCTCCTCTCTTCCCACTGCCAGCACTTTGATGGAGGAGGAATCACTGAGAAATTTAGATAATGTTGAGGGCACTATGGAAAAGCATCCAGGCTTGTAAAAGGTTGAGAAGCAGGTGAAGAGCAGCTTTGGAGAATAGCTGTGGGACAGTGAAAACCTGATGCAGGTTTTAGACACAATTTTACAATTTCTTAGAAAACCCATTTCTAAGAGATGGTGTCTGCCATGCACTGTTTGGGACTGGAAACTGTGAGAAAATTTGAGATTTTAATATAAATATTGGTTGGGTTCTTTTTGTTGTTTGTTTGTTTTTTCTTTTTAGATAAGGAAGCTTAAAAAGGAGAAAAAAAAAATTTAAAAAATCACAGAGAAAATGTTCCTGGGCCCATCTGGAGCATAAGTGGGAGAGGGAGCAGTGAGGTGGGTAAGATGGAGATTAGTGTGGTGGGTTTGGCATTTTTCTGAAGCAAAACAGATTCTTAAATGTCAAGAGCCAAGATTATTAAGTGTTCAGGAGGCTGCTGAAGAGGAGAGCAGTGAGAGCTATATGAAGAGTGTGGTGAATTGCATGAAAAGATGAGTTTTAAAGAGCAAATCTTCTGGGAGGCTCTTACAATTGAAATGGAGGCCAAGGTGTTGGCTGAAATGTGTGCTCTCCTTTTTTTCCTTGTGTAACACATGATTGCTGATTCCTGTGGAGTGTTTGCAAGGTGTGAGAAAATAATTCTTATTTTTTTTCAGTCCACATGTGGTCACAATCCAGTTCCTAAGAGACTTTTTCATGGTATGATGCACCTTGGCATCTTGCACTGTGGAAGAATCCAGACTTGTACTGGCTTCAAGGTGCCCACACTAATTTGTTTGAGTGAGGATGGAGATTTAAAATGTTCTCCCTCCCTTGATGTCTCCAGTCCCACTGGTCACGTTCTTGCTAAATTCTGCATCACTTTTCCAAACTTCAGTGCTATACAACATTGGAATTGCTTTTCTGTCTTGCTCCCCCTGTCCTCCCACTCCACCTGAGGTGCTGAACCCCAGTGCACAGAGGATTTGGCTGCTCACCAGCTTTCCCCAGGAGCCACGGGGGCCTTGCTCTAGCCTGCTGCTCCCCAGGAAAGCACAGCCTCTGAGGCAGCCCTGCCTTGATGGCCACGTTAAAAACATCCCTCTGTGAAGCAGGAAAGACAGGAGAGAGCAGCAGGGCAGCCCCAAGAGGCAGATGGAAAGGGAGCTGACTGTGAAAACCAGCACCTGTGAGCTGGCCCACCTTACACACTGCACCTGGCCACGAAAAACAGCCCAGAGCTGCTCTCAAGCTGGAAATCTCCCTGCTCAGCTGGGAGGCAGGAGCTCCCTGGGCAGCCAAGCCAGAGCCTGTGGGAGCCCTGGGAGCAATTTCCCTGCCCCTGTGCCCCAGAGGAGATTCACAGGTGGGGCTGACTGGTGCCCATTGTCCATGGGTGGGCTGCCCTTCTGCACCCCAAATCATCTGACTCTGGTGGGAGAAGTGGCAGAGGGGCTAAATCTCTCATGTCACAAGGTTTTCCACCACTCTGTGTGGCTCATGTAACCATTCTTAATGGATTTGGGTCTTTTTGTGACCACGTGTCAATTGGATAAGCTAAAAACCCACCAAAGAACAAAACAAAATTAGGCCATCTTATTGATACTGAAATATCTTCTTCTGTTTGCTTTGGTTAGCAGCCAGATCAGAACTTTGGCTAGTGGAATTGAAACAGAAATCTCTATTCTAATCAGTAAATTGTACTGAGAACTTTCCACCTTCTTACATTCAAGTATTTTTTAAATTGTGTTGCTGCAGTGATGGCTTTTTATTGCTTATACAATTCAAAGTGTGTGTCACCTTAGTCCAGAAAATGCTATGGACTTCTCATAAAAAAAAAAAAAAGAAATAGTAAGAAGCAGAATTTCCTTCTTCCTTTCCTTCCTTTCCTTCCTTTCCTTTCTTCCCTTCCTTTCCTTCCTTCCCTTCCTTTCCTTCCTTCCCTTCCTTTCTTTCTTCTTCTGTTTCCTTCTCTCCTAACCAAACTGAAAGCACTGGCCAGAGGAAAACAAGTTTTAAAAAAGGAATAGCAACAGGAATGGTTGATGCAGAAGGCCTTTATTTCCATTTCATGCATGAAAAGTGTGATAAATACTACAAGCTCAATGTTTTGTAGCACCCTCGTTTGTTGTCTTCATGGGCTCTCATTTTACTCCTTTTGGTTGCATCTTTCAGAACACCTTGAGGCTAATTGCTATGAGTAAATATTACAACATGTGAATTCCTTCTATAATAGAGGATTTCTCTAAGTTTTCACACTGGCTGCAGCACAATAAATGCATTTTTAAAATGCCTTGGAGGAATGAGGTCAGCTGTCAATGTCTTAAGAAAAGAGTGAATTAGATGCACAGGTCTGACTGCATTAATTAAGATAACACAGGGATATGACTGTAAACTCTTTAGATGCATGCTGCCTTCTATCAGCTTGTCATCTCAGAAACTGATTGGTAGCTTATCCTAAACATAATGTCAAGGTTTTTAATCAAAACATTTTCCCTATTCAGAAGAAAATCATATCATGGCATTGG
Source organism: Haemorhous mexicanus (assembly GCF_027477595.1). Lineage (NCBI taxonomy): Eukaryota > Metazoa > Chordata > Aves > Passeriformes > Fringillidae > Haemorhous > Haemorhous mexicanus. Next base: position 28,882,778 of record NC_082348.1, on the reverse strand, counting down.
CAAAAGTATTTGAATTAGATCTGTGGATAGAAGGAAGTTGCAGAAAAGGGCTGGGAAAAGGTAATAACAGGCCTGGCAAGGAACAATGGATTAAATTATAGCATAGAAGGAAAGATTTCTCTTCACTCAGTAGTGGGTGACCCTGTGTAAACCCTCCTGTATCCAGTGCAACCTGAAACTCAGAAACCACCTCGTGTCTCTGGGACTTTCCCCGTGCAGAGAGACAACCCATTCTTGGCCACCAGGACAAAAGAGTGGTTTTAACTCGGAGTTAAAAAGAGCTGTTTTCACAGACTCAGCAGGCTGGTGAGAGTGGCTCTGCAGAATGCCAGGGAGTCAGAGGCAGCTCTGCCCACGAGAGCTGCAGGGGGAGGGAGGCTGGGGAAACACGGGGCAGAGTGCTGAGTGGACATGTCAGAGCCAGACTCGTCCAGGTGTGCATGTCTGGGGGTGTTCCTGCTAAATCAAAGGGATTCCTGCAGTGGCAAACATGCTGGAGTTGCAAACTGTGGGCTGACTCCTGGCTGGCTCCGTGCTGGTCCCTCAAGAGTGGTGGGAAGGATCCCAGACTTTGGGACCTCTGATCTCTCTCAGTCTAAGGTGACTGACTTGCACCAGCTCCCTGCAGAGAGCAAAAGGCTGAAAGCCTGGGTTGTGTGTTCAGGAGCAGATGGAGGCTATAAGTGTCTTCTCCATCACTAGGAAAGAGTTTTCCCCTGCTTTGTCCAAATGCAATTGATATAAGAGCTCCCACAGGTTCTCTGTCACTGGGCAGAACTGCAAACTTTCATTCAGCATGTACATGCAGCCTGATTTTCATTTTATTTTATTTTACTTTATTTTATTTTATTTTATTTTATTTTATTTTATTTTATTTTATTTTATTTTATTTTATTTTATTTTATCTTATTTTATTTTATTTTATTTTTTTTTTATTTTATTACTTAATTTCATTTTAATTTATTTTATTATTTTATTTTATTTATTTTATTTTATTTTTTTTTTAATTTTATTTTATTTTTTTATTTTATTTTATTTTATTACTTAATTTCATTTTAATTTATTTTAATTTTTTTTTATTTTATTTTACTTTATTTTATTTTATTTTATTTTATTTTATTATTTTATTTTACTTTATTTTATTTATTTTATTTTATTTTTTTATTATTTCATTTCATTTCATTTTAATTTATTTTAATTTTTTTGTGGTTGCTGTTGTCAATAGCAGCATCCAGGACTGGCTTTATGATTTCTGACTTAGGATCCCAACTAAGTTCCCAGAACTGGAGGTGTTCAAATCACATCTCCCCTAGCCCGTGCACAGAGGGGAAGGAATGCAGCATGTCCTGCCCACAGGACAATTTCAAACAGAAATCCTTTTCTCCCTGGGCAGCACGGACTCCCAGAGCAGGGATGGAAGGCTCATGCTTGCTGGGGTTAGCCTGAACATTTGCCCAGGAAGGAATAAATTGCCAAGTGGTGTGTGGAAAGCCCTGCAGAGCACGGTGAGATTGTGCTGCTGTCCTTGTGCCCAGCCCTTTGTGTTCCAGGCACAGGAATTGTCATTCCAGCTCACTGGAAACACCAGACAGAGGCTGCTGGAATGGGAGAGGCTGTTTAGCAATGCAGCCTGCTGAAATCACTTCAGGTCTCTCTTCCAGTCTCTGCCCTCTCTTGTGGTGCCAAATCCTGCCCAAGGAACGTGGAGCAGAGCTCAAATGCAGTTTGGGGGTGTCTGCTGCTGCCTGTGCTCCAGTCTGTCAGCTGTGGTCAGTGACACTGCTCACAGGGGTCCCAGGATGAGGGAAGAGAGGAGAATCTTGACTCCATGTTCAGAAGGCTTTATTTATTATTTTATGATATATATTATATTAAAACTATACTAAAAGAATAGAAGAAAGGATTTCATCAGAAGGCTGGCTAAGAATAGAAAAGGAATGAATGACAAAGGTTTGTCTGTGACCCAGACAGGCTGGACAGCTGGGCTGGGATTGGCCATTAATGAGAAACAACCAGGTGAGACCAATCCCACACCACCTGGTGCATTCCACAGCAGCAGAGAATCATTGTTTGCAGTTTGTTCCTGAGGCCTCTCAGCTTCTCAGGAGGGAAAAATCCCAAGGAAAGGATTTTTCATAGAACATGTCAGTGACAGGGGTCAGTGGTTGACAGGAGACAGAAGCCCTGGGGGCTCAGAGAGACACTCAGCTTGTCCCCCAGGTGACTGTGGCACAGAGTATTTCTAGGGAAAGGTCAGGCTGGAGAGGAAACATTTCTGTCAGCTCTTTCCATGCCCCAAGGAAGCCACATATCCCCATTCTCCCCCCCTGCAAGCAAGGAGAAAAGAAGCCAAACCATAAGAGAACCAAACAGATTTAGCTGCAGGACGAGAAGGAGGTAGATAAGAGACATTATCAATTCTATTTTAAAAAGTTTGAAGCAAAGTTAGGGTACAGGGGGACACCTGGAAAAAGAAATCATGATCCCTTCTGGTTTTCCCAGACCACCCAGGTGGCTGGAAGTGGTCAGCACCACTGAGGTTGTCATATTCCATATGTTGGAATTTTTGTTGCAATGGTTGGAAATTTTGTTTAAATCTGATGCTGGATCAGAATGCTTCATATAAGAAAGTGTGTTTTGTTGTCAGTTACAGTATTTTAGTGCTTTTTACATAAACAACTTCCTAAATTTCAAAATAAACTTGCCCAGATACCACAGATGTTGTCCTCTCCTGTGATGTGTGAGGATGCAGTTCTTGCTCTAAACTTCACCTCCTGGCAGCAATGCTTTTGCAGCCACCTGGCATGGCACACATCTGCCCTTCTGTAACATTTTCCATAGAAAAAACCCTCCAAGAAACCTCTGGAGGGATTTATTACGGAATAATAAGGTTTTCTTAAGAGAGGGAGTGGAGGTATCATCAGAAGTGGAAACACTTGAAGCAAGATTTCTAGAATTTACTGTTTCCCTCTGTAATCTCACTTAGGAAAGCATCTGAAGTGTGTGCTTGAATCCCAGTAACTACAAAAGCAGTAAACACATTTTCCAAGGAAGAAGGATTGGCCCATGTACTTAAAACGTGGTGAATATTGAGAAAAACCATGTTCTACATGAGATCAGTGATAGAAATGATGATAATATGACAACTCTGTTTTACAGACCCTTTCTCTTCCTGTCAGTCTATGCCTTTCATTATGCTATCTTTTTGTGTTCTTCAAATTGCATGGATTGCCCCAAGGATGAAGGAGAATCTTATTAGGCATGGAGAAAAGCACTGTCACAAAAAAAAACATGTGCTGCTCTTTTAAAACATGGGAAAAGATGAGATAGGCTGAGGGAATGATTTTCTTAGCTCTCCATTGTCTCATTTTTATATATATTGTTTGTTGGCCCCTTAAGTCACAGCAATTGCTTTAAGACATTGCTTAAGAAGGATGTAGTGTGAAATGTATATAATTTTTTTTTTTCACTTCCAAAGTGGACAGCAAAATGTCCAAATCTTGTTTCCAATAAGCAGCAAAATATCTAAAGCCACGCCATAAATGCTGCACTAAAAGTGAGCTTTTCTCAAACCTTTTTGGCATGACACCACCACAACATCCTGCCAGACAGAAAAAAAAAAAATAAATGGAATAATTAACCCTGATTTAAGCACCAGAGAAGACAGACCTGGGCACTGGGTAGAAATTGTCTGTCCAGCTGATTTCCTGTAACTCCACAATGCAATTATGTGTAGCAAAAAGGATTATTCTCTGGACCAGGTGTATTTGGTAGTGTATGGTGAAGCCTGAAGACTCTCTGCCATAAAATTTCTCCTTTTGGCCAGTTCCTATTACAGTGAATATTCCCAAATCTGGAATCTCCAGAGGACTGAAGGTGCCTTCCAATTCCCCCAGTGGCTCCTGGTGTTGTTTAGCACACTGGCCTTGCTAGAAGAGGTTTGCTTGGTTTTAATGAGGAGATTCCCCAGGAACTCTGCTGTGCAAGCTGCTGGCTCTTCTCTTTCCTTCTGGTTCATTCTTTATCCTGTAGGTAAGAAACAAGCAGCATGGCTGTGGGTCTTCAAATGAGTTGATGGGGCAGAGTGGGCATTTTAGAGGCACACAAGCATCCTGGAGAGCTGTAAACAAGGACATGTGTAACAGCCCTGTGTTAGCATGGCATCTTTATTTTCACATGATCTGCTTTCCCCTCCTGTGTGAGCTGCAGGCTTCACTGAATTTGCTTTTTTTTTTTGCTTTGTTCTGGATGTCACCACGTGCCATGAGCCCTCCTTGGGTGTCATGCAATTAAACTGTAATTGAGCAGCTGCAGATCCGTGGGAGGCTGTGGGGAGGCTCTCTGAGAAAGGCTCAGAACAAACCAGTGGACAATGTTTCCCTGGACTGGAAATTGCTCTGCTTTGATTTGAGCAATAATCCATGCCATGACACACATCAAGGACATTGGAGCTGATGGCAGTCATTACCAAGCTCCAGATTCCTGCTAGGGTTATTTTATACACCATGTGAGACTACAGAGAAGTCATAAATTAATAAATTATCACATTTTATTAAAATTTCCTGTGAAAGTCAGACCATTGCTCTTCTTTGGCTGGGTTTATTTTTTTAAGAAGGATGACTAGTTTTGTAAAAAATATTATTTTCCCCCTATCTAAAACTAGTTTCATGGAAAGTTTTCAATTATCAATACACTTGAATGGTGTTACACTGGATTTGCATGGATTTAAATGAAATCAGAAACATTCCAAAATAGCAACTCATCAACTTTGAGCTTGCTTTGAATGTGGGGACAGTGGCCTATAGGAAGGTAAAGAATCATGGTTAAATTACTGATGTCATGACAGCTTTTCATTTCCCCTTCATTATTTTTAATAATCTGAAAACATTTCGTGGGTATTTTGTGAGTTTGTTTCTACTAATGTGAAGTAAACCAGTCCTAATCCCAATTTATAGAAATAAGCACAGTTACTTCCACAAATAAACAGTAAATGCACTGATCCCTGCCACACAGAGCCACTCTCACAAGAAAACAGCTCCAGTGAACAAGGACAAGTGGAAGGAAGGGCTGGATAATCCTGATTTACCAATCCCAGAAAGAATCAATCTGATTTTCCACTCCAGCTTGCAAAATTGGCACAAACATCAGCTCAGGTTTTTAAAAAGTCTTCACAACATGCAAAACCCAATTAGCCCTCACTGAGGGAAAGGCCAAGCTAAAATATATTTGCCTACATTTATTATTTATTATTGTTATTAGTTCATTTGCAGAATTTCTGCTGGCCAGCCTGTATTTCCTGTGCAGTGTGCAGGTTATCTGCATGCACTCCCTGAGGGAGGATTTTCCCCAAGGAATTATATAAAGTTGCATTGTCTGAAAACAGATGTAGCTATCTCTCACACTGCTGAGTATCAAATGTGCAAGCAACACAGATGAGGTGACTGTTAGCCCCTTAGCACAGGAAAGGGACACCTCTCTGAAGTGATGGATCACACCAGCACATCATTTCACCTCTTAAAAACCTGAAGCCAAGATCAACATACACCAGTGTTACTCAAACCTTGCTAACAATGTGTAAAATGCTTTGCCAGGACTCTGCTTCAAAGTATTTCCAACATATTTCTGCCTGGAATGGCTTCCTCTGCCCCATTTCTCTGTTTAACACCCTCTGTTCATTTCTTTCCCATCAGATCCTGAGAAGCCTTTACCTTTCCTGTGGCATCAGGGTCTGGACTTCAGCTTCCATGCAGCTTAAAGATTCTAATAAAAATAGTATTTAATATAATTATTATATTGGAAAATTATGGATTTTTAATTAATAATAGCATGTCCTTTTCTGCAGGCCTACCTTCTCCTACCTTTGGTGCCCAGTTAGCAAAATATTATCTGTTATCAGCCCATCTTCTTGTCTTAATTAAGATTGCAGGGAGGTTTTATTCCTCTGCCTGTGATGATCTTTGGTGCCCTAAATTTAATTTCTTTTCCTAATCCCTACAGTAGCAAGTAGCACAGAGGAGTTTTAACTAATAAAAAATGTTGGGATCTTGGAAGCAACAAGAGCTTGGCAGAAAGACACATGGAATAAGATAAATTATCCTTTTGAAAAAGAAACAAGCAGGCACTATAAACCTTAGTGAGGCTGGGACCAGTGCTGGATTTCCACTGCAGAGCCTTGCTGGCTTTTGGAAGAGGGATGGAGGCTGGAAAGGAAGAAGGAAAAGCCCTGTGGTTGCTCCTGTGTGTTCTCTTTGTTCCCTCTCAGCAACCCAAGCCATCGGGTGCTGCAGACCCCACTGCAGCCGGCCCCTCCTGCAGGGACAGGCAGAGGCAAGCAGGATGCTGCTTCTCCTTTATTTTATCATTTTTCTTTTATTTTATAATTTTTCTTTTATTTTCTCATTTTTCTTTCATTCAGGCCCAAAACTCTGAGTGCTGGAGCCTTGAACTAGAACCAAGACAGTAGAGATCCATCCCAGTTTCTGATTTCAAGCTTGATTTTTTCCTCTGCAGAGCAGGATGGGATATCACTTCAAAACATGCAAAGCTGTTGCTTTGGAATGATGTCTTCACATCTGCATTTGGGTGGGGAACTTAGTAAATAAATCTGAAGGCAGGACTGAAAAATGGGAGTCCCTAATTCAAGCCCTCTCAGCTTTGCTGCTGTGCTTCAGCAGGGCAAAACACTTAGAAAATATGGCTTATAAATGTGGCTTGTTGCACTTTAAAAAATGGTTTATACAGTGTGAATTTGGTCCTGGTGTTCAGCGTCACAACTCTGAATTTTACTTAAATATTTCAGTTACTGTTGCACCCCTCTTCTTTTACCCAAAGGCATTCACTGAACCAAGGTGGTGTCACATTTTTAGCACTGCCCTTTAGAAGCTGAATGAACTTTAAAAGCAGCTTTTTATTTTCTCTCTGAAACTAAATAGGACACATCCTGAAATTTTAAACTGCTTAAAATTGGCTCGTGTGTAAACCTTTTATGTATTACTTCTATTTTAGTTATTTATATTGTAAAGTGCAAGTGTGTGAGTATGACTTCAGGAAAAAAAACTGCATTTCTATCACAGAATTATTTCCCAAGCTGAGGAAAAGGCTCTCAGCAGAAGGAAGCTTTAGTGTCTATCAGGTAACACATCCAAATTTAAAAGAAATTTGAGAAGAGGCGAGGTGCAGGACTGCCTCTGAGAGAGAGATCACTACACTCACAGCAAGATGTTCCCTTTTTTTGGTAACTGACACTGAAAACCAATGCTGGAGTACCTGGTGGCACGGAATTAGGGGGCTGACACAGGGAGGGGGCAGCAGTGGCTGTTTGCTGGGGCTGGAAACTCTCCTGGGAAGGGCAGACCTCACCTAGCAGTGGGAATACCTGCTACATCATCGAGATTTACTGCCAGACCCCATCTGTGCCTTCCCACCAGACAAGGTCACTCAGAAGAGCCTGAGGAGCCTAAGGAGCAAAGCTGCCAAGCCCCAGGGGTGGTGGAGGTTTGCTCTGACCTACACTCAGGCACTTGCAGTATTTTCAGTACTGCAAAATAAAACAGGCTGGAGGCAAAAAAGTCATCATTTTTATCAACCCAGTCCACCTGGAGAAATGGCAGTGTGTGTGCATGGGCATGAACACCTCTGGGTATTTCTTGTGTCTTTTCCTGGTGATTTGCAGTTCACCCCAGTGCCTTCACCTTGGCCACCCATCTGACAGCTTGGTTGTGGGACCATCCCTGGGGTGGCACCATGCCCCTTCCCTACAAAAGGCTGCACCTACAGCATGTGTGGTGGCCCCAGAGCTGAGGGAGAGGCCTTAGCCATGGGGTTTTTGCTGCCCATCAGTTTTCTGCCTGCAGTTTCTGTGACACAGTCTGGTCACATTGTGGTAAGGGACAGAAATAAATGTAGAGCATTGCAAGCCCCCCTCCCCCCCCCCAAAAAAAAAACCTCTGCTAAGAACTTTGAGTTTTCACAGCTGATTTGTTCCTGCAGATAGTTAAAGTTGGTAGTTAAACTGAAAGTTAAACCAAAACAGCTGAACCCCAAGTACCCCAAAGCCCTTGCTTGATCTAGGATCTATTCATGTTCATCTGCTTTTGGTAGGAATATCTGCTCCAGAGTGTGTTTCTAGAGCATGTTTGGAATTCATCTTTGGCACTGCCTGCAAAAAACAACTACCCCCTTATCTGACTTCTCAGTGGGTAAAAGAATTCTTGTCTAAATCTGTGAGATGGGATTAAGGAGACCAAAACCACCATGGTAAAACAGTGGAATAAAAGGAGAAATTCACAGGGAGCAAGTTTCCCAGTGCCATCCTTTGGTGCAGGATGGGATGTTTCTGGGATGGAAGAGTGCTTCCTGTGGTGAGGGATGTGCTGCAATGCATGGCTAGCAGAGCCATGGCATGGAGCAGATGTGGGAATGGCCCTACCCTGCAGAATCTACTCTGTGTCAGCTTCTGGCAGGATTCTGTTCTGCCCCTGAGTCAGTGTAAACCCACTCAGGTCCCCTGTGCTCACACACAGGACTCTTCTTCACAGGATGGGGAGTCACACTGTCCCTTGTGTGCCTTCACACTCAATGTGCACCCAGGACATTCCCAAATTGCACACCTGGGGATCAGAACAGAGATCAATTTAAAAGTTCTGGGGGAAAAGCTTCCAGGAAAATGCATGTGCACCAGTGAGTATTTCAATATTCTGGAGGAGAATGTGTCTGCAATTGTCAAGGGACAATTGTACAGTGACACTGGCACTCAGCTGCCTTGTAAAACACAATTGTAGGAGCTGTCCTTCTGCAGTGATAGAACATCACTGACTGTGGTAGAAGTAGAAGGTATACAAGAGGAAAAGATATGAAATTTTTAATTCTGAGTTGAAGAATACAAAAAGATTATGAATGGCATTTTTATTTCTTGCTTAACTTATCAAGATGCTGCAGTTCAGGCTCTGCAAATGCCCATTCTCCAGCAGTGAGTGCAGACTGGAAATCCAGACCTGGGAGCTCAGCCCAAGGCTCTTTGGGATCTCTGTCCAGACTTCCAGTGCAGGATGTCCTGGGCTGCCCACGGCTTTCAAATGGCAGCTGGAGTTGGCTGTGAACAGTGCCAAGGCTTTTTTAGCCATTCTGGTGCTTCTAAATCCCCAGTTCCAAGTGGTGGGTAGTTAGGTGAGCAATATGAGCTGTATGGAGCTGGCAACTGATGGTTTTCCCCTCATTCTCTGCTGTTCCCCACCATCTGACAAACCTAGAAAATGACAGCTCTGCCCATATATCCAAAAACCTATCTAATAATGTAATGACTTACCTAATAATCCTAAAAAGTCCTTTCTACTGCCTGAGGGACAGCAGGCACTTGTTCCCTGAAATCCCTGCCCCTCCATCCCCCAGTTAGCTCTGGCACACCACAGGGTAGTTCACAGCTGGAACTCCAGGCAGGCTGTGCCCCCACCATGAGGGGCACTGACAGCCTCACCCCCAGGCACCAGAATTGCCAGGAACCTGGACTTTGTCTTCTCTCCCATCCCATCCCATTTTTAATAATTATTTTTAATATAGTTATTATTATGATAATTATTATTCGCAATTATTTTTATTTATGTTCCCTTCTGCCCTTCCCCAAGCCCTGCTTGCCTCCATCAGTGCTGTCCCCACCTCTCATGTCCCCCTGCCCTCACACCTCACCCAGGCCAGCCCTAAGCCTGACTCTCAGGTCAGACCACAGCCCTGGCTTATCCCTTGCTCCACTGCAAAAACAAGACAGGAACTGTGTGGGAAATGGATTTGCAGAGCATTCCCAAAGCCTGGCAGAAAGCTCTCAGGGTTTTGCACATCTGTGTGCAAACACTGAGTCGAGGTGGGCTGACTTAGGAAAGGCCATCTTTTATAAATTAAAATGCTTATTCACATTTTTCAGCCTGTTAGCTTTTACCACTCCATGCCACTACTACTTCTAGCACCAACCACCTAAAACTTTTCCCCAGGTGATCCTGCTGCAGTCCATCTTTCACAGCTCTAATTCTCTAAAATATCTGATCTGTTTCCAAGGCCATGATTTGAAACTTATTAAAACTTATTTCTCATTCAACCTCTCTCTCAACAGTGTCATCTCTGAACAGGACTGTGTGAACTTTCTAGCAGGCTTTGAGAGTTTACAAATCCATTTCCCCCAGACCTGCACCCTGAGGGTGGGAATCCAGGCACTTCTCACAGCTGCAGCACCAAATCTGGCTGTCTGGGCTCAGAAAAACCCAGTTTATTGGTTCTTCCTGGAAAATGGGGGGTATTTTGAAAACTGCTAGCTCTGGCTTTTTATAAAACATCATTTGTGTTGGATTTTCCTTTATTTTACAGTTTTCTTTAGCTTTTATAGCTTTGCATGGCAAATAAAAAAAAAGGGAATTATCTCAGATTATCTCAGATGGCTGCTCTGACCTGCATGGGAGAGCAAGACATTTTTCTATTATATGTGAAGCTCCTCTCCTGACCCATCTTGTTCAGTTATTCATTGAAGCTAAAGGATTGTGTGTGCTTTTTCTTTGTTGTTTTTGTGGTGTTTTTTAAAGAAAAAAAAACAAACCAAATATTTTTTCGCAATCAAAATTTAATTTAATTTAATTTACCATCAAGAACGTGTCTTGAACTGAAAGGAAAATTAGTGCCTGAAAAAAAAAAGAGTTTAAAATATGCTTTGCTGTAGAACCTCTTTACAATAGAAGCATTGACTGGTAAGAAATTATATGTGTAATCACCAACAGACCTTTTGTGTGCATCTTAACAATGCAAAAAAACCCCAAAAAACCCCAAACAAACACAGAGATGCCTAGATGAAGCTATTAGGAATTGGATGGAGATATTGTGTTGAATAGCCTTGCACAAATAAAAAGGAATTAAGGACACAAGAAGCTGTAAGTAGTCACTGTGGATAAACTGCATCAAGAAAAACCTGCAGCTGGGTAACACCAGCCCACAGGATCTAACCCTAAAGAGGGATGAACCTTTTCTTTGGGGTCTTTCCATGCCTCTCATTTAACCTTTCAGCTGAAAATGTTGTAAGCTTTAAATGCAGCATGAATATGTGAGGGAAACAGGATGGAGCATTCCAGAGCTCTTGCAGAGGCTGAAATTTGTTGGCTGCTCCCCCTCAGGGTTTCAGGGTGGGGTGCCCAGGTGTCCTGTCCCTGCCACGCTCACTGAGGGGGCTGAGCTGGACCACAGCCTGAATCACTTGTAATTGCTGGTGAGTCTCAGCCAGGAGTGCCCAAGGAGCTGTGCAAAAGGATGTGGAGGAGTCAGGGAAAGGCAAAGACAGGGAACACTTCTGCACAGTAGCACTATTCCTAGGAGGATTGCTTCATCTCAAGGGAGCTGCTCTGATTCAGCCCTGCTAAGGCCTGAACAGAGGGTGCTTAATGCTTAATTAGTTACAGTGCACCTCTTCTAGTGATCAGTGCTCACCTCAGCCAGTGACTGAGGGGACTGAGACCATCCCAGGCTCTGAGATTGGATCTCCATCAGAGGTCCTGGAGCATTCACCACCACCCCCAGCACCTGTGTGCCTGCTGCAGCTTGCTTTGGAAAATCCCCTCCATGAAGGAATGCTCTTCTCTCTGCCAGCTGGGCTCCAGAGGGTTCAACAGGACCCCCCCACTGCTGATTTTTTTCTCATTTATGGTCCTGCCTCCCACCACAAAGAGAGCACATATGGAAACCTCCACTGAGATCACTCCACTCATGTCACCCAAAGAGCCACTGGCAATTCTAGTGCCTCAAACAGGGTCCCACACTGTGCTGCCACACAGGGAAAAGCTAATAATTACAGCAGTGGCTCTTTCTGTGGCTGGATAATGTGTGCAAGTTTGTGATCCACTCCTCTTAAAGCAAAAAATAAAAAAAAATAAAAAAAATAAAAAAGAGCACTTTTTTATGGCAGCATCTTCAGTGAAACTGATTTTTAACAAGTACTTCAGGGATTCCAGATGTCACTTGACAAGCTGAACAAAAGTGCCAGCTCTTCCATCAGTCTCTGTAACAAGTCATCATCTAACAGTTGCAAGATTACTCAAATGGCTTTAAGATTATTTTTGCAGCCAATTTCAGTCCAAGGAATTGTGGAAATAGTCCCCCCAGGCATGTGAGGACTTTTGTGGTTGTTATCTATCTGGAGGAATATATAAAGAAATTACAGCCCATCTATAAGTAGTATTGATTAGAAATATCTCTGTGGGGGAAAAAAATAACCACCATCAAAAAAAAAAAAACCCAAACCAAAATACTGCATCTAAAAATCTGGCTGGTTTTGGTTTGGTTTTTGGGTTTGGTTTTTTTTTTTTTTTCCCCAACTGTACTTCTTTAAATCAGCTTTACTTAGAAGTAAACCTTTGCTCTGTGCAGCCTGCCTTAACACAGATCAGGCCCTGTCTTCTCATCAATAGATGATAAATGAAAGAAATTGGTGGGGAAGTGTCAAAGAGAATCAAAAATATTTCTCACTTACTCCATTCCACTCAGGGGCATCAGCTCTTTGGGATAGATCTCTGTGTCCTTCTGCTTCTCTTTTCTATTTCTGAATGCAGAGATTTCAAAATAATTTATTTTTTTCTCTGAGGAAAAGCCTACTAAAATGCTAAGCTGTGTGACCTAAGTGACAGCCTAAACAATGTGCCATAAAGCCTGGAAATGGTGCCTTCCCCAAAGTCTCAGCATGTCAAACAACAAATTCCCAGAGCTTCTCTTTCCACACAAAAAAAGCAGCATGGAAAAAGAGAAAAAAAAAATAAAATAAAACCTTTTTATGCTTTCTGATGGTGCCAACTAACAGAGCTACAAAGCCTCCTTTGTAAGTGTAAGAATACAGAAGAATACATATTCTATATTCTTATACCCCAAATGAGCACACATTCATAGTACAAGAATATAGAATATACAGGAATATGGAATAGATAGGAATATAGAATATATAAAAACATAGAATATAGGCAGAACTCTGGATTCTAAGCCAATGACACAGGTGGCCCTTGAGGGCTGCAGGTGGCTCCTGGGTTTGGGGACAGCTGGGGGTGAAGCAGTCCCCAGCTAGGGTGGCAGGGCAGGGAAGGGCCAGCAAGGGCTGCTGCCTCCCTGGGCAGATGGAGCTCTTACAGATTGATGCTCCAGCCAGAAATACACCTGAGAAATACAGAAATACACCTGAGAAATACAGAAATGCACCCAAGAAATACAGAAATGCACCCAAGAAATACAGAAATACAGAAATACACCTGAGAAATACAGAAATACACCTGAGAAATACAGAAATACACCCAAGAAATACAGAAATACACCTGAGAAGTACAGAAATACACCCGAGAAATACAGAAATACACCTGAGAAATGCAGAAATACACCTGAGAAATACAGAAATACACCTGAGAAATACAGAAATACACCTGAGAAATACAGAAATACACCTGAGAAATACAGAAATACACCTGAGAAATACAGAAATACACCTGAGAAGTACAGAAATACAGAAATACACCTGAGAAATACAGAAATACAGAAATACACCTGAGAAATACAGAAATACAGAAATACACCTGAGAAGTACAGAAATACACCTGAGAAGTACAGAAATACACCTGAGAAGTACAGAAATACACCTGAGAAATACAGAAATACACCCAAGAAATACAGAAATACACCTGAGAAGTACAGAAATACACCCGAGAAATACAGAAATACACCTGAGAAATACAGAAATACACCTGAGAAGTACAGAAATACACCTGAGAAATACAGAAATACACCTGAGAAATGCAGAAATACACCTGAGAAATACAGAAATACACCTGAGAAATACAGAAATACACCTGAGAAATACAGAAATACACCTGAGAAATACAGAAATACACCCGAGAAATACAGAAATACACCTGAGAAATACAGAAATACACCTGAGAAATACAGAAATACACCTGAGAAATACAGAAATACACCTGAGAAATACACCTGAGAAATACAGAAATACACCTGAGAAGTACAGAAATACAGAAATACACCTGAGAAATACAGAAATACAGAAATACACCTGAGAATTACAGAAATACAGAAATACACCTGAGAAGTACAGAAATACACCTGAGAAGTACAGAAATACACCTGAGAAATACAGAAATACACCTGAGAAATACAGAAATACACCTGACAAATACAGAAATACACCTGAGAAATACAGAAATACACCTGAGAAATACAGAAATACACCTGAGAAATACAGAAATACACCCGAGAAATACAGAAATACACCTGAGAAATACAGAAATACACCTGAGAAATACAGAAATACAAAAATACAGCCGAGAAATACAGAAATACACCCAAGAAATACAGAAATACACCTGAGAAGTACAGAAATACAGAAATACACCCGAGAAATACAGAAATACACCTGAGAAATACAGAAATACACCTGAGAAATACAGAAATACACCTGAGAAATACAGAAATACAACTGAGAAATACAGAAATACACCTGAGAAATACAGAAATACACCTGAGGAATACAGAAATACACCTGAGAAATACAGAAATACAGAAATACACCCGAGAAATACTGAAATACACCTGAAAAATACAGAAATACACCTGAGAAATACAGAAATACACCCAAGAAATACAGAAATACACCCGAGAAATACAGAAATACACCTGAGAAATACAGAAATACACCCAAGAAATACAGAAATACACCTGAGAAATACAGAAATACACCTGAGAAATACAGAAATACAGAAATACACCTGAGAAATACAGAAATACACCTGAATAATACAGAAATACACCTGAGAAATACAGAAATACACCTGAGAAATACAGAAATACACCTGAGAAGTACAGAAATACACCTGAGAAATACAGAAATACACCTGAGAAATACAGAAATACACCTGAGAAATACAGAAATACACCTGAGAAGTACAGAAATACACCTGAGAAATACAATAATACACCTGAGAAATACAGAAATACACCTGAGAAACCTCCTGAGGGATGGGCTGCAGGAGGATGGCTTTGCTGCTAGCAAACACAGGGAGGTTAACCCACAATTTTGGCCTCTAACAAAGGCTCCAGTATGTCCCAGTCTGAAATAGAATGTGTTAAAAATCCCACTGTTCCACAATGATTGAAGCCTTCCAATTTTTTTTTCTGACAATTTAAAACATCCTGGAGGGGTGGAGGGATGTCAGCCATCAAAATTATTTTCATTTTAGTGTGAGTGTCAAAAGAACAGGGGTCCACTCGTGACATGAAAGGGTTTAAGGGTAGAAAAATGAGAATGGGAAGATTGCATGGTTGCTGAACAAGCTGCTTGGCATTTATTTTGTATGACAGGAGAACCCTGAAAGTGCTAAAATCCAAATCTTGACAAAGTTAGGAGTGTTCACACGTGCAAGAATTGTTTGTCATTAATGGATGGCTCCTTTTAGAAAAAGTTATTGTAGTTTTGAGAGGACAACCCTCAGAGCTCAAAACTCTGTTAGGTGTCTGAAATCTCATTTCAGTTCTAGAACACACTTAAGCTTGAAAATCAAATTTCTCTTATAATTTAGTTCTCTGCCTTTCCACAGCAATTAAAATAATCACCCTCTGTCAGGCTCCATCCTTTCCCCCTGATTAAAGACCTAGCTGTGGTGAGCAAACACATCAGCCAGGCTGCTGGCAGGTGAAAGAAGGATGCAGAGCATGTCTGAAATCACACTGATAACTTCACATGAAGCAAAAAACTCATCCTGCATGCCTCTTCTAGGAAAGAAATACTTTATTAACAAAATGATTGATTCTGCATATCCTTAAACCCAGAGAGCTTTACTTATAAATCAAAGCTAATGGTTTGTCTCAAAATTAATTATTGGTGCATTCTCTTAAACCTGGTGACATTTGAAAGTATCTAAAATCACAGGGAATTAAATTAGATGAAAAAAAAATCTTTGATCATTAAAAGTATATACAGTTATGCTTAAATTATTAGTGCAGATGATTTGGTTGTTTACAACATAATTACTGATTTGGCTATGAAAAAAAAAAAAAGAATTGCAAATTGTTTCACGTCAATTAGCAGCACATAAATTATTCCACTGTGCATAAATTTTTTACTGTTGAAAACCAGCACATAACTTTTTATGGTGCTCTTAAAGCAGGTCTAATGCAAAGCTAATAACACACAAAACCCCCCTGGATACTGAGGAGGGGGAGGAAGGCATCTGTCACAAAGAGGACCAGAACCTGCTCAGAGACCAACAATTGCAAATAACAGGAGCAGTGAAACATTGCAAAACTGCATTACAACACAGCAGCAGAGATAAAGGAGAATGAGGATTGTTACACAGTGAAAAAAACCAGAAAATGGTGACATTGTTAGGTTTTTATAAAAATTTAAAACAAAAAGGTCAGAATAATAGTCAAGGAACAGTCAGTAGCAATAATTAACTTTGCTTATTTAAATAAAAGAAATACTATTGTAGAAAGATCAGGAAACATTTAATTGAAGTGTGAAGTCAGTGCCATCCAAACCACTCAGTTGAGTTTGACCAAGAGCTGCCTTTGATTTGCAGACAGCTGGGAAACACATGGGTTTATTTCTCAGTCTCTCTTCAGTGACAAGCTGAGCCCCACAAGCTGCCATCCCAAACAAGCAACAACCTCTGAAAGAATGCTTCCACCTATTTTAATCATGTTCTTCATACATTAAGTATAAAGGTTGCTCTTTGTTTGCCACATTGATCTTGGAACAGAAAGATCAATGCACTTCCTTAACCTTGATTGAATAATTTTTTCCATACCTGTCGTAAATTCACACCAGGAATTTCAAAATTCAGAACAGCTGTTTGGGAAAAAAGAAAGAAAAATAAATAAAGTAACACCCTGAATACTGCTCTAAGTGTCAGGGAAAGGGAATTAAAAAATATTAGGATGTAGCAAAAAAGGAACCACCTTTATGTACAATGCCAGTGATGAAAAAGGCTGAAATAAAGAACTTTTCTTGGGATGACTCACTGATTTCTGAGGCCAGAGGCTGTGAGATTAAAAAACTGGTGTTAACAAATACTCAATTCCTGGTGAGTTTGGGGCTATTTCAAGCATGGCAGAAGGGAAATGCTGAGATATTTGTAAGAATTGTACATTGGAGAGCACCTGTACTTCTATATAAATCTTACTACAACAGAAGAAGAAGAAGAGGGTATTTAAATGCAACAGATTGTAAATGGATGAAGACATTCTCACAAAACTTATCATTAACCTTTGGGACTTGCTGCCACGTGGTGTCCCTGGGGTCAAGAGTGCAGCAGGATTTAGGAAGAGTGGACATTTTTATGTACAGCCAGCAGTTACCTCGTTACATTAGAGAGCATCAAGGGCTTTTATAAAGGACATAAAGCCCAGTGCTCCAGGCCAGGAGGCAACCACTAACTCAGGGGGCTTAGGGGGGAATGTTTTCATGCCATGGCCCCTGCAGGGCTCCTTGGAGCTGCTGCCCTGCTTTGGCTGCAGGCAAGGGAAGGAGAGGATGGCTGCCAGCCCACCATGGCATCCCAGCTCTGCCTGCTGCATCCCTGCTGCTGGTTTTACTCATTCATTTCTTTGCAGTGCTGTTTTGCTAGCTGTTGGTATTGCAGGCAAAGCCAGCCTGGCAGTCCTGGGTGTGCTTGTGCTCAGTAAAGAGACATGGCTGTGATTTCCTGTGTGACACATCTGCTGCACGCTGCCCTTGTTGAAGCAAACAAGCTGCTAATCCAAGCCAGATGTTGCAGTATTTGTTTCACCCTTCACCAGCAGATCTCCTTTTAGGGAAAGGCTTTCAACCCAACCCACTCCTCTACTAATTCTTGGTAACTGATTGTAAGGAGTGTGTTATAAAATTAATATTTCAGAGCTGCCCTGTAAGGGATATTTTTAACATGCAGCAGCAGAGCCCCTGTCTCTTGTCACTGGTGTCATCCTGTCACCGTGCAGCCTTCAGACACAGGCAGGCTGCTGCTAATGAGCTCACCACTCCATGCTCCTCCAACATGAAGTTCACTGCTAATGAGAAAAATTCCCAGACTGTACTCACACTCTAAATCAATTTGGCAAGATTGATCAAAATATTCATTAAAGCAGTTTGTTCTTCAGCTCAGCCTGAGCCCTGCAGGCATAACTCTCCTGCTTCTGGGAGGCTTTGTGTGTGTGTGTGTGTGTGTGTGTGTGTGTCTGCATGCACACATGTGAGTGTGTTCAAGGAACACTTTCAGAGGGAAAAAAAAAAAAAAATAGAAATGCTAAATTCTCATTACTCTTTTCTCCTTGAAAAGTGCCCAGGAGTCCAGAGAGGCTGAGAAAAATATTCTGCACTCCTCTTCTCACGTGCCTGTCATCAGGAGGCCTGAGCATGACCAAAGTGAAGAAGCAAATTGCCATCAAAAGGGCAACAAGCAAATAACAAATGGGGATCTGTCAGAGAAAGAGAGACATCACTGGCCACACAGCCCTGGGAATTTACTCTGTCTTCTGTCTGTCATCTGCATGCTAAATTTCCATGTCCTCCTTCAACAGAATTTCCTCTTGCTTTGTCAGCCTTGATAAGTATAGGTTAGCTCACCTGCCCACTTTTCCACAGGCATCTCAGGATAAAGCACAGCCCAGAGAGCCAGGAGTGACATTAACTGAGTAATGCTCAGTGAGCTGCACTCTGCTCAGGAGGCTCCAGACAGAAAACCAGAGCAGCACAAATGGCAGGGAGAGACGAGCAGGGGATGGATTTAAAAATCTCAGCTATGATGTTATCTATCCCTCCAAAGGGATGAGAATAATCCTTGTTGGTACCAGTTGAAAAGCCAGACACCCTGACTAGTCATATATTATATTCCTCTGGTTCATTTCAGCAAGGGGGAGGGTTGCTGTTGGTTATCTGACTTCACTATTATATGGTTTATTCCTCTGGTTCATTTCAGCAAGAGGGAGGGTTGCTGTTGGCTATCTGACTTCACTATTATATATTATATACCTCTGGTTCATTTCAGCAAGAAGGAAGGTTGCTGTTGGTTATCTGACTTCACTATTATATGTTATATTCCTCTGGTTCATTTCAGCAATAAGGAGGTTTGCTGTTGGCTATCTGACTTCACTATTATATGTTATATTCCTCTGGTTCATTTCAGCAATAAGGAGGGTTGCTGTTGGCTATCTGACTTCACTATTATATGTTATATACCTCTGGTTCATTTCAGCAAGAAGGAGGGTTGCTGTTGGTCACCTGACTTCACCATTATATGTTATATTCCTCTGGTTCATTTCAGCAAGAGGGAGGGTTGCTGTTGGTTACCTGACTTCACTATTATATATTATATACCTCTGGTTCATTTCAGCAATAAGGAAGGTTGCTGTTGGTTATCTGACTTCACTATTATATGTTGTATTCCTCTGGTTCACTTCAGCAAGAGGGAGGGTTGCTGTTGGTTATCTGACTTCACTATTATATGTTATATTCCTCTGGTTCATTTCAGCAATAAGGAGTGTTGCTGTTGGCTATCTGACTTCACTATTATATGTTATATTCCTCTGGTTCACTTCAGCAATAAGGAAGGTTGCTGTTGGTCACCTGACTTCACTATTATATATTATATACCTCTGGTTCATTTCAGCAAGAAGGAAGGTTGCTGTTGGTCACCTGACTTCACTATTATATGTTATATACCTCTGGTTCATTTCAGCAAGAGGGAGGGTTGCTGTTGGTTATCTGACTTCACTATTATATATTATATACCTCTGGTTCATTTCAGCAAGAAGGAAGGTTGCTGTTGGTTATCTGACTTCACTGCTCACTGCCTAGACACCAGGAGCTTTTTCCAAAGGACTGAGAGGAAAACTCAGGAAAACTTAAGCCAGACATGGTTTTAAAATATGTCCTGTGGTACTGTTCACAGCATTGCAAACCCCTTTAGTTTAAAATGTTGATCAATTCCCAACAGCCAATTTCTTGGATATATTATGTGCCATAAAATGAGATCTTGTTTTCCAAGAAGGCTTCAGTGGGGTTATGAATGCAATCACTCAGGAACTGCAGAACAAGCTGCACAGGCAGTGTCCTGCTGAGCTGCAGGGGGGCATCAGGAGGCACTCTGCCTTGGCTCAGGGTGCAGAGCCTCAGCAGCTCCAGCTGCAACAGGCACAAAGGATTCCTCTCAAAACTGGCAGTGACCCACATTTCTTTAGTCTGTCATTTCCACACAGCTTTGTATCCCAAAAGGTGCCAAATTAAAAATGGCTGCACAGCTGACACAGGCAGCTCTTTGACCGTGGGCAGAGTGGTGTGAGATGTTCTTCCCATTCAAACACTGCTGGTGTGATGGTGATCACAGGGGTCCCAGGATGAGGGAAGAGATGAGAATCTTCACTCCATGTTTCACAAGGCTTGATTTATTATTTTATGATATATATTATATTAAAACTATACTAAAAGAATAGAAGAAAGGATTTCAGCAGAAGGCTGGCTAAGAATAGAAAAGGAATGAATAACAAAGGTTTGTCTGTGACCCAGACAGTCTGGACAGCTGGGCTGGGATTGGCCATTAATGAGAAACAACCAGGTGAGACCAATCCCAGACCCACCTGTTGCATTCCACAGCAGCAGAGAATCATTGTTTGCAGTTTGTTCCTGAGGCCTCTCAGCTTCTCAGGAGGGAAAAATCCCAAGGAAAGGATTTTTCCTAGAACATGTGGGTGACACTGCTGGCTGCTCAGGAGCCTTTGCTGTGCTCTGCCTGCACTCTGAGGGCAGTGATGCTGAGCACCCCTGAATCCCCAGAGCAGTGTACCAGCAAGGCTGCAGGCAGCAGGTGCCCATCCAGGCTGGCTGAGTGTGCCTGGAGGAGCAAGAGCCCCTGCCCATGCAAGCTCTCACAAACAAAACCTCTGCCTCTATGCAACGATGCCAACCTTCTTCATAAGAGCAGCCCAAGCTCTGCCAATGCAGAAAACTCTTTCTTTTTCCTTTAAAACAGAAAATAATGCTGCTACAAAGCAAAAAAAAAAACCAAAAAATAACAAAAAAAACCCCCAAAACCTGCAATCATATTGTCCAGACAGGTTCTCTGGAGATAAGGTGCTATTAAGCACATGCTCATTTACAGGCATATCATCTGCCATGGAAAGCCAGGATCAGCTCTTATCACTTCCCTTCCACTGTGCAAGATGCTGCTCCTAATGTGCTTCCTGCTCACCCACTTTTATCTGCCTGGTGAGGTTTATTTCTCTTGACAGCAGTTGTCCCCAGGCATCTATTTCCACAAATGGAGGGAAAAGCAGATACTGGAGCTGTTTGACTCTGTTCTGTGGGTAGGCTCTACTGAAGGCCCCTGAAATGTTCATTAAGAGAGATGTTTTGGGGAACTCAAATACTAACATGATTTTAAAATATTTTTTCTATTAATGCTTTTAGGAATGAGTTAAAATTTCATTTATTCAGTTATTCAAACTGTTTCTGCTAAGATTTTAAATCAAAAGTGAAAAAAATTAAAAATTCAATTAAAAATTCAATTAGAAATTCAAAACATGGTGTTGTCTAATAACAGAATATTGTCTACTAATTGAAAACATAGTGCTGTCTGAAGGTGTGTGTCTCAAGTAGGTTTTGTGAAGATTTTGTTTCCTTCACTGGATTAATAACTGCACAGATAGCAGAGAAAGTTGAGCACACAGCTCCTCCTTTCCCTTGTGTGATCTCAACAGGCTGACTCATTCATTTCAAAATCATGCAGGAAAAATATTAATGAAAGCCATCCATTCAGAAGAGTGAGACCTTTGATTTACAAGGGCTTTCTGAATCACTCCATATTCCTTGCATAGCTGGTTTTAAATTGCCATGTTTCTTTTTCTGTAGCCTTGCAGTATCTCAGACATTTTCAGCATCAGCTGGAGATTCCTTTGCTTAGCTCAGTTTTTATTTCTACACTTTTCCCTTGGATTCTTAGGCAGTAGGTACAGAAGGAGGTAGAGAAGTTTGGTTCAGTGGTAGAAAATGCTTTGGCTTGCTCTGCCTTGCAATGTTCTCTCTGATTTCCCCCCTCACTTCCCACCAGTGCCAGACTTGTAGGAGAGCTGCTGCAGCCCATGGCTGAAGGGAAATGTCTTGTGCCCTCCCCAGAGAAAGAGAGAAAGAAAGAAAGAAAGAAAGAAAGAGAGAAAGAAAGAAAGAAAGAAAGAAAGAAAGAAAGAAAGAAAGAAAGAAAGAAAGAAAGAAAGAAAGAAAGAAAGAAAGAAAGAAGGAAAGAGAGAGAAAGAAAGAGAGAAAGAGAGAAAGAAAGAGAGAAAGAAAGAAAGAAAGAAAGAGAGAGAGAAAGAAAGAAAGAGAGATAAAGAAAGAGAGAAAGAGAGAAAGAATGAAAGAAAAAGAAAGAAAGAGAGAAAGAAAGAGAGAGAGAAAGAAAGAAAGAGAGAGAAAGAGAGAGAGAAAGAGAAAGAGAGAAAGAGAGAAAGAGAGAGAGAAAGAGAGAAAGAGAGAAAGATAGAAAGAAAGAAAAAGAAAGAAAGAGAGAAAGAGAGAAAGAGAGAAAGAGAGAATGAAAGAGAGAAAGAAAGAAAGAAAGAATGACAGAAAGAATGACAGAAAGAAAGAAAGAAAGAGAGAAAGAATGAAAGAAAAAGAAAGAGAGAAAGAGAGAGAGAAAGAAAGAAAGAAAGAAAGAGAGAAAGAAAGAAAGAAAGAAAGAAAGAAAGAAAGAAAGAAAGAAAGAAAAGAAAGAAAGAAAGAAAGAAAAAGAAAGAAAGAAAGGCATTGTAGTACGTGGTGTGTTTTCAGCTGCTGCCCTCTCAAGTGAAGGGTATGAACTGAAATTAGGCTGTTACTCTTTCTGGAGCTCCAACAATGCTTCCAATGCACAAAATGCCACAGCCAGGCAGTTATGTTCATGTACAGCACAGAAGGTGGGTCAGGTTTTAATTTTGGTGATCTCGTTGGTTTGGAAAATCCTAAAAATTCATCAGACCAAGACCAGGAAATGATATTCTTCTTACATTTCATTCTTTCTTCTGACTGACAATGTGTGCTGCTCTGACCTGGTGTTAGGGAATGGTTTTGGCACTGGGAACTGTTTGGGAATGCTTTGTCTTTGTGAGAGAGAAACCCAAGGATGTCAGAGCACGTACAAACATCATTGCATTGGTCAAAAAACTACAGTGACACAGCTCAAATGTGACACAGCTCAAAAACTCCTCCTAAGACCTTCAACCATCTGTGTGCCCTGAGGCACACATCCAGCTAATCCAATTTCTGGATTAACTGTGCACCCCTGGGCTAAGCAGAGTTTCTCTTCTCTAGACACTCCTCTCATGCCAGAAAACAAGGGGGCACATTCTTTCCCAAGAGTCTGTAGTCTGCTCTATCCATGACATATTTGGAATCTTCCAAGACCAAGTTCCCCCCAGTCTGAGGCACTGCTGCCCCTCACAGCTGTCATGGCATTATGGCTGTGCTTGAACTGTGTGATGTACTGCTGTACAGTTGTAAAAATAATTATTAGCAGCAGCTCTAGCCCATCACACATTTCTGTTCTTGGTCTTATTTCAAGCAGAATCTTCCTTTCCAGCAGCTTTTCAATAGAGCAGGCTTGAGAAACCCTCCTCAATATTTAGCTTGAACTACAACAGGCAAGCTTGTTTGTTAGTTAAATATAACACTTGCAATGGGATGCTTTTTCATATGGACACCAGTAGAGGTAAGAAAGAATATTAGGTTTGAATGACAGTGATGAATAATATTAATATTCACCTACTACTGGAATCTGGAGCTGCTCCAATGAGCTACAGAATCTTAAAATCATGATTAAAGGTTAATGAAAGTAAATATTGAAAAATCTACACTAGGAACAAGAAGTGGGGAAACAAGGAATTCTTTCTCATCCACAATGCTGCCACTCTCAATCCCAGAAACTGCAGGAATAAGGCTTCCACAAGACACTGTGTGGAGCTTTGAATTCACCTCTTGGCTTTCAGACCTTTTGGGCTGTAGGTATGGTCCCACATCCAATTTTCTTTTTTTTTTTGCAAAAACCATCCTTCTGGGAAAGGCAAAGATGGATTTGCAATATATTAATGTATCTCTCTCTGAGTTCAGTTAGAAAACACTACAGAGACTCATGAGAAAGACTGGCAGCATTTGATCAGATCTACAAAACAAAATATTCCAGAAATACTGACTCTATTCCTTTTGAACTCTTTAGAAAATTTAGGCAAATTCCACACCATAAAGTGATGAAATGATATAATTGGTTTAAAGTCAGAGACTGCATCTTCATTACATTCCTAATGCATGATACTTATTATGTATTAATAACACCTTATTATCTCTTGTCAGGTATAATAAATAAAGCATCTGAATATTAATTTAGTATTTTATGCCAGCTCATGAGGTTTGAAAATAGAAGCTCTTTTTTCTTGCACAGCTCAGGTGTTCTCACAGGGTGAGACACTGCTCTTAGGGAATGGCAAATTTATAGATTTTAGTGTATGTAAGCTTGGACACATAGAAATACCAGCTGGTTATTGAATAGTTTACAATCAAAACTGAATTTAGGATGAAGCTTATGGGTTTCTGTTTATGTAAATATTAGAGGAATGTACATTTACTCCTTTGGTTTGTGTTGGACCCTGAGCTTTCCTGCTGTTGATGCATCTGCAATAATTCAAGAGTAATCCCTTTTGAATCTGCAGAAATACCATTAATGCTGCAAAAGTAAAGCACCTGGGAACCTCATCCTTATGACTACACATTTTTCCCCGTGGCTCTTCTGTCATGACAATCAGAGGCAAAGAGTGTGCCATTATCAATTCAGTATTGGGCACGAATACACACACAGCCCAACTGCCCAGGGAAATCAGGTGTCACTGCTTCTCACCTTGTGCACTTCTCAAGAGGCTCAGGTAATTCACATTTTAGCATCCTGTCAGTTGTGATATCTACCCTGCAGTCAGGATTTTTTAAAAAAGGAGTAATGCTTATGAATACTTCTTTGGTTGCTTAATTTCGTGATCTTTACACAGCCAGAGTTAAGCATTCACCATCTGATGGACAGATGTCCCTAAATCTCCTTGCAAGCACAAACTCTGCTTTACCAGTCAGTTTGGGAGACCTTGGTTTATCCCCTGATTGCAGAAGGTGTGA
This sequence comes from Haemorhous mexicanus, assembly GCF_027477595.1. Taxonomy (NCBI): domain Eukaryota; kingdom Metazoa; phylum Chordata; class Aves; order Passeriformes; family Fringillidae; genus Haemorhous; species Haemorhous mexicanus. The sequence goes on along the minus strand of NC_082348.1, from coordinate 28,857,607 downwards.
TGCCATCAATATTAATATGAGCAAACATTAAAATATTAACTTAGGTATATCTGAGAGACAAAGGTCAGGGGAAATTTATGTTGACAAAACATAAATGTATGTGATTAAAAATTATTCTGTACAAGGTAATGGTTCAACATACCTTCACCCTCTTGTTATTGATGCCTAGTGGAATTCCCAACATTCCCTGCTGTATGGAATGCATCTGTGAGTCAAATCTTCAAATTTCTTGTAGGCAAGTAATATAATTTTTTTTACAGACACACATATTTTCTAAGGTCACTCATGAAAAAAATGAGCTCTGCAATATGCTATGGTATCCAGCACTTAGGCAAAGTTGATCTCATGGATATAACTAATGACAAACAAAAAGTAACTCAACCACCATTAGTTCTTTCCCTTTCTCTTAAAAAGTAAATCACTGGAGTTCATAAAAGATGCATGTCCCAGTTTCATTCTGAAAACTGCTCTTGTCTGAAGAACAGCCCAATGAAAACTCAATCAGTTCAGGACAGAATTATTTAATTACTTGAATGCAAAGGCACGAGTCTAATTAGCCAAATTATTTAATACCATTCCTATCATAGGCAAAGAGCTTGACCTAAGGCAGTCATGGTCAAATTTGGCACGGTTGGTTGCCATCCAATGTTAGTACCCATTCCAAGTTGTGGTTGTATTTCAGAGTTCTTTACTGGTGTTTCTTGGATATTGCACCAGAGGCTGTTTTGACCGTGACAAACAATTCATTTTAAGATTCTGGCCAGGTGTACTGGTTTTAAAATGGGATATTAGGTGAGAAGCAAGGTGTGAACTGCTGCCAAAGGCAAAGAGTATCTTCAGATGATCTCAGTAATGCTCACTACCTGGCCATAACACCAAGCAAATGCTCCTACCCCTGCAATAATTCCTCCATGGAGACAAACCTCACAGATCCTCTCTGACACGTTAGCTGGCTTTTAAATCCCTGACTCACCTGAGACAAAATCTTTCTCTATTTCAACACAAGTTAGGCTGAAAATAGCATGTCATAGACTTTGGGGGATGGCCTCTGTTTCTCACAAATCCTGGATGTCCCTGAACCTTGCTGGCCAGACACAAGTCAGGAATTCAATGGGATAAAAAGCCTGCCAAGTGACTCACTTGGCTTGGATGACCTCAATGGACTGGGGACATTCTGGTTTCTTCTGCTGAATTTAGTAGAATTTTTAAATTTTGCTGTGAATTATGTTTCTGTTTAAAGAGTTGTCTGGATCACAGAGGTAGTCTTAATTTCTTTAACTTTTTTATAAGAAATGAAACTGAATTTCAGCCTCATGGTAAAAAGCTGTGTGACCTTTAATCTTAACAAATTAACACAAAAAATGCAAAACATTTTTTTCTTTTATTAGAGTCAATAAAAACATTAGAATAGCATGAGATCAGACCTTGACACACACACACAAAAAAGAAAGCAAGACTATGGATATTGTTGAGAACCACTCAAATTTTCAATTTGAAATCCCTGAAACAGGGTGCAACTGCAAACTGGAGATGACCCATTAGATGACTGTCTATAAAGTGACAGCTTTTCATTTGAGGTACATAAACAACAAAGCCATCCCCACCATGTGAGCAGCATAGGCTGGTGGCATGCAACACACTCAGCCTCTAACACTGAACATGTAATTTTAGCTGCCCACTTTCTGTTCTTTAACAATTTGCTTCCCAGGGAGAAGGGAACAGAAAAGATCAGCTGGGATTCAGGGAAGGAAGCAGTAATACAATAATGTCAGAAATGCATTTTGAATTTAGCAACACATTTCCCTGTTAACTGTCTTCTAGCTGATTGCTAGTTGTCAGCAATGTGTTTTTATTTGTGAAATCCCATCCTGATTTTGAGATAGGAAATAGAAAACTCAGAACCCTTCAAAAGCAGATACACAATATTTCAGAATTTTTTGGTAGTAGTGAAAGTAACAACAACAATGCATTTTCTAACATCTCTGTAAGCTTCCAGCTATGGTTTAGCTAAATCATTATGATTAGCTTGTAATTAATATGTTAAATCTGTGCAACTTAATTATATTGTCCTGTTTTCCTGGAGCATTCTTTTCTGCTGGTTTCAGAACTAAGCTAATCACAGTAGCTTTGGAATATTCTTGCTGTTGGAGATTTATATTTACCAAGATTTTACAGTAGGCTTCATGCAAAGTTCTGGTTCACCCCATCCTATTTGAGGAGCAAACTAAGAAATAATCCCCCAAAACAAACCTTTTTGACTTTTTTGTAAAAAATGCTCAACAATCCAACAGAGTGAAGTAGTCAGGGCCCTAGAAAAGCATTTCTACACCCTCCTAGGGTAATTCTAAATTTTTCTATATATGTTAATAACTTTATTCTTTCCTCCTTTTTCTTTTTTTTTTTTTTATGTGCCTAACTAGTGTGGAAATTAAAAACCTACTTAACAATACAATTACATTTCCCTGAAAAATAATCTAAGGAGATTTTAATTGTGATTTTATCATTGACTTATGTTCTTAAGTTTCCATCAGTAAGTACATAGCACTATATATAATTTCTCATAAATTGGTTACCACCACATATCTTTATAGATAGAAGAGACCTTTTTGTTCATCCAATTCCCCCATATATCCCATCAGATAAATATAGTTCTGCATACATTTAGAAGACTTTAAAAAACCCCATCTTATGCAAATTCATTTTTCATTTTCTTAGCATTATCAGACATTTATTTAAAAGCAACTTGCTATGAAAACAAGATCTATGTATGCTGCTGTATCCTAAATTAGTTTTTGAGAGCTCCATTATAATACAACTATTCATTGAAAAGGACTCTGATAAATGTCCACTTTGATCTGCAAGGCTGGTGTGATACTCTAAATGGAAATGTGAATCTACTGGAGGGAGCCTGATTGAACCAGATACACCAGAAGGAAATTAAGATGCAAGAGATGTGGTTTAATCAGGCTGCAATTGTACTAATTTAACTCATCTGGGAAGTGAAGGGCCATAACTTGGACAGTGCAGATCATGATTATTTCTTTAATCACTGCCACGTGGTAGGAGGTAATGACTCCCTGTGATGGTGTTTGCAGGGGTCTCAGGATGAGGGAAGAGAGGAGAAAGTTGATTCCATGTTCAGAAGGCTTGATTTATTATTTTATAATATATATTATATTAAAACTATACTAAAAGAATAGAAGAAAGGATTTCAGCAGAAGGCTGGCTAAGAATAGAAAAGGAATGAATAACAAAGGTTTGTCTGTGACCCAGACAGTCTGGACAGCTGGGCTGGGATTGGCCATTAATGAGAAACAACCAGGTGAGACCAATCCCAGACCCACCTGGTGCATTCCACAGCAGCAGAGAATCATTGTTTGCAGTTTGTTCCTGAGGCCTCTCAGCTTCCCAGGAGGGAAAAATGCTAAGGAAAGGATTTTTCCTAGAACATGTGGGTGACAACTCTCTACCCTCTGTGCCAGGTCCTGTGCCTGTTTGCAGAAGAGAAATTCAGGCTCTGGCTGTAGATGTTCCTCTCAAAGTCATGGACAGGGCTTGTATCAGATCAGTGCCTGAGAGCATCCCAGGGACAGCACAGGGGGGTACAGGAGTGCAGAACAGGAACCTTCTAAGCCACCATGCCAAAGCCCCAACATGGAAAAAGGATCATCAGCTTGCTCGTGCAGCTTAGCTCTCTATCCTCTTGAAGGTATGCCTCTCACCAGGGCTAATTTCAAGCATGATTTATCAGGGGCCCAAAACCCACTGGGTGAAGAACTGCACTGACATCTGCCAGCTGCAGCAGCATGACCCCATCCCTGCTCCAATAACCCTCTAAAATGCTGTGGTCCAATAACTCTCTAAAATACCATGGTTAAAAAAAAACCCAAACAACCACTTTGCCCATGTCAGTGTTATTTTAAAAGATTTCTGATGTTTTCTAAACCAGCTCTTTCATAAAAACTGATGTCATATTAGTTTTAGGGCTGGAATACTGAGAATTGTTAGTCCCAGTGTGAGGGGGCTCACACTTGAGGATTGATGGTTCATTATACTTAATTCAACTTATATATGCAAACTATATGAGTCAGTGATTTACACATAAATGATTCTTCTCTCTGTACTTTAAAGTATGTCTCCATGAATAAATCTGCTTTGAATATTCTCTATCTCCTCCAGTATCTTAGAAGTTCTGTTCCTGCCTCTGAGTGACACTGTGCTGTAACACCACCACAAAACTGAGGGACAGTGAGTGGTGACACGGGCCAAAACTGGGTTAGGACCTGGGTAACATCTTTTTGTAGGAAAAATATATGTCTTGCAACCCCAGACTCAAATTTTCCCATGCTTTAGAGTACTTATTAATGTACTTTCCACATCAGTCCCACTGAACAAATCCCCAGCAGTCTTGTGCTGATGGGAAGTGCACTGCGTGCGTCAGTCCTGCATCTTTTCCTTTCTCATTTCTGACAGGGAATAATTAATTGTCCCACTGATGGAGGACTATTCCTTATCCACATCACAGCAGGGCCATTGTTTACAGACTTTTTCCTCTCTGCAAAAGGAAATATGTGCATCCAGAAAGCAAGATGTTATAAATACAATATTGTTGTTCTATGAAATAAGGGGAGAAGGAACAACACACTGAAATCTACTCTCCATAAATCTGTCAGTTTTCTGGAATTAGTTCAGGGACGTGCTGAAGCCAGTAGCAAAGGTCCCAGGATACTTTGGACTGCATGGCAGTAGAAAATGCACATGCCTCTGTATGAATGTTTCATTTCATTTGACACAGATCTCATTTCAAATGGCAAGCCTGTGCCTGTGAAAGTTCCTGTGTGAAAAGGTGTTTGTGTGGCAAAGTTTTGGCAGAGGGGGCACCACAGGGCTGGCTTCTGTGAGAAGCTGCCAGAAGCTTCCCCCAGGTCTGATGGAGCCCGTGCCAGGTGGCTCCAGGATGGACCCACCTCTGGCCCAGGCTGAGCCCATCAGTGAGGGTGAATATTGTATTTGGGTTGCCCCCAGATGGAGGAAGGGATGATGACTCTGACTCTATGTTCTCAGAAGGCTATTATATTATATTATATTATATTATATTATATTATATTATATTATATTATATTATATTATATTATATTATATTTATTATATTATAGAATGCTATATTAACTATACTAAAGAATACAGAAAGGATACTTACAGAATGCTAAAAACAACAATGAAAACTCCTGACTCCCTCCAGAGTCCTGACACAGCTTGGCCCTGATTTGTCAAAGAGTGAAAACACTCACCCCAGAAACCAATGAACCCATCACTTGTTGGATAAACAATCTCCAAACACACCCCACATGAGCACAACAGAGGAGAAGCAAATGATACAATGATTGTTTTCATTTTTCTCTGAGGCTCCTCAGCTTCCCAGGAGAAAAGTCCTGGGTGAAGGGATTGTTCAGAAAATGTGGATGCCACAGGTGAGAGCCCCTCTGGGCTAACAGGGGGAGAACCCTGGTCAGCTGCAGCCAGGGGGAGAGCAGTGAGGATGTGGGACACAAACAGCTCTCCCCAAGGCCAGTCTGTGCTGCCCATGGCAGTGGGGGCTGAGGGATCTCCCCCTGCCCTTATCCCAGCCCAGCAGCCTTTGGTTATATTTTCTTTCCCTTTCCAATGAGAGGAGGGATAGAGTGGCTTTGGTGGGCAGCTGACATCCAGCCAGGTCAACCCACCACAGCATCTTTTCAGTTTCCAGCACCAAAGAAATGTGAAATTGAAGGCTCTAGCAAGAGTTAAGGCATCCTTGACTCCCAGTCTCTCCCCATAAATATCCACCATCTTTCACCAGTGTCAAGGTATTAGCAATTTATTTGATATGAATACAAGAAAAACTTATTCTTTAAAGCTTTATCCTCTGCTGTGTGAGGTCAATGGGATTTTTGTCATTGACTTTAAAGGAAGTGGGGTCAAAATCCTAATTAATAGTGTCAGCTCCATCTATCAATCAGAGGTGTGCTATTCATAATGAAATGTAATTACCAGAGCAGGTTAAAATGCCAGTATTAAATATACATGCCAAATCTAGGTATTAAAGGAATAAGTGCATATGAAGTGTGAAACCTACACCTTTGAGGTGCTGGATGTCTTCAGATGTTCCATTCCTTCTGGTTATTTAGGGTTTTTTTCCCTGGTGAGGTTTCCTAGGCTTCTGTAGAGAAGGTGTTTGTAAGTTCACAGCCCTGGGTAGCCCTGAAATCAGGTCCCAGGCACTGCCCCCAGCTCCCTCGAGGCTCTGTTCTCTTCTGGCCTTGTGATAATGCCTTCTTAGGGGTCCTTTTTGGGCTGTCTGTGTGACTCTGTGCTGAAAGCTCTCACTGAACAAGTAAAACAGACTTCTCCCTCCCAGCTGGTTCAGCCCTGCCTGCTTGGAGAGGCTGTGCAGATTCCTCCTTGCAGCTGTGAGGAGTTTTCTCTGTTAAAAAGGTGAATAAAAAATGAGCAAACACAGTGGAAAGAATTTGCAATAGAGCAGTGCATGCTGTGTGAAATGTATTTAGGTGAAAGCACAAGAAATTTAGACTGGAAATACCCTGTTTTGCATTGCATTTTGGTTGTCTCCCTAGAGTTCAGAGGGCACCCATACCCACTGTCTGACTGCAATAACATTAGTTCATCTATTTCATACAGCCCCATTTTCTTTTATTTTCCATATGATCACTGTTTGAATTGGTTTGATTTACAGTATCTTAACTTATCCTGGAGACATTCAGGATGTGAAAAAGAGGAATAAAATGCCAGGTATATAATCTCCCTATAAAAATCTGAGCTTAGCTCCTCAAAACTTTATGTACAACTAAATAAGCAAAGGAATCCCAACATGGCTTTTAGGATTATTTAGGAACTGGTAAGAGCATTAAACAAAAGCCATAGTAGATAATCCTAACAAGTGTGAAAAAACCCTCTCTGGACCTTGCAGTACAAAATCTTTCAGAGGAATTTGCTTGAGGCATTATCAGCTCTAAATGGATGAGGTGTACTACAGCAGCTCAGGGCGTGCAGGAGGTCTGCAGAACATTTCTTCTGAATTGGTGTTTCCAGCACACATATTCTCAAGCAATTAAGTGAAAACCTGATATTTAAGACTGAAAATAGGCAAACCTGTGGGAATAATATTTTATAGCTAACAAGAAAGGTCTGGCCTTACATTTCATTTAAAAGAGATTAACCTCTATAGACCAGTAGCTGTCAGCATCGTTTGCTTTCCTTGTCTCTACATATGGTGAAGGGAATCTTTAAAATTCACAGGGAAAAAAACTGGAAAAAAAATATTTTGGGTAAACAATTATGCTTCTGAATAGCAGCCAAGAGAAAATGGGTGTCTGGTTCAGTATAAATCACTCTCTATTACCAAAAATCTCTGGCAAAAAAACTACATCGGGAGGGTGTTTGAAACAGCCTAACTGGATCAGGATTTTGTAGTTTTTTACCCTAGCCCACTGTAAATCCTGATGATGCAACCCCCAGCCTCCAAAATCTTAATTTAAATATATGTAAAAAATGCTAACATTTCCTGGTAATTTTGGCTTTCTTTTATCTTCTTCAAGAATGTGTTTTCCAAAAATTTAATCAATTGGTGATTAATTTTTACAAAAAATAAGTCTGGTTCAACTGAAGCTTCAGATGTCTTTATGGAAAGGAAAAAGGCTTTGGTTTCACAGAGCCAGAAGCTTAAAATTACTTAGGAAATGTAGAAAAAAAATGAATTTAAAATTCCTAACTGGTTTATGAGGAGCCCATTAAATTGAGATAGTGCCCATTGAAGACCTAAGACAGCAGCAATGGCATTTGCCAGAAACAGTTAAGCAGCATTGCTTTAATAATGTATTAGACTAAAATTCTAATTATGATTTATTATGTCTCATAATAATGTACTTGGGAAAGCAAATCCAGCCTCCTGAGTATTTAGCATTTGAATGCTAAACAGATGCTGAACATTTACAAGGTAATTTTAAAAAATAACATTTCTGATGCACACAACTGAAATGCATTGAAAATCTCTTAATAATGTTAATGCATCAACAAGGAAAAACAAAAACAATGTTTTGTGAAAGAAAATCTGATGTAGTAAAAAAACTAATTAAAGGAAGATTTAGTGTAAAATGCTAATTTATTAAAAATAATAGTTATGTTAGTAGAGGGTAAAAAAATGCTTGGAAATGTAACCAAATTCCAAATAATAGCTGGGTGTCTCCCAGTCTGATCATTTTTTAATGGTACTAGGGTTCCTGCTGGAAGTCCTTAAAAAAAAACAAAAAATAAACCAAAAACAATGTTTTGTGAAAGAAAATCAGATGTAGGAAAAAAACTAATTAAAGGAAGATTTAGTGTAAAATGCTAATTTATGAAAAGTAATAGTTATGTTAGTAGAGGATAAAAAAATGCTTGGAAATGTAACCAAATTCCAAATAATAGCTGGGTGTCTCCCAGTCTGATAATTTTTTAATGGTACTAGGGCTCCTGCTGGAAGTCCTTCAAAAAAAAACAAAAAATAAACCAAAAACAATGTTTTGTGAAAGAAAATCAGATGTAGTAAAAAAAACTAATTAAAGGAAGATTTAGTGTAAAATGCTAATTTATGAAAAGTAAAAGTTATGTTAGTAGAGGGTAAAAAAATGCTTGGAAATGTAACCAAATTCCAAATAATGGCTGGGTGTCTCCAAGTCTGATCCTTTTTAATGGTACTAGGGATCCTGGTGGAAGTCCTTCAAAAAAACCCAAAAACAATGTTTTGTGAAAGAAAATCAGATGTAGTAAAAAAACTAATTAAAGGAAGATTTAGTGTAAAATGCTAATTTATGAAAAGCAATAGTTATGTTAGTAGAGGGTAAAAAAATGCTTGGAAATGTAACCAAATTCCAAATAATGGCTGGGTGTCTCCCAGTCTGATAATTTCTTAATGGTACTAGGGATCCTGGTGGAAGTCCTTCAAAAAAAAACAAAAAATAAACCAAAAAAAAATGTTTTGTGAAAGAAAATCAGATGTAGTAAAAAAACTAATTAAAGGAAGATTTAGTGTAAAATGCTAATTTATGAAAAGCAATAGTTATGTTAGTAGAGGGTAAAAAATTGCTTGGAAATGTAACCAAATTCCAAATAATGGCTGGGTGTCTCCCAGTCTGATAATTTTTTAATGGTACTAGGGCTCCTGCTGGAAGTCCTTCAAAAAAAACCCAAAAACAATCTTTTATGAAAGAAAATCAGATGTAGTAAAAAAAGCTAATTAAAGGAAGATTTAGTATAAAATGCTAATTTATGAAAAGTAAAAGTTATGTTAGTAGAGGGTAAAAAAATGCTTGGAAATGTAACCAAATTCCAAATAATAGCTGGGTGTCTCCCAGTCTGATCGTTTTAAATGGTACTATGGCTCCTGCTGGAAGTCCTTCAAAAAAAACCCAAAAACAATGTTTTGTGAAAGAAAATCAGATGTAGTAAAAAAACTAATTAAAGGAAGATTTAGTGTAAAATGCTAATTTATGTAAAGCAATAGTTATGTTAGTAGAGGGTAAAAAAATGCTTGGAAATGTAACCAAATTCCAAATAATGGCTGGGTGTCTCTCAGTCTGATTGTTTTTAATGGTACTAGGGATCCTGGTGGAAGTCCTTCAAAAAAACCCAAAAACAATTTTTTGTGAAAGAAAATCAGATGTAGTAAAAAAACTAATTAAAGGAAGATTTAGTGTAAAATGCTAATTTATGAAAAGCAATAGTTATGTTAGTAGAGGGTAAAAAAATTGCTTGGAAATGTAACCAAATTCCAAATAATAGCTGGGTGTCTCCCAGTCTGATTGTTTTTAATGGTACTAGGGATCCTGGTGGAAGTCCTTCAAAAAGCATGCTGGTTTCTAGGACTTATTTCTGTACATTCATCATTTGACACAAGCTCTAGAGGTGAGTGAGGAGCATCTGAAAGCAGCCTTTGTGTCTTCTGACACAATGACATGAAGGTCCTGCAGAGAATAAGCCAAGATTTTGAGGATTTTGGGTCTGGACTTCAACACCTAAATCCCACCCGTGCCACACTTTGAGTGCCAACTGTTTTTGAAGGTAATTACTTAAAGCAGAAGTCATCAAATTAACCCCAGATCTCTGAAAGCCTTACATTAGTACAGCCACCATGGGCCCACCCCTCCCCTTTGTGTAAATGGGATAAATATATATTTTAAAATGGACCAGTCTAAAGATTATTCCCTACATACAGAAGTGTTGCAGGTAAAATAAAATATGCCAGTTCCTTGCTTTAGAAAACAGAGCCTTTTTTAACAGTGGAGGCAGAGCCAGTGCTGCCTAAGGCAATGGCTAAATGAGTTAACACTCCTAGCAAGAAACTATCTTCATTAAGGTGTATTATTTAATATAAGGCTCGTGCAAATTAGGCCAGACCATACACAGAGAAAGGAAAGATGGCTAATTTCTACTTTTAAAGGGAAAAAATTGATGTTTTAATTCAGAACCCTTATGTTTCTGAGAGTCCTTGACTCCTAATGATAGGCTGCATTTTGAATAAATCAATTGCAGTGTTCTCCACTTGGAATATATAATCTGTTTCAAATTTCAGATTTCATTGCATACCACTAGTACATTCATGTCTTCTCTACAATTGCAATTATTTGAAGAAAATGGAAGAATCAAAAATAACTCAATTTTCAGGAATATGTCTGAAGGTGTGAAATAACTATTCTAAGAAGTCATTTCACAGAATTCAGGACTTTGGACACTACTCATGAGCAAATATCTTGGCATTTTTCCTCTATTTTGTCTACCCGTGGTTCATTTTAGTTCTGGTTCATAGCTGTCCTGTGTGCATTCAGCCTAAAACTCTTCTCCTTTTATAGGCAAGGCCAATAAACTTCTCCCAGTCTTCTTGACATGATGAGTTAAGAGCTGAGACCAACCTGAGGATTAAGAGAAGAGGAATGACAAAGTGGCAGGAATTAGCTTTTACCGGGTCATTACTTTGTAACAATTGGAACAGGAAAAATTTTTTGATCCCTTTTTTTCCTCAGTAAATTCCTCAGTGGCTGCCAAGAGCCAAATTCAAAGTGTTAGAGTAGAGCACTGGGTGTAGAGCAGAACGTGTTTGTTTGTAAGTCATCTTCCTTTTGGCATCACAGCAGGAAAGAAACCAAAAGCAGCACCAAAATGGGACAAGCACTCATCTCCCTCTGTCCAGGGAAAGTCTGGTATCTGCTTTTCTCACTGATAAGCTGGGGTTTGTGAGGAGAGGTCTGAAGTCAGTTTAACACATTACTGTTTTGCTGTGGTTTTTAGGGTCTATTTATTCAGATGACTTCTGCATTTCTGCTGGCTAATCTCACATAAAAATCTCACAAAGAAATTCTCTTGTGCAATTTTTTTTTTTCATAATGTTCCCCCCTTCCTGGCTTGAGAAGCAGATTTACATCAACTGAAAAGAAGAAAATATAATTAAGTGATATTTCTTTTCAGTGTTTTTCTCAAGTTCTGAATTTCTCAAACCTCTTGTTTATGTGTTCAGTCCCTCGTTGTTTCTTACTTTCTCTCACCTTTTTTCTCTCACTTTTTCCCTAGTGATCTGTATTTCACAGAAGCTATAGAAGTGGAGTAAATGTAAGATCTTCATGCAGGCTTTCCAGTGGCAGCTGAACTTCTGGAGTGATCTCTTTTCCCAACACCACCTCTGTGTCAGCCAGACCCACTATCACTCACCATCAGCTTTTACAAACTGCATCTTATTTACTGAATCACACAGAAGAAACAAAACCTTTTAACCTTTTTTGGGCATGTTTTCAATGTGCAGTCAGTGCAAAACTTTACCAACAGGAAGCTCTTTGGATTAATGGTCTGCTTCTCTCTGGTGCCTTCAGTGCCTGGCTCTCAAAATACCTTGCAAAAAGCAAGGGCTGGATTTTGACACACTTCTGTGGTGATGCCCAGAAGGAGTGCAGGAAGGCTGGAAGAGCACAGCCCCACGAAGACTGGCCATGGCACACACACATGGCATGGCACATGGCTGGCCATGGCACACTGACATGGCACACTGACATGGCACACAAACATGGCATGGCACATGGCTGGCCATGGCACACTGACATGGCACACTGACATGGCTGGCCATGGCACACAGACATGGCACACTGACATGGCATGGCACATGGCTGGCCATGGCACACTGACATGGCATGGCACATGGCACACAGACATGGCATGGCACATGGCACACTGACATGGCATGGCACATGGCACACTGACATGGCATGGCACATGGCACACTGACATGGCATGGCACATGGCTGGCCATGGCACACTGACATGGCACACAGACATGGCATGGCACATGGCTGGCCATGTCACACAGACATTGCATGGCACACCACTGGCCATGGCACACAGACATGGCACACTGACATGGCACACTGACATGGCATGGCACATGGCTGGCCATGGCACACTGACATGGCACACTGACATGGCTGGCCATGGCACACAGAAATGGCATGGCACATGGCATGGCACATGGCACACTGACATGGCACACGGCTGGCCATGGCACACTGACATGGCATGGCACATGGCACACTGATATGGCATGGCACATGGCTGGCCATGGCACACAAACATGGCATGGCACATGGCACACTGGCATGGCATGGCACATGGCACACTGACATGGCACACTGACATGGCTGGCCATGGCACACAGACACGGCATGGCACATGGCTGGCCATGGCACACAGACACGGCATGGCACATGGCCAGCCATGGCACACTGACATGGCATGGCACATGGCACACTTATATGGCATGGCACATGGCTGGCCATGGCACACTGACATGGCACACTGGCATGGCATGGCACATGGCTGGCCATGGCACACAGACATGGCATGGCACATGGCCGACCATGGCACACAGACATGGCCGGCCATGGCACACAGACATGACATGGCACATGGCTGGCCATGGCACACTGACATGGCATGGCACATGGCACACTGACATGGCATGGCACATGGCACACTGACATGGCATGGCACACTGACATGGCCGGCCATGGCACACAGACATGGCATGGCATATGGCATGGCACACAGCACACTGACATGGCTGGCCATGGCACACTGACATGGCATGGCACATGGCTGGCCATGACACACTGACATGGCATGGCACATGGCTGGCCATGGCACACTGACATGGCACACAGACATGGCACACTGACATGGCATGGCACATGGCACACTGACATGGCACATGGCTGGCCATGGCACACTGACATGTCATGGCACATGGCTGGCCATGACACACTGACATGGCACGGCACATGGCACACTGACATGGCACACAGACATGGCATGGCACATGGCACACTGACATGGCACATGGCTGGCCATGGCACCATAGAGCTGATGGTGGGGAAGTTTCTCCCTGCCACAAGTCAGGGAGATGCCCAGCCTGGTCCAGCAGGTCCCTGTGCCCACAGGGGCTCTCCTGGCAGGCCCCTTCCTGCCTGCAGCCTCACATCAGGGGACAAAAAGGCACTGACTGGCACCCCTGGCTAATGGTACATTCAGAATGGGATAAAGGGCAAAGCAGGGCAAAACACAAGAGAATTAGTTTTGGCATGAAGCCTTAATTGCCAAGACAGGAACGTTGACTCCATTATAAGTTAGTAAAGGCATTTGAGATCATTTCAAAAATAGCCTTGCAGACCTCTGTAAATTGTGCTCCAAGGTGATAATGATCTGCAGAGGGCCTTCCTCTCACTCATTTGTGACACAGGAAAATGGTAGCAACCTTTCCAAAGAGGAAAATTTCCTTCATCTGACCAAGAACTGCATCTGAATGCTTAAGCTGGAGAGTTATCCAAATCTCATCCAAAGTCTCCTGATAGCTAGGAGTCTAATGGAGCTTCATAAATCCATGTTAATCACTCTGTAGCAATGCCTTTAGTGTAGAAAGAGCCCAGGGCCACTAACTGCAGGGTGGAAATTTTGGAGGAGGGGTTTCCCAGAAGGACCTCTGACTCCCTCCCGTGCTGCCTTGATGAGCAGTGTAGGGCAGGAGGAACAATTCTCATTGCTGAGATCAGATCCAGCTCCCCTTCCAGCCCCTTCCATTGGAATATTTTATATTCAAATCAAATAGCAGTGTCTCACTTTTAAAGGAGGAAATGGATATTTGGAATCAGGGCTCTAAAGACGTGTCAATAGATGAGTTTTGTTCTCTCTTCAGCTACAGCAAACAAATCTGCTCGAGCACAGCTCCCTGTTTGTGAATTCCTGCCAGCACTGGAACATGGCAAGGCATGTCTTGTCTGGCTTTGGATCTAAACTGCACTAATTGCTTTCACCTCCTCCCAAGCAGAGACAGATAGAGCACTGTGTTCACTGAAAAATGTCACTTCCAGCATGTGGTTGGCATAATGTTTTATAAAATTTACTTTAAAAATGTATTTCTGACCAGAAGCAGAACACTAAAATACCTTAAGTGTCTCTCCCTGCCCTCTCCGTGATTCATTCTTGCACTTAGAGATTTGAAGCTATTTTAGATAAATAGGATAAAAAGAACCTACCAGATCAGGATGATTTCACATATGGATGTTGGTACATGAATACATTCCCAGTCCAACTGCGTGGTGTGAGCAGATCCATTAACTTCAAAGTGAACTGCAGCTGCATTTATAGGAATATAATATTAATTATAAATTCTCATGTGCTATGGGATAGTTTGTGTAAAAGAATCTGTTCCACTTCTCGATTTTTTTCCTAACAGTTATGAATTCTATGCAAAATGCTTAAGAAGTTTGGACAAAAATGCATTGAAGAAATCTCCTCATTGCAAGCTAAAGCATGCATAGCAAATGCCCTGCAGTTTTGCCTCCAGTAATTGCAGATCACAGTCTTTAGAGAGATCTATTTCAGTTGATCAGGTAATCACATAAATTAGACCATGTTTGCAGGTCATTGTGAGACTAATGATGAAAATATATGAACCATGATGGGTTTTTTTTCCCTTTGAATCTTTATATAAGACCTTGCCACTGACTTTATTTGTAGAAGAAAAAAGCCATTAGATTATGAGATATTGCTGTTTATTACTTGTACTACAGTGGCACCAGGCTGCCTCACATTAGATGACATTTCCATTATATAACAAATTAGGAACTTTGTGTAGATTACAGTCCAAAGTGGAAAAACAAATCAGGGAATTGCTCAGAGTTCCTCATTTCCTGTGGCAAATAAAAAATAGAAAAACCTGGCTGATAATGTGATCTTCTGAACTGAAGTGACATAATTAACATAGGCATAGAAACAATCCCCTTCCTGCTCTGAAAGACAAAGGCATTAGTCTCATATTAAGCACATGTTACCCCTTTTGAATAAACAAGGACATATTTTAAGATTAAACAGGGTTCTCCAGGGCTTTCTTAACAGGCAATCACAATGACTTGTACACAGTCACACAGGGAATTTCTTACATACAGGATATAGGACTTCTTAAATCACAGTGAAGTTTATCAGCTCTGAGATTTCCCTATTTTCCATGAAAACAACTGAAAAATAACTTCTTTAGATATTAGATACTCTTGTAATTCCTGTAACAACTAAGTACCTAGTTACTTGTAAAACAGTATCTAATCTAGTCCCTTCCATTTTGTTTGCTACCACCAGACAGAAATTATATTTTCCAGAACCTAATAATCCAAAAATTTACAGCTGAGCATTTCTGAGAGGGTGCCTAGAGCTGAGAATCCTACAGCTTGGCTGGGACATGAAGGATGACAGCCAAGGCAGCAGAGGAAAAGATGGTTTGCTGTTAGTTTGATAATAAGAGGGTGAGTGCTCCAAAGCTGGCTTACAATTCTCCAGTATCTTGCAATAACTAAAAAGTCTTTTCACAGCAACACAATAACACATTTTATATAAAAGTTACAATTTGGTAACCTTTCCCAATTTCACTGCCTCCATTTCATTGCACAGAACCATGATGGGGTCCCTTTTAAATGCTGAGAGATAAGAGATTGATAAATGAAAGTGTGAAAGGCAGAAAAAGGTAAAAGGTTTCTGCTCAGGATTCTAAATTAATACATTATTGATCAAAACTTGAATCAGAAAAGTTCAATAATTTGGTCACAACTAGCCTTTATTCCTTCCATCAATTCATATGCAGTCAATATCCTATTATATTGCTACTTTGAAAGATGTCTAGAGAAATAATGTGCTTGAACAATGCATCCCAGTGAACCTACCTGATTGTAACTATGGGATTCATTTTTCTCCCAGTAATCCAAAAAATAAACAGGCTCTATAAAACACACAAATGGCACAGGTACTACAGCAACAGTTTGGGCACTAATAGGTAGCTGACATTGGTGAAATCTGTACCAATCTCCATCTTAAAGCATGAAGAAATGATTTGATCTTCTTTTTATATATATATATATATATGTATAATGTATGTATCTCCTTGAGTAAATGCTTCTGCTTCTTATTGGTTCCCCAGGAAACAGATTTTCCAAGTACCTTAAGCCAGTGTTAACATTCTATGTCACTTTATTCACCGTATCATGTCGAAATTAGCATTAGGTGATTATAGCTCAATGTAATTAGCTGTGTCTATTAGAAGAGCAGAAATGCACCCTGCACTTGATTACCCTAATTTTCAGTCAGCAGTGGCAGACACACATTTCCCCAGTGCTCAGGGCAGCAATATGGGCTGTGTTCTCTCTGTCTGTGGTGTTCCTGCTCCAGGAACAGGAGGTGCTGGGGGGGCACAGCACCCTGCAGGCTACAGGCACCCTGCTCAGTGCCCTGGAGCTTCCACATCCATCACTGGGGCTCTGGGGTTCCCCCCAGGATCCCTGCCAGTGGAAGTCATAGCTTTCTCCAGGGTTCAGGGCAGTTTGCCCAATAGCACACAAAACAATAGCCATAAAAAGACAGTATGGTAATACAAAGTAAAATTAAAAAGTGACTTTAAAAAATAAAGCAGGGACCTTTCAGTTAGAAACCAGTTATTGTTAAGAATAGGTAAAAAATATAACATAGAAAAACCTACATATACATGGTGGTGGTTAATAGCATAACAGTGAGTGTTAGATGAGTTGCTTGTCTGTTCAGTTACAAGAAAAGTACATTTAATCTTTTGATTCCTTGGAAAATGCTTACTTGAAGACAGCTGGACTGGGAACAAAGTACCAGACAAACTATTTCAATTTGCTTTTTTGTATGAGCAATTAAATAAAAGATACCAGTTCTGTTGATTAGCTAGAGTTGTGCAACACCTTCTGCTAACTTGCAGCAGATCTGGCTCTACAGAAAAATTAAAGATTTCAGAGAAACAGATTTGCCTATGCTTTTCCCTTTTCCCAATATTCTTTGTTTTACTGTTCCTTTCTTTTTCATTTCCTTTTTTTTATTTTGCTGTTTTTGTTATCTTCCTTCTCTTTCTTTTTTGTGGCCAGAAAAGCCAGAGAAAGCTGCAAGACAATGAGGCCCTTACCAAACAACAGGGTGGCATTCCCATTGCCTTTGCTAGCTAGCCACATTAAATGCCAAAACAAAGTGTTAATGTGATGGAAGAGGTATGAGCAAGCAGTCCAGCTCCCTCCTTCCCCTCCCTCTGATTTCCCCAAAGGGAAGGGAAAGGAGTACCTGCCTGCCTGGAAGCTCTGTAGGGTTGGGGATGGGATAGGGATGAGATTGCCTGACCTTGGTTTCCACAGAGGGGAAATCCATGTTCTCAGGGCCCTTAAGTCTGACCTGTAAAGGCTGGCATGGTTGGCTGTGCTACAGTAATTGCCATTTAAATTACCTCTTGCCATCCACTGCATGGGTGACAACTTTCTGCTGCAGTGCAGGCTCTCAAAGGCTGACACCCTGACTCTCTTCCCCCACCCTTAGGCTGAGAGGGGTGAATATGAGCATTAATGAACATGGAACTGGATTTGCTGCCTGCTCTAGCAATAAGGACGTTAGAAATTCAGTTTACAGCCTGACTTCTGTTGTCTGAGGATGTTCTAAAGAACTTTTTACCAGTTTGGTTTTGTAACTTGCTAGTGCTTGTGTGTATGGACCATAACTTGCAGTAAAATGATATATTAATCTTCCACCTTCAGGAGGTTCTACTGGAGAGCACTGGGGTATCCAGAAACATGAATTATAAAAATCAGCAGAGAACAGAAAAAAGGGGCTACTAAAAATGGAAGATTTTATTTGACCATTTCAGCCTTCTTCAGAACTTCGGTTTGGTTCAAGGCAAAGTCAGTAAGAAAGAGCTGATTCCTAAAATGAGAGGTATGATCTACATTGCTTAATAGCTACAAAGAATTTCTCCATGCATTTTCTTATCTGGTTCCAGTGGTAAACCCTTAAGTGTGAATCCTTTCTTTTCTTACCGTTTTTGTAATCAAAAATAATAATTCAGATTACAACATGTTCCTTTGTCCAAAGGTTAGAGGAACAGCTAGGGAAGGCAAGACTAAGCAAGATCAAGCCATTTAGTGTCACAGAGTGTGTTTTGTAGCAGTTGCATTGTTGTTATCAAAACTTGTTCTAAACTGGCCCATGTTTTGTCAAAAAGCTGAGCTGTTTGACAAAACAGCATAAATTAACAATGAAATTGCATAAAATTGTCTTTTATGCAATGTCATTGTTAATTTCTTTGCAGTGGACCATGCCAAGGCTTCAGCCATGGGCACGCTCACAGGGAAAAAGGGATGGAATATATGTGGGGTTTTATTTGCTGCTGTTTGTTACTTATTGCTACTTGTTACAGAATGTCTGTATCATCCTGCACATGCAAGAGGACACTATTCATTTCACCCACATTGCAAAAGATTCTAAAATAGAAATTTACTTTTGCATTCAGCATGAAGTTTGAAAGAAATTGTTTCTTTGAATTCATGGCCACTGCAGATCTCTTGGTCCAAGTCAGAATTTTATCTGACTGCTTGCTCTATCGGCCAAAGAAAATAATCAGCAAACCTAAGAGTATGTTCAATAGAGTGTGTTATAAGATAAGGAAGTAGGGCACAGATTCCAATCTTCAGTAAGCCAAACCATGTGGAAATGTGAGAACTCCTTCAACTATGTAAGATGAACTATCTAGCTTTTAGTCTGGCAACAGAAGACTTATGCACTGAAATTATTTGAAAACAATGAAGATCATTTAAATAAAAGCTGTGAGGCTTCAGAAGCTCAGTGTGGAAGACCACATTGTTCCCACTGTCAATAAATTCAAATACCAGATCATCACACACTGGGGCATATTGTGAGTTGGAACAGACTGCAAGCAGGATGGCAGGAGAGGCAGAGCAGGCCCTGTTAGGCTGCTGTGACAAAAATGATGGTGGCTGACTTTGTGTTTTGTGCAGATAGACTCTGAAACCTTACTGGGTGTCAGTCCAAAAAGAACCCCTTTGGGGTGTACTTTGGACAGGCTGCCTCTCTCTCTGCTGCACCAGGGGCTTGTGCCAGCTCTTAGAGGCAGCAGCAGCAGCAGCGACGTGTGCAGGGGCTGTGGCAGTGGGGTGAGTGGTGCCCCCACACAGGAGCTGTGCCAGTCCATGTCTTATGTGGGGGCAGTGACCTGCTCCCCCACTTGGACAGCTGCCATCCTCCCCCTCCCCAGACACACAGCTCCAAATATCCTTGCTGTCTGCAGCCCTTGCTGCTCCCCTGCGGGTGCCCAGCTGCACTCCCTGCCCCACTCCCTGTGGAAGAGCTTTTTTCATCACACCTTTTCTCCTACCTTACCCTGGTTTGCCTCTTCTCTGGTCCTGAGCAGGAAATCAATATTCTGGCACCTGTGGGTTCTGGACAGATCACTTGGAAACATTGATCTGGAAACATTTTCTGGGGAGAAAAGGTTTGTATGCCTGTGGTAAAAGCTCTGCCAAACAGAAAACACTGGGCAGAAAACACATCAGTGCCTCTTACAGAAAGCCTAAAATTTCAGAGGGAAAAGGAAAAGCAATAGTCAATAAAAATTGGAAAGTGAATTTGATATCAAATTTCTAGGGAAATAGAGTTCTTTCTTTTCTTTTTCAGGATGGATTGGTTTACATTTGAACTTTTCCTTTTAAAATGGTTGCATATTTGAATTTATTTTCATTAATTTATTTCCAAGCCAATGTTTCTTTTGTTATCTAATGTTATTGATTATGTAAATATTGCTGTTTTAAAGATGGCAAATTAGTACACAGAACTAATAGGAGCAGGTCCATTATCTTTGCAGTTAAGAGGGGTGAAATATATATATGCAGAGAGGTCCTTCAAACAAATTTTGAAGTCTTTACTAAAATACAGCTAAAAGGTATTGCATGAAACAATATACCCCATTAAAATCTCACCATATACTCTTGCCACGAACATCTACCCTTTTCTAGCACAAAATTTAGAAATCTCTGGAATCACTTGCATCTTTTTCTCTGCAAAACAATTCAGAAATCCAAGGACAGATATGATGGAATTATTCTGGTTCTCATTGCAGCTGAAAAAATCTCCTCAGTTCTTATTAAAAACAATCATTATTATTTCATCAGGTAATGTCAGTGGCAAAACCACAGAATTATATTCTGCTACCTTTCAATGTGTTTAGAATAGAAAATTAGCTCCTTTTCCTCAGATATTTGAAAATAAGTGTCCTCTGGAAATCTGGATTTCCCTAGAGATTTGAAAGGAAATGTCCTCTGGAAATCTGGCAAGATAAAAGAGCTTCAGACAATACCAAATTAAAGCTCAGCAGACACAGTTCTTACATGGCTACAGTGAAGCAAATCCTACACTTCAAAGCATTTAATTTTTCAAGGTGAAACCGAGGATCTAGTTGCATTTTCCTGTGCACTTCAATGACTAAAAATGCAGTTCAACCCAACTGTGGCCCCAAAACTGTGGATGAGGGCTTTCCCAAGGAAAAATCCAAAGTGGTCTTACAACAGAACAAAGCAAGTCTCAGTGCCTTCAGGAGCCCTTCCACAGTGCATATTAACTGCAGGGGCTGGTCCACCCTTGAGGAGCCAAAGTTGTACACATGTCTCCTTAGCACAGACATATATTAACCCAATTGCTCCTTTCTTACTTTTTCTCTACTTTAAACAAAAGAGTCCAAAGTCCAACAAGCTGAAGGGAAGTGTTTCTAGTTACCTAGCTACTGGAAAAATGCACTCATCTGTAACACTAAGAAATATGTTCGGACAGAGCTGTTCTCCTTCAGCTATTTCCAACCATACCATTGATCAGCAATGGAAAGGTTGTTTAAAAACTACAGATAGAACAGGTATTCTCTAATGCATTTGTAGATCTTAATCTCCTGAAAATTGCCTTTAAGAAGAAAAAGTGTTACATCTAATTTTGTGTTAAGACTCGACCATATATTTTACCTTCCACTATATCTACTGTAAGGAAGTGCTACAGTGTGCTGCTATTGTCAGTACTTGTAGGAGGTATTCTGACATGCTGGTGTTCCTCTGTCTGAGAATTAACACAAGACAATCCACTGGTGTTTCCTCAGACAAACAACCTCTTTTATTGTCCAGAGCTTTCTTTTATTATCAGTTCAAAACCCTGGGGTCCAGAGAGCTCATTGGTCTATGTCCTCCCAGACTCTGAACCAAAAAAATGCCTGCACCTTAGGAGAGCTCCGATGGCTTGTATATTCCTGTCAGTCAGAACAGAGACTAGTTCACAGAGCTGAGCTAGACATTATAAAGGCATGAATTTTCAGTAAAAGTCAGATGGCAATGAAACAGTATTCTGTCCCTAAACAACATAAATTACCTCTTCTTTCCTTTCCCTGAATCAGTTTCCACGTGTCTATTTGGGCATGAAGGCCCGGGCCCCCTATAAACCTGAGGTGATGTTTTGCAGCCATGCCCCAGAGAGATGGGAAGGGTCCCCTGCCTCTGGTCTCGCTTGCTTGGCTTTCTGACTGGCTCTGAGGCAGCAGGGGCTGCGATTGCTCCCTTGTGGGGAGAGCGGAGCCGCCGGAACCGCACCCAGTGCAGGCACTGCCTGACAGCGCTGCGGCCACTGGGACGGTCGCGCCCCCGAGTCTCAGCCACTCCCTGCTGCTGCTGCTGCTGCTGCTGCTCCATTTGCTTTTAGGCACACCCAAAGCTCAGTGCTAGGCCACGCTGGTCTCTGGTTCTGCCCTCTTCCTGTCCCTGTGTAGGGATGGAGCATTGCTGTGCTTTCAGGTAGCTCTTTGTGAAACCTTCTGGCATCGCAAGCTCTTTTGCCTCGGTGGATGCTTGCCATGGAATCCCTCATGGTGGGGTTCAGAGCATCCTCAAGTTGGCTCTTCTAAAAGCCAGGGTCCTTGTCCCCTTCAGCATGCTCAGCACGACCTTTAACTCCCCCCACGGTGCTGTGCAGCTGGAGCAGCAGGACAGGGACCTTTGCAGCCGGAGCTGCCCTTGTTCCTCTCTGCCCGTGCACAGAAGGCAGCGCGGAGGAGAACGGCAGCAGGGCCCTGCGTGTCCCCGGGCTCAGGCTTTGCGCCGCTTCGGCTCCACGGAGTCACGGGTCAAGTGAAAAACTCAAACTGTTTATTAAGGGAAAGCCAAGGGAAGGGGTGAGCTGGGAGGCAAAGAAGGGGATGGGCAGGGCCTGAGGGCTGCAGGGAGGGAGCTGCCAACAGGGAGAGAGGTGGCAGGAGCTCCTGGAGCTTCCCACAGGCTCAGCTCTGAGCAGCAAGAGCTGTGCCTGGAGCTCCAGCTGGTCCATCCTGCTCTGCAGGTGCTCCCATCTTAGGGTTTTGGGAAACTGTTTATGAAGGGAAAGCAAAGCCAAGGGGTGAGCTGGGAAGTAAAAAAGGGGTTGGGCAAGGCCATAGGGTTGCAAGGAAGGAGCTGCCAACAGGGAGAGAGGTGGCAGGAGCTCCTGGAGCTTCCCACAGGCTCAGCTCTGAGCGGTAAGAGCTGTGCCTGGAGCTCCAGCTGGTCCATCCTGCTCTGCAGGTGCTCCCATCTTCAACGGGAACTGGCAATCCCCAAAGGAGGCCGGAACATCTGATCCAGCAGACGAACCGAGTCCTGCAGATCTTCTTTCGAACATGAGCTGAAGCACAATGCTCATGCAGGATGGCCTCTCATCTCCTCTCAGGGCTTGAAGAGCTGGAAGCGAGAGGAACAGAGGCATGGTCAGTGGCCAGATGGAGGGAATCCAGGGAAAGCCTCCTGCCAGGGCCATGCCAGCCGGCTCTTGCCATGGCCAGGAGGGAGAAGGAGACAAGGGTTCGGCCGGAAGGTGCTGGCCACGGATCCCCCAGGTGTCCCTGACAGCTCTCCGGGCTCTGTCTCTGCAACCCCCCATCCGCAGAGGGAGCAGAGCCCTCCGCAGCGCCGGGGCCGGGATGTGCAGCCTCCCGCAGTGGTGCTCGCTGCCACGCGGCCGCCCTGACTCACCCTCAGTGAGGACCTGGAGCTCCTCCTTCTGCCCCGTCACGAGCACTCCGGCCAGCCCTGGCAAGACAGAGCCCGTGTCTGCCCCAGGCGGCACGGCTGCCCGACACGGGCGCTGCCGGCCCTGTGGCCGCACGCCCTCCTGGCCGGGCGGGGCTCCTGCCGGCCCCTGCCGCACGCTGTTGCCCGAGGGCACGGCTGCGGGCGGGCGGCGGCAGCGCCGAGGGCGGGCGGGGCTCCGGCGGCCGGGGCGCGGCTCCCACGGCCGGGGCAGCAGCCGGGCCGGGGGCAGGGAGGGGCGGCGGGCTCGCGGCTCACCCATGATCCTGACGGCCGCCCGTCGCACGGGCCGCTGCGGGCTCTGCAGGTACGGCAGGGCCCAGCGCAGGTGCTCGGCCGCTCGGCTCTCGTCCTGCAGCAGCTGCGGGGAGCACCGGCAGGGAAGGCTCGGCGCGGGCGAGCTCTGCCCCTCGGCCGGGCGCTCCCTGCGCCCAGCGCCGGCCGAGCCGGCCCGGGGCAGGGAGCAGCGTGAGGGGCGCAGGCCGGCGGGCCCGGGCGCGGCGCTGGGCAGGGCCGCCGCTGCCGGCCCCCCGCACCGAGCACCGGGGGCAGGGCTCGGGCTCCCGGGCTGTCCTTACCAGGCGCTCGGCGAACTTCATCCGCTGCTTCTTCAGC
Organism: Haemorhous mexicanus; assembly: GCF_027477595.1. Taxonomy (NCBI): domain Eukaryota; kingdom Metazoa; phylum Chordata; class Aves; order Passeriformes; family Fringillidae; genus Haemorhous; species Haemorhous mexicanus. The sequence goes on along the minus strand of NC_082348.1, from coordinate 28,833,497 downwards.
AGCAGCTCCTCGAGGTCCCTCCTCTTCAGGAAGCGTGCCGCACAAAGCAGGGCTTCGCCAGAGGCCTGGAGAGCGGCAGAGAGCCGCAGGTGGCACCTCAGGCTGGGGCACGGGAGCCGTGTCCCTGTGCCACGGCCAGGCGCGGCTGGAGCCCGCCAGGCGCCGGGGCAGGAGGCGGCCGAGCTCCCTGCCAGCAATCACACAAAACCTCACCTTGGCCACGTGTGGGTTCTCATCGTGGCAGCGCAAGAATAGAGGGAGCAGGCTCTGGCTCACGATTGTCGTCAGAGGATTTTCCCCCTCTTCCACTACCAGGTCCATCACCATGCAGAAGAGCTCAATGGAGAGCCGCTGCACGTGGCTGTTGTCCTGGAAGGAGAGCAAAAGTCCTAAGCACCAACTACTCCAGGCCCATAGGGGCAAAGCCCAAAACTGCACAGAGCACAAAGTTTCCAGGCAGCGTCCAGTGCCCTTGGCAGGGGGCACAGAGCCTTACGTTCTCAAAGTGGGGCGGGAGGGGCTCAGCCAGCTTCAGGGCGATGACGCTGGGTAGCACGAGGTCTTTGTCCTGGAGCACACACGTCAGCACACAGAGGGTCATGCCGACCATCTCTGCGTCTGGGTCGGCCAGCTGCTGCACCAGGTGTGGATACAGGCCGCGTATTCCTCTGCCCTGTGTGCAAGACGAGGCTGTGCTGTGAAGCCGTGAACGGCCGCAGCACCGCCAGCTGCTTGGGCCACTGGGGCAGCTGAAGCGGGAGGCAGGAGAGCTGGGAGCAGCTGCCTCTGCTGCCAAAGGCCGGCCAGGCCCAGAGGTCGGCCTTGCGCGGCCCCACGCTGCCAGCGGGGCTTCAGCCGCTGCCCCCTTCTCACCAGCGAGGGCTCCTTGCTGAGCACCACGAGGCCTCGGAGCGCCAGGCGCAGCCTGTCCCTGCACTCACTGGGCAGCTGCCTGGACAGCACCAGCAGGGCCCTGGGACCGTCTTTGCTCAGGTCCAGGCACGGCAGGAGCTGACAGGCACCGGAGGGCAGTGTCAGGGGAGCCGGCCGGCCGGAGCCCGGAGCCGCACAGGGCCGGGCCCAGGCGGCTGCAGCTACGAGAGGGCCGAGGGATGGCAGCGCTGGCCATCAGGCTCACCTCCACAAAGAAAGCCAGGGCAGGCAGAGGGCAGCGTGGCTGCTTCCCGATGAGCAGGCCGAGCAGGTGCGAGGCCATGAAGGGACACAAGGGGGCCAAGGCACGGCGCACCTCCCTGGCAGGGGAAAAAGGTACCAAGGCCCTGAGCCAGCGGGCAAACCCCTCCAGGGAGAGACTCGCAGAGGTCTGACCGTTCCCCAGCACTCTGCAAGGGCACATGGGCCCCTTGGGAGGCGGCTGCTCCTGGGCATCCTCCTCTGCCAGCCTTTTCCAGTCTGCTCGGCCCTCCCTCCGTGACAAGGCCCTCTCGCTTACAAGCCCGGGGACTGTGTGGGGCACTGCGGGCACAGGGCACAAATGCTGGTGGTGGTGGCAGGAGTAGGGCATCTCACCTGGCCAGCAGAGCCGCTGCATAGTGCTGGGTGGGGGCACAGAGCAGCTTCTGCCAGACCCGCTTGTCCTCCAGAGCCATCAGCTTTTTGTCAAAGCCCAGTGTGGAGAGCAGAGCCTTCATGGTCTGCGCTGCAAAGCTGTGTGCCGAGCAAAGGCCAGGTCACGCTGGGAGCGCTGGCCCTGGCCACGAGGGCGTGGGAAGGACGGGGCGACTGGCACCTGCTGGGGTTGCCGGGAAGGCCGTGTTCCTCCTGGCACGCTCTCCAGAAGCTCCGGGTCTCCGCGTCCTCTGCCGTCTGCTCTGTGATGGTGACAATTTGCAGGAGCAGAGCCACGAAGAGTTGGGGAGAGTGAAGGAGAATCGCAAAATGCCACTCGGACATGGGGGCAATCCTCCACAGCACCAGGGTTGCCTGCAAGAGACAAAGCAGCCCGAGGCAGCGCTCAGTGCCAGGGTGTCCATGAGGCAGGGCCCGAGGGGAGACGCAGGGCTGCACCCGGCCTGCTGCCCCTGAGCCTGCCCCTAGGCCAGCTTTCAGGCCGGGCAGGGAGCGGCAGGCTGGGGAGAGCACGGAGAGCTGCTGGAGAGGCGACCTGGAGGGCGAGCAAAGGCCAGCTCCAGAAACTCACAGCCAGGCCAAAGACGGCCTCGTTGTCCCCGCAGCAGTAGAAGCCGCCGTACGGTGGCTCCTCCTCCAGGGCGGAGAGCAGCGCCGGAAGCACCTCCTCCACAGCCACTTCCGACGTGCCGATGGCTCTCCACATCAGCGCGGTGGCTCTGTGGGACCAGAGGTGCGCGTCAGCACCGTGCCCCATGCTGGGGCCGGGGGACAGAGCCCCGGTGCCCTGAGGGGCCGGCAGGGAGCATGGCAGCAGGCTCTGCAAACAGAAGGGCCCGAGGCTCCCACAGCTCTCCGCCTGTCTGGCAGACCCCGCGGGACAGGCTGTACAGGGCGAGGGGCCCTACGGGCCGCTGAGCACCGCGCTCTCAAGGCACTTGTGCCCCGTACCTGTCACATGTTGGGGCACAGCGCAGGAGGCTCATCACCACCTGGGCAGGATGTTCCTCAGCCAGGCTCAGAATGGCCATTTGAAGCCCGGCGTCCACAGTGGCACAGGACGCGAGCCTCTCCAGGATGTCCCTGACCGTGGCCAGCACCTGGAGGAGGCGGCATTGGGAAGACTTGGAGTGCTGTGCAAGGGAGCAACGTGGCCAGCTTCCCCCAAGAAGTGCTTGCCTTCCCACCCCACTGTGATGGCCTCAAAGGCTGAGAGGGCCCAGCGGACGTAGCTTGAGAGGCCACATGATCCTGGGAAGGCCTTCAGCCCTGGCCCCAGGCTGCTTACCTGCTGTGGAGAAACAGCAGCATTCTGGAAAATCTCCAGAGCTGGTGCAGGAGTCTCGGTCAGGGTGGGCATGGCCTCGGTCACTGGCATGCCCTGAGCCTGGGAGTCTGAGGGGGCCATGCCCTCGGTCAGGGCCATGTCGGCCTCCACCCTGCCCTCGGCCGTTGCCTGCTCAGAGGCCGCTGCCGGCTCCGAGGCCGCTGTGCTGGCAGCAGCCTCTGCCCGCAGCTCCTCGGGCCCGGAGTCGGGCTGGGCCGTGCCCTCGGTGGCGGTGCCGCGGGTCTGTCTGCGGGGCAGGCGCAGGAGCCTCCGCAGTGCCTGCAGCAGAAGGAAGGGCGGGAAGAGAGGGACGTTCCATGGTCTGCTCCAAGCGCGGGGCTGGGCCCAGCAGTGCCAGCAGGCCTGGCCCAGGTGGGGATGGCCACAGGTACCTTGGCTGCTCTGCGGAATGGGCCACGGGCGGGCTCCCGCTCCTGAGTCCCGTCCTTGGCTGCATCTGGCAAAGAGCAAGCACGGCCAGAGCTGAGGGGCCGCGGCAGAGGCCGGAGAACACAGCCCAGCCCTGGGCTCCCCAGGCAGGGACAGCCCCCCAGTGCCCAGGGGATGGAACCCGGCCATCGGGGAGGCAGCCCCGGCCCCTGTCCCATCCTGTCCGTGGGAACGTCCACAGGGATGGGATGGGATGGGATGGGATGGGATGGGATGGGATGGGATGGGATGGGATGGGATGGGATGGGATGGGATGGGATGGGATGGGATGGGATGGGATGGGATGGGATGGGATGGGATGGGATGGGATGGGATGGGATGGGATGGGATGGGATGGGATGGGATGGGACGGGGCCAGTCCGGCTACAGGATCCTGCCCTTTGGCCCAGCTCTGCCACTCACCGTCCTGCAGCGGCTGCAACTGCTCCGGCTCTGCAGGCTGCTGCTGCGCTGGGGCAGCTGCAGGGCCATTATTCCCCCGACGCCCCTTGAACAGGCGGATCACTCTGCTCGCCATCTCGCTGTCAGGCCTCGAGGGCACCTTTGACACAGATGCCTCACCAAAGCCCGAGTCAGCGAGTGCCACAGTCCTGCCTTGCAGGCACCTGCGACTGAGGAGCGTCGGGAAGACCACAGCACAGCAAGTCCTGCGCTGTGTTCTGGAGGGCTCCTGCCACAATGACAGGAGGCTCCTGGTGAATGATGGATGTCACCGAGTCCCACGGCCTGGCCACGAGGGCACCGGCCGCAGGGATGGGAGATGCCTCGGAAAGCTCCGAGTCACCGAGTCCCGGGGTCTGGCCGTGAGGCCAGCCGCAGGAGGAACGCCTCGGAAAAGCTCCGGGTTGGCAAGGAACGAGCCGGCTGTGCGGGGGCTCCTCACAGCACCGCTCTGTCCCGTCCTCTCCCGTCGCGTGCACCGAGCACTGTGGCGTGGCAGTGGCTCCACCAGCGCCTATGTCAGCGCGTGTCACAAAGGGCTGCTCCGACACCCTGTCCCACTTGGTCCCTGGGTGAGCCTGCTGCAGCGTGTCACAAAGGGCCCTTGGCCACACGTCCACGTGCCCCGGGGCTGTCCCCTCTCCACCCAAGGTGCCCCAGGTTGGACAGAATCCAATGGCCCGGGTGTCTGATGCAGCCCTGGACACACTAAGCCTGGCCAAGTGCTCAGGGAAGGGCTCTCCACGGTGCCCGGCCCGCACAGCCCAGCTCGGTGCCGGCCCTGGAGCAGAGCAGCTTCCAGCATGCAATTGGCAAACGTGTCCTGCCAAGAGTTAAAACACACCAGAGAGGGAAGGTGGCATGAATGTGTGCATAAAGGCCTTGAAATCACAGCTCTCTGAGAGGCATTTGGGGCTCTCGGCCGGACAGAGATGATCCGGCTCTGTCCTCTGCTCAAAGCGGGGGAACACACCCTGCTGCTGGTGCTTGGCTTGGTCTCCTCAGGCCCAGGCAGATGCCAAAGCTGCTCTTCACAGCCTTCTCCCTTCCCACACCCCTCTGCCAAGTGCAAGTGGCCTCAAGGACGGAAAGGAGCGCAGGGAGCCAAAGGCACACAGCTCACTACCTCACTGGGGGCTCCTGGGGAAGCACTTTGCTTGAGAAGCAAGCCCCTCTCTTGCAAAGGCATTTCTCCAAATGCCTCCATGTCCCGGGACACAGCAACACACACCTAACAAAGCCTGGCAAGGCTGAATTACTTCTGCCTCTGGCAGCACAGGCACTCCAGCTGGAGCTCATCTTCCTCGCCCCGAGTCTGTTTCCCTGTGTCCCTTGCAGTGTGCAGCCCCAGGCCCCCTATAAGCAAGAGCTGCCCGCTGCCTCCTCAGGTGCCTGAGCTCCTGCCTGCGCTCAGGGCAGCAAAACCAGGCTCTTCCCAGCCAGGGAGCAGAGCCCTGTTCCCCCAGGAGGCTCTGGTCAGCCCCTGTCCCACTGTGCCCGCAGCCCTACTCCTGCCCACCCAGAACGCTCTTGGCACAGCAGAGCACAAGCTGGCCGCCTCTGGGCTCAGCACACCCCAAACACAGGCGCAGCAAGACGCAGCAGCTGCTTTGCAGCCGTGCCCCAGAGAGGTGGGAAGGGTCCCCTGCCTCTGGTCTCGCTTGCTTGGCTTTCTGACTGGCTCTGAGGCAGCAGGGGCTGCGATTGCTCCCTTGTGGGGAGAGCGGAGCCGCCGGAACCGCACCCAGTGCAGGCACTGCCTGACAGCGCTGCGGCCACTGGGACGGTCGCGCCCCCGAGTCTCAGCCACTCCCTGCTGCTGCTGCTGCTGCTGCTGCTGCTGCTCCATTTGCTTTTAGGCACACCCAAAGCTCAGTGCTAGGCCACGCTGGTCTCTGGTACTGCCCTCTTCCTGTCCCTGTGTAGGGATGGAGCATTGCTGTGCTTGCAGGAAGCTCTTTGTGAAACCTTCTGGCATCGCAAGCTCTTTTGGCCTCGGTGGATGCTTGCCATGGAATCCCTCAGGGCGGGGTTCAGAGCATCCTCAAGTTGGCTCTTCTAAAAGCCAGGGTCCTTGTCCCCTTCAGCGTGCTCAGCACGACCTTTAACTCCCCCCACGGTGCTGTGCAGCTGGAGCAGCAGGACAGGGACCTTTGCAGCCGGAGCTGCCCTTGTTCCTCTCTGCCCGTGCACAGAAGGCAGCGCAGAGGAGAACGGCAGCAGGGCCCTGCGTGTCCCTGGGCTCAGGCTTTGCGCCGCTTCGGCTCCACGGAGTCACGGGTCAAGTGAAAAACTCAAACTGTTTATTAAGGGAAAGCCAAGGGAAGGGGTGAGCTGGGAGGCAAAGAAGGGGATGGGCAGGGCCTGAGGGCTGCAGGGAGGGAGCTGCCAACAGGGAGAGAGGTGGCAGGAGCTCCTGGAGCTTCCCACAGGCTCAGCTCTGAGCAGCAAGAGCTGTGCCTGGAGCTCCAGCTGGTCCATCCTGCTCTGCAGGTGCTCCCATCTTAGGGTTTTGGGAAACTGTTTATGAAGGGAAAGCAAAGCCAAGGGGTGAGCTGGGAAGTAAAAAAGGGGTTGGGCAAGGCCATAGGGTTGCAAGGAAGGAGCTGCCAACAGGGAGAGAGGTGGCAGGAGCTCCTGGAGGTTCCCACAGGCTCAGCTCTGAGCAGCAAGAGCTGTGCCTGGAGCTCCAGCTGGTCCATCCTGCTCTGCAGGTGCTCCCATCTTAGGGTTTTGGGAAACTGTTTATGAAGGGAAAGCAAAGCCAAGGGGTGAGCTGGGAAGTAAAAAAGGGGTTGGGCAAGGCCATAGGGTTGCAGGGAAGGAGCTGCCAACAGGGAGAGAGGTGGCAGGAGCTCCTGGAGCTTCCCACAGGCTCAGCTCTGAGCGGCAAGAGCTGTGCCTGGAGCTCCAGCTGGTCCATCCTGCTCTGCAGGTGCTCCCATCTTCACCGGGAACTGGCAATCCCCGAAGGAGGCCAGAACATCTGATCCAGCAGACGAACCGAGTCCTGCAGATCTTCTTTCGAACATGAGCTGAAGCACAATGCTCATGCAGGATGGCCTCTCATCTCCTCTCAGGGCTTGAAGAGCTGGAAGCGAGAGGAACAGAGGCATGGTCAGTGGCCAGATGGAGGGAATCCAGGGAAAGCCTCCTGCCAGGGCCATGCCAGCCGGCTCTTGCCATGGCCAGGAAGGAGAAGGAGACAAGGGTTCGGCCGGAAGGTGCTGGCCACGGATCCCCCAGGTGTCCCTGACAGCTCTCCGGGCTCTGTCTCTGCAACCCCCCATCCGCAGAGGGAGCAGAGCCCTCCGCAGCGCCGGGGCCGGGATGTGCAGCCTCCCGCAGTGGTGCTCGCTGCCACGCGGCCGCCCTGACTCACCCTCAGTGAGGACCTGGAGCTCCTCCTTCTGCCCCGTCACGAGCACTCCGGCCAGCCCTGGCAAGACAGAGCCCGTGTCTGCCCCAGGCGGCACGGGTGCCCGACACGGGCGCTGCCGGCCCTGTGGCCGCACGCCCTCCTGGCCGGGCGGGGCTCCTGCCGGCCCCTGCCGCACGCTGTTGCCCGAGGGCACGGCTGCGGGCGGGCGGCGGCAGCGCCGAGGGCGGGCGGGGCTCCGGCGGCCGGGGCGCGGCTCCCACGGCCGGGGCAGCAGCCGGGCCGGGGGCAGGGAGGGGCGGCGGGCTCGCGGCTCACCCATGATCCTGACGGCCGCCCGTCGCACGGGCCGCTGCGGGCTCTGCAGGTACGGCAGGGCCCAGCGCAGGTGCTCGGCCGCTCGGCTCTCGTCCTGCAGCAGCTGCGGGGAGCACCGGCAGGGAAGGCTCGGCGCGGGCGAGCTCTGCCCCTCGGCCGGGCGCTCCCTGCGCCCAGCGCCGGCCGAGCCGGCCCGGGGCAGGGAGCAGCGTGAGGGGCGCAGGCCGGCGGGCCCGGGCGCGGCGCTGGGCAGGGCCGCCGCTGCCGGCCCCCCGCACCGAGCACCGGGGGCAGGGCTCGGGCTCCCGGGCTGTCCTTACCAGGCGCTCGGCGAACTTCATCCGCTGCTTCTTCAGCAGCAGCTCCTCGAGGTCCCTCCTCTTCAGGAAGCGTGCCGCACAAAGCAGGGCTTCGCCAGAGGCCTGGAGAGCGGCAGAGAGCCGCAGGTGGCACCTCAGGCTGGGGCACGGGAGCCGTGTCCCTGTGCCACGGCCAGGCGCGGCTGGAGCCCGCCAGGCGCTGGGGCAGGAGGCGGCCGAGCTCCCTGCCAGCAATCACACAAAACCTCACCTTGGCCACGTGTGGGTTCTCATCGTGGCAGCGCAAGAATAGAGGGAGCAGGCTCTGGCTCACGATTGTCGTCAGAGGAGTTTCCTCCTCTTCCACTACCAGGTCCATCACCATGCAGAAGAGCTCAATGGAGAGCCGCTGCACGTGGCTGTTGTCCTGGAAGGAGAGCAAAAGTCCTAAGCACCAACTACTCCAGGTCCATAGGGGCAAAGCCCAAAACTGCACAGAGCACAAAGTTTCCAGGCAGCGTCCAGTGCCCTTGGCAGGGGGCACAGAGCCTTACGTTCTCAAAGTGGGGCGGGAGGGGCTCAGCCAGCTTCAGGGCGATGACGCTGGGTAGCACGAGGTCTTTGTCCTGGAGCACACACGTCAGCACACAGAGGGTCATGCCGACCATCTCTGCGTCTGGGTCGGCCAGCTGCTGCACCAGGTGTGGATACAGGCCGCGTATTCCTCTGCCCTGTGTGCAAGACGAGGCTGTGCTGTGAAGCCGTGAACGGCCGCAGCACCGCCAGCTGCTTGGGCCACTGGGGCAGCTGAAGCGGGAGGCAGGAGAGCTGGGAGCAGCTGCCTCTGCTGCCAAAGGCCGGCCAGGCCCAGAGGTCGGCCTTGCGCGGCCCCACGCTGCCAGCGGGGCTTCAGCCGCTGCCCCCTTCTCACCAGCGAGGGCTCCTTGCTGAGCACCACGAGGCCTCGGAGCGCCAGGCGCGGCCTGTCCCTGCACTCACTGGGCAGCTGCCTGGACAGCACCAGCAGGGCCCTGGGACCGTCTTTGCTCAAGTCCAGGCACGGCAGGAGCTGACAGGCACCGGAGGGCAGTGTCAGGGGAGCCGGCCGGCCGGAGCCCGGAGCCGCACAGGGCCGGGCCCAGGCGGCTGCAGCTACGAGAGGGCCGAGGGATGGCAGCGCTGGCCATCAGGCTCACCTCCACAAAGAAAGCCAGGGCAGGCAGAGGGCAGCGTGGCTGCTTCCCGATGAGCAGGCCGAGCAGGTGCGAGGCCATGAAGGGACACAAGGGGGCCAAGGCACGGCGCACCTCCCTGGCAGGGGAAAAAGGCACCAAGGCCCTGAGCCAGCGGGCAAACCCCTCCCGGGAGTGACGCGCTGAGGTCTGACCTTTCCCCAGCACTCTGCAAGGGCACATGGGCCCCCCTTGGGAGGCGGCTGCTCCTGGGCATCCTCCTCTGCCAGCCTTTTCCAGTCTGCTCGGCCCTCCCTCGGTGACAAGGCCCTCTCGCTTACAAGCCCGGGGACCGTGTGGGGCACTGCGGGCACAGGGCGCAAATGCTGGCGGTGGTGGCAGGAGTAGGGCATCTCACCTGGCCAGCAGAGCCGCTGCATAGTGCTGGGTGGGGGCACAGAGCAGCTTCTGCCAGACCCGCTTGTCCTCCAGAGCCATCAGCTTTTTGTCAAAGCCCAGTGTGGAGAGCAGAGCCTTCATGGTCTGCGCTGCAAAGCTGTGTGCCGAGCAAAGGCCAGGTCACGCTGGGAGCGCTGGCCCTGGCCACGAGGGCGTGGGAAGGACGGGGCGACTGGCACCTGCTGGGGTTGCCGGGAAGGCCGTGTTCCTCCTGGCACGCTCTCCAGAAGCTCCGGGTCTCCGCGTCCTCTGCCGTCTGCTCTGTGATGGTGACAATTTGCAGGAGCAGAGCCACGAAGAGTTGGGGAGAGTGAAGGAGAATCGCAAAATGCCACTCGGACATGGGGGCAATCCTCCACAGCACCAGGGTTGCCTGCAAGAGACAAAGCAGCCCGAGGCAGCGCTCAGTGCCAGGGTGTCCATGAGGCAGGGCCCGAGGGGAGACGCAGGGGTGCACCCGGCCTGCTGCCCCTGAGCCTGCCCCTAGGCCAGCTTTCAGGCCGGGCAGGGAGCTGCAGGCTGGGGAGAGCACGGAGAGCTGCTGGAGAGGCGACCTGGAGGGCGAGCAAAGGCCAGCTCCAGAAACTCACAGCCAGGCCAAAGACGGCCTCGTTGTCCCCGCAGCAGTAGAAGCCGCCGTACGGTGGCTCCTCCTCCAGGGCGGAGAGCAGCGCCGGAAGCACCTCCTCCACAGCCACTTCCGACGTGCCGATGGCTCTCCACATCAGCGCCGTGGCTCTGTGGGACCAGAGGTGCGCGTCAGCACCGTGCCCCATGCTGGGGCCGGGGGACAGAGCCCCGGTGCCCTGAGGGGCCGGCAGGGAGCATGGCAGCAGGCTCTGCAAACAGAGGGGCCCGAGGCTCCCACAGCTCTCCGCCTGTCTGGCAGACCCCGCGGGACAGGCTGTACAGGGCGAGGGGCCCTACGGGCCGCTGAGCACCGCGCTCTCAAGGCACTTGTGCCCCGTACCTGTCACATGTTGGGGCACAGCGCAGGAGGCTCATCACCACCTGGGCAGGATGTTCCTCAGCCAGGCTCAGAATGGCCATTTGAAGCCCGGCGTCCACAGTGGCACAGGACGCGAGCCTCTCCAGGATGTCCCTGACCGTGGCCAGCACCTGGAGGAGGCGGCATGGGGAAGACTTGGAGTGCTGTCCAAGGGAGCAACGTGGCCAGCTTCCCCCAAGAAGTGCTTGCCTTCCCACCCCACTGTGATGGCCTCAAAGGCTGAGAGGACCCAGCGGACGTAGCTTGAGGGGCCACGTGATCCTGGGAAGCCTTCAGCCCTGGCCCCAGGCTGCTTACCTGCTGTGGAGAAACAGCAGCATTCTGGAAAATCTCCAGAGCTGGTGCAGGAGTCTCGGTCAGGGTGGGCATGGCCTCGGTCGCTGGCATGCCCTGAGCCTGGGAGTCTGAGGGGGCCATGCCCTCGGTCAGGGCCATGTCGGCCTCCACCCTGCCCTCGGCCGTTGCCTGCTCAGAGGCCGCTGCCGGCTCCGAGGCCGCTGTGCTGGCAGCAGCCTCTGCCCGCAGCTCCTCGGGCCCGGAGTCGGGCTGGGCCGTGCCCTCGGTGGCGGTGCCGCGGGTCTGTCTGCGGGGCAGGCGCAGGAGCCTCCGCAGTGCCTGCAGCAGAAGGAAGGGCGGGAAGAGAGGGACGTTCCATGGTCTGCTCCAAGCGCGGGGCTGGGCCCAGCAGTGCCAGCAGGCCTGGCCCAGGTGGGGATGGCCACAGGTACCTTGGCTGCTCTGCGGAATGGGCCACGGGTGGGCTCCCGCTCCTGAGTCCCGTCCTTGGCTGCATCTGGCAAAGAGCAAGCACGGCCAGAGCTGAGGGGCCGCGGCAGAGGCCGGAGAACACTGCCCAGCCCTGGGCTCCCCAGGCAGGGACAGCTCTCCGGGTTCCCAGGGGATGGAACCCGGCCATCGGGGAGGCAGCCCCGGCCCCTGTCCCATCCAGTCCGTGGGAACGTCCACAGGGACGGGATGGGATGGGATGGGATGGGATGGGATGGGATGGGATGGGATGGGATGGGATGGGATGGGACGGGGCCAGTCCGGCTACAGGATCCTGCCCTTTGGCCCAGCTCTGCCACTCACCGTCCTGCAGCGGCTGCAACTGCTCCGGCTCTGCAGGCTGCTGCTGCGCTGGGGCAGCTGCAGGGCCATTATTCCCCCGACGCCCCTTGAACAGGCGGATCACTCTGCTCGCCATCTCGCTGTCAGGCCTCGAGGGCACCTTTGACACAGATGCCTCACCAAAGCCCGAGTCAGCGAGTGCCGCAGTCCTGCCTTGCAGGCACCTGCGACAGAGGAGCGTCGGGAAGACCACAGCACAGCAAGTCCTGCGCTGTGTTCTGGAGGGCTCCTGCCACAATGACAGGAGGCTCCTGGTGAATGATGGATTTCACCGAGTCCCACGGCCTGGCCACGAGGGCACCGGCCGCAGGGATGGGAGATGCCTCGGAAAGCTCCGAGGCACCGAGCCCCGGGGTCTGGCCGTGAGGCCAGCCGCAGGAGGAACGCCTCGGAAAAGCTCCGGGTCGGCAAGGAACGAGCCGGCTGTGAGGGGGCTCCTCACAGCACCGCTCTGTCCCGTCCTCTCCCGTCGCGTGCACCGAGCACTGTGGCGTGGCTGTGGCTCCACCAGCGCCTATGTCAGCGCCTGTCACAAAGGGCTGCTCCAACACCCTGTCCCACTTGGTCCCTGGGTGAGCCTGCTGCAACGTGTCACAAAGGGCCCTTGGCCACGCTGCCACGTGCCCCGGGGCTGTCCCCTCTCCACCCAAGGTGCCCCAGGTTGGACAGAATCCAATGGCCCGGGTGTCTGACGCAGCCCTGGGCACACTAAGCCTGGCCAAGTGCTCAGGGAAGGGCTCTCCACGGTGCCCGGCCCGCACAGCCCAGCTCGGTGCCGGCCCTGGAGCAGAGCAGCTTCCAGCATGCAATTGGCAAACGTGTCCTGCCAAGAGTTAAAACACACCAGAGAGGGAAGGTGGCATGAATGTGTGCATAAAGGCCTTGAAATCACAGCTCTCTGAGAGGCATTTGGGGCTCTCGGCCGGACAGAGATGATCCGGCTCTGTCCTCTGCTCAAAGCGGGGGAACACACCCTGCCGCTGGTGCTTGGCTTGGTCTCCTCAGGCCCAGGCAGATGCCAAAGCTGCTCTTCACAGCCTTCTCCCTTCCCACACCCCTCTGCCAAGTGCAAGTGGCCTCAAGGACGGAAAGGGGCGCAGGGAGCCAAAGGCACACAGCTCACTACCTCACTGGGGGCTCCTGGGGAAGCACTTTGCTTGAGAAGTAAGCCCCTCTCTTGCAAAGGCATTTCTCCAAATGCCTCCATGTCCCGGGACACACCAACACACACCTAAGAAAGCCTGGCAAGGCTGAATTACTTCTGCCTCTGGCAGCACAGGCACTCCAGCTGGAGCTCATCTTCCTTGCCCCGAGTCTGTTTCCCCGTGTCCCTTGCAGCGCGCGGCCCCAGGCCCCCTATAAGCAAGAGCTGCCCGCTGCCTCCTCAGGTGCCTGAGCTCCTGCCCGTGCTCAGGGCAGCAAAACCAGGCTCTTCCCAGCCAGGGAGCAGAGCCCTGTTCCCCCAGGAGGCTCTGGTCAGCCCCTGTCCCACTGTGCCCGCAGCCCTACTCCTGCCCGCCCAGAACGCTCTTGGCACAGCAGAGCACAAGCTGGCCGCCTCTGGGCTCAGCACACCCCAAACACAGGCGCAGCAAGACGCAGCAGCTGCTTTGCAGCCGTGCCCCAGAGAGGTGGGAAGGGTCCCCTGCCTCTGGTCTCGCTTGCTTGGCTTTCTGACTGGCTCTGAGGCAGCAGGGGCTGCGATTGCTCCCTTGTGGGGAGAGCGGAGCCGCCGGAACCGCACCCAGTGCAGGCACTGCCTGACAGCGCTGCGGCCACTGGGACGGTCGCGCCCCCGAGTCTCAGCCACTCCCTGCTGCTGCTGCTGCTGCTGCTCCATTTGCTTTTAGGCACACCCAAAGCTCAGTGCTAGGCCACGCTGGTCTCTGGTTCTGCCCTCTTCCTGTCCCTGTGTAGTGATGGAGCATTGCTGTGCTTTGAAGCTGCTGTGTTGGGGCAGCTGTGGGCCCTTTGAACAGCCTGAGCAATTTCCCACCATGCCACTCTCTGGCTTCGCAGCCACTGTCGGGAAAGAGGCCTTGGGAAATCTCAAGTGTCAACACGTCCAGGTGCCAGATAGTGTGTCTGTGGTTTGCTGGCTTATTTTGACTTTTGTTAACATGAGAAGTGACTTTGGCCCTTGAAGTCTTTAAAGCTTCTGTGAGACTCATCTCTTTACTGTGATGCACATGCAAGTTGATACAAGGTGACATCTTGAATTTTTTGCAAGTGTGTTTAATCACCTTCAACATATAATTTCTAACCTCTGCTCAAAGGCTGAATAATTTCAGGGTATTGCTAAGTGGGGAAACATTGCTGTTAAGAGAATCCTTTTGTTGCATTGCAAGTCAGTGTCCCAGCAACTGAGAGTCCACACAAAGAAAAAGCATAAATACAAAGTACTTTCTTGCCTTTCTGGGACACTCTGGTCCAGAATCCATCCTTCACTTGATCTATACACTTATATATATTACCATTATTTTCTTTTTTTAGAGTACTATTAATTTTCCAGGGACAGTGGTGTTCATTTTATACCTGTTTGTATATTATATCTCCTTTTAAAAAATGGCAAAAATAAAAAATCTAAATGTTTTATGAATGCCTGAAGGCCCCAATTTATATCCACATTGTGGCATAGAGCAGAGCTGCTAAATAAACTTACACCATTAGCATTCATTGAGTTGTCTAGGCAACAGAAGAAGGAATCTCACCTTGCAGCATGACCGTGCTGAATGCCCTGTTTGTGACTGATTACAGTTAGTTATCTACTACCATGTATGCAATGTGTGGTGATTTCAGGATGGGATTTTCATTATGGATATGTAGGATTTGCAGTCTTCAGTCTTTTGGAAACATTATGCGTAAACTGATTTGCTTTGCTGGACTCCGGCCATGCTCAGCTGTGTTTTGAAGTTTTACCATTCGTGGCTGGCTTCCCAAGAGTTTTACTAGAGTAAAGCCTCTCAGAGCCATTTTCATATTATTCCTTTCTATATTTCATGTCATTTTCCTTTGTGTAGAATGCAAATGCACACTGGAAACAAAATGTTCAGTGCAGGTAAACATGCAGTGATCAAATACATATTTTTTTCCTAGCTTCTCCTTCCCTGTTAAGAGTATTAAAGCTTCTATGAGTCTTAGCTTTTTACAGAGTATTTTAAAAATTATTGGGTCAGATACAACATGAAAACTTAAAGGAGAAAAAGTGAGATCGATTTGTCTCTGAGTAGTTTCTTGCAGCACTGGCAGCTCTTTAAAGTGTAGTGTTACACTGTCTAAGAGTACTTCTCATCTTGTTGTATCATCCTTTCTTGCAGTTGTTTTTTCACAATTAATCATAAAATCACAGAATATCCTGCATTGGAAGGGGTGCACAGGACAGTCCCAAGAAACCCACCATGTGCCTTATAGCATATCATCCAAACACTCCTTGAACTCTGGCACATTTGGTGCTGTGACCACTTCCTGTTCTTCTTATCTTCTTTTCCATGGTCCCAGGTGTCCAGGGTTCTATTGAATAAAGAATCTGATAAATAAACATAAGCAAATTAGAGAGGTCCTTGGAACAACAGGCCTCACTTCCTTTATTCCTTTTAAAAAAATAGATCTTACCTTCCCCTGCGTTATGTCCACTTTTGACAGAGGTAAGGCTCACGGGTGGAAGCAGTGATAGCTTTTGGATAGCAATAGCAAGGACAAAATACATCCTTCAGAAACATGGGCAACTATCATAACATCAGTCCCTCACCTGGCATGGTCTAAAAGGCTGTAGTCCAGAAGTCAAAATTTCACTCACTCTGAATGTTAACATGAAGGAACAATATCCTCAGAGCTCCTCAGTACTGAAGGGTCACTGCTCTGAGGTAAAGATCACAGAAATTGTCAACTATGACTTATGACTTTCTCAAAAAGAAAGGATGTGTAGTGAGAATTTTTACAGGTTCTCCAGACTTCATCCCTATGGAGCTTCCAGGGTAAAGATGCACATCAGAAATACAAGTCAGTTCCCAGTTGTGGTATTCCCTGGCTGACATGAGATTTCAGGATTCTTGGAAATACTTTTGCAAACAACTGACTCACTATAAATCCTACTGGAGGTCTGTACTTCTGACTGATTCTGTAACCCTAAGAAGCCTTATTCATTTCAAGTCCTACAGAAGACTAACTTTGCTTTCCGAGCAATGCCCTGAAGACTTTATGTCTTGCAGGCCATGCTAAATAAATGAGCTGCCTGAAAAAAATAGTGTTTCTTGTGCATATTCCTGCTTTCTACAGAAATGGCACCCTGTGAAAAGAAAAGGTGTTTGAGGAACTGATTCATCAGCCTCTTTAATATCCATGACAGCTTCAAATAAAAAAGCTCAAAAGGAGAACTTGATATTTGGTGCTTTACAATTTTTTTTCACTCGCTTGAAGAGATCTCAGTGCAAATACTTTCAAATCAATGCTCAGGACAGCCTCTTAAAGTGTGCTAGCATTAGAGCATTGCTGTTCAGATACAATCTTACAGTCAAAGAGATGAAAATACAATTTCTCACCCGTTGTAGAACATACAAAATAAAGGAACTGATGATTTACCTTACAGTCAGCAACTTGCTGCCTTTAGAACACATAGCATGTTTAGAATAATAGATCTTTGCTTATATCTTTTCTTATCTCTAAGGAGGACTGAGACTTTCTTTGTTGTTGTTACATTAAAAAGCACCACTCAGTATAGTCTATCCAATCCAGATCTTTTCTCCAGCCCCTTTCTGTCCCTTTCCCTGAGTCTGAGGTCAGAAGTCACTTTTTAAATTGTGGTTGAATTTTTTTTCTCCCTATTTATCTGGAACTCCCTTTTTCTTTAGTCACCCCAAGACAATAAATCACCTTTCTTTTAATCTCTCTCCACAAAAAATTCACTTTTCTCCTTAACTTATAATTGGCTCTCTTGCTGTACAGCTCACTGTGATACTTACCTAGGAAAAGTTATATAATGAAGAGCATGGAAAAGACATCCACTTTTCTGAGCCTGGAGCTGTCTTGGCAGTATGTCAGAAAAATTACTCTTGTGTTTATGTTTCCAAAACAGTGTCAGGAAGAAGAAATCAGTCATCTCATGTCTGAATTGTTTAAAAAGGATGCTGCTGTTCCTGGCTGCTATGCTATCC
Organism: Haemorhous mexicanus; assembly: GCF_027477595.1. Lineage (NCBI taxonomy): Eukaryota > Metazoa > Chordata > Aves > Passeriformes > Fringillidae > Haemorhous > Haemorhous mexicanus. The sequence continues at coordinate 28,816,775 of NC_082348.1, read as the reverse complement.
ACCCATGTCATGAAGATGGTCATTAGAAGAGTTCCTATGGAAAAAGAGTCTCTCATGCTCATTGTTTGAGTTTCACACAAAAAAACAATAAATCACCATTCTGGCAACAGTGTTCACAGGAAGCAAGGAAGCACAGCCAGTCCCATTTGCTGCAGATATGTTCTTTCCTCAGAGCTATGTCACCTCTTCCTTGGACACTTGGAGAGCTCATTTGTAATGTTTCAGGTATGGCTGGTTGTTTTCCTTACCAAAATGAGTAATCTGCATCATATTTTGCTCTTTTCATACACCCTGAGCTGTAGCCTGATTTCAGAAGACTGTACAAGGGGGTGTGGCACTGGCAGGTGTTTGATTTGTGTCTCACTGTGGTGGCAAAAACCATTGGTCACTTATTTTCACCCACATGTTGTGCCTTTAAGAGTGGTGTTGTGAAGTAGATCAAGAGGTACTTGTGGCTGAAAAATCATTTTGAAAGAGAAGGATTTTTTTTTTGTAGCTGGATTAGTTCCCATGGCTATATAAATGCTTTTGCTGTGAGGGTTACATAAAGCCTATATGAGTATGAGAGGCAGTGAGGCAGGTGTTTCATGGATCATAGAATCATAGAATCATAGAATGGTTTGGGTTGGAAGGGACCTTAAAGATCATCTTATTCCAAAACTCCTGCCATGGGCAGGGCCATCTTCCACTAGACCAGGTTGCTCAGAGTTCCAACCAGCCTGGCCTTGAACACTTTCAAGGATGGAGCATCCATAACTTCTCTGGGCAAACTGTTACAGTGCTCACCACCCTCACAGAAAGAATTTCTCCCCCACATCCAATCTAAATCTGCCCTCAGTCAGTTGGAAGCCATTCCCCTTCATCCTATCTCTGCATGCTCCTGGAGGCAGTTTAGGCTGCCCTGCAACCTAAACAGTATGTCCTGCAACGTGGCATGGTAGTAGGGATCTCTACATCCTTGCAGAGAAGAGAGTCAGGGGTCATTACAGGGCTTTCTTAATTAATGCCGAGGTAATATTCCCTGAAGTTCTTTTTTCTTCACAGTGTTTTCTGGCTTAGTGAATCTACAGACAGGAACTGAAATTGTCAGTGCATTAACTCACTGGTTCTCATCGATCTCCAGCCTGTATATCCATGGGTATCCCTCAGATGTACCTATATTCCAAGTACTTATTGGTTCTCATTGATCTCTAGCCTGTATATCCATGGGTATCCCTCAGATGTACCTATATTCCAAGTATTTATTGGTTCTCATTGATCTCCAGCCTGTATATCCATGGGTATCCCTCAGATGTACCTATATTCCAAGTACTTATTGGTTCTCATCGATCTCCAGCCGGTATATCCATGGGTATCCCTCAGATGTACCTATATTCCAAGCACTTATTGGTTCTCATTGATCTCTAGCTTGTATATCCATGGGTATCCCTCAGATGTACCTATATTCCAAGTACTTATTGGTTCTCATTGATCTCCAGCCTGTATATCCATGGGTATCCCTCAGATGTACCTATATTCCAAGTATTTATTGGTTCTCATTGATCTCTAGCCTGTATATCCATGGGTATCCCTCAGATGTACCTATATTCCAAGTACTTATTGGTTCTCATTGATCTCTAGCTTGTATATCCATGGGTATCCCTCAGATGTACCTATGTTCCAAGTACTTATTGGTTCTCATTGATCTCTAACCTGTATATCCATGGGTATCCCTGAGATGTACCTATATTCCAAGTATTTATTGGTTCTCATTGATCTCCAGCCTGTATATCCATGGGTATCCCTCAGATGTACCTATATTCCAAGTACTTATTGGTTTTCATCAATCTCTAGCCTGTATATCCATGGGTATCCCTGAGATGTACCTATATTCCAAGTACTTATTGGTGCTCATTGATCTCTAGCCTGTATATCCATGGGTATCCCTCAAATGTACCTATATTCCAAGTATTTATTGGTTCTCATCAATCTCTAGCCTGTATATCCATGGGTATCCCTCAGATGTACCTGTATTCCAAGTACTTATTGGTTCTCATTGATCTCCAGCCTGTATATCCATGGGTATCCCTCAGATGTACCTATATTCCAAGTATTTATTGGTTCTATTGATCTCCAGCCTGTATATCCATGGGTATCCCTCAGATGTACCTATATTCCAAGTACTTATTGGTTCTCATTGATCTCCAGCCTGTATATCCATGGGTATCCCTCAGATGTACCTATATTCCAAGTATTTATTGGTTCTCATCAATCTCTAGCCTGTATATCCATGGGTATCCCTCAGATGTACCTGTATTCCAAGTACTTATTGGTTCTCATTGATCTCCAGCCTGTATATCCATGGGTATCCCTCAGATGTACCTATATTCCAAGTATTTATTGGTTCTATTGATCTCCAGCCTGTATATCCATGGGTATCCCTCAGATGTACCTATATTCCAAGTATTTATTGGTTCTCATTGATCTCCAGCCTGTATATCCATGGGTATCCCTCAGATGTACCTATATTCCAAGTATTTATTGGTTCTCATTGATCTCCAGCCTGTATATCCATGGGTATCCCTCAGATGTACCTATATTCCAAGTATTTATTGGTTCTATTGATCTCCAGCCTGTATATCCATGGGTATCCCTCAGATGTACCTATATTCCAAGCACTTATTGGTTCTATTGATCTCCAGCCTGTATATCCATGGGTATCCCTCAGATGTACCTATATTCCAAGCACTTATTGGTTCTCATTGATCTCCAGCCTGTATATCCATGGGTATCCCTCAGATGTACCTATATTCCAAGTACTTATTGGTTCTCATTGATCTCTAGCCTGTATATCCATGGGTATCCCTCAGATGTACCTATATTCCATGTACTTACTGGTTCTCATTGATCTCTAGCCTGTATATCCATGGGTATCCCTCAGATGTACCTATATTCCAAGTACTTATTGGTTCTCATTGATCTCTAGCCTGTATATCCATGGGTATCCCTCAAATGTACCTATATTCCAAGTATTTATTGGTTCTCATTGATCTCTAGCTTGTATATCCATGGGTATCCCTCAGATGTACCTATATTCCAAGTACTTATTGGTTCTCATTGATCTCCAGCCTGTATATCCATGGGTATCCCTCAGATGTACCTATATTCCAAGTACTTATTGGTTCTCATTGATCTCTAGCCTGTATATCCATGGGTATCCCTCAGATGTACCTATATTCCAAGTATTTACTGGTTCTCATTGATCTCTAGCCTGTATATCCATGGGTATCCCTCAGATGTACCTGTATTCCAAGTACTTATTGGTTCTCATTGATCTCCAGCCTGTATATCCATGGGTATCCCTCAGATGTACCTATATTCCAAGTACTTATTTACAGCTACCTTTCAGAGTGGCAAATGGTAGGGGATGTGATCCACACCAAGCATGCCAGAGGATGTTTCCAGTCTCACATCTGGGTGTCCCTCAGTGCAGTGTGGTGCCAGATCTGTGAAAGACTGCTGGTGTTAATGGGCAGGGCCCAGGAGTTTATGAGGCTGATAATTATTACTCATAGCCGGAGTAAGCTGTAAAACTTGATCTCCCTTACAGGAGGGTGAATTAATTCCTTTAGGCAGAGGAGAGCATTCCCTCTGCTGCACTGCAGCACACATTAATTACACTTTCTCTGCACTGCCTGTTGCCTACCAACAATAAATAGCAACAGCAAATTTGCAGTATGTTCACACAGTCTGGGGTCTGGGGAGGTCAAAACACCTAAAGCCATTATGAAACCCTGAAGCACCTCTGCAGATCCTGTGTGTTGTTTTGGAAGTTTTGAAGAAATCCTGAAGCCTCTTTTCTTCTCACTTAACGAACAGCAACAATAGAAAATCTAAACAAAATCTTCGCAAATTTTCTATAGAAAATATTTGCATATTTTAATTTTGACACAAGGTTATATGCTTTTGACCAGGAGGACGATATACTTCTGGACTCCCTGCAGTCCTGTTTCTTACACTCACATCAGACTCATACTAATTTAATGTAGGGGGATAGACTATAAGAAAATAAAGATAGTGTAGAAAGCAATCTTACCCCTAAGGAGTTGCAGCTGGGCCAATTATCAAAGATTAGGAACAGGCCTGACTTTAACAGGTCACAGCTGTAACCAGTGAGAAGAAGAGTGCTATAAAAGAGTGGGATGGCTGGGTGAGAAGGGAGCTGGAGTTAGCTGGTTACTTTGTGAAGTAGAAAGGGTCAGTGCTTGGAGGAGCAGCCCACGAGAAAACACCAAGAAGGTATGAAACTTTTATAATAAGGAGACAACAATATGGACCCCTGTAATAAGGTGGCAACAATTTAGAGTGGAAAAGAATGCTTCATTCATGTGTAAAACATGCTAAAGACAATCCTCATGTTCAGAATTCTTGTAATGTGTGTATATATTTGATCTAATTCAATTTTCTGTCATCTTCTGCCTTCTTTTATAAGACCAAAAGGCAAAAGGGGCCGTGGGTATTGCCTGTATGTAGCCTGGTCAAAACCATATGCAATGTCAATGAGCTGCACCTCACTGGCTTCCACTGTGCAAGTGAAATGTTGCCTCGTAAGGGACACACTTGGTCTGCAAGGACAGGATGTTCTCAGAGTGTAAATGGCTTATTTGTCACCTCATTGGCACTATTTCTAAGTGGTCAGTGTCACTAGGAAACTAGAGAGCTGAACAAAAGAGTGTCAAAACAAGTGAAGATTATGTGATTGCTGGCATCCAGGCAATGCCCTAAGAAAGGGTTTGCACAGTATTATCCTTTGCAAGAAATTCTATGAGAAAAAAGTCAACTTAAAATTGAAAAAAAATAGCAAAGCTTATTAAAAAATATCAACTTTCAGTTTATGTTCTTGCATGTGTTTTTAATGCCTGTAACTCAACTTGAGCCAAAGGGCTGAAAGATAAAAGTGTCACAGAAATAGTTTTAGACAGTTCTGATACTACTATTCTACCTCTGCTTAGTGCATTTCCCCTTCTACAAAAATAATGTTGCAGATGGACTTGCAGACTCTATGTGCATTTTAAAGTATTACAAACAACACAGACTCATATCTTCCTCACCTGTAAATATATTTTGTGAGCTGAATCATCTGCACAGACCATGAGTTGTTCCCTATCTTAGGGAGACAAAGGCATGCAATCAATCAATCAATCAAGGTAACAATTTCCACATCTCCTCTAAAATTATCTCTTTCCTCCTAGGTCCCCCTGCTCATTTGCTCTGAAAAAACCCAGAAGTGAGCTCATCTACCTGTTCTAAGCAGAAATCTATTCCAAAGTCTCTCTGGGGCCAACTCTTCATCCAAAAAAGTTCTGCATGGGGCAAAGAAAATAGAAATGAGCAGAAAAAAACACCCCAAAGAGTGGCTGGGGTCATTTCACACCTACACAGCTGAATAAGATGTTTTCTCTTCCTTCTTTCTGAAGCAGTTGTGAAAGTTTTAAAAATCCTCCTCATATGTTCAGACCTTATGCTAGAGAGTGATGGAGTTGATGACCAACCTCATTTTAGCCATCTGCACTTTGTAAAAGTTCTTTTGTCACACTTTCCATCCATTTCTCCTTCTGAAGAAATTCCACAGGACAATGTGGGGATTTGTCATCCAACAGCTGCACAGTGGGAGGACAGAAGGAAAGTTCATTGCCACAGAGATTGTAAGATTATTGTGGTAAATCAGTTTCAAGTCTTTGTATGCTCTAGAGTTCAAGATGATCCTGAATATTAATTATATTCCAGTTACCAGTGAGAAGAGCAGTATTTTTCTTCACAGTGTTTGAGAAAGTTATTATAAAAAGTGCTATTCCTAGAGCCAAAGAGCCAAGTACCTCAAGTACTGTGTGTGAAACAGGATTATGGTTTCATGCATTTAAAAAAACCCAAAAACAGGGATGTAAAGAAAAATATATTTATTTCTGGTTTTTGACTAGTTTAATGCTTGTACATAAATATTGCATATGTCCCCTCAAGTTCTCTTTTTTTGTTTATCATAACTTTAATCATGTTGCATTTGTATAACTCTTCTCCAGCAGAGGGCTTAATACAGTCAGTTTGAGAAATGTAATTTCAACATCAGTAGAACATGGTTCTATTACAAGCTTTCTATTCAAAGCACAATGTAACATTTGTGAATTGGGAAGAAAAAAAAGCTAATGTTTATTCAGGGCATGATATTTTCTGGATGTTCTGGAAATTCAGTAACCAAGTGTCTCCTTAGGAGTATGATAAGCATAACATCAAAATCATCATTGCAACATTCAGTTTCTTCCTCACAGTAACTTTTTCATGGCTAATTGAATTAATATTATTAGCCCAATGCTTTTGGGTACCAACAGGACACAAAAAAAGACTTCTATGTGGGCAGAAAAATGTGTGCACCAAGATTAGTGCAATCAGGGACAAGACATGATTGTGTGTGTATGTCTAAGTGCACTCATACATGTATATACATACAAGGGTATTATTAAATACAAGGGAATTGATACTTAGAGTTTTTCTGAGAATCACTTCTATTTACAAAGGTTTGTTATTCTTTAAGGAGGCACCATATTTTTGCTGGTCTATATAGCACTTGATGTATTTTTAATGTTTATTAGCTACAATAATATGGTGTTAAGTGACACTGGGGTTTGTGTGTGAGCATGCACCACTGTTTTGTGACTGCATGCACTGTTTCCTTCTACTTTGGCTTTGGATTATTTAGTAAAATAGTTTAATTGCTTGCTTGCAAACCAATGGAATAAGCTTAAGAAGGTTATTTTACTGTTTGCCATGAACTAATAGTTCAAGGAAGACATAAATGTGGCATTCAGTATTAGGACACTTTTATCTCTATGCTTCTCTTAGGGAAAATAAACAAATATACACTCAAAATCAAGATGACTTTGGACTAAAAGGAAACTAGAGATATCAAAAATACCTTCAAAGTCAGATCTTTGATGATTGTTTACTCTATTAATTAGCTCCCTTTGAATTTCTTTTTTGTAGAAGATCTCTAGATAGTGTCCAGTACCTAATAACATTACCCAGCCACTTAAACATTTGTGACTGCCAGTGCTGTTCATCTTGTATTCACCAAGCTGAGAACGTGCCCTAGTGCAGCCCCAGAGAGATCTGCAGACTTCTGCTGCTGGTATTTAGCACAAAATCCACTCCTTTCTGCTTCCCCTTTCAGACACTCGTGGATATCTCGTGTTCAGCTGCGTTTGCAGGGCCGAGGCATTATTCATTTTCAGAGTAGGTTTTCTGTTTTCTTATTTAAGATTCATCTTTTACAAGAAAGGGAAAATGATTTAATACAGATCAGCATCACAATGGGTATCTTGCTTAAGGTTGGGACTAGTATATCAAGTGATTGTTACTGCACTATTTTATAACCAGATACAAACCCAGATCTGACTTAAAATTTGCAACAATTTCTTACAGTACCTTGTAAAAAGAGAAATAGTAAAGCCACCAATAAACTCTTGTACTGCTTCAAATATAAATCAAAATGCATTAAAACCAAAAAAGGTGATAACAGTTTGATGTAGCAATGGTCTACACTGATGAATCCAAGCAAATAATGACAAGTTTGTCAAAGAGTCAACACTCTGCAATGCAAGACCAATAGAAACAAGGCATTAGCAAAACAAAGTGTGATTTACAAATGCAGAATTATCTTCCAATCAAATAACCAGCAGCTAAATAATTATTTGCCTTGTGCAATATCCTTCAACACTTTCCAGAAGGAGGATAGATTATTTCTCTTTTTTATCAAGGAGTCTGGTCATTGATTTTTTTCTTTTTTTATTTTATTTTTTAATTTTTTTTTAACCATAAAAATGGAGAGCTGATTGCCAATTCCAGTTTTCAGTTTGATCTTAAAGGAACAATTGGCAAAAATGCTGACACTTCCCAGGACAGTGGGAGAAATGCTGCTGGTGTCAGCAAGTCAGGTGCTCACACATTCCTTTGCAAAAGGTGAACTGGTGCAGAGTGCACCATAGTTTTAGAAAGAGGATTTGGTGGGTTCAACTTTCTTATGAAACTGTGTGTTTGGAACTTTCTGTGTAAGGCATTATGAGTATGTAATTCATTCTCTGGTTTCCAGAATAGTCATTCAGGGTTTTGTTATACAGCAAATAACCACTAGCTAATAGCTGTACTTCCTCCTAAGCTGTACAGCTCAGGTTATCAAAGATATATGACTTGGATTAAAACTACAGTATCAAATATTCAGAATTCAGCAGGAGAAGACATATTTAAATATAACATGGATTGTGCTTATTTAGGGAATAAAAGGGAGATTACATCTGCTGCTGCTCTTCACATGCTTTGGGAATTCTCAGTGTTGAAACAAAAATAAGTGATGTATCATGAATAAAGAAAGCATTCAATGATTTTCATGGTGTCAAAGTAAAGGCAATAAAAGAAAATAGGCTTGGAACAAATTAATAAACAAACCTTTTCATGCAGCATACAGATAAACTCTGGAACTTGTTATCATAAATTACAGAATCCAAAAATGTCTCCAAAAAGGCAAATTAGACAAATTCATGGAGGACAGTCCTGTTCATGTCTGTTTCAGCTGATGATCCAGACAGAAGTTTATTATAAACTGCTGATTTCTGTGCTGTTAAGAGAAAAACACTCAATAAATGCCATTGCTCCATCACTCCATCACTGAATATACTGTGTTTTTGGGGCAAAGCTAACATCAATCAATCATTTTCCATACAAAATAATTAGGACAATTCATTTAGTGAAAATAAACCAGTTTCTAGAAATGCAGAAAGAGCAAAACTTGAGCTCTTTGGATGCTTCCAAAGTAGACCTAAGTAGCATAATTCATGATTTTATAATTGAGGCATCTTCCTGTGATAAATATGCAGCAGTTTTGACTTCAGGGAGAAAACCTGTAGGGATGTGTTCAGATGTACAACAGCAAAAGGATTTACAGCAATGAGAGAGCACTGAAAAAAATATCAAGTTCTTGATAACTTGTGTAATTCAAAGATCTTCAAAATGTTCTTTCAAATATCTAAGAAGAAAGACCCATTGTCAGGTCTAGTTTCTTTTAGCTAGTAGAAATCTCAGCAGAAAATTCTGCAGGAGATGCGTGTGTGTTTGTGTTTGAGAGCAAATAGTACAAAACAAGTGTAGGTTACTGACCAGCAGGATAATATGGGGAAAAACACAAAAAGATTTGTCATTTCTGGTCCCTTTTAAGGGACCTCATAACTGTCTCCCACACAGCCTCAGTGTTCAGCCCAAGTTTCTGCCTGTGCACCTCTGTGAACCTGGAGCAAAGTCAGCACTGGGGATCCATGGGCAGGCACACAGCTGTGCCAGTACTCTGTCAAGCATCAGTACCAAGATGCTGTGGGAGGGTTTGGGTGTTTCCTCTGTTGCATTTGATTGTCAGTGCACATCACTATGATGACAAGAACAAAGATTTTAGGGAGGTGGGCACCCTCTGGGGAAGGTGGGGAGGTGTCCCCAGGTGGAGCAGTGCCCTGAAGGAGCCCTCATTCCTCATTCCTGGGCTTCTCCTCAGCTCACAAAACAAACTGTGGTGTCAGGATTAAGTTTCTAATGGCCCTGACAGATAAACAGGCACAAAATAGACTGAATTCTGCCTCTTGCTTTGAGACAGAGCATGAAATTATGATTCCCAAACCTCATCAGCACAAAGCACATCTTTGGCCAATAAAGGAAATAAAACATATGAGCTGAATTTCTCAATGTCAAAAACAGCTCCCAGCCAAAAATACTGTAAAGAGGTCCCTTTCTGTCATGGCCTCTGCATCAGGGGCATTATTTTGTGGAGTGGATACTAAAATCAAAAATATGATTAAGTCTTTGCTGGAGATTTTTTTAATCCTTTCTCCATTTGCTAACAATATGCCAATTAAAAAAGCACAGTACAACAAAATGTAGATGGAAGTCAGTTTGAGATGAAAATATACAGCAGGATAAAACAAGAACTGATCTGAGCCACAAAATACAGAGGACAGCTTGAATCATTCTGAGTTTAAAAATGCGTCTGTCTTCAATATCTGTCTCTTCCCTTTTTCACATCATCAGATGTGAAAATAAAATACACTTGTATGGCATAAAAATCTCTTCTTGATATCTTTCTAAACTCCCCTTAAAAATTCTTTAAAATGCTCGCCCTTATGTTTGACACAGCTTCCATCAATGGCCTCAATGAGGAAGCTGCCTCCTAATGCAAGTGGAACAATTTTGTTTTCTGAAAACAAAACAAAAAAAACAAAACCAACCCCGTTGTTCTGTCAATTTAGTTTCACAGATGTTTCCATTTCCAAGCAGAAGCCCTTGATGGTGCTGAAAGTTCCTCAGCGTTGTTGAAATTTGCATAACATTAGCCATGATGTTTTTATTTTGAAAAGTTGAAATGTTTGCAGCTCATCATAGCACAGCCCTAATGGTGTTCAGTACATCTGCTTAAAAAAAAAAGTTGTGCCTAGGCAATGCTCTGCTCCACAAACGTTTTTTATGACTTTTATTGACTTACCAGGTTTTCAGTAGAGATAGAACTAAAGCCTCTGTGCTTTATGCACACACGAATTAGGAAATAAGGAGTGGGTAACAGAGCTAAGCTGTGTGCTCCACACTGCAGCTGTATCCTTGCATCTGCCACTAGAGCTTCCTGCTGCAGTATTGGAATAAAACCCCAATATTGCTGGGTGGAACGTGCCTGGGCTCGTCCAGCCCTGGTGCTCTGGACCAAAGGCAGCAGCTGTGGATGTTTCACCTCAGAGACACCCTTGGCTGGCTGGAAGTTGCAGTTGGGCACTCAGAACAAGTCCAGGCATGGTGGAGACTCAGTTTACCTCTGGTGGAAAGGGTTCAGGCAATGGTGAAGAGGAAAGAGAGAGGATTCTGCTGGAGGGTTAAATCCAGAGTTTATTCCAGGGTGACAGAGCTCTGGATCTTGGTAACAGCTCCAACAGAATGCTGTGAGTCTCTGTGACTTTTAAGCCCTCAAGGAGGGGGGAAGGAGAGGACAGGTGAGCCCCCAACAAGGTGGGAGGGGGAGGTCTCAGGGGACAGTGACACCTGGACAGGCCAATGAGCCCAGGTCTGAGAAGCATCTTTTGAACTCTGCCAATCACACGATGCCCTTGCTGGAATGGGGAACTTTACAGACATCACTTTGGAAAGGGGGCAAGGGGCAGGGGAAGGGACAGGCTGGCACACCTGAGAGGAGCTGGGACAGGAGATTGCTTCACACCTCAACATCGCAGCATTATGCAGACACCTCATGGACTTTGTTTGGATACACTCAAAAAATTAATGCCTCTTTCTCAGCTAAACTGGTGTAACAGGACATTAAAATAGGCAGTAGAAGCAATGATGCAGGTAAAATACATCAGCAAAGGAATAATTTCTCCAAGTCTTTATTCTTTCCCTTTCCACCTCTCAGCATCTCTGCAAATAGTAACTGCTCTTGATTTGATGTTCAACTGGATCCTAGTCAAAGGCAGCAGCAGGAAAATAACACGGATTTTAGAGATGAGCTTTGGTTAGCAGAGATGGAATATAATGTTCATCTGCAGCTTTCTCCCCTGGCTTGGCTTTGCTCTTCTTTCTAAGTTGAGACCTCCCAAATGAAACTAAAGTCCTCTGTATCTGTCAAGGTGCATCATGCTGCCTTTAAAGTTAGCAGAAAATTTTATAATAAAGGAATCAATTTCTTTGAATGAGCAGAAAGTTCAAGACTTGAGATCAGGGTTTTTCCTGATAAAAATCTTTGTCACTTGCTCTCAAAATCTTGATGAACTTCTTCCCATCTTAATTTCTACTCCTGTTTATTCCAAATTTTCTTTTTTTTTCCCAGCTGACTTATTAAAATTGTTTTCTTCGAGTGCCCTGCACTTGATGTAGCAGCTTCCTTAGGGCTTCCTCAAACACTTAAAGGAGCCTTTCTCTTCCCACCTGCCACAGTCCAAGCTCCTACTCAAACCCAGCACCAGCTTCTTTAGTCTGTAACTCTTTCCAGTTGTGTTTGGTTATGAGCTCCTGAGGCAGGAAATTACTGTGTGCTGGCAAAGCACACACTGCATGTACCACACAAGGAAAATTCAGAAATAAGCATATCTGCCTCCTTGAAATCTGCCACATCTAGATGGGTTTGAAAGGCAGTAATCAGAAGTGCATCAGTGTAGTGTTTGTGCACACATTTTTATGCTCTTGATGAAATTATTAGATAAATAACACATGATTAAACCAAGCCAAGTGTGAATCAGGGCGTTCAGAATTTAAAATCACTGCCATTAACCTCGAAGAATTTCATTCACAGCCCCTCTCAAATGAGAAGTGAATTAAAAAAAGGGAACTGTTTCAAACCCTTGTTATATCAGCCATATATTTTAGTAATCTCTGGCTTTCCAGGCATTCCATAGCCCTGAAACTACGAGCAGTTCTACAGAAAAGCAGTTGTATGTTTTTAATGATGTCATTTGCTCCCAGTGTGATACCAATTAGGCACTCCTTGGCCATTCAAACCCCAGCTAACTGTCTAGGAAGTCCTGGCTTACCATCCAGCAGTCTAAAACAAAGATGTTTTATAAAGAATATAAAAAGAGGAAATAAGGTCCAAGGCAATACTGAACGTATAACTCAGCAGCTTTTAACTGTTCCTCAGGATGTGCTTTCTAACAGCATGCTAATAACCAAGTGTGAGTTTGTAGGCAGCTGGATCAAGGATTTCCTACACAGGTAACCAAATCCTGTGTGGAAAAGCCAATTGGGAAGAAGTGGATGAGGTGGGATTATTGCTGGTTTAAAGCATTTATTACAGTAAATGTGCAAGGGTAGGGGGTTGACAGGTAAATATTGAAGCAAGCATGTGAAAGAAGAAGTGTTTGCTCAGAACATCACACGCTAAGGAGCTTTTTTCCTTGTGTTTCCTTGCTCCCCCGTGATGGGCAGGCTGCTGGGGGAGGACATGCAGCACTTTTTGGTGTGCAGATGTTCATGCAGTGCTCAGCAGGCCCACAGGACTCCTGCTAAATTCAGCTGGAATGCAGTTGTCACAAACTACCTGGCTGCAGCTGATGAAGGGCTTTAGCAGCTTCTAAGAGTCAAGACTGTCCCAAGGACAATACTTGAAAGGAGAGTGAATTGGCCCTTTTTTTTTACAAATGTAACCACTTTATTCCAAATATTGCTGTCCACTGGCTGGAGCTTGTAGGATCTCCAAGATTAAAAATATTCTCCTTTTTGCCTTCTGAAGCATTTTTTTGTCATACTTGGTAGATAAGATTTACTGTGTGAAACATGAGTTAAACAAAAAATAACAGTGTCCAACAATGTTGGCTATGATGAGAAAAATGTGTAACTCATGAATAGTTTAATTTCCTTTGGATTTGTGTTATATTTTTTTTTCTTTGAAGACACAAGGCTTTCAGGATCTCTCTCCAACTTGAATTAGTTCACTCATCCTGAGTAAAAGTACTAATAGGTTCTGGCTACTCTGTTTTCATTAGACTAATCACAATTTGATATGCTTGAAAATACTCTCACTTTGCCAAATTTTGCTGGAATTATCCAAGTAGTTTAAGAGTTATTAAGGCAGAACACACAGTATGCAAATGTTTAAAAAGAAAAAAGTCCATAGCACAGTCAGTTGTCTAGAAAAAGTATTTGGTGATTTGTATCAATAAAATGGAAAATTTATCTGCTCTGCAAATATCCTGATCTGGTCAGGAGAGTGAAAGCACAGAAATATAAAACCAACTGATGATGCCATAATATTTGCAATTAAACAGGAGTAGAGATCCGAGCTGAGGGAGACCAGGAGGGACACCATGGTTACACAGTCCATGGAGAACAAACTCCCACCACTTCAAATTAAAACTCAACTAAAACAATACTAAACATTTTAACCTGACATGTTTTGATGAGGTATGCTATTTATAAAAGAATGCAAAGTGCATGATCCACAGAAGGCACTTGGCTTACCACACACCAGTGCCTAGGAAAAATAGCTGCTTTTCAGTGGAAAAATAGCTGCTTTTCAGTGGACCACGTTTTAGAAAGGTTTGTTTTTCACCCAGAGCCATTCATTATTGCCCAGCTGCTGACAGGGTCCTGTTTGTTAGAAAGATGGGAAGGAAGTAATGGTGGCTCAGTAAACATTTGAAAAATATATCAGAGAGCTGTGAAAACCTCCTGCTTATGTGTGTTTGGGGTTTTTTAAGTCGAGTTGGTTTTCAAGTCACACATTTCACTCTGAGAAAACATATTTTAGTGGGTGAAGATTAATTTCTTTCCGTCCTGCTTTGTCTGCCAGCACCAGCACTAGAGAAAAGCAAAGGTAAAGAAGCAACAGATGGGAGTGAGAGAATAGAAGGGTCATTTTTTTGTTTGAAGGTTCCATTCCTGTGTTTTTCTTCACTTTGAGCAGGGACCAGGTTTATTCTGCTGAGCAGCACGACCCATAAGAGTGGGACCATGGCACTGGCATCCCTTTGTCCCCTCTGTCCCAGGGTCTCAGGCATCCACAACCACACAGATAAGCAGTAAAGGAACACAGGTAGCTGTTTCTTCCCATGCTGAAGTGCTAGCAGCCCATGGGATAGTGGAGATTTACTTGCCCAGATGTGTGCCAATTAAAAAAGCAACCATCAGGAGGAGGGGTACAGAAATTGCTGGGTTTTAGAAGCTCTGTCCCTCTTAGTAATCAAAGTTCAGGGCTCTTGCTTTGAGTGAAACTCAGGGGGAAAATATAGCCCCGTTCTCCACTGTTGAGGATTTTTTTCTCCTTTCCACATTTCTTCCTCTATTGAGGATCCATTCTCTCTTCCTCAGGCTTGGCCCCTCTATTTTCACTTCCTGAAATCTTGTGTCTGCCCAGATTTGCACCATTAATTGAGCTGCACTCCAGCAGCCCTTGGTGACTGACTCTGTTTGCACAGGCAGCACGACCCAGGCAAAGGAGGAGACCCAAGTCCCTGAGTCTGACCAAGGAATAGAAGAGCACCCTAACATCCACCTGTTGTGCTCTCTCTAAATTAGTCATATGACACATTGGGGGGTTCTACATTTAGCATACCAACTTTGCAGTGCACCAGCAGCCAAGTGTTTTGCCACAACTGAGGCTTGTCAAAAATGGTGAAGAGTTACCTGCAGGTCTTTGCTGGTGATGGTTCAGATTGCAGGAGCTGAAGAGCCCTGGAATCTGTTCAGCAGGATGCCTGAGATTTTATGAATTCATTTGGCTTCTCTCCTGTCAGGCTGGCACCAGCTTTTATTTTAAACAGAAATCTCCCTAACAGGAGAAAACACAGGAGAGGATACCAAGGGAAATGTCAGGTAATTAAAGATAAAAAATACTGTATTGCTTCTATTAGAAGATAACTCATCCCAGCCTGCAGAGCTGGTTGAAGCTGAGGAGGAAACCTCCAATAAGTGAGCATAAACCCAGAGCCTTTAGTGCACAGGTGAAAGTGGTGTAGCAATGCACAAGGTGTAGCTGAACACTTCCTGAGGGAATTGTTGGCTCCAGCCTTCCCTGCTAAAACACTGGAACCCCACAAGAGCATTTGCTTCTTGCTGGAGCCCTCCCACCCTGTCCCCCAGAAAGCCATGCTGGAGATGGGTTTTTGCAGTCACTGTGGGAACTCAGGTTCACCATTCTCATCCATTTTTAACCTAAATCTGAATTTATCCTCTTGTTTGCTGAACTTCAGGGGAAGGAGGTTTAGGATCTGAACCTCCAGAGTCTCCCAATGTAATCCCTCAGGACAAAGCCTGCCTGCAAAGCCAGTCTGCCCAGCCACCCCACAGTCAGGAGTGATAAACCTCACCCAGGAACTTGGAAAATCCCATCTCCAGGCTGATGTAAAGAGGCTTTCAGTGCTCCACTGGTGGCCAGCACAGCCAAGGAGCTGCTGTTTGGATAGAAGTCCCCACAAAAGAAAAGATGACTAAGGAAAGATTTATTATTATTAGAGCTGCTCTCTACTCTTACAAATCACCTTGCTAAGCTCTCAGTGAAGAGCTTAGCAAGGTGATTTGTAAGAGTAGAGAGCAGCTTAGAGAAAATGTAAAATGGCCAAAGAATAGGAAAGGTATACAAAGGTAGAAGCTAAACCTGTGTAAAAACCTGCATAGGAAGTAAAGTAGAAAAAAATGCATAAATACAGCACAAAAGGAAGGCAACAAGGAGTATGTGAGCAGCATAAGCAGCAGAGATCCAGGCCCACATCAGTGAGAACAGGGGGCCAAAAGGTCACGAAAAACACATTAATGACAGAGATAAGGTTGGTATCCCTGTAAGCCTGGGCTCATCTCTTTGTTTCAGACTTGGTGGAAGAAGCTGAGGGGGTCATGATTCAGGGACAGATCACCAGAGGGGCTGGTGCCAGGCACAGGGAGTGAAATGAAGAGACAGTGTTAAAAGGCTTTGAAATGATTCCTGAGTAGATAAGCTGATAAAGAAAGAATTGCAATTCACCTGATGCCAGTGCCTTTATGACAGAATAGTTAAGTGGGACGAGCAAGATAAATTAGTAAGGAAAATAAAATTAAATGTTCACTGTGAGCCTGGTAAGGAGGAGAGGGTGTATAACCCAAAAGGAGTCAGGAAGCTACAGAATGAAAACTTCCTTTGTGCTGATGCTAGTTGGGAATGGAATTAAAGCCCATTCATGGCATAAACTGGCATGAGATGACTAAACTAGTCTGCACCATCAGAACTGTAAAGAAATTACATTCACTTGTAAATGTAAAGTGGGGTGTTCTAAATATTTCAGAATAGCAGCCCAAAGTAATGCATGAGTGTGCATTGTTTTAGAAAGTCTACACATCAGAAAGCTATAGTAACAATGTCAGGCCAGTGTGAAGTGTTCCTGAAAATCCTACCACTCACACATATTAATGAATAATGCATTTAGATGATTAAAATAATAAAATTCAGAAAAATGCGTGGCAGAGCTTCCTCTTATTTAGAGTGAAATGGGAGAAAAATAGCTTTAAAAATCAAGCCTTTAAGTAGAAAAAAAAATCAATCCTAATTTCCATAAATAAACAAACAAGGAATTCCCAAAGAAACACCTAAATGGGTTTTTTTTTTTTAATCACCAGTGAAAAACACAAGAGTAAATCTAAAAATGGCAACAGTTGGCTTCATATGGAGTCTGCCATGTGCTAAAGCAGATCAAGATGGATGTAGAGAGGAGTGGAGGTAATCAACATTTACTGTGGTCCAAATCTACCTTGGCTTTGCTGGAGGCCCTCAGGGCTATCATCCACATACAGAGAATCCATACTAGGATTCTGCCAAGGGAAAGGTTTTGGTGATAAAATTCCTCTGTTGTTAGAAAAGAAACATGATAATGCAAGTTCACTTATCGTTAGGCCTGCAGGTACATTTAAATATTCCTAGCATAGATTAATGTTCCTATCATTGCTTGCAGGTTCTCAGCTAGCTGAACAAACAGAACCAACCCATAAAGTTCCATCTGAAAGCAATAATAATCTTCTCTTCAGAAAAATAACAGAAACTGAATGGGTGGAATATTTTGTGTGTCCAATATAAAGGAGGAACGTTACCTCCTAGTCTCAAATCCCAGAATATTTCAGGAAAAGAAGCCTGTTGGTAGGTGCAAACTGAAGTCCAGGTTCTTTGTGTCTTCCCAGCTATCCTTTGACTCAGGGTGTGACCTCTGACAGATGATTTCCAGGCAGACTGCAAAGCAGAGGGCAAGGGATGGCTCACACTGTGATGAAGAACAGATCAATGCCCCACCTGACACAGGAATGGCTGTCCTGGCCCACCTGGCCCCCAGTCTCTTCTTTGAAATGGCCCTAAAAAAGAATCTGTGGGGGTCTCAAGGAGGCCAAAAGAGCACCTTAAGTATATAGTGCACTTCTCTGAATCCTCTGCAGCTTCCTGAAATCTGCAGTTTAGGAATTTCCTGCACCTGCTAATAGGATTGCATCCCTTGGGAAAACAATAGCTGTGTGCAAGTAACAGTAGGATCAAAATCAACCTGCTAAGTTTACCTGGAAACCTGTGGGAATTCATTCCCCTGCTGGCAGCATGGCTCTGAGCTCCCTTGCTCAGCATTAGTCCAGGTTGGTTCCAGTATGTTCTACTGAAACCTGGGTATGGAGCAGAGAGAGGGACAAAAGGTGCACTGAGGCATTAGGAACTGTTTGGGGGTTTGGTTGGGATTTCTGGTTGGTTGGTTGGGTTTTGTTTGTTTGTTTGTTTTTGTGGGAGGTCGATGCTAAAGAGGGATTCTAGATGCAGCCTTTATTGGATTCAGAACATTCATTAAATCAGTTTGACCTGCAGGGCTAAATGAGACTTTCCTCTGTGCCTAGGGTCACTGTGAGGTCCCAGTGCAGCAGAATCTTATTTCTGCACACTCCTCCTCAGCCTCTCACTCCATCCCCCCATGGGTGACAGTGGCATGGACAGCTCCCAGCTCTTGCTGCTCTGCTTCACCACTGCCTTAGGGACACCTCCTTCACTGTGGGCTGGCCTTTTTAGAGTAGTTGTACACAATGCTGGCCTTCTACCTGGAAAAACAGGGCCAGAAAAAACATGCAGGTGTCTTGTTCTGTCCAATTAGGAGAGCAATAGATCTTGAGTTCTGTTTTGTGATGAGACAGGGACACCCATCTGCTGTCCTGTGGGTGCTGGAGTTGGTAACAAAAATAAGGAATTGTGGAGCTGGTAACAGAAATAAGGAACTGTGGAGTTGTTAACAGAAATAAGGAATTGTGGAGTTGGAAACAGAAATAAGGAATTGTGGAGTTGGTAACAGAAATAAGGAACTGTGGAGTTGGTAACAGAAATAAGGAATTGTGGAGTTGGTAACAGAAATAAGGAATTGTGGAGTTGGTAACAGAAATAAGGAATTGTGGAGTTGGTAACAGAAATAAGGAACTGTGGAGTTGTTAACAGAAATAAGGAATTGCCTGTTGTGATCCTCAGGATCCTGAGGAATAACAAAAAAAAAAAAAAAAAAAAAAAAAGAAACCTAGCAAGCTTTTCTCCTAGCTGTGTGGATGTCAGTGGGAAAAACCCATCTCAGAACAAATTCCATCCACTCCTGAGTCACAGAAAGCTAACAGTATTGAAACACCCCACCACATTTTTCCTGTTTGAACTGTCTGTTGGGCCTCCCAGAAGTGCACTTCCATTGCTTTCTGTGAAGGATGGCACTATGCCACAAAGGAACTTGCACCTGCTCCTGTTGGGTAATTAGCACTGGAAGTCATTGTTTTGGAGAACCATCCAGAGAAAAAGAAGATGAAGTCCATTTTTCACTCATCCCTGGTTATTAATGGCAATTTTAGCAGAATGTATGAAGAGTGTATCTGATCTCTGCTGTCACACAGCAGACAGATTTTAACTCAATTACTCCCCTCTCACCTTATCTGAATGCATTTTCCTGGATGAAATTAGATCAGCTGTTATCTCTGAACACACAACCCGTGAATTGTAGGTGGAAATACCCACAAGGAAAAACAGATGCTCTTGTGATTGACAGAAACCCCTGAAACACTGTCTGCTCCACAGAAACAAAGGCAGAGATGTCACAGGGGTGATTCACTAGCCTGCATTACACTGGCACAGAGACATTTTTGTATGAATAAAGGTCTGGTCTTCTTGCAGAATAAGTAAATACACTTGCCTCAAATTCTATAAAATCTAATTTGCTGGAGAAAATTAAAAATATTAGTGTAGCAACTATTAAATCAGGTGATTTAAAAACAGTGTAAGGTGGAGTGAATAAAATATCATTGTAGAAAATCCCATCACTGCATGTTTTGGATAAAGTCAGTGGGAGAAATAAAGCTAAGTAACACCCAGGTGACTGCAGCCAGTGGAGAGATGATATTTTGCTGTATGTAGAGATTAGTCTAAACCCTGCATTTGTGTTTATTTCCTCTCAGGTCTTACTATCAGTGCTGTAAAGCACATGTAGTGACACCAGAAAGGGCTGCCATGTTCCAGCATTGCAATTTTCATTTTCTTAAAAAGACAAATAAAAGATCCCTGAGGCTTTAGGAAACTATGGATTTTTTTTTTTTTTTTTTGTATATTAATCAATGGCATTTTGATCCTAGTTGTAGTGGGTACTAATGAAACTCTTGTCTTTTAATCCTGGCCTGTGGCCCATGATTTGCTTGTGATAGCAGTGCCCACACCAGGGCCTGATCCTGTGTGGTGAATTCCCAGTTCCCTGCATCCTAAAAGGTCACATTTCCCATCAGTTCATTGGCATCCTGTGCAAAAAGAGACATGAGCTGTGTGTTACAGTGATTTAAAATTGATGGGAAAGTCTTGGAGTTTGTGGACAATTTATTTCACTTTGGAGACCTGCTGCTTCCCCAGGGAATCTTGTGAGGGCAGGGATGGCACCAGGAAGGCAAGAGGCTGGGAATCCATAAGAAAAAAAGTCAGCAGTAGCAAAAGAAACATCTCAGCAGGCTGGGGCAAGGGAAGAGATGTCTAAGATTTGAGTTTTGATTCATCCTCTCTGTCTCATGTCCCCAGAACTTGTACCTGAGAGCTACAGGGTGTTCTCTCAGCACAGGTTGTGCCAGTGCCTCTTCCATGACATGAAGTTCCCTCCCTCTGCACTTAGTCTGCACCACTCCCTTGTCATTTATCTGGACATTTTCTGGAGCATGTGTCAAGTAAAATGCCAAGGTGCTTCTCTTCAGAGGTTTGATAGCAGACAGGACATCTGCACTCTGATTTTCACAAAGGCAAAAGCTCATCAGTAAATCCCAAAATAAAACTGTGCCCAAGTGTGTTGGCAGGAGTGTCTTGGAAATCACCTGCAAAGTTTGAAGGAAGAGAATTGCTTGATCATTATGTAAAGAGCAGTGTTTGCATTACACTGAATTATTCTCAAAAGCCTTTCCATCAAATGACTTGACAGATTTGATCATTTGCATGAATTTATCCAAAGCTGTCTGGCCTGAGCCAGCCCACAACAAGAACTGAGCATCACATCATGGAAAAGGAACAGAAGAACAGTTTTGGGAGAGGGGCTTCCTTCAGAGTGTCCTGTTTGGAAAGTGGCTCCTCTGTCCCTCAGAAGTGATACACTCTGCACCAAGTACTAGAAGGAAAAAGTCAGATTTATAAAGAAGGCAAAAAACCCCAGAAATTGGAAAAGACAGGAAAATACACAATGCTGATAGATTCATTACTTAGTCCTACAGTGCCAGGTGGACCAAGAAACTTTGCCCAGGCACATAAATTGTAATAATTCTCCCTGGTGTTATGATAAATAATCCAGCCTGTGCACAGGCTGTAGACTTGCAAGCTGGTACAACCCACTTGGCAGGTGATTGCAGACCAAGCTCAAGCTATTTAAATGACCTCTTGTTCTCAAGTTTTGTGTTAGAATTAATGACAAGAACCATGAGGCTGAGAAAAACATATATTATTTTGTTTTAAAGGCCTAGTGAAAAGCATACACAAAAAATGACTTTTTAATGTTCCTGGTCATGTTGGAATTACTAAAATTAACAGAGGTTGTTGTAAAAACAAACTGATGGCATCACCTTACAGGCACTGGATAGAAGATGCCACAGCATGCAGAGTGCCTCTTTCATTGTAACTCCAACTTCTTGTCAGAAGCCATTTAGCCAAGGCAAATTGCTGAGTTGTATTTAGTTGGATTCAGCAAATAAATGGAGCTGTAGATGTAGTGTTTTCTTTTAGCAAGCAGAACTCATTAATTTAATTCTAGAAAAAGTCTGCAAAGAAACTCCAGGAAATTACACAGTGGGGACAAAATGTATTTTAACTGATGAGGTGCAAAGACTGATAGTAAAATGAGTGATAATGCAACTGTTGAGCAGTTGTAGCAAAGTCTGACCTAGCAGTAGTCAAAAACATCTGTCTTGATAAGCATGAGGAACAAAACCAAGAAAAGGTTCTATTGCAGGGTGTCTTAAGGAGAATTTAACAAAGGGAAAGGAACCTACTTCTAAGAGTAGCTCTTGGTATGCTATAGCCCATGAACTTGGGGATTTTTATTCTCCTTTTTCCTGGCAGCACAAGCTTGTTTGGAAATGAGTTTGCATGGCCTGGAAGCTTAGTGGACAAGTGACAGCACTGCTGGTAAATCTGAGAAACTTAAGGCTTACAATTGAAGGATAATTTATTTTTCAAAGAGAAATTCGGCATTACAAATCAAAGAGCACTCTTGTGACATAGTAAGACAAAGAATCAGCACAGAAAAATGGTTTCTTTATGTGATTACACCCATAATTCACCAGTGCTCAGCTTTTAGTAAGTCATATAAACTCCCTTACCAGTCTACTAGAAATTACAGAAAAAAAAGGAAAAAAAGAAACTAAACAAAACCCCAAAGTACCCACAATAAAAAGATCCATCTCTACAGATTCTGAAAGCTTTCCAAAAAGCTTTTTAAGAATGTGCTTTCCTGAATGTCTCCATTTGCATTAGAAATGCAGAGGTTGGGCTGGAGTGAACAATAAAGCACCTTTAGTCATTGTTTTTGTTCAGTGCAGCAGTTCCAGGTCACCCACTGTGACTTTCAGGGGAATGGAATCAGGAGCCTTTCAGCACTCCTGCCCTTTTATGAAAATCAGAATCCCTAGAGGAAGAAACTTTTCCTGCTTTCTGAACTGATGGCACTAATTTGTTCCCACATACTTCTGTGTTGTGACCAAATAACAGAATAAGCATTTTCATAGATTTAAACCATGGTAAATATTTTTGTCAGGACACAGTGTCTTAAGCAGATCTGTTACTTCATCTGAGCAATGAGGATTCAAAAACAAGAGCACAGGAAACATAAGGAGAACAGAAAGAGTAAGTTCAGACCAACAAATCTGCATTTTTTAATTAATTCATTGAGTTCTTAAACCTCATACTTTTAAAATCTGTGTTCATAATGAGGTACAGTGGCAATAAATTGGAAAATATTATGAATTCCTACCCATTTCATTTTTTTTGGAAATTGGAGCTTAAACCTTCCCTACAGGACATATGAAGAAGTAAATCTCTTCAAACCACTTCCATGCCAGCAGTTGTTGGCCACGTTCTGTGTTTTAGGACTCAGAAAACAATGATCACAGTGATGAGAATACAACTTAGCCTTTCATGATATTTATTACATACACCAAATTCAGATCTAAGCTGCCTGCATAGTTTTTGTGTCCTGACTTTCTGCCAGAGGAAGGAAAAGCTGGAATGTTTGGCAATAAATGAGCAAAAATCCCATATGCAGTGACATGCCCGATGAAAATCCCACTGAAAGCAGGGAGGGAAGGAGTGAGGGGATTAAAAATGCCTGTTGTGGAGGCAAAATGGACCTGCCTGACAGTTCAATAGCATGCTCTGTGAAAAGCCAGCACAACCTCTATCAGCACTGCTGATGAGATAAAGGTGGTGTTTTTCCTGAGTGCAATGGGGGCAGAGAAACTACAACTTGCTGTGCAGGCTGAAAGCCTTTGTTAAACCAGGAGACAAAACATTTACTGATAACATGGGGGAAAAAAACTCTGCATTCACTGGTGATTTGAAGAGCATTTTGGTTTTGATAAGCAGAATAAAAGGAAGTCAAACATTTCTGAGTCTGAGGTTGAATGAAGAAAACCAAGAGAGCTTTGCCAGCTTGACAAGAGTGTAAAGCATGGAGAGTCTCAGCAGTGTGTTCTATGCAGAAACAAGCAATCCAAAAATATCTGTTTGCTGGGGCTTTTTATACCCTAAAGTGTTCCCTAGAATTTGATATTTAGTTCTTATCACACTGTACTTAAACAACATTATATGATCACCTTAGCAAATTAACCAGCAATTGAGGCAAAAGTAAAATATAGGCACCATTGAAATTGTCCATGCTTTGCTTTGGAGATGCAGAAATTTGTGAAAGTAATATTGTCTTAGGAAATTTTTCTTGGACCACTTCTTCTTGCAGAACACTTGTATGGGAATTTCTCTCCCCAACAGAATAAAATCCAGCCACTCAAAATTAACCAACAGCTTCATAAACCAACTGTTCATTTTATTTTAACTTAAAATTGGGTTTTTTTCATGCTGATACTTGCTAAGAGCCAGATCATTCTGTCTGGGGATATACAATTAATTACATTTAAATCATGGTATATACATTTATATGCATTTATGTATATAAATGTATAGAAATGTATACATCATGTATATACATTTATATACATTTACAGCAAACACTGTATCTGAACAAGTGCACTGGGCCTCCTGTGGGTCCAAATGAAGGTGTAAGTTGGTGTTGAGACAGTGAATAACAAAATCCATCTTTTCACCAGGGCCTGATGTTCTTGGAATGTTTCGTTAGTACCTTGTTAAAGAATTGGTTTGATGATCAGAGCATCTTCTATTAATTAATTGCATCAAATCAGAGGGAGGGCTGAGGGTGATGGTGAGAAGGAACAAACATGCAGAGGAGTTGTATTTAAAAAAAAACCCTGAAGTTAATCTTCTTAAAAACACTTTTCCATAGCAAGATTGTGTGCAAAGGTCTGAATTATCAGTCCAGTGCTCTGACAATACCTCAGCAAGGAAGCTGGTGTGACACTGCTCACAGGGGTCCCAGGATGAGGGGAGAGAGGAGAAAGTTGACTCCATGTTCAGAAGGCTTGATTTATTATTTTATGATATATATTATATTAAAACTATACTAAAAGAATAGAAGAAAGGATTTCAGCAGAAGGCTGGCTAAGAACAGAAAAGGAATGAATAACAAAGGTTTGTCTGTGACCCAGACAGTCTGGACAGCTGGGCTGGGATTGGCCATTAATGAGAAACAACCAGGTGAGACCAATCCCAGACCCACCTGGTGCATTCCACAGCAGCAGAGAATCATTGTTTGCAGTTTGTTCCTGAGGCCTCTCAGCTTCTCAGGAGGGAAAATCCCAAGGAAAGGATTTTTCATAAAACATGTTGGTGACAGGCTGGAAAGTCTCCACGTCTGTGTTTGTGTGCTGGGTCCTTTCCCAGGAGCTGTGTCCCAGGCTCCAATCAGTCCCCCCAGGTCAGATGCCATTGATCTGTGTTTGTGTTCTGAGAGTTTCTGGAGGTGTGCACCTACCCTACCCACCCCTGCCATCCTAAGGGCTGGTGAACTTCCCTCTGCTCCATTCCAGCATCAGCCAGGGAAGTGCAGGAGTTGAATTCTGAGGGTGTGTGTGCTCTGCTTCTGGTACCACCTTGTGTTTGAGATGTCTGCCATGGCTGTACAGAGTTACACAGAGAGAATGGATATTAAAATAGGCCTAAACTGTAACCCCAGAGGAAGAATAATTCACCTCCTCAGCCCTTCTAGTTCCAATTTTTGCATTACTTTATTACTTAACATTCTGCTTATCATTTAATTTACATTTGGTTTTCCACTTAGTTCTGCTTCTGATTAATTTTCTTATAGATGCAGAAATGACAAGCTTTTCAAATGTTTGGGGGTTTTTTAACAGTATTTATTTGCCAGATTGGCCTTCTTCCACAAGGCCTAAGAACTCCAAAGCTCAGAGGTTGTTAGGACTGATTCTTTCCTAACAATATCCATGCATTCAGAGCTGTGATGAATTCTCCAAGAAAAAAAAAAAAATCTATGCAGTTGATAGCTTAAAAAAAAAGTAGAACATGGATAAGTGTCACAGTGCTGGCTATGAAAAGAGAAGGATATTAATCACAACATTTAGATTAGATTATAGCTACAATTGAACTTTTTTCTCCCTTGCTGCAAACAGCATGATCAGAACAGTCACTGCTCTGCTATTCTAGCAGGGAGAAAAACATGTTTAATTTACACAGCTGAAAAGGCTTGGCCTTACTTCCAGGATCATCTCATGAATTTGATAAACCTGACTCAGTGAAGAATATAGGCTTGGAGAAAAGAATAACCCTTAGTTTAAGATTCAGCAAACCTCTAGAAGAAGAAAAATCTTAGAGGTGAAAGACAGCAAACGTGTTTGATGGAGGCAACTGTGCTGTGTTAAAACCTCAGACTGCTTTTATTTAGCACAGAAACTGTGAAGCTGGTGCTTAGTTTTATCTCAGGCTACCCCTGCTCTCTTAGCAGACAAAGGGAACACTTCTGATGCCTCCAAAAGAGATCAGAGCAATCCCACGTTTCTGGGATTCTTTTTCTTTTTTCATGTTTCTTATTTATTTCTTGTGAAAAACGCCAATCACTTGTTTTTAAAATTTTAAAAGTTTAATTGCAATAAAATGGTTATGAAAATAGTAATACAATTAGAGTAATAATAATTTAGCCAATTTGAATTAAGACAATCTGAGACAATACAAACAAAGAGTTATGGACAT